>NC_135890.1:95847733-97138630 GCF_964194155.1 Cetorhinus maximus
TGGTCAGTGGCAGTTAGTGCAGCCAGCTAGACTCAAACATGGGTGGCCTGGTAATTATGTGATTTATGACAAACATGTGATTCTCATCAGGGGCAGCCTACCCTGAGAGAGAGAGAGAAAGAAAGAAAGGAGAAGGGGCAAGAGAAAGAAAAACAGCTACTTCTGTGGAGAGTAGGGTGAACTGTTTTTGTATTTACAATGAAGAAGAATGTTGTGAAAGTTTAGTTTTCTCTTTGAAGCAAAGGGGCCAGGACTGATGGGGCTTTTGAAGGTTTAAGAAACGAGGAGTTGATCAGGTGGGCCTTAGTGGTGCAATTTGGATCTGGAACACCCAAGACTGAGGGGAACGATTTTTGAAGGACACCAGAAAATTTGACCTGGCGGGGCAGGGAGAAGTTAGCCTGGTGGAAGCTGGGAACATTTGAGGCTTGATCTTGTAATTCTACACATCTGTGAGAAGTGGGGTACACAGATAAAGAGGTTGGATAAAGTATCTTGACTGAGTTAATTCGTTAATGTGGAAGTACCTTTTAGTTTGCTGTACTAGCTGCCAATTAAGTAATGTTTGATATATGTTGATTTTAGTTTGTTACAGTAAAAGTCTTAAAACACAAAAGCTTATCCTTCAGCAATTTCCATTAGTTGCTGGGAAATTCTTTCCCTTTTTTAAAAAAAAGGTTGTCAGTCTCATTGGGGATTGTAACACATGGGAGAAAGCATTAGATTTTAGATAAATTTGTAGGAACACACTGCTCATTTATGGCCTTGACTAGGGCCTACTGTTGAGGAATGAGGGAAGAGGAAAAGGCAGAAGAAATTTTTAATGAAGGTGAATTGTAGATCTCACTAAAACTGATCCTTAAAACTAGTGTATTGCATACTTACTTTCTTCAGTAAATTTGTAAGATTCCAGCAGAAACAGAGGCAGAGACAACCTTAAGCTGAGTTTAGCTCTTTACAGAAAAAATGCACACAAAATATCTTTGTTTTAAAAAAAATCTACATTAACATACCAACAGTTCTAAATTTATCCAACAAAGCAAATGAACATGAAGTCCAACGTACCATCTTATGGTAAGAACTAGTGGCACAACATCTTGACTGAGTTTTCACATCATCTTCCTATCTATTTTAAGCAATTTTCACCTCATTTTAAGCTCCTCCTGTACATTTTAGATTTCCTCAGAATCAGCTATAATTTTCCAATGTGTTGTCAAGATAATTCCACAAGACTCCTTCAATGGCTCACTTTGGTTTGCCTTGTGACTACCTGAGCCATATATGCTGCGTCAGTATTGGTTGCTTTAAATGCAATTTTAGGCATTAGAGTTTAAAAAAAACATGCTGAGTTAATGTAAAATCTTCAGCAGAACTGTTCCTTCAATACACTGCATGCTCCCAAATCATGACTGGGACACAAAAGTGTGATTTCATTACATGTACCATGTTAATCTTCAAACCAATATAAACCTGTAACCTTATTTTTTTTCCAATAAAAACAAGCATAGTGTAAACAAAACCATTTCAGTATCTCTGAAATAAAAAAAGACTTAGCTTGAGTTTACATAAGCCCATTAGGTCAAATGATTTAACTGGCATCCATGTCTCAACATTCAGTATTCAAAAAGACAATTAAGATAATCTCTGCATCAAAATACCCAATCTTTCAGCAAAACCCAAATCAACGCCGTGCAAAAATAAGTCACACATGACTAACTTCTTACAACCAGTAGATACAGGCATCAAAAGAAGTGATGGAATAGTTGAGTAAATCAACAGTTTAAAAAATACGGCAAATATAGGGCCAAAGGTTATGCAGGCAGGAGTTCAACAGTGCAACTTTGTTACATGGGCATCGAGAAAAGGCGAGTTGAAGGAGGGTGAGGAGACATAAGTGGGGAGGAATCCCAGGAAGTGGTCAGAAATTGTCTCAATCATCGAACCTATAGGAATGGAGAGGCGAGAGAAAATGATGAAGTTGAGGAGGGGGTCATCAACATTGATAGGGGAATTTATATGAAAGGAGAAATTGAGAAAGGACAGCGGAGGCAGTGAATCCAGAATAGAGTGATCAATTGAAGCTGAGCTGGAGATTAAAATCAAAAGAATTACAGTGCCAAAAGGTAGAAGACAGCAGGTCATCTCAGGGAGATAAACGGGATAGGGTTTACAGAGGTAGTAAATAACAAGGATTTTAAAAAGGAGAAGCCAGAAGGGTGGAACTTCAAAAAAGGGCCGACTTTAAATGCACAAAATTGAAAAAAAGTCCAGATGATACTTAGTACGTATAACTGGCAAGTGACAACAGCAGTTTACAAATACATCCTCATCAATATTCTGTGAGCCTTTGAAAAACACCTAGAAACATTTGAGAGTGTAAGGATCAGCAAGATTATTTTTCCACTAATTTAAAAGCAAAACACCGCACATGCTGGAAATCTGAAATGAAAACAAAATGTGCTAGAAAAACTCAGATCAGGCAGCATCTGTGGAGAATGAAACAGAGTTAACGTTTTGGGTTGAGTGACCTTTTATCAGAACTCTTCTTCCACATTCAATGCCTTCTTTTAGAGCCTGCATAGCTCACACTTAGTGTAACAACAAGCTTTACGGTTGACTGCATTTCTCACGATATCACCTACTCGATATAAGTGGAGCAAAGACACTAATCCAGATTTTGCAGCCAGTGGCTAAGTGATGACACTCGCCGCTGACCTTGAAGAATGCAACCACAAGATCTAGTCATCTCTGTCGCAATCATTTCCCCTCTCCCGAAATTAGTTTGAATATGGTGTCAAGTCAAGGGGATCACCGGTGGTCCAGGAAAATTGACATCATCAAGCAGGGTAAGTAGCCATTCAGCCACGCTGAAGAATTCTCAGAGATAGAAAACCAAGAAGTAAAATTTCAAGACTATCTTTCATTTTTAATCGTTACAGAGAGCAAAATAAGTAATTGGGACATGCACATGGAACTAATATAGAAGCTGAAGTTTTTTTTAAAAAAGTAGAATGTGGATTTTATTAACTGGAGAAATTTGACATACCCCACAAATAGAAAATTACTTTTTAAGAGTTAGAAAGATATTTCAACAGTATTTATGAAGTTAGCACGCTATTAAAAACCCAGTTACACATTGTTCAACAATGTAGAACGTTTTCAAGGGTTTTTGCAGCGACACATAGTGTAAAAGGGGCGGTTCTCGTCAGTTCAGTAATTTATGATTACAGTATCGGGGAAATTTACTTCAGCGTATCCCATCAGAAGTGTACAATTGTTAACATCAACTTCTGGAAGTTGCTGCCAGTTTCAGCAAATGCTAACAGTTTTTCCATCATTAGTACCACAAAATCGCAGCCTTTAAGATCTATTTAGCAGACGTTTATGTAAGTGCAGTGACATCTGATGTGCATAATCAACTTTGTGGATTTTGTCTCAAGAGTCAACTTTGTAATAACAGCCCTATAAGTCATAAAGGATCATATTTAAACGTATGCAAGATTCATGCAAATCTTACAGTACAATGAAATATATATAGAAAAGAATCTATTGTATGCAGTCTCCAAGACTTTCTTGCGAAAATAATGTTCTATCAATCTTCATTATTTGAGCAGATTCTCCAGCTACATTAGAACGTGCATTTAAATACTTTGCAAGTGCACTCAAGTATTCACTTGAGTAAGGTATGATTCCGTGACAGATGTTTCAGACACCGCTATCACCATCCATGGATATGCCCTGTCCCACGGGCAGGACAGGCCCAAGAGAGGTGGCAGTACAGCGGTATACAGTCAGGACGGAGTTGCCCTGGGAGTCCTCAACATCGACTCCAGGCCCCATGAAGTCTCATGGCATCAGGTCAAAGTTGGGCCAGGAAACCTCCTGCTGATTACCACATACTGCCCTCCCTCAGCTGATGAATCAGTGCTCCTCCATGTTGAACACCACTTGGGGGAAGCGCTGAGGGTGGCAAGGGCGCAGGATATACTCCGGGTGGGGGACTTCAACGTCCATCACCAAGAGTGGCTTGTTAGCACCACTACTGACCGAACTGGCAGAGTTCTAAATGAAACAGCTGCTAGATTGGGTCTGCGGCAGGTGGTGAGGGAACCAAGAGGAAAAAACATACTTGACCTCATCTTCACCAACCTGCCTGCTGCAGGTGCATCTGTCCATTACAGTATCAGCAGGAGAGACCACTGCATAGTTGTTGTGGAGATAAATCCCACCTTCACATTGAGGACACCCTCCATTGTTGTGTGGTACTACAACGGTGATAAATGGGATAGATTTCAAACTGATCTAGCAACTCAAGACTGGGCACCCATAAGGTGCTGTGGGCCATCAGCAGCAGCAGAATTGTACCAGCAATAGTACTGAAGGCTTGTGCTCCAGAACTTGCCGTGCCCCTAGCCAAGCTGTTCCAGTACAGCTACAACACTGGCATCTATCCAGCTATGTGGAAAATTGCCCAGCTATGTCCTGTACATAAAAAGCAGGACAAGTCCAAACCAGCCAATTACCATCCCATCAGTCTACTCTTGATCATCAGTAAAATAATAGACTGGGTCATCAACAGTGCTATCAAGTGGCATTTGCTTAGCAATAACCTGCTCACTGACGTCCAGTTTGGGTTCTTCCAGGGCCATTCAGCTCCTGATCTCATTACAGCCTTGGTGCAAACATGGACAAAAGAGCTGAATGCCCGGGGTGAGATGAGAGTGACTGCCCTTGACATCAAGGCAGCATTTGACTGAATGTGGCATTAAGGAGCCCTAGCAAAACTGGAGTCAATGGGAATCAGGGGAAAAAACTCTCTGCTGTTTGGAGACATACCTAGCACAAAAGATGATGGTGGCTGTTGGAGGTCATCTCTGCTCCAGGACATCAGTGCAGAAGTTCCTCAGGAATCCTAGCATCGCCCCTTGATGTTCAATGGCATTCCCATCACTGAGTCCCCCACTATCAAAATCCTGGGGGTTACTATTGGCCAGAAACTGAACTGGGCTAGCATTATAAATATTATGGTTACAAGAGCAGGTCAGATGCTAGGAATCGTGTGACAAGTAACTCGCCTGCTGATTCCCCGAAGCCTGTCCACCATCTACAAGACACAAGTCAGGGGTGTGATAGAATACTCCCCACTTGCCTGGATGAGTGCAACTCCCACATCACTCGAAGCTTGACACCATCCAGGACAAGGGAGCCCGCTTGCTTGGCACCACATCCACAAACATTCACTCCCTCCACCACCGACGCACAATAGCAGCAGTGTGTACAATCCACAAGATGCGCTGCAGTAATTCACCAATGCTCCTTTGACAGCATCTTCCAAACCCATGATCACTACTATCTAGAAGGACAAGGGCAGCAGATAGATGGGAACACCACCACCTGGATGTTCCCCTCCAAGTCATTCACCATTCTGACTTGGAAATATATCGCCGTTCCTTCACTGTCAATGGGTCAAAATCCTGGAACTCCCTTCCTAACAGCACTGTGGGTGTACCTATACCACATGGACTGTAGCGGTTCAAGGCCAACTAGGGATAGGCAATAAACGCTGGCCCAGCCAACGAAGCCCACATCCTGTGAATGAGTTTTTTAAAACTTTTATTATTCTTGTAGTCAGCTCACAAACATCACTGACAGAGGATTAGCCAACATACTGCTAACAGTCATCCACTTTTTAATTTGGAGAATGTTGTGCCCACAAGATCAAAAAGGGGGAGCTTTTAGAAACAGATATTCCCTACTTCGCAGACATCTGTTGCTCTGAGCAAATGAGATCAATTTCCTCAAGTATACTAAAGACACCAAGGTTTAGCCGTCAGTACAGGTAACGGACCCCTTATCCAGCATCCCAAAACCTGGAAGGACCCGAAAACCTGCTACATTTGAAACTGGTACCCTGGGTAGCAATGTGAATAAAACCCTTTTATTCTTTGTTTTTCATATTTTATGTATTATAAATACATACTAGGCCAAGGACACAAAATCCGTAAAATCGCCAAATCCGGCACACGTCCAGTCAAGCTTCCCGGATACGGTGTCCGGTACCTGTATTTTCAAGCTGCCCATCTAACACTGATTTGTGCAGAATCCAGAAGTTTCTCCAGCTCAACACTGGAAAGACCAAAGCCACACTGTTCAGCTCCCAGTTCACTCATGGTTCCATTCCACTTCCTGGCAGTCTGCTCACAACCCTGACCAGAGCTTCAAATGCCAAAGGAAGCAATAGACTATCATCGCAGTGGTCTGATTTGAAATATCATAGACCATGAGCAGGACACCGCCTGGGTTGGAACGAAAGAGATTGCGATGGATCATGACCAGTAGTAAGAGTCTTGCTGCCCAGAGTTCCTCCGGTCCCATGCAGGACAAAGTCTAAGTAAGTCATTCCACTGACTTATGAATCCCCATTCATACCTGCATCATTCCAGGCTTGCCTTCTCTAAAAAAAAATCCATGCTGTAGCTATAATCCCCAGCACCATACTACACAAACTAAATTATCAGCATTCCACTGTCCACACCTTTTCCTGTGCTAGGTCTTGCTCACCTATCATTTGTATTGCCAGTCCCAACCAGTTCCTCTTCCCCTATAGTATAAAATTAAAATCTTGCTCTTTAAAAAAAAATCAAGTCCTTACCATGCGCCCTGCAATCTTCACTGTTACATAATCCCAGCTGGCTACTTTCAAACTCTGTTCAACTGCATCCATTTTCCCCACCAGAAGCTTGGAGCCCTCAGCCATCATGTATATATTCTGGAATTATTTTCTAAACTCTTTCAATTTATATGTGCCACATATGAAAAAGCCTTTGTTACCTTCACCATCTCCACTAAGGTGCTTTGTGACACCCCAGGATCCTAGGAAACACTGTATAAGCACTACATAAATGCAAGTTCTTTATTTACACCAGTAAAATCCTCCTCATGCTTAATACCATAGAAATATCTCAAGCAAATTGAGTTAATCTGTAGGGTTACTTTTTTCAATGTGGCAAATTAGTTGAGAGGAGTGGCAGATTATTTTCAAAATGGTGAGAGATTGGGAAGTGTTGATGTCCTAAGGGACCTGGATGTTCTTGTTCCTAAGTCACTGAAAGTAACATGCTGGTGCAGCAAACAGTTAGGAAGGCAAATAATATGTTGGCCTTTATTGCAAAAGGATTTTGAGTACAGGAATAAAGGTATCTTGCAGGAATTGTATACAGCCTTGGTAAGACTGCATCTAGAGTATTGTGTACAGTTTTGGTCTCCTTACACAAGGATATACTTGCCATAGGGAGAGTGCAATAAAGGTTCATCAGAATGATCCCTGGGATGGCGGGATTGTCCTACGAGGAAAGATTGAGGAGCCTGGGCCTAAATTCTCCAGAATTTCGCAGAATGAGAGGTGATCTCATTACAGGCTCAACAGGGTAGATACAGGATGTTTACCCTGGCTGGGGGCTCCAGAACCAGGGAACAGAGTCTCAGAATAAGAGGTAGGCCATTTAGGACTGATATGAGAAGCAATTTCTTCACTCAGAGGGTGATGAGTCTTTGGAATTCTCTAACCCAGAGGACTGTGGAAGCTCAGTCATTGAGTATATTAAAGACAGAGATTGATAGATTTCTAGATATTGAAGATATCCAGAGATATAGGGATAGTGTAGGAAAATGGCATTGAGGTAGATCAGACATGAACTAGTTGAATGGGAGCAGCTCCAGGGGCTGAAAGGCCTACTCCTGCATTTCTAAATTAAGAGCAACGGGCATATGTGCAAATTAGTGAAAAGCAAATTTAAAACAGACCATTATGCACCCCAGACATGTATATTAAGGCCAGAGTAACCTCACATTCATGAAAATCACAGTTAATTCCCAGGCTACCCAAATCCTAATCAATAAAAAGATGCAACTATTGTAATATGCCTTTAAGGGATAGAAGCCATCACTAAGAGAAATGTGTCGTGAACCAGCCTGTTTCACTTTGGCCTGGGGCAGAACACAGATACACAGCTCTGATGCCCTCAAGCTTTCTATTCATGTTTATATGTTCACATGTGCCTAGAATTAATAAATTAACCCACAACATGGTTGCACAATCCCTTATGAGTGATTGGTGCTTTTATATCATTATTATAAACAACAACATGGTGTTTGGCGGTGGGGAAACAGGGTTCAATACAGGTATGACATGTGAACACAGTCTTAGATTCTGCTACATGGCATGAGAAGGCCCTTGACGTTTTGGTCAGACTAAAGTTTGCAGCGTCCACGAGTGTTGAAATCACTGTGTGCCGACTGCACAGAAAGGCTTTGAAGGCACAGTACAGAGGTAGTGCTCCAATAAAAAGCTGGTAAGCAGAAAGATTCTTCCTGGTGAGTGGGACAGTGCGAGAGGCTCAGCAACGGCTTAGCTCAGTCGGGAAAGACAAGTGCCCAGGGTATGGGCTGGATCAATTGCAAGTGAGGGAGATTCAAATAAAGGAGAGTCATGAAAATCCGGCCAGAGAAGGGTGCAATTTAATGGGTGTTGCTTCGGAAAAACGTTTGAAAGCAGCTACGACGACACTCATCCCAGATACTATAGGAGAAGGAAAGTCAAAGAGATATCGTCAAAATGTCCACTAAAGTCCCCTGTTTAAGTTGGGATGCAGCTGACCTATCAGAATTCAAAATTTTTAAACAACATACAGAGCTATGGTTTCTTGATTCAGGGATGTCTGAACCAGAAAAGCCATAAAAATTTGCCTAGCAATTGGGAATGAAGGTCTACACAGGTTGAACACATCAAGGTTAACAGCAGAAGAGTTAAAGGATCCCCAAAAGATGTGGACTACATTGGAAGACCAGTTCAGAATCAGGTTAAACTTCTGTATTCATGGACTAGTGTTCATGTCTTTTCCACAACAGCCCACAGAATCCATAACTACTTAGTCAGCAGATGCAGAGAAAAGGTTACATAGTGATTTTCAATTGCAGACCTAGCAGACAGGGCTGGTGATCACATACACTCCCATGGAAGTGTTCCAGAAAGATCTGCTAGACAAGCCCAAAACATACAGCACTGAAGAGTTACTCAAGGATGGAGCAAGTATAAAGCAATCCTCACAGGTCGATGAAGCTTACAGGCTCGAAGTACAACCTCAATTGTTGATACACCTACTAGAATGCCCAAACCTATATGTGGAAGGTGTGGTCTTCTGCATGCATCAAGGAAATGCTCAGCTTTCCATTAATTCTGCAAAGCATGTGGCAGAAAAGGCCATTGACAGCAGCAGTGCACTGGAGCAAAGGCTACAAGCTGTGCACTGATCCAAACAGACTGTACACAACGGGTACCTTCAGGCTAGAGGGATGACCATCCGATATCCTGTAAGAATACGAGGTAATTGACAAACCACCAAATAACGATGATGTGCACAATGAGACAAAGGATAGCGAACACGTTTCACACCGTCCATCTTGTGGAAAACGTACATGCAGTCACCATCCGACGCGTTTTCCAAGATTCGAATTATCTGCACTAAGAAAGTTGGTAGCTACTTGTTGTTGGCCAAGATTAACTCAGTTTCTCTCTCCACAGATACTGCCAGACCTGCTGAGTATTTCCAGCATTTTCTGTTTTATTTTATATGTCAAACCAGCCTTTTTCCAACCCTCTGTCTTATTACATTTTTAGATTTGATAATTGATGAGGAATTACGTTGACATCTACTCAGTCTTTTACTAGAAGTTCTTTCTGACATCAGAAGGTCACTAATAACTTCCAATCAAAATTAGGGGACGGAATCATAGAAATTGATCCTGAGGTTATTAGGAGGTTATGTTGAACTTATGTAAGACACTAGTTCGTCCTCAGCTAAGCTAGAGTATTGAATCCAGTTCTGGGCATTGCACTTTAGGAAAGATGTGAAGGCATTGGAAAGAGTGCAGTAAAGATTCACGAGAATAGTTCCAGGAATTAGGAACTTTAGTTATGAAGATAGATTGGAGAAGGTTTGCTTTTCTTGAAGATATTTGATAGAGGCATTCAAAAATCATGAGGGGTCTGGACAGTGTAGATAGGGAGAAACTGTTCCCACTCATGAAAGGATCGAGAACGAGAGGGCACGGATTTAAAGTAATGGCAAAAGAAGCAAGAGTGAAATGAGAAAAATCTTCAAACAGTAAGTGGTTGGGGTCTGCCTGAGAGTCTGGTAGAGGCAGGTTCAATCGAGACATTCAAAGGGGAATTAGACTGTTATCTGAAAAGGAAGAATGTACAGGGTTATGGGGAGAAGGTAGGCAAATGACACTAGGTGAATTGCTCATTCGGACAGCCGGTGCAGACACGACAGGCCGAAAGACCTCCTTCTGTGCTGTAACAATTGTGTGTCAGTCTGTGAAGACATGGAGAGCCATGGCGAAATCTACTGCTGCGCAAGTCTCTGTACAGCAGTTCACTAATTCAGTGTGCATGCTCCATAGTCCTGGAGTGCAAGTACAATCAATCCTCCTGGGTGCCACAGATGTTCTACATCGTGGAGACCAAAGGCCCAGCGATCGCAGGTCTACTGGCATGCCATGACCTCATTCTAGTAACAATAAATGAAATTAGTCAGACATCACACAGTGGATCAACTTCAGAAACTACCCCTATCACCTCAGTTCACGGCCTAACATCGAAATATCCAGAATGTTTCAACAAGATTGGCAGTTTCAAGGGAGCTGCAACATTACGTTTGCAAGAGAACGCAAGTCCGTCAACTGATCTGGTACATTTTGTAGCTGCTGGCATTTGTGTTGCACAAGAAGAAATGGCAAAAGATTCCACACCATAGAATCTGTGGAAAACCATAATTGAAGGGCAGCCTGATTCAATTCAGCAGGTCAATGAACAAATTAGACTATTATGGCCTTAACGGGTTGAGTTTAGCATCTTCCAGGAGTCATTTTTAGAGGCAGGGATAATCAAATAGGAATCTTTGCGACCTACTATTCTTCAACAAGGTCAGCACTCATGGGCATAGGTCAGGTGAGAAGACTCACAAGAGAGAGAATCCATTGGCCAGGTATGAACGATGACATTGAAGTCGTCCTCGAGAGGTATGAGGCATGTCAAGGGCATATGTCAAGTCAGCACAAAGAGCCATTCATTTCACATGAACTTCCCACCCATCCTTGGTCCAAAAGTGTATCAGACCTCTCATATCCATGGCACTGACTTCGTCATCGTCGATTACTTTACAAAGTGGCCCATTATTCAACAATCACACAATACATCAAGCACAACTGTCGCACACACTCTTAAGTGCTGTTTTCAAGTGTATTTGATATGCCTAGAGATCATTAGGGATAACAGTCCAATTTATTTGTACACCATTTCAGGATATCTGTGAAAAGTGGAATATCGATCACACTGTATCTACTCATTACCCAAGATCTAATGGCCCAGCTGAACGAATGATTTGCATGGCAAATTCCCTCATTATCAAATGTAAACAGGTAAAGCAAGATCTTTACATTGCAATGTTACATCTGAGAGCAACACCTTTAAGTGCAACTATTCCATCACCAGCAGAGCTCATGTTTGGCAGAACTGTGCGTACCAATTTACCTACTCTTGCTCATTCTACTCTCTCAGAAAGAGAGCAACTTTTAAAACTACAAGAGATGACCAGTGTTCACAATAAAAATGCAGGTACAGAATTGCCGGGTTGAGTGTTGGGACAACAGGTTCACATTCAGGATCCCACAGAAAGTACGTGGCAACCAGCCAAAGTGACAAGAATTTGTTCAGAACCAAGGTCCAAGGTCCTATGAAGTCATTACACACAAAAGGTTCAACAGTAAGCATAACGGAGGGCAAATCAGATCTATACCAGCTCCTCAGCCACCGTGCAATTCTATCGAGGACAAGATCCCAAATGCAACCAGGAACAACATTCAACAATGACAATCCCACAGGTCACTGTGAGCAATTGAAGAAACTTCCAGACAAGGTTACCATTACAACATCTGGGCGTACCAGCAGGTTACCTCTTTGCTTTAGAGACTCAGATTCACCAGTCCTATAGACTTATGTAATAGTCACTAAACATGGACGTGTTTTGTAAACAATTACACTGCTTTGGAAGGGGGGAAAATATATTTAAAAATAAAGGACATGTTGTAATACATGTTAAGAGATAACAGCATGCCTTCACTAAGGGAAGTGTCATGTGATCCAGCCTCAGTTTCACTTCGACCTACAGCAGAGCAGACACACACCTCTGCAGCTCTGATGTCCTCAAGCTTTCTTTCCATGTACGTGTGTTCACAAGCCGAGAATTAATAAAGCTACAACACTGGCATCTAGACGGCAATGTGGAAAATTTTTCAGGTTCAGAAAAGGCTGGACAAATCCAACCCAGCCAATTACCACCCCATCAGTCTACTCTCCAATTTCAGTAAAGTGATGGAAGGGGTCATCAACAGTGCTATCAAGTGACACTTGCTTAGCAATAACCTGCTCACTGACACCCAGTTTGGGTTCCACCAGGGCCACTCAGCTCCTGACTTCATTACAGCCTTGGTTCAAACATGGACAAAAAAAGCTGAACTTCAGAGGCGAGGTGAGGTGAGAGTGACTGCCCTTGACATCAAGGCAGCATTTGACAATGTGGCATCAAGGCACCCTAGCCAAACTGGAGTCAATAGGAATCAGGGGATAAACTCTCCACTGGTTGGAGTCATACCTAGCACAAAGGAAGGTGGCCGTCGTTGTTGACGGTCAATCATTTCTGTTCCAGATCACTGCAGGAGTTCCTCAGCGTAGTGTCCTTGGTCCAACCATCTTCAGCTGCTTCATCAATGACCTTCCTTCCACCAAAAGTTCGGAAATGGGGACATCCTCTGATGAGTCACAATGTTTAGCACCATTCGCGACTCCACAGATACTGAAGCAATCCATGTCCAAAAGCAGCAAAGGCTGACAAGTTGCGAATAAATTTTGCACCACACAAGGGCCAGACAATGATCATCGCCAACAAGAGAAAATCTAACCATCTCCCCTCAACATTCAATGGCATCGCTGAATCCCCCACCATCAACATCCTGGAGGTTATCATTGACCAGAAACTGAACTGGACTAGCCATGTAGATACTGTGGCTACAAGAGCAGGTCAGAGGCTGGGAATTCTGCAGCAAGTAACTCACCTCCTGACTCCTCAAAGCCTGTCCACCATCTACAAGGCACAGGTCAGGAGAGTGATGGAATACTCCCCACTTGCCTGGATGAGTGCAGTTCCAACAACATTCAAAGAAGTTTGACACCATGCAGGACAAATCAACCCACTTGATTGTTTGTCAATGGGGTGCCATTCACTCCCTCCACCACCAACGCACAGTGGCAGCTATGTGTACCATCTACAAGGCGCACTGCAGGAACTCACCAAGACTCCTTACACAGCACCTTCCAAACCCACAACCTCTACCATCTAGAAGGACAAGGGCAGCAGACACATGGGAACACCACCGGAAGTTCCCTTCCAAGCCACTCACCATCCTGACTTGGAAATATATCGCCATTCCTAAACTGTTGCTGGGTTAAAATACTGGAACTCCCTCCCTAACTGCACTGTGGGTGTACCTACACCACATGGACTGCAGCAGTTCAAGATGGCAGCTCACTACCACCTTCTCAAGGGCGCTTTGGGATGGGCAATTAATGCTGGCCTAACCAGCGACACCCACATCACATGAATGTAAAAAAATGAACCCAAGTGTTTGCACAATCTCTTATGAGTGATTGGTGCCTTTATATCATAGGGCACATGATAGTCTCAGCCAAAAATAATTCTAAATATCTGAGAGATGCTGGACAGAACTCCAGTCATTTGGGCAATGGGGTTGTGTGGTAAACATTATGGCCATATTTCACTTTTGGAACAGAGGTAGTGAAAGGAATCCTTTTACATAGGACAACATTAAAGATTTGGCTTCTGCTTCCTGTAGGAGTAATTTATACCAGTTGTTACAACACAAGTTCTAGATAAACAGTACAACCAAATATCATGGCACAGATATATCTACTTAAATATGGTTTCCTTTCTGATCCAGATGAGGTCAGTAGCTCAAGTCACCTAATATGTCTCAAAAATTAACAGATGCAATTACTGCAATTTTTTATATTGATAATCCATTGTGAATTAATACGAAAGCTTTGCAAGCTTCAACTGCTAAGCAAACAACTGTCCAACACAGTTTGTTTGAGTATACTGCCATTCATGAGAAGTTAGCTGAACAAAATATCAGACATTACACCACCAATGAAAACAACTTTGTAAAAGCCTAGAACTCCTGATTTGAACTCTGTTCACTCTTCGCAACTTTTGTGCAACTGTTTGTCCTCAACATTTTGCATTATCACAAAGCACCATCCTCACACATGCAAGTCAATCTTTTATGTTAACAATAAATTCCAAATCTAATGCATATCAGAAATGTTTCAATTCCAGGACGCTATTTTCGCACTCAATCCTTAGTAAGGGAAAATCTTGATAAATGACGTGTCTGCTTATTCTGCTGAAACAGAACCAAGGAAATAAAGATTCAGCCCACCACAGATCTAGCATCAAATTGAATGCCTCATCTACCTGTGTAAGTGAGCATGGGAGATCTCAATATTGTAAACGAAGAGCAGTGCTATTGACCAATTACTCTGGTTAACATTTATCCTTCAAGCAAAACCACTGCAAAAACCGATTAACTGTTCAATTACCGTACTGGTGTTTGTGGGACTTTACTAATGCAAACTGGTTGTTCTATTTGCCTTGATAACATGGATTATACTTCAAAAGCTGCAAGGCTTTTTGGGATGCCTGGAGGATGAGAAAGGTGCTATGCAACTACTTTCTTTCTTTAATACACTAACAAACTTGCAGCAACGAATACATTTACAATCCAGTAGAATGTGGAACACTTGCCAATTTTCTGCTAGTCCTTGCAATGCAGACTAACCCACTAAAATGGACTACCATTTCCATATCCTTGCATCTCAATTCATTCTACGATAGCCTCAGCTCACCTAGTGAAAGTGACTGCAATTTGTTTTGAAAAAAAGCAATTAATTGTATGGCAAAAGCTTATGGATGTTATGGAAAAACGTAAAGCAAAGGCTTTAAAAATCCATAAATGCAAATACAATGTATGGCTCAAAATATCATGAAGGCTTAATGCCACTTTTAAATAACATCTAACTAAAACACAGTCTGAGCATAAAAGCATAACAAACAATGGAAAAAACAAGTTATAAGTAGACAATTTTTTTTTAAACTTTCTGATGAAAGCATAAATGCAGATAGAGCCATAGAAAAATTATGGTGCAGAAAAAAAGGCCATTCAGCCTGCCTGTGCTGGCCAAAGAGAGAAAAAACTAGCCGCTCATTTTAATCCCACTTTCCAGCACCTGGTCTGTAGCCTTGCAGGTTACAGCGCTTCAGATGCAGATCCAAGAACCTTTCAAATGAGTTGAGCGTTTTAGCCTTAACCACCAACTTAGGCCGTGAATTCCAGACGCCTGCCACCCTCTAGGTGAAAAAGTTTTTCCTCATGTCCCCTCCTTCTACCAATCACCTTATAATCTATGCCCCCCTGGTAACTGATCCTCAGCTAGGGAAAATAAGTATTTCCTGTCTACCCTATCTAGACCCCTCATAATTTTGTACACCTCAATTAGGCCACCCCTAAGCCTCCTCTGTTCCAAGGAAAACACCACAAGCCTTCCCAATCTGTCCTCATAGCCGCAATTTTCAAGCCCTGACGACATTCTTGTAAATCTCCTCTTCATTCTCTCCTGAGCAATTATGTCCTTCATGTAATGTGGTGATCAGAACTGTACACAAAATTCCAGCTGTGGCCTAACCATGAATTTCTAGTGCAAATCCTCAAACTAATTGTTTTGTAAAGCAACACTTTGCGCCAAACATATTTAAAGCCAGGTTTTTGAAAATAAAAGTTGATGCCAAAGTGCTGTGAATCTCATAGGTGACTTCAGTCAACTGGATAAAAAGCAGCACATCAGCAAATATTAATGCATGCTCACTATAAAACACTAAGTAAATCAAAGCCATTAGCATCAAACTTCAGCATGCAGTCAAGTAAGTTTTGCCTGATGTCCATATTTCCCCCGAAGAAAGTTTTCCCATGCTTTGTTTAAATGTTTCTTTCCAATTTAGTTTTCCCTCACTATTTAAGTCTCGTCTCATGTTAATTTCTTAACCAACAATGAGATTTGGAACTCCCCTCCCCCACTCAGCCAATCTTAATACCACCTGGGGTTGGCCAATAGAAAATGTACAAGAATGGCTTTGGGTGACTTGCCCTTTAATTTTCTTTTAAACACCATGGAGACTGTGACCAACATCCAATCAACAGAGTTAAGATCAAGAACACACCCTGCGTGGGAGAAAGAATTACATACTGTCAGAGCTTCAACACGCTACTTCAGTTGGCTTTAATCTCAATTTTTTTTCTATTACTTCAGGTCACCATTTCCGTTTTCTCATTAGTTGTCTACAGATTTTCTTTTGCTATTTCCATTAGTTTATGTAACAATATTCCTGTCTCGATTTACTTTACAATGGAATCTGAAAGCAATCTGAAAGCACTATATTTACAAAAGTTTTGAAACTTTCCCTCCTCAGTCAAATCACAAGCTAGGCATCAAAACCCTATCCAAAATCATCACTTGCTAACTAAGGAAATACAGCTGACAAAAATAGGCCTACTAAACTGACAGAAAAGCAAGTGATCCTGGTTCTAGGTCAATAGCAGTCAGCATTTTGATTTTGAAGGTTACTTCCATTTTCTAACATTGAAGCAGGATCACTTTCAACAAACAATTTAATTCAAAAGCAACATAGTCCAGCTGAAATGGAAGCAGAAAAAAATGTAGGCATGCCCATTCAAAAAGAGCTGAACCAAGAGGGCAGAAATAAAACTTTGGGATAACAAGAGGGCACACAACAGAAACGAACCTTTCAATCTCAAAAAAAAAAGAAAGTCTTGCATTTCTTTGGCACTTTTCACAAACATCCGATATCTGAAAGCACTTTGCAGCCAAAAAAACATTTCTGAAGCGTAGTCACTGCTGTAATATAGGAAACACAGCAGCCAATTTGTGCACAATAAACTCCCACAACAGCGGTGATAATGACCGGATAATGTTTTTGTGATGTTGATTGAGGGAGGCCAGGATATCAGGGATAACTCCCCTACTCTTCTTCGAAATAATGCCGTGGGATCTTTTATAGCCACATTAGCAAGCAGATAGGGACTTGGTTTAATGCCTCATCCAAAAGACAGCCCCTCCAACAGTACAACATTCCCTGTGCTGTACTGAAGTGTCAGCCTAGATTTTTGTGCTCAAGTCCTGAAGTAAAACTTAAACCCGGAACCTTGAGACTCAAATGAGACTGCTACCAACTGAGCCATGGCTGAAAACATAGCTGGATTTGAGAAAGTTTAATGGCTCTACTTTTTAAGTTAAACATCCCAACGGTTCACAACCAGAAAACACAGACTGAGCTTTCTGATGGATGACAGACTGAGTGTTCTGATTTAGCTGCTGTCAGTTAGGGTGACAAATGTGGTTCTAAAATTGGTCCCAGTCCCAGGGTTATGAAATTTTAGCTATTTTGTCTGCTTCTGATCTCTATTCAGTAAACCTTGTGTATGTCGATGTTAGATGAGAGCAGGATCTAGCTCATCTTGCAATATTCACTATCTAGGCTGCCAAGAAGAATGGCCATTCAGTAAGATGCGACACCTGCCATTTATGGAATCATACCCGAACTAATGTCCTGCGGGAAAGGAGGAGGGAAAATAGAAAAAGATAATCAGACAATTAACATAAACCTATAGGCGAAGCTATCCATCTATGTACCTCGAACACTCATCATTCAAGTAAGGTTTCTGCTTTCCAGTTCTTCTGAATATCTATTTTTATAAAATTTTTCATTAAAAGTTTTCATATGTTGAACAATCCCCCCTCCCCCCATACTTGAAACCTATTTATGTATACACTGGGTTCAGACCGAATTTCTTTCTTACTTAACAATGCACAATGTAAACCAACTGATTGGAATTTAATAATGTTTGCTGGCAAAGACCCCTAACTATGCATGTTATTTTTGTTAAATGTTTACAGTTTTCAATAGTGTGATTTACATGTATAAATCAACCCAGTCACATTGCAAACCCCTGTTTATGCAATGGTTCAGAAGGCCACAATTATACGTGTGTTATTATACTGAGATATGGATCTCAACAGCAGTACAGTTAAAGATAACTGCACAATCAACAAGGTTACATTGGATAACCAACCAGTAAAGCAGCAGGGCGGGATCTGTACCGTTGGGTCGGTCTCCACCTGAACCGATCTGGGACCAATGTTCTAGTGAAAAGGGTAAATAGGGTGGTCAACAGGACTTTAAACTAGAAAGTGGGGGGGAAGGGAAGGGCAAAACTCCAAGAAGTATGACTAATGGGAAACAAAGCAGCAGGTTAGCATGTGGGGGTGTGGATTCAACTTCATGGAAAATTATGAAAAAACTGAAAGGGAGAGCCCAGGAGAGGTTATTAAAGTCTCCAAAACACAAAATAGGACAGAGTGTTTGGAAAGGGCTAGGAATCTTACTTCAAGTACATCAGATAAAAGGACAACAATGAGAAGGGGGACGGGAAATACAGGACTGAAGGTGTTGTATCTGAATGCACGCAGTATACGAAATAAGGTAAATGAGCTTGTGGCGCAGATTGAAATTGGCAGGTATGATGTGGTGGGCATCACGGAGACATGGCTGCAAGGGGATCAGGATTGGGAGCTAAATATCCAAGGATATACATCCTATCGAAAAGATAGGCAGGTTGGCAGAGGGGGTGGGGTTGCTTTGTTAATAAGAAATGAAATTAAATCGATAGCAAGAAACGACGCAGGGTCAGATGATGTAGAATCTGTGTGGGTAGAGTTGAGGAACCGCAAAGGTAAAAAAAACCATAATGAGAGTTATGTACAGGCCTCCGAACAGTAGTCAGGATAAGGGCACAAGATACACCAGGAGATAGAAAAGGTGTGTAAGAAAGGCAAGGTTACAGTGATCATGGGGAATTTCAATATGCAGGTAGGCTGGGAAAATCAGGTTGGTAGTGGATCCCAAGAAAAGGAATTTGTAGAATGTCTACGAGATGGCTTTTTGGAGCAGCTTGTGGTGGAGCCCAATAGGGAACAGGCAATTCTAGATTTAGCGATGTGTAATGAGGCAGATTTGATAGGGGAGCTTAAGGTGAAGGAACCCTTAGGAGGAAGTGACCATAATATGAAAGAATTTACCCTGCAATTTGAGAGGAAAAAGCTGGAATCAGATGTAACGGTATTACAGTTGAATAAAGGCAACTACAGAGGCATGAGGGAGGAGCTGGCCAGAATTGACTGGGAAATGAGCCGAGCAGGATAGACATTGGAACAGCAATGGCAGGAGTTTCTGGGAGTAATTTGGGGGAGACAGCAAAAATTCATCCCTAGAAAGAAGCATACTAAAGGGAGGACGAGGCAACCATGGCTGACAAGGGAAGTCAGGGACAGCATAAAAGCTAAAGAGAAAGCATACAATGTGGCGAAGAGCAGTGGGAAACCAGGGGATTGGGAAGCCTACAAAGACCAACAGAGGACAACTAAAAAAGAAATAAGGAGGGAGAAGATTAAATATGAGGGTAAACTAGCCAGTAATATAAAAGAAGATTGCAAGAGTTTTTTTAGATATATAAAGGGTAAGAGAGAGGCAAAAGTGGACATTGAGCCGCTGGAAAGTGACACTGGAGAAGTAGTAGTGGGGAACAAAGAAATGGCGGAGGAACTGAATAGGTACTTTGCGTCAGTCTTCACGGTGGAAGACACGAGTGACATCCCCAAAGTTCAAGAGAGTCGGGGGGCAGAGGTGAGTATGGTGGTCATTACCAAGGAGAAGGTGCTAGGAAAACTGAAAGGTCTGAAGGTGGATAAATCACCTGGACCAGATGGATTACACCCCAGAGTTCTGAAGGAGATAGCTGAAGAGATAGTGGAGGCATTAGTGGTGATCTTTCAGGAATCACCCGAGTCAGGGAGGGTCACAGAGGACTGGAAAATCGCTAATGTAACCCCCCTGTTTAAGAAGGGAGTGAGGCAAAAGACGGGAAATTACAGGCCGATTAGCCTGACCTCGGTCGCTGGTAAGATTTTAGAGTCCATTATTAAGGATGAGATTTCAGAATACTTGGAAGTGCATGGTAAAATAGGGCAAAGTCAGCATGGTTTCATCAAGGGGAGGTCATGCCTGACAAATTTGTTAGAATTCTTTGAGGAGGTAATGAGCTGGTTAGACAAAGGAAAGCCAATGGATGTTATCTACTTGGACTTCCAGAAGGCCTTTGACAAGGTGCCGCACAGGAGGCTGCTCGGTAAGATAAGAGCCCATGGTGTTAGAGGCAAGGTACTGGCATGGATAGAAGATTGGCTGTCTGGTAGCAGGCAAAGAGTGGGGATAAGGAGGTGCTTCTCAGGATGGCGGCCGGTGACTAGTGGAGTTCCGCAGGGGTCAGTGTTGGGACCACAACTTTTTATTTATACATTAATGATCTAGATGAAGGAACTGAGGGCATCCTGGCTAAGTTTGCAGATGATACAAAGATAGGTGGAGGGACAGGTAGTATTGAGGAGACGGGGAGGCTGCAGAAGGATTTAGACAGGTTAGGAGAATGGGCAAAGAAGTGGCAGATGGAATACAACGTGGGCAAGTGTGAGGTCATGCACTTTGGTAGGAAGAATAGAGGCATAGACTATTTTCTAAATGGGGAGAGAATTCAGAAATCTGGAGTGCAAAGGGACTTGGGAGTCCTAGTCCAGGATTCTCTTAAGATTAACTTGCAGGTTGATGCGGTAGTTAGGAAGGCAAATGCAATGTAGGCATTTACTTCGAGAGGACTAGAATATAAAAGCAGGGATGTGCTGCTGAGGCTTTATAAGGCTCTGGTCAGACCACATTTAGAATATTGTGTGCAATTTTGGGCCCCGTATCTCAGGAAGGATGTGCTGGCCCTGGAGAGGGTCCAGAGGAGGTTCATGAGAATGATCCCAGGAATGAAAGGCTTAACATATGAGGAACGTTTGAGGACTCTGGGTCTCTACTCGATGGAGTTTAGAAGGATGAGGGAGGATCTGATTGAAACCTACACAATACTGAAAGGCCTGGATAGAGTGGACGTGGGGAAGATGTTTCCATTAGTAGGAGAGACTAGGACCCGAGGGGACAGACTCAGAGTAAAGGGAAGACCTTTTAGAACAGAGATGAGGAGAAACTTCTTTAGCCAGAGAGTGGTGAATCTATGGAATTCATTGCCACAGAAGGCTGTGGAGGCCAGGTCATTGAGTGTATTTAAGATCGAGATAGGTTCTTGATTGGTAAGGGGATCAAAGGTTACGGGGAGAAGACGGGAGAATGGGGTTGAGAAGCTTATCCGCCATGATTGAATGGCGGAGCAGACTAGCTGGGCCGAATGGCCTAATTTCTGCTCCTATGTCTTATGATCTTATGGAGGGTTATTGGGTGAGAAAGGGCATAGGATCAGTTGCAATCAGTTGTTTTTTGTAAGTCAGTACCAGTGTCATTTATGTTCTTTTCCCAAGGTTGTCCTTGCTTATTGAGACACCGAGGTGAAAGCCAAGGTCTCATTATATAAGACAACATCCAGCATAAAAAAGGTAAGTAATCATGAAGCACTGATAAAGTAATGCCAAGTTTAAACCTTACAATCCTCTAGGCTGCAAAGAAGAAAAAAGCTGAACTCAAAAAACAGAACCAGGAAAAAGAAAGATCTGGTTTTATTTTCCAAATGATAACTGGGTATTAACCACAAACATATTTATTAATTTGGATACTTTAAAATATTGTGCATTAAACATTTTATGTCTCAGCCCAAATGTTATCAAATTTACACCAGTTCAATGCTAAACCCTCCCATTTATCTGATGTAGCTATTAAAATGTACATTTTTTTTTTGGATAGAATAAATTATGTTTGGCCTAAGCCGTCAGCCATTTGCTGTCAAAACTTCTGCTTTCATAGCCTAATCCTAATATTGTAATGATTTGTTTTAGTGAGCTGTCTGACAAAAGGTCATCTTAAACTCTTCCTCCCATAGAAACAAGTGTAATTTCTTTTATCTGCCTAGCAGTGAACCACTTAACATGCTGAGATGATCAGCTATTTTTATATTTTATTACAGGGATACTAAATATATTCCCACTCACCACTGGTACAGAATGGAGTACTGTGTACAGTTTTAGTGTCCTTACCGAAGGAAAGATCTAATTGGCTCAGAGGGAGTGCATGGGAGGAGTGACTCCTGGGATGAGGAAATTGTCTTATGAGGAGAGACTGAGTAGACTGGGTCTATATTGCCTAGAAGGGTGAGGTGATCGCATTTAAACATGTAAAATTCTGAGAAGGCTTGAAAGGGTAGATACCAAGAGGTTACTCACTTTTGCGGGTGAGTCTAGAATCAGGGCTTTCAGTTTCAAGATAAGGGATCAGACTGAAAATTTTCTTCACTCAGAGGATTGTTAATCTTTGGAATTCTCTAACCCATAGGGCTGTGGATACTCTCCTATTTTTTTTATGTTCTTTCATTCTTCCAGAAATTGTTCTTAGAAACTCTATGAAACAAAGTATTAGATAACCACACACTATAACATTCATCAGTAAAACAATTTACAACATCTGCCTATACAGTCATGCAGTACAACGTAACTTTGTCACTGTCCATCATGTCATGACGTCACCCTCTGGTGAACAAAAGTACCTGTACTCTGCAAAATTTCAGCTGAAGTTAGTCAAGGTTGGTTGATGGTTGAGGTTGAAATTTGAAATTGGGCTCAATAAAAGGGAATTCAATTTTCTGTTGCTGTCACTACATCAAAATGCTTGTAATATTTACTTCCCTAAAGAGGGGAAAAAGCTTCTTCATGTGTCTTTGCAATATTCCATAGCCAACGCATTAGTTGTAGTTTGCTCCAACATAGTAATATCTCTCTCACGTAACCTTTATCTATCTTACTGATATTACTATGGCTGGTATTCCCAGGAGCACAAAACTACGGAATTCCTCACCTTCCTCATTTCATCTCTCCTAAAATCTCTTCAGGCTTTTAACTCAGTAATACCAAGCTTGGGGTTATCACATAGCCCAGTTTGCACATTTTTTACTCTTCAGTCTTGGAAATGCCATGCATCTTGGGCTTATGGCTTCCCAGTTTTGACCTTTTTAATTGAAAGACACCATTAACTCTAATTTCACACCTACAAATTCTAAGATAATCTCAACCAGTCACTGCATACTGCATCATAACGCACAAAAAAACTACGTTATGTTATAAATTTAATAGTACAAGTTGCAAATTTAAATAGTAAAATGTGGTTGAAAGGAAATCAAATAAATCTAAAATGATTAGCGAAATCTCAGGACAAGTACTTACATTCATATACATCCAGCTCCAAATCCCTTCGTCTTAGCACTTGCCTGGTCAGATTTGTTATTTGAAAAGGATAGAAGGGTAAATGAAGAAAGAAGATGCTGGGAATACTCAGCAAGCCTGGCAGCATCATGGAGAGAGAAACAGAGTTAACTTTTCAAATCGAAGACCTATCGCAAGAACAATTCCAATGAAAGGTCATCGACCTGAAACATTAACTCTGTTTCTCTCTCCACGAATGCTGCCAGACTTGCTGAGCATCTTCTGTCTTTACCCAAGAACCATAATATTTGGCTCTGGTAGAAGGACAAATCTTGGGGATCACTTAGCAGCTGTTTTAGAATTATCACACCAGATCCAACTATACTGTTGGCTATGAAATATCAGAGACACAAATATTTTTTTCCTTAAGTGGGCAACAGCTACAAGAACCTTCACAGCAAAAGGAAATTGGATCACCTTTTATAGAGCCCAAGAACAAATTTCAGCCTCAACTAATATTCTAACACAGGTACCATCAGCTGAAAACGAGCTTTGGCTGTTAAGTGAACATTCGGAATGGAACAGCAAAGCATTCCAGCTCAAGTGAGATGGACCCATAAAGGGAAACAATTCACCCCCTCAATGCAGTTCAGAGAGAAGTCATAGATTGATGATAACACCAGAGAACTGAGTTAAGAAAAGTAATTTGAACGCTTTTCAAACCGAGATGTGATCTTTTTAATATTACAACAGTGACAACACGTCAAAAAATGATCCATTCTCTGTAAAGCACTTTGTTCATGGTAGACACTTTATAAATCCAAACTCATTCATTCAGGTTAGGCAGTAGTAAACAAAGCAGAAACAGTAAATCTAAAACACTACTTTTAAACTAAATTACAACAGTAGAACAAGGGGCATCTGCGAGTTACAAGCTCAAGCTGGTAAAAGGTCTATTTAGGCTCTAGTCAGGAAATACTTCACACAACAAAGCACACACCATACAGTAGACTTTCACGTGGAGGCAAAAGGCTGGAATAATTTTCTTGAAATAGTTGAACATTGTGATGGAGGCGGTGTAGGGCGTTTTTGAACAGAACAGCTAAATGGCCTTCCTCAACTGTACATTCTGAACAAATATTAGAGCAGATTATAACTCTATAGACAGTTGCAAAGTATTTAAACTCGCACTAAAGGCCCAGATTATTTATCCAAAATCTGAAACAGAATATGCCATTCAAACCCTCAAGCCTGTTCAGCCATTCCATGTGATCATGGTTGATCTGTAACTTTAATCCAAACGCCTTGATATCCTTATAAGTCAACCTTATAAGACGACCCCATATTTTCGGCACTAAAAACCATGTTTAGGTCTATACTCGGCGTATAAGTCAACCCATTTTCTGCTAAGAAATACTATACTCACATTAAGAGTCAGTCTCAGTTTTTCACCTTAGAAATGCATGTTTTACTCACCTTATAAGCCGGTGCACGGGATCAAGCAGGTGATATGGGCCATGCTGCCAAGGAGATGTGCAGGAGTTTAAGAGGCACCCAGACAGAACAGACCATATGCGGTGAATGACAAACAGAAATGGGTCCTCCGACAAGAAGAATAAAGTACAAAGCTGTTTTCAAGCTAAGTCGTAACATTTGCTCCACTTGTCAAATAACTGTACTGCAGCGAGGGGATTCGGTGTTAGTGAAAAACTGGCGTGAGAACGGGAGGAGGAGAAATTAGCCCTGAAGAAATGCACCAAGACCAAATGCACCATCAGAAGAGGGACCAGCCACTAACTTGATCTTAAGCAGCATATATCGGAATAAGTCCTCAAAAGTCATCACCAGAAATGCAATGCGTATATACACACTTAAGTGGACTAAGTCAAACCAAAGTCCAGCAAAAGATTTCAGGCCAACAGTTAGTTGGTGTACCTGCTTTATGACCAAAAATGTTGCGGCAGAAAGCCCAGGTTGCTCAGAGAATACCAAACTATCTTGACACCAAAATTACCAGTTTCCAACGATTCATTATTTGACAACAGCGAAAACACAAGTACCCATCAAGTTACATTGGCAACATGAATGAAATGCCCATGAATTTTGATATGCCCAGCAACTAAACTGTGAAGTGGAAAGGTTCAAAAAAACAGGTCTAGTGAAAACAACAGCGCATGAGAAGACAAGATTCATGGTGGTACTAGTCTGTATGGCTGTCAAGACAAAATTAAAGCTTATGGTAATTTTAAAATGAAAAACCATGTTGAAAATCAAGTTCCCTGCAGGAGTTTGTGTATTTGTTCCATGATAACAGTTGGATGGATGAAGATGGAGTGAAGTTATGGAATCGATAATGTGTGGTATTATGTTTTTTTCTCATATTAGAAAATGGCAATCACCTACATCAAAACTAGCGGTTCACATTTTATACTCAACGTATAAAATGACCCATTTTTGGAGGGATTGGAGGCTTCAAAGGTTTATTTATACGCCGCAATCTACAGTATCCATCAATCAGTCTTGTAAATTTCAATTTATCCTTTTGGGAGGACAGAATTCCAGATTTCCACTCTCTGCGTGTGAAAAAAACACTTCCCAATTTCATTCCCAAATGGCCTAGTTCTAATTTTATGATGCTCCCTGTTATTCCTCCAGAGGAAATAGCTCCATCTACCCTTCTAGTTTAATGCTTTAAACGCTGGTGAATCTGGACTGCACCCCTCCAAGCCAATGTGTGGCTTAGTGGATAAAATTGAACACAGTATTCCAGATGGAATGTGATTAAGGCTCTGTACAACTGAAACATAACTTCATTGAGTTAAAGGCCAACATTCCATTATGATTTTGGATTACTTTTTCTAACTGATTTATGTATGTGGATTTCCATATCTCTTTGCTCTCCCACAGTTCCTAGTCTCTCGCCACAAGGAAAATATTTTGATTTGTTTTTCACGGATCCAAGTAGATGATCTCACACTTCTGCAAACTGAATTCCACCTGCCAGTTCTCCCCACCCCCCGCCATATGTCTATGTCTCTTCAGAACTTAAATGTAAAGCAGTTATACAACATGTTATTTCTTATTAAGTCCATTGTTGGAATGTTTTCTACAGTGTTGCAGCAAAGGTCAATTTCAAAAGCATGCAATTTACAATACTCAAGGTCAATGAACCCCTATTGCTCCAAGGCTTTTGATAAAAACAAAGTTCAAGGCAGAATACAAGCACAAGTGCTAAAATAGACTAGGATCTCCAAGAACCTTAACATCTTCACAATAAATGCTGCTAGGAAGATCATTTTCAATTTTCAAACATTCTTCCTCAAATGCACTTTATATCAAGCTGTTTTTAATATAATTATCAAAATAGCCTCATTCCATTTTTTGGGAAAAAAGTATTAACGAACTGAAGTCAAGGGTGATTAAACAAAAGTGTGATCCAACCAACTGTGATAACTTCCAGACCCAAAATGCTGTATTTCTTTTTTTTTTAAAAAGCATCCAATTTCACCAAATGATTTAAAAAATAAAATGCACACGTTTAAGGCAATTGTAAAAGGACCAAAAATGATTTTTTTTTTCTTAAGCGTGGTTATGATGATCTGGAATGCATTGACTGAAAAAGTGGAGGAAGAGGATTCAACTGTAACCTTCAACAAGGAATTAGATAAAATGCGAGAACAAGAAAAATAACTTAGGCCTATAGAAAAAGGGCAGGAGAGTGGGGCAAATTGTATAACTCTTTCAAAGATTCCGCACTGCCACGATGGAAAGAATGGCTTCCTTTTATGATTCTATAAAGCTCTAAACTAGAGCAGAGTTCATATAATGACTTTTAAAACGACAGCTTCGAAATTACAATTTCAACCATATTAGAGCTACGATTTTTGAAAATAGGACTCCCCTCTCCTCAAATAAACTCGAGTCCAAACCTCCAGGGAGAGACTGGGCAGTGAAAAGTCACGCTGCAGATTTTATTTATTTTATTTCAGCTTGATGGGGCCTAGGAAAAGGAACGGGATCTCGCCAAAGCGTCTAAAAATAGCTCATGACGCCCAAATCTCCGCGGGTGCTGAAAGGGAAAAACAAAGATGGGTATCAAGTTACTTGCGGCCCCTTCCCCCACCCCCACCCCCACCCCCACCCCCTGACAAACCACTCGGAAAACAAAGCCCAGGGTCTAAGGTTACAGGCGGCACTTTATACCTTGCGGCCTCCTCTCACCTGTACGCCAGAGTCATGCACTCGAACAGCTTGGTCAGGGATGCGTCGATGGAGAGGTGGGACGTGCTGTACTTCCCGAAGCAATAGGTCTGACATGTCTGTTTGTTGACGGTGTCGAAATCGTAGCCTTTCTTGGGAGGGTGCTCGCGGTGCGGGGACGACACCATGAAATGCCCGCTGTGGATGATCTGCAGCTCGTCCGACTTCTTCAAATTGGGCTCGTCAGCGTCCGAATCGTCGTCGGGCTCCTGCTTAATAATCACCGGAGTCCTGGCCGAGCGCAGCAGAAACACGTCCTTGGCCATCTTAAATGATCTATTGGATCGCGCAGCTATGAAGTGAAGCGAGCAAATAGCAACCACTTTCTCTCCAGAGCCTCATTCCCCTCCTTCATTCGGCAGCTTCGCCTCTGACTAACCGTCGGGGGAGGGGGGGGGGGGGGTAAGAGGCTGGGGGCTGGGGGGGAGGGTGGGGGGGGAGCCCGCTCCAATCAGAGGCCGCCGTTTCTTAAAGGCGCATGGCAACTGGCAAGAGGCTGCTCGGAATTGGTCGGGTCAGTGACAACACCCGCTCGCAGCTACAGCAACAGGAGTGAGGCAGGAAATATACCGTCATCATTGAGTTTCTTTTGACAGCCTTAGCGAAAAAAACCTAACCTCTATGTACATTAACACGATAGACAGTGAATTCATTTTAAATGCAACGACTTGTTAAATTATTTAGTTGATCCGCCATAAACAAGATTAAAGAGGTAGATTTCTTGCTAGGGATTAAAAATACTTATTATGGGAACTTAACAGATCGAAGAGAATTAATTTTTATAGACTGTTTAAATATGCTCTAATCAGATGGGCTTTGTTGCTTCGGAACTTAAATGGTTGCAAACCTTCATAACTGCCAGCTAGAAATGGTCTGACTTGCATATGGCAAGCCAAACTACAAAAACATGAGTAGGCGATTCAATCCTGCTATACAATTAGATCATGGTAGATCTTAACTCTACCTACCCATCTTCATTTGGAAACTTCAATACCCTTGAATAACAAAAATCAATCTCAGTTTTGAATTTCATAATTGACTTAGTCTCTAAAGATTTCTGAGGGATGGAAATCCAGAGTTCCATTACCTTTTGTGGCCTAGCTCTAATTTTAAGATTATGTCCACATGTTCTGGACTCCCCTCCCAGAAAAAAGTTTCCCACTATCTACCCTATCAAATCCCATAATCATCTTAGACACCTCAATTGGTCACCCCTTTTTCTTTAGTCGAGAATACAACCCTAATCAATCCAACTGGACAATTTAACCCCTTCAGCCCCAGTATTATAGTGAATCTGCAACGCACTTGAGATGCTTGCCCAGACCAGAATGCAGCACTCCAGATGAGCTCTAACCAGAACTCTAACTGGGTAGAGGTTGTTAAAGCTGTATATTTTGAGAGATCTGAACAGTGTTTTAAGCATTGTATGAATTCACCCATCATATTTGAGATTTACAGGAACAAACATGTTTTGCCTGTAAATGTAAAAATATACATTTTGTAATTGCCATCAAAAAACATGTCTCATGGAGAAACAGTGG
This sequence comes from Cetorhinus maximus, assembly GCF_964194155.1. Lineage (NCBI taxonomy): Eukaryota > Metazoa > Chordata > Chondrichthyes > Lamniformes > Cetorhinidae > Cetorhinus > Cetorhinus maximus. The sequence continues at coordinate 95,877,041 of NC_135890.1, forward strand.
AAGTCCAAAGAGTTTTTTGGGTACATAGATCATTAAAATGACATAAACAGGTACAGAAAATAATAAAAACAGCTAATGAAATGCTGGTCTTTAAAAAGGACTAGAAAGCAAAAGGGTAGCTTCAGCTATAGAAAGGCCTGGTCAGACCACACCTAGGGTACTGAGAGCAGTTCTGTGCATCACACCTTAGGAAGGACATATTAGCCTTGGAGGGAGTGCAGCACAGATTTACCAGAATGATACCTGGAGTCCAAAGGTTAAATTATGAAGAGCAATTGCACAAATTAGGGTTGTATTCCCTGGAATTGGAAGTTAAGGGATGAACTGATTAAAGTTTGATATTAAAGGACAACAGAATTTCTCTCTCTGTACCCTATTTCTACTGTTCGGAGAATCTACAACAAGGAGCATAGTTTAAAAATTAGAGCCAGATCCTTCAGGAGTGAAATTAGGAAACACCTCTATAGCAAGGGTGGTAGAAGTTTGAAACTGTGTTCCACAAACAGCAATCGACTCATGATCAATTGTTCATTTCAAATCAGAGATTGATTTTTGTTATCCAAAGGGATACAAGGAAAAGGGAGCTATAGAGAGTTAGGCTGCAGATGAGCCATGATCTCATTGAATGGCAGCAGATCAGGCTCGTGGAGCTAAATGGCTTACTCCTGTTACTATGTCTTTCATTAAACACAGGCCGTTAGGTCTTGGATCTTCTGCCTCATTGCACATAGCTCAGTTTCCAAATGCAGATTTGAACTATACAAATCGAGGTTCTAGATTTGATTGCTGGACTGTGCTGAGTTATCTGATGCTGCAGTGTATACAAAAGATCAACCAGGGTTTGTTTGGCAGCTTAGTACATTTTAAGGAAATCAAAGGAAGATTCAACAAAAGCTATGCTGTTAAATTTTATAATTTATAATTTTATAAATAAGTAGCTTATTAAAAGGTTTAAGCTTCTTAATCAAAAATATATACATGGGATTGATCTAAGATGGCACATCAAGGCAGATATGAAATATTGCCAAAGAGTTACATGGAAGCATCAGTGGCACCTTCAACTCTACAGACAACTAATACTTAAAATGCAAGCTACATTTTAAACAGTTAAGTATATAAACAAATGAATTTTATATTACATAAGCTGAAAAATAAGTAAAACTATAAACTAATGGGGTTGGAGGAGAAAAAAAACAATAAAAAGGTATAACCGAGATATGTGAATAGCAATGAATACTGTGTAAAATCAAATCTCTATTTGAAGAATCAGTACTTAAGAAAACAAATTTCTGGTTTCATTGTTCCATTTCATGCATTAGGTCATTGAAAACTACAAGCAATATCCATCCAAGATCAAAAGGGGAGTTGAGCACAAGTTCCCCATATGCTGCTGACCTCGAGACGACCACCACCACCCACCCCCACCCAGAAGTTGTCAAGACATGCAGCAGTTTTGAAAGTGTACTTTGCCTTATTTCTAGACTCTCAAGAATTCTAAACTGCATCACCATACTATCATTAAATGATTATCTCCAAATTTAAGATGTTTTTCTACAATGAAGTGTCAGTTCTGAAAGTAGAATCTGACTATAAAAAATAAATTTGTAATGCAACAATATTGAAATCATTTAATTTTGGATGCACTGGGAGAAAAATGTTAACAGATAGAAATGTGTGGGATCTTATTTCTCTTATGGTTATTAGTTGATCAGAAAGTATGTCAAAATGAGCATGGTGTTCCTGTACAGTTTCATTTTTGGTTAGGTTCCGTATCATCTGTATTTATAACCTTTTGTCATCCATAGGAAATAAAAATACAATACATAACTGTTAACTGAATAAAAACACAATGTGTTATACAATTTTTTTATTCATGAAAACAGAGCCATTGTACATGGTACAAACCATACTTGAGAATAAATAAAGAAAACATACTGCTGTACAACACATTGCATTTCAGTTGGAAAGTGTTAAGTTTTTCATGATAGCTTCTGTCTCTGGAAATCATAATAGAATGGGCAATCTGATCACAAATTTATTCATGTTGACACCTGGACAGTATTCACTTAGCTTTCTGTAGTTAGAATGTAGCAGTAGCATGGATTTCAAGTCCTAAACTTACAAGAGAGTGTATGCTGCCATATTGATTTATTAGTAAATAAGCGCCAGCACTTCTACAAAGATTTGGAATGTAGTTCTTCAATTTCTTTCAACATAAAAATTGGAAGGGCAAAATTTGAAAGACAAAACTTTAGACAACAGAGTTAAAACACTCATTCTGGCCATAGCAATATTACAGTCCAGCAATATAACAGCTTAGAGTTCAACAGATATAGATGGGATTTGTTTTAAAGTATTCCTCAGATGGAGGAAGCTTCAGGGAGTAACTAAAACGTAACAGAAGTTCCAACTTTCATTTTATGAGAGGAAAATTTGCACTATCCCCAGGTTTCTTTTAAATAAAAATTACATAAAATTTTTCTGCTTTAGCTGTGGTGCTGCTTTCATGATGAAATGAAAACCATTTTATCTACTTTTCTTTTGCCAGAAGCTTTCTTGAACATACAACTGTACATGTTTCAAATGGAATGAAAGAAAGACAATACCCAACTTACATCATACAGAAATGCTATTAGCAAAAGCCAAACTTAGTAATGGAAGGCAAGACTACACCCGATTTTATAAAATATTCATACCACACCTACAAAGTTCATTAGTGTTGCTCATAGCTTTAAAAAATTATACTGTTGAGCCCCTTCATGACACGAGGTATACAACTTTAACTTTCACTGCAGCAGTCTTGAAACTAAAAAACCTACATAAAATTCACTCAATTTTGGGGGTTATTATACACCTCGCCACTTTTATTAAACTCTCTATTAAAACTTGAACTATTTTTGGTTTACGCATCCATCGCGTACAAAACCAAAAAATGTAAAAGAGTTTAACAGTAGTAGTAGTAGTAGTACTGTGGAACCTAGTTAAAAGTTTTGTCGGTCCCCAGTAGTTTATAACAAGGTTCCAAAGTAAATCAGAAATGAACCACGATTACTTGGACTAGTTATTTGAAGGAAACAGGATATTAATTTTATATCTTTCTGGGATTGATTTTGTAAGTCCTGCAAGGAAAAACAAAAAAAAAAAAATTGTTTCCTTTAGGGTTTTCAAATAAATGAAATCTTCCCTATGGACCTGGTACCTAAAATAGCTCTGCCAAGGTCCAAGAAAAACTTGGACCACTAAACTAAGTACAAACATGTGACTCAAATATGTCAATTACTGTACAGGAATTTTCAAACAGTATATATCTTCAGTACCAAGAAACACCCTGTTTCTCCTGTCACTATTCAGTATTATTGTATTTAGAGAGTTTCACATCATTTGATATTTGGTTATGTGGTTCAGTTATACTAACTGCAAATTGATCCAATTCCACTCAGCCAGTTTCCAAATTGTAAAATCACAGGCCTATTTGTACTCTATAGGCAACAGTAGAACAGGTTCAATTTATGAGACTCAACTTTAGTAAGTCCCCATCATAAAGGAGTACTTCACTTATGAAAATTATGCAATTAAAAAAGTGGCCAAGAATTGGCACATCAAGCATTTTACTAAAATGCTGCACATGAAAATGCAAATTATAAATTAATTGGGACCACTTCATACAATGGCTTGGGTCTCTAGACTCACTGGATACATTTTTTGCCAGTGCTATTTTCAACTTCTGAGCATCAGAATTTTGAGCACAAGATCATAAATGAAACAACCAGACATACTAAGTTCCTGAGTCACTGCAACCTAGTGAAATGCACAAAGTAGTCCCACTAGCATGACAAATAGTATTCACGTGCACACAATGCTGACATTCCATCTGTATAGGTCCTGCAATACAAAGATAACCAAGCAATAAATTCAAAACCAACTTCCACTCCCTACACCCAAAAAGTATATAAACCAAAAACTGTAATCGAAACACCAGACATACTTTTTAGCCAACTGTGAAAGGACAAAATGGTTGAACAATTCAATTTGCACCCAAAACGAGAGCAAAATCTGCAGAGCAATGCCAGTCTGTGCCAACCCGAGACACAAGCTAAATTTGGCTTTGTTTAAATGCTGCTGTGAGCACAGGGTACAAATAGATATCTTGCTGTAGTTTCCTCTTTGGGGAAAATGGAAAATTGCCAAGCTTCCATGCTGATATGTTGAATCTGTGAAGGGGGTGGGGGGGGAGAATGGGTCCTCAAATGTACCAGCAGCAGTGAGCCAGAGTTTTCAGGGTCCAAGAGGCGCATTCTTGCTTCTAAGTCCAAAAAATAGAACTCCACACTTCCTGGGCCTCTTAGCAGTCCCGTCAAGGATGGGTCGCTCAAAGCCCAATACAACTAGGTAGACCATGCAGTTTGCAATCTCTGCTAATTTGTACTGCACTCAGAGCCTCAAACCAGTGTGGAACTGATTTGCAAATTTGAGTCCAATGCTCATTTCAGGTAGACGTATTGTCTGAACCAATGTGACACCAGGTGCTGGTCTGGCACATCAGATCACGGTGCAAAATTGAGCTGTTTGCAGTGTGAATGTGATATTAAAAACAGATGGCCATGAGTTGAATTTCTCCACCAAAATGCCTTCAGATTCATGTCTTAGACTTCTTAAGTGGCCCAAGTGTTAGAAATTCAAACATTTATAATAGGAATGCTATATACTGTTGGAGTTCAATTTTATCATAAAGTTATCAAGTATTCAATTCATTTTAAACAAAACTATATCAAAACATTTAAGATGGAAAAACTCAGGCATGTGAAGCATGAAAGAGTGATAATCTTGAGCAAATGAATTGTCAGAATCATATGTATTCTCGTTCTTAGCACTTGTATGCAGAGCGCAACTGCAATGCAGTGCAGGTATATATACACACAAACTTTATTTCCTTGAATACAACCGTGGCTCTGAACTTCTCTGATGCTCAGTTCCATATATTAGTGCTGGAACATGGGTCTCAAAAATAACCAAACAAGTCTCAAATAAATAAAGCAGTAATGCCTTTAACCAGTTTCCTCAGTTACAGCATTTAACCCAAAAAAGCAACAAATATCCTGTCACAGGGAAATGTAATTGTCAACATTTTAAATGATTAAATGGTACAGGTTTCATTCAAATGAGAATGAAAGAGGTAAGCAAGTCTACCAATACTTCAGAATTGGAATTTAAAACATTACCCTATTATCAAGTAAAACCAGTCCAAATCCTAGAAGGGGATTCCCAAGTTCACACTTGTATCTACATCTTTAATGCCACAGCTTTCAGGGCTTATAGGGGATCCAAGGGTTTAAATCCACAGAAGCCTTAGGATTTCACTTGTACTACACAAAAAGTGATTTAAGAAACTGTTCCACTTGTAAATAATTGTTTTTTTGCTTCTGAAAATGTAACATTTGACATCAAAATAATTATATTCCCACATCTTCGGTCAGAAATTTCCTTCAGTACTGAAGAAACAACTCTGTGGGTGGAGGGTTAGCTTGCATTAGCTGATAAAACAGAAACTTGATGTACAGAAATAGTTCAACTATTAATGTTTTTAGAAGGTGAGAACTAAGGTACAGTATTTGCATTTTCTTCCATTTCTAAAAAGTCTTTCCACAACAGGCAGCGCCCAAAGACTGCCCTGCTCTCAGGCCTGCCTAAGCATCACTAAAATCTGTTGCAAACTCTCTATGAACTACCTCACCTTCCCTACACAGCACAGGTTCATTTGGATGCTCTTATGTAATGACTCATCAGAACATTCTCCAAAGGCCTATGAAATATTTTTAAATCTCAACTATTTCTGCTTATACTATTCATTATTTAATTTTCCTTTTACATCCAGATTTCTGGTTAGTCCACAAGATGAATCCAATTACACATCTACCATAAATGCCATTTGTATAGAAATTTATTTTCAACTACAAATAAGTCTATTGTATCCAGAAATCCATATTTTCACTCATTAGTAAATGAACAGAACCTATATACATGGCTGTATTCAAGGAAATAGATCTCTATAGATACTTGTAGAGTGTTTTAAAGTTGCAAACCTAAACATGAAAAGGACTGAATAGTTCAGACTTTGCTACACTGATTAAACATGATCACAACAGAGTCTTACTACTTTCAAGGCAAACATAGGGCACTTTCTGTAAATAGTGGTTTTTTTTTAAAAAAGAGGCACAAAAATGGAATTAAATGGCATGAATAATGGATTTCACACGAATGCTAATTCTGACCTGTACCATCATTAAATATTTTACAACATAAATAAAAGAAATGAAATACAGCAGCAAAAACATGTGATCTTGACAAGTTTTATAAACTACCAGTGCGTAAACCCTCCTGAGTCCATTTCTTCTACCCCACCCCTCCCAGCTTTAACAGTGAAAGTAATTTAAATATATAAATCACTAGAATGTGTATTCACAGGAGAAATTAGTCAGCATCATATCTGTCCAGTCTTCCCAAATTTTCTTGGATTATGACCCAACATTCGTTTGTGGTCAGTGGTTCCTCCGTGTTCAGTATTATGTGAAAGTTTCTAGAAGATCGGTCTGAAATGAGGCCTGTTGATGTACCTTTGCATGGAAAATGACCCCAGAGTTTTCTGGGCAGCCTAACTCTCCTCAGCACTCTGCTGAGAAGTCTCTGTTCTGATCTTTTTTGGAAGTGGCTCCCCATCTTCAGATTCCTAGGGGGAAAAAAAAAATTAAGTTTGACTATCAAACTAACATTATCCTCCCTAGGATGTTACTATTAAAGTTCACAGTAAAAGTTTGAGTGTAAGGAAGTTGTACAAAGTTCAATCAACAACAAAATAAACTTTTATAAAGTTCACACATAGACAATGACCACCTTTTATTCTGAAAAAGTAGTGATGCAAAGTAGTTTTGCAGGGAAGCTTTGGCGGAAAGCACTGTGCACATTATAAATGTTTCCACCAAAATTCATATCATCAACCCAATGCTTTTAATTGTTGAAAAAGTAATGAATGCAGAACACTCCACATGCAATTGTTCTGTGAAGTTCAGACAAAGGAACATATATTCCAGCCAATGTCATTTACCAGAGAGACAACTAAAGAGATGACAATCAAACCATATTTATGATATGGTCATTGATGTAAATTCTAGCTTAATCATGAAATGATTATCAGGACAAGTATTGTTTAATTATTTTTAACCAGAATAGACTTCAATTAGCACAAGTATACTTTCCACTTTAATAAGACTGCCTGCCCTTGGATTCCAACCTGGTTCAGTTTATGTCGGAAAACTTATGTCTTATTTTACTGCAAAGTAAATGGGAGTCAATGCATCTGTGAATCAATCAACTGCACAGCAATGCTTTTCATGAATTAGAGTTTTGCCTCATTGTCTTAGAAGTGCATTCTTAAACTCTATATCCAAGCAATAAAATTATTGAAAATTCAGAAAAGTCCAGCTTAACATCTTAGATAATTTATCTTTTGAGTATTGCTGAAAAATGAGACATGCAGTTGAAGCTTTTCACCTTGCACTTATCAGGACAGATCTGGTATTCTGTACTACCAACTGACAATTTATCTTTTCAAAAAAAATTCTGTAGTATAACAAATGCTAAATACGATTGGCATTTGTTGCACTGTTACAATTTTCTAATTTGTACCTGAGTATCTTTGGTAGTCTCTGCGCTCTCTTTCACTCCTGAAGGTTGCACATCTGATTTCTCTAAATCAGTCGGAGATAATTCTGGGGGAGTTTGGGAATTTGACTCTGCTGGCGGTGACGTGTCTACAATAAAAGAAAAAAAGAGTAAATGTAAGATTTATTAGGTTATCTTATTTTTACAAATGTACCTGTAATACTAATACAAGGATTTCACAAAGATTAATATCCTTAATTGAAGACAGGCACTATCTTAAGATGGAGATTCTGTAAAGGTAGTACTCAATAATCTGATAAAAGACAAGCTGTAGACCTTGAGTTTGCTAGAAACATGACATAAAAGAATGCTCAGTTGAGTCCCTCCCTCCAAGAAAACTGACCAAGGACATTTTCTAGCAATCTGGTACTTCAACCAAATGTTCACCAATAAAATACAAAAGCTGTCCTCAATGATGCAGTTTAGGTTACATTATTGGGCACAGAAATTGGAGATTTTCAGTTTAATAAATTTACTTCCAAGAAGCTTAAAAGATCTTTTCAAAATACACTTTACAAACTTTAAACTGTTAAAATCAATTCTAATTTTATCATTCTACAAACAAGACAAAGATTATTGCCACACCAGACCTGAGGTCAATGCACTGACCAGAGTTTGGAAGTCACACGGTCACATCCAGGATTTCACTCAAATTTTCATTCTCAGCCATTTGGGGCAAAATAATGCCCATTACCCAAGGCCTCACTCAAGCACTTTCTAGCAAGGAGTTACAAAACAGCACTAGCATACAAGCAGGCAGCCAGCAAGTTGCCTGCCAGCCCTTCAGCAGTTAAATGGCATATAGATGACCTAAAAAGGAGAAATGGGGTTTATAAAAGTTGAAAAAAATCTCTACACATTCTAGTGGAATATTTTGGCAAAATTGTTTCAGCATGGAAAAATATTGCTGCCAAGAATTTTTTATACACAAGTGTAAAGTATAAAATTCCCAAATTTACGTACAGAACAATTCTGAGAAATGGATACACATTCTACCCCTTCACTCAAAATAATCCTATAGCATTCAATTAAAAACACACGTTAGTGTTCTTTTGGTCTATATATTTGAATATATTCAAGCTAAATTGAAAAGATAATTGTACCTAATCCATAACAGGAGCTCCTTATCAAATGTAATAAGTCAAACCATTTCTAAAATTCTTTCAAAATGACAGCATAAAGACAATAATAGTTTCTAACATGGTCATTCAATAGAGTCAAATTTAATAAGGAAAGTCACTTTGCCCGTGGGGTGTTTGTTCTGGGTGGGGGGGTGGGAGAACTGAAGCACAGCCCTATTAACAATTTTTTTAATAAGGTATTAATATTAATGTTCAAAACTTGAGCTTTCAACAGCTGAATGCTTTCTCTCCACCATCATCTCTAAGAGAAAACTGGAATATACGAACTGTACAAATATTTATATTTTTTGAGGGATAATTGTTTTGATTGTCTGACGTGTATTGCAAACAATTAAATCAGAGAGAGCAGATGGAAAATTAAAATTAGTTCAGTCCAAATACTTTTAAATTCCCTCAAAATTATAGATTTAACACATCAGGAAATGTTGTGACTGTGCAACCTAGGTAAGTCAGTAACTTTTTAAAAACAGATAGCCCCCAGAATATCTGCCAAAAGGAGCCTAGGTCTTTATCAGAAATATTCTAGGTTAGTAAATTTCCAAAATTAAGTCAGTCACAAATTAATATTCCAGACTGACTATGCTAAAACATTAAATCCACAACTTTTAGTGCCAGGGAAGGATCATAAAAGCCCTTTATAAACAAACAGCTTGTCTCACCTTGGTGAGCATCTTGCAATTTAGTACCTTGAAACAGTCTATAGTGCAGATTATATCAATTATTACTAAAATAAAAGCATTTCAAATATATCAACTATGAGGAGTGGGGTTAATTGAACCACTCAGAGTTGGTGCAGGCTCAGTGGGCTAAATGGTCATTGTGTGCTGTAGCATTCTATGATTAATATTAAACAGTAGCCTCAGGCACCAGAGTTCAACTTAAAAGCATGAATAGAAAAAGGGTTTGTAATTCTTTAGGGGAAGCAAGAAATGCATTGTCAGGACTGTGTGTGTAAACTGGAAAAACTCAAGAAGCCTTTGTAAATCAGTGCCATACCGAAATGCTGCAGGACAAATGCCAAAAATCTTACAAATGGCGTTAAAGAAATGGATTTGTCTAGCAAAGTCAAAATATTTCAAAAATTGAGAAGCATTTTTGAGATTATTCATTAACAATTAAGTATTTGACTATAAAATATGTAACTAGAGCAGTAAATAGAGCATACCCATCCCCACAACCAAAAAATTCAACCATACAAAATTCACAATATTTGTTTTTTTTTTGAACGGACAAAAAAGTACTGCTAAAATAACTGAAATGTGAAATCTCAACATCCAGAAGCACCCTTTTAATTTCTCCCCCCCCCAAAAGAATTTGAATATTTTAAGATTCATTGTTAACTATGAACCAAAACTAAATAGAGCTTCAGAATATTGTACAGACCAGATTTTAAACAGCCATGACACTGCTGTTGAGTATACAACTGCTTTTCCATGTTCTTAACCAGCCTACAATGCATACTTAGTGAAGTATTTAGTTTAATCTTCTGGAAAAAGCACCTCTGGCGGGATTACTGTATTATGAATGGATATCATCATGGATCATGCTAATATACTTAAAAGGAGATATTTTTAATATTTAAAGATGTAGTTTAAGGGCTTGTTCAGATTACTTTTCTTTATTTATTCTCTATTGCAATGAATAATTAATATTTATGCAATAAAGTTTATTTTGCAATGAAAATAGTTATTGTTTGGGTTTATTACGAGGTACATCTTTGAAGATTAGGGAGCTGGTCAGTCTAATTTTTGCTGCAAATTGAATAGCCCATTTACACAAGAGTTGATGTAGAAATAGAAGTCTTGCCATGGTTACCAGCATAGGGCATTTGCTGGGAGGGGAATAGCATGAATAATTTTAGCCAAAATGATAAGGTAGAAAAGCCCAGCTTGTACTATACAGAGTGGAGGTGACAACATTCAAAGCAAACTGGAAAATGCATCAAAATATTTACAAATATAGTACTCTGTTGAATTTGATTCATTGGGCTGTTTATAAGATGGCTGATACTAAGTATAGAGCACAGCAACCAGGTTTGTGTGCAAATTGAACCTAAAAACATGAAACCTTGATCCAAGCACAAAATATGAATTACACATTGAGGGCCTGAATAGTTAATGCATAGTTTTAGGATAACAGGTTTTAACTCAACCATGGGCCAGTCAAGGCACTTGGTGGAAGAACTATTTAAAAACTAAGTATTTTCCCTGAAAGTCAGTGAATATACACTAGCTGAATCATATAAACCGGAATAGACTTGATTTGATCCCTGCTCCATGCTGAGTTAGACAGTTTTAACTGGACTACTGTGAGTACTACAGTTGGGTTTTAGCAGCCCCTATTTAAGAAGAGGAAACTCAGTCTGGGTTTCCACTTTTGATCATTACCAGTTATCCATGGTAAAAATAAACACATGCTGGTAATGAATAAAGACAGGATGGACCGAAGCTGCAATCATCAAATAGGCTTCAGACACTTACTGACCAACATCATATATGAATAACACTTGAATGAGGTGAAGGGCATTTGGTATCATTAGCTGTACCACAGCAAAGAGACAAAGCCTACACGAGTGCAAGGAAAGGAAGAAAATTGGCATGGGAAAATAAATCTCTGAAGTGTCTGAACATTCAAAAGAGCATTGTAGATAAAAAAAAAAATCAAATTACTACCATCTGATCTTAGTTGGTTGAATTTTGAGAAATGTAAATGTGAAGAGTATTTAGAACTAAGCACTTAAGGGCAGGCTAAAATTGAACACATTACTGAATTGTTGGAAAGGCACTGAATTAAAATTAGAGTAATTACTCCCATAAATAATCCTAGAAATTATGCACCAATATTTAAGCTTTTTTTTTAATGTTAATCTTATAAAAGGTGGCTTGTAGCTTTAATGTGGGACACTCAATCAAAATTTAAAATTAATTCCAATCAAATATTTGTTACTGCTAAAGTTGAGTTTTTCCAATTCTCAGCTAAGCAATTAGATAGCCTTGTGGTAAAGAAAATACACAAGTACACATACATGTATACACATACACAGAAACCTATCCCGTCCCACAAAGCACACCTCTTATTGGTAGACATGGAGGAGCTTCTATGGTGCCTCTGAAGAAGTCTGCTACCCAGACGGTCCCGTCCTCCCAGATGAAGGACAGCTTGGAGGCAGGAAGGCATAGAAAAGGAGATTTCAAATTAAAACAATTACAGGAAAAGTTATTTGTTTAGCTATCTAGTTTAAATTAATACATGTGTTTCTTGGTTACTTGGCTTGAAAAATTCAAATTGAAATCTCATTGAAAAAATGAAAATGTAAGCTACGTAAATGCTATGCAGCTTCCACCACATCCCCCAATCCTCCTGGCACAAATTTACTGTCAATCAAGAGGCAAAAGCAGGCAAGTTGCTCATGACCCATGACCAGGGGGACTTTCAAACATTTTTAAAACCAGAGTAGTAATTAAGCAAATGCTACATCTATGTGTTCTTATTGGTTTTATTTCACCAGCCCTCAGGTAGCACAAATTCACTAGGCAAGCAAGATTTTCATCTTCTGGTCTCATTCCCATACTCTCAAGTCGTAAACTAAACCCATCAAAACTGGAAGTTAAGCCAAGCAATTTCTGGACTAGAAAAGAAACTGAATTTAAACCAATTCACAATGTTTATGTAGTGCATAAGCTCATGATTGCATAAGAAAGTATAAGCAGAATAAATACCCTTTTATTCCCTTCCACTGGCCCTGTAGCAGTATAGCACTGCAAGCAGTAGATACCAAAGTGCCAAATTTTCTGGTAATAAATGAGGGATAAAGGGTATTGCAGCCCCAGGTTACTTAGATTTTTTTTTCAGCTGAACAATGGGATTGCAAGTACTAAATCAGGAGAGCAGCATAAAAGTCTAATGCAAGGTTGAATAGTTGAAAAGAAGAATGATCACCTGCAAGGCCACGTGATATTCTGAGATTGAGGTTTGGACCTTTCCAGAGAGGTCACTTTGCAAACTCCATGTACTGCCAATTAGAGAGTAGACTGTTGACCTCCCCAGAGAACAGGTCACATGGATTCCTTTTGTGTATTATCAATTCAAAATCCATCCTGATCGCCTCCTAGAGATCACTCCACTGACAAGACAGGAAATGAACTGTACAAAAGGGACATAAAAAGATCTCCAGCAGCAATAATAATAAAAGCTTCTGAAGAGGATAAACAGAGGAAAGATTTTCTTTACCCAGGCCTTTGATCTCAACAGTTTCTACATTTTACTCGTTGCTAGTTTATACACTCTTATTCCCTGGTAAGCAGCTGGATTATGACTTGATAAACTTGCTTCAAAATCATTAATCTTCCACTGTGGACACCACAAATCAGCAGCAAGCACGTGCCCTGACATCACCTGTGTAAAATGTCTATGAACTCTAAAGTACACATTACAGAAAATAATGGATATCCAGCAGTATTACAATGCTATCCAGTCATCTTAGACCTCAGATAAAGCAATTACCTGGCAATTTCTCATGGAAATCCATTATTTGTTATGTAGTTTTGTTACTCAATTTTAAGTCAAAACAAGACTTCTTTAAAATTATCTTTTAAGTTTTCTAATAAACTAGCCTACAAGAGTCTAGGTTAAATGCCCCATTTATTCTGAGTTAACTAATCTCAGTTGTGCAGCAACAGGCCACTGCAATTGACTTCAGAACCCACGTAGTAGGGAGCTAGAAATTTAAAAAGGCAGGATTTACTCCTGACTGCTATGAGGCGACTCCTGCTGGAAAATGCATGTAGCTAACAGGTCAGCTTGGTGATGACATCTATAGGTTATTCACCACCCAGACTTCCACAAAGAACTACCACTTAGGTGGGGTATTAAAGGACTGCTGATCCCAATGGAACTATAAGCTATAGAACCACAACAGTCAGCACTTTTCAGCAGAGAAAAGTTACAACCTTGAGAGAGCAAACTATTTTAAAAGCAAGTTATAGATTTATAAAAAATCATACTAAACTTTAAAATAGTGTTATTATGTAGGTGCATTGCATACTACAGGCAGCATTAGACTATAGCATGACATTATTTATTTGAATACTTTGGACAGATAACTTTAAGGTATGCTCCTCCACATTTGTTCAGCTTGAACAAATTTGCATTAAAAATTGTGTAGTTGAAAGATTTTAAGTGTTGTGCAACATTTTACATAGATCCAAAATAGCAAAACTGAAAGTAAAACAAAAAAAAGTAACCATAGGAAATGTCTCCAGTTCTGGTAAAAGGCACCATAAACTCGTGTTTCGTCATACCCCAATCCCATTACTGATCACAAGACCTTATATAGACATTTATCTCCAGCATTAAAACAGGGACATTGTTGATATTTTTGAGCATTTCTCTTTGAGGATTATCCCACTTGCTTTATTTTCCCCAAAAGCACACCCATAGCTTCATTTGCCACTCTCTCCCCTACATGCAAAAATTGTGTGGAATCTATTGTCTTCCCTTCTGATAAAATCTCCAAAAAAACTGTAAAATACAATGCAGTGCATTCTTTATTAATATAAAAATACACAATGGGCAAGTATCATGCTCACAAAGTTTACATTTCCATAAATATAATTTGTTCTGATCTTCCACCCAAGCATCAAATGAATTCAAGCATCAAAGCTGGGTGTGACAGTCTCTTCCACTTGCAAAATAAAACATTAACATGACTACAATTTGATTTTGAACCTAGGACTCTTCACTAAAGTCCTGATTCCTATCCCTAAATATGTTTGAAGCCTTACCTTCAGAGCTGGGTTGGTCTTTGATAGGGGGCTGAACTTCCTCAGTTCTAGTCTCAGTGCCCTCTGCTTGGGTTACTAAGTTCTGCTCTGGTGCAGGACTTGGATTGCTGCTGTTCTCCTGCTTCATTGGAGAGGCATCCGCTATAGAGCTCTGATTGCTGTTCTCGTCTAATTTACAAACATCAAAAACATTCAATCAGATACAACTTTTATTTTTACATAATTGACAAAAAGCTGCAGGAATGAAAGGGAAGGGAGAAAGGGAAGAAAGGAACACTTCCAGGTGAACACAGCGAGTTTTCTCTCCCCCCTCCACCCCCCAAATAAAAGCACCTGACTTTTATGACAGATGTTGGAATGTGAATGGTTCAATTTCATTAATGTAATTTTGCTGAATGCCCAAGATAAAACATCTTATAGTTTTCTGTATGTAAGAGGTCTTTTTATGTTGTATTTTGTTCTACCAAGAACGTGTAATGTTCTCCCATATTTGTATTTTCACAATTTGTGCATTGCAGAAAGCCAACCCACCATGTTCAAAATCAGCCTTCAAAGGGCCTACAGAAATATAGGATGGAAAAGGTATATGATCCCTCCTGTATGTTTTTTAAGTTAGAAGCAAATGTGACACGAGGAAAAAAATTTTTCACACGAGTGGTTCAGGTCTGGAATGCACTGCCTGGAAGTTTGGTGGAGGCAGGTTCAATCGCAGAATTCAAGAGGGCACTAGATGATTATTTGAATAGAAATAATTGTGCAGGGTACGGGGAAAAGGCAGGGCAATGGCACTAGGTCAATGCTCATTTGGAGAGCTGGTACAGACATGATGGGCCAAATGGCCTCCCTCTGTGCTGTTAAAATTGTGTGTTGGAAGACTGGGAAAAGATGCTGAACTGCCACAGTGAGCCACATGTGCTTAAAGACTCAATTTTGTATCACAAACCAAACACACTGAGTTGACTCAGATTATTCAAGTAATCAATTGAATGGTCACAATGGCATAACAAAAAAAAATTGTCAAGGTTGGTAACTTTACATTTTCTGGTACCATAAGTTGCCCAAGGCTTACGCACTGGAAGATAAGTGTGGTGGAGTAAAGGTACTTAAATTTTGGTATGCTACTTGCGACTGTAGTAACTACTTAGTATTCCAATACAGAGTTTCTTTGGCATGCCATGCATTTAATGTGAGTGCACAAATCAAAAACATGAATTAATTCATAAAAACTCACCCACAATAGGCAATTCCTGGTTCACAGTAGGGTCCAAACTATAATATTTGTAGCTATGCAATGATGTAGGTTGTAATTGATAGCAGCACAATGAATAAGACAATTGTGTCTCAATTATTCTCTTCCACTACATCTGGTGTCTCAGTCACTAGAAATCCCTTCAATTATATTGTTTGTTCCAAAGTTCAATAATCTTTTAACTGTGTCCTTTACCTACCTCTGTCTCAGTGCGCATCTTAACTTAACTCAATATTAGCACTGGATTACTATGATACAGTAACTACTTTTCCCTGTGCTGTTAAAAAAACTTACATATGGTGGTGGGGGTGAGGAGTAAATAAGGAATCACATACAATGTATCATTAGAGTAAAGCATTCCCAATACTTAGTTTAAAAAACACACTAAACATACCCTGGTAAAGTCTGAAACTCAGTCCATAATTTTAGCTGCAGAGGTCAGAATCAAGCTCAACAGCCAAACACATAGGGCAATAATTGAACTCTACATTCCACAGCATAGGAATTCTACCCACAGAGTCTGCCAGAATTTTCGTTGATTAGCACCCTCCTCCAACAATCCCTCCCATGAAAAATTCAATGGTCATATAGAACCACTCGCTAGTCAGAATTATAAAATAATTGCTTTAAAAAACTACAGTGGTTAATAAATTAAGCAAGGGACTGTTTAGCTTTAGCAGGAAAGGATGTGCAAAGGAATATGAACTCCATCATATATTAAGAAAATGGTGAAGAGGAACGGGCAAAAAGGTTGTTAGTAGAAAAAACAACTTATTACAAACCTATATGGATCATTGTGAATTAATGAAATGGGCGAAGAGAGAAATGAGAGAAGCAATACTAAAAGAGTTCAAGTGGTTCTTGGAAAACTTTTAGGCAATGGAAACAGCACTTGCTTTTTTTTTAAAAAAAAAGATTTGAAGTGTGATGAGAAGTTATTAATCCTTACATACAGAACATAACAGCAAGTAAACATCATAACTGACTGCCTGTCATGGGAGAATGGCTAAGATGGATAATAAGGCCATTGCTCAAATATACTTTATGAGCAGTTTGTCTAGACAGGCATACTTCCAAGGTCAAATATTGAGAGGTTTCTCAGATTGAACCTTACCAAAAGTGTCCTATTTGACCCTGAGCTAAACTTAAATGCCTGAGGTTGTTGGAGCTACAGTGCTACCATGGACTCCGATCGTGTCACTAGCATCAGCTATCTCTCATCACCACCAGACATACCACCCACAACAGTGTCCTCATCACTCATAACTATCACAGCACTGTGATAATGACCACTCCCTGGTGTGTAGCAAGGTCAGGCTTCAGCCAAGGAAACTATAGCACTCCAAAAAAAAGTCACTCTCAGGCCAACATTTGTCATACCACTGACCCAAAAAGGACCCAGGAGTTCCTCAATATCCTCGATCAGGCTTTTTCGGACAACAATGCCCAAGGCCTGGGGCGATGTCAAATGAGATCATGGGCGCAACACCATCTATAAAACATTGCACTCATTGCGTGTGGGGGAAAAAAAATCAGAGAAATGCCGACTGGTTTGAGACTTATTGGATAGAAATGGAGTCAGTTACTGCAACCAAGAAGAGAACCCTCATGAGCTACAAGCAAGTCCTCAACAAACAAAATCTAGATGCTCTGAGTTGCCAGAATCAATAGCGCACCAATCAATACTGGTTGAAACTCTGCAACAGCACACGATCTGCTGCTGAATCTGGGGATTCTAGAGGGATGAAGAAATCAGGAAAGCAACAGGCCCAGCAGCACCAAATAAGCTCCCTTAAAGACAAAGACAGGGATGATCATCACTGAACCTAGCAAGCAGATGGAAAAGGTGGAGCACTAGCAATGTCACTGAAGAAGCTCTCAGCACCATTCCAGACTTTCTAGTCATGGACGAGCTGGACAGCGAACCCACCATAGTAGAGCTCAACAAGGTTATTGACTGCCTTGCCAGTGGTATAGCCCCAGGAAACAATGGCATTCCGCCTGAAATCATCAAAAGTGGAAAACCAACACTGCTGCAGCATCTCTGTGAGCTTTTGTCTCAGCTGGAAGATCAATGCTTCAAGGCATTTCTGATGCAAAAATAGTCCCCTTGTACAAAAACAAAGGGGATCGCAATGACTGCAACAATTACCAAGGCATCTCCTTGTTAAGTATTGTAGGGAAGGGTCTTCACTCGTGTTGCTCTGACCAGATTGCAGACCCTGGCATCACACACTTTACTGAGTCTCAGTGTGGCTTCAGAGCTGGCAGATTGACAGTAGGCATGAATTTCTCACTTTGGCAGTTACAGGAGATGTGCCACAGTCAGCACAGGCCACTCTACATTGTCTTCATTAGATCTTATCATCAGCAGAGGCTCACTCTGTAAACTGCTGCAGAAAATAGACTGTCTGCCTGGATTCCTTGGTGTCACTTCTTTCCATAAGAACATGCAGTTTAATCAGTTACAATGGAGCGTCATCGGAGGGTTTCAAGATCAGCAACGGGGTAAAGCAGAGCCGTGTTCTGGCGCCAACTCTCTTTGGCATAGTTTTCTCCGTGCTGATATTGTACGCTTTCAGCAACTCAGATGAGGATGTCTACCTGCATGCCAGAGCTGTTCAGCCTGGTAAGGCTGCACACCAAGACCAAAGTGTGTAATGTCCAAGTTCATGAATTGCTATTTGTTGATGACTCCACACTGGCATCCCATACTGAAGTTAACATGCAACAGCTTGTATATCAGTTCTCCCAGGCCTGCAAGGAGTTTGGGCTGAATTTCAGGAAGACCATAGTTATGGGCCAGGGTGTAGAGACTCCACCTATCAACATCAACCTCCAGGGTAGGTCGTCATTGAGAACTTCACTTAACTTGGATCACAATTACCAGCAACCTATCCTTTGATGCCGAAATCAGCACCAGGATTGCCACGGCCACAGCTGTCATGTCAAAGTTGAGAAAGTAGAGTGTTGACCAACAGCAAACTAACCGAAATATACAAAGCTCCATGTGTACCAGGCTTGTGTTCTCAGTACCCTCCTTCACAGTAGCAGAACATGGACAAAATTTGCATGCCAACCTCTGCTGCCTCAGATGAATACTGGCATCTCCTGGCAAGAAAGAGTGCTGAATATGGAAGTACACCAGCGTGCAGGGCTCCCCAGCATGTCTGACCTCAAGTCAGTGGCAACTCCATTGGCTGAGTCACGAAAGTCGAATAGATGATAGCCACATTCCCAAAGGCATGCTCTATGGCGAGCTTGCTATTGGCACAAGACCAAAGGGTCACCCACATCTGCAATACGAGGGCATCTTGCAAGCTTGACTTCAAGTTGACAGGGATTAGAGTCGATGCATGGGAAGTCCTCGCCGCTGACTGAGGTGCCTGGAGACAAGCGGCCAGGAAGGGCATGGAAAAAGCAGAGAACAAAATAAGTGACTAGATGGCAGAAAAGAGAGCCAGCTGGAAAGGAAAAAAAAAAAATCAGTCTACCTCATTGAAGGGACTGCCACTCACACATCAGCTTCTACAGCCGCAACAGACAAATGATCAAAAGTAACATATATCCTGGGCACAGTCCATCATCTCCTGAGAGTGATGGATGTCATCACAATCTTTTTAGCATGTCTTCTCTATTGTTCTGTCCATAATTTCTCTCCTCTTTTAGTGTAACCTTCACATTATCCATTTCCTTTATGAAAGCAGATGCAAAGTGCTCATTAAAATTTGTACCATGTTCTCTGATTCTACATGATTTCCCTTTGGGTCTCTAATAGGATCAATCTTTTCCCAGCAAACCACTTACACTGCACTGTTTATAACAATGTTTAAGCCAGTGCCAAATCTAAAACAAATTTTCTTAAATATTAGGATAGAAATTTACCCAAATAACTTTTCCAGTATTTTAAGTAAGGTAGCAACCACTATTTGTGGTTAAGAATCACTCTGAACTTAAAAAAAAGGAAGAGCTCATATTAACTACATGAATCACCAAAATTTATAACTGAACATTGCAAGAGTTATGTACTCAATTCAGTTCTATATTTAATATTCCACAGATTACAACTGCTGAACAGTGTACATTAGCCAAGCAAAATTTTTTGGAATTAACCAGAAGTAACAGCTGAAACAAAATATGCCATTAAGAAAATAGTCTACAATCTACCAAACACACAAGAAATACACCTACCTTGAATATCCATCATGCCTGGTGAGGAGCTGTTTTCTGGGGTTGTCACTTCAGAGCCACACTTGTCATCTTTCCCCTTTTTTTTATTTTTGTTCTTCTGGATCAAACAAAACAAACATGGAGAGTTGACTTTTTTATTCTTTCATGGGATGTGGGAGTGGCTGACTCGGCCACCAATTTTATTGCCCATCCCCAATTGCCCTCAAGAAGGTGGTGGTGAGCCACCTTCTTGAACTGCTAGAGTTCATGAGGTGTACGGACACCCACAGTGCTGTTTGGGAGGGGTTTTGACCCAGCGACAATGAAGGAACAGCGATATAGTTTCAAGTCAGGATGGTGTGTGGCTTGCAGGGGAACTTGCAGGTGATGGTATTCCCATGCATCTGCTGCCCTTGTCCTTCTAGGTGCTACTGAGGAGCATTGGTGAGTTGCTGCAATGCATCTTGTAGATGCATCGATCTAAAATTCATATGATTTCTGCAAAAACAGAAAATGCTGGAAAAACCCAGGTCTGACAGCATCTGTAGAGAAAGAAACAGAGTTGACACTTTGAGTCCTTATGACTCTTCTTCAGAGCTAAAGAGAAGTAGAAATGTGATGAAATTTATACTGTTTAAGGAAGTGGGGGTGGGGGTGGGGGCACGCGGTGTGGAGCAGGTGAAGCTGGACAGAAGGCCAGCAATAGATGGGGGCAAAGAAGAGATTGATAAAGATGTCATGAACAAAAGGACAAACAGTGTTAATGGTGGTGGTAAGAACTAAAAAAGGAGCTGATAGTGGCTTTAAGGTGAGAAAACAGAATGTGATAATAGCAGGACAAGGGTAAGCACTCTGAAAAGAACAACATTAACAAGTAACAGATGGCCCTTGTTGGGATGGAGGGAAAAAGGGGATCAAAAATGGGATAAAAAGTAGGGGGCATAAAACAACGAATAAATGCATGAAAATAAAAATGAATAAAAATAAATGGATAAAAAAAATTGAAAAAAAGGGATAAAAAAGACATTGTTTTATCCCAGTTTCGATCCTTTTTCCCCTCCACCACCATCCTCTTCCCCACCCCCACAAGGGCCACCTGTTACTTGTTCATGGTGTTCTTTTCAGAGTGCTTACCCTTGTCCTGTTATTATCATATTCTGCTTTCTCCCCTTGAAGCTACTATCAGCACCTTTTTTTTAGCTCTTACCACTACCATTAACATTCCCTTTGTCCTTTTGTTCATGACATCTTTGCCAATCTCTCCTTTGCCCCCACCTATTGCCAGTCTTCTATCCAGCTTCACCTGCTCCCCACCCGCCGTCCCCCACCGCACCCTGCCTCAAATAGTATAAATTTCATCACATTTCTACTTCTCTGTAGCTCTGAAGAGTCATATGGACTCAAAACGTCAACAGATGCTGTCAGATTGCTGAGTCTTTCCAGCATTTTCTGTTCTTGTTTCAGATTTCCAGCATCTTGCAGTATTTTGCTTTTATCTGCAAATTAGGCCTTGTTTATGGTGAACACTTCCTGAACTTCCCAGTGTCAAGATTTTTGTGCAATACTTTTTATAACATTTATGATGGAAATTCCATACGCAAATATTTATAAATGCAAGAAAGCCATGAAAGATATGGTACTAGTTTAATACGTGAAAACTTTAATTGCAGCATATCAAACAAGTTAAGGCCTTACACCATTGTAGTGCACTGATCATTTTCTCCAACTGTGTTTGAAACTCAATTTTGTTTTTCAATAATAGACCCCTATTTACAGGGGTCCACCTATTTATAGCAACCAGAGCTGCAACCTCCCTGCTCTCTTTGCTCACTCTAGTTTAGTGGCTGTTCTCAAACTCCTCACATTGTAACCACTGGCCCCATGACCCTTAAACAGGCACCAGCCTACCAAAAAAAAAAATTATTTATATTCCTCCGACTCCAATAGCTTTTCCTCCAAGTGAACTTTCTGTCATGGCTATTGACACAATCTGATTGATGCATTCCCACAAATTGCTCAAAACTTGTTCTGAATTTTTTTTCACCTCACTTACTATTATCCCCCTCAACAACTGAAATCTCTAGTGTCCAAAATAAGGGTTTAAACAAAATGAAAAACAGTTCACAGAAACATGACGACATTTACAAACTGGATTCTTTTTTAATGTCTTTGTTAGAAGTGTATACTTAGAACATTTTCTTATACTTAAAACTCTTTTAGAATTATTTATTCTGTTGTTGGATCCACAAACAAGCAGCACATGTGAGAATGGAAACAATACTGTCTTGCCAACTCACTTCAGTAATAGTCAGCTGCCTAATTTCCATTTGATGCTCCACTATACCCCAATACATCTGACCGCAGAATAGCAACTTACTTCATCAACTTTAGGTTCCGTTACGGGTACCCATTTGTAGATCCTGAGCGATGTGTCACCAACAGTTACCCATTTCTTCTCCCTGCATTTCAGGAAATGAACAGATTTAAAACGCAAAAGGGGATACCACTTGAAATGTTAAACAGTTAAAATGTATTTATTTTGTGTAAAAGCAATTACAGCAAATTTAACTTGGGTTCTTTTTTAATTAAAAAAAATCAAAACTGTGGTTCTGATAGCATTGCGTTGTGGTTCTGATGGCATTGCATACAATTGTTGATAAAAGCAGACATCTTATATAGAGTTTGAGGAGATTCAGAATATAAAGCCTTTTGGATAAGACATTAAACAGAGGCCCAATTTTCTGGTCAGGTGGATGTGAAAGATCACATAGCACTACCAAAACAGCACAAGGGAGTTCTCCCAATGTCTAGTTCAACAATCCTCAACCAGATGAACCCATTTTTAGTGATGTTGGTTATCTCACTGCTGTTTGTAGAACCCTACTGTCTACAATGTGGCTTTCATATTACCCCATTTTAAAATACAGTCACTGTTGTAATAAACTGCTTCATTAGCTCTGAAGTGCTGTGAGATGAGCAAGGTATTTTATAAATGCAAGTCATTTCTTTCTTAATATCAAATTGTTTTTATTAAAGACTTACATAAAATCATTGGAGTGACTCCATTATTGATTTCCCATCACTGCCATGGCTGTAATTGGGGAATCAAACCTAGCTCAATGTGGTGCATGCGGTTAACCACATTCCGAGATGTCTACGCCACGATCATTGATGGAATATCCAGTTATTGCTCATCACTAGATTTTTGATAGCATGTAAAAGGCACATACACAAGTAAATTTTACACATTAAACAATGCAAAAATATTGGGAAGTTTCAAAATTTGGAAAAAAATTGTAACTTTCATTTAAAAAGTTGTTAGAGCTGAGCAACTTATGCATTTGTGATATGAAAGTTAAAAGGACGCTGACTTTTTAACGTCCCTGCAGTAGTTGTACAAATCCCATGATCTATCCACGTGGTCAGCTTCTGCCATCTATGCTATCGACACCTAGCTCTAACTTATTATCATCCTTGCTTACCTGCCAGTAGACTGGCTGCCATCCAGTATTGAATAAGTCGCATCTTCCTCCAGCTATCTCAAATTCCATACTCTCTCTGCCATCTCCATATCCTTCTGGTGTTGAACATTAGCAATCTTCGCATTGGTTCAAACTGGAGCAGAGCATCTGACCTCTATCTTCATCATGGCTTAGCATTGCTCATCTTCCACCAAAAATATATGCCTTTATCACATCCAGATTACATTACTCTGATGCTCTCTTGACAATGACTCATCCACCACTCTGCATAAATTTCTATTTCAATCTTTGCTACACATAACCTATTCCACAATCACACTTTCTGTTCACTCTTATCCTTGCTGAACTATATGTGCCACAAAATATCAAATTTTAAAATTATATTCTTGTTTAAATGCCTCTTTAGCCTCCATGTCCCATCTTTGAAATCTCCAGCACCATAACACCCATTTGATCCTTGCCTGTCGTGCATCCCCTTGCCTCAACTACACATTTTACAGCCATACTTCAGCCACCTAGGTCTCTCACTCTAATGCATTTCTTAAAACATTCCCCAACCCCCCTGTAAATTCCTGCCCAAGTTTTTGCTAACTTCCGTCAACTCTTTGGCTCAGCTATGAAGCACATGGGATATCTATGATAAAGCTGCCACATAAATGTAAGTTGTTACACTAAAAATAC
The DNA here is from genome assembly GCF_964194155.1 of Cetorhinus maximus. Lineage (NCBI taxonomy): Eukaryota > Metazoa > Chordata > Chondrichthyes > Lamniformes > Cetorhinidae > Cetorhinus > Cetorhinus maximus. Next base: position 95,901,264 of record NC_135890.1, read on the forward strand.
ATGTAAGTATTACATGATATCAACAAAAATCACTCCAGATAAACATCCTAAACAAAACCAAAACTATAATCACATGGAAATGCATGATTTTATTACAACCTTCACATAGAATTATTGCATAATAATGGATACGGTTTAAATATTGCAAGGATTGTTCTGTTTTTAAGTCATTAGACATGCCAGCAATATCTGCTAGTATTGATGTTTGTGTATTGTGCTTTAGGTCCTTGACAAAACACACAAAGCAATTGACTATTGCATCAGGTTGTTCCCCACTAAAATGTTCATATTTGATTCAAAGACACAAGTGCACTATTTTGTATAAAAACCAGAGTGTGGGAGAACAGGGAAAAAAGGCAATGAGATGGTGAGGAAGAGAGTATCCTGAATTGTATACCATACAGTGCCATTAACCTCCTTTGCAGTGTCATTTGTACAATTCAGTTTGGATGAAACTTCTCATCTAAATGGCTTCCCAACCCTAGAACTTAACCCAACAGTGTTGAAAGCCAAAACCCTCACTCCACAAACTCTCTAGCAACAAGCCGACATATCCAATCTGGCCCAACGCATAGCATAGAGAAGGTTCCTGAGATTACTATTGTCAAGTTCCTGCAAATCTTTATGGAACCAAACTGTTCAAATTCCCTCTGTAATACCTCCATCCTACACTTTTCTAATAACATTAACTCTTATGTAACCAACAATGTTAGTTGATTTCCCCCCATTACCAATAATATTTTCACTTGCCCCGTTAAGTTCCTTATCCTGATAGTAGGAAGGCAACACATTATGATGCCTGCAAATCAGCTTATAAAAACGTTTATAATTCCGCACTAACTATTTTCATAGGTTAAAGTCTGTTTTCCACTTGCTCAGTGTTGTGGCATTAATCACAAATACCATTTCCATTGCATCTCATCCTCTTCCTCATTACAAGAGAGTCAAGAACTGGTTATCTATTGGTCTACACTCAATGTTTTTTCCTCCCACTATACTGGTTCCTCCCATCTCCTTTCGATTCTCCTCTCTACCAGTGGAGTGACCATTTCTGGAACACAATGGCCAGAAATAATTCTTTCTTGCATGTGATAAAAAGAGAGTGGCAGGCCAGCCCTCAAAGTCAGAGCTCCACTCAAACAACACAATCCTTTGACACTTGATGTACATATACTCCTGGATATATTGTAAATTCAGGATACCTGACATCATGTATTTTTCACACATCATAAGTCTACCTCCTGATCTTGCCATTTCTACACTCCCAGCTACTGTGATGTTCACAAGTACCAAGTCATTTAAAAAAATACTTTTGTACTTGTCCTAGTGTCAGATTTTAGTAGCTGTCACTTTTCCAGTCAGGCCCTTGGAGCTAAAGAAGCCTCTACCTTGCAAAGACAGACTCACAATCGTCCTCTTTCAACTTTGTCACTTCTGTAGCTTCCTGTAAGGAAATGTCCCGATTACCACCGACCATTCCCTCAACTGATAAATTAGTACTCCACCACATTGAACATCCCTTGGAAGAGGCACAGAAGGTCCTTCACCGAATGATTTGGTAGCACCACTACTGACCAAGCCCCGAAGGACATATCTGCCAGGCTGGGCTTGTAACAGATGGTGAGACCCCCAACACAAGGGAAAAACCTATTTGACCTCACCAACCTACCTCTCACAGACAGAAGCGACCAGTGCACAGTCCTTAAGGGGACAAAAGTTCCATCTTCACACTGAAGACACCCTAAATTGTGTTGTGTCAACGACCACTGTGCTAAATGGGGCAGATTCGAATCAGATCTAGCAGCTCAAAATGGGCATCCATGAGGCACTGTGGGCCATAAGGGGCATCATACTCCACCACAACCTGTAACCTCAAAGCCCAACAGATCCTTCATTCTGAAATCACCAATGAGTATAGGAGAGCATGCCAGGAGCACAAACACACCTAAAAATGTGGTACAAACCTAGCAAAGTTGCACCACAGAACTACATGCATGCTACAGAAGCCACATGCCATAAGGCAAAACTGACCCAACATGCAATGGATCAGATCAAAGCTCTGCAGTTCTGCCACATCCAGTAATAAATGGTAGAGGATAATCAAACAATTAACAGGAGAGGAGCAAGCTCCACGAACATCCCCATCCTCAATGATGGTAGAGTCCAGGTGGTCAGTGCAAAAGACAAGGCTGAAGCATTTGCAGCCATCTTCAGCCAGAAGTGTGAAGGATTATCCATCTTAGCCTTCGCTTGAGGTCCTCGCCACCACAGGTGCCAGTCTTCAGCCAAATCGATTCGCACCACACAATATCAAGAAACGACTGAGCGCACTACAAACAGGAAAAGCTAAAGCCCCTGATAACATCCCATCTGTAATGCTTAAGACTTGAGCTACAGAACTAGCTGCACCCTTAGCCAAACTGTTCCAGACCAGCTAGAACAGTGGTATTTATTTGACAACAGGGAAAAATTGCCCAGATTTATGCCCCATCACTAAAAGCAGAACAAATCCAATCTGGCTAATTATTGCCCGAGTCTGTTCACTAAGTGGTGGAAAGTGCTATAAAGGGGTATTTATTTTGCAGTAACCTGCTTATTGATACTCACAATGGGTTCCATGTGGACAGGCACGGGGCGAGTGAGCAAGAGAGAGTGCGAGTGTGAGGAACCAGCCTCCGGGTTCTCACTCCCACTCACACATCAACACAATCACACCCACTCTCAGAGTGGGTGTGGGTGAGTGAGTGAGCACCCTGAGGTTGGGAGTGAGCCACACATACACACCATCTAATGGTCACCCTTATTAATTACTCAATTTTTAAAAATGATCAATTTATTGCTCTGACATTGCTTTATTTTTCCTCAACAAGTTGTTTCTTTCCTTTGTTGTGGGGAATTTTCAGTCAGGGAACATGGTTCCTTGCCCTGTGTGGTGGTTCTCCCCGACATTAGCTAGATGAAAAGGTATGTAGGGAAACTCCTTGGTGCCAGTGCTTGGACCCCTGCTGCTTGCGAGCCTGGGTCAGTTGAGAACAAAGGTAATATGGTAAATCTGTGTAAGATAGGGACAGACGTTGACGTGGGTTGTATGTGTATTTTGCGTGTTTAAAATAATCGGAATCGTCTGGGCATTGTGAACACCCATAACTTTTGTTACGGAAGGGCAGTTAAAGAGAGATGGATGCCTGTAAGTAGACAAAAGTAGACTATCAATATTCATCGGAGTTCACCTCCGATCGTTAACAGGCTATCAATACCTATAAACAAAAACAAAAATACCTGGAACAACTCAGCAGGTCTGACAGCATCTGCGGAGAGGAATACAGTTAACGTTTCGAGTCCTATTGACTCTTCACCAGAAACGTTAACTGTATTCCTCTCCGCAGATGCTGTCAGACCTGCTGAGTTTTGCCAGATATTTTTGTTTCGGATTTCCAGCATCCGCAGTTCTTTGCTTTTATCAATACTTAAAAGAGTTTACCTCCAGCTGCATTGTAACATGAACTTGACTGTGTACAATCATTAAAATGAAATGGGAAGCAATCTCCAAGTATTGTTTACTATCTCCACGTATTGTTTACTATCTCCGCTGTATTGTTAGCCATAGCAATGAATGAAAATGTCTTACTATAAAAACTGGATACATGCTTGTATTCGTTAGATATGACTCTGGTGTAGTCCACATCTCTCCTTGCAACAATAAAAAAATCAACTGTGCCTTTGCCTCCAGCTGGGGTCTCGTGGCTTTCTCTTGTTTTCTCTAGGCCACGCTAATTCGACAGGAAGCCCTCAGCAAATTAATAGACCCCCAAGAAGTGTAATTGAGAAATCCTCCAACACCTTCATACCTCAACTTTTAAAATTCATGCTTAACGTTGTGCCAAACCTCATCTTTCTGAAATTTGCTCATCGGCCCCTCGAATGAGAAATTGAAATACGGCCCCCACGCACAAAAAAGGTTGAACAAGCCAATCTACACGATGCACTGCAGCAAGATGCCCTCTTCAAGGCATCCTCCAAATGTGTAACCTTCACTACCTAGAACAACAAAGGCAGCAGGCATATAGGAACACCACCACCTGGTCCCCCTCCAAGTCACACATCATGACTTAGAATGATATCACCATTCCTTTGCAATACCTGGGTCAAAACTTAAGAACTCCCTCCCTAACACCACAACAACTGCAAGGTTCACCAACTTCTCAAGGGCAATTATGGATGGGCTCATAAGCAATAAATGCTGGCCTTGCCAGTCATGCCCACATCCAATGAACAAAAAAAAAACCCAAATTTAATGTGCAACTTCAGTAACAGGAACGAGGGAGAAATCCCAGCACATATCCACTCAAGTAATGCTTAAAGTTCATATTTATAAACTTATTCATAAGATCTGCTCTATCCATCTCCCAGTTCCTGGTGGCACTATTCTTAAGATGCCTGTTGCCCAGCCAAATCACCTGACACCTTTTCCTACGCCCAACTGAAGAGTTGTACATTCTCTCTACTTCTGCCAAATGTCACAATTCTGAGATTAGAAATGCAACCCAGGAATTAGCTTTAACTTCTTTAAAATGCTCATTGTGCTTTTACTTACAAAATAGGTGGTGTTAGATGAGTTTAACACCACTTCTCAGACCTATGCCCAGTGTGTGGCAATAGTGTCTTCCCAGGGCAGGACAGATGTTCCCAAGCACCTTTCCTGGCACTGAACCAGAAGCACATTTTAGCTGTCTGAAGCACGTTCTGCACTTGTACTACATGTGCCAACGCACACAGAAAATACAGTACATGCATACCAAGTGCCTTAAGCAACACAGACCCGTGAAACTGGTTTTCAACTTATCTAAAAATTTCAAGGCATGGCATGGCAGGATTGGATCAAGAATTGCGTTTCTATTCTCCTGCAACTACACCCTCAAAAATACTTTCAGACAGCAGCATTAAAAAAATCAAACAACACTTTGAAAATTCTTCCTGCCGCTATTTTGCTTTCTCCACTACTAAAAATAGGGTTGGAACATAATTAAGAATGAAAACTTACAAGAAAATGATAAAACATAGTATTTTGTGTTGTTTGTGTTAGATAGTTTGCTCAGATTCAGCTCGTATAATCGAGCCTTCATCTCCTATGAATCCATGTGCCAATGTACAACTTCCATTTATGCAGGATGTTTAAGAAAAACGATCAGGCAAACATCTGACACCAAAGCAGAGAGATATTAAGACAAGTGACTATAGGTGTGGTTCTGGGCCTGGGCAGCCGAGGCAAAGATGTCAATGGAGGAGCAAAAAATAAATAAATTGGAATTGCACAAGAGGCCAGAATAAAAGCAGAAATCTTAAGGTTTTCAGAGGTTACAGAGATAGGGAGTGGCAAGACCAGCATATATTTGATAATGTGGTGATCCTAGGAGTTCAAAATAAATCATTGTTACTGTGCCTAGTTTATAGAATGGGTCATAAGTCCTTGGGATCACCAAGACACAGGAAAATGGGAGAACACCATTGGCATGAAGCACTGGTTATGAACTACAAAACTGAAATGCAGTTGCAAAGACAATACAGTCACTTACTATTCTTTAGAACCTTTAATTTACTTCGTCTACTGATTAAAGAGCATACAGCTCACTTTACTATCTTTATTGATACCAAACACGTCAGCACTTCTACATGGGGCTTGTTAAACCAATCTCATCAATGTAAATATCTTCAGCTGTATCTTCAACCTCTCCAAACATTCTCAGCTGTTTCTTATAGTCCTGTACATAACCATTATTGGTGGCACCTTCCCCTCAGTAATTCATTGCCTAAACCTCTCCACCTTTCTTCTCTCCTGTAAACATTTCCTTAAAACAAAGCCTTGGTTGTACCCCTTAATTCTGCCTTCTTCGACCGGACACTGATTTTCCATATACCCATGAGGTACCATATAACTTTTTTTTTGAAAGAAGGCTTAATATAAATGGAAGTTTGTGCTATTGGATCCAGTCTCCAGCAGCTATCTTAATGCAGAATAGTTGGTCAACTCTGTGCAAGCTCCCGGTGATAAGCTTCTGGTAGGCTTTGAATGAAAAGTGCATCATAAAATAAAAATAAGGCTGCTAAACATATATGAAGAAAAAGAATGTCTGAAGAACCCATCCAATTAGTTCCAAACGATCTTAGTCTTAAGAGGCCATCCATTAAACAAAACAAATCATTACGTCAAATAGTCATTGATTGAAGATCATCTACTCTTCAGCAAATTAGGAGGCAGTGACTTAGCTATTAGACTTCATCTCTGAGATCTGCATTTAAATTCAATCCAAACTGACAGCAGAGACTTTCATCCTAACTATAAATGTTCAATGCAAATTTAAGCAGTTGGAATCCAGTACTTAGTGGGCATGGCCCTATAAGCACCTAAATGCCAATTTAATCAAATTAGAGAGATTGCAGAGTGACTCATTTCAGAAAATGCTGCTTGGTGCAGAAGATGTGCTTAAGGTTGAGGGTTGGAGACTGAGGCACATTGTTGGAGCAAGTAAAGGGACTGTTGCTCTTCAAATGGCTGAGAGATAGCGGACTTGGGAGTGGCATGATGCTGCCAATGGGAACTTAGAACAAGAAGAGTTCCAACTGTCAGTATTAATTTCCCTCACTGGGATAAGCACAAAATTTAATTGAAACGTAAACATGGAAATCTCAACCGATCTTGCAAATTAAATATAATTGTTCAGGAAGAATTCCTTGTGTATATAACACAAAGTCACGTTATTCTTCTGCAGTAGCGTGTGTATTTCAAGCTGAATATGGAGTGCAGCAGTAACCAGAATTTAAAATATCCAGTTTCCTATACGTGGTACAAAAGCAAATGTGCATTTAAAATTAGACCAAAATTCCTTATTAATCATATAATTCCCCTGCATTACATGCAGAAATTTAAATACCCATGTCTGTCTTATTCATCAAGTGATTTAGGAAAAGGGGCAGTAGCAGCATAGATACAAAACCAACTGAGTGACAAGAAACAAGAGCATAGTGATGAAGGGTTGTTTTTGGACTGGATAAAGGTTTATAGTGAAGGTTCCCCCAGGCATCAGAGCCCCTGCTTTTCTCATTACACATTGATGTCGTAAACTTGGGTGTACAGGGCACAATTTCAAAATCTGCAGATGACAAAGCTTGGTTGTATTATGAACTGTGAGGAGGATTTTGCTAAACTTCAGAAAGATAGACTGAGTAGTGGAACAGGCGGACAAGTGACAGATGAAATTTAACACAGAGAAGAGAGGTGCGATTCATTTTAGTAGGAAGAACAGGAGAATATAAAATAAAATAATGGGTACAATTCTAAAGTGGGTGCAGAAGCAGAGGAATCTTGGGGTACATGCGCACAAATCACTAAAGATGGCAGGGGAAGGTGAAAAAGCGGGTAATAACACATACGGGATCCTGGACTTCATAAATAGGGGAATAGTGTTCAAAAGTGCGTCCAACAGATCGATGTGATGCATCTAGTGTGAGAGTGAAGAGCGTTAGCATGCTTTCCATTTGCATGCTAGTTTGCTTCTCATTTTCAGCCTACACTGCTGACTAGTAGTCAGGAGAGGTGTAGTGATAATGTCACTAGACAAGAAATCCAGAGGCCCAGGCTAATGCTCGGGGACACTGGTTCAAATCCCAGTGGTAGCTGGTGGAATTTAAATTGAATTAATAAATCTGGAGTTAAAAGCTAGTCTCAGTAATTGTGACTGTTACAAACAGGAGGGAGGGAGACAGGCTAATTTGAACAGCACTAAATTTCTCCTCTCACCACTCACCTGTAAACAGAAAGATGTTTTGATTTGCTTCCCTCTTTATAAGCAGTGGCATACTTCCCAATCGCTCTGTTTCAGTGCAATCCAATTTTCTATTAATAACCCCACAGCAAACTCGAGATAGAATGAACTCAAAGGGTTAATTTATTTGTACACACTTAAAATGCAAAAAAGAAGGTTTGCAATGTCCCCATCTGATTCAGATAGTCAAGAGAGGGATAGAGAAAGGCTTACAGTACAGAGACATATTGTTTCGGATTTGTTCCAGAGTTGAGAATCAAAGTCCAATGAGGTATTACTTCACAGAGGTCAGGTGGGTTGAAAACCAATGCTGGATAATTCACTTTTCCAGTGGCGCTGACTTCACATGATGAGATAGGCATACTGAGATGAATTAGTCTTACAGTTGATGGTACAAAATTTCCAGCAACAATGTAGATGGGGGCCAGGTATTCCACCTGGGCCGAGTTCTTTGTCTGTGAGGCTGTTAATTAGATGGTAAACAGCAGACTGATCTATGCAGTTCAGCAAGGCAATATTACTTGTTCCACAAGCCAAAGGCCCATGTCACATTACTCCCACCTCTCCACCAGGTCTTTGACAAAGGATGTATATCCATCTGGATTCCAAAATCACAGCCATTAGGAATTGAAAGGAAAGTTGCAGGACCTTTGCCTTAGCAGACAATCCATCTCCTTCTGGCCAGCCTAGGTTATAAAATGTAGATTGCCTTTGTATGGCAGTTGGGCTGTATAGTCCACAGATAGTCGTTAGTGGCTCCTCAGAGAGAATGAGGTGCAAATTTTCCCAAAAACTGCTGTAGCTCCTTTTGTTCGGGGCACCATGAAACAAACTATTGTCGATTGTTGTAAAAATCCATCTGGTCCACTAATGCCCTTTAGGGAAGGAAATCTGCTGTTCTTACCTGGTCTGACCTACATGTGACTCCAGACCCACAACAAAGTTGTTGACTCTTAACTGACCTCTGAAATGGCTGTTAGGAAGATATAACAATTTTCATAATGTTATTGGAATTTATTGTAGAGTAATAGTGGGGTCGGTCTGTGTTTGTGTTAACTGAATTACAGACAGTTGGTCTGGGTGCTTTGATGTATCAAGAGAAGCTAGGTTTGAAATGTTAAATAAGTAAACATGGCTAGAGTTTTAGAATGTGAGGTGTAAAGAGAACATTTGCATTTTTAGATAAATTAGAGTAGTGAATTTCAAAGAGGCGGTAAGGTGTTACACCTAGCCAACAAAGGCTAAGCCAAACAGTGTTTATTTTTCCCAAAACTTACTGGTAAAATCGGTCCTATGATAGATTATTATTAGAGGTATAAAGTCCAAAGATATAGTGAAACAATGGGAATTTACATTCAATGGGGAAAATATGTATAAAGGAGAGAAGGCTGTGTGCAAGGGAAGGCATTTTAAGGTCTAACAAGCATGAAAAGCCTCCAGCCTCTGTGCCCAAACCACTGCCTGCAAGAACTGAAGTTAAGAAAACTCACCTAGAATTTGACTGTTCAGGGTATCGTGTTACTTTGCCTGGGTTTTTTAAAATCTGTGTTTTATTGTTGCCTTAACGGAGGTGTAACTGGGAGCTAGATTAATGAGGGGAGCTAGAAGTTATTATAGTAGTAACTTGTAAACCTGTGTATGTGCTTAATATCATTTTATTTTATTAATAAAGATTTAATTTGCTTTTGAAAGAAACCTATAAGACTCAGTGGTGTTATTACTACTGAATTCAAGGCACACATCTTGAAATATATACAAATTGTAAAACAGTTGTGGCAGTTGTTTCAAGTTTCCTTTTGGGATTTGAGCAGCTCAGCACTGACCATTGGTTGTACCATAACAATGACCTAGTAAGCCATTCAATTGTATCAAAACACTACAAAGTTAAAAAGGAATTAAATCGCACAGACCACACTGCATCAACCTATGCACCAGAAACAACAGCGCACACAGCCCTGTCGACCCTGCAAAGCTAAGCAACACCCAGACAAGGTCATACTCACTGAATTATTCATTGTCTGACACCACCATCAGCATCACCTGGGTATGTCCTGTCCCACTACACAGTCCTTGTGGAGACGAAGTCCCATCTTCACACTGAGGATACCCTCAATTGCATTGTGTGGCAATACTGCCGTGCTAAATGGGATAGATTTCGAGCAGATCTAGCAACTTAAAACTGGGCATCCCCATCAGCAGAAGAATTACAATCAATGTGTAACCTCATGGCTCATCCCCCACTCTACCATTACCATCAAGCCAGGAGAATCAGCCCTGATTCAATGAATAGTGCAGGAGGGCATGCAAGGAGCACCACCAGGCATTCCAAAAAAATGAGGTAACAGCCTGATGAAGCTACAACACAGCACTACTTGCCTGCCAAACAGTGGAAGCAGCATGCGACAGACACAGCCAGGCGATTCCACAGCCAATGGATCAGATCTAAGCTCTGTAGTCCTACCCGATCCAGTCATGAATGGCGGCAGATAATTAAACAACTAAACAGAGGTGGTGGTTCTGCAAAAAGCCCTATCCTCAATGATGGGGGAGCCCAGCATATCAGTATAAAAGGTATTTGCAGCCATTTTCAGCGTGAAGTGCTGAGTGGATCTTCATCTCAGCCTCCCCCAGCATCACAGATGCCAGTCTTCAGCCAGTTCGATTCATTCCATGTGATATCAAGAAATGGCTGATGGCACTGGTTAGTGCAAAGGCTATGGGCCCGGACAACATTCCAGCAGTAGTGAAGACTACTGGTGCTCCAGAATTAATCACGCCCCTAGCCAAGCTGTTCCAAGTACAGATACAACATTGGCATCTACCCAGCAATGTGGCAAATGCCCAAATAAGTTCTGCCCACAAAAAGCAAGACAAATCCAACCTGGCCAATTACCACCTCATGAATCTACTCTCAATCATCAGCAAAGTAATGGAAGGCGTCATCGACCGTGCTATCAAGCAGCACTTACTCAGCAATGACCTGCGCACTGACATTCAGTTCCACCAGGGGCATTCAGCACCTGACCTCATTACAACCTTGGTCCAAACATGAACTTCAGAGGTGAGGTGAAAGTGACTGCCCTTGACATCGAGGCAGCATTTGACCAAGTGTCGCATCAAGGAGCGAAAACGGAATCAATGGGAATCAGGGGGAAAACTCTATGCTGGTTGGAGTCATACCTTGCACAATGGAAGATGATTGTGGTTGTTGGAGATCAACCACCTCAGTCCTAGGACATTGCTGCAGGAGATCCTCAGGGCTGTGTCCTAGGCCCAGCCATCTTCAGTTGCACCATTAATGACTTTCCCTCCATCATATCAGAAGTGGGATGTTAACTGATGACTGCACAATGTTCAATACCATTCACGACTCCTCAGATACTGAAGCAGTCTGTGCACATATGCAGCAAGACCTGGACAGCATTCAGGTTTGAGCAGATAAGTGGCAAGTAATATTCACACCACACAAGTGCTGGGCAATAACCATCTCCAACAGGAGAAAATCTAACCATCTCCTCATGACATTCAACAGCATTGCCATCACTGAATCCCTCACTATCAACACCTTGGGGACTATCACTGATCAGACACTGAACTAGACCAGCCATATTAATACAAAAACAAAAATACCTGGAAAAACTCAGCAGGTCTGACAGCATCTGCGGAGAGGAACACAGTTAACGTTTCGAGTCCATATGACTCTTCATCAGAACTAAGGAAATATAGAAATGAGGTGAAATATAAGCTGGTTGGGCAGGTAGAGCTGGATAGAGGGCCAGTGATAGGTGGAGGCAAAGAAGAGATTGTCCTTTTCTCTATGCCATCTTTGGCAAAGGGGTGTTGATGGTGGTGATATTAGCTAAGGAATGTGCAAATGGTGACATTAAGGGTAGAAAGCAGGACGAGCAAGTGACAGATAGCCCTAGTGGGGGTGGGGTGGGGGGAAGGGATCGAAATAAGCTAAAAAGGTGGAGATAAAACAACGGATGGAAATAAATTTTAAAATAATGGAAATAGGCAGGAAAAGAAAAATCTTTTTTAAGAATTATAAATTATTGGAAAAAGGGGGATCGGAAAGGGGGTGGGGATGGAGGAGAGAGTTCATGATCTAAAATTGTTGAACTCAATATTAAGTACAGAAGGCTGTAAAGTGCCTAGACGGAAGATGAGATGCTGTTCCTCCAGTTTGCATTGAGCTTCACTGGAGCATTGCAGCAGGCCAAGGATGGACATGTGGGCATGACACACCACCCTGCTCTCATGTCCAGATGAGAGAGGGGTGGAAATTGGAAGCAAAATCAATAAATTTTTCCTATGCCCAGACAAAAGCTTGATGCGGCACCGATGAGTCATCGGTGTACCGGAAAAAAAGTTGTGGGAGGGGTCCCAAGTAGGACTGGAAAAAGGAATGTTACACATACCCCACAAAAAGGTAGGCAGAACTGGGGCCCATGTGGGTACCCATAGCCACAACTTATATTTGGAGGAAGTGAGGCAAGTAAAAGGAGAAAAATTGTTCAGTGAGAACAAGTTCAGCCAGGTGGAGGAGAGTGGTGGTGGATAGGCATTGTTCGGGTCCCTGCTGAAAGAAGCAGTGGACAGCCCTCAGACCATCCTGGCGGGGGATGGAGATGCAGAGGAACTGGACGTCCGTATCAACAATTTCCAGTTTCCTGGCCCTAACGGCCTCCTCTTCACTATGGACATCCAGGTGACTACTTTGCGGAACACCTTCGCTCAGTCCACAAGCATGACCCTGGCCATCCTGTCACATGCCATTTCAATTCACGATCTTGCTCTCATGCCCACATGTCCATTCTGCAGTGTTCCAGTGAAGCCCAATGCAAACCGAAGGAACGCCTCACCTTCCAATTAGGCTCTTTACAGCCTACTGGATTTAACATTGAGTTCAACAACTTTAGACCATGAACTCTCTCCTCCATCTTCACCCCTTTTTTAATCCAACTATTTTTCCCCAGCCCCCCTCTCACAAAGCCATCTGTCACTTGTTCTCATGTTTTGCTTTCACAGAGCACTGACTCTTGTTCTGCTATTAATACATTCTGTCTTACCTTTATGTCACTATCAGCACCTTCTTTAGTCTTTAACACTACCATTAACATCCCCTTTTGTCTTGTGCCCATGACATCTTTGTCAAATCTCTCCTGAGCTCCTGCCTACCCCAGACCTTCTATTTTGCTCCACCTCCTCTCTTCAAGGGGTATAAAATCCATCACATTTCTACCTCTCTTCAGCTCTGAAGTCATATGGACTCAAAACTTTAACTCTTTCTCTCTCCACAGATGCTGCCAGACCTGAGCTTTTCCAGCATTTTCTGTTTTCAATCAAAAAGATGCTCTCCGGCATTCCCAGAGTGCAGAAGCAAAATGGAACATATTTTGAGACACCATCTACAATACCGTACTCTCAACGTATGGGAAACAAGAGCGGAAAAAATGCTGACTGGTTCAAGGTTAAGATCACTGTGATGAAACCTGTCATTAATTACATGATAGATCTGAGCCTAAGACTCTGAATGCACTAAGAGCCACTCACAGTGAAGTCCAACAGACTGCTAGGCAGTTTACCAATGACTACTGTTTACAGATGTCCTTTGACACAGGGATTGCTAGGGGCACGTTTGAAGGTATCAAAAAGGCAACAGGTCCATCAGCAAAGTGAAGGGAATGCATTGAAAACAAAGATAGGGGAGGTCATCACCAACCGCTATAAACAGTGGGAGAGGTGGGTGGAGCACTACCTTGAATTGTACTCTAGGGAGAACACTGTCACTGAAGAAGCTCTAGAGACCATACAAAGCCTGCCCGCCATGGCAGAGGTGGATATTCAACCTACGAAAAGCTTAGCAAAGCTATTGACTCACTTGCCACAGGCAAAGCTCCAGGTACTGACGCCATGCCACCTTAACTCATCAAGCATATGAAACCAACACTCCTGCAGCATCTGCACAAACTTCTGTCTCTGCTGGAGGGAGGGGACAGTGCCCCAGGATGAGAGATGTAAAGATTTGTGACCCTTTATAAGAACAAGGTGACTGCAGCGAATGCAATTACTATTGAGGCATTTCCCTGCTGAGCATCATGGGAGAAGTATTTGCCAAATGTTGCCTTGTCAGATTGCAGATCCTGCTGAACCATCTACCATAAATCCCAATCTGGCTTCAGAACTGGAAGAACTACAATTGACATTATCTTCTCAGTTGGACAGCTGCAAGAGAAACACTGTGAACAAAAACATAATGCCTTCAACAACCTCATCAAGGCATTCAACCACATGAGCAGAGGCTGTCTATTTACACTGGAGAAAACTGGCTGCCCATTGAAGCTACTCAATGTGATCTCCTCTTTCCATAACAATATGATAGGTAAGATCAGCTACAGTCGTGCAACATCGGAACCCTTTGAGATCCACAGTGGAGTCAAATAGGGTTGTGTTCTAACAATAACACTCTCGGGCATACTATTCTCATTGTTGCTGTCATTAGCCTTCTGGTCATCCAGAGGATGTCTACTTACATACCAGAATTGGTGGAAAGCTGTTCTGCCTTGCTCGCTTGAGATCCAAAACAAAAAGGTACACCAAATCCTCATCAGAGCTTGGCTCTACGCTGACAATGCCACACTAGCATTCTATATCGAGGAATACCTTCAGCAGCAAACGGATAGATTCTCAAGGCTTCAAAGAATTTGCTTTCCCTGATGATGGTCAAACCAAATGTCATTGCCCAGGATGTTGCCATCTATCAGCATTGACAATGGAGGTCATTAATAACTTCACATATCTAGGCTCCAATCACCAGAAATTTGTCACTGGATGCTGAAATCAACACATGCATTGCAAAAGCTGCAGCTATTATGTCCAAAATGAGTGAGAGTATGGAACAGCAGTAACTTGACTGAAAGCCAAACTGCGAGTGTACCAAGACTGCGTCCTCAGTGCACTCCTCTGCAGTGGTGAGACTTGGACAACACATGCTAAGCAGGATAAAAGTTTCCATCTTCACTGTCTCAGACATATCTTCAGCATCTCTCGGCAGGACAAGGTCGCTAATTCAGAGGTCTTGGAGCATGCTAATTCCATCATCATACACTCATTGCAAAGTCAACAACTTCTTCACTGGCTTGGCCCATTCATCAGATAGATGACAGCAGTACACCCCAAGACCTTCTGTACAGTTAACTGGCCACTGGGCCACGATCCCCTGGACACATATACCTCCACTATAAAGGGCACTTGCAAGCAAGATATGAAGATAGTGGTCATTTACACCAACAACTGGGAGACAGTCGCTGATGCCTGTGACCTCTGAAGGCTGACTGTTTGGAAGGGCATCGGAAGAGGTGAGCAGAAACAAAATGCTCAAGTGGCCTGAAGAGGGCCCAGAGAAAACAGAGGCCAGCGAATAATGCACCTCCTCAGACCACTGTCTTCCTCTGCAGCAAATGGAGAAGAGGCTGCCTATCAAGAGTGGAGCTTCTGAGCCACACCAGGTGATGTTTAACAAAATTGACCACCATGTCACAAAGAATTGTCTTACCATCAAGAGTACAAAAGCAAGGCAGTTATGATAAACCTATATGAAACACTGGTTCAGATTCAAATGGAGCACTGTGCGCAGTTCTGGCCACCAGAGTTTAGGAAGGATGTGAAGGCTTTACATCGGGTGCAGAAAGGGTTCACAATAATGAAGATTCTCATCTCACCAGTTACATGGATAGATTATAGCAGCTGGAGCGGTTCTTGGAAAAGAGAAGATTTAGAGGAGATTTGAAAGAGGTGCTCAGAATCATGAGAGGTCTGGACAAAGTAGATAAGGAGAAACTGCTTCCAATGGAAGGATCAAGAACTAGAGGACATCAATTTTAAGTGATTGGTTAAAGAAGCAACAGCGACATGAGGAAAAACTTTTTTCTTACAAAGCAGGTGGATAGGATCTGAAATGCACTACCCGAGTGTGTGGAGGCAGTTTCAATCAAGGCCTTCAAAAGAGAATTGGATAATTATCTGAAGAGAAAAAAATTGCATGGCCATGAGGAAAAGGCAGGAGAGAATGGGACAAGTGTTGCTCTTGCAGAGAGCCAAAACAGACAGGTTGGGCCAAATGGCCTTCTGTACTGTAGTCATTCTATTAGTTCCCAGAAACCCATTAAGTTCTTCATTATTGCCCATTATACTTCTTTCTTTTTCCCTGAATATGTCATATCCCCTACTTCGACACCCTAGGGCATCCCTCTACCCTCCAAATATGTCTGACTTATAAGCCACAAAGGAAGTTTGCTAATTATAGGTACCTTGAATTCTGCTCTGACAAAGATCACAAAGTAGCCTTGCATAAATCCACAATGTCATACCTTGGCTGAAGAAAACGTCAGTATAGATTATATCTGGTGCTGCAATTATAGGAAGTAGAAATTAGGGATCATTTCTGTTTTCAGATGCATATCCCAGTGCTCAAGAGTGCCAATGTGGTCATGATCCCATTTCACAAAAACAGCTGAGTGGGGACAAAAATAATTTCTTCTGAAGTAGTCTGAAACTTGATAATCCAATAGAAAATCAGGCTGTTCGTTAATACTATTTTGAATCCTCAAGCTTTATAGAATGAAGTTGATAAAGGGAAATAATTAAGTTAAGAGTTCTAAGTTGAACCAGCAATGGCAATACATCTGATAATTAACATCAATCTCAAAGCCACTTAAGTTACAGCTCTAGGGTTGGTTCAAAGTAATTTACTGCACATTAAAACAGCAGTTATCATATAAATGCAGTCTGAATAGTCACCACCCAATCTGACATCAGAACAAGCAGTCAAACACTGTAGGGATAAGTTTCATTCTTGCACTATCAGCTTAGGCCTCAACACCCAATTTGCACTCCACAGGTTTGGCATCGCACCAACACCAAACTTTTGTCATTGGACTATAAGTGATAATGTGGCTTACAGGTCAATTCTCAGCAATTTCCTGGATGGAACAAAGCACCATTGAAAGGATTTTGCTCCAAAAGGACCAGAAATGAATGATGATTCAAACAATAGACCAATATCCACAATAAGCCCACTGACTCCAAGCTACCCTGACATTTTCTCCCAGTCTCCTGAAGGACTTTCTTCCATTCTCCCAGTTTCTCCACCATATCTATGACAATGCCATTTTTCGTAGGATAGATCTGCCTTCTTCCTCAACCATGGATGGCTCTCCATCATGGATGACAGGGCTCAACAGTGTCCAACACATTTCCCACAATTCTGCTCACTCCTTCCGAGAGCCCTTTTGTTCTTACATTTCATCTGATCAGGTCATTCCAAACGATCTCTTCTGCCTCCATCCTAATACCATCACCAAACACATCTTCCCCTTTCAGCATTCTGAGGGGACCATCTACTTTGCATCACCCTCCTCCACTCTTCAATCACCCCAACATTCCCTTCCACTCCCACAGCACCCTCCCATGTAAACACAGGAGACACCTATTTTACCTCCTCTCTTCCCACCATCCAGGGCTCCAAACACACCTTCCAAGTGAAAGAGCAATTTATTAGTATTTTCTTTCAATTTACCACACCGTATTCAATGCTCACGAAGTGGTCTCTTCTACATTAGGCATGGTCAAGTGCGGATTGGGTAACTGGTTTGTGGAAGAGCCCTTCAGTCCAGAAGTCTGCAATTTTATTCTCCGCACTTGAACCTTGGCCCCCTAGCACTGTTCCAGTGTAGCTCAACACAGGCTTTAAGGGGCTCATCAACAAGGCACTTCAGCCTTTGGAACTCAACACTGATTATAACCTCGGCCTCAGTTTTCCCGGACAACAGCTGTAGGTGACTAGTCTGCAATTTCCATTTATACCTCTTCTAGATCCATCTCCTGTTGATCTATTTGCCCCATTACCACCCCCCCCCATTTACTCTGCATTATCATCTCTTTTGTCATCTAATCTTTTCCAACTTCAACCCCATCATAGACCTTTTGTTCTTTCCTCCCCTCCTCCCTTTCCTAGTTCCTGTACTTGCATAAGATTTGTTAGATCTCTAACTTTTGCCAGTTCTGGCGCAAGATCATTACAAACTGTTTCTCTCTCCACAGGGGCTGCGTGACCAGGGTATTTCCAGTATTTTGTGTTTCAATATTGTGATTGAAGCATTCTCCAGATATTTCACATGGTCAATGCCAAAAACTGCTACCACAGGCATGCTGCATACTTCCAACAACAAAAACATGATCTAACACATTGCTTTGCTGCAGCTTGGATGAAAGTAAAAAAAAAAGGCACTGATGTAGTACTTCTCATGACCTCGGGACAGCACAAAGCACTACACTGGTAATAAAGTTTCAAGCCCTCATTTATCCCCAGGGCACTGTCAAGTTACATGTCTGATAACCAAGGCCCCTGTTTAGACCGTCATTTATAGCTGGTGATTGTGGTACAACAAAACCAAATTTTAAATAAACACAGAAAATGTTGGAAAAACTCAGCAGGTCTGACAGCATCTGCATAAGGAGAAGAGTAAGTGTTTCGAGTGCAATATTACTCTTCGGAACTGGAAATGCTTGTGAAAAAGGAGAGAGGAGCCAATGGAGCAAAGTAGAAGGTCAAAGATAGGTTAGAGGACAGGGAAGATTAGAGGACAAAGATGCCATGGAACACAAGGCGAAGAGAATGGTGACAATAGTGTTAAAGACTAATCTTTGATCCGGAGTAAGTGTTAATAGCAAAATAAAGGACAGCACTGTCTGAAAACAAAATAGTGGAATATGTTTACAAAAAGGGTCAGTGTTGTCTGAAAGCAAAAAAAACGAGAACAAGATATAGTGTGGCACTTGGGGTGGGGGTGGAGTATTCAATAGGGAGGACAGAGTTCATGGTATTAAGCTGTTGAACTCTTTATGTCAAGACCAGAAGCTGTAGTGCCTAATCGAAGGTGAAGTATTCCTTCAGTTTGCGTTGGGCTTCACTAGAACACTGTAGCAGGCAGAGGACAAAAATGTGAGCATGAGAACAAGATGGCGAATTGAAATGGCAAGCAACCGAAAGTCGAGTCATGCATGCAGGCTGAGCAAGGGGATAGCATGCAACTGAGTAATGAAAGAGAAAATTAAGTTTGCAAATAGCACCTTCCAATCTTTTTTTAAATTCATTCACAGGATGCGGGCTTTGCTGGCTGGGCCAGCATTTATTGCCCATCCCTAGTTGCCCTCGAGAAGGTGGTGGTGAGCTGCCTTCTTGAACTACTGCAGTCCACGTGGTGTAGGTACACCCACAGTGCTGTTAGGAAGGAAGGGAGTTCCAGGATTTTGACCCAGTAACACTGGAGAAACAACGATATATTTCCAAGTCAGGATGTTGAGTGACTTGGAGGGGAACTTCCAAGTGGTGGTGTTCCCATCTATCTGCTGCCCATGTCCTTCTAGGTGGCAGTGGTCATGGGTTTGGAAGGTGCTGTCGAAGGGGCCTTGGTGAACTACTGCAGGGCATCTTGCAGATGGTACACACAGCCGTTACTGTGCATTGGTGGAGGGAGTGAATGTTTGAGGATGTGGAGCCAATCAAGGGGACTACTTTGTCCTGGACAGTGTCAAGCTTCTTGGGTGTTATGGGAGCTGCACTCATCCAGGCAAGTGGGGAGTATTCCATCACACTCCTGGTTTGTGCCTTGTAGAAGGCGGACAGGCTTTGGGGAGTCAGCAGGTAGGTGATCTGTCGCACGATTCCTAGCCTCTGACCTGCTCTTGTAGCCACAGTATTTATATGGGTAGTCCAGTTCAGTTTCTGGTCAATGGTTAAAACCCCACCCCCCCTTCCCCCCGGATGTTGATAGTGGGGGATTCAGTGATGGTAATGCCATTGAACATCATGGGGCGATGGTTGGATTCTCCCTTGTTGGAGATGGTCATTGCCTGGCACTTAAGTGACAAATAACACTCATGCCACACATCAGCCCGTGGATATTGTCCAGGTCTTTCTATATTTGGACATGGACTGCTTCAGTATCTGAAAAGATGTGAATGGTGTTGAACATTGAGTAATCATCAGCAAACATCCCCACTTCTGACGTTACGATGGAAGGGAGGTCATTGATGAAGCAGCTGAAGATGGTTGGGTTGAGGACACTATCCTGAGGACCTCCTCAGTGATCTCCTGGAGCCAAGATTATTGACCTCCAACGACCACAACCATCTTCCTTTGTGCTAGGTATGACTC
Organism: Cetorhinus maximus; assembly: GCF_964194155.1. Lineage (NCBI taxonomy): Eukaryota > Metazoa > Chordata > Chondrichthyes > Lamniformes > Cetorhinidae > Cetorhinus > Cetorhinus maximus. The sequence goes on from NC_135890.1 coordinate 95,921,304, forward strand.
CAACCAGAAAGTTTTCCCCGATTCCCATTGACTCCAGTTTTGCTAGGGCTCTTTGATACCACACTCGGTCAAATGCTGCCTTGATGTCAAGGGCAGTCATGCTCTCATCTCGGGAGTTCAGCTCTTTTGTCCATGTTTAAACCAAGGCTGTAATGAGGTCAGGAGCTGAGTGGCCCTGCCAGAACCCAAACTGGGCATCAGTGAGCAGGTTATTGCTAAGCAAGTGCAGCTTGATAGCACTGTTGATGACCCTTTCCATTATTTTACTGATGATCGAGAGTAGACTGATGGGGCGATAATTGGCCGGGTTGGATTTGTCCTGCTTTTTGTGTACAGGACATGCCTGGGCAATTTTCCACATAGCCAGGTAGATGCCAGTGTTGTAGCTGTACTGGAACAGCTTGGCTAGGGGCGCAGCAAGTTCTGGAGCACAAGTGTTCAGTACTAATGCCGGAATGTTGTCAGGGCCCATAGCCTTTGCAGTATCCAGTGCCTGCCGCCATTTCTTGACATCTTTGGTAATCTCCCCTTTGCCTCCACTTATCACTGGCCTTTTATCCAGCTTCACCTGCTCCATCCCCTTAAACAATATAAATTTCATCACGTTTACTTCTCTTTAGCTCTGAAGAGTCATACGGACTTGAAACGTTAACTCTTTTTCTCTCCACAGATACTGTTAGACTTGCTGAATTTTTCCAGCATTTTCTGTTTTTGTTTTGAATTTCCAGCAAACGCAGTATTTTGCTTTATCTTGATATCATGAGTAGTGAATCAATTTGGCTGAAGACTAGCATCTGTGATGCTGGAGATCTCTGGAGGAAGCTGAGATGGATCATCCATGGCATTTCTGAAGAGTGTAGCAAATGCTTCAGCCTCATCTTTTGCACTGATGTGCTGGACTCCTCCTTCATTGAGGATGGGGATATTTGTGGAGCTTCCTCCTCCAGTGAGTTGTTTAACTGTCCACTGCCATTCACGATTGGACGTGGCAGGACCGCAGAGCTTAGATCTGATAGTTGTGGGTTCGCTTAGCCCTGTCCATCACTTGCTGCTTATGCTGTTTGGCACGTAAGTAGTCTTGTGTTATAGCCTCACCTGGCTGACACCTCATTTTCAGGTATGCCTGGTGCTGCTCCTGGCATGCCCTCCAGCACTCTTCATTGAACCAGGGTTGATTCTCCTAGCTTGATGGTAATGGTAGAGTGGGGGGATATGCCAAGCCATGAGGTTACAGGCTGTGTTCGAGTACAATTCTGCTGCTGCCGCCTCATGGACGCCCAGTTTCGAGTTGCTGGATCTGTTTGTAATCTATCCCATTTAGCACAGTGGTAGTGCTGCACAACACCAAATATCTGTTCAAAATAAAATCAATCTCCGAATTCAATCTAACTGCTTTATTGCAGGAGCCCAAAGGTGGAGTTACAACCAAATAACTAGCTTATGTGCAAGAAGAGGAGAGGAGATATACAGTACTGCACAAATTGGATAAAGGCAACATCAGACACAACTATAATGGCACACCAAGCCTGCCAAATTTCTGGCAACTGAATCCACCACAAGTCAATGCTTTTGGGACGGTGAGGTGGGGAAGAAAACTATTTGGTCTGCCATACTTGATTACATTCTACAGCATGCTGACTTTAAGAATTAAATAATTTTCCATTGGAAAATAAACTTGATGTCTCTAAAACTTCATACCTCCTGATGAAGTAAATTTCTTAACAACCAAACATCAACACAGCACAACAGCTCAATAAGTTTGGATGGTATTAACCCAAATTTATTTTCTCTCCTCCACCCGCTAATTAATTCCTTAATTTCTTAAGCATTATTTGAACTCATCCTGAGCAATTATATAGGGTTGAGGCCAGAAGGAGCTATTCAAGACATTTTAAATCCCGCACTAGTTGAAAGCATGCAGCGAGAGCAAAGTTCAACATTACACTAACCACAGTAATAGCACTGAGTAACGGTCATGGGAAAGTTTCATTTGAGATCAGAAGTAGTAGTCAACAATGTTGCTAGGCAAATAAGTTGAGGCAGAGAAATAAGTTGAGCCAAATACATTCACTCCCTCTAATACCGACGCATAGTGGCAACAATGTGTACCACCTACAAGATGCACTGCAGGAACTCAACAAGGCTCCTTAGACAGCACCTCCCAAACCCACGACCACTATCATTTAGAAGGACAAGGGCAGCAGATGCATGGGAACACCAACTGGAAGTTTCCCGCCAAGCCACTCACCATCCTGACTTGGAACTATATCTCTGTTTCTTCACTGTCACTGGGTCAAAATCCTGGGCTTCCTCCCTAACAGCACTGTCGGTGTACCTATACCACATTGGCTGCAGCAGTTCAAGGAGGCAGCACACCACCTCCTTCAAGGGCAATTAGGGATGGGCAATAAATGCTGGCCTAGCCAGTGACACCCACATCCCACGAATGAATAAAAATTAGCTGCATCAAGATTGGAGATATACTAGACTTTCACTGATCCACTGAGGAGCATGCAAGAAATCAATTTGCAGCGATTGCATTACAAGAAATTGAGGAAAAGGTAATTTACGATAAGCAACTTGTAGCAAGTTCATCTTTGAATAGAATCAACAAGAGTGATTAGGGACAGATGAGTCAAAGCCAATGATTTGAAGAAGGAACACCAATAGGACAACAAATATTGGGTGGTAAGGTTCCATGTTAAGACAAGTCAGAGGACAAGTCATTGTACACAGCTCAAATTTAAAAGGAGGCTAGATAATGTGTTTTCCAAAGCAAACTACTGCAGGATGCTGGTCAGGCAGAGTTACTGTTTCAGGTCATTGACCCAAAACGTCAACTTGCATTTCTCTCTCCACAGGTGCTGCTTAGTTTGCTGCATATTTACAGCATTTTTTGTTTTTATTAACCAGGAGTATAGTTTTGTTAGAAGGCCATGTGAAGGTAACCTGTTTTTAAATACACGGTATCAGATACAGTCAACGGCTTAGAAGATCATCAAAGCAATGACAAGTGAATCATGCTGGAGGCATTCCAGATGTGCGTGACAACAAGATCACAAACTGATAGTCTAAAACAAAGTCTCAACCCTTACTTCATGACTATCATATAAGAAACCACCATTTCACAAGGCTACCTAAACAGTAGTCTATTACTCAAGGTTGAAAGTAATCCCATGTTACATTGCCCAGCCATTTCTGAAGGTGGTCATTAAGATTTTGGATTTTTGGTCACAATGACAACCCCACCAAATCTCAAACGCAAAAGGAACATATACAAAAATAAACAAGAGTGTCAATTACAACTAAAGAAATCAGCCCTTACCCTGACCATACGAATTTCATTTGGTTTCTTTAACTAAACTGCAAATTTCCTCCCATCTTGTGAAATTCTTGGGAAGCAACAGCAAGATTCAGTAAGTAGCATTCAGAATCAGAACTGCATGTGCAGTTAGAACATGTATTCCTTTATTCTCTTTCTAGACTCTGTCTGCTGGTATATGGATATGATAGCCTTAAGTGGACAAAATGCACAATAAAATTTTCAACACCATCCTCTTCCCCTTCTTCACAAAGGAGGCCAAGCATGTTCCAATAAGCTTATGCATAATTTGAACATTCAACTTCACCAGTAAAACTAGTACATGTATCAATTTAACAATGCACTCAGTCATATACAATGAGATGAAAGATTTGCTCACCAACTGAAAATAGTTTACTTTGTAACATAATCACTTAAATGTGATGGATGGTTTCTCCAACGCAGATATCATCTGACATCAGGTGTAATCTCATTTAACTCATGCTCTTCAGAGATATATCAATGTCGGAATCAGATTCGATGTTTACAAATGGTGTTTTTAAATGATGAGTTTTGTGAGATGATTTGCAAATTTGCAAGCCGTGCATAGCAGCGATCATTGATCCTTTTATGTTGGTCACAACATATGGGTGGATGTCATAAGTGGTTGTTTGCTTTCCAACATGACCATTACATTTCACAAGCATTTAAGCTCCTGGCTTTAGTACCATGGCTCTAAACTTCATGTTTCTCTCTACATTCATTTTCATTTCGCCCTTTGTTATCAATCTCATTTACATACATGTTGATCATTAGCTCTATGGGGTAGCTCAGGAAGACATGTGCGCATAGGATATGCAATGATGAGTGTAGCGTGAAGCTTTCCAGTAGTTGAGTCATTAATTGCGAAGAAAACGATATAACTCTTGCTCACATGACCTGCTCTCAGCTGTAGCTGTATGCACCACTTTTTCCCAGGTGTGTATTAATCTCAACTTCTCCATTATCTCTTAGCCAATGGGGTGTGGTTTTTTGATGAGTGAATTTACTGAACTCAGTCGCTATTGAATGGGGGTGCATTGTCATTTCTCACCGTTTGAGGGGCTCCAAACAAAGCAAAAATTCTGGTCAAGTTCATGGAAGTAGGCATTAACTATCTCTATGATTGGGAGTCTGCTGTCATCAGTGACAAGGTCTTCACACCAGTGCCAAATCTGGGAAATCAATGCTAACCTCTATCCACGGTCCTGCAGGTAACTCAGGCATCTCGAGAGGATCACAAATATTTGACATTGTGGTTGCTTGACATGACAAACGCTGACTGATAGTTCTCTATGCAGTCAATTCCTGGGAGCCATACTTTTCCCCCAAGGAATTGTTTGGTTTTGACAATTCCCTGGTGACCTTCATGTGCTACATCTACAAAACATTCCCTCAATGATTGTGGAATGACAATACAGTTGCTGCATAACACTAGATCAGATGCAGTTGTGACAATGAGCTCATTTCGAAAATTGTGAAGACCTAGTAGTGCGTGAGTGATTTAGTTTATAGACACTCTCTCGATCATGTCTTTCCATTTTTGAGATTCTATAGCTGTCATACACTGTTGCAACACCTCATCTCGTTTTGTTGCCACTTTGATATCAGTTCATCTTAGCAACTTTGGCACCGCATTTAGCCTTACGCAGTTAAGACACTGTTCAGCAACCTTTTCTTCATGACTAACAAGACAGACTGGTGGTAACGGAAGTTATGAAAGATACTCCGTTTGGTTAGCTTGCCTAGCTGATTATTCAAAAGTATCAGTTCCACATTGAATGAGTGTGTTGGACATTCAAACTACAAGTGGGTGGTTTGCTATGTGGATTGGTGAACAAGGTTACTAGTGGTCTATGATCAGTTATTTACTTCAAATTCACTTCTACACAAGCAGGGATGGAAGTGTAAGATATCCCATGTGATTGAGTGTGTTTCCCTCTGTTTGTTATCATTGCTCTTTGGGCAATAGCGATCTGCTTGCCTTCACAATGATTGATGTGTACCTGTTGGTCTTTCTGCATGAGAACTGCACCTAAGCCAATCGAGCTTGCATCCCAAACTAGATGGTCATTTTCTCAGGGTCAAAATAGGCATTTGTGCAACTTGCTGACAACCTTTGTTTGATCCGGCATGCAGTCCATTTGTGTACTTTAATCCATTCCCACTTAGTGGTGTCTTGTCAAACCACAGAGGGGAGATCTGTTGCTTTATGGGAACTGACAAGTGTCACATTCTCCAGGTATGACATAGAATACAGCATTTGTTCTAGTGTCTTTGAATGAGACTGGTGTTTCAAAAGTTCCAAGAACGTTCAGTGGTTTGTCACTCTTAAGGGGAAGGGATTGGGGCAATCCTGAAGTTTGTCGAACATTTGTCTCCCATGAGACTGACAGATGCCCCTATATCTATGACAGCATCTACATCTGAGCAGCCAATGGTCACTGACATATGCGGCCAATTGCTGTGTCAGTAAGAGAGCACAAAAGTATACTCAGGGTCATCCACTCTACATTATCTACATTCTCACCCTTTTGCTGTGGTGCACACATATTGCACCCTTCTGGTGGTATTGTCATTCATCAAAATCAATTAAGACCAAACACCAGCAAAGTGGTTGAGTTTCCCCACAAATTTTATACTTTGTCAGTAGCAGGACATTCTATCCAATATAGATAAGCACTGTCATAGTGGAAGCATCGTTTAGACAACACAAAACTGAGAGACTGCTGTTGTTGCTTTGCAGGCAGTTTCCTGGCATCTAAGCAATGAACAATGTTCACTGGAGATGAACTCAGTCTAATGGTTACTGTTGGCAACTTCAACTTCATTACCTCCAAATCCAGAGCTACTGATCTTGTTAACTCCTGCAGCTCCAACAGCTTTGGCGTTCTCAAGTGCTTTTTGACATAGTTGACTTGAAACAAATTTCCATTGTTTGTGTTTTGATTTTCTGTTCAACATATTCAACATTACCGGGGTCACATTTGCTAGTTGCCCCAATCGTGCAATATTGGTCAATTGTCTTGTTTGCTTCTTTATAATGTGAGATCAAGGATCTGGGTCATTCAAGAAAAACTTCTTTAATGATCAGAGAGTATTTTTTTGATTGGATTGTTATTTTTACAAGATCAGTGTGGCTGTACATCATGAAGGCTTCTCTGTTGCTAATCCAGAGATGGGATGCCTCATCTGTGTGTCCAACAACAGGCTATGGTCTCAATGTTTTCCCTCCTAAATCTCTAACTTAAAATGCTGTGCTGTCTACAGAAAGTAGACAAAACCTTCCAAAAGTTTCATGCCTGAAAGCAGTGTTTCATGTAACCCTCTTTGTCACCATTGCGAAGTTCTTGGGAAGATTTAGTAAGAAGTATTCAGAATCAGAACTACATGTGCTGTTGAAACAGATTCCTTTATTCTCCTGCTAGACTCCCTACGCTGGTATATGAGTATGGCAGTTTTAAGTGGACAAAGTGCACAATGCAATTTTCAACACTACACCATCTACACCTTTACGTGGCCCAGCTGATTCTCCCTCATCAGACTTGTCTATCTCCGGGAACCTGCTTTCCAGAGAAAAACCTATAAAGCCCACTCCAACAACATGGATCATGCTCGCCACCCTACTTCCTGTCAGCTGTTTTCTCCCAGTTTCACCATCTCATATACAGTTACTCTGATGACACCACCTTCCACATGAAAACTGAAATGTCCTTTTCCTCATCCATAGTAAGAACATTCTATCGCCATTATTTTACTTTCTATGATTTTGTATCCACCCCCACCCCCCCATCTCATCAGCATCCACATTTGGCCAACCATCTTCCACTATTTCCAACAGGCAAGATGATTTTATCAGCCTCAAATTCTCAATTCAATTCCACTCCTGGTTTCAAATGGGATCCCACCACCAGCTGCCATTCTATGACACTCTCCTGTTGATTTCAGCATAAATTTAGTATTAATTTTAATTAAATTTCAAATAATCTACATGTGAGAGCTTAAATGACCACACAGCAAGCTCTCCACAAGTAAACCTATTACCGGTATATGGTGACCGATCAGTGGAACAGTATCAGATCTGTTCTCTAGTACGCTACCAATTACAGAGCTCTTGAGGTCATTTTTAATTGCATAGGTATGGGAAAGTGATTTGAAAAGGCTAAAGGAACATCTGGAAGTCAGCTCAGGCTTTGATGGATTGTGTCAGGTTAAGTTAATAAGAAAGTAATTCACAAAAATAAAACCTTGCAAGTGTGGAAGTAAGGAAGAGCAGTTATGATGTTCTGGTATTCCTCAAAACTATTTCCAAAGGAAGTCACAGAAACAAAATTACTGAAACTCAAAAAAGATGGATTACCTCAAATTGCACTGATCAGGGGGAAGAAGTTAATTGCAAGGATATTACAATTCAATCTATCTATACTCAACCTTATATGCAATTCTTCAAATGGGCATATTTTCTTGTATGGTCAAATGGGATTCTATTTTATCTGGTAAAAGTTGCAACTATGTCTTAAGCTGTCCCTATTGGACATCATTGGAATCCTTGAAATAGAAAGATTGGAGTGATCTGCTCAACTAACTCAAAAAGTAAAAGTCATAGCCACAAAAATTGTACCTGGTGTGGGAGGTTGTGGAGCAAAGTTTACATCAATATGAGTCTTGAGTATTTTTGTTTAAGTACAGTATAGATGGGAATGATAGGGTAAATTGTTTTACTTGATTAATGGAAAGGAATTGAATGTAAAATATGGGAAAGCAGGTTAAATCTGTTGCAGCAAATTTAAAAGGTCATGCAGGTGAAGAGGGGTTATAGGGGAGGGAATAATTGAAGCAGAGCACGTGCAAGCAAGAATCACACAAACTATCTTTAATTATTACACAATACAGCAAAACCTAAAGCAATTTGGGAAGCAGTGAAGTAGAGCCAGTTGAAGCATAAAGAATGTTTCAGGTTGAGGAGCTAGGAAATACAAAACTAAGATGCTGCAGCTTTGCCACTGCCAGAAGTGTGCCAAGAAAACCTGATTCATCTATGCACAATTCATCATAAGTGTGGATGTATTTATAGTGCAAAAATTAAAAATATGAGAACAGAAGTACATGCAAATGTAGGATTGATGTTATAAATAGAAGTAGCACGCTCTCTGTTCCTGGGATGTGAGAATCACTGGCAAGGCCAGAATTTGGTGCCCATCCCTAACCACACTTGGTGTCAGTGAGCCACAATCATGAACCATTGCAGTCTATGTGGTGTAGTTACACCCACAATGTTGTTCAGGAGGGAGTTCCAGTTTTTTGACCCAGAGACAGTGAAAGAATGGCGATATAGTTCCAAATCAGGGTGGTGTGCAACTTGGAGGGAAACTTGCAGGTGATGGTGTTCCCATGCGTCTGCTGCCCTCATTTTTCTAGGTAGCAGAGGTCACAGAATTGGAAGGTGCTGTTGAAGGAACCTTAGCAAATTGCTGAAGTGCACCTCAAATGCTTCATTTTGTTGCCAATGTGCACCAGTGCTGGAGGGAATGAAGATGATGGATGGGGGTGCTGATCAAGCTGGCTTTGCCCTGGATGGTGTCTGCTGTTAGAACTGCATTCATCTAGGCAAGTGCAGAGCCCACCATTACAATCCTGACTTGTGCCCTGTACATGGTAGCTAGGCTTCGAGGAGAATTTGGTTCGCCACAGAATTCCCAGTCTATGACCTATTTTTGTAGCCACAGTATTTGGATGGCTGGTCCAGTTAAGCTTCTGAGCAATGGTAACCCCCCCCAAACATTCATGGTGGAGGATTCAATGGTAATGCCATTGAATGTCAAAGGTAGATGGTTAGATCCTCTTTTGTTGTAGATGGTTATTGCCTAGTACTTGTGTGGCACAAATGTAAATTGCTACTTATCAGCCTGAATTCTGTCAAGAACTTGCTGCATGTAGGCACACGCTTCAGTATCTGAGGAGTTGCGAATGGTACTGAACAATGTGCAACAAACATCCTCACTTCTGACCTTATGCTAGAGGAAAGATCATTGATGAGGTAGTGGAAGATGGTTGGGTCCCAAACATTACCCTGAAGAACTCCTGCACTGATGTCCTGGAGTTGAGATGATTCCCCTCCAACAACCACAAACATCTTCTTTTGTGCTAGATCCCCTGATTTCCATTGACTTCAATTTTGGTAGCGTTACGATCTCGGTAGAGACCAGTAGCTTCAAAAAAGAAATTCAAACTCCCAGTTATTATCTGAAAGAAATCTGCCGAAAGATTTCATCTTTAAAACAAAAAACCTTTACTGTAAGTGTTAAAAACAGGTACTAACTTTCATAGGGGAGGTGTTGACGTAGTGGTTACGTCACTAGAATAGTAATCCAGAGGCCCAGGCTAATGTTCTGGGGACACAAGTTTAAACCACACTATGGCAGCTGGTGGAATTTAAATTTAATTAATAAAACCTGGAATAGAAAGGTAGTGACCATGAAACTATCATGGACTGATGTAAAAACTTATCTGGTTCACAACTGTCCTTTAGGGAAGGAAATCTGCTGTCCTTAGCTAATCTGGCCTACATGTGACTCTAGACCCACAGCAGTCTGATTAACTCAGCTACCTTCTGAAATGGCCTAGCAAGCCACTCAGCTCAAGGACAATTCAGGATGGGCCACAAATGCTGGCTTTGCCTGCAATGCCCACATCCCATTAAAGAATAAAAATAAACAAACATTCTTCAAAATCTCAGACTACTTCCGGTTTTACTTCCGTTTCCATCCAAGAGTTCCCCTATACTTTACAGGATCTTGAGGGTTCCTCCACTTCTCCTGAGACCAAACAAAGGTGTGCCACAGCCTTCAGGAATTCACTTGATTCTCCTCAGCGTTCACATTGTTCCCCAAGTATCAAATTTCTCAGGGGTCCTTCCACTAGCATCCAGCTAGGCGAACCCACCAACTCTCCCTATCAACACCTCACGATTGTGGACTCCCTAGCCTCAAGCCTTGGCCTCACTGCATTCTTTTTAGTGACCCCAAATCAGAAAGTTTATGATAATCTTCTGCTCCTATCCTGGTTTACAGGTCCTCTCTGTTTGTCTCAAAGATGCATCCAAGCTGACTGCCTATTTCTGCAAGAAATCACACAGATAAAGCCCAAAACCAAAAAAGCTTCTCTGAAACCTATCCCCACGGCAACATGGCACAACTGGAATATCCTAGACAGGAATTTAAACTAAAATTTCACCTTCAAAACATCCCTTTGATTCTGGATCCACATGAATAATTTATCTCTCTAATGGGGAGAACTGCAATCTTACTAGACTCTCTGGCTCCACTATGAAGCTAAAAGAGTACCATCTATTGTTTATTGTTTTCATACCTCTAACCCCTTTAAGTAAACATGCACTATCCTTTGAATTGTAATTGTCTTAGGGGTGTTTACTAGCTTCTCAAATCCAGTTTTTTTCCATTTAAAAATTCGATTCTCAAAACTAAAGTCACTAGGCTGCCTCGATGTTACACTCAGTCAAATGCTGACTTGATGTCACAGACACACGCACTCACCGAGTTCAGCTCTTTTTTCCATGTTTAGACCAAGGTTGTATTGAGGCCTGGAACAAAATGATCCTGGCAGAACCCAAACTGAGCATGGCGGACAGGTTGCAAAGTACCACTTAACAGCTCTGTCACTGACACCTTCTATCACTTTGCTGATAATTGAGAGTAGAGTGATAATCGATCACATTGGATTTGACCAGCTTTGAGGACAATTTGCCATATTGTCAAGTAGATGCCTGTGTTGCCACCACACTGGAACAGTTTGGATGTGGCTAGTTCTGGATCACAACTCCATAGCTGGGATGTTGTCAGGGCCCATTGCTTCTACTATGTCCAGTGCCTTCAGCTGTTTCTTGATATCACATGGAGTGAATCAAATTGTCTGAAGACTGGCATGAATGATGGTATGTATGGGAACATCAGGAAGAGGCAGAGATGGATCATCCACTCTGCACTTCTGGCTCAAAATGGTTCAAATGCTTCAGCCTCATCTTGCACTGATGGACTGGGTTCACCCTCATTGAGGACAGGAATGTTCTTGCAACCTCCTCTTCTGGTTAATTGTTTACATGTTCACTTCTAGATGTGGCAGAACTGCAGAGTTTTGAGCTGATCCATTGGTTGTGGGATCCCTTAACTCTCACCATAGTATGCTGCTTTTGCTGTCTAGCGTGCATATAGATTTGTTTTGTAGCTTCATGTGTTGACATTTTTAGGGGTGCTTAATCCTATTTCTGGCGTGCAGTCCTACACTCTTCATTGAACTATTGGTCCTCTGGCTTGATGATAATGGTAAATTGAGGGGTATGCCAGGCATTAAGGTTGCAGACTGTGATTGAATACAATTCTGTGGTTGATGGCTCACAGGCCAATTTTGAGCTGCTGGGTATACTGAGTCTATCCCATTTAACATGGTGTACTCTGTGTGAAGACCAGACTTTGTCTCCACAAAGACTATTTGGTGGTCATTTCTACCAATACTGCTATGGATAGATGTACTTGCAACAAATATATTGGTGAGGGCAAGGTCAAGTAGGTTTTTCCCACTTTTGCTCTCTCACCGCCTGACACAACCCCAGTCTGACAGACATGTCCTTCAGGATTTGGCCAGCTCTTACCAAGCCACTCTTGGTAACGGACGCTGACGTTCCCCCACCCAGAGTACATTCTGTGCCCCTGCTACCCTTAGTGCTTCTTCTAATTGGTATATAAAATGAAGAAGCACTGGTTCGTAAGCTGTGGGAGGAGAGGTGGTGGTAATCAGGAGGTTTCCTTGCCTGTGTTTACCTTATGCCATGAGACTTCATGGGGTCCGGAGTCAATTTTGACAGTTCCCAGGGCCACTCCCGCCCACCTGTATGCCACTGAGTCACTACCTCTTGTCAGTAGGACAGGCCATACCCAGGGATGGAGATTACAAGTCTTGGATATTGTCTGTAAGATATGATTCAGTGAGTATGACAAGGTCAGGCTGCTGCTCAACTAGTCTGTGGAACAGCTCTCCCAATTTTGGCACGTCCTGAGATGGGAGTGAGGACGACTTTGGCAGAGTTGACTGGGCAGGGTGTGCCTTTGTCAATGCCAGGTGGCGCGTATGCTTTTATACTTATTTGACTTTTCTGTAGCAGTTAATACAACTGAACGGCTTGCTAGGTCATTTCAGAGGGCAGTTAAGAATCAACCACATTTGCAGTGGGTCTGGTGTCACAAGATGGCCAGACAAGGTAAACCACAGCAGGTTTCCTCCCCTGAAGGACATTAGCGAACCAGGTGGACTCATAAAACAATCCAATCCAGTTATTTCATGATTATAAGTGAGTCTAGCATTTTTATTCCAAATTTTATTTAAATTTCCTCAGCTGCCGAGGTGGGATTTGAACTTATGTCTCCGTGGCATTAGTCCAGCTCTGGATTACTTGCCCAGTAACATTACCACCATGCTATCATTCCCATATATTCATATCTAAAATTTTAAGAACTAATTTACTAAAATATTCTACAACTGTCAATAGCAGTGTCAAGGGTATAGAATCTAACACATGACAGGTGACATAACTGATTAAAAAAAAGTTGCAAATGGAATGTACATCACTGGCCAGAAATCCATTAATAAAATTTTGAGATAGGTGGACTACATAACATGGAACATCCAAAAAAAAAAGGTTTTAGTAACCAATTAATATGATTGCTTGATGCATAGGTTACCAAAAACACATTGCAATATAAGCCAGGCAGGGATGGAACAACATGCTTTGAAATTATTGGAAAAAATTGAGACAGAATAGTTCATGTCTCTTTAAATGACTAATCAAGGCTGTCAGTATGGTTTTATGGAAAGGTCATGTCTGACTAATCTGATTGAAATTTGAGGTGGTAAATCTAAGAGTCATTGTGGGTAGAGCGTTTGATGTAGTCCACATGAATTTTAGAAAGGCTTTTGACAAAGTCCCACATGAAAGACTGGTCAGAAAATTAGAAGTTTGTTGGATTCAAACTTGGCTCCATGGCAGGAGCCAGCAGCCATAGTTTTAGCCTGTCTATTTCTATAGCGGCTCAAGTGAATCCCAGTTAATGCCCATCACCTGTATACGATTAAACACATACAATTAACAGATTCCTTCTTCTTTAAATAAAAATTAGAACTATTTTGTACAACCAGAATTTCAGAACAAATTGCACCAAAAACCTACATATTCTGGAGAAAGCAGTTACATTTTGAAATGTCTCTCCTATAGGACTGCTAACAATTTTTTCATATATGCATTTTTGCAAATCAGACAGTTGATGACTTATATCCATGCATTTGATTTCCTTTCTTTCCAAGCTTTGTTTCAAACCAGGTCAATCTAACCTTTACACACTCTCTCTTTTCCTCATCCTACAAATGAATGATTACTAACTTCAGTACATCCCATTGTACAGAATCTCACTTCAAAATTTGACAGATAGAGCCCTATATCCACTGCCCCCACAGCAGTTACTGTTACTGCAGTTGGAGTGTTTCTAACAACCTTTTATCTCAGTTTCCAAAGCTAAAGAACACTTCCCATTTTCACGCATTAAAAAATATTATGAAACAAGCAGCACTAGAATATCCATCAGAAGATTAGCACATGAAACATTGCTAAAAATGACTATTTTCATGTCTTTCAACTCATCTAAGGATGGGAACTTAAACATATATTTCTCCAGGTCTAATAATTATTTCAGAGTCTTATTTGCCCTCAAAACATTCTGTACTTTATGTTGTTTCATTGTAGTACTTAGCTTCAATACATCAAAACTGGTCTAGTCTGAGTGCCCAACCAGTTGAAGTGACCAATCAGGCTTTGCAATTGCTGCCCCTTCTTTAGAGTTATCACCTTTTTGTGAGGACGTGGCACGTTTAACATGGGACATGGGAACACTATAAACAGGATTGCTGATTTAAATTTATTCCAAACCTACTCTGCATAATATCAAAAACAATTTAAAGCCACACAAGCCAAACTCCTAATTTTAAGTTCTACTCCAATCTCAATAAAACATTTCTCAAACCCTGTGGTTATCCCTCCATAAGAAATAGGAACATAGGAGGAGTAGGCCATACAGCCCATCAAGCCTGCTCCACCATTCAATATTGAATGGCTGGTCATCCACTTCAATGCCTTTTTATCCCCATGTCTCTATGTCATTGGTATTTCGAAATCCATCAATCTCTGCTTTTAACATGCTCAATGACTGAGCTTCCAAGCCCTCCGGGGTAGAGAAATCCAAAGATTTCTTAATAAAAAAATTTCATCTCAGTCCCTGCTTATTTTGAAATTGTGTCCCCTGGTGCTGGACTCCCCAGAAACCTTTTACCTACATCTCCTCTGTCCATCCTTTTATTTTGTAGGTCTCAATGAAATCACCTCATTTTTCAAAACTCTAGAGAATACAGGTTTTCTACAGGCCCAGTTTCCCCAATCTCTCTTCATAGGACAGTCCCACCATCCCAGGAACAAGTCTGGTGAACCTTCGCTGCACTCTCTCTTTTTGGTAATAATGTCCTTTGAGGTAAGGAGGCCAAAACCGTACACAGTACTCCAGGTGCGGTCTAACCAAAGTTCTATACAATTGAAGCGAGACTTTGCTACTCATGAGCTCAAATCATCTTGCAATAAAGGCTAACATACCATTAGTTTTCCTAATTGCTTGCTGCACCTGTATGTTAGCTTTCAGTGACTTATTGATGAGGGCACCCAGGTTCCCTTGTACATCTGCACCTCCTAATCTCTCCATTTAAGAAATACTTTGCACATCTGTTCCTCCTACCAAAGTGGATAACCTCATTTTACCACATTATGTTTATTAGATATTAATATATTACTAATATATATACCTACCATGTTCTTGCCCACTAAGTCTGTCCAAATCCCCTTTAAGCCAGTTTGAATCTTCCTCACAATACACATTCCCACCTAGCTTTGTGACACCCACAAACTTGGAAATATTACATTTGGTCCCCACACCCAAATCATCGTTAAATATTGTGAACAGCTGGCGCACCAAGTACTGGTCCTTGCGGTACCCCAGTAGTCATACATGCCAACGCGCGAATAACGCGTTTATTGCTACGTGCTTTTTTCCTGCCTGTTAACCACTCCTTAATTCATGCCGGCATATTACCTCCAATTCATTGTGCTTTAATTTTGCTTACCAACCTCCTGTGGGGGACTTATATCAAAAGCCTCCTGAAAATCCAAGTATATTATGTCCACCAACCCCCCTTTATCAATTCTGTTAGTAATACCCTCAAAAAATGCCAACGGGTTAGTCAAACATAATTTCCCACTTATGTTGACTATGCCCAGATTATCTAAGTGCCCATTTATCACATCCTTTATATCAGATTCCAACATTTTCCCCACTACTGATGTAAGGCCAAGAGGTCTGTAGTTCCCAGTTTTCTCTCTCCCTCCCTTCTTAAATAGGGGGGTGGCATTTGCTACCTCCCAATCTGCAGGAACCGTTCCAGAATCCATAGAATTTTGGACGATGATCACCACTGCATCCACCATCTCCATAGCTACCTCTTTCAACGCTCTGGGACGTAGAATAAACATGCATCATTAAGTTGCTTCCTTTTACAATACCAGTAAAACATTGCGGGATCATTTTTTTGGTTGAACTGTACCCATTTTCAGCATAACAGATCTCACTGAAAAATACCATGTCTGGAAACGTCATTCAGGCCACAAACATTACTTTCCATAGCTTTCCTACTGCTGCTGCCTTTCTGGGCAGTTTCAGAAATGCTTCACTCAGAAAAGTATTGTCCTGCAGAATGTCAACTGATCTACACCTCCATGAATATCTGGCCAAAAGAGCTCAAGATTATTTTTCAGCTGTGGGAGAGTCCACCCCAGCAATTGTACAACCAAATCTTTCTTCAAAACCCCGAGCAACTAGCCATACAATTACCAACTTCTCAGTGCAAACCCACCTACATGACAAAGCTGGTTGCACCTTACATGTTACCTCAGAATAAACTCCAAACTCTCTTCAACTATGTAATTCCCTTTGTTTTGACTCTATTAGTCTACCTTCAAGTTTATTGGTAGCCTTCAAAACTTCACGATCATGAGGATGTCTGCTCCTAGTTTTGTTCCAATACTGTTCCATGTTTATTTCATTGTGTAATCTATTCAAGCTATGGCCTCTACTTGCACTTATGTCCATCAGGATGACTGTTGCGAGATCGTCCTCTTGCATTGTCGAAGGTTCTTTCTCCAATGCACGATTGTTTTCTGACAGACCTTTCCCGACCCATTAGCAGTACTTGCACTGCGTTTTCTTTGTCCACTCTCTCACCCCATTCTGCCAGTCCCTGGACATTACTTCTTGCCCATCATCTGAAAATTCAACCAATACTTAAACTTGCCAGTAGCTTTTCCTGCATGTCCCACAATTGTTGTATGCATCCCTTCATTCAGTAGAACCCTATAGAGGGCATCTGCCCTCACACCTTCCTCTCCCTCCTAGAACCATGATAGGGTCCCCTTTGTCCTCACTTATCACCCCACCAGCCTCCACATTCGAAGGATCATCCTCTACCATTTCCGCCAACTCCCACCAAATACATCTTCCCTTCACCCCCCCGGTGGCTTTCCGCAGGGATCGTTCCCTCCATGACACCCTGGTCCACTCCTCCAGCACCCCCTACACCTCAACCTCCTCCCACAGCACCTTCCCATACAACCGCAGAAGGTGCAACGCCTGCCCCTTTACTTCCCCCCTCCTCACTGTCCAAGGGCCCAAACACTCCTTTCAAGTGAAGCCGCATTTCCCTTGCACTTCCCTCAATTTAGTCTACTGCATTCACTGCTCCCAATGCGGTCTCCTCTACATTGGAGAGACCAAACGCAGACTGGGTGACCACTTTGCGGAACACCTTCGGTCTGTCCACAAGCATGACCCAGGCCTCCCTGTCGCTTGCCATTTCAACATACCACCCTGCTCTCATGCCCACATGTCCATCCTTGGCCTGCTGCAATGCTCCAGTGAAGCTCAACGCAAACTGGAGGAACAGCACCTCATCTTCCAACTAGGCACTTAACAGTCTTCTGGACTTAATATTGAGTTCAACAATTTCAGAACATGAACTCTCTCCTCCATCCCCACCCCCTTTCTGATGCCCCTTTTTCCAATAATTTATAATTTTAAAAAAAATATATTTTTCTTTTCCCACCTATTTTTAAATTTATTTCAATCTATTGTTTTATCTCCACCTTTTAGCCCATTTCGATCCCTTCCCCTCACCCCACCCCACCCCCACTAGGGCCATCTGCCACTAGCTTGTACTGCTTGCTACCCTTAATGTCCCCATTAGCACATTCCTCAGATAATATCACCACTGTCAACACCCCTTTGTCCTTTTGTCTATGACATCTTTGGCCATCTCTTCTTTGCCCCCACCTATCCCTGGCCCTCTATCCAGTTCCACCTGTCCCACCCCTCCTCTACCAGCTTATATTTCACCTCATTTCTCTATTTCCTTAGTTCTAATGAAGCGTCATACGGACTCGAAATGCCAACTGTATTCCTCTCCGCAGATGCTGTCAGACCTGCTGAGTTTTTCCTGGTGTTTTTGTTTTTGTTTCAGATTTCCAGCAACTGCAGTATTTTGCTTTTACCTTACAGAGTATGTTGCTCAAGTACCCAACACTGGGCAATTGGCCTTGAAATGTGATAGCCCTGATCTGTTTGTCATGATCACTCATTACCATCACCCAGCACTTGATCTACTGTATTCTGTTCCTCAGGATCTTCATCACAGAGCAGATGAGCACTTGAGATAAAAAATGTCTCATTTACTTATATCAGCTGCTCAGAGTTTAATATTTTGTAATTCATTCCAATTAGTCAAGGTGATTAAACCTAGCTGATTGCCATATTTGACAAGCAGTTTCTTACCATCATAACCTTACCAGGATCTTTCTATTCCCAACGACCTTCCCTTTTATAATACACCAAACTTTATATTCTGTCTCAGATGGTCTTCAAACTTTCTCTGACACCATAGCCTTGATGAAAGCCCATCTCTTATGTAAAGCATGCAAATGAGCAGGGAAAAAAATGGAACTAACTTTAGCACCTTCTAAAGCAGGAAGAATATCACACAATACAGAAGGCAACTTAGAGCTTCAGAGACTAATTGATAGGGACTGTACACTTCAACCATCAGGAGTGAATTCTTTACACAAGGGCAGTTGTCAACTTGCAGTTTGGTTGATAAATTAACATTTATGTATCGCAGTTTGATTACTTTCAGAGCCCATTGCTGAAAGGACTTTCAGCTCAGGTATTCTTGACCACAATGTTTACATTTTCAAACGTCTCTGAACTTGTTATTAGCAAAGTCCCCTTCATTATCAGTCAAAAACTTTGCTGGTGCCCCAAATTCAATCCCAATTTACTTCTATATGATTTTTTTCTATAATAACCCCTCCCTCCTTACTAAGCATTATTGCAGAAAGGCTAAAACTGATCACGAGGTTTATAAAATGTAGAATAAAAATGTGTCTGTCACATATCTTTAGATCCACGACAACTATCTCAAAATCACAGGCCAATGGAAGACATACATAGGACATCCTTTGATTTCTTATAAAAAAGAAACTTCTCTCCAATCTCTATTAGCCTTGTGTATTCTTCACACCTCCATCCTTTAACAGGATTTTTAACCTCTGACAAGTAGGATATTGTCTATAAAACTAAGACAATTTGCTTTTTCTCTCTAATTCTTATCACTTGTCTTAACACTCTGATAAGAAAGAGTTTTTAAAGGACAGCATAGGTATCTCACTAGGGCTGCATCAGTACTTAAAACGGCTTACTCCAGCTATTTTACGTAAAAGTACGGCTCTCTTTAGAGACCTCAATGTGTTGTCAGCACCAAATCTAAAGAACACAGTATTTTTATAATCCTCACTAGTGAATAAAGGTAACATTTTAACCACTGTTTCAAATATTGTTGACAGGCAGGCATTATCTAGCACGGTACAGTTAAAGGAGTCCACAACCAACACATTCATTACTACATCATTGCTGTTCCAGTTGTTCTTCTGCTGTAGTAGCCAGACCTGTTAAAGATGCGCCCATCCTCATTTGGTCAGTCCTTAATCCTTCCATTGCATTCAAGCCTGCATTTAGTGTCTGGACCATTTTGAAATCTGGCCTTAATTGGGTTCTCTATTCTTTTTGTCACGACAGAATGCCCCATTTGTTCCATGATGACTGAAGGAGATGACTGTTACCCCAAGGATTCTTTCAAGGCAGCAAACATCTGATCTAACAAGTCTCCCTCTCAAAAACCCAAACAGTCAGGAGCCTGTCCAAATGAGACACCTGGCACAATCCAGCAATTTAAACACAAGTACTGATCCAGGAATCCCCAATTTGAATTTTGCTGATCTTTTATATAATATGTTAACTGATATATTCTTACATGGAATAACCGGCTGTTTTCAGAAATCTATCAAAGTCCAACCATGTCTCATAAGAATTTAATAGATCTTTTGAAATTTCATCCAAGAACTCTACCAAAAATTCCAAATTGATATCACTATCCAACTGATGGGCATCCATCTCACAAAGTACTACTGATTTCATTTCTCGTTGTAAGCAGGATCGCCGAGAACATACATTGTTTCCTCTTTGATAAGGACACTATCGTGTCCAGATACCCATTCATCTTTCCACTGGTCATATGGTTCAGATGCCAAGGACATTGGAGGTCAATTATATGCTGATAATTTAAATTTACTGCTATTGCAGTGCAAGGATTATAGTTTCCTGTCCAAAATGCTTTTTTCTTAGCTTCCGACCTTCACCTTTAGGCAACCATCTTCTGCTACACCAGAAAGCCAGTTGAAGGATAAAACTGGAGCCAATTTTTTTCCTTATTTATTCATTAACGGGATGTGGGCTTCACTGACTGGGCCAGCATTTATTGCCCATCCCCAGTTGCCCTTTTGAAGGTGGTGAGCTGCCTTCTTGAACCACTACAATCCATGTGGTCTAGGTACACCTACAGTGCTGTTGGAAGGAAGGGAGTTCCAGGATTTTGACCCAGTGAGTGAAGGAACGGCAATATATTTCCAAGTCAGGGTGGTGAATGACTTGGAGGGGAACTTCCAGGTGGTGGTGTTCCCATCTATCTGCTGCCCTTGTCCTTCTAGATGGCAGTGGTCCTGGGTTTGGAAGGTGCTGTGGAAGAAGCCTTGGTGAATTCCTGCAGTGTATCTTGTAGATGGTACACACTGCTGCTACTATGCGGATGTGGTGCCAATCAAGCAGGCTGCTTTGTCCTGGATGGTGTCAAGCTTCTTGAGTGTTGTGGGAGCTGCACTCATCCAGGCAAGTGGGGAGTATTCATCAAACTCCTGACTTGTGCCCTGTAGATGGTGAGCAGCTTTGGGGAGTCAGCAGCCAAGTTACTCGTCGCACAATTCCTAGCCTCTGACCCGCACTGGTAGCCACAAAATTTATATGGCTAGTCCAGTTCAGCTTCTGGTCAATGGTAACCCCCCTGGATGTTGATAGTGGGATTTCAGTGATGATAATGCCATTGAACATCAAGGGGCAATGGTTGGATTCTCTCTTGTTGGAGATGGTCATTGCCTGACACTTGTGTTGCACAAATGTTACTTGCCACTTATTAGCCCAAGCCTGGATATTGTCCAGGTCTTGCTACATTTGGATATGGACTGCTTCAGTATCTGAGGAGTCACAAATGATGAACATTCTGACCTTATGATGGAAGGAAGGTCATTGATGAAGCAGCTGAAGATGGTTGGGCCGAGGACACTACCCTGAGGAACTCCTGTAGTGATGTCCTGGAGCCGAGATGACTGACCTCCAACAACCACAACCATCTTCCTTTGTGCTAGGTATGACTCCAACCAGCGGAGAGTTTTCCCTCCAATTCTCATCGACTCCAGTTTTGCTAGGACTCCTTGATGCCACACTCAGTTAAATGCTGCCTTGATGTCAAGGGCAGTCACTCTCACCTCACTTCCGGAGTTCAGCTCTTTTGTCCATGTTTGAACCAAGGTTGTAATGAGGTCAGGAGCTGAGTGACCCTGACTGAACCCAAACTGGATGTCAGCGAGCAGGTTATTGCTAAGAAAGTGCCGCTTGATAGCACTGTTGATGACCCCTTCCATCACTTTACTGATGATTGAGAGTAGACTGCTGGGGCAGTAATTGGCTGGGTTGGATTTGTCCTGCCTTTTGTGTACATGACACACCTGGGCAAATTTCCACATAGCTGGGTAGATGCCAGCATTGCAGCTGTACTGGAACATCTTGGCTAGGGGCATGGCAAATTCTGAAGCACAAGTCTTCAGTACTATTGCTGGAATATTGTCAGGGCCCATAGCCTTCAGCCATTTCTTGATAACACGTGGAGTGAATCGAATTGGCTGAAGACTGGCATCTGAGACGCTGGGGGCCGAGATGGATCATCCACTTGGCTCTTCTGGCTGAAGATTGTAGCAAATGCTTCAGCCTCATCTTTTGCACTGATGTGTTGGGCTCCTCCATCATTTGAGGATGGGGATATTTGTGGAGTCTCCTTCTCCAATGAGTTGTTTAATTGTCCACCACCATTCACAACTGGATGTGGCAGGACTGCAGAGCTTAGATCTGACCCGATGGTTGTGAGGTCCCTTAGCCCTGACTATCATTTGCTGCTTGCGCTGTTTGGCACGTAAGTAGTCCTGTGTCATAGCTTCACCAGGTTGACACTCATTTTTAGGTATGCCTGGTGCTGCTCCTGGCATGTGCTCCTGCACTCTTCATTGAACCAGGGTTGATCCCCTGGCTTCATGGTAATGGTAGAGTGGGGGATATGCCAGACCATGAGGTTACAGATTGTGTTCGAGTACAATTCTGCTGCTGATGGCCCACAGAGCCTCATGGATGCCCAGTCTTGACTTGCTAGATCTGTTCGAAATCTATTCCATTTAGCACGGTGGTATTGCCACACAACACGATGGATGGCATCCTCAAAGTGAAGGCAGGACTTCGTCTCCACAATGACTGTGCGGTGGTCACTCCTACCGATACTAACATGGACAGATGCATTTGTGGAAGGCAGAGGTCAAGTATGTTTTTCCCTCTTGTTGGTTCCCTCACCACCTGCGACAGACCCAGTCTAGCAGGTATGTCATTTAGGATTCAGCCAGTAGTGGTGCTACCAAGCCACTCTTGGTCCCTCCCACCCAGAGTACATTCTGCACCCTTGCCACACTCAATGCTTCCTCCAAGTGGTGTTCAACATGGAGGAGCACTGATTCATCAGCTGAGGGAGGGCGCCACGTGGTTTCCTTACCCATGTTTGATGCCTTGAGGCTTCATGTGGTCCGGAGTCGATGTTAAGGACTCCTGACCGTATACTGCTAGGTCTGTCCTGCCAGTGGAACCGGACATACCCAGGGATGGTGATGGTGGTGTCTGGGACATTATCTCTGAGGTATGATCCGTGAGGATGACTATGTCAGGCTGTTGCTTGACTAGTCTATGAGACAGCTCTCCCAATTTTGGCACTAATGTTAGTAAGGAGGATTTTGCAGGGTTGACAGGGCTGAGATTGCCATTGTCATTTCCAGTGCCTAGGTCAATGCCAGGTGGTCCGTCCAGTTTCAAATCGGTTTGTTACAACTGAGTGGCTTGCTTTTCTGAGGGAATTTAAGAGTCATCCACGTTGCTGTGGGTCTGGAGTCACGTGTAGGCTAGACCAGGTAAAGACGACAGATTTCCTTCCCTAAAGGACATTACAACAATTTTTATTGAATCCCACCTTCTGCCATGGCGGGATTCGAACTCGGGTCCCCAGAGCATTACCCTGGGTCTCAGGATTACTAGTCCAGCGACAATACCAGTATGCCATCACTTCCCCTTTGTGTACACATTTATTTGCAGTTACACATCTCCTAACCCAACAAGCTCAGTCTTAGCCTGTGTCTATTTTTATAGGGGCTCAAGTGAATCCAGTTTATGTCCACCACCTGCATAGAATTATTCATAATTAATATACAATCAACAATAGTTAATACTTCTGTGCAACTGGAAGGGGTTCATCAGGATTCGGTACTAGTTTCCTTCCTGCTCATGGTACATATATTCATGTTTTAGACTTAAATGTGGGTGGCATGATTAAGAAGTTTGCAGATAAAATGAAACTGGGTCATGTGATTGATAGTGAGTAGGAAAGCTGTAGACAAAGCTATCAATGGTCCAGTCAAGTGGGCAGAAAACTGGCAAATTGAATTCAATCCTGAGAAGTGTAAGGTAATTCATTTGAGGACAACAAAGAAATACATAATAAATGGTAAGATTCTGAGAAGTATAGAAGAACAGCCAGAGCTTGGACTGCATATCCACAGATCCCTGAAGGCAGTCAGAATGGTAGATAAAGGTGGTTATGAAAGCATAAGGGATACTTTCTTTTATTAGCCAAGGCACAGAATACAAGAGCAGGGAGGTTATACTAGAACTAGTTAGGGCACAGCTGGAGTACTGTATACAGTTCTGGTCACATTACAAGAAGGATGTGATATAAATTGGACTAGAAAGGGAACTGAGGAGATTTGAGGTTGTTGCCGAAATGGAGAATTTTAGCTTTGAGGAAAGATTGGATTGGCTAGGGCTTTTTTCCTTAGAACAGAGGAGGCCAAGGGGATATCTAATTGAGGTTTATAATATTATATGGGGTCTGGATAGGAAGGACCTATATCCCTTGGCAGAAGGGTCAATAACCAGGGGGCATGGATTTAAAGTAATTGGAGGGGGGATTTAGAGGAGTTGAAGAGTAATGTTTTCACCCAGAGGGTAGTGGGGATCTGAAATTCAATCTGAAAGGGTAGTAGAGGCAAAAACCCTCAGACACAGTAGGCCAAAAGAATTCCTTCTATGATTTAAATTTTTCCATGTTTCTTTGACTACCCAGTACGATATTGAACCACACAAAGCTATTATCTGATATAAAAACAGAAAATGCTGGAAAAACTCAGCAGGTCCAGCAGCATCAGTGGAGAGAGAAAAGTAGGGCTAACTCTGAGTTCACATGACTCTTTTTCAGAGCTCAGCCAGCAATAGAAAATACAGTGCTGGTTCCTCTGCTCCAACACAGAGGAAAAGGGGAAATAAAAGTTCCCATTCTTGATGGCTATTTAGTGATCCATTGCTGATTAGTTTATCAACACCCTTTAGTTTCACATATGAACAATTACAAAATACTGAGTAGCTTGTAATATCTTGAGGGGAAGAAATGTGGAAGAAAACAAAATTCTCTTTAAAATGAATGACAATGGACAAAATTGGATCATGGCAATCTCGTAAGCCTCTCTCTCCTCCTTTAATATTCTGCTTAAAACCTATTCTTTGACGAAGCTCTTGGTCATCAAAATCTCTTCTTACCTGGCTCGGTGTCAAATTATGTTCTGTAACATTCCATGAAGCACTTTAGGATGTTTTATTATGTTAAAAGGTCCTAAGTTGTTGCTGCTTAACATGATAGAACACCGCTAATGTCAGCTGTGGTTCAATTGATAGCACTCTTGCCTGGCAGAAGGTTATGGGCTCAAGGCCCACTTGGAGAATTGGGCACAAAAAAATCTAGACTGACCTTCCAGTCCACTAATGGAGTGCTGCACTGTTAGAAAAGCTTTCTTTTGAATGACACATTAAATTGAGGCCATGTCTGCTTTCAGGTGGACATAAAAGATCCCCAACACTATTCTGAAAAGCAGGATTATCCCGAGAGTATTGGCCAATGTTTATACCTCAACCAACATCCCTAAAATTTTATCATATTGTGGGAATTTACTGTTCATAAATTGGCTGCCACATTTCATA
Organism: Cetorhinus maximus; assembly: GCF_964194155.1. Taxonomy (NCBI): domain Eukaryota; kingdom Metazoa; phylum Chordata; class Chondrichthyes; order Lamniformes; family Cetorhinidae; genus Cetorhinus; species Cetorhinus maximus. Next base: position 95,946,576 of record NC_135890.1, read on the forward strand.
CAACGCTGGCTACACTTTGTACTTCATTGGCCATAAAACACTTTGGGACATTGAGGTCATGAAGTTGCTATACAAGTTTAAATCTTTTTTCCCCCTTACACACTGCTCCTTTTCTCAAAAATGCCAAACAGTCCTGCAATTTAAAAATATAATTATAATAGAATCCTTATCATCCACAACGCAATGTACATAATGTCTCAATGTCAAGAGGGATTTACAAACTATAATTCTAAGCAGCGGCGCAAATTAAATCTGGGTAAGAGGTCACGTCAGGACAGCAAGATATCAACAAAATGAATAGAGCACGTGGATTCTGGTTACAATGTTTACAAGTAACTGAAAATAATAGGACGCAGAGTTATTGTGTGTACTCAACAGCTGATTGCAAAGTGGTTACAACATTAAATTTCTGACACCTGTGGCAAATTTTAACTTCGCTCAAAGTAGACTAAAAATAATATACAGGACAAATAGTCATACACGAAAAACATTTTATTCGTGACTAAATAAAAATTATATATTTTCAATTAATGCAAATATTTGCATTGCCCGGATCATGCAATGGAAACTTGGTAGCCTAAAAATATTTACACATTATTTGCGTGCGTGTATTTTCTCATTACTAAATTGGTTAATTATGTTTAGTTTTGTATTCTGTCGATGGTGACCTCGTTGAGCTTGCTTCCCCCACTTCCTCCTCCTTTCCTGTCCTCGACCTACACTCTAAAGTGCATCCAAAGCGCTAAATTTAAAATAAAACCTCATCAACAATAATAATAAAAAAAAAATGGAGAAGGACTGTGGAGCGCAGGTGAGCGGGGCCGAGCCGTGGCCCTTGCCAGCCCGACAAAGGACGCTGTCCTTCCCAAAGCCGGCACCGACTCGGCGGCACACAAAGCAATGGCACAGGCTTCATGTGACTGCAGCGAAATGGATTCTGGGTTCAGCCCTCATTCCTGTCGCTGTGGGTCTTCTCTTTACTTCAAAATCCATTTTTATTATTTAAAATACATCTCAAAGGAACCCGCTCTCCGCTCGCAGGAGACGGAATTCCCCCCTCTTTAAACCTGGATTCCGCTCCGACCCAAGTCATCTCTCCCTCACCCCGCCACCATCATCACCACCACCATCATCTCTCTTCAGCGACCAAGAGGGAAACGCCGGCCTTTTAAAATCTATTCCGTTGTTTTTTGGGTTTTTTTTTTCTTTTCCCCCTTACCATTTCCGTACTTTTTCGATTGCTGCCATAACCCGTTTGATGTCATCCTTGGCCCTGCTCCTGGTCTCGGCCCGCACCGACCTGCCGGACATACTGAAATGGTGAAGAGCCCCCGAAGGCCGAGCGCCGCCACACAAAGCGAGCGAAACAACCTCTCTCCGCTCGAACCCCCGCCGCCCGCCTGACTGCGCCTGCGCACTCGCCGGCGCGCGCGCACGCACGCTGCGAGGAGGGCCGCGTGAACAAAGGCGGCACCTGTCGCGAGATTTCATTCCCACGCCCCGCCCCCGCCACGCGCCACATTGCAGAAACTTTCTCAAGAACTTTTTGTCTGATGGTGCAAACGCGGTGTGTTTCTTGTTTAACATTGAAACTAGTCCCTGTTAGTCTTTCTCGACGCTTCAGCATTACAAATTATTCTTGGTAGATTATATATATACACACACACACAAAGCGTGTTTCAACGCACATCAATCTAAACAAAAATAGCTGGAAAAACTCAGCAGGTCTGACTGCATCTGCGGAGAGGAACACAGTTAACGAATGACTCTGAAGAGTCATTCGGACTCGAAACGTTAACTGTATTCCTCTCCGCAGATGCTGTTAGACCTGCTGAGTTTTGCCAGCTGTTTTTGTTTTTATTTCAGATTTCCAGCATCCGCAGTATTTTGCTTTTACCAATCAAAGCAGTTGGATTTCCTGAGAAATACGGCAACTCATGTTACAAACTCATAAAGATACTAGGTTTAAAAATATAATAATCAGACATAATTTAAGAGCTTAGTGCTCTGAAAATTTACTGGACACAATCCTCGCTGAGGCTGCGAGAGTTTGCTGGTTGGAAGGCATCAAATTTGCTCGGGGCAAGATTCACCTGCCAGGGAATCAACCACATTGTCTTATGCCTTCGACCCTATCACAGGTCTTTCCTTCTGTTCACCCTTTTTTTCACTTGCTTAACGCCGATTGCATCTTTAACTTTTCCCAGTTGTGATGAAAGGTCATCAACCTGAAATATTAACCTGAGATATTTCTCTCTCCACAGATGCTGACAGCCCTGTTGACTATTTCCAACATTTTCTGTTTTGATTACTTTGAGGTTCCAATCAAACTTCACTGATCCAGATCGTACTTAATCCCTATGTTACACTAGAAAACTGCTCTTTTAAATATCCCCTTCAGTTCTTTGTATTACTTTCTGCCAGCTGTCGACGCTATGGCACGAATTTTAGTGTGCAAAGGGAGGTAGAGAGGGCCCAGGAAGTCCCAAAAAACTGATGTTAGGTTGGGAACCCAACATTATCCCACCCACTTGAGCAAGGAACCCCCGTGCAGCTGGTGGAAAACTAATTAAAATACCCAAAGAGTTAATTAAGTGTGTCTTTAACCCTGCATTCTGGCTTTAACAGCTATTCTTGGGTTTCACAGTTTCTGCATCTTGTCAGGGTGCCGTAGGCAAGAACATATTCTGGAGACTGCTTACTAAAATTGATGTGCCTTCAAAGACTGAAATCAGCAAGCATGTGGATAGCCACAGTGAAAGGCTTGTGCTTACATGATTACCTGTCAGTCTTAAATCACTACTTTGGAATTGCAACTTTTTGGAGTTAGTTCCAAATGACCTGTATCTCAACTTCCTTGCTGTCAGCCTTCACTGCAGCATGTCAGCAGTTAATGCAGCAGTGGCCTGGTCTCAAAGGAGGAGCAACAGGAGCAGGCACTTGAGCAGCATCAGGAGCACCACCATCATCAGCAGCAGCAGCCTTCTCCGCTTCACAGGACAAAGAGAATGGACAGAGAGCTCCAGCTCAAAGGAGGCAATAACCCCAGAACAGGGCATAGAGGCCAAAGGTGACCATGCTCAACATGTCAGACAACAGTGCCTCAAGAGGCTCTAGCTGCAGACCCTGACAGCCTGGCAGACATCTGCAGCATCCTCCCAAGAGAAGGAGGTCCACACGTTGCCAGCAGCCATCTAGGCCTCAACAAACATGAATTTCTTTGCCTCTGGCTCTTTTCAGGGATCAGCTGGAGACATCCCCCCAGGATATCACAGTCTGCTGCCTCCCAGGTGCCTTGTTTATCATGGCCACCATTTATATCAATTTTGCCATGTATGAAGCTATTCAAACCCAGAGGGCTGTCGACTTTGCTGCAGTGGCTGGGTTACCACAGGTCCAAGCGGTGATCGACTGTATGCATTTGGCAATCAAGACATTCTTAGATCAGCCAGGCATTTTCATGAATCATAAGGGGTTTTACTCCCTTAATGTTCAGTTAGTCTGCAGCCACTGTAAGGTGATCATCCATGTCCGTGCCAAATACCCAGGGAGCAGCTATGACTCTTCAGCAATCTCGTCTGCCTCAGATGTTCTCTCCACACACAGCCTCAGTGGCTGGCTCCCAGGACTACACACTGAAGAACTGGTTGCTGATCCCATTGAGAAACGTTACCACTGAAAGAGAGGCAAGATATAACAGAAGCCTTTTCGTCACCAGGGCAATAATAAAGCAAGTGCTTGGGTTACACAAGATGTGGTTCAGGTTTGTGGACAGAGCTGACTGAAGATGTCCTTCAATATACCCCATTAAGGGTCTCCTGGATTGTTTTGATCAGTTGTTGCATTCATAAAATGGTGCTGCGGAGTGGAGCTGGAGCAGGAACAAGGTCGGAAGTGGATGGCATCATCCTCCTCAGAGGAGGAGGAGCCAGATGTGTTGATTGTTCCTGAAGTCACACACCTGACTGCCAAAGAAGCCCATGACAGATGCATCCACACACATTTCACTTAATATCGTGCATGCAACCACCTGAGAGTTCCATCAGACACATCTCATTCTACCATTCAACCATTAACCATCACCTTTACACCTTTTCCTCCTCATAAAGGCTGCTCATACTATTCACTGTCCAAGGTGATTGAGGAAAGCAACAAAGTGGAGGCCATAAGTTTCAAAAGTTCACATAAAGTCTTCCATTCTGGAAATAAAGATCAATATTACTACATTAGCATGGTTATAAGATCCCAATTGAATCTCCTTGTGCAACTAATAAATCTTCAACTTCCATTCCCTGTACTCCTTCTAGCCTTGTAGCTTAAGCTGAGGTAGGCTGTTCATTTCCCTACTCTGAGACGTGAAATGCCCGTGGCAGGTATCCTCTGTGTTTTGGAGCCCATGAGGGCCCCATCCATGCAGGGTCAGATTCAGTCATCAGGGCAGGAGGCAGCTTGTGTTGGGCACAAGGGCTGAGAAGTGGGTGAGCCCTTGAGAAGAGTCACCGCTACCATGTGCCTTTCTCAATTTTCTCTCCCATGTCCCACCTGCATTTTCCTGCAAGTCATTGAGGTATTGAGCCACCAAGGTGAGGCTTTCCACCATCCTGTGTAAAATGGCAGTCAGAGTGTGCAAGCCATTGTCCTGGGCCAGCATGCACTCAGTAGTTTGCCATTTCTGATTCTCCATGAGGACGGCCACTCTTTCCATGGAGGTGGACATCAGTGTGAAAGCCTGAGATATCATGGCACTCATTCTAGAGATGGAACTCCTCCAATCTCTCTCCAAGGATGTGCACTGCCTCTGTAAATAACAATAGCAATTTATACTTATATAGGGCCTTTAACGTAATGAAACATCCTAAAGTGCTTAAGAGGAGTATTGTGAAACAAAGTATGACACTGAGCCACATAGGGAAAATTAGGTCAGATGACCAAAAGCTTTGCCAAAGAAATAAGTTTAAAGGAGGAAAGCAAGATAGAGAGGTGAGAGGTGTAGAGAAGGAATTCCAGAGATTGGGGCCTAGGCAACTGAAGGCACAGCCACTAATAGTGGAGCAATTAAACCAGGGATGCGCGAGAGCTCAGAATTAGAAAAGCGCAGTTTTCTCTGAAGGGAAATGCTGAGAGGCACAAACATTTTGTTTTGCAGCTCCACAAGTTTCCTCCTAGGCCCTGCTGAGCAGAGCTTGGAGTGTCCTGTGTCCTTCCTTGGGACTTGCCACAGCTGGCCTAGCTCCAGCAGAGGCACCTACTCACAAGTGATGTGCTCCTTACAATGTGACAACCTAACTACCTCTAGTGTAGGACACACTGAGGTGTGCGTATCTGGCCTGGTGGAGGGGGCACAGGAGTCGTGTGACAATGCACTCTCAGAGTGCTCAGCCTCCACTGAGGACTGCTCAAGCTGGTGCCTCATCAGCTCCGTCATCACAGGGTAGGACCTGTGGGAACTGAAAGACATGATTTAGTGCTGACAATGAAAAACGTAAAAACTCAGCATAGTATATATCATGACAGTTCAGTCATTGTGCACATCACTTCAGTGTGAGTGATTGTTATGTGCAAAGTGGCAGTGTACGATCTGACACTACCAGGTCTCTGGGCCAGCTCATATTTCCTTTGACGGCACTCAGTGCATATAAAGTACCACACTGCCAATCTCCAGGACATCCTCCTCCATTGTGGCCCAAGTCAGAAGGTGGGGTGAGAAAGGTGCAGCTGCATTTCAGTGTAAGTACAAAGGAGCAGAGTGGTAATCTGACTGTGATTGCTACCCCTCAGAAGTTCTGGTCCTATATTATCTGAACATTTAATGTTTTATCATCAATTGCTTTATCTGTTGTTTGAGTGTAAGCTGTGACTGTTTGTACCACTCTTACCTGAGTCACAAGATTCAAGTTCCATTTTAGGGCTTGAGCTCAAAAATCAAGGCTGGCACGCCAGTATAGTACCAAGGGAGTGCTGCAATGTCAGAGGTAAAATCTTCCAGATGAGGCTTTAAACTGAGGCCCCATCTGAGCAGATGTAACAGATGGCATTATTTCAAAGGTTAGGGGAATTGTCCTGGTGTCCTGCCAATATTTATCCTTCAATCAACATCACAAATACAGATTATCTGGTCATTATCACATTGCTGTTTGTGGGAGTTTGCAGTGAGCATATTGGCTGCCGCATTTCCTACATTACAACAATGACTACACTTCAAAAGTAATTGGCTGCAAAGCACTTTGAGATGTCCAATGGTTGTGAAAAGTGCTTTATAAATGCAAGACTTTATTTCTTCTTTTTTATCTTAACAAACACATTAACTATTTTTAACAAATGGGCTACTATTTCCACTGAAACAGTGAATGCTGGAATTTGATATGTAACATTCATATGATAATAGCATAATGTAATTTTCAGACTATATAGTAAATAAAAGCTTTATTCAAAAGATAAACTGATATAAAGGCAAAGACATGCTCAAGGATTATATATCTACATATTTTCTCAGGACTTAAATTTTGGCGACATGATTAAGAAGTTTGCAGATATGTGGTTGGTAATGAGGAAAAATGCTGTGAACTTCAGCAAGATGTCAATGGACTGGTCAAGTGAGTAGGAAAGTGACAAATGAAAGTCAATCTGCAGATGTGTAAGGTAATGCATTTGGGGAGTATGAACGGGCAAGGTAATAGGCAATAAATAGCAGAATTCCGAGGAACAGAGTGACCTTGGAATGCATGTCCACAGATCCCTGACAGGTGGATAAGGTGGCTAAGAAGGCATATGCGATACTATCTTTTGTTAGTCAAGGCATAGAATTAAAGAGTAGGTTGGTTATGCTAAAACTGTCATCGGCTGTCCCTCAATTCGAGGACCATGTCTACTTAGGGTCATGAGTTTCTGCCATGGGTTTTCATGTCACTGAACAGGCTGACCCTCGACCCATAGATCTTTGGGCATGTGGGGTAGGACGTCCCACAAATCCGGAGTGCAAAATTTGCTTCCCTTTCTTTCCTTCTATGCTGGTGCTCTACCTTATCATTAAAACTTTAGGACTCAAAGCGTGATGCAGCTTGATGGATAAACTGTTGCCATTCTGAACAATTGGTAGTAATCTCCTCACAATCATTAATGTCAATGCTGAAAGAATGACACAACAAGACTTCATGCTTTAAAACTTTTACCATAACAAATGACTAAGAAAACACTATTGACTAAACACTATTTTTTTTGGAGGCAAGTTATACTTTAAACTGCAGAAAATGACATTCCCCTTGTATACTTATCACCCATTATACTATCCGCGGAATTACAGTTCTTTTAGCAAACATCCACAGTTGCTCCCAGTTTCCAATTAGTTCTCGCATCCCCATTTCATCGAGTAGCAACTTCCAAGTGACCATCACCAGGCACTTCCGGAGTGTTTCTTAAATCCACCACAGTCAGTAAAGACTGTTCCGATGATTCTTCTTCCCCCTAATGGGGGAAGATAATGGCAGAACAAATTTCTCAGAATCCTTAGATGGCTGCAAGATGCATTTCTATGACTAGAGGCTGTACCCCTTCTGCATCCAGCTATGGTAGCTCACAAAGCCAAGTAATGCTTCTCTCTGCTGACCATACCAAACTGCTGCCTGTCTGTGAAATTCATTGATTTGTAGGGAAGCTTGTAACATGATCTCACAAATGGCTTCCTCCCCATGGCAACATGAAACAGATTAACCTTGCATTCAGGTAAAAATGCTAATTAGCTATCCTTGGCCTCAATTTTCTTTCATCTTAGAAATAAATGGGTAGTTTACAGCACAACTGTTTACAACCTGGTACCTTCAACACCTTTCTGGGACTTTGGGAGACTCAGAGTCTACTCATTGTAAACTCCGAGACTGCTGCCATTGTCTCCAAGTATGAATACCTTGCACCTTCTTCGCAGTAAAATAATCTAAGCGTTCCTTTGATCTCTAACAATCAAACCACCCAGGCTTACTGTCAGGCAGACTGCAGAACAGTTCACATGACTCCTTCATTTACCCTAAATTTAAAGCTACATTCCCAAAATATAATAAGCTTATAAGCCTCATAATTGAACAAGCTTTTTATGGCCGGTACAGGTACTATAGGGTCAATACCCTCCTTTAGTGCTATAAATTTTCTACATTTCTGTGTAAACCTCCCATATACAGGGCAAAAAAAATTCAAACAATGCACAGAGATAAGGATTATTGTGGAGTATTCACTTATCAAACCTTCTGTGGAGGTACTGATGGAATGAGTATCTATTGTACTGTTGGAATGTGTATCTATTGTACTGTTTTCATTATTTCGTCATTCAATTGGTTCTTTTTCAACATGTACAATAATTCTAATTATTCAATGCCATCTCAACATCCTATGTAGATCATCTCACCTCAGACACATCAATTTAAGTCAAATTACACAGGCCCATTTGTACCTATCTGTAAGAAAAGCCATCACAAATAGAACCATTTCTTATATTTTTTAATTTAAAAATAAGTATTAAAATAGTCAACTCTGGTCATTTAGCAATGAAATTATGAAAACTAAAATCAATGAAGGAATACAAATTATTTGATAGATGAAAGTATATTTCAGTTTGTGCTCATGTTGATGCAGCTGCAGGAATAGTTGTCTCTTCGACACAAGTTGAATTCTGGGGAAACCCCAATATTTCATTTATAAACAGTTTACTTGTAAACTCCTGGGAAAGTTGCTGTGCAAGCAGTTTTCTTGCGTCTGTCAAACCCAAACAGAACAGAAACAAGATGAATGTTACAATTAAACAGGACTTCATTTTTCTTTACAATTCTTTCTCTTGCTCTAAATTTTTAGTTTGTGGATTTTCTGATTACAGTTTGTAGATTCACTTACAATTTACGAAAATAAGCATGCAATAGTATATATAGGTTACTATTTAGTTCAAATATGCAACATCATAAAGCATAACATAAATAAGCCAATAACCTCCCAATATCCTTGCCTCTCTCCTTCCAAGCAACAAAATCAACATAAAAACAAATGCAAAACCTAACATTTGAACACCCTGAGTATCCCTAGCATGACTGCCCAAGTTTCTTGTTCCCAGGAGTGGGGTGAGGGGGTTGGGGGGTGCGGGGGTGGGGGGTGCGATTTCCAAAGGTCTTTCTCATCACTTCCAAAACTTAATGGTAGCGTTAGTTCAACCTTCTTTGGACTATCTCTCCAGATTCATATTCTCACATTCACCCACCACTGATTAGTCTCCCACTTAGGTCATTATATTGAGAGTTCAGAACAGAATCTCTGAAAGGTTTTTGATTTGTACATTTTCCTCTTTGTTTAAACAGAACTAATTCATGCAAACATTTCAAATGATATTTGGTCTTCATCTGATAATTTTTAATTAGTTCGACAGTTTTATTATGCAATCATTGCACGCTTTATGTGACAGAAAAATATGTGTAAAGTATGCCAAGTAAGGACAAGCTCTTGACTCAATGTATCCGTTTGCATGGATTAAATTTAAAGTGGAAATGGTGTTAATCACTGCCACTAAATATCTCATTCAAATCTACATTGACCAAAAATAGTACCTTTTTTGTTTAACATTGTTGTTATTGACTCAATGCTTATTTAAACCATGACCACTGCAACTCATTCACAACACTTAGTACCTAGCAGTGGATGGATCTGTTTAAGTGTGTGTGTTACCACATTTCTATTTTAAATTTCTCATCCACGTTTTCAAATCCTTCCATGACCTTGACCCTCCCTATCTCTGTAACCTCCTCCAGCCCTGTAACCCTCCGAGATATTTGTGTTCCTCCAATTCTGGCCTCCTTGAGCATCCCCAATTTCAAATTGCTCTGCCATTGGCAGCCATGTCTTCAGTCGCCAAGTCCCTAAAGTCTGGAATTTCCTCCCCAAACTATTCACCTCGCCCTTTCTTCATTTTAGATGCTCCTAAAACCTACCTCTTTGATCAAGTTTTTGGTCATTTGCCCTAATATCTCCTTATGTGGCTCAGTGCCAAATTTTGTTTAATAAAGCACCTTGGGTATTTTACTACATAAAGACACTTCATAAATACAAGTTGTTGTTGTTTTGGACCAATTCAAATGCATTAGGTTAATGAGGACTCGTTTCATAGATTTTATGAGTAAATTGTACAACATACAAAATAATCAGATATAACAATTAAATTATGATAGCTAACATTCAGGATAGCTTTATCAAAAATGTGAGGGCAATAATTACAGATTAAGTTTAGGTTCCCCACAAATTTAAGATAAATTGATTGCCGCACTAGGTGCAAAATTTCAAGAAGCATTAAATGTGAAGTATCCAAATCTTTGGTAGTGGGTAGAACAACAAGAAAAAGAAGAGCGGCTTGTATTTATATAGCAACATCCATATTCTTAGGACGTAAAGTGTTTCACAATCAATGGGGTCCTCTGTTAAAAAAATGTAAGTCAACAACACTGTCTGAAATTCTAGTAAAGATTGAAATTGTTCTGAGTCAGGGTGAAGGATTAGCAGAATTTCCTCTGTAGAAGCTCCCCAAAAATCTTTATCATTTATTGTGCAGACATAACCCAGGTGTCTGAACTTTCTGCAGACTCATTTCAACATCAGGAGGAATGGAAACATCTGTCCATTTTGCACTTAGTGACAAGATTAGCATAAACTAAAATAACATTTCAGGTTTGCTTTGGAGCATCATGGAACTGCCCTGAAATAAGTTTAAATGAATTCCAAATATTGATGGAACTGCATTGAAAGTTGTTTCCCGCCACTTGCCGTCGGGAACCACAATTTGCCTTTAATACGGCACCAACTGAATTCCCAACTTTCATCTCATCGTCAGTAAGCTGACATGTCACCTCCCGCACAATTAAGTTTATATGGTTTAAATAAGCACAGAGTCAATATCAAACACATTAAATAAAAAAAGGTGCCTCCTCCCACATCCTTTCCTGCTCCCAGGAGCAGACTTGATTCTACCCATAATTTCAAATGATCCTCACCAACATTAGCTCAGAACACAGCACTTATCAAATAGTCAGAGTCATGGAGGTCTACAGCACAGAAAAAGGCCCTTCGGCCCATCGAGTCTACGCCGGTCAAACATTGAACATTCTACTGAATTGAAAACCTACAGCAAAAATTCTTACACTTGAACCATCTAAATTCATTTAAGGACAAATGAGAAGTGTAAATGATCTAAACATGTGTAAATGGTACTTGTGGCATCAAAGGAGATCAATTCAGAACTTCCTCCCTCAGGATTCAAGCCTAGTAGTGTGGAAAGGCACTCTGCTACCTCTTCCTCAGCCATACATTCACCTAGAAAGCAAGACAAAAAAGGAGAGCAGGGTTTTATAGTGGGTCCATGCTCAAAAGATGTACAAGAAGCACAACCAGATCAACAACGGGTACTTAAAACACATTTTTTTTCTTATCATTCCATTTTAATTATTTTGCAAAGTATTGGAATGGAATTTCCACCTTTGTATTTATATGGGTAATTATATAGAGAAAATGGCACTTATTATGCTTTTAATAATTAAAACAATTGACAAATGTTGAATTACCAAAACATTTCTACTAGTTGCCTTCATAATAAGTGAGTTGAATCCACTGATACAATTGAAAGGAAACAATTGCTTACATTATGCACCTAAAAAAACGTAATAACCATTGAGTGTTATGTATGATCTTCGCATTTCTTTGACCATAACTGGCTGACTGCGAACCAGCTACTACAATGACTAATCAATTGAGTTTCATTAGATGTGAACTGGATTGTTACATATTCTAGTTATTGCAGTTTTCAACAGCTCTACAAGCAACTTGTTGTTCTTTTGTTACAATCACCAAAAAAATTAAGGAGTAACAACAAAATGGAAATAAAAGTAAGGTTGGGAAAGGCAGTCATGTAGTGAACCTTTGTACCACTTCATACTGAACCCAGGTGACCTACCTAACCAGTCAGATCTCTGTTGTTGGAGAATGCTGACCTTTACCACTTACACTGTTGCCTTTTAAGCAAGGTATGAAGCTGTACTTAATATACGTGTGCATCCAAATCCAAACATTTATGAAAACGTTTGTAACTACTTACTTATTTTATACATCTGGCACAATGGTGAATTTATATATTGTCTTTTGTGCATGTGCACAGATGAACCTGGTTAATGGAATGTATTTTTTGTTTTTTTTATATATATGATGTGTGCCTGCCTGTCTGCTTTCCAGTTTTCTACTCAGCACAAAACCAAAAATTTCAGCTGTGACCATGCACACATAGCTCCATCTAGTGGATTACCATAGAAGTTCTTTTGGGGGAAAATACACTTTATTCATAAAATATCTGAAAGAACATTACAAAACATTTTAAAAAGTGCAATCATATTCAAGCTTTCCACATAGATCACGAGGTGTTTCAATACAATCAATGAACATTACAAGCATTTCAACATGGTCATTACAGACAGTCAGACAGTGCAATGGTATTTAAGTTATCTACATAGATCATGGCCAGCATTTTCTGTTCGGCGTGTGGGGGCAGGCCCCGCACACTGACGCGTAAGATGACGCACGGTGATGTCGGGCGTGCGTCCCCATGTCACCGCGCATCATTCCAATCTTTCATTTGGTGGGCGCGCACCGGAGAAGGCTGCGTGCCCACCAAACTGTCAAAGGCCTGTTAAGGCCATTAACAAACCATTAAACAAATTGACAGGGCTGCCCGCCCAACCTTAAGGTTGGTGGGCAGGTGAAGAGCCAAAACGGCCTTCGCATTTTCCATGACACCTCATCCATGGGCGGGATGAGGTTTCATGAAGGGCTTATTAAATTAATAAGTAGTTTTTGAACATTTCATAAACATGTCCCAGCTCATGTGACACTGTCAAATGAGGGGACATGTGTGAATAATTTTTCACTTTCTTTATTTTGAAGTTTCATTTTGAACTTAATCCCCCTGAGGCAGCTCTGTGCCTCAGGGAGATTTCTGCGCTCTTTTGAATGCATGCGCAAAAGAGCACAGGCCCTGACTCTCCCTCCTCCCCCACCGGCACAGGTAGCACTGAGCGTCACACTGGGCGGGCCTTAATTGGCCCGCGCACGTAAAATGGCTGCAAGCAGCCAATCACGGGCAGCGATCGGCTCTGCGCCTGCCTGCGCCCGCTCCCGACTAGCCCACCCGACGGGGAGAAATTCTCCCCCATGTTGCACTTTGAGATGCTTCAATACAATTGTAATACATGTAATATTCACTGCATACATTCAATGTAAGTCATACAGCCTGAAGGGTCTAGACAATTCCAGCCCCTCGGTGCACTATGGCTGAAAGGTCTTAGATGTCAACCTTTCCCCATTGCGCCTTTGCGGCGGCTGCCCCAAGCTTTAGTGCGTCCCTCAGCACGTAGTTCTGGACCTTGGAATGTGCCAGTCTACAACACTCGATTGAGGACAACTCTTTGCATTGGAAGACCATCAAGTTTCGGGCAGACCAAAGAGCGCCTTTCACTGAGTTAATGATCCTCTAGCAGCTGTGTGTGTCCCTTGGAACAGCCCGTAGAGCACAGAGTCCTGTGTCACAGAACTGCTGGGGATGAACCTCGACAGAAACCACTGCATCTCCCTCCAGACCTTCTTTGCAAAGGCACATTCCACAAGGAGGTGAACAACAGTCTCTTCCCCACCACAGCCACCTCGAGGGCAGCATGTGGAGGAGTTGAGACTCCTGGCATGTAGGAAGGATCTGACGGGGAGGGCCTTTCTCACCACCAGCCAAGCTACATCTTGGTGCTTGTTGGAAAGTTCTAGCGATGAGGCATTCTACCAAATGACTTTGACAGTCTGCTCGGGGAACCATCCTATAGGATCCACCGCCTCCTTTTCCTGCAGGGCCTCTAGGACGATACATGCCGACCGCTGCCTGATGGACTTGTGGTCAAAGATGTTTCTCTGCATAAATTTTTCCATGAGGGACAGGTGGTACGGCACAGTCCAACTACTTGGAGCGTTCTATGGCAGCGTGGCCAGACCCATCCTTCGCAACACCGGGGACAGGTAGAACCTCAGCACATAGTGACACTTGGGCCTGAATTTTTTAGGTGGCGGGCGGGCTTGGCGGAAGCGGGCGGGGGCAGTCGTGGAGCCGATCGCCACCCGCTATGCACTCCGTGCTGTCATTTTACGCAGGTGGGCCAATTATCTCCGCCCAGCGTAAGATGCGAGCTGTAGCGCTCTGTGTTACCTGTGCGGGGGGGGGGGGGGGGGGGGGTGGGGGGAGTGGGGAGGAGAGAGAGCCGGGGCCAGCACTCTTTCATGCATGTGCGCGAAAGAGCACTTCAATCTCCCTGAGGCACGGAGCTGCCTTGGAGGGATTGAATCGATATTGAAATAATTAAATAAATGTGGAGAAAAAAGTTAATTAAACATTTTCCCTCAAGTGACTCTGTCACATGAGATGGGCCATGTTTTTATATATCGGAAATTTAAAAAATTTATTTACAAAAGCTTTAGGCCGCTTGGCCTTTTCGCCTGCCCGCCAACCTTAAGGTTGGATGGGCAGCGTTAACAATTACATTAATGACTTTAATAGGCCGTTTATATATCGGCGGGCGTGCAGCCGAATCCGGCGGACGCCCACCAAATGAAACAACGTGAGACAGCACAATGATGTCAGGCACATGCCTGACGTCATCGCACGTCATTTTACACCTCAGCATGTCAGGCCCGACCCCGCACGCTGGCTGAAAAATCCTGCCCTTGTCCTTCTAAATGATAGTGATCATGGGTTTGGAAGGTGCTGTCTAAGGAGCCTTGGTGAGTTCCTGCAGTGCATCTTGTAGATGGCACACGCTACTGCTACTGTGTATCGATGTTGGAGGGAGTGAATGTTTGTGGATGAGGTGCCAATCAAGCGGGCTGCTTTGTCCTGGATGGTGTGAAGCTTCTTAGCAGACTGGACATCATGTCCAGACTCCTGATGGAAACAGTATAAGATGACAAGCTGCATGATGTCGTCAGCAATCCTACAGATGGAGCGAGAGTAGATACATCTGGTTGCGGCCCGACGGGTTTATCCATTCCAGGATAGAATTCCTGTTTGTGTCCTGAGCATTCATGGTCAGATCCACCGACGTCAAGCCAGTGTTCTTCTCTGACCACTTCCTCCTACTGGCTGACTGTCACTTACAGGAAGACCAAAGGGTTGACAGGGGGAATATGTAAGCTGAAAAGCAACTGTTGACCCCAGAAAACATTGAGGAACTCAAAAAGGATTACAAAGGTTGGAGAACCGTAAAACCCTTCTGTGAGTCTCCGACACACTAGTGGAAAGTGATCAAGGCAAGCACTAAGAGGTTTTTCATCCTCAAAGGTGTACCGAAGGGTAAAAAGGAACAGAAGGAAATGTCCTGACTCCAGAAAAGCTTGCAGAATCTGCTCCGTCTGCAGTCGATGGGGGTCGATGTCATGGAGAATCTCTAAGAGGTAAAGAGCCAGCAAACCTTGCTCTTTGCCTCGTAGGCCTCCAAGATCATCTTGAAAGTGGACTATAAAATTTTGTCCAAGGTCATTGCCAATCGGGTCAGATCTGCTCTGGAGTTGGTGATCCTCCCTGACAATACCTGCGCTGTACCCGGCAGGAAGATCTCTGATAGCCTTGCACTACTCAGGGGTACGATTGCCTATGTACAGGACAGGGGGTGGACACCTGCCGCATCAGCCTGGTCCAGGAGAAGGCCTTTGACAGAATACCGTACACCTACATGATGGATGTGCTCTCCAAAATAGGATTTGGGTAAGGAATCCGCAATTGGATCCAACTGCTCTACACAAACATCAGTAACGCAATTTCAATCAATGGGTGGGAATTGGAAAGCTTTTCAATTAAATCTGGCGTCAGGCAGGGCTGCCCTTTCTCCGCTGTCCTGTTTGTGTGTTGCATTGAACCCTTTGCCGAGTCCATCAGGAAGGATTCGAGCATGAGAGGATTGGTGATCCCAGGCAGTGGAGGCATGCAGGTTCAGGCCTCCCTGTACATGGACGATGTCACCATCTTCTGCTCAGTTCCATAGTTGGTGCGCAGACTAATGAGCATCTGTGACCAGTTCAAACGGACCTTGGTAACCAAAGTCAACCATGACAAGAGTGAGGCCATGTTCTTTGGCTAATCAATCCTTTGTTCCCTTAACTGTCAGGCCAGACTACCTGAAGGTGCTGGGGATATGTTCAGAGGGACCGAAGCATGTGCTAGAAACTGGAAGGAGTGAGTAGCTATGGTCCAACAAAAACTGGGCATGTGGGAGCAATGCTCCCTCTTCATCACAGGTAAGAACCTGGTCATCAGGTGTGAGGCACTCTCGGTGTTGCACTGTATTGATCGCCTGAGCCATCTTCTGCTTTATCTAGAGGTCCAAAATGGACCGCATTTGCAGGGACACGTACAAACTTCTAGATAAAAGGGGAAAAAATGTACCCAACATTGCCCTCGTCCTGATAGCCTTCTTTGTGTTTGACTGCATCAAGCTATGCAAGGACCCTCGGTACATAAACACCAAGTGTCACTATGTGCTGAGGTTCTACCTATCCCCGGTGTTGCAAAGGATGGGTCTGGCCACGCTGCCGTGGAACGCTCCAAGTAGTTGGACCGTGCCGTACCACCTGTACCTCGTGGAAAAGTTAATACAGAAAAACACCTTTGACCACAAGCCCATCAGGCAGTGGTCTGCACATAATGCCCTAGAGGCCATGTGGGAAAAGAAGATGGTGGATCCTGTCGGATGGTTCCCTGAGCAGAGTGTCAAAGTCATTTAGCAGAATGCCTCATTGCCAGAACTTTCAAACAAGTACCAAAATATAGCTTTGCTGGTGGTGAGAAAGACCCTGCTCCCTGTTTACATCCTTCCTACATGCCCGGAGTTTCACCATCTCCACATGTTGCCCTTGAGATGGCTGTGGTGGGGAAGAGACCGTTGTTTGCCTCCTCCTGGAATGTGCCTTTGCAAAGAAGGTCTGGAGAGAGATGCAATGGATTTTGTTGAGGTTCATCCCAAGCAGTTCTGTGATGCAGGACTCTGTGCTCTACGGGCTGTTCCCAGGGACACACACTGAGACAAATATTAACTGCAACTGAACCAACTTGGTGAAAGATGTTCTTTGGTCTAACCGAAACTTGCTAGTCTTCCAGTGCTAAGAGTTGACCACGAACGAGTGCTTCAGATTGGCATACTTCAAGGTCCAGGACTATGTACTGAGGGATGCACTAAAGCTTGGAGCAGCCGCTGCAGAGACGCAATAGGGAAAGGTCGCTGTCTAAGGTCTTTCAGCCATAGTGCACCAAGGGGCTGGAACTTGCATTGAACCCTTCGTGCTGTATGACTCACACTGAATATATACAGTAAATATTACATATATCACAATTGTATTGAAGCACCTCAGAGTGCAACATGTTCTATGTAGAAAATTTGAATATCATTGCACTTCCTGTAATGACCATTTTGAAATGTTTTGTAATGTTCCTTTAGATATTTTATGAATAAAGTATATTTTTCAAAAAAAAACAAATGCTGTCCTTATCAGCGACACCTACATAAAAAAGTAAGGAGTAGTTTTGTGCCCAGCTTGTTTTCAGTTACTCTGTTCAGGAATAGAATACAATGTAGAATTAAAAACAGAGATGAAAACTCCACCACCCCCACCTCCCCCCCCTCCCCCCCCCGCCCTGGTTCCATGCGAAAGTGCACAGTTCAGTACTCAGTTATACAAATGAGGAAGAAAGACAGCCACATATTTATACAGCATCTTCTCATATCACTTAGAAAAATCTCAAAGCGCTTCACATGCAATTAATTTATTTGAAGGGCACTGCTATTGTGAGGTTCATATGTACACAAAATACCAGTCAAGTATTTATGTTCACAGAGAGTCATCGTCTAGAATAGAATACCAAAGCATGCAGTATCTAGGGGATGGGTTAATAATGTATGTGGCTGCACCATGTCTAGCTTAAGCTTGATAGACCAGATGGCCATTTTCTGTCTTTCCTTTTATATGTAAGTAAACATAGCAACCACTGTAAATATACAAAATCTCAAACAGTAATGAGATGAATATTAATCTAGCTTTTAGTTCTATTGGTTGAAGGAGGAACATTGGCCAGGACGCCAAGAGGTTATTCTACTCTTTTCTCAAAGTACCATGGGATTGTTGATGCCAATCTCGACCTCCGGAACAAGCAGTTGGGGCCTCTTTTGAAAGATAACACTTGCAACAATGTGGCACCCCTCACTACTGTGGTGAAGCGTCACCCTAAGTTATGTACTCAAGTCCTGGAGTGAGGCGTGATCCCAAAACATTCTGACAAAATCACGAGTGCTGCCACTGAGCCAAACCGACACACAAATTTAGTTTTGTTTTTGGAGCCTCGGCTGTCCAGAATCAGCTAATCTCAGTTGGGATGGTAATGCTAAAAATGGTGCAATATCTCTGGAGGAGGGAAAGTGGAAAAATTAGCAGGGGCACCTGCTCCTATTCAATATCTAGCAACCCTTCTGGAATTGCCCAAGGGGCATCTGGTGAGAAGAGGACTCGGCTTGCCACTTGACTTCTCTTATGCTTTAAGGACAGGACAAAACTCAAAGCTGGGTTTCATGACGCCCTCATAATATCTACAGGAATTTCACACACCATCCTGACTTGAAAATATACCACTGTTCCTTTACTGTCACCAGATCAAAATCCTGGAGCTAGCTCCCGCCCTAATTTACACCAGATAGGCTGCAGCGTTTCAAGGCGGCAGCTGACCACCACCTTCTCAAGAGCAAATAGGGCAAGTAGGGATGGGTAATAAATGCTAACCTTGCCAGCAATGCTCACATCCCACAAAGGAATAAAAAAAGCCTTGTATGGATGTTGAGTAAGGACAGGATTAAAGTCAGCATTTCAGGTGATCCAGAGTGGAATAGTCTACCTGTACTCACTTATTAGATTCACCTGTAAACAATGGGTACTTGGATGAGATACCATAGGGCTCCCACAAATTTGAAATGTATCTCAGCTTAAGTCATTGCCTTTAGGAGAGATGAGGAGAAAGTTAAAAGAAAAACACGGGGGAAAAAAAGTCATTACCATGTGGTTTTACGTTGAGTCTTAGTACTCTATTTATATACTAAACAGATTTATTGCTGTATACTCCCATATTTATTCTCTATATTTGTATTAATATATTTATATTAATTATTCATTTCTAAATAAAAGAAAGAGTTGCATTTATATAGCACCTTTCATGATTACGTCTCAAACATTTTATAGCCAATAAATACTTTTGAAATGTAGGAAACATGGCAGCCAATTTGCATACAGTAAGCTCCTACAAACAGCAATGTGGTAATGACCAGATGATCTGTTTTATATTCATTGTATTTATTTTTTGGCATTTGACTCACCTCCATTTTGCAATAGTTGCAGTAATTCTCCTAAGTTAATTGCTTTTTCTCCATTTTCATTGTCATAGCCAAGAACATCAAATGTATGCTGCAGCTCAGAAGCAGTTATGCCAAACGCAGGTCGATGATTTATATACAGTTTAATGAATTCACCTAGATCAATATCTGTCACATATCTTCCTGTTTCCACATATTTACTGAACTTCACTTCATTCAGCATGTCCTCAATCTGGAGATGAAAGCAATCAAAATGATCAAATGATACAATCTATCTAATGGAAACTTACTCCCAATGCATATGCTCCTTTTCTCAATATTGCACGCAGGCGTCAGTCTGGTGGTTAGGATCTGGTCCAGTGGGGTCAGGTCTTCCACTTCAAAGCTACTGTCTTACATCAATAAAGTGTTCAGGGTGAGTGCCATTACCTTGGTATGTTGAAGCCCTTTATCACTTCTTCACCCTGGTCTCTAACTCTTGCTCTACTTTCTACACCTCAAGACTCAGATCCTGTTCTACCTTTTCTTGCATTCTCAACTTCTAATTGTTCTTGACCTTCTCCTTATGTCTCAAACTTTAACCATCTTTTGCCTTCTGCCATATTCTCTCTAAGCCTGTTCTAGCTTCCCCCTCTGCACCAAGCTGTGCTTTCTCCCCTCAGCTTCGAGCATCAGGGTTTTCTCTTGGCCACATCCAGTTATCTTCCACCTTTTAATACTGCTTGACCCGAGGTCTTCGTTTAGTCTTAACTCTATCTTTATAACCTTGTTGGATAGACTAGTGTATACTGTGCTTGTGCAGCAGAGACTGCCATGCCAGAATGGGGTTCCTGATCAGGCGATGTTTTACATCAAGTCAACCACCACAGTGCACACCATCATCTCACAAGATGGAAGGCGCCATATGTGTGCTTTCAATGCCATGTCTATTAAGGAATTGTACACCAGTACATATCAGAAGTGTGAATTATTTTTGCGGATGCGAACATATACAATGTACCTCTTTCTCTGTAGGGTAGAATCCCAGTGCTCTTATCACAAATGGAATTTCCTGCAGTGGAATATGAGTTGACACCTCCCTGGTCTCCATTGTGCTGACACGCTGGAAACGCAGCTGTGAATAGTAGAAATAGTTCTCCATCTCCTTTACAGGACATCAAAAATACAAAATATTAATTGA
Source organism: Cetorhinus maximus (assembly GCF_964194155.1). NCBI lineage: Eukaryota > Metazoa > Chordata > Chondrichthyes > Lamniformes > Cetorhinidae > Cetorhinus > Cetorhinus maximus. The sequence continues at coordinate 95,967,198 of NC_135890.1, forward strand.
TTGGAACCAAAAGAAAATCTGACAGAAGACCAATATAATATATGCAAATGCATTTTCTCGATACTTTTTGATCTAAATTGAATTGCAGATGTCACCCAACACTGAATAAAAGTTTGCTATATTTCGTGCTTGGGTGAGACCTGTGAACAGTACCATGATGAAGTGGCAGAGATGGAAATTATTATGATAATTTCATGGCACAAATACATTAATCTATGGCAGCATCTATTCAATCACCAACCCAGATTGTGCCACGTTACTGTGCCACTTTCTTTCTCAATCTAGTGAGCAAGGAAATTGACCATTGTTTTCCAGGCTGCACTTATTTTCCCTCATCGTCTAGTACCACTATGCTGCAGCTGTCTCTATCTCCAAACCCTGTCAATTTGGAGATGATCAGTCAACCAGTCATGCATTATCCCTATTATTTTGGGTGGGCCAGGGGGTGCTGGGGTGGAACATGTGGCTATTCCAGAATTCAGATTTGGTCTTAAGGTACTTTTACATTTAGTGCTTATGTAGTATGGATCACAGGAAACATGGGCCTGTATGCCAACTCCCTGCACTTACATTTCTAAAACTGAGTTCCTTATCCTGATGGTGGAGGTGTAGTCCCACAAAAATGTGGAACTACGGTACTGCTGTGGGGTAAGGAATCAATTTTATTAGCAAAAGTCAGTCTTCTGTGGTCAACAAACTATGGGAGCACTAAATATTGTTGTCCGTTATGGTTATTCAGGTGGACATAAAATAACTGACGATAGTATTTGAAAAAAAAAGCAGGGAATTTTCTTTTACAGTGTCCTGGTTAATATTTATTTCTCAAACATCACCACAAAAAGATACAGATCAACTGGCTATTTATCCTACTGCTGTTTGTGGGGCCTTGATGTATGCAAACTGGCTGCTACCTATGTGAAACCTACCTCTATAAAAGTGACTATGGCCGGAGTTTTCTGGCCCCGTTGGAATTGGACATCATGGCAGGTGGGGGGGATGACAATACACCAAGAAGGCCAAAAATCGGTTTCACACTGTTGCGAAACCAGTTTACGATCATCCGCTCCACCCATCAATGACGGGCCACGTTTCTTGCCGCTGCATGTCGGGAACCTAATTTCAATACTTTAGCATCTCATTATAAGCCCTGCTTGCCGTATTCATCCCCCCACAATGGGATCACCTGGGCACCGCCGACGTGTTTCACAACTGTACACAAGTGACGTGCACCTGGTGAGCGGCACTTCGCTCGGGACTCCAAGGTTTGTTTCCTACCTTGTTTCGGGCAGCAGTCACAGTCATCAGTGCCAGGCTTCGCAGGCAGCACCACATCATTTTTAGGGCCGCTCACGGGCAGGTCTCTACTGACCAGACCAGCCATAAGACGGGGGGTGGCTTTTCAACAGCTGCAGGGATAGGGCTTTCTTGGGGGAAGGGGAGAAGTGGCTTTGGGCAAGGGAAGAGGCTGCAGGGTGAGCGCTGTACTGGGGAATGGGGGGTATCCCAGGGTATGTGTGGGGGCACATGCTGATCTGTGCAAATGGTCTCAAGATGGTGAGGGCTGAGGAGGCAGTCTCCAGAGGAGATGAGGCCAGATGGAGCTGTGAGAGTGTGTGAGAGAGTGAGTGGTATTATCCCTTGAGCTGGCAGTGAGTGAGCTGCCACTGATTGTGTGGGGGTGTGTGGTGTGGGGGTGTGTGGTGTGGAGATGTGTGTGGTGTGGGTGTGTGTGTGTGGTGTGTGTGTGCGGTGTGTGTGGGGTGTGTGTGTTTAGAGTGATAAGATGGTTGCCTTACCCAGGCAGCATGGATGAGATCATTCGTCCATTTTCTGCACTGGATGGCTGACCTCTTGTGTGCAGCATTCACACTGACCGCCTCTGCCACCACCTCCCAAGCTGGAGTGGTGGGACTGATGGACCTCCTGCGTCCAGGGCTGGGATAGAGGACATCGCAACGGACCTCCACGGTGTCCAGAAGACATATCAAAGGAATACGTCACTGAATGGGGGGGGGGGGGGGGGGGGGGGCTGCATTCTTCTTGGCTTTTGGGGCCGTATCTTCACCGGAGCAGTCCTGGTCTGCAAGCATCGAAAAGTGTGTGCGCGACTGCAGTTAAAATATGGCACTTTATGTGAGGAAGTGATGAGTTAATGGCAAATCGGAGGCACCTGCCAGCAAGACAGCATGTTTCCTGTGGCTGCATAATTAATGAGGCGGGAATGGAATGATATGGTGCAAAAACCCGCCATTGCAGCCAGGAGGTAAAACATCCTTTTTCCTGCCCGCTACCGCACTTAGTCAAAGCTGGGACGATTCTGTCCTATATTTCAATAATAATTCAGTGGCTATGGAGTGCTTTGAGATTCTTTGAAGATGTGAAATATGTTATTTAATGCAAGATATTCTCTTAACTATGCAGCCAGGAGAGGCTTTTGGTTTATATTATAATATTTATGATGTACTGTTAGATCCTGGATCTTAAGAGTTAATTCACATAGTGTCAGCCCCCTATTTTGTACAGAAGAAAAGGCTGCATCACTTAGACAATAGGGGATCATCTCAATGGGTTCCCTTGAGTAGAATAGTTCGGAACCATTACCCTCATCAGTTTGAGACAAACAGTTAAGTCTTTAACACATAGATTATTTCAGCATGCTGTAGTAATGTGTCAAAATAACAGCCTGTGGGCACAGCAGATCCTGTCTTGGAGAAATCCACTCCTGAGACAGCATTAGCTGATTTTATTGGCAACAGTACTGGTCAACTCCAAGAAAGGGAGGGAGTCAGAGGTCAATCTGCCAATTTCCTGCCCAGAAAAATAGAGAGAAATACATATTCCGTCGTCAGCTATGGAAGGCTGAAGGAGACAAAATACCCCCATGTTAAAGATGAAACCGATCGGGATCAGTGAAAAGACTTGCCAGATTCACTGCTCTGTAAAGGCAAAAATGAACCACCTTAATTTTATCATTGGCTTCACTTCACCAGAGTGCTAATCCGTACTACTTTTCAAAAGATTGGAGAAACACTCACTATTGCACATAGAAAATCACAGCACCGAGTACATGTTGGTATTGTGGTCCTGGGTCACACTATTGTATGACTAGGTTTTGGAGAGTTAAGGTGCTCTCTGTATCATAATGCTTGCAGGATCCACTTATGGAAGAAACCAGTGAATTTGAATCCACAAAAATATCTAGCACAGACCCAAATTAGCAGTAACACCCTTAGAAACATTTTAGGGTTGGTAAAGCCAAAACCAAATCATTTCTCAGCTTATTGAATGCGAACTGCATTTTTCAAATTAGTCTGCCACAAAATCCCAACATTCAAAAGAAATTTGAATACTAGAAGTAATTTTGCTGAGTTCAATGAAATTTCTTTCCTGTTTCTTTTGAGGTGGTGGTGGAGCGGAGGGGTGAATGTGGGTAAACAAAGCAATTGTGACAAAATTTCCAACTCATCGTTCTTTGCATATAATTCTGAGAGATTGTTTATTTACAACAGGCCTTCGTTATCAATTCCAAGTCATGGAACCACAAACCATCTTTTATGTTAATATGCAGGTACCTGCAAACTTATACTCTGAGCAAGAATTATTCTATAGAAGTGAAGAATGGGCCTTTTGGAATTACTCTGTAAATTCAAAATACAGATGGTGAAACATGTCAGCACTGTACAAGGCGAAGTGCAGTACTGTGGATGCTGCAAATCTGAAATAAAAACAGAAAATGATGGAAATACTCAGCAGGTCTGGCAGCACCTGTGGAGAGAGGAACAGAGCTGATGGGCAAAATTTAATGGTTACGGCAGTGGGCCCATCCACCAGCTGGAGAACTACTAGCAACCCTGCCGTGGCCACTGCTGCCCCGCCCCAACTGACCTGATTTAATGTTAATCAGGTACTTTCCTGCTTGGTGATGAGGTCCTTGGCGTCTTCAGGGTGAATGTGCTACCTCCAAGGGCAGTCGGCCAATCAGGGGCCAGCTGCTCCCTAGTACCGACAACACCACCAGAAGTGGTGACCACTGCCAGCATTGCAGAAGGCCCAGGCCAAAGATCGTCACTGGAGCCCTTAAGGAAAAGTAGGTGAGATGGGATCACCAGGGCCAGTCAGGGAGAACATAAGAGATAAGAGCAGGAGCAGACCATATGGCCTGACGTGCCTGATCCATCATTCAGTATGATCATGGCTGATCTTGGGCTGCAACTGCACATTTCTGCCCATTCCCCAAATCCCTTAATTCCCTGAGAGATCAAAAATCTGTCTATCCCAACCTTCAACGTATTCCCAATGAGGAGAGGGAGGGGGTTTCAATTTATAGGTCAGGCAGGGGTCTTACTGCATGGGTGGCCCTTGCCACTGGCGGATCTCTCCATTGGGCACACGCTGCACAAGTAGGACAGATTCACCCCAACAGCCCGCATGCAGTTGCCCACATGGCGTGGCCCCCACCTGCCACTGTGGGAGTCAGCAAGGCAACAGGGACTCCACCCAGCACTTTCCCACCCAATTATACAGCTCCCACACCTCCCAGTCCATCTCCAGGAGGGCATTAAATTCCACCCAACATTTCAGGCCAGTGAACCTTTATAAGAAGAGTGATGCAACAATTTTTCAGCAAGACAGGGAGAGGGGGGGGGAAGGATAGAACAAGCAGGAAAGTCAGTAATAGCGTGGAAGACAGGAGAGATTAAATGACAAAAGGAATGAACATGGAAGGCAAAAAGAGATAGTATAAGGACAAGCAAATAAACAAAAGGTGAAAATTTTGAAATTTTGCCCTGTACCCCCAAGTCTAGGTGATTAATATAGATCAAGAAAAGCAGCAGTCTTAACACTGATCCCTGAAGGACTTGACTATATACCTTCCTTATGCCATACCTTTCCTATCTTATTTCAGGTCTTAAGCTCTGCCTCATTTTTGCACAGGAGCTGTTGGTGGTGATTCTGTTATTCCCATTTACACCTCCTCCAATCCCATCATTTGAGTCTTCACTTGTCCCATTACATATGGGGATTTGTAAAGAAGATGAGTAACACAATTTTTTCTTTACAGAATACAGCATTTATAAATGATTTCATGATTAGAATATGAAAGAAATGTAAAATTCTTATTCTAATTATCAGTATACAAAAGAATGAAAATGACAAGAACATTAAATGGTGTGAATTGTCCATTACAATGGTTAAATAAATCTAGAGAAATCCAGAAATATCATTACCCTAAATAATTCTCCATCTCTTCCACCTTCCAATAAACCATAGAATGGGATCAGATCCTCTCCTCCAAGTGCAGTTACTGCCTCATGGGCCCTTTAATATCAGAAAATAACAGTCATTCCTTTCTTAACTCTATATTTACCATTCTAATGAGACAGCTTATAATGAAACAGTAGCACTGAACATTCAAAAAGGGTGCTGCTGTTTCCCATATTTGTGCACTTTCTATTAATATGTGATAGCAATCAGGAGTGAAAGCTAAGGTCAATGTTAGCACCTCAACTGTTGCACTAGCTAATGTTGTTACGATCTCCCAAGAGACCGGTAACTTTTAAACTGGTAAATTTAACTTTTAAAAAGAATTTCCAGTGACTGGCTGAAAGGATCCTGCAAGAAAATTTCAAGTTTTAAGACTTTTACTGTAACAAACAAACTAAAAGCAACAATATTTAAACACTATTCAGTAGGCAATTTATACTCTAAGCTACAGAATAGAAACTCCCCATTTAACTTTTAACACAACCAAAAATCCCATGCCACGGTTACACTTTATGCTGTTCCTTAAGTGGACGCTTTATTCTCCTGGAACCAGTCCAAAGCTATTCTCAGCTCTGAATGGCGTGCTTCCTTTTCTTTTCCTAGCTGGGTAATTTTTAATCCCAGAACTGACTTTCGCAGTGAGGGTTACACTGGAGATTCCTCCTTCTAGCCCAAGTTAGGTGAATTTTCTAGTCCCCTTTAAATCCTCACAAACTTGATCTCTTCAATCTGAGCACGTTCTGCATAGTGAACAATAGAGATAGAATTTTTTCTGTTTCAGGTGTAGGACTGGCTGCCTCCATCTCTTGCTCTCTGTCTGTCAGTTGGCTACAGACTGACTTGTGTGTGAGTTTCAGGGATATCTTAGAAAACCTACAACCTGAGACTACAATGGCTTTGTATTGACTTTTCCCTTCCCAAAGCTCATCTCCAGGGCAAAGTGAATCACATGGGCCTTGTATCCAGGTAGAAATGCTAATTTAGCTATCCTCTAGACCTCCAACTCCATTCTTTATTTGAATTAAACAGACAGCTTAAAGTACAACTGTCTATAAAACCTGACATTTCTATAACCTCCCTGTGAGCCTTGGAGACTACCAGTGTACCCACAGTCAGCACAACTGCTCTTCTCATTATCCACAGATATGAACATTTTGCTCCTTTTTCCCAGTAAGTCAACCTGGGGCCTACTGCCCCCAATAACAACCAAGCAACGCAGGCTTGTTGTCGGGCAGAATTCAGAGTAGGTCTGATGACCCTCTTTCATTCCTCCATTTTACCTTAAATTAAAGAGACAGTCCCAAAACATAGCAATCTTTTAAGCTTTGTATGCATAACAATGTCAACTATATCAGCACAAGTTAGAGACTGAACCTATCGTCATCCATAGCTCACATGGTAGCACCCTCACCTGAGTCACAAGATTCAAGTCCTACTCCAGAGCTTGAATACAAAAAGCAAAGCTGACACTCCAGCACTGAGGAAATGCCTGTCAGAGGTGCCACCTTTCAGATGAGACATGAAACCAAGGTCCCATGTACCTGCTTGGGTGAATATAAAAGATCCCATGGCACTATTTCAAAGGAGAGCAGGGGAATTATCCCCAGTGTCCTGGCCAATATTTAGCCCTCAATCAACATCTCAAAGAAACAGAAAATCTGGTCATTATCATCCTGTTGTATGTGGAAGTTGGCATATATTGGCTTCTGCGTTTCCCACATTACAACAGAGACTACACTTTAAAAAAAGTACTTTATTGGCTGTAAAGTGCTTTGAGATGTCTGGTGGTTATGAAAAACACAACATAAAGGCAACTCTTTTCCAGGTCTGTATAGATCAATACCCACAAATCACAGCAGGGTTGCATTGTTTCTTTTTTTTGTAATAACATTCTTGTTGATGCAATAAATATTCTAAAGCCATTGAATAAAACATTTTTCTGCTTTCTTTTCTTCGGTGCAGTGCTCTCCTTCCTTCTTGTTCCAAAAAAATTTTCAGCAGAGTCTTGTGATTAGGATTTTAACTATTGGCAATCTGTACAATTTATAAGAAGCCATTAAGTTGTGACTTTCCTACATATAGGACAGATGATGAATGTAAACATCAGAGCTGTAGTTAAATATCAGTTTAAATTGAATTGTTTCACTACACTTGCCGACTGTTAGCAATTTATCTTCACCATTAGCATTTCAGTCAGTGTTTGCTGATAAAAATCCTTTCAGCAACGCTGTTAATGCTATGGAAACTGGTTCTAGTCCCCGCATACTGTCAGCATGAATTCACAGGAGACCGAGAGCTCCTAACTAAATTCGCAGCAGCTAGAATCACTTAAGAGGTAGAATTGATGCTGAAGGGGCAAGGAAGGGGGGAATGGATGACGATGAATGTGAAAAAAGGAGGGAAAGAAATAGATGATATTAAGAGGCACCGTGGGAATCGTGAAAAAGTTGTTTGGAGTGAAAGGGAAAATGCATGGTAATAAAGGAGATGGAGAAAAAGGAATTTGGGAGAGGTGCTTTGGTATGTGAGAGGAAAGAGAGAGCTGCCATTAACTGGGATGAAGAAAAAGCAGCGCCATTTGGAACTGAAGTCGGGGGAGGGAGAAGAAAGAATGTCAGCATGATCTGAGAAAGTTAGAGGGGCAGAGGAGGGCCAGTTTGACTAGGGTGGCACTGGAAGCAGATTGCCAGCTTGATTAAGGTTGGAAGCAAAGGAGTATCATGTTGATTTGAGGGAGCAGAGAAAGAAGTGTTAGTTAGAATAGAGAGCAGAAGGAGAGTGCCAAGTTCATTTTTTTTTAAGTGGGTGTCACTGGCAAGGCCAGAATTTATTATCCATCCCTCATTGCCCTTCAGATGTGGTGGGCTGCCTTCTTGAACCACTGTAGGCCGTGTTGTGTAGGCTCACCCTCGGGAGCTGCAGGATTTTGGCCCAGTGACAATCAAGGAACAGCAATATATAGCCAAGTCAGGGTAGCATATGGCATATTTCTACATGCTTTCACCTCGAAGTTATAATCAGAGTTGTTCTTGAAATGTTAGAATTTTGGGGGCTATGTCAGCTTTCTGGAAGCTGTTGATCATCTTTTAGTAGCTTTTCTAAGCAAGTATGCTTCACAAAGATGTTCAAGGACTTGGAAATTTATCACCATTCCTTCACTGTCGCTAGGTCAAAATCCTGAAACTCCCTTCCTAACAGCACTGTGGGTGTACCTACACCACATGGACTGTAGCGGTTCAAGAGGCAGCTCACCACCACCTTCTCAAGGGCAATTACGGATGGGCAATAAATGCTGGCCCAGCCAGCGATGCCCACATCCCATGAATGAATTTTTTTTTTTAAGTAACAAATGAGTTCCAGAAATAGTAACCAGGGTGGAATTTTCCCATCCCGCCTGTGGCGGGTTTCGTGGCCGGCAGAAGCAGACAATCGAACGGCAGGCAAAAAGTCGGAAATCCACCGGCGTAAAAACAGTTTGCAATTCTCCTGATGGTGGGTTTATGGCAGGTCAGTTATCCCGACGGCTAGTGGCGTGAAAGCCATTTGCATTCATTAACATGTCATGAATGCTCATTAAAACAGCTGCTTGCTGGAATCCTGTCAGGCCTTCCAATCTTGTGACTTGCCAACGGGAAATCACGTCGGCCTCAAATGCATTTGAAAAGGGGTGGCATGCACATGTCGAACCTTAGTTCGCTGGTGACTTCGAGGTGAGTGGAACATACATAACCTACCTGCCATAGCGCTGCGCCAGTCTTGTTGCGATGAACACCACACTGCTGAGCCTGTAGGGTTGGTCTGCTCCTGCTCTTTGCCTACATTGTACCGAGGAACACCACTGTGCTGTGGTACTCATGCAGGCCTCCGCTTTCAGAAACTAGCACCGGGCTGTGAGGCGAGGGTGGGGTTGATGAACATGAGAGAGGCAATTGGGAGGGAAGGCAGTGGAATGGCAGAGAGGGGGAAGGGCGAACATGACTGAGCCTTTCTGGGGTTGCCCTCTAACCTCTTGTTGCCGCAGAAGCGAACAGGGGTCTGCTCAGAAAGAAAGGAGGAAGACCTCCTTCCGATGAAAGCCACTGAAAGCCAATGGCTTCATTAGCACTGTTAAAGGGCTACTCAGAACTCAGTGGCTTCACCTCACAGTCGCTTCAAGAGAAACACATAGAAATGTAGAATTTGGGAATGCAGGCAATAGTGAAGGAGACACAGCTGTATCATATATAGCATTCCATCAATGAAGACTTGTCACGTATTCACCAGATTCGACACTCCTAACAGGCCAAAGGGCATCCACTCATTGACCATGAGCAATTGATTGGTCATTAATATGCTGCATTAGAGATTGGAGCACAGAGCTAGGTTGGGTCACTCATCTCAATTAAACTTTAGCATTCCAGACAGAGCTCAAGATGTTACATATCTGTAATGCCATCTTGGTCACCTCAATGTGTGTGCCAGTGTCTCAGGGACAAGGTGGCATTAGCCGCCTTAAAGTTTCTAAGTGTGTCATCTTCTGAGCTTCACTTCCTTGCCCTTTGAATCATTAATGTCTTCAATGTTTCCTTTCAGAGAGAAGGCAAACGCACATATGGATCCAGGGCTCGATGCTGCCATTGTCAGGGTCCTAATGCAATAGAAAGATGAAGGAGAGAGAGGTGACTCCACACGCAGCTCCAGCAGGAAGGACATGGTCAAGTGGAACCACAGCATGAACAGGAGGAGAGACCCAGACAACCGGGATGACTCGCCAGACCTAGGGTTTATCGTAGAAGAGTCTCCTATTTACAAATGAGTGACAGGCAATGCTGTGCACGCCTGCGCTTGTCCTGAGCTCTGGTACATCTGTTATGATGTGGCAGGTGATGCGTGCCAGACGGGAAACTTGGCCATGCTATCACAACAGTTTTACAATTTGTATTTATTATGAGAAGATTTGTGCACCAAATTCAGAAGTAATGAGTCCACTAACACCTTTAGAGACTTTAAAAATTAAATTAAAACATTTATTAGTAAAAGAAAAGATTTCAAGCATATATGTAAGATTACAGTTACTTAATACTATAACAAATCCCAAAATTCCTAATTAACCTGACTCCCAACTACATAACCTCTTTAAGGCAACAGTCTAAAATAGATTTTAAATTTAGATAGACAATCCAGCAAATTTACCACAGAACCCACTTGACAGTGGAATTCCAAAGGTGTTTCTCCAACTTTGGTTACTGGACACAGCAGGCTTATGCAAAAGTGGCTGGAGGTTTTTTTTTCCCCAAGGCTGTTTTACACAGTCCATTTAGATCTTAAAACCACCTCCCCCCACCCCGCCCCACAACATAGCCTTCCATCCTTCTTTATATATGTCTGTAAGTTCCATTGTTCAATATGTCTTTGGAAATTCACTTTTCCCATAATAGAAAAATCTTTCACGATGACAATATGGTCAGTACCTTTGGGAAAAATAAATACACTGCTTGGCCTTGCTTATCTTGTTAGTTGTAAACATCCTATCATCCCTTTGAAACCTAAACAACCCCTTCACTTATCTAAAAATGCTAATTTCCTTCACACCCTACATGCTGCCCTCATCCATATTTACTCATTAGCATTTCAAATGCCTTTTACACCTAGCTTCTTTTGATAATCTCAATCTTGCAGTCTACCTGATTCCAATTTGATTAAATCACACAGAACCATACACATTCACACCATAAACCTAACTTTACAATAAACCACAATAATATTATGAAAAACATGATCGTTTCATGACACATCACATATACCACATTCTTTGTGAAGACCTGATGTCATATGGAGTTGGAGGGTGTTCCCTGCCTGTGGCTTTGAAGGTGACCTCAACACTAAATTTCTTGGCCTCTGGTTCTTTCCAAAGATCCATAGGGGACCTATGCGGCATCTCTTAGTCCGCAGCACATCGGTGCATAAAGGAGGTCACAGATGCCCTTTACAGGAAGGTCCATCATTATGTCAGGTTTGCTCTGGACTAAGATAGCCAGGCTACAAGATTCACCAGCTTCACAACCATCTAATGATGCAAACACTGCTTTGACTGAGATGTGAACATGCCTAGGGATCTCCTCCTCCTGTGCATGTCTTTTCTTCTGCCACTACCACTGAGAAGACACAAATGCTGTTAGAATATCAATGCTGATGAGCTGCTCTCATTCAATGGTGTTCCTTGAGGAAGAAGGGTTAAAAATGCCTCTAATAAAGATTTAAACACATCACCCTGACATCGCACAAGGTTGTGGTGACTAGTTCAATTGAGGTTGACATATGTGGCATATGTGATTTGTCATGAAACTAAAATATTTTTCATAATATTATTGTGGTTTATTGTAAAGGAGGTTTATGAAGTTGACATCACAGGAATGTGAATCTCATAGTGGCACACTATCACTGAGTGGGAGGAAGGCTAAACCTTGAAATAAGAGGATTCCAAAGTACAAAATCACAATGCCTTCAGTTGCAAAAAACATTCACATAACCATCAAATGTATTCACAAAAGTGCAATTTCTTTACATGTATTGCACACCCATGACCCAAAAGTGACATCAATTTTTCATACATTTCCTAACTCTACCACTATGCCTGGGTGCTGCTCCGACATCTGCAGCAGAGATGGAGGCAGCCTGCTGACTGTTATGTCCTAATGTCTGCGATGACATCCCCTGGTGGCCTGAGGCCTGGAGGGCCCAGGCCTGATAAGGGTCACCTTGCTCAGGGGCAGAAGCACCCTCGACAGCCTGAGAAGCTGGGGTGGATGGGGTCACAGGCAGAGGGGGCTGTGAGCAGCTGAATAACCTTGGAGTGTACTGAGAGGAGGCTCCAGGGGTGTCCAGCTGATGCTCATCCTCACTGTGGGTGCCCGAGGGCCCCGGCCTGACTCCTGCAGGAGATGGTGGGCCTAGAGGGAGGTCAAGGTGTCTCATCCCTATGTCACCTACATTTTGATGGCGCCCACCAGGGTGTGTGGTCATGGAGTACAGGGTCGAGCGCAAATCCGGCAAGAATGCTGGACCAAGGTCTCTATGGTGGTCACCAGCCTTCCCATCGTGACCTTGAGGCACTCACATGTCGGAACCACGACATCAGACAGAACACGAAAGGACTCCTTCATTGCTTGCTCTGGTCTGCTGAGTGACTGTCGAATCTCTGCCTGATGTTCCACTGCCTGACGTTGCATCTCCAGCATTGAGTCGGCGGCTGCTTTCAGAGGCTCATCATCTGAATCGGACTGAGTGGGTGGCTGGCCTCCAGCAGCCCTCTAACTGCCAAAGACCTGGGCTGCCCCTGCCTCTGACTGCTGCGGGGTGTGTCAGTGAAGTGTTCTCGAGAAAGTGAGCCCAAGCCTAATCTACATCTTTGCCCCACCAATGTGTGTGTCTCTGAGCTGGTGGAGAGTGCGTTTGAGTGCCGTGACTGTTCTTCCAGGGCTTTCTCAGACGTTGTCTGGGGGCTTGCACTGGTGCTCGACTGGCTTGGAGGCCTCAGTCTGCTGATGCCTAGAAAGTAGAATTTCAGTTAAAGAGCATGAGCTAGATAAGACTGCATGTGACTCACTGTGATTGTCAGGATTTCATGGTGATGGAGCTGTGATCTGTACTAGGTTGCTGGGAGAGGCTGATCTCCCCTTCCCCACAAGAGTGATCCCTGTCCTTCCCAGCCAGTTTGACTGCAGCCTCCTCAAACTCGCTGAGGGCAATGATGTCGGCCATTCCTCCCCCAGTCTGCAATCTCTCCCACCTGATTTGGGTCAGCTTGGCCTGTATGACGAAGAAAGAAAGGCATGAGATGAAAAGTGATGGAGCAGAGGCTGGGTGAGATGAATGTCCCCTGTGTGTCGTGAGCCCTTCCCAGAATGGCCAGAGGATGGAGTGTGAGCAACATGACAGATGGGATGGTGTTGATGTGAAGAATGAGTGTTGATATGTGTCCCCTGCTAATGGTTGTGTGAGATCCCTGAAGAGAGTAGCTGTTTGAGTGCATGATGCCATGATGAGAGTTTGACATTGGAGGGATTTGAAGAATGACTTACCCTGGCAGAGCAGATGAGATCATTCATCCTCTTCCTGCACTGGATGGCATCTCAGGCATGGTTGCCAGCCACACTGACCTGCTCTGCGATGGCCTCCCATGCCAGAGAGGTGAGGCTGCTGCACTTCCTGCAGCCATCCCTGGGATAGAGCACTTGCCTGTGCGCCTGTACTCCTCTGATCAAGGCCTGAAGGACCTGGTGCATGAAGCGGGGTGCTGCCTTCTTCTTGAGGCTCTTAGCTTTCTTCTTCTGGCTGCAGGACATCTCTGGCGGGCTGGAGAGTGAGATTGTGTGTTGGACTGGCCTTTAAAAATGGTGCCTGGACTTTCGAACCCGGCAGCTGACGGCAGCTGACGAATCAGCTCCTGACCTACCAGACGATTCGGACTGATACGCGCCTGTGAATAATTAATGACCCTCCAAGCATGAAATCAGGCGTGAGTTCCCACCATTCCGGGTACCGCAGAAACCACCCACCACCAAACTTAGTCTCATTAAGGGAAAATTCTCCCCTAGGCTTCTACAAGATAAATATGCAGTGCAAGTACAAGTCATTCAAATGCTACAGTTGAGAACAATTTTTCTTGAAAGCATATCAACAGCGCACTTACGTCAGGTCAACTTTCCACATATGCACAGTACAAGCATCTCCTCCTGCAGTGAATATGTAAGAACCATCATATGAACAGGCAATATTGGACACCGTTGTTCCATGGCAGATAACTGCACAGGACTTGTGGGGATTTCCATCCAATGGCAGAGTTTGTAAACCCACCTAGGTAACAGGGAGCAAGATTTTTAGAATTCAAAGGCACAAATGCTCATCATATCAGCAGAGCATCACACTTATATATCAATCCACTACATCCCCAAACGCATTACAAAAAAAAAATGTGTAACTTATTCACTTAAAAGCATTGATCCATGAGCTTCCATAGGATCATTCCAATCTCTTGCCATAACCTTGGTGAGAGATTGGCGGAAACTCTAAAAGAACTGCGTAAATGGCCAGTTTTAGTTGCTTAAGCCATTTATCGGGGGGTGGGGTCTCACAAATCTTCCACTGTAAAACCTCTGTGGAAATGCTAGGCAATTATTATTAACAGTAGAATATTTAATCAGCAGTTCGTACCACTGTAAATTAATACAGATATATCCTGGTTCAAGTGAACTGAATAATCAGCATTTTAATTAAACATAGGTTCAATTCATCAGGTCATTTCAATTATTCTGTTAAAATTAGCTGCCTTTCACAGTCAGGTTTATTTCCCTTACTGCTTTTATTCAGCATTTTCTCTATGACACCATATTCCGACTTCTGCTCCCGTCACCAGACTTAGTCTCCAGAACGGAAGATTCTGCTGCACGTTTCTAAAGAGCACATTTACTCGCTGAGCCATTATAAAAGTCTTTGAAGAATTAATTTCAAAAACAAGCAATTAAACACAAAAGAATATGGCAAATAGTTTCTCTCACAAAATAGTGAAAACTGAAAACTGAGAACTGCCTCACCACATTATATTGCTTTTGGTGCAGACATTTTTGCAAATGAGTGTGTACCTTGTCATCTGTGATGTAGGCTAAATAACATTTCTTAACATCACTGTCTTTTGAGAAAGGGAGAACTTCTATCTTCCTAACAGGGGATCCATAAATTGGGCCTAATACTGTCTTCCTACAGGGAAAAGAAACAATGTAAACATATAACAATAAAAATAATTGCAGAATGTCATCAAAAACAAGACTTTAAATGTCTTCAAAGTTTTTAAAATCAGTTTGTAATTAAACTCAGGCTAAACAGGAATGATATGAAATAAAGATAAAAGTTGGCCTTTTCAGATCCTGCAAGGGCAAAGGGATAAATTCACTAGGATTAATACATGAAGGCGCATAAACATTTTTCAAATGGTTATCTAAGGAACAAAGAGAGATCTAAAAATAAAAGCACATCTGCAGTTGAAAAAAAGAAGCATTGGGAAGTAACAACTCAAGCAAAGAAGAGCCACAAGGCTAATCCCTAGTTTTACAGGTCATAGAAATGAGGGAATATTCGAGACACCAGGAGTTTTCAATCTGGAAAGAAGGCATTTGAAAGGTGATCATATGAAAGTATACAAGATAACAAATTGTATTGAAAAAATAAAGTCAGAAAATCAATTTAGAAATTGTGACAAAAGAATAAGGGGGCTGCAGGTTCAAACTAAATAAGACAGATTTAAGACCAAAAACAGTAAAAACCTGGAAAGTTCAGTATTTGTTGCCCATCACTAATTGCCATTTGGTGTTAGGAAGGGAGTTCCAGGATTTTGACCCAGCAACAATGAAGGAACAGTGAGGAGAGTGCAAGAGCAGGACCGTGGGACAGGCAGTCAGCAGCACCTAGAGGAGAGTGTGAGAGGAGGAACTGTTTCTACCTGTCAGTGTGATGTCAAAGGAAAACAGGTTGGTGATTGGTGGGTATCTCTTCCATGTCTCTTTTGATTGAACAAGTGGTTTAAATCAGGAGGTGTTACTACAGCTGAAGAATACAGTTAAGAAATTCACTTCTAAAATATTTAACATCCAAATTAATTAATTAAATAGAATTGAGATAACTGGGCAGGCAATGTGTTGCAGTGTAGTATGTGGGAGCTGGTGGACACCAGTGCAATCCAACGTGACCACATCTGTAACAAGTGTTGGCTGCTCGAGGAACTTCAGCTCAGAGCTGATGAGCTGGAGACCAAGCTGTGCACACTGTGACACACCAGGGGTGGGGGGGGAGAGTTACCTGGACACTGTGTTTCAGGAGACAGTCACACCCCTTAGATTAATTACTTCAAATTTGGACTGTGGTCAGAGACAGGAGGGTGTGACTGCGAGTGAAGCAGGTATGGAGATCCAGAATTTAGCTTTGGAGGAGCTTCAGCCAGAGTCCTTGTCCAATAGGTATGAGGTTCTTGCTCCTGGTGTGGACAAGGGCACAGACTACAGGGAGGATGAGCAAACTGACCACAGCACCGTGGTATAGAGCGCCATTCAAGGAGAAAAGAGAAATGTAGTAGTAATAGGGGATAGCATAGTTAGGGGAATATATACTGTTCTCTGCAGCAAAGACAGAAAGTCCTGAAGGCTGTGTTGCCTACCTGTGCCAAGGTTAGGACATCTCTTCTAGGCTGGAGAGGAACTTGGAGTGGGAGGGGAGGAGTCCAGTTGTCATGGTCCACATAGGTACCAAAGACATGGGTAAGGCTAGGAAAGAGGTTCTGCTTAGGGACTACGAGCAGCTCGGGGCTAAATTAAAAAGCATAAACACAAAGGTAATAATCTCCAGATTGCTACCTGAGCCACGTGCAAATTGGCATAAGGTAAATAAGATTACAGAGGTAAATGCGTGGCTCAAATATTGGTGCGGGAGAAATGGGTTCCGTTCATGGGGCACTGGCACCAGTACTGGGGAAGGAGAGAGCTGTTCTATTGGGACAGACTTCATTTGAACAATGCTGGGACCAGTGTCCTGGCGAAAACTAGGGATGTAGATAGGACTTTAAACTAATTATTGGGGGGTGGCGGTGGGGGGGGGGGGTTCAATTGAAGGGAAGTTTAAAAAATCAAAAAGAAATGAGAGCAAAGGTGCAGGGTGGTGAAGAGATGAACGATAATCAATGTGTGACAGGAAAGGGCAGAAAATATAAGCAGAACGGTGCAGCAGAAATTAGAACCAAAATTAATAATAATGGTAAAAAGTCAAAACTTAAGGCTCTTTATCTGAATGCACGCAGCATTTCTAGCAAGATATTTGAGTGGACAGCACAAATAGAAATAAATGGATATGTCTTGATAGCTAATACAGAGACATGGTTGCAGGGTGACCAAGACTGGGAACTCAATATTCAAGGGCATTCAACGTTCCAGAAAAATAGGCAAAAAGCAAAAGGAAGCGGGGTAGCTTTGTTAATAAAGGAAGGTATTAGTGCAGTGATGAATAGTGATATAGGTACAATAGCTCATGATGTTGAATCAGTTTAGGTGGAAATAAGAAATAGCAAGGGGAAGAAGTAACGGGTGGGAGTCGTCTATAGGCCCCCAAGAGATGCCTCACTGTAGGACAAAGTATAAATTGGGAATTAATGGAGGCGTGTAAGAAGGACACTACAGTTGTCATGGGTGATTTTAATCTGCATATTGACTGGACAAATCAGATTGGCAGGGGTAACATGGAAGATGAATTTGTAGAGTGCATCAGGGATTGTTTCTTAGAGCAACATGTTGCAGGACCTTCCAGGGAACTGGCTATTTTAGATCTAGTAATGTGTAATGAGGTCAATAAGAGATCTCATAGTTAAGGATCCTCTGGGGCGTAGCAATCACAACATGGTAGAATTTCAAATTCAGTTTGAGGGTGAACAACTCGGGTCACAAACCAGTGTCCTCAACTTAAATAAGGGCAATTACAGAGGAATGAAGAAAGAGTTGTCTAAAGCATGCTGGGAAAATAGACTAAGGAGAAGGACAGTGGATGAGCAGTGGCAGATACTTCATAACGCTCAGCAAAAATGAATCCCTGTCAAAAAGAAGGACTCAGTGAGAAGGATGAACCACCCGTGGTTAACAAAGGTGGTCAAGGAGTGTATCCAATCAAAAACTAAGGCATACAAAGCAGCGAAAACTAGTGGTATGCCAGAGGATTGGGATTTTTTTTAGGAACCAGCAGTGGATGATTAGAAAACTAATAAGGAGGCAGAAAATTGATTATGGAAGTAAATTGGCAAGAAATATAAAAATAAACAGCAAGAGCTTCTAACGGGTACATAAAAAGAGAGTAGCTAAAGTGAATGTGCGAACCTTGGAGGTTGTGACTGAAGAATTGATAACGGGGAACAGGGAAATGGCAGATAATTTAAACCAACATTTTGCATCAGTCTTCACAGTGGAGGACACTATAAATATTCCAAAGATATCAGATAAGCAAGGAGCTAATAAGAGGAAAGATCTTGTAACGGTCTCTATTACGAGGGTCAAAGTATTTGAGAAACTAATGGGACTAAAGGCAGACAAGTCACCAGGACCTGATGGCCTGCATCCAAGGGTTTTCAAGGAAGTGGCTGCAGAGATAGTGGAGGCATTGGTCAAAATATTCCAGAATTCACTGTATCCCAGGAGGGTCCCAGCGGATTGGAAAACTGCTAATGTGATGCCCCTGTTCGAGAAGGGAGGGAGACAAAAAGCAGGAAACTATAGGCCAGTCAGCCTAACATCTGTTGTTGGGAAAATGCTAGAGTCCATTATTAAGGAAGAAATAGCAGGACATTTAGGAAAGCTTAAAGCAATCAAAGAGAGTCAACATAGTTTTGTGAAAGGGAGATCATGTTTGACAAATTTGCTAGAGTTCTTTGAGGATATAACAAGCACAGTTGATAAAGGGGAACCGATAAATGTAGTGTATTTGGATTTCCAGAAGGCATTCAATAAGGTGCCACATAAAAGGTTGTTGCACATTTAGGAGCTCACAGTATTGGGGGCAATGTATTAGCATGGATTGAGGATTGGTTAACACACAGAAGACAGAGAGTCGGGGTTAATGGATCTTTTTCAGGTTGGAAAGACGTAACTAGTGGAGTGCCACAAGGATTGGTCCTAGGGCCTTAATTATTTACCATCTATATTAATGATTTGGAGGAGGGGGCAGAATGTAATGTATCCAAATTTGCTGGTGATACAAAAATAGGTGGGAGAGCATGTTGTGATGAGGACATAAGGAATCTGCAAGAGGATATAGATAGGTTGAGTGAGTGGGCAAAAACTTGGCAGATGGAATTTAATGTAGGAAAGTGTAAGGTCATGCACTTTGGTAGGAAAAATCAAAAGGCAGACTATTATTTAAATGGAGAGAGACTCCAAAAAAGTGCAGGGTGTTCTTGTGAAACACAAAAAGTTAGTATGCAGGTGCAGCAAGTAATTAAGAAGGCAAATGGAATTTTGGCCTGTATTGCTAGGGGGTTGGAGTTTAAAAATAGGGAAGTCTTGTTAAAACTGTACAGGATGTTGGTGAGGCTGCACCTGGAGCACTCTGTACAGTTTTAGTCCTCGTATTTAAGAAAGGATATACTGGCATTGGAGGCAGTTCAAAAGAGATTCACTAGGCTGATTCCTGGGATGAAGCGGTTGACTTATCAAGAACGGCCAAACAGGTTCATTAGGGTTTAGAAGAATGAGGGGTGGTCTTATTGAAATGTACAAGATTCTGTGGGGGCTTGACAGGGTAGATGTTGAGAAGATGTTTCCACTAGTGGGGGAATCTCAAGCTAGGGGACGTAGTTACAGAATAAGGGGACACTCATTTAAAACTGCGATGCAAAGAATTTCTTCTTTCAGGGGGTTGTGAATGTCTGGAATTCTCTACCCCAGAGAGTTGTGGAGGCTAGATCACTGAAAGTATTTAAAGAGGAGGTAGATAGATTTTTGAAATATCAGGGAGTTGAGAGCTATGAAGAGCTAGCACGAAAGAGGAGTTGAGGCCTGGGGCAGATCAGCCGTGATCTTATTGAATAGTGGGGCAGGCTTGAGGGGCCAAAATGGCCTACTCCTGCTCTTATTTCTTATGTTCTTATAATTCCATGTCAGGATGGTGTGTGGCTTGGAGGAGAACTTGCGGGTGCTTCCCATGCACCTGCTGCCCTTGTCCATCTAGATGATAAAGATTGTGGTTTTGGAAGGTGCTTTTGCAGGACCCTTGGCAGGCAGCTGCAGTGCATTTTATAGATACACACTGTTGCCACTATGCGTGGTAATGGAGGGAGTGAATGTTTAAGGTGGTGGATGCTGTGCCCATAGAGCGAACTGCTCTCTCCTGGGTGGTGTCAACTTTCATGAGTGTTGTTGAAGGCGCAGACATCCAGACAATGGCCAGTATTCCATCACAGTCCTGATTTGTGCTTTGCAGATGGTGGACAGACTTTGGGGTGTCAGGGGGTGAGTTACTCACTGCAGAATTCCCGGTCTCTGACCTGGTCATGTAGCTACAGTATTTACATGGCTGCTCCAGTTCAGTTTCTGGTTAATGGTAACCCCAGGATGTTTTAGGGGGTAGAATTCAGCAATGGTATTGCTGTTAAATGTTAAGGGGAGATGCTTAGATTCTCCCTTGTGGGAGATGGTCATTGTCTGGTCCTTGTGTGGCACGAATGTTACTTGCCACTTATCAACCCAAACCTCAATGTTACCTAGATATTTCATGCAGGCATGGAACTGCTTCAGTATCTGAGGAATTGTGAATGGTATTGAACACTGTTCAACCATCAGCCAACATCCCCACTTCAGACCTTATTCAAGAAGCAACTGGATGCTCCAATTTGGAGGAATTAGGGTTTTTATGGAATGAAAGATGGGCCAAATGCCCTTTGTCATCCATAGTTGTGATCTGTATCGCCCTAATCTTGTTGTAGTTGTTTTGTAAGTCAATGAAATACAGAAGAGACACTTTACGACTGATAAAACTGACTAAAGCAATTGTGGTATGCCATTTTTTATTAGGGCAACTTGTCCTGCTTCAGTCTTAAAGAATATGATAAACCAGCAAATAAAAAATTGTCTCACCCTGCTGAGGGCTGAAATACAAAGTAACCTTGGCATCCAATGCTTATATTATCACCAGGAGACACACTTCCCCTGGAGACATGGGTGAAAGTCACTTCTTATGTTTGTCTCAGAGCTCCCTGGAGGCAGCAGAGCAACATATCTCTCTTATAACATTTTGGATTGGAATAGGTGAAATTCAATTCTGTTGAACATGTCAATCGGCAGATTAATAACATTTTGTGAATAGCTGTATATAATATTGTGTGTTCACATCTTTATTTAAGTGTTTTATGTTGGTGTTAACAGATTTTCATCAACTACGTACATTTTTGTAATGTTATAATTTGTGATTAACTAAAAAGCTAAATCTCTTCAAATGGTTCAAAGCAGCAGTGCTGGAGATGCACTGAAAAATAACTTAATAGATCTAGAATAATTCGGCTATGCTCAAAATATACTTTCAAAGAAACCTGAATACAATGAAGTAGTTATTGCTGTATTAGATTGGTTAAAATGATTCATGTTTTGAAGCAAACTGTTGTGCCTTTTCTGAATAAGTGGGTTTCACAAACCTGCACATTTTGGTCGTGGCATTGTAGAGCTTTAGTTTATACTGGTTGTTGGCTGTGATAATGAAGCTCTCTTTACTGATTGGTGGATACCAGGCCATGCACGTAGGGACGGCACTCTGTTCTATTCGTTCGCTACTCAATATCCGCAGATCACCCTCAGTGCTATGAGTCAGATCGTACTCCACCTGAGAAATTGAAAAAAAAAATTATTAAATAAGTTTTGCAAGATAGCTACCACATCTTTCTTTTTTGAAACTAGAAGAAATGCTGTAAGGTCAGTGGCAAATACAATAATAAACATGAAGCAATGAAAATGAAATAGGTGAAACACATAGCAAACTATCATGGAAAAATTAGAATAAACGGTGAAAAATAATCAATAAATTATGTAAAGCAATTAGTATCAGAAGAAAACATCTAACTCAAAGTTAGAACTAAGGAATTCCCATGTATGTTGAATTCTTACCATTAATGATGCCACACCAGGAAAGGGATCTGGTTGAGATGAACTCCAAAGAGCCCAACCAAGTCAGAAGGGCCTGAGGTGGGCATTCACCACTAAATGAACCAACAATGAAAGTATATATCTATTTGAATTTGAAAGGTATGTTAACATCAGTGCCCCTTTTGGAAAGATGAAACGGTTGCAAGAAATTGCAATTAACATTTGTCTCTCTTTCTGTTTCTTTTTATAATTTGCATAAACAGCTAAAAGCTAATTTCATCAAGCAGGGATCGTGCTTAAAAGTTAGTGAATCTAGCAGTGCGTTTACAATATTTCTTGTTTGCTTTACCACTTGCTAATCAATAGCAGATGATTATTTTTTGCCAAATCATACTTAGGATTTGAACACAGTTTAACAGTTTTTATTCTGAGCTATGTCAAAAAATGGATTTTAATGCAGAAAAGGAGCCTGACCAAAATAAAACAGTTACCTACCAGAACTCTATCCTCTCCAAGAGACAATAGTCTGGGTTGATTGCTGTCCAAATATATCCCAAATATGAAACTTTGAATGGGTTTAAAGTGTGCATTTTGCCTTCCTAAATAGTTCCAAGACTTCTCCCTGAACAGAAACACTGTTACTGTAGTTTTACTATCCTGCAACAAAAAGAATAAATCATTACAAGAGCCAAGAGTGGTTTATTGTAAAGTAGGTTTATGGGTGTGAGTGTAGATGGTTCTGTCTGTGTGCTTTAATTGAATTAGAATCAGATGGACTGCAAGCTTGAAATTATCAAAAGAAATTAGGGGTAAAAGACATTTGAAATGCTAATGAGTAAACATGGATGAGGGCAGCATGCAGGGTGTGAAGGAAATTTGTATTTTTAGATAAGTGAAAGGGTTGTTTAGGTTTCAAAGGGATGATAGGATGTTTACAACCAACAAGATAAGCAAGGCCAAGCAGTATGCTTATTTTTCCCAAAGGTACTGACCATATTGACAACATGAAAGATTTTTATATTATGGAAAAAATAAATTTCCGAAGACATATAGGACAATGGGATTTACAGATTAAAGAGAGAGGAAGCATATATAAAGAGGGGTGCGAGGCAATTTCAGGCTGGTGGGCCAATTAAGGTCTGCCCAGCATGAAACGCAAACGGCAGCGCTTTGCAGAGCTGCCTCAGGGAGATGAAGAGTTTAAAAGAAAATAAAAATGTCATAAAACATGTCCCCTCATGTGTCTCTGTCACATGAGCAGGGACATGTTTTTAATTCAAGTGTAAAATTTTTATTTGATTTTTATTTGCTTTAGGAAACTCATCCCGCCCGTGGATGAGGTTCCCTAAAAAATGCCGCTTGGCCTTTTTGCCTGCCCGCCAACCATAAGGTTGGATTGGCAGCATAAATTTGAATTTAATTACCTTTTCAATGGCCTTAACAGGCCTTTTAAAAGTCGTCAGATGCGTTGCCGCCCACCAAACGAAATATCGCGGCACTGCGTAATGATGTCAGGACACTCGCCTGGCATCATCACGTGTCATTTTACACTCAGCCGAGTCGGGCCCACCCGCCAAGCTTAATATTTTGCCCAGTGTATTTATTTTTCCCAAAGATTACTGGTAAAAATTGGTATTATCATAAATTATTATGATGAGGGAGGTAAAGGCCAAAGACATAGTGAAACAATGGGAATTTGCATTCAAAGGGGAAAGTATGTATATAGGGAAGAAGGTTGTGTGTAAAGGCAGGCATTTTAAGATTTAACAAGTGTTAAAATCCTTCAGCATCTATGCCTCAAGCTGCTGTCTACAATGAACTGGAGTTAAGAAAACTCACTTTGAATTGGATTGTTCAGCGTGTGGTGTTTCTTTGCCTGGATCTTTTAAAATCTATGGGCAGGACTTTCTCCTTGTTAAGTGGGCACAGCAGGCAGGCCCAGGAACGGCCGCGAGACGGATCGCTGCCCGCGATTGGGCTCCAACTGCAATTCACGGCCAGCCAGCATGAAACATGCTAAAAGCCTCAGCGCTGCTGGGATGAGGGGGCGGGAAGAGTACGAGCACTAAAGTCTGTGCATGCGCAGCACTGAAACCTTCCTGAAGGCACAGAGCTGTCTCAGGGAGCTGAAGAATGTTAAATATAAAAATAAATGTTTTACAAATGATATAAACATGTCCTCACATGTGACTCAGTCACATGAAGAGGAACGTGTAAAAAATTTTTATTGTTTTTTAGTAACCATTGGAAACCTCATCCTGCCCATGGATGAGGTTTCATAAAAAATGCAAAGGCCGCCTGGCCTATTTGTCCGCCCGTCAACCAAAGGGTTGAGCGGGCAGCAAAAAATACATATTAATTAATTGCTGAAGAGCCTTAATAGGCCTCTTAATTGCCAGCGGGCGCACTGCCGCCTCTTGTGCGCACCCGCTGACCGAAAGATCGTGAGAGTGCGTGATGATGTCGGGATGCTCGCCTGACATCATCGAACACTATTTCACCCCCGTTTGGGTCGGATACATGTCCACCCGCGGGATGAAAAATTCTGCCCAATATGTTTGTCTTAACAGAGGTATAACTGGGAGTCAGATTAATTAGGGGATTTAGAAGTTATTATAGTAGTAATTTGTAGACATATGTATGTGCTTAAAATCATTTCTCTTATTAATAAATGTTTAATCCAGTTTTGTAAAAACCTATAAGGCTCGGTGATCTTATTATTACTGAATTCAAAACCCGCATCTCGAAACATACAAATTGCAAAAATAGTTGAGGTAGTTGTCTCAAGTTTCCCTCTGGGATTTGAGCAACTCAGCATTTACCATGAGCTGTGCCATAACATGGACTCATTACTTATGAATTCAATGCATAAATCTTCTCATAACAAATACAAATTGCAAAACCATTGGGATCGTGTGGCCAACTTTCCCTTGTAGATTTGGTCTGCCTGGCACACATCACTGCCATGTCATAACAAATTTATATTTCCTGTCTTTTACTTCCTGCTTTGCTACCTGCAAAGATTCTGCAATCTGAATAGCTGAGCAGCTTCTCTGCTGGTTTCCCTATTCCCTGATGCAACAGATCCCCTGCAGAGAGCATTGAATTCAAACTGCTTCTGGAAGACTGGAAATCTATACTGATAAATCTGCTGAAAGTCTGTAGGCAGTTGTACACGAGGTGAATAGCAAAAGGAGTTCCTTTACTGCTCACTTCAAAATCCAGGTATACATACAATTGTATCAAGTTCTTTTAACGATTAATCTAAGCAATCATTAAATATTTGAATAACTCACTATTGTTGCTAGGTAACTGGAATCATGAGAGAAGGCAATCTGAGTAACAGCATCCCTGGCATACTGGAAAGGTTCTGGGCACTCATCATTCAGAGAAAGTGCATCAAGGATGTGAACACATCCATCAGTAAGTCCAACTCCCAATAGTGAACCTATGGGAGTAAGAAAGTGGTGTTTAGCCAATGAAAATGTTTGCAAAGAATGCACAGGACAAATTTACTTTTTCTATTAAATGTTCATTTATTTCTAAGGTCAATAGAAAAGAACGTAGGGTGCGATGTAAAATGGGGGTGCTAATTCACTCCGAGCCCCTTTCATGATCCTGGTATAGATAAATTTCAACAGCAAGATTTTCTGATTGGCGTTGTTTTAATGCTGATGGTAATCCATTTATGTTATTGCTGGCATTAAAATAATGGCAATCGGAAAATCCAGGCAGTTCTTAATGAATATGTTCCTCAACATCAAATTGCAGCTAGTTTATCACTAGTTCACGGCCTCACTGAGAAGGACAAGCAGATGATTGGTGTGGAAAATAGAAAAATGTCACATTGGTGCATTAAAGGATATTGTTCTGAGGTTTAATTTTGGGGCAGAGTGAAGGGAGCTTTACTCTTGCACCTAACACCTGACCTCAGAGCACTTGATGCTGACTGTGGGTGCCTGAAATAGTGTGTGCCATTCATCAGCGAGAACATCCCTTGCCTCAATATGCATGAAATTATATTTACATACTAAAAAGATTGTTAATTTAATACCTGCTTCATTATAAGTCACACACTGAATATAGTTCCCTGTTCCAAAGAGCCTGCTACAGAGGGGTTCCTTCTTCTCATAGTTCCAGACCTTCAGGAGTCCACAGTAGCTTCCCATACAGATCAAAGGCTGAGCAGGATGACATGCTATAGCATGTACCGCTGCACCATGCTCCTGCAATAACACTTCAAGTTTGCACCCATCTCCAGTTACATGAGCCACTGTAGCATCAACTGTTGCTACAACAAAGTTTCTAAATAGAACAAAACACACACAAAAGCATATAAACTAAGAAAACATTTTTATTACTTAGGCAATAAGCGGAATTCTGCTTTTCAACTAATGAGTTGTGACACCTTGAAGAAATACAAATAGGTTGGAAACATTAGTAAATATTAACAAATAGATGTTTAAAATGGTTTAATCTCGTCAGAAAACACACATATCTCCCACTTTATAAGCTGGATTTCATAGGGGAAGGAGCACATTGCTCACCCCCCCCATCGATGCAAGAGTTGACAAGTAGCCGACGCAGTTAAAAACAGCCTACCCCACAGCCACAACATGCTGCTGGCAGGCGAAATAGGTCAAGAGTGGGACTTCTGACCCTCAATGGGAGGAAGTCCCACCCTCAAGAGATGCTGGCCAATCGGATTGGCTGGCAGTTCTAGCAGTCCCAGCAGCACCAGAACTTAGAAGTGGGTGCTGCCAGGACTGCAAACAGGCCCACACAGAACTTCAATGGATCCTGGAACCAGGGAAATCCTGGGCATTTAGGGCAGGGTGGGATTGGGGAACTTTAGTGGGGAGGGTGGAGGGGGCATGTTTTGGAGGTCAAGTGGCAGGAACAAAGGGGGGAGGTAACATCTTGAGAAAGGGGTGCCCCCGAAGGACGTCCCCCTTCCTTCCTGCCTTTTAATCACGCGCTTAACAAACATCCTGCCCACTCGCGACCGCCTGCCAATGCCAATCATATTATGGTGTGGGCAGTGTAATATTTGGGTCAATTGGTTTGGTAACAAGCTCAGCTGACCATTAATTATTTATTTTAAAATGGCTTGCGGTCTGCTGATTTTGGCGCCACACACCTACCATATTATGGGGGACAGCTTGGAGGTTGGGGGGAAGGTGATGGGCATCCCTCATTTTTACAAGCAGCCCCTCCCCCTGCTAAAAACACACCTGGCGTGGGGTCATAAAATCTTGCCCTATATGTTTAATCCTGTATCACCAGGAAGGAGTAGCAGTGACAAGAAGAGCAGGCCAACAGTTCATTCCAAATTAAGTCATTGTACTCGGGATGGAGGAATATACATATATTCTTCACCAACTCTCCACCAAGCATTCATCTGCCCTATCCTCCTATTTCTATACTCACTAGCATGTGGCATGGAAGTATTCCAGCGATAACTACCTTTGAGATCCTGCTTGCTAGTTTCCTTCCTAACTTTGGGTGGTAGATATAGTTAAAAATTGATTACATTTTTAATACAATCTTGATATTTCAAGTGATATTGCTTGAGCATATGTAAAAATTAATAACATTTAAATAAAATATGAAGCTTACTAACCTGACAATAAATTGCTGAGCATTGATGTTAGACTCTGATGGGTAAGAAGTTTTCCCATCGGCTTTGGGAGCTGGTTGACTGGAGAAGGAAATTGAACTGATGGGTCCCAGGTTGAAGTTACTATACCAATTAAGTAAGCAAAGTTGCTCATCATAAAACTTGATGCAACCTTTGACATCACACGTCACTATATACCTGTAATGAATGTTAAAAATGCAGTTACTATCATACAAACAAATACAGACAATTTGATTCTATTGCATGGAAACTAACACATTTGTCTCAAACAATATTGCAACACCATTAGACTTATAATGCAACCCACATCTAGAGGTGCATGAGGCTGACAAAGCATATGCTTATGTCTATTTTCCGTGGCTTGTTTTTCCTAGAACAGGTCACTTGCCTGAACCCAAAGGCTATAGCTTGAGTGGCATCAAGCGTCGCTGACCAGGAGTCTCTCCTGCTCTTACCACCTGCCATTGGCATGGTAAGATTTGGTTGATAATCAACCTGTTTGGCCACATTATGAATGTACCATCCACGGCCATCAAGTCCTAGGGTGGAACTCCAACCCGGAGCTTCTGGCTCAGAGGCAGGGACACTACCCACTGTGCGACAAGACCTCCTTTCAACACCATTGCAATCATAAAAATACTAAGATGAACTTTTAGATGCAACTTTATATTTCAGGATGTTTAAGCTGCCTAATTCCCCATTCCAGTTTGATAACAATAAATACCTTCCTAATTATGTCATCATTCAGCTCCTAATATTACTTATTATTAGTATGTGGACATTGGGCCAAAAATTCCCATGGCACCATTTCACTATCAGAACTAAAGCGGATGGGATCAGGGCACTGAGCTCACCATAAATGACCAGTTTACAGAAATAGAGGTATGTATGCTTTCAACACCACAGATACATATTGGGCTGGATTTTATTGCCCTCTGCTGGTGTGTTTGGAGGTTGGCAATTAATGGCCACTTAAGTGCCTCATCCCACCCCACTGCTGTTTTACCCATGGCAGGGGAGACCAGTCCCACTTTTACTGGGTGAGCTGGTATCAGACGTGGTGGGGGGTGGGGGGAGAACCTCCTTTGAGCGGGTCCCGTTTCAGCAGAGGCACCCCCCCGCCTCCCCCCCCCTCAAGGACATACCTCCCTCTTTAACTCTCCGCCCCCCCCGGCCTGTCAAACAAACCACCCCACCTCGCTGGGGCCTGCCAGCTAGGTCCCATTGATACCCCGGACTTACCTTCAGTCCGGATTCCATAACCTCTTCTTTGGGTTCGGGCTGTAGTTCCACCTGTGGCCACCACTAGAACCTGCCGCTGCTGGGACCACAAAGCTACGAGCCAATCGCATGAGTCAGGAACTCTCTAAGTGGGACTTCCTCCCCAGCTGGGGGCAGCAGTCTTGCCCTGAGCTAATTAATGCTCTGTCGAGCATAAAATAGCTGCGGGGCAAGCCGGCTTTTTCGTGGGCGGGCTCCCGACCAACTTTTTAGTTGGGGGTGGGGGGGCGTGGGAACACAGCACCCTGTAAAATCCAGCCCATGGAACTGGAAAATCTTGAAGCTGCAAGAGTTAGACCCCGAGTACACCTTGAATGTTTTTTAAAAAGTGAACCTCGAAATTACCCATGATGGAGTGTGAGAATGGGAGCTGTGGAAGGGGTAGGAGGATGGTGAGGCAGGGAAGGGGAGCTGGGGAACCAGAAAATACCAGAAGGTGAGGCAGAGACCTGGGAGGAGGATTTTTAAAAATGCTACAACACAAACAAAATACTGCAGGTGCTGGAAATTTAAAATACCACAGAATCACAGAATGTTACGGTGCTGAAGGAGGCCATTCGGCCCACCAGCTCTCCCAATGAGCATTATGACTTAGTACCATCCTCCTTCAAATAATCATCTAATGCCCTCTTGAATGCCTCGATTGAACATGCCTCCACCACACTTCCAGGCAGTGCATTCCAGACTCAAACCACTTGCAAATCGCTTTAAATCTGTGTGCTCTCATTCTTGATCCTTTTTCGAGTAGGAACAGTTTCTCCCTATGTACTCTACCCAGTCCCCTCATGATTTTGAACATCTCCTCTTAGCCTTCTGCTCTCCAAGGAGAACAGTCCCAACCTCTTTAATCTACCTTCATAACCATTCTCGTAAACCTCTTCTACACTCTCTCCAATGCGTTCACATCCTTCCTATAATTTGGCGCCCAGAACTGTATACAATACTTCAGCTGAGGTCTAACTAGTGTGTTATATAAGCTCAGCATAATCTCCCTGCTCTTGTATTCTATGCCCCTATTAATAAAGCCCAGGATACTGTATGCTTTATTAACTGCTCTCTCCACCTACCCTGCCACCTTCAATGATCTATGCACATATATACCCAGGTCCCTCTGCTCCTGCACCCCCTTAAGAATTGTACCCCTTATTTTATATTGTCTCTCCATGTTCTTCCTACCAAAGTGCATCACCTCACATTCTCCACATTGAACTTCATCTGCTGCCTATCTGCCCACTCCACCAACTTGTCCATGTCCTTTTGAAGTTTTATACTGTCCTCCTCACGGTTTACAATGCTTCCAAGTTTCGTATCATCTGAAAACTTTGAAATTGTCCCCTGCACACCAAGATCTAGATCATTAATATATATCAGGAAAAGCAAGGGTCCCAATACCGACCCCTGGGGAACTCCACTACCTTCCTCCAGCCCGAAAAATATCCATTGACCATCACCCTGTTTCCTATTACTCAGCCAATTTTGTATCCACTTTGGTATTGTCCCTTTTATTCCATGAGCTATAACTTTTCTCACAAGTTTGTTGTGTGGCACAGTATTGAATGTCTTTTGAAAGTCCATGTACACCACATCAACAGCATTACCCTCATCAACCCTCACTGTTATCACTTCAAAACAACTCCAGCATGTTAGTTAAACACAATTTCCCCTTTAGAAGTCCATGCTGGCTCTTCCTAATCAACCCACATTCTTCCATGTGACTATTAATTCTATCCCAAATAATTGTTTCAAGAAGCTTCTCCACCACTGAAATTAAACTGACTGGTCTGTAATTGCTGGGCTTATCCTTGTAAAGGATATATCATTTTTTCCCCCTAATATTACTGTGAGATACTGAAGCATGCTTATGGGGACAGTGTGTATGTATGTTTGTGTGTATGTGTGTCTAGTTTAATTAAACTGCAGACAGTCAGACTGCAAGATCTGAATCATCAAAAGGGATTAGGTGTAAGACAGGCATTTGAAATGGAGTTGTATAAGCTAGGATGAAGTCTCAGTAGATATGGTGTGAATGGAATTTGCATTTTTAGGTAAATTGAGAGGTTGTTTGATTTTCAAAGGGACATGATAAGATGTTTACAACTGGCAAGATAAATAAGGCAAAGTTATTAAGTTCATTTTTCCCAGAAGTGCTGGCCCTAATGACAGCATGAAAGATTTTTATATTCTGGGAAAAGTAACTTCCAAAGCAAGGGTGAAGCAATGTGGTTTACAGATCAAAAGGGAGAAAATATATTTAAAGAAAGATGGAAAGCTGTGTAAAGACTGACTGTGTGAGATCTTAAAAGGTGCAATGTGTGAAACAGACTTGTGGAAAAAGCCTCTAGCCCCCCTGGAGAAATTTGCTGTTCCAGAGAGCAAGGTTTTGTTAAAAGCTTTGGAATTCCATTGTCGAGTGACAGGGAGAAAGAAGCTGTGAAATACCTCCCTTACAGCAACAGTGGGTGCTTGTGGTAATATTGCTGGATGTTTTATAGATGAAGAATCTATTTGGACTATTGCCTGAAAGGGGTGTGTAGTTGGGAGTCGAGTTAAGTGTACATCTTGTGAGAACTGTTATAAAACTAAATGTAACTATGTAATTATAGTCTTATGCATTTAAGTTTTCTTTTCCTTTGTTAGTAAATGTTTTAATTTAATCTTTAAAATCTCAAAAGGTAGTAGTGGACTCATTACTTCTGACTTCAGAGCACAAACCTTCTAATAAATACAAATTGCAAAATTATTGTGGTAGCCTGGCCAAGTTTTCCTTTGGGATTTGGTCAGCCTGCCAAATGCCACCTGCCATATCATAACATCCTTACAACCTTTTTTGAACAAGGGCATAATGTTTGCAATTCTCTAGTCCTCTGGCACCTCCCCTGAGTCTAGGGAAGACTGAAAGATTATGGCCAGTGCCCCTCCAATTACCCCTCTTACTTCCTTCAATATCCTTGGATGCAAGTCCCCAGTCCCAGTGCCTTGTTAACTTTTAGTGCCGACAGTTTATCCAACACTTCCTCCTTGTCAATTTTGAACCCTTCTAGTAACAGAACAGAAAATACTGGAAATACTCAGCAGGTTTGGCAGTCTTGGAGAAGAGGGTTAACGGGCTGAAGTTTGAGATCCCGGCATGAGCGGGCACGGAGGCAGGCAGGGCAGAGTTTCGTGTGCCAGCTGGCATGCTGGCTTCCCGGCACCATCCCTTGGGCCAATTCCCCAAAAGACAGGATGAGTTGGTGGCAGGGCTACCCATACATGGGTAGCCAAATAGACTGTTTAAAGGCCAATTAAGGCCTATTGTCAGGGGTCCACGGAGGCTTCGGGGAACAGCCCAACTGCCTGGAGGTGACCTTCTCAGCAGTTCGGGGGAGGCAGCACTCCAGGTAGGCTTTGAGGCTCCCCCTCCACAGTGGCGGCCCAGCTGCTATGGGCATTTTTTATTTTAAAAAAAATCTCTCTCTCGCTTACCTGAAAAGGCAGCCAGCTGCTTCTTCAGTGCTGGATGGTCTCCTATTGGCACTCCAACTTTGAGAGCCCACCTGTGGCCCGTAATTGGACAGTGAGCCCATCCATTGGCCATCAATTGGCTAACTTGGGGAAAATCACAGCCAGGTGACTGGCCCACAAACAGTGTGGACTGCTGATCAGCTTTTGACACTGACATCAGGGTGCTGAAGCTCATGGGGAGGTTCCTGTCCAACATTTCATCTGTGGCCTTTCATCAGAACAACAATGATGGCAGCTAGATTAAAGAAACAAGTAGCAAATTTAAGGAAGCTGGACATGCAAGGCCTATTGGAGAAATGGAGCAGAAGGGATGGCCTGGAGTTGAGCCTAAAAGATGATGAGCGTTGACTATGGCAGTAAGTGTGGTATGTCCTTAAACCACAGAACTATTTTATGGTGCAGGAAAAATTTGAACACCTCAACTGAGAAGGCAGGTCATCTATAAATTCCCCCAGGTCCTTTTTTATAGGTATGACCAGTGGCGGGCATCCCAGCTGATGTTAATACTGGCCAAGTCAGATCCCAGAGTGCAACCTGGCTTGGTAGATCCTAACTTTGTTATTTTTTAGAAACCGTGGAGATCAATTACTGAACACACTCACAAAAGCCTGCCAGTATACTGTTAACACAAAGAATAAAACCTTTGTTAAACAAGAAAAAATGAACTATATTACACTAGACAAAAAGGTTGGAAAGATTTCAATACAGATACCAGAAAATGATTTAAATTCACACTATTCCTTTTATCCCAGCAACCCTTACAGACACAAAACCCCAGTGAAGATTTACCACTGTCTCAACACCAAGATTTCTTGCTTGGGTTAGCTCAGTTTCAAACAGTTTTCTTCCAGTGGACTGTTGAGCAGTCACAAGATGCTTTTCTTCAGCTGGTATTTCTCCCTGAGACACCCAAAAACCACAATCTGAACTCACTATTACTTCAACTTCAGAGCAAACACATGGAGCAGGATTTTGCCCTTGGTGGGGGTGCTTAGCAGGGGCGAGCGGGGTCGGCCGGGAAGCTGTCCGCCACTCGTGACTGGCTCCACACCGCAAATTCATGCTGGCGGGCCAATTAAGGCCTGCCCAGCGTGGAACATGAGCAGCAGTGCTCAGCGCTTCCTGTGCGGGTGGGGGGAGGAGGGTGAGTGGGCCTAGCGCGATCTTCACACATTCGCGTAAAGAGCGCTTCAATCTCCCTCAGGCACGGAGCTGCCTCAGGGAGATGAAGCGCTGTTTAAAAAATAAATAAATAAAATTGTCATAAAACATGTCCTCTCATGTGGCTCTGTCACATGAGCTGGGACATGTTTTTAATTCAAAAATAAATTTCATTTGATGTTTACTTGCTTTAGGAAACCTCATCCCGCCCATGGATGAGGTTTCCTAAAAAATATAAAGGCCGCTTAGCCTTTTCACCTGCCCGCCAACCGTTCGTCACCCGTTAATGGTGTTAGACACCATTAGACCCGTTAGACAACAGTTAGGTTGGATGGGCAGCGTAAATTTGAATTTAATTAGCTTCTTAATGGCGTCATCGCACCTGCACGCCCAGTGCAATATTCTGCCCATGAGTTCCCTAAACTCAGTTCCCCAGCAGGCTTACAGGATTTATATTAGAGAGATTAGATCTTCTGCCTGCACTCTCTGCTATACACACAACCAGGGAAAATTTTTCCTTATGATTTCCTGGCTTGGCTCCTCCTTGCAATGTTGGCCAAATCGCAAATCTAACACCACTGGCCTCACTGCACCCCTTCTCTCCCAACATTCCCTGAAGTTGACCAAACAGCCAATTTCAATCATTATTTACATAGTGCCAAAAGTGAGATTTGACAGTGCAATGCAGAGGCTCCACAGAAGTCAGCTCTGACTCCTGAGCTAGAGGCCTCAGGACTCTCTACATTCCACTTTTCAGAGTGGAACCCCAATGAGCATTGCATTCACATGAAATACTGAGGGTCATACTGAAGGACTGACTCAGATGGCAGAGATCACAATGGAGTCCAAAGCCATCACTAATGCCAATATCCGAGAAGGATTAAACATAGCACATTACTACCTGGAGAAGGTAATGGAAGCACAAATCTCTGCACTCATTCCTCTGATTGGCTACGCGCCCCCCCCCCCCCACCCCCAAACGGGGAGAAAATTCTCCCCATTATATAATGTAAAATAATAGATATTAGGGGAAAATTTCAAAATTGTAAGCAGACGTTGAGGTTTGATTCATGATGACAACTAAACTCCTCAATTAAACTTCAACTTGAAAATTAATTTCCACGATTGACTTTTCTATCTACTTTTACTCTCATCTCCTAGAAAATATTTAGCTTTCAATTTGTAAATAATGGCATAATTAAGGTTTCAAATCACCTCAATTGCAAATAAATATGTTACGAGATGCAATTTAAAAAACACAGTTGAATTGTATGTTCTTCAAAAAAAGAAAAATCCTATAGTTGATTATTGGGAAATTTCCATTCTGTATGACAATTATTTCTTCATTTGTGATATTCTCTGAGAAGATGAAGAAATAGGAAAGATTTCCTCATCACTCTTTGGAGCAACATTATAAACATATTCTTTTTATCTGTGTATACAATTTCAGTAATTAAAGAAAATTATGCCTAGACATACTTATATTAAGAATTCATCTTTGAAAATACTTAATTCGATCAAAAATATCTCACTAATGCAGATATGTTTTAAGAGTCCAGCAGGGAATAAATTCCTCTTAACAAAAAATGGGAGAATGTTTTTTTTTTCGGCATTAATGATGTACGAACAAAAGTTTCGGAATGCACAGCTTTGAAATATGTAATTTCCAAGAAACCAATTTTGTTAAGGGACCAGTAACTAAATAAAAACATGCATTTCCCCATGCTGGGGAGCAATTTTGAATGATTACAATGAAAGTTAAATACACATCCGAGTTTGCAAAGAATTCACTGGTGGGAGCCTGCCTCCCCCTTACCTGTCAGACACCGTGACCACTGTAATACTATCATTTTGTAGATTCATCAGCTTTAGAGCTTTTTTTTTGTATGATTTTACTGCATCAGACTGAATTTGTGGTGTTTGCACAGTGTCCCAGATAACCAAATTCCCTGCAGAAGTAGCACTGAGTACTTGTGAAGGGGTAAGATGGAAAACTGATTGGCTGTAAAGTCCCACAATCTTGTTAAATGTCTGTGGAAGAAAATATCATAGGGATAAAGTTTAAGCAGTTGACTGTAATCGGGCAAATATCAATCTCCTTGCTGCAACACTTGAAGCATAACTTATTGTCAGTGAGTAGGAAGTTAAAAACATTAAGAACTGCTGGTTAATAGTTACTTACATAGTCTACGTTATTCTTGTTTTTGTATTTTTAAACCCTTCAACTATCGGGCTGAATGCCTGCTCTAAGGCAGTGTCATGTTACCCAGCTCCTATCAGCATGCTGCTGAGAGAGACTGCTCTCTCCTCTGATTTCCCTTCCCACTGTTGGAAGAGACCTTTTGTTATGCACCTGGTTCAGATCAGGAACAAAACAAAGCAAGGCATTCCTGTCCCCTCTATGTCATGCAGCAGTCACATGCTGACATTGAGCAGTCACATGCTGACATTCAGCACCACCACACCACTCTTCAATGCTGTTTTTAAGATATTTATAACTCTCTTGTAAATAAAGGAGATAACTGATGCATCATTAAATGCTTTTGTTTTGATTCTGTTCCAAATATCTGCTGCCCTGTAGAAGAAAGAAAATCCTCTAATCTCTAGCATCATTTGAGGCTTGTTAATTTAGAAAATGAATAATTTTCAAAAACGCTACACAGAACGTGGAAAATATGGAACATTCTTGTTTCAGAAATACTCAATCATTAAATTATTTGCCTAACTATATATTATATATGTGGTTTGTTTCCGGTTTCAACATAGCACTTTATATAGTAACATGTCATTAATACTTACTTCATCTGTAAGGATTGGTGATGCAAATTCCAACTGGTTGTCTTTCTAAAAGGAATGCAATACAGACATAAATTTATGAATGAGCTATTATTAAAATTACAGTACATATTTGTATATTAACATTTAGTTTCTCTTAAAAATGTGCATAACTTTCCTAAAAAAAATCAAATGCCACTCACAATTGCTCCTTAGTTTGCCTTTCTACTGTAGTTCTTTTTTCAAAATATTGATAGATGTGGCAAATTGCCATTATGACAATGTTGAGTTTCTGATTGCTGGTTATTAAGGATTTTAATGGAGGACTGTGCGGTCAGGACCACTGTTCAACAAGCAGGACAGGCCTTTTGAGTAATTATCTGCTTCTCCATATCTATTTCCCTTTTCCAATGGCAAGTTGTTATTATAGTGTAACATAGTTGACATAGGCAGCTTCCATTTTAAATGTGAACATAGGAATTTATATATTGGAACTATAAAATTCAGGATAGAATGCGTGACTTTAAATGGGCACCAAAGTATGCCGGCAGGCTCCTTTCCAATTAGACGTTGCTGTCAAATCCTGCTTCAACTGAAGATCACAGTTGATCTTAACTCTCCATTTGCAATGGAAATCAAATAGTGTATTTTTAAAAAAGAAAATCAGTCATTTCTTTCAGCATTCTCTGACCTGGAGCTGGAACGTACAAAAAGTTGCAAATATCCTTAAATAATCTCAGGGGCAGAATTTTCCCCCCATTGGGGGGACGTTTAGGAGTGGGCACGTGGAGGTGCGCCTCTGATCAGCGCCCCTGATCAGGGGTGTGCTGCCATTTTACGTGGGCGGGCCAATTAGGACCCGTCCAGTGTGGCATCCGCCAGGAAGCGCTATGCGCTCCCTGTGCAGGGGGGTGGGAGAGAGAGGGTGGATTCCCTAAGCCTAGACTGTGCTCTTTCACGCATGCGCGCAAAAGTGTGCACTCATCTCCCTGAGGCTAAGTGCTGCCTCAGGGAGATCGCCTCGACTTTTAAAACTATTA
This sequence comes from Cetorhinus maximus, assembly GCF_964194155.1. Lineage (NCBI taxonomy): Eukaryota > Metazoa > Chordata > Chondrichthyes > Lamniformes > Cetorhinidae > Cetorhinus > Cetorhinus maximus. The sequence continues at coordinate 96,004,499 of NC_135890.1, forward strand.
AAAATAGCAAAAAACAAAAATTCCTTACATGTCCCCTCACATGACAATGTCACATGAGTTGGGACATGTTCATAATTTACAGACCAACTTTATTACAATTTTAAAACCCCACATGAAACCTCATCCCGCCACTGGATAAGGTTTCATGTTTTCTCTATTTGCCGCTGGGGCTCCTGGTCGACCCGCCAACCTTAAGGTTGGATGGGCAGGTCCTTTAATTGGTTAATTGATTTTGCTGCGCCCCCACCTCCCTGAAAATTTAAATGGGGCGGGATGACATCGGGGGTTCCGCCCGACATCATCCTGCATCATTTTACGCGTTGGCGAGCGGGCCCCGCCCCCCGCCGACAGTAAAATTCTGCCCATGGAAAAATAAAATTTCCCTGGCATGTCCCCTCATGTGACATGTCCATCACTTTTAATTAAATTTTAATTAAATTTTTAAAAACCTACATGAAACCTCATCCCTTCCGTGGATGAGGTTTCATGCTTTTTCTGAAGCATGCCAGGGCTCCCGGCCTGCCCGCCAACCTTAAGGTTGGACGGCCAGGTCCTTTAACTAGTGCAATTACTTTATAAATGGCCTCAATAGGCCGTTGACAGGTCGGCGGGCGCACAGTTAATTTGGCTGCGCCCCTACCGACCTGAAAATTGAAATGACGCAGGGTGACATCGGGAGTTCCGCCCGATGTCATCCCGCGTCATTTTACGCTTCGGCGAGCAGGCCCTGCCCCCTGCTCGCCGACCTCAATATCCTGCCCCAGAAGTTTATAAACAGCTACAATTACCTAAATTTACCTATTAAGAGCCCTTCCCACAGGGAGCACTTGAATAATGAATTTAAAGGGACAGGGAATATTAGCAGCTAAACAGCATAGTTGTGCTCCATATATCAGATTACCTGTATGCTGCATAAGAAAGATTTGGATATATTTGGATTTATTTGGATATGTATTGGATATATAAAACCAAAAATTTAAAAACAAATTTAAAAATGAAAATGCCCAGAGAAGATACCAAAGTTATTCAGATTTATTTCAATTGGTTGATAAATCCCTTATAAATAAAGTTCACTTTTTTAAAGAAATAAAATTCCTATGTTGTAAATTACTTATATAACATTATATATGTCAGTAAACTAGACAAGTTACCCAATTTTCAAGCTTTGGACAGAACTGTAAACCGCAAGACATCATCTGAAGTCTTTCTGTAAATGTCAGCACTTATTTGTAGCCATCTTCTAATTTATGCCAAACAAAAAAAAGAGTCATACAGACTCGAAACATCAACTCTGTTTCTCTTTTCACAGATGCTGTCAGACCTGCTGAGTTTTTCCAACAATTTTTGTTTTTATTTCAGATTTCCAGCATCCGCAGTATTTTGCTTTTAAAATAAAATAAAAGGTGCTTGAAGTAAATGACTGGGTCACACTCCACTAATATGCAATAAAACTCACCCAAGTGTAGAATACAACTTCAGTTTTACTGTTGCTGAGCAGCTCAGTATCATCTTCAGGATTAAATAGTACAAAAGTCTAGAAAGAACAACAGGATAACAAGAAAAGCTATCAAGCTACTTTTCAACCTGTTACAGTCAACTCCACTTAAGTGACTGTCTGACAAATTACCTTAGACTAAAATTAATAAAAATCCCAAAACATTTCCAATCTAGATCTATTAGATTCATTCCTGATTACTGAATAATTACGAACATAAACTACAGTAAAGCAAAACTGTTTTTTGCACAGATTACAAATCTTATCATATTTAGAGGTTGAGTGACAATTCCTTTCTGGAAAACCTCTTTACAGTAAATTAGAAGATCAATGCAAGAATAAACATTTTGAATTTTCAAAAATTTTTCCATTACAATTAATTTTAGATCAGCAATTACATAACACCAAGGCTGTACTAATACTTAACTGTGAAGTATTGGCAAGTAAATATTGCTAAATTTATGCCTAACTGGTCACTTTCTCAAAATAAATGAAGCACATTATAACAACACAACATTGGAATGAGTTTTGATGCAAGGTAAATATGCTTCATTAGAATAACTGAAAACAGAGCCAAGCCTTTTAAACATTTGATTATGGGGCAAATATGTTTATGCAGAAAAATCTGTTACTTTGTTTTTTCTAAGGGCCATATAACACAAGATGTAAAATTATGATTACTTTTAAAACAAAATATATCTATAATATGTTAAAAATTACTTATGCGTAAGCTTCCTGCCAACACTTTTCCTACTGTGTCCACACTTATAATGGAAATGGCCTACGTAATTACATCCTCCCCAAATAGAGACACAGCAAGAGGGTCTAATTAAATTGTGACAGGTTTCATTAGAAATATGGGCATACGAAGTTATAATGGAAATACATACATAAGATCAGATTGTCGGACAAAATAGGAGTCGAACTATATTTGCTCATCTGTTCCAATTATCCACAGTTATCTAACTTCATTTCATGTGCCGGCAGCATTTGCTGTTCACCCAATAGGAGAGTTTTAGCATGGGTGACTGGGTGGGATTGAGTGAGTGGGTGGAATTGGGTGTGGGCGTGGATTTAAATGAATAAAAATTCCAAGTGCATCAGGGAACCAGTTCCAGACTGTCAAATACTAGGTTTTATGGAGGTGAGACAAGGGACAACCTGAGGCTCCAGGAGTTAGGTTGGCATTTTAGTTATGTTAATGAAGCAAGAATCCTCAGATACAACCTGCTTCACAGGTTTAACCATGGCCAGCCCAGTTTTCTGTCTTCCTCTCCGCAGTTGCTGAGTTTTTCCGGCTATTTTTGTTTTTGCTTCAAAAGTGCTTGATGGTTGTAAAATGCTTTGGAATGTCTACGGCCATGAAAGGCACTATATGGAAGTCTTTCTTTACTTTTGAGGATTAGAAATGGCACTTTCACTTAAAGATTAGACTTCCACAGGAGTTGACTGATCTCCCATCTTAACGTTAGTGGAAGATTTGTGGAAAACTGGGAGAAACAATGTAATATTTTGAAATGGCAGCCAAAAGTGACATGAGAGTTTTATGTATGTTATATGAGGCATATGATGTTCATCTTACTAATTTTAATGTATCTTAACTGGAGCAAAAAAATGTAATTGATGATAATCTTTCAGATATGTACCTGAAGGCTAAAGGCAGGACTCAGGTCCACAGAACAAAGTGGTCCCTTAGCTTCTGAAGTCCAGTCCCAGATGCACACCCGCTAAAAAAATGTACAAAATACAGTTTCAGGCACAATAAAATGAACATTTAATGAAGTACAAATACTTATTAACTTACCAGTGCTAAAGTTTTATATCTTTGTTTGAATTTCTCCAATCAGATTTGCACCCCTCCGAAAGCATTGAAAAAGGTCTAACAAAATCACAGACCAAATTCTATGTGGTTGTAGTTTATCATTCCACCTCACCCTCATTATCCAGCTCAGTGGAATAATCCTTTCCTGGTTGTGTCCATAACTATTCAATCATAGCCACTTGGCGGAATTTTCCGTGCCCGCTGGGGTTGGCGTGTTCGGTGGCATGAGCAGACAATATGGCAAGAAGGCCAAAAACCTGTTTCAAGATGTCGTGAAACCAGTTTTCAATTGTCCGCTCAGCCCATCGACGGCAGGCCACATTTCCCACCATCGGACATCGGGAACTTCATTGTAATAAACCAGTATATCATTATAAGGCTAGCCTGCCAGTCTCATCCGCCACCCCCCCCACACCCACCCCTCTAGATCATCCACCCACATTGGCATGATTTCACAGCAGCATATATAAAGCGTGCATTTGGAGGGCTGTACTTTGAGGGGAACTCAGAGGTGAGCATACAGTAACATTGCACAGCGCTCGGCCTGGGTCGCCTTTTAGACTTCAAGGTTGAGGCATGTTGGAGGGGTGGGGGTAAGGGCTGCCCTGAAACAACTTTGGCGGGGGTGGGGGTGGGGGGCAAAGACTGCCTTGTGGCTGAAGATAGTGTACAAGCACATGCGGGGTTGGGTGGGGTGCAGGGTGGGTGGGGAGGTGGGGGGTGGTTGTGGGGGGAGGTGGGCGAGGGAAGCAGTCACGCATCAGGGACACCTTGTATAAAGTGACGATTTCTCTACAGCTGAGACAGTTCAGGCGCAGCCACATTGATATGACTGGAATTGGGCCTTTAGATTCTCTGCCCACTCACGCAACGCAGAGGCATAAAGTGCCACCAAGTGCTCCAGAGCTTTTCACCCCTCAGGCACAGGCTGCAAACTAATGAGCATTTTAGTGGACTGCAGAACAGTTAGACGACTGGGTACATTGTACAATCTCCTTGCTAAAGCTGGCTGGTGGACGCACTCACAGCCCCTTGCAATGTCATCATCCCAGTTTGGACCAGTCTCCCCCATGGTTCAAGCTAACAGTGCAGCCTTGCAGTGCGGGTTAGGAGAATGCCTGTGCCTGAGCTGAGAGCACAGCATGCAGTCCAATGGGCAAAGCTGCTGCCAATTGGTCGGGTGGAGTGGGGCAGAGGAAGGTGGGGTTTCGGGCAGCCATGCAGTGCACTAATCTCTGGCCATCCAAGTGATGGCCAGCACTCTCCGGGATGCATTAAGGGACCTTCAGATTTAACCATGAGAGGTTCTTAGTACACCCATGCTAATCCATGTGTCTCTCTCTTTCATCCTGCAGGAGGAGTACATCAGGATCATGGAGCCTGGTGAACTAGCTGTACGCCTTGTGGTGTACAGAGAGTGAAAACAATGGAGAAGAGAGCGGCTGAGGCACCTGGCTGTTCAGAGAGAGGAGCAGCACCCTTTAGAAGAAGGGGCAGCTGGGGCTCCTGCACACTCCGCTGAAGAGCCACAGCAAACTGTCGCTGGTGGTTGCCTGGCTAGACCCAGGGTCTATAGACCTGCCATTCATTCCTGCATATGACCGAGAACTAGTGTCGCCGAAGACTGTGCATGACTAGGGAACTGATCAGTCACATCTGCCAGCTACTGCAGGATTTGGCACCACTTGGGCATGAAAGGCATCCACTGCCAGTGGCCGTGAAAGTGACAGCAGTGGTCAATTTCAACACCAGTGGCTCCTTTCATGGCTCCACAGGGGACCTCTATGGGATATCACAAGCCTCCACACACAAATGCATCCACGGGGTCACGGATGTCATCTTCGTGACAGCACACAACTTTGTGCATTTCACCTGGGACCAGGAGAGCCAGGATGCAAGAGCGATTGGATTTTCCCAGATCTCAGGGTTCCCACAGGTGCAGGGTGCCATCGACTGCAGTCACGTGGCGCTCAGATCTCCATCGCAACAGGCGGTCAATTATCTCAACTGCAAGGGTTTCCATTCGTTGAATGTGCAGCTGGTGTGCAACCACCACAAACACATCCTACAGGTCTGCGCACGGTTCCCAGGGAGTGTTCACAACTTCTACATCCTCATTTGGTCACAGATCCTTGACATCTTCCAGGGTCCACAGAAGCTGCAGGGATAGCTCCTCAGGGACAAGGACTACCCACAGAGACCATGGCTGATGACACCCATGCAGCGGTCTCAGGCTGCAGCAGAGCAAAGTTATAATGAAGCTCATACTGCAACTCGCAACTTGGTGGAGCAAACCATCAGGATGCTGAAAATGAGGTTTTGGTGCCTGGACCGGTCTGGTGGAGCCCTGCAATATAGTCCACAGAGGGTGTCACACATCGTCGTCGCCTGCTGCGCCCTTTACAACCTGGCTGAGGAGGAGATGCAGGAGTTGGAGGTCTCCTCCAGTGAGGAGGACATTGATGGTGATGAGGGTGAGGAAGTCCTTGAAGGCGATGATGATGGCGATGAGGCCCTCGCACTGGTCATTCCAGGCAGGGGCGCTCAGGAGGCCCTCATAGCTGCTAGATTTGTGGAGGATGATGATGACATACAGTTGATGAGGCACCATAAGATCCTCATGTTATTGCTATGAATGTTTGACTCCAATCTGGCTTATGGCAGCACACATACCCTCTGTGGTAATGCTCCTGTCATGGAGACGCAGTTGTGGCCCTAATAGTCGCTCGATTGCAGGAGGATGGTGACGACATGTGGTGAGGACACTCCATAGATCTTCACATGGCCTCTGTGAATGTCTGACTCCTGTCTGGCCGCGGGCAGGTTGCTTGCACTCCATGATCAGGGTCATATCATAGAGACACAGCCATGAAACTTTAAAAGCATCTGATCCTTTGAGCTTGACCCCTTCAGGAGTACAGCGTCACTGGTAACAGATGCTGAAGAGATGGGGGCCAGCCCCACGTTAAAGTTGCTGAAAGCACACAGAGAGAATGACGGAACTCTACATTCTGGTAGCAATGACAAGAACCTTCGAAGTGCAGGCATCAGTAATGTGTCCAGGGAGTGTGAGGCCGGACCATCAGTTTGGTCTGAAGGCTGCACAAAGCACAGGGAATTCGCCCTGGATTGGGACACCTGCCTTTATCTTGTGCAGAAAGATTTCACATCTGAGTGACACGAACACTGCTCATCAGAACAAGGAGCCATAAGCAGGAATACATTCTTGGGAGTTTATTTACAATAGTAAACAGTATGTACAAGTGATTAACACCAATGCCCAGGCTGTGCAACTACATCATCTTAATCTTCCTAACCCTGCTGCTACATCTTGGTCATCCCGGAAATCCACAGCGGAGGTGGAGGCTCCCTGCTCACTGCTAAGCCCTGTCTGTGATGACCTTGACGGCATCCTCTGGAGGGCTGAGACCTGGAGGGCCCTGGCCTGTCTTCAGAGTCCTGTTGTGTGGCAGTGGCACTCTGCTCTTTCTGTGGAGCTGGAGTTGCTGAGATCAAAGGAAGAGGGGGCTCGGATAGGCCGGACACTCCCACAGTCACCTGGATGGATGGCACCAGGGGTACACCTGCTGATCCTCCTCCCTATGGGTGCCAAAGGGCCCCTGGCTGACTCCTTGAGGAGAAGGGGTAGCTGGAGTGAGATCAGACTGCCCCGTACCTCTCTCGTGTACACACTGTTGGAGGCCAACTATGGCATCAGCGATGGAGTTTAGCCCATGCAGCAGTGCAGGAGCGACATCCTGGACCAAGGTTTCCATGGTGGCTGCCATCCTACCAGTGCTGACCTTGGTGAATTGGCATTCCAGTGCTATTACCTCAGCCTGAAGGCGGACAGACTCCTCCAACGTGCCTTGCAATCTGAGGAGTGCAGCGGACATCCCTTCCTGATGTTCCCGATCTTGCCTTTGCAGCTGCAGCAACTGTGACATGACCAAGTCCAGAGGCTTGTCATCTGACTCAGACTCAGCAAATTTCTGGCCTCCGGCGGTCCTCTGAATGCCGGAGACCTGGGAAGTCCCTGCCGCTGCCTGCTGTGGATCAGAAAGTGCGATGTGCTCAACAGATTGTGGTCCTGAGGCTACTCTAAAGCTAGATCCCACCAAGGTGTGTGTCTCTGCACTAGCAGAGGGTGTGGGTGAGCGCTGTGATGGGACTTCAAGGAAGGTGCCTTCAGATTCCTCACGTGCCTCCGAACGCAAGGAGAGATAATTAGTCCATGGCAGTGGCCTGTGAAACTAGACACGTCATTCATAGCATGGTTGTCTGATAGATGTTGCACTGCTGGATCCTCACTTGGTATTGCGCTGCCGACCTCACCGTCAGCAAGGAATCCTTGACGGCCAGCTGGATGGCTCTGTTTTTAAAGTCCGTGAGGACCTTTATCTCAGACATTCCTCCACTGGTCTGCAACTTCTCCCTCTTGTTGTGTGCCAGCTTGTCCTGCATAAATAGAAATGGAGAGAGTGCAAGCAGGACACCTGCCAGGCCAGATGATAAGTATGCCTAGCATGTGTGGGTGGTGAGTGGTCTCATGGACAGGATGAGGACAATGAAAGTGTGTGTGAGAGAGTGAATGGTGATGTCCCTTGAACTGGCAGTGAGTGAGGCCTTTTGGATCTGTGATGGGTTTGAGTGTGTGAGTTGAGAGTGATGACAAGAATGACTTACCCTGGCAGAATGGAGATCATTCATCCTTTTGCAGCACTGGGTGGCTGTCTTCTTTTGCAGGGAGTTAGCGCTGACCACCGCTGCCACCACCTCCCAAGCTAGACTGATAATGTAGCTGCTCATCCTGGGCCAGAGTGGGGGTAGGGGACATCATGGCGGGCCTCCACTGTGTCCAAAAGGTGCTCGAGGCATGTGTCATTGTACCTGAGGGCTGCAGTCTTATTGCCTTTCAGGGCCATGTCTTCTTTGCAGCAGTCGTGGGCTGGAAGCACTGAGAGGTGTGTGCGCGGCTGCACTTTAAATATGGCGCTTGGTGTGATGAAGCGGTGAGGCGATGTTGTGGCGGGCTAATGAGAGCCGCCCGCCATAGAAATGGCATGTTTCCCAGGAAAGCATAATTAATGTGGTGGGTTTGGAACGATGTGGCGTGAAAAGCTGCCATTGTGGCTGGCGGATAAAATGTCGTTTTACTCGCCTGCTATCGCACTTAGTGCAAACCTGGGACAATTCCGCCCACTGTTCCTCCAACAAGGGCTTCTATTCTCACCTTGTTTTATACTGTCTCACAAGGATTTCCCTTTGCCCCCGCCTCCTCTTCCTTATATGCAGCTAGCTCTTTTTGACATAATCTGCAGACATGGGCCAGGATTTTCAATTGCCCTTTGGGGCTGGAACAGGAGCAGGTGCACTTTGAAAGTAGTGCTCTCAGATGGCCTTAAGTGTCCCAACGCCTCCCCGACATGCTGGAATTCTCGAAGTGAGCAGGGAGAAAGGGGTCAGGAACCCGCTCGCTGAAATTAATTGCCTGTTAATCTCCTTGAGAATCTTGTTAATGGGCCGAGGAGGGAGAGAATACAATTTTCATTGTATTAATTGTCGAATCTGAACAGTCTGGTGCATGTTGGTACACAGCTGGCGTGTTCAATGCAGGTAGAAATTAATGTTTTCTCTATGCAGGAAAATTTTGGGAACCAGGTTGTTCCAGGTTGGGCACAATATGTTTTTGTTGCCTGTTTGGCCATTTCTGTGTGTCTCTTCTCTTCTGAAAGGCAGCAGCAGGTCCATCATGGCTGCCATCTGCCTTTGCCACTCAAGCCTGCAGGCAGCTCCCGCCTTCTGGTAATATTCCACACCACTTGGTCGCCAAACTTGCCTCCAGCCCAATTAGGACATTTACACTTGACAAGTAAGCCTAATGAGCTATGCAGATGAGGCATGGGGTCAGGACCCAGAAATTATCTGGGCATCGGGTTCATAACCCCAAATTGAAAATCAAGCCCCCAGGGTCAGTTTCCACATATAAGCTGATGATACCCAGCTTTATATCTGCACTAGTTCTCTCTTCCCCTCCAACATCGGAATTATAAGAATGCTTGCCAGGATTCAGTTGCTGGGCCACAGTTTCCTCCAGCTAAACATTGAGAAGAACTAATCCATTGTTATAAACTCAATATCCTTGAAAACAAATCTATCCTCTTCACCAACCAGTGCCTCAGATTGAGTCAGACTGTATTCCACCTTGGCATCCTTTCTAACTTTGAGCTGAGCTTTCAACTTATAACCTATCCAACACAAATACTGGTTACTTCCACCTGTATCAATGTCATTCACTTCCATTCCTACTTCAGCCCACCTGCCACTGAAAACTTCATCCCTACCTCTGACATCGACAGGCACAAGTATTCCAATGCATTTTTGCCCAAACGCTCATTTTCCACCCTCCAGAAAATTCTCATCATAGAAAACTCTTGCCGCCTGTATTCTATCCTAGATCTTGTTTTGCCTGTCCATCACACCTCTGCTCACTGACCATAATGGCTCCTGGTTGCCCATACTCCTCCAAATTATAATAACCCTTTACACATGTTGTAAAGTGTGGAAGACTGTAAAACTTAGAAACTTGTACAAAACAATGAAATCAAGCTATAAACAACATTAGAGTTTACTGCAAATTTCAAATGCATCTAAACATTGATTTTCCAAAACATTGGATGCTAGAGAACAACCAATTATCCAGGTACAAAGGCCATTAAAAAATTGACAAGCTTCCATCTCTTTGATGCTGCCTTGGAACTTCTGGAGCTTCCTTGCAGCGAGGCCCATCAGAGCAATGTCAATGAGGCAGGTCAAGGGTTCCTAGTGCTCTATCTCATTTTCCTTGGAAAACTCTTGCTGAGCATCCTGGTGCAAGAGATCCTGGTAAAACAATGCACTGTGCGCTGACATTTAACCTCCACAAATGGCAGGATCTGCATGAAGCCCAGTTGGCAGACTGAAAACATAACGATATTCTTTGTAAGACTGCCCATTCCCATCCTCCAAGATGCTTACAAATAATTGCAGTCGAGAGGCTCGAATCGTGGTGTCCCAACATGCAGCTGCTACCCTGACAGGGAAAGGCTGGGCTGTGTTAATTCTGTGCAACTTTCTATGGGTGTGCTGCTTCTGGCTAGTACCAAAGCAGAGATGGAGCCAGAGCTTAAAATCAGCCCTATTTATTCTATTCTTGTTGAATTTTTTTCCTTCCAATTTTCTCTACTTTTGTCTCTCTCTGGAGGCAATAAGTGCTTCTGAGTTCTTGAGTTCTCTACACAAGTCAGCAACTGTTCAATACCCAATCCAAGTGGCCAATCTTCTTACCCAAGATTAGATATTGAGTACTAATAAGCTATTCAAACATAGACACATAAAAAGGAATACATCCAAGTGAACAGTTTATATCCCTAAGGGGCAAGAGCTCTACTCACCAATTAAAACAGCCATGGATGACTAAAGAGATACAAGGTAAAACTTGAAGGAAAAGCATACAAGAATTCAAAAATATAGCACAGATCCTGGTAAAAGGGGGAGATACAAAGAAGAGTGACAAAAAAAGTAAGAGTTGTGAGAAGGGAGTATAAAAAGAAACTTGCAAGGATATCAAAATCAACACAAAAATATCTACAATTATATTAGGAAAATATTAGGGTGCTTAAGAGCAATGTGACCTCCTTACAAATTGATAATAGTGAAATTATAAATGAAAATAAGGAAATGGCAGACATGTTAAATTATTATTTGTGATCGTAAAAAGACTTAAAGCAGAGGAAAAAGATATCATGCTGAACATCCCAAGGAAACCAATATTGAAACAGAGACAGGCACTCATCAAGATTAACATAAGTAAATAACATTAACAAAGAAAATAACGGCACTGATGAGTGACAAGTCTCCAGGACCAATCATTTTCATCTCAGGGTTTTAAAGGAAAGCAGTGAGAACATTGCAGCTGCCCGAACTATGACCTTACAAAGTTCTCTTGATTTAGGAACCGTTCCTTTAGATTGGAAATTGCGCATGTCACTTTGCTGATTAAGAAAGGTGAGAGAGGGAAACCAGGGAATTATCGACCAGTTAGCCTGACATCTGTTGTTGGGAAATTACTGGAGAATATGATAAAAGATGGAATGACTGAATATCTCGAAACTTTCAGCTGATCAGAGAGAGCTAACATGAATTTGTGAAGGGTAGGTCATGTCTAATAAACTTGATTAATTTTTTTGAAGAGGTGATTAAAAAGTAACAGACTGGGGAATGTCTATGAATTTATTTATATGGACTTCCAGAGGCATTCAATAAAGTTCCTCATAAGAAACACTTGTCTAAAGTTAAAGCTAAGGAACTGAGGGCAAATTATTGCCTTGCTTAGCAGATGGTTGTACAGCAGGGGACATATAATGGGGATAATGGACAGGCATTGCAATTGGCAGGATGTGATATTAAGGGGAACTGATAGGGTAGCTAGGAAGGAACTATTTCCTTTGGTTGGGGATTCTAAGCCTAGGGGACAGTGTCCAAAAGTTAGAGCCTGATCCTTCAGGCATGAAATTAAGAAATATTTCGACATGCAAAGGTTGGTAGAAGTTTGGAACTTTCTTTCTCAAGCAGCAATTGATGCTGGGTTGATTGTTAATTTTAAATCTGAGATTGATAGATTTGCATTAAACAAAGGCATTAAGGGATATGGATAAAGGCATATATATGGCAATGGGTTACAGATCAGCAATAATCTCATTGAATGGTGGAACAAGTTCAAGGGGCTAAATGACCAACATACGTTCCTATGCAAATTATCCTCACACAACACTCAAAAAGTGTGTGCTTTCTGGCAGGGGCTACTAGATAACAAACATTATCAGGAACCCAGGCTGATTTTTTTCCTCTCTTGTAGCCCTGGTATTTTAAGGCCCCTATCACTGCCCTGGCTGCGACATTCTGTTTTCCTTTTTTTGCATTAGTGAGCTTTTACATTCCAGGTTTACTGTTGAGTTTGTGATTTTCATTGCTGTTTAACAACATCTTTTAGTTTTACTGTGTCTCTTTGAGTAATATGACAAAAAAGGAAGGGGTTACAAAATTATAGTACAAGACTAGAATTTTTTAAACTGAACAATGAAATCACAGGATAGATAATTCTTAACCAAAAAACAATATTCCTACTTCTGAGGTTAAAATACTCATGTATATATTGTATTAGAGTTAATTAATTAAAATATATTCAAAGGAGGTAAAGCTAATGGAAAATCATAATCCTTTGTGCACCTGAACTGTTCCTGTGCCAACTGTTGCCAGGTATTTCGCATCTTGAGTCATAGCCATGGCACCAACTCCACCTTCTGGGTGACAGTCAAAGAGTGTTTGTACAGGTATACTGGAACCCAAAATAGCAAATATATCGTGATTACAAAGTATCTTAGTTCAATATTACAATTTACAAAAACAATTAACACTACATTAATGATCCAAATTCAGTAACTGTAATTTATATGCAAAAAATATAGATTTTTAAAACAAATACTGGCTCAGCAACATGAAGGACATTAATGCTGGAAATAGAACATTTGATCTACCCAGCATTGGTATCAAGCACCCCTTGATGAGGTAGTTAGATATAGAGTGAAGCCTCTGCTACCGTAGGTCAAAAGGCCTGGGCACAAACTCAAAAGAGGCCTGTCTCAGTTTGAGTTTTTTCCTATTTCTCATACTTATCTTGTGGCCTTTCTGAGATTGCTGTGCTCAATCTAATTCCTCTTGGGCTATAAAAAAAAACTGACAAAGAACTAGATTGACATTATCCAAATTAATTTCTCATAGGATCTTAAGGTTAGCCAGCAGAAAGAGAAAAATTCTATTCTATCAGTCTATGCCAGATTTTAATTCACTACACCACCTGGTAGCCCCTACCCCCACAGCAAAATTTATTTTCTTCATTGTGAACATATGGTTTGAAAGTTAAGCATTTAGCCTGTATTTTTACTTGGATCGAGGACATCCAGGCTTCGTACCTGATGTAGTATTAACAAATCATGACATTCACCACGTTATCAACTACGATGGCATGTTTTGTGCTACTGGATAACAGCTTTTAAAAGGTGCATAGGACCACAAAATAACACATAGCACCAGAAATTGCATGGTACTGCTATCTAATATTAGCAATCCACTTTTCTACTCAGTCATTTTTGTAAGTAAAAGAATTACTTAACTTTTTTTCAGTACAATATAATTTTGTAAATGTTGACTTGAATTCAAGCTACTTGGCTCCTGGAGTCCCTCCTGTAGTGCTACAAGATGGTCAATTTCTGTTTTTTAATTACTGGTAATGCCAGCTATCCCACACCAGTGCCAAAAGAAGACCATTAGCTTCCCCACAAGCAAGTGGGAAAAGTGAAAGAAGAATTACCCTGAGATACTCTTAGGCATCCTCTAACAGTTCAGTTACAGTGCAGAATTATCCGATGCCTGGAAAGATGTTTCCTGTCCTCTTAAACACAGAGCATGTGTGGAGACCAAAAATAATGAAAAGGAAACAAAATTAAGGTACTTTAAATCTGTAATTTAAAACAAGAAGAATTTTAAAAATACACCTGTATCACAGGGACAGATAGAATTAATTCAATAATACTGATCACCATCCACTCAAACTTACCCAGAGAAAGTGTCCCATACAATAACTAGACTCTCTGGACTTTGGTCTGCTGTTGCCACCCATCTCCTATTCCCACTCACAGCTATACATGAAAGTGGACTACAGTGACCCTACAGAACAAATTACATTTTGTTACACAAGAAATAAAAAACTGGAGTATAAAAAATAAAGTGCTTTAGATTTACTATGCCACTCAGATATCTAATTCATTCATGGAATGTGGGTGTCGCTGGCAAGGCCAATATTTATCCCTGTACAATTGAATGGCTCGCTAGGCCATTTCAGAGGGCAGTTAAGAGTAAATCATGTTGCTGTGGGCCAGGTCTCACATATTGGCCAGACCAGGTAAGGACGGCAGATTTCCTCCACTACAGGGCATTAGTAAACTAGATGGGTTTTTATGACAATCTGGTAGTTTCATATTTATTCCAGATTTATTTAATTAACTGAGTTTAAATTCCCTAGCTGCTGTAGTGAGGTTTGAACTCAAGTCTTCTCATCATCAGTCCAGACCTCTGGATTCATAGTCCAGTAACATAACTACTATGGTACTGTACCAATTATTGTTAATGTATAATAATACACATAATAATATGGTACCCATTATTAATATCAATACTCTGGTTGAAATCACCCAAGTTTTGAATGCTATTACCATTTTAACTTTGCATCATATAATTTATTCTAAAAACTAGTTAAGAGAGGGTAGGATTATTCATGGATTAAAGGAATCTAATTGTGAGAGTGAAGGTAAGCCAGGGATATTAAATAAATGCTTTTCATGGATTTTTACAAATGAGAAGTATATTGGAGGACGAAGAACTAAGATCAAGCTATAGCAAAGGATATTTTGAACATTTTAGCATGATTTATGGTGGCTAAGTCATTGGGCCCAGTTAGCATGTACCCTAGGCTGTTGAAAGGCTGCAAAAAAGAAATAGCAAACCCTCTGGCCACCTTTTATTTAAATCCTCTAAATATGCAAATGGTGCTGTGGAGTTGGAGAATAGCCTAAGTTATACTCTTGTTGAAGAAGGAAGAGAAGGACAAACCGGGTATAGATCAATTCATCTAAAATGGGGCTGGATTTTGTGGAGCTCACTGCAGTGGGTAACTTAGCTGGAGAGCATAGAGAATTGCATGGGAGGTCATCCATCAGAGTCCCAGCGGTGGGAAAACTATAAATGATTAAGTCAGCGGTGTGAAGGTAACAAAGCGGGAAACTCGCCCATTAGCAGCGGGAAGCTCATTGATATGATTAATTTTTCACTTGCATATAATTTAAATGCAGTTCAACACAATTTAGTCCTGCATCCCCAATTTAATGAAATTCACATGTGTCTCTTGCGCCTCCAGTAACCCACCCAGTGAAAACTGGAGGCTTACTTGACTTACTGTGAGTCGTTTGACTTGTAGGAGACTGAGTCATGGGGCACTGGATTGATCTTGAAGACATTTTCTGTGTAAAAACTTACTGAACTGACACTCTGAGGGGCAGAGCCTCAGGCCAGAAATTCAGAACCAGAAGTATAGGGTCCAAAATTTAAAGGGGCAGCACAAAACTGAGGTGCAGAGGTGCCAGCCTTAAAGTGGTGTCACAAATCTGAGTCTCTAAGGGAAGGACTTTTAGGAGGCTGCCTGCGAAGAAAGGGAGAGGTAGTGGCAGCATGGGAACAATCTACACTGTCTTTCTTCATCCTCAAGCGCTGGAGGGGATGATCTGGCTGGACTGTGACATCTCAGACCTCAGTTGAACCTGTTGATGCCACCAAATGATCTTGTATGATGATAGAGGAGTCTTCTCCCTGGACTTTGGAATGTCTATTTGTACTGGAGCAACAGAAATTTGGATGCTGGAGCTTTAAACCACAGAGCTTTCCTAAAAAGCCTGCAAGATGATTTCCAACTCTAACACGGGGCTGTGAGCTCCTGAACAGCTGTCAGCTGATGCGGGCTTCCTGATGTGAGAGCCGTCCCCTGCCACTCGGCAGTAAGCCTGTGTCACCCACATTCATGAGCTTGACACCACAGGCCCACGCCAGATCCCCGACAGCTTGTGGGCCCTTTGGCAGGTGCTGCAATTGTGGGACTAAATCCAGCCTCAGCCCCCATTGTGAGCAAGCCCTTAGAATGCAGAATGAGCGTTTGGACATGTACAGTTTAATCAAGGCCAGTCAGTGCTTTTTATTATAAGTAAGCCATGCTTCCCAAAAATTAAAAGTTTTTTGAAGAACTATACAGAATCACATAGAATGTTACAGCACAGTAACAACCCATTAGACCTAATATGTCTATGCTGGTGTTTATACACAACATGAGCCTCCTCCCACCTTCATCTCATTCTATCAAAATATTTGATCAACAAAGAAAGAAAACTATACCAAATATTACCTACCTGTAAGAGGTGCTGACGAGTAATTGAAAAATTGTTCATAACTGCAGTGTGTGAAGAAGCATAAAGGATCAACCTCCGGTTATCAATATGCAGAGCGTACACTGGAGTTTCGCAGTTTATTCCAAAGGACCACACTAAGTTCTGGTAAAAGAAAGCAAAATTGTTCTATCTTTAGACTTCTGTATGTAAATGATTTGTGTGCCTTCCAGATATTAAACAATCATGTAGTACAGCAGTTAATATGATGTTGAATTCACAGTGTGTAAATAAATATTATATGCTCATATCTCTATATCTAAAACAAACATAAATTTCCAGTTGCACATTTTCAATAATACTTTTTGGGCAACATCTTCCCCCCATCGGGGGGGGGAAGTGCAGGGGTGGGCGCAGGTGGGAGGACTTCCAAACAGCGCCCCCAGTCAGGGGTGCACTGCCATTTTACGTGGGCAGGCTAATTGAGGCCCGCCCAGTGTGACGTCCGCTAGGAAGTACAATGTGCTCCCTGTGCGGGCGGGGGAGATTCCTTCAGCTGGGAGTGCGCTCTTTCGCGCACGTGCACGGAAGAGTGCACAGATCTCCCTGAGGCAAAGTGCTGCCTCAGGGAGAGCGGCTCACATTTTAAACTTTAAATAAAGCTGAGAAAAAATTTCCCTGCCATGTCCCCTCATGTGACACTGTCACATGAGTTGGGGCATGTCCATAACTTTTATTTTAAAATATTGTGAGATTTTTAAATCCTCATGAAACCTCATCCCGGCTGTGGATGAGGTTATGTGCCTTTTCAGAAGTCCGCCAGGGCTCCCAGCCTGCCTGCCAACCTTAAGGTTGGACAGGCAGGTCCATTAATGACTTCAACTACTTTGTTAATGGCCTTAATAGGCCGCTGACAGTTTGGCAGGTGCGCAGCCGACTTGGGTGCACACCTGCCGAACTGAAAGTCTGAATGACGCGCCGTGACATCGGGACGCACACCCGATGTCACCCCACGTCATTTTATGCATCGACGAGTGGTCCCCGCCCCCGCTGGCCGACCGGAAGATACGGCCCCATGTAACAAAAATTTACCGAAAGTAAAATGAATTTGAACTTTATTTTAATATATTAATTTGTTTATCAATATTAAAGTAATGAGGTACAGATGTTAGGAAGATGAGATTGTGGCTGGCACAAGGTGTTGCAGTGCAAGCTTGAGTTTACAACCATGGCTTCCCATCTGATAAGTTCCCCGTCTCAGTTGGACAATATCCCAAAGAAAATTGACCTACAATCTCACATATCTCCCACTGGCATCTTAAAGAACAGCATTAACAAAGTTTTAGAAAGAATTTTCTGCTCTATTGACTGGGAAATAGTGTATGGTATGGAAGGGAAAATGTAAAAGGGGAGACAAAGACATTAAAATTGTGAAAGAGAGGCTAGGCGATATTCTTTGCTGCTGAACAAATTAATTTCAGATGGTGGTAGCAACAAAATAATTTCTTACCAAAGAATTTTGTTTAATGTAGGCGTTTTCTTCAAACACAGTGTCACAGACAGAAGTCTCAACCAAAGATGGCTCTTGTTCTGCCAATGGATACGCACAGCTGCACATATCATTAATTAGTGCATTAGGTACACAAAATGCAGCATCGGGATGTAATCTTGCCGGAGCTGAGACAATGCGCATTTGTCCATCTGCTTCATGACTAACCATTCCTTGGCCATTCTTCTTTAGATGTAAGACAAAACAAAATTAATGGTCTATACTCAACTATTTTGGAAAGCTGATCATAATCTGTTCCATCTGTTAAAAATTTCTATAGAATAGATAATTTTTAAAAAATACAAATGTGAAAATAATTACAAATCAGACTCAAACTCTATCATAAATTTCAAATACCCTGACATTATCAATATGATTGGCCAAAATAAAATCTGAAATTATTATTGATTACATCACAATATAAAACTTTAATTCAAATGAACTAATCATTGAAAACAAAGTGTTAAATAAAACAGAATATATAAACATTCTATATGATTAGAAGAGAATACTATGTCTGTTGCAACTTGGTAAGGTTTGAAGTATTTGTCTGAAGTAGTCCAAATGCCTACTTAGTAGAGTGACCAAATTTTCCTGTTTTCTGGAGGCAATCCCTGGACGAGGTACTGTGTCCCCAGAAGAGTGCCAGTTCACAAAACTCATCCCTGAACAATGTTCCCTCTGAATTTTCTTTGTTCTGGGCAGGTTAAAAACTCTTCTGAATTTGCCATAGGCAGCTTACATTTTAAAAGTCACTGAACTGCAACAAAGTTATGTTAAATAGCACTCTCTTGTGCCATTTGTATATGTATGTACATAAATGAAACTAGAATAAACCAGTTCAGTTGGGTACCAGAACTCCAGTATTTTTGTCCTGCTAAATGGTGACAAGGGTGAGAATGGATTTCCCCTAGCTGAATAAATTTAGTTGGAGAAGCTTCCAGGAAACCAGCAAAGGAACTGTGAGTTTTCTTTTGCAGAGAAATAAGCTTAAAAATCCTGTCTTAGAAAAAAGGCTGTTTGTAACGTGGGCAGTCTGACCTTCAAACAGGCATTACCGGGTGACTAGGAGAGTGTAGTTGTGACTGAGAGTCTTCCAGGATGTATGTGGAGCGACTAGAGATGTACTCCACTGATAACAATAGCCTTGAAGATCCTGATAATCCAGCTGTTAATCAGGCAGTGGGGGAAAGGAAAGGGGCAATATTCTTGATGGAAGCAGACCCAGAAGTGTATGAACCACTCATAAATTTGCCCGCCACTGCTAAGCCAAAAGATATGCAGCTGTTGGACATTTTGTATAAGCTTGAGCAGTACTACAATTCCAAGCCATTGGAGATTGTTGAAATTCGGTTTGGAACAAAGAATCAGTTGCTCAGTGAGGACACTGGAGATTTTATTGTGGCTTTGAAAAAGCTGTCCATTCATTGTAATTTTGGAGAATGTCAAGAGAGAGCATTATGGACCAGATTTGTGTGTGGTTTAAAAAGTGAATGCACTTTCAGTAAGTTGCTGACATTGCCAGAGTTAACTTTTGACATAGCTTGAAAATGGCATTGTTCATGTACGTGGCGGAACATAACTTGAGAGAAGTTAGAGTTAACAACCGCCAGTTGTCTGTTGAAGTAAATAAGCTGCAGCTGAATAAGCAGAAGGCCCCAACAACAGCAGTTAGGAGTAGCAGAGATACGAAAAAGTCCTTTACCTGTGCTTATGCTAACACTAGGCGCAGAGTTGTCCATTTGTGAAGGCAGAGTGCTACAGCTGCAAGCAGAACTGTCCTCTTTCCAAGGCATGTCAAAATGTAAGTGGAGAAAGTGCTGACTGAAGGACATGTCTGTCACTGCATACTGTTGTTGAACAGCAGCAGGTCGATGAAGGCTCGGTTGAGATCCATATGATCTGAAGCACAAGGATGTCTAGTGGAAATTCACAGGGCATCATAGTCCAAGTAGCATTGGACAGAGCTCTGGTAAACATGGAGGTTGACACAGGTGGATCAGTTAGCATGACTCCTGAATAGCTGCATATGAAAAATTGAGTCAACATCAACTGGAGAAATCACGCTTAGAATTACAAAGTTATGGAGGAGAGAACATTCCCATAATTGAAAGTGTGTTGGTTCTGGTCACATACAAAAAGCAACGTGCAAAATTGCCTATCATTGTGGTGAAGCTTTGTTAGGAAGAAACTGGTTAGCAGAACTAAGTTAAATTGGAACGAGGTTTTCATGTCAAAGCAAAATTTACAACACAAGATGATGTGATTGCCAAGTGCCCTCAGGTGTTTAGTGAAACTGGCAAACTGATTCAAAGATACAAGGCCAACATACAGGTTCAGAGGAATGCAAAATCAGTTTATTACAGGCCTTGTCCAGTACCCTATGCTCTAAAAGAGAAAGTAGAGCAAGAGCTGAAAAGACTTGAGACCAAGAATATTATCTCTAAATTAGAACAGAATAATTGGGCTACCCCCATAGTGGTATTACCAAAGTCAGATAATAGTGTAAGAATATATGGGGATTATAAGGTAATCGGAAATCAGGTACTGGAATGTAATCCACTCGATACTTTGCCAAACACAGAGGATCTGTTCACAATGTTGTCAGGAGGCCAAATATTTTCCAAAGTTAGATCTGACAAATGCCTATCTGCAACTTTGAGTTAGATGGTGAGTCTAAGCCATATTTGACTATTAGTGCACACATGTTTCATGGGCTGCCATTTGGTGTTTCTTCATCTTCTGGAATTTTTCAAGGGATAATGAACAAAATTTTGCAAGGAATTCAGGGAATAGTGTGCTATTCGGATAACATAGTTACTTCAGCTCCAAACAGGCAAACCCAAGATGACAGGCTGAAAAAACTGCTCCAACATTTGGAAAAGCTTGGGGGAGAATTTTCTCCCTGTCGAGGGGGTTGGACGGGAGCGGGCACGTGGCCGATCGCCGCCATGATTGGCTGTGCGCCGCCATTTTATGTGGGCGGGCCAATTAAGGCCCGTCCAGTGTGACACGCACCCGGAAGCGCTGTGCTTTTCCTGTGCGGGCGGGGGGTGTAGGCTGAGTCGGGTCCTGCACTCTTTCGTGCATGCGCGCGAAAGAACACAGAAATCTCCCCGAGGCAAAGAGCTGCTTCAGGGAGATCAGTTTTATTTTTGAAAATTTTAATAAAGAAAAAAAAAACGTTAAGACATGTCCCTTCATGTGACAGTGTCACATGAGCTGGGACATGTCAATGAATTTTATTATAAATTTTTATTAAACTTTAAAAACCTTCATGAAACCTCATCCCGCCCGTGGATGAGGTTTCATGATAAAAATGTGAAGGCCGCCTGGGCTCTTCGCCTGCCCACCAACCTTAAGGTTGGGCGGGCAGCTCAGTTAATTAGTTTAATTACTATTTAAATGGCCTTAATGGGCCTTTGACAGTTCGACGGGCGCGCAGCCGACTCCGGTGCACGCCCACTGAACTCAAGATCTGAATGACGCGCAGTGACGTTGGGACGCACGCCCCCACTCGCCGACCCGAAGATTCTGCCCTTGGAGTTCAAGCGGAGGCATACAAATGTGAAATGTTTCAAAGTTGGGTCACAGGGTAGCCAAAGGTGGGTTACACCATACCAAGAATAAGGTTCAAACAATAAGAAATGCACCACATCTTCAAAATATCACTGCGCTCAGATCTTTTTTGGGCCCAGTGAATCACTACAGTAAATTCATAACAAATTTGGCAACCTTATTGCATCCATTGAATGAACTATTGAAGAAGGGTGTTCCATAAATTTGGACAAAGGAGTGTGACAAAACATTCAATATGTTTAAAAGTCAACTGGTCGATGGTACAATGTTTGCACATTATGATGTGTCCAAAAAGATTAAGCTAGCATGTAATGCCTTTCCATATGGAGTAGGAGCTGTGATTTCTCGTAACAGAAACAAAAATTGCTGGAAAAACTCAGCAGGTCTGACAGCATCTGTGGAGAGAAAGACAGAGTTAACGTTTTGAGTCCGTATGACACTTCATCAGAATACGATTTCTCATGTTGGATAATGGTAAGGAGAGACTGACTGCATTTGCCTCACGCACCTTCAGTGCCAATGTCTTTGGTTATTGGAGAAAGATGATTTCATAAATACTTGTATGGTTGTAGTTTCATGATTGAAACCGATCATAAGCCACTGATGGCTATATTGAATCCAAAGTCTCCAGTGCCCACTTTAGCTGCAGCCGAATGCAGAGATGGGCTTTGATTTTGTCTGCTTTTCAGTACATTAAGTATAAATGATTGGAAGATCAATGTAATACCGATGCATTGTCTAGATTACCATCCCCATCCAATGTAGAGCCCAAAAGGGCTTTTCGCACATAGATGAGTTGCCAGTAACAGTAGATGATATTGGTAGAACAACCTGCAGGGACCCTGCATTGGCAAGAGTATACGGCTATATCGCAAAAGGGTGGTCAACACAGACACTAGATTTAGAAATCGGGCCATTTTTTTATGCTTAAGAATCGGTTATCAGTGAATAAAGGTTGTGTTATGGGGAGCCAGAGTTGTAGTTCTGAAAAATACAAGATTGCAGTTGCTATAAGATCTTCATGATCAACACTTTTGGATGAGCTCAACAAAGCGTCTAGCGAGAAGCTATTTTTAATGGCCAGGGTTAGATAAGGACATTTAAGACACAGAGAGACAGTGTAGTGTATGTCATGCATAAGAAAAGAAGCTGCCATCGATACCTTTGCAACCATGGAAATGGCCAGCTAGAGTGTGGCAGAGGCTGCACATAGATTTTGCAGAATTTGAAGGGGGAAGGGCTCAGGGGTTTCCGATGAATCAAACTATAACTAGCAAAACTCTCGATATCTTGCATGGTTTGTTTGCTGCTTATGGGTTCCCAGAGGAAACTGTGTCTGACAATGAACCTCAGATTATTCAGAAGAGTTTGTAAAATTCATGAGAATGAACAGGGTAAAACACACTGGAGTTTCACCTTATCATCCAGTTTCAACATGAAATTTCTCATTGACACAAATAGGTTGGCATGGGAAAGTAAAATATCACACTGGTACAGAAGGGGGTGGTTTTTTTATTTTACCCATTGCAACCATGCAATAAAAATACAGTACCGAACCAACCAAAGGCTATACTGCAGCATGACATTTAAATGTTATCAGATGGTTACAACTTATGCCAGAGTTTAAACAACTTTCTTTGTTTTTGAGCTGATACAGCAACAGCAACAGACCTTAACAAAAATGTGGTGGAGCAACACATTTATCTGCATCAGTGGGAACAGAAATAATTTCTAGCAGTGTTTAAGCTGTCACTGAACTAATACTGGAGCATTTTTCAGATTGTCACAAATGCAAGAAGCCAAATGATGACCTTCTGTATTGTTAACTCCAATAGTTTGATATTCTTACTGGACTTTGGGTGACTTTAACTATGAAACCTCCCGCAAAAAAATAGAAAGATAAAAATATTAATTCCAAATTTTAGGAAACTTTCTAAAGGATTTGAACTTTAGCTGCAAGCTGGCAAAATAACAGCACTTTTAGGGATGCACAATTGCATCACATGAGTTATTGTCATGCGTGTCTCTGTGGGGGCCTCTAACAATATGTACAGTATTAAGTACCACTTAAAGAAAGCTAAGCAAACTTAAAAAGTAACTAATACTTGTAATATCATTATCAGTACCTACCTGTCCTGTGCTCTGACAAATTGAGATACTGTCTATTTCTGAAAAATTTTGAGGGACAGATGGAAGCTGAGCATCGGTTGGGGCTGGAGCTGAAACTCCCGCTTGCACATTATCTATTTGTTCTTCAATTTTCAATTGTTCTCCAAAATCATTATCAGACATCTTTCCTTCAACTGAATGAGTTTCACTGTCAGCTGATGGAAATGATGATTGTTCTGCAGCACTGATTGATTCTACACCTTCAAAGACCACCCCATCCTGCAGTTCAGTACTGTCACTGGCCTCGTTTACTGTGCCTTCATTTACGATCACATTGTTAGTAGTTAACTCTTCTGTGTCTTCAGGAACACTGTCGTCCTCTGTAGCATTTTCGGGCCCAGAGGAAAACTGAATTTCACCTGGAGGTGAACTCTCTGGTTGCATGTCTTCCTCCTGATCAAAATACTCTTCAACATTCTTGAGTAGTCCTTGAGGATCTTCAGACAGTACCTCTGCATCTCCACTTGGTGCATCTTCAGTCAGATCCTGTTTGCTTTCTGCCATATTTAATAACTAAGTAAAAGAAATGTCATGAATTAGTCAACAATTCCCCAAATGATAAATCACGAACCTCAGCTGTGCCATTAAAGATCAATAAGTATGACATAGAATGAGGAAGAAGAATGAAATGGGAAAAAATGGCAATTCACTCACTGGCTCTTTGTCCTTGATGTGACTAGTTTTGATTACTTGTCACTTTGCTTGATTAGGACAATGGAACTTAAGAGGGTGAGGAAAAGTAGATAAAAATGGTGGGGATAGTTAGTGGGGAGTGAAAATGCTACCGTAGGGAAACATTTTTATAAAAGAACAAATAAATATTATAGAGGAAGAGACATGGGATTTCTGGTTCAGAATGTTGCAGGCTGAGACCTTTAGATCATAGGATGTGGGAACAGGAACAGGCAGTGTGAATCATAGAATGATACGGCACAGAGGAGGCCATTTGATCCATCGTTCCTGTGCCATCTCTTTAAAAAAAGAGCTATACAATTAGTTCCATTTTGTTGCTCTTTCCCCTTAGCCCTGAAGATTTCTCCCCAACTTTTTATCTAACTCCCCTTTCAAAAATTATTGAATCTGCTTCGACCACCCTTTGCAAAGCAACTCAATCCAGATCATAGGCCTGAATTTCACACTTGGCGTATGCGCCAAATCAGCGGGCCCGGAAGTGGACGCGAAATGTGCCCGCAATCGACCCCCAAATGGAATTAGCAGCCAGCCAGCGTGAAACGTGCACTGAGAAAGCCTCAGCGCTGCCGAGGAGGACGGGAAGAGGGAGGGCAACGACAGAAGTGAGAGTGGGCACTTCTAGCGAGCTCCCTGAAGGCAGAAAGCTGCTACGGAGCTGCAGACCTGTACAGATTAAATGACAAGAAAAAAATGCACCAAACTGTGTCTATGCAGCACATTCAAGCACCTGACTGCAGAGCTCAAAAAACCTCAGTCCCAGGTATCTTTTTTTATTATATTTCACCCTAGACATTTCATCCTGCCCTCGACCTCATCGGCACCAATCTTCCTGACACAGAATATCGCACACCTGGTGGATGTGCTCTCCAAAAAGGAGTTTGGGGAGGGAATTCGCAATTGGATCCAACTGCTCTACACTAACATCAGTAGCGCAGTCTCAATCAATGGGTGGGAATCAGATAGCTTTCCTATTAAATCTGGAGTCAGGCAGGGCTACCCTCTCTCCCCTGTCCTGTTTGTGTGTTGCATAAAACCCTTTGCTGAGTCCATCAGGAAGGATCTGGGCGTAAGAGAAGTGACAATCCCAGGCAGTGGAGGCACTCAGTTCAAAGCCTCCCTGTACATGGACAATGTCGCCGTCTTCCGCTCGGATCTGCTGTCGGTGCGCAGACTGATCCACATCTGCAACCAGTTCGAACTGGCCTCGGGAGCCAAGGTAAATCATGGGAAGAGCGAGGCCATGTTCTTTGGGAACTGGGCTGACCGATCCTTTGTCCCTTCACCGTCAGGGCTGATGGCCTGAAGGTGCTGGGGATATGGTTCGGAGGGACCGGGGCATGCGTTAGAACCTGGAAGGAGCGAGTGTCTATGGTGAAAAGAAAACTGGGCATGTGGGAGCGACGCTCCCTCTCCATTGCGGGTAAGAACCTGGTCATCAGGTGTGAGGCACTCTCGCTGTTGCCGTACGTGGCGCAGGTCTGGCCCATTCCAGACTCTTGCGCGATGGCGATCACCCGAGCCATCTTTCGCTTTATCTGGAGGTCGAAAATGGATCATGTCTGCAGGGACACGGTGTACAAGCCTCTAGATAAAGGGGGAAAAAATGTGCCCAACATCGCTCTCATACTGATGGCCACCTTTGTGTGCGGCTGCATCAAGCTGTGTGTAGACCCTCGGTACGCAAACACCAAGTGTCACTACATGCTGAGGTTCTACCTGTCCCCGGTGTTGCGAAGGATGGGTCTGGCCACGCTGCCGCGGAACGCTCCAAGTAGTTGGACCGTGCCGCACCACCTGTCCCTGGCGGAAAAATTTATGCAGAGAAACACCTTTGACCACAAGTCCATCAGGCTGTGGTCGGCACATAACGTCTTAGAGGCCTTGCGGGAAAAGGAGAGGTTGGATCCTGTGGGATGGTTCCCTGAGCAGATTGTCAAAATCATTTGGCAGAATGCCTCATCGCCAGAACTTTCCAACAAGCACCAAGGCGTAGCTTGGCTGGTGGTGAGAAAGGCCCTCCCCGTCAGGTCTTTCCAACACACCAGAAGTCTCACCCCCTCTGCACGTTGCCCTCGAGGTGGCTGTCGTGGGGACGAGACCATTGTTCACCTCCTTGTGGATTGTGCCTTTGCAAAGAAGAGATGCAGTGGTTTCTGTCGAGGTTCATCCCGAGAGTTCTGTGACACAGGACTCTGTGCTCTACGGGCTGTTCCCAGGGACACACACCGAGACAAATATCAACTGCAGCTGGAGGATCATCAACTCGGTGAAAGACACTCTTTGGTCTGTCAGAAACTTGTTAGTCTTCCAGTGCAAAGAGTTGTCCCCGACCGAGTGTTGCAGACTGGCACATTCCAAAGTCCAGGACTACGTGCTGAGGGACGCACTAAAGCTTGGGGCAGCAACCGCAAAGGCGCAAGTGGGGAAAGCTCGCTGTCTAAGACTTTTCTGCCACAATGCACCGAGGGATTGGGAACTGTTGAGAACACCTTGGGCTGTACAGCTCAAAATGAATGTATGCAGTGAATACTAATATACTAATTGTATTATAATTGTATTGAAGCACCTCAGAGTGCAACATGTTGTATGTTGATAACTCCAATACCATTGTCTAATTGTCTGCATTGACCATATTGAAATGATTGTAATATTCATTGATTGTATTGATGCACCTCGTGATCCATGTGTAAGAGTTGAATCTGATTGTACTTTTGTGATGGTGAGTTTGAAATGGTTTGGAATGTTCTTCCAGATATTTTATGAATAAAGTATATTTTTCAAAAAAAAAAATCTTCCTGACACAGATGCATCTGTCCATGACAGTATTGGTAGGAGTGACCACCGCACAGTCCTTGTGGAGGCAAAGTCCTGTCAGGCATTACCACCGTGGTAGTTGTGTATCACTACCACCATGTTAAATGGGATAGATTTCAAACAGATCTAGGAACTCAAGACTGGGCATCCATGAGGCACTGTGGGCCATTAGCAGTAGCAGAATTGTATACAATCTCAATCTGTAACCTCATGGCCCAGTATATTCCCCATTCTACCATCACCATCAAGTCAGGGGATCAACCGTGGTTTAATGAAGAGTGCAGGAGTGCATGCCAGGAGCAGCACCAGGCATACCTAAAAATGTGCTGACAAATTGATGAAGCTACAACACGGGACAACATGCATGCCAAACAGCATAAGCAGCATGCTATAGACAGAGCTAAGCAATCCCACAACCAACGGATCAAATCTAAGCTCTGCAGCCCTGCCACATCTAGTCATAAACGTTGGTGGACGATTAAACAACTCTCTGGAGGAGGAGACTCCATAAATATCCCCATCCTCAATGATGGGGGACCCCAGCACATCAGAGCAAAAGATAAGGTTGAAGTATTTGCAACAATCTTCAACCAAAAGTGCCGAGTGGATGATCTATCTCAGCCTCCACTGGAGGTCCCCAGCATCACAGATGCCAGTCTTCAGCCAATTCAATTCACTCCACATGGTATCAAGAAACAGCTGAAGGCTCTGTATACTGCAATGGCTATGGGCCCTGACAATATTCCGGCAATAGTACTGAAGACTTGCACTCCTGAACTTGCCACCCCCCTTGCCAAGCTGTTCCTGTACAACTACAACACTGGCGTCTACCCGTCTATGTGGAAAATTGCCCAGTTATGTAGTGTACACAAAAAGCAGGATAAATTCAACGGAGCCAATTCACGCCTCCATCAGTCTGCTCTCAATCATCAGTAAAGTGATAGAAGGGGGCATTAACAGTGCTATTGAGCGGCACTTGCTTAGCAATAACCTGCTCACTGACGCTCAGTTTGGCTTCTGCCAGGGCCACTCAGCTCCTAACCTCATTACAGCCTTGGTTCACACATGGACAAAAGAGCTTAACTCTAGAGGTGAGGTGAGAGTGACTGCTCTTGACATCAAGGCAGCATTTAACCAAGTGTGGCATCAAGGAGCCCTAGCAAAACTGGAGTCAATGGGAATCAAGGGGGAAAACTCTGCTGGTTGGGCTCATGCCTAGCACAAAGGAAGATGGTTAAGATGGTTGTGGTTGTTAGAGTCAGTCATCTCAGTTCCAGGAGATCACTGCAGGAGCTCCTCAGGGTAGTGTCCTAGGCCCAACCAGCTTCAGCTGCTTCATCAATGACCTTTCTTCCATCATAAGGTCAGAAATGGGGATATTCCCTGATGATTGCACAATGTTCAGCGCCATTTGTGACTCCTCAGATACTGAAGCAGTCCATGTCCAAATGCAGCAAGAATTGAACAATATCTAGGCTTGGACTGACAAGTGGCAAGTAACCTCCTGACTCCCCAAAGCCTGTCCACTATCTACAAGGCACAAATCAGGAGTGTGATGGAATATTCTCCATTTGTCTGGATGAGTGCAACTCCCACAACACTCAAGAAGCTTGACACCATTCAGGACAAAGCAGTCCGCTTAATTGACATCCCATCCACATTCACTCCCCCCACACTGACGCACAGTGGCAGCAGTGTGTAACCATCTACGAGATGCACTGCACAACTCACCAAGACTCCTCAGACAGCACCTTCCAAACCCAATCAGAAGGACAAGGCAGCAGATACATGGGAACACCACCACCTGCAAGTTTCCCTCCAAGCCACTCACCATCCTGACTTGGAAATATATTGCAATTCCTTCACTGTCGCCAGGTCAAAATCCTGGAACTCCCTCCCTAACAGCACTGTGGGTGTACCTACACCACATGGACTGCAGGAGTTCAAAAAGGCAGCTCATCACCACCTTCCCAAGGGCAATTAGGGATGGGCAATAAATGCTGGCTTGGCCAGCAACGGCCACGCCCCATGAATGAATATAAAAATAAATAACAAGTTGCTACATAAATTATTTTTCCTGACGTCACCTCTGTTTTTATTTTAAATCTGTGCCTTTCTGGTTATTTGCCAGTTAATGTGCAGGGGCATTTGCTATTTAATGTGTAGTGTGGGTGTTAGACCACATTTTGCCTGTTCATTCACATGTCCCTCATACTTTAACATTCAGGATTAACATAGGATAGATATTGTAAATTGTTTTATCTTTCTGAGCATGCGTTGTAAAATGTTCAAAAACCGCCGAATCTTGAGGCTTTATTCTCTTTGTAAGTACCTAGGATCTCAATGTTCGTCTGCTTTAAACAAAAAAGTTACTGGTCTCTAACTGAATCGTACCAAAAACTTAGGGTTCAGGGGCATAACAGCAGTCATTGATGCATGGACCTGTGGGAGCCAGCCCAAAATGCCAACTCGAGTGGCTGCTCAAGCTGATGGTGCCACCACAGGCAAAGTTTACTTAATTGCAAGCCATGGGAAACAATCCACCTGTATTTATGTGAAGTTAACTGGGAGATCCTGAATATTTCTCGGATAGCATCTGGAAAGATCCAGAGGCAAAAAGATTGAGGGCAGTGGCCACTTTCACAGTCACTGGTAATGCGTAACCACCAGGTCCAAACAGGAGCAAGTCTTCTTCTAGGAGGTTGCAGACGTCTGGCACCACCTGATACAACCATCCGAGCCTCCGGGAACACTGCTCCTCTTAGAGGTCAAGGAAACCGAGTTTCTGCCTGTACAGCCTGGTTCATTAATAGTCACTCAAGGGCAGCAGACACATGGGAACACAATCACCTGTAATTTTTCCTACAAGTCACACGCTATCTTGACTTGGAACTATAATACCATTCCCTCATTGTCGCTGGGTCAAAAACCTGGACTACCCTTCCTAATGACACTGTGGGTGTACCTACACCAGATGGGCTATAGCAGTTCAAGAAGGCAGCTCTCAAGATCAATTAGGGATAGACAAACAAATGCTGGCCTTGTCAGTGATGCTCACATTCCATGAAAGAATAAGGAAAAGCTGCATTCTGCTGACCACCTACAAGTCTCTCCACAGCAGTCTGTTGCTGTTGCTGATGGTCATTGTCCAAGGTCCAATCTAAGGCAGCCATAATGCCACCCATCTTGATCATGAATCTCAGTGGGTGGAATTTAATGCCATCCCCAAAGGTGCGTTTGAAGGTAGAAGGGCATTTAATTGGGCACGAAGATGCAGGGTGGGGACCCCGCTGCCTTCCTGCCTCTGCCCCATTTGTCTGGTGTGGGAAAGCTACTGGACAGCCTTCCCACCCTGATGCCATTGATACCCACTTAAGGGCCTCATCCCACCATTGCTGGTATTCAACCAGTGGCAGACAGGCAGTTGCCATGTGGGATGAATGGGCTTATGGGCTCCTGAAGAGGTTCCTCATTGTCAGGCACAGCACCTGATCGAGGGACCTGGTACTCAGAAGAAGAGCCTGTTAAAAGCCACCCCTCTGCCCTTTCTTCTAACCCTCCTACTCTTCCTAGCTAGTCACCCCCTCCTCGCAACTCCCATCCTGCCCTCACTCACCTGTGGCATGGATCCCTTAGTCTCCTGGGCCTCTAGTAGGTGCATTGGGAGTAGCTACCACTGCTCCCCCAGTGGTGCTGACAACAAAGAGGAACCGCTGATCTTTCATTGGCCAGCACCTCTGAGGGTTGTCAAAGTGACCTTCCATCACTTTACTGATGATCGAGAGTAGACTCATGGGGCAGTAATTGCCCAGGTTGGATTTGTCCTGCTTTTTATGGACAGGACATATTTTCCACATTGCTAGGTAGATGCTAGTGTTGTAGCTGTACTGGAACAGCTTGGCTCAGGGCACAGCTAGTTCTGGAGCACAAGTCTTCAGTACTATTGCTGGAATGTTGTCAGGACCCAAAGCCATTGCAGTGTCCAGCGCCTTCAGCCATTTCTTGATATCACATGAAGTGAATCAAATTGGCTGAAGACTGGCAGCTGTGATGCTGGGGGCTTCAGAAGGAGGCCGAGATGGATCATCCACCCCGCACTTCTGGCTGAAAATCGTGGCAAATGCTTCAGCCTTGTCTTTTGCAGTGATGTGCTGAGCTCCCCCATCCTTGAGGATAGGGATATCTGTGGAGCGTCCTCCTCCAGTGAGTTGTTTAATTGTCCACCACCATCACAACTGGATGTGGATGTGGCTGGACTGCAGAGCTTAGATCTGGTCCGTTGGTTGTGGGATCACTTAGCTGTCTATTGCATGCTCCTTTCGCTGTTTGGCATACAAATAGTCCTATGTTGTAGCTTCACCAGGCTGACATCTCATTTTTTGGTAGGCCTGGTGCTGCCCCTGGCATGCCCTCCTGCACTCTTCATTGAACCAGGGTTGATCCCCCAGTTTGATGGTAAAGTTACAGTGGGGGATATGCCAGGTCATGAGATTACAGACTGTGGTTGTATACAATTCTGCTGCTGCTGACAGCCCATAGCGCCTCATGGATGTCCAGTTTTGAGTCGCTAGATCAGTTCAAAATCTATCCCATTTAGTATGATTGTAGTGCCACACTACACAATACAGGGGATCCTTAATGTGAAGAGAGGACTTTGTCTCCACAAGGACTATGTAGTGGTCACTCCTACCAATACTGTCATGGACAGATGCATCTGCAGCAGGTAGATTGGTGAGGATGAGGTCAAGTAGGCTTTTCCCTCTTTTTGGTTCCTTCACCACCTATCGCAGACCCAATCTAGCAGCTCTGTCCTTTAGGATTCAGCCAGCTCAGTCAGTAGTGGTGCTACCAAGCCATTCTTGGTGATGAACATTGAAGTCCCTCACCCAGAGTACATTCTGTGCCTTTGCCATCCTCAGTGCTTCCTCCAAGTGGCTCGACCTGGAGGGGTACTAATTCATCAGCCGAGGGAGGGTGTTAAGTGGTAATCAACAGGACGTTTCCTTGCTCATGTTTGACCTGATGCCATGAGGCTTCACGGGGGCCAGAGTCGATTTTTAGAACTTCCTGGGCAACTCCCTCCCAACTGTATACCATTGTGCTGCCACCTCTGGTGTGTCTGTCCTAGACAGGACGTACCCAGGATGATGATGGTGGTGTCAGGGACATTGTCTGTAAGGCATGATTCCATGAGTACGACTATGTCAGGCTGTTGCTTGACTATTCCGTGAGACAGTTCTCCCAATTTGGCGCAAGCCCCCAGATGTTATTAATGAAGACTTTGCAAGGTCGACAAGGCTGGATTTGCTATTGTCATTTCTGGTGCCGAGGTCGATGCCATGTGATCTGTCCAGTTTTATTCCTGTCTGAAGGCTTTGCGATGGTTTCATACAACTGTGTGGCTTGCTAGGCCATTTCAGAGGGCATTTAAGAGTCAACCACATTGCTGAGAGTCTGGAGTCACATGTAAGTAAGACAAGGTAAAGACAGATTTTCTTCCCTAAAGGGCATTAGTGAACCAGATGGGTTTTTACGACAATCGACAATGGTTTCATGGTCATTATTACCGATGCTAGCTTTTTAATTCCAAATCTATTAACTGAATTTAAATTCCACCAGCTGCCATGGTGGGATTTA
Organism: Cetorhinus maximus; assembly: GCF_964194155.1. NCBI lineage: Eukaryota > Metazoa > Chordata > Chondrichthyes > Lamniformes > Cetorhinidae > Cetorhinus > Cetorhinus maximus. The sequence continues at coordinate 96,037,282 of NC_135890.1, forward strand.
AACCCATGGCCCCAAGAAAGGATTACTTGTCCAGTGCCACTACCACTAAGCCCCTGCCTCCCTTCTCCTTACGGGTTTTGTTTAGAAAAGATAAATATAAATACGGCAAAAATAAAATGTTACCCAAACAGTAAGTAGCACATATGCCTGTCCAAGATTAGGCTTGATTTCCTTATGGAAGAGATTGAAAGGGCCACTCTCCTGAGGCTGGGTATAGTTGCTGAGTTGGAGAGGTACTGGCAGACAGTCACACGGAGAATAATTTCATCAGACAATAATTTCGCCAAACCCTCCCGCTTTAGGATAATCATCGCTTACCTGCCGGGTTCTGTACTTAAAAAAGGCTTCTCCCAGCAAGGCCTCAGCTCACTTTCCATTCATGCTGTTGCTCGGATACAGATAACAACGAACTAGTTGCCATGGACGCTGGTCGGACTGTGACCTCACGGTTTCTACGTCGCTGATTGGACCACGCATGTATTGTGACGAATTGAGTAAACATCTCATTCCAGGCTCACAATACAGGTCAATGTATCCATCCCATGGATGTTTAAATTTTTTGGCCAGTTGCATTTACTATATACATATTCACTTAAAACATCAATGGCAAACGTAAGATTCACAAAACAATCAGAAAATAATTGATTTAAGTAACATGTTCAGTATTAGATTACTTCCCATCTATCCAATTTGGAGCGAGCTTTAATGATATACCGCAGTCCATTGCATTAAAATAATACTGTTTTCACTGAAGTGTGTTTGTTGTTTGAAGAAGGAGAACAAGGGCACCCAAAATATGCTTATGTTGTTTCACCATGGTGACATCAGATGTAAGGTTGTTTCAATACAGTTTACATTTGAGTTGATTGTAAATAAATAAAAAATGCTTTCTACTGCGTAAATTTTTTTATGGCTCGACTTCCAATTATTTTCATGAGACTGACTTTCCTTTCAGTGCCATATAAGCTAGGAATTCGATTATTTTAACAGTAGATGCAAAGGATACCCCCTAAAAGCATTGCATCAACACAGAAAAAGCTTATACAATTAGAAAATTTAACCAAGGAATATAACGACCAAAAGGGGCAATTTTCCAATATTAATTGTCAGATACAAAGAATTGAAGCATAGGTTGTGTTTAAGTTAATCAGAGGTAATAGGATGCAATAGATACAAGCATCCTCCTATAGTTAAGAGAATCTTTCAATTCTCTACAAAACTGAGGTCAATATTGCTTTTTCCTTTAGTTCTTGCATTTTCGTTATATGTTTTGCGTAGGTGTTAACAATTTTAAAAGACGAAGTGCAAAGCCACACATGAGAAGTAATCAAGTTTGACTAAAATGGAAATGAGATAAATAAATTAGGTCAAAATTTATCGCATATATATACACACTGCCTTTTCATATTGCTGAACACCTGAAAGCTTCACACAATGATTATTTTTAGAATACAGTGACTGCCATGTATGCAAACCCATACAGCTCAGCTATTCTCACATTGAACGAAGTCTCATCATACATTATACAGCACCTGAAGTTGTCACCTTGGCTCAGTGTTTGCACTTTCATCTTGCTCAAAAGGCTCAAATACCCGCTTCAGGACATCAACACAACAGTCCGGATTTTGCAGTAGTAATGACAGTGAAACTTTTAGCGTTTGCCATCATTACTCCTCTGAAACTTAGAGACTTCTGGAATCTGCACGTGTGAACACTGAAATCCAGAAATTGCAGTCAGTGATTCAACGTTTCTCTATAGGGTATACTGCTGAGGTCTCCACAAACGGAAATCAATCAGAAATAATTAAACTGACAAGAACTTCCCCTTTTATGCAGTAATACAAATGTTAAAAAACCTGATGAAACCTGTTAATGAGGCATCATTGTATTTCTAGCTAAAAGCTACTGCGGATGCTGGAAATCCAAAACAAAAACAGAATTACCTGGAAAAACTCAGCAGGTCTGGCAGCATAGGTGGAGAAGAAAACAGTTGACGTTTCGAGTCCTCACGACCCTTCGGCAGAACTGAAGTATAGTTAGGAGAGGGGTGAAATATAAGCTGGTCTAAGGTGGGGGGCGGGGGGAGGGAGAAGTTGAGGGTGTGGTGGTTGTAGGGATAACTTATCACCCCACCAGCCTCCGCATTCAAAGGATCATCCTCCGCCATTTCTGCCAACTCCAGCATGATGCCACCACCAAACACATCTTCCCTTCATCCCCCCTGGCGGCATTCCGTAGGGATCATTCCCTCCGGGACACCCTGGTCCACTCCTCCATCACCCCCTACTCCTCAACTCCCACCTATGGCACCTCCCCATGCCCACACAGAAGATGCAACACCTGCCCCTTCACTTCCTCTCTCCTCACCGTCCAAGGGCCCAAACACTCCTTTCAAGTGAAGCAGCATTTCACTTGCATTTCCCCTAACTTAGTCTACTGCATTCGTTGCTCCCAATGCGGTCTCCTCTACATTGGAGAGACCAAACGTAAACTGGGCCACCACTTTGCAGAACACCTGCGGTCTGTCCGCAAGAAAGACCCAAACCTCCCTGTCGCTTGCCATTTTAACACTCCACCCTGTTCTCTTGCCCACATATCTGTCCTTGGCTTGCTGCATTGTTCCAGTGAAGCCCAACGCAAACTGGAGGAACAGCACCTCATCTTCCGACTAGGCACTTTACAGCCTTCCGGGCTGAATTTTGAATTCAACAACTTTAGATCTTAAACTCCCCCTCCCCCCATCCCCACCTCGTTTCTTCCCCCTCCCCCTTTTTTTTTCAATAATTTATATAGATTCTTCTTATCCCACCTTTTTCCATTATTTTTAAATCTACAACTAATACTTTGTTAGTCTGTCCACCCCACCCCCACTAGAGCTGTACCTTGAGTGTCCTGCCATCCATTCTTAATTAGCACTTTTCTTAGATAATATCACCACCTTCAACACCTCTTTGATCCTTTTGTCTGTGACATCTTTTGATTATCTGCTCCTATCACTGCTTGCTTATCCCTACAACGACCCCACCCTCAACTTCTCTCTCCCCCCGCCCCCCACCTTAGACCAGCTTATATTTCACCTCTCTCCTAACTATACTTCAGTTCTGCCGAAGGGTCGTGAGGACTCGAAACGTCAACTGTTTTCTTCTCCACCGATGCTGCCAGACCTGCTGAGTTTTTCCAGGTAATTCTGTTTTTATCATTGTATTTCTAATGGCATAACAACTTCTGAAGAACATCTCTAGCCCTGGGAAAATAATTTTATATTTGTGCAATGTCGAATTTTTCCGCTAAGATAAAATATTTATTATTTAGTAATATAATAAAAATAAATTTAAAAGAGGTTTTGATATTTCAACTTCCAATTATGCATGTGCCAATCTTTATTTCACTCTGTAAAAAGTGGCTGATAATCGGTGCATTTTACTTCCTGGTTTTCTAGAGAATTCTTCAATGTGATTGGCTGCTTTCCATGCTTGACGCCATCACTGTTGCCGTGAGATCCCCTTGACTCAGCGTCATATTCAAATTAACATAAGAACAGTGAAATGCAGACCAGAGAATCGGAGGTCTTTGTGGGTAGCTTTCTTTGAAGTCAGCTTCACTGCTGATAACATGAAAGCCAAATGGCCTCTTTCTGTCCTGTAAGATTCTACAATTCCACAAGACATATGGCAATTTTGAGTAAAACCAATCTTGAATTGGAGACACTTAAATTAGACTAAAATCGCTAGTTAAATGCACTTCAGATTTATTCTCAAATTTTGTTAATCGCGCTCAGTCACAAAAAAACTTCAAAACATGTACAATTTCAGAAATGCCACACATGCCACATGAACTCTCAAGTCTAGTAATTATTTTATCCCATCACGGCAAATGACCAATACATATTTAAAAAGGATTTGCTAAGACTGGTGGTAACAGACAGTTCTCGGTGCCTGTAAAACAATGCCCGAGTAACAGGCAGCACCTTTGGGGAGAAATGTGAGGAAAAATGATCATGAAATCACAGTTACGCTGAGAGACTAGAGAAGCTGGGGTTATCAACTTTAGATGAGAAAAGGCTTAGAAGATATTTGATAGAGGTGTTTAAAACCATGAAGAGTTTAGATAGAGCAAATAAAGAGTTTCCAATAGTTCAAGGGCCAATAATTAGAGGACACAGATTTAAGGTGATCGGCTAAAGTTCCAAAGGCGACATGAGGAAAACATTTGCACAATGAGTGATTAGGATTTAGGATGCACATGGTAGTGGATAAAGATTCGATAGTAGCCTTCAAAAAGGTAATTGGGTAGCTATTTGAAGGAGAAAAAAATTGCAGGAATATGGAAAAAGAGCAGGGGAGTTGGACAAACTGGATTCAAGTGCCAGTGCAGGCTCTATAGGCTGAATGGCTGCCTTTGGTGATGTACTATTCTATGATCCACAAAGTTGGCATTTTGGGGGTAAACAGATGCTCACATTATGATTTGCTTTGTCAAACATAAGTTTGAGAGATTTATTCTGTTAAAATCAAATGATATATTCAATGGTTCACAGTGATGGTGTGGAAGGTTAAATACAGCTTTGGTTGGATTAGAATCTAGTCCAAATGGTAGAACACAGAAGTCCTTCCCCACCCTAGCGCAACTATTATAAAAACTTGAGAACAATATTTTTTCCATGAAGGGAAAGGAATGATCAGCACATAACCTCATCAGGGGATTTAGCCATCAGCATCATCACATTTAATTCTATCAAATATATGAATTCCAAATACTTCAAACAAAACCTTGTCACACACGGAGTTTATTTTAATCATAAACTGCTTCTATATTTATATGAAATACAAATCAATATTCAGCACTTTGAAAGTGTAAAGATCCAAAAAAATCATTTAACCAGTATTAAAAAAAAGTCAATTCAAACATTTGTGAGTCTTAACACATGTCAAAGTTCAGTAGCTATGCATTTCTATTTTCTTTCTTTTAAAAACACAGTATTTTCAATTTTGTACATCAAAGTGTTGCATAAGTGTACTGAAACACTTCTATATTCAACTATGCACTTGACCTATTCCCACAGCAGGTATTATACCAACAATCCTACTAAATGATCAAAATGCTTTAACTTTGAAGCCCATAATATCCTGAGTTTGAAATCCATATGCCTAGGATTAGAAATTTACTACTCATCACACCAGAATGGGGATGAGAGTTGAGGTGGGGAGCAAAAAGTGGAAATAAACAGCAAGAGAAATCAATTCAACCTTTCATCCGTTCTCATATCTGATAATATACTGTAGCAATGACAAAGGCTGTGACAGTCTTAACATCCTAGTAGTAGAAGAATGATATGGTGACAAAAACTATGAGGGTTTAAAATTGAATCCAAAAAAAATGTAATACGAGAAAAACTTATACCAGAATCAAAGAAAATGTCTACGTTAAATTCAAGTTAGATGAATTCAAAACCTATGACTGAAATAGGTAGCCCTAATGTTCCAATATCCAGCTTTGTTCCAATTTTCACATTACTGTAGTGTGAACATTTTGCTGTAAGTGAAGATTTTCTCATGCGAAATCGACATTTAGTTCTGCAAAGGAATAATATTACACCTGGAAAAAGAGAAATCGATCATGTGAATTATATTCTATTCAAATATTAAATGCCTTCTTTAACAGATATTAAATTACATATTACACTACCAAATATTTTGGAAGTAAAGTGTATCAAAACACTTGAAAACTTATTTAGTGATCTCTGATTTGCACGTACTATGTACTACTGAAGGGCTGAAGACACAGTTGCAGCTTGGAGTACGCAGCCCACCCCAACTGGCAGGCAGGGAACAACAATAGCTGCAGGAGGCTACAGCTAGAGACTCTTGAGAGACGTCCCATGGCAATTGGGACTGGGAAGTCAGCAAACAGTTGGTGAGCAAGGGAGAAAGAGACAGGCCGCGATCCGGGCAGGAGGAGGGAAAGAGGCAGAGATTGGTATGGGAGAGGCTGAAGGCTCCCTGAAGGGGCCTGGGTGTGCACTCCTAATCTTCCTGGCCCACAAGGAGGGAAGAAAGCACTCAGCTTGTGGAGCCAGCATCTCTCACCTCTCTTTCATTGCCAAGTTTCCCGACCCCAACCCCTGAGAAACACACGCAGCAGATTTGAAATCAGGTTCCCAATTGCAGCAGGAAGCCTGATTTAATTTTAATCAAGTGCTCCACCAAAGGATGCCTCGATATCTTCTGTCAAAGAAAAGGTGGCAGGTGTGTTGGGGACATAGTCTCCCAATACTTAAGCCTTCAACCAGTTCCGCACCCACAAACAACTTTCTCCCACCTGTCATGGGGCAGTTAATTGAGGCCAGAAAGTTATTTTTATAGCTTTGGTTTTTTAAATTATAGTGTATTCATATAAAAAAGACACAGACTGCTGGCAATTAAAATGCTATTAAACTAGCTTTGAGATTATTTCCCAATAGAATGTAAATAAATAAACAATTAGTTAGCCTGTCTCAGGGAATCAATAAACACTTAAACCCATTGTGTTGGAATGTCTTTGTTCTTTTTTGGCTATGAACAGAGGCAGATAAAAGAGAGACAAAGACAGGCTATCAGTTGGGTCTTCAGATAGAAAGATACTGGGGCAAGCTTTCGCTAAGCTCAGGAGTAGCAAGCAGCAGACCTGTTAGGAGATGTTTTGTTTAAGTGTTATAAGACAACCTATCAATCTAGGAAAGTGTATTTTGTTAATTATTATTATTATGCAAAGACAAATGATACTGATTGAATTAAGTGAATCTGATCATAACTGCTGGTCTGTTTGTTCATTTGCTGTGAAATAAATAAATCTAGCATTATCGTCAGACCTCATCTTACTAAATGCTCTTTTAGGTCTACCAACAAGACTGAAAAAGCACACTTGTAAAAGAAATATTCAGTCAGGTCACAAACAAATACTGTAGGTACATTGCTACATACCTATTAAAGGTATATCTATTATAGGTGTTGGGCAGTACAAGCACATCCCTGAACACACAATACTCAGATAGGACTTACTAGTATCACTTTACCCAAGAAATTATCTTAGCTTGTAACACAGAAACTTGGCAATTGAAAGAAAATTAATTGAGCTTTGAATGCTATCAAAGAATCTCTAAATATTTCAATCAAAAATTAGACTTCTGCTGCTATTGCTTTAAAATATTTGAAAACATTGTTTTTTGTAATAAAAACTTCAAACTCAATTGATGGATTACTTAATAGTTTTTAATTACTTCTGAACAAATCTTAATTCTTTCAATCTTAGAAAAAGGTAACACTATTAAAAATGAGCTATCAATTTCTACAAAAAAAACCTTACAAAAATACTAGATGGTATATTAAACAAAGACACAGATAACCAATTTGTCTTAAAAGATAGAAATAATTATGAACAGTTGCCCTTTTCCAATGAAGGGTTTTTGAAGGTTCTGATTTAAAGGGATTAACATATATCTAAATTTCTTTCACGATTCAGTGCTGCTGAAAGCTGTCACTACATTGCAAAAACACTATCATAGCCTTGTGACCAGCGCAAATATTCTGGTTTTCTTCCTTTTTAGCAATAAAACTGCCCCTTTAGTTTCAGCTTGCAGCACATGAACAAAAGAAATTGAGCAGGAGATTACCACACTGCCCATTGAGCCTGCTCCACCATTCAATACTATCATGGCTGATTTTGGGCTTCAACTCCATTTTTCCCGTCAGCTCCCCATATTCCTCAATTCCCTGAGACACCAAAAATCTGTCTATCCTAGCCTTAAATGCATTCAACGATGGAGCATCCACAACCCATAGGGTAAAGAATTCCAAAGATTCACAACCCTTTGAGTGAAGTTCTTTCCCCTCATCTCAGTCCTAAATGATTGGTCCCTTATCCTGAGACTATGCCCCTGTGTTTTAGATTCCCCTACTCTCAGCACCCACCTATCAAGCCCCTTTAGAATTTTGTAGGATACAATAAGATTGCCTCTCATTCTCACTTTTTAGCCCCTAGGTTACTGTTTATTTCTGGTATGAAACTTGCACCTTCTACCGTGAAGAAAAATATTTGTTCCATGCCTCTGCCATTTCCTCAAGATAATTTCTCCTGTCTCTGCTTCTGAGAGGCCAATGTTTACTTTAGCTACTCTTCCTTTTTATACACTTATAGAAACTCTTACAATCTATTTTATATTTCTGGCTAGTTTATTATCATATTCTATATTTTCCCTTTTAATCAACGTTTTGTTGGCCTTTTCTGGTTTCCAAAATACTCCCAATCCTCAGACTTAATGTTTTTGCAAGTAAACCTTTTTTTGCAAGCACACTGCATGCAGATTTAGAATGGGAAATAACTTTTCAAAGACAATGAAATGCTCTCCAGTGACTTTGAGGCAATTGTATTTTATATTGAATTATAGTTGAATGTTGATGTATTGTTTTTACTCAATTATCTCAATGCAGTAAAACCTACCCCAACAATCCTCTTCCACTCCATCGCTGAGGTGTGAGACTCATGTGTACATTTTGTCCATTTCGAATAATTGTTATGTTTAAAGGTTTCTGTAAGGAAATATATTACTTTGGTAAATCAATGGTAGACAAGCTTAAATTCCCGTACAAGTGTGATAACAAAGTTAGTTAGTAAACCTAGAGTCTGATTATTGCATTTTCCATCTTTTAAATGTAAGATCAGCGTAATCAGCAAAGTTAATTTTTTCATAGTTTAAAATGAAGAAATGAGCTATTTTGGCCTTAAAGGGTTAAATGTAACACGACCTTAATTTCTCTCACAAAAAAATCACTTTTATTTGACAAAATTATATTGCTTTGTTGTTCTGCAAAGATCCAAATAACTTGGAAACCAGTAAGAGAAAAAATGACTTGCATTTAAATACTGCTTCATTATATCGTCTAGGAATATTTCAAAGCATTTTACATATGATGAGTTAATTTGATATGCATCGACTGTTATATTAGCATATATTGCAGCCATTTTGTAAACAACAAGATCCCATTCAGTTAATCTGGTGTTGGCTGAGGGTGGAATTCTGACGAGGACACCACAATACCCTGCTCTGTTCCGAATCAGCAAATAGGACAGCAGTTTCGTAACTATCCTAAAATCAACACTTCAAACAATGAAGTGCATTCTCAGTGCTGTGCTGAAATGTCAGTGTAACTCAGCAATGTCCAACCCCTATACGTCACTGGTAATTGGACAATGAAGCCCAGGCAATTCAGTTCTATTTGCATTTGGAAATGACACACTTGCCTCTGAATCAGAAGGTTACAGATTCAAGCCTCACTCAACAAATTGAGCAGTACAGTACTAAGGGAGTAATACACTGTCAGAGGTACTGTTCATATGGATGACACGTTAAACCAAGGCTTTAATTGCCTGTTCAGGTGAGCAAAAAAGCTGCCATAGTAACATTCAAGTAAGGAACAAGGGGTTCTCCCAGTGTCCTGGCCGACATTCCTTATTCTGCCAAAATAAATTCACATTTATCTGCTTGCTGTTTGTAGAATTTCGATGTGTATCAATTCACTGATGCATTTTCCTATACATCAACAGAAGTACTTAATTAGCTGTGAAGCATTTTAGGATGTCCTGAGGCTCTGCTGCATAAATACAAGTTTTTAAAAATTTCCTTTTGCATATTTATATTTATTATTTGCTAGTTTGCCTCCTTTGAATTTTATGGACCTGAGTGTTTTGGTCCATTGGGGTCAGAAGTTTAAGATAAATATAAATTAATGGTAATACTGCATTAAGCATGGGACTTGATCGCAAGACTCCATGAAAACTAAAAGCTTGGATATCCCACACCCATTTTAAACCTTTAGCTTTGTTTAGAGGACAAAATACCAATTGAACCAAGCTGATATTATAAAATGAATAGTAAAATTAACAGTGCTCAAAAATATAATTCTATCCCTGACCATTTCCCCTGTTAGGGATCAGTGGTGGTCAAGACAGTTCTGGAAATTTAAAAAAACTAAATATATAACTGTGCAAAATACACAGGTGTCGGTATGAATTGAAAAATCAATGTGCTCAATTCTTTTTAATGCTGTGTTTTATTTAATATTACCTTTGCTCTTGCATCAGTGTATTAACTTTTTCACATTACTTTTGAAAACAGAAACAGGTTTCTTGCCAGCATTTTTAGATCTGATGCAATGGAATATGGCAGAATTTATTGATGAGCAAATATAGTTACATTCGAATCACTCAAGTGCCAGGCAATGACCATCTCCAACAAGAGAGAATCCAACCATTTCCCCATGACATTCAAATGATATTACCATCGTTGAATCCCGCACGATCAACATCCTGGGGTTACCAGTGACCACAAACTGAAGAGGGTCTGCCATATAAATACTGTGGCTACAAGAAGTCAGAGGTTGAGAATTCTGCAGCAAGTAACTCACCTCCTGACTCCTCAAAGCCTGTCCAGCATTGTGGGTATATGTACACCACATGGACTGCAGCGATGCATGGCAGCAGCTCACCACTACCTTCTCATGGGCAATTAGGGATGGGCAATAAATGCTGGCCTAGCCAGCAACACCAACATCCCATGAAAGAATAAAAAAAAAAAGAATAAAAATATTTAAGATCTCTGTTAAATTTATTTACTACTTCTGCTTCTAAGTGGCATTCAGTAGGGGCATAAAATTACAAGAAATTACAAAAAGGAGATAGGCCATTCAGCATAACCACAGATTTTCCACAGAAGCCGATAATTTCTTGTTGCCACCTATTCCCACATCCCTTAACTCCCGGCACCTAACCTTTTCTTAAATGCTGCAATTGTCAGCTCCACTACAAAAGCAAATTTGTCCTTTTCTCTATCTTAAATCTCATGTTTAATCAGATCTACAGGCCTTCATTTTGGGCCTCTCAGTAGCCGGAAGTAGTCTCTATTTACTCTGTCTTATGCCTTCATAATTTTAAACACCTTTTAATCACCTTTCTCTTTGACAAGTTTCTGATCTTGCCAGGTAGTTTGGGGGGGGTGGAGGGAGATGAGAAGGAGGAATTGCCAAAGTGAGCACTTTGCATTAGAGCAGGAGGCGGGAGAATTAGAGATCAAATCAATACATACTGAGCACAATTTCTAGCAGCTGGTTAGATGAAGTGCTGATTGAATATAGAGAACTAGGTACACGCCTGCCCCTTTCCTGCATCCAAGTAATGATGCAGGCTCAGCCGAAAGTTAATAGGGGAAATAATTTTCAAATGGATTGTACTTGGAATAAGGCTACATTTACATTTTCTTTGAAAATTCTAATGGACGGCATTGATTTTATATTGATAATAACACTGTAATAGCTATGCTGAAATCCAAAGCTTATTAAATCTGAAATGTATTTAGGAAACCGTAATAATTCAAGAAAAAATAATTTAAAACATTTTCAATTTTTTCCAGAATATGGTCCAATGTGATTAAAAAAGCAAGTGTTTTCCACAAGTATAATACATGTACTCACCCCTTCACTACGCTGAACCACTGTGGCAATATTTTGCAAGTTTTGAAAGTTTCGTGTATTTACAGAGCCAAATTCTATAATTTCATCGCCAACCTGCAAACCCTAGAAAAAAAAAGAGAAAGAATCTACATGTCTAAAACTGCCTTCTTTTTCAAACACCATTGTAACTTATTTTCCAATCAGTATTTGTTCCCTCACCAAAATATTTGTGTAGTGATGCACTTGGAAATTGAGTTCAGTCTTTGTGCCTCTCAACCTCATTCGCTACCACAAATCAATTTCAAGTTAACGAAAGATGGACTGTTAGCTCTCCAGTAGTGTAAAACCTATTTTCTATTCCAGCACACGATGCACTGGCTAACTGAACCATATGGCATAGTGTCTTTTAACTTCTTCCCCATTTCGAATCTCCGTATTTTCTTCGAATATCTTAATGTCTTGTCACCTCCCAAGTTTGTAGCAATTCCCCAACTCCATATTTGTGTCTCTCCAATCATGTTTCTGCCCCAATGCAACACTGAAACAGCCCTAATTAAAGTCACAATTGACGTCCTCTGTGACTGTAGTGGATTATTCTATCCTGTCTTCTCTGCAATTATATCATCTTACTTCAACACCACTCCATCATTGTCCAGATTTCAGCTTAGTGCCTTTGGTTGATTCCACAATTACCTTTCCATCATAACCAGAACATCTCCAGGTATGACTTCTCTTCTTGCCTGAAGAGGTCATTGCTTCTTAAGTTTCTCCTATGGATTTATCCATGGTCCCTTGATATTTCTCATCTTATTCGTCCCCCTTTGGCAACATCATTCGAAGATAGATCAGTTTGCACTTGTAGACTGTTGACATCCAGGTCTATCTCTCCACCACCACTCCAAATCCTTCCACTGCCTCTGTGCTATCAGTGACTGCATATCCAACATCCAGTCTTGAATGAGCCACAACTTCTACCAGTTAATGTTGGCAAATTGAAGTCACTGTCTATGGTTCCAATCACAAACTCTGTTGCTCAACAATCAATACCATCACTTTCCCCAGCCACTACCTCAGGATGAACCAGACTACTCACAGGTTTGGCACCCAGCTTAATGAACTTCTGACCCCATATTTACTCCATCAAAGAGACTTCCACCTCAGTAACACCACCTACCTCCATTCTTGTCTCAACCAAGCTAGTGTGGAAACTCTCATCACTGCCCTTATCACCACCAGGCTTGAGTATTCCAACTGGCTGTCCGCCACACTGTTAAAAACTTCAATACATGCAAACTTCAGCTGCCTGTATTTTATTCCGCAGCAGTCCTGCTATACTGGCTCCAGTTCCTCAATACTTGCAATATAAAAAGCCCTTTATGCCTTAAAACTCCTTGTGGATCCAAGACAACTTGATGATAAACAGTAAGATAAAAGCAAAATCCTGCAGGCGCTGGAAGTCTGGAATAAAAACAGAAAATGCTGGAAAAACTCAGCAGGTCTAGCAACATCTGTGGAGAAAGAAACAGGGTTAACATTTCAAGTCCGTATGACTTCTTCAGAATCGTACAGTTCTGAAGAAAAATCATACGGACTCGAAATGTTAACTGTTTCTCTCTCCACAGATGCTGCCAGACCTGCTGAGTTTTTCCAGCATTTTCTGTTGATAATGAAGTCTGTTTATGGATTTTAGGAACAGTTCTGCATAACATTATAAGAAAGTATTAAAATTTTAGTACAAAATACAGATTGTCCTCAACTGAAATGATGGGATAACATTTAAAGGTCACCCTGTCATCAAATGAACTTAACTGTTGTATACAACTGACCAGAAATGCAGTGCTTGAAAAGAAAACAAATACACTAGTGGCTTCTTTAATTTAAATATTTCAGAGCACAAGCAACATCATTTGACAATCATTTGTTATTGAGAAAAATTTAATCATGGAAAATAATTTAGTTTAAGATTAAATATATTTTAAAGATAATGTTGGGTAATTGCAGAGTTTTCTATACTCACTGAAGTACTGGCAGGTGAACCCGGACTAACAGTGTCTACTTTGGCAAAAGCAGATGGTACACTATTCGCCTGTTCCATTGCTTCTTGATGAACTTCTGCATCATCCAGTCTATGCTTTTCCTTGTCACGTGCATGCAGCTGGTGGAGTGCTTCCTCAATTTGTTTCATCAAGGCTTTATGATCATTTTGTAGACCTTGCGAAAACAAGTAACATCCATAGCATATTAACAATAAGGTTAGTGAAATAATAGGGCACAGCAACTCCTTTACAAACTCTAGTCACGAGCCTGAAAAAAAATCATCTACACGAGGGTGACAAATCTGAATGACAGCCATGCTTTTAGTTTGAATTAGAAGGGCTCAGTATTGTATTCATAGCATTATCATGCTTCAGGTACTCATTTTTAATTGCACCGAAAACTGTTAACATTGATAGCTTAAAGCATAATCACTTCCATTTTGGTACATTACAACATTTAAAAAATATATCAGTATTACTTACAAATTATATTATGTCGGGCTGTTCGGACCTCGTAAATATTAATATCTGTTCGTGGATATCCTTCAACGTCAACTAAAGGCTCATCCATTCCAGCTCTGTTTTGCTAAAAGTCACAGGTTCAACAGCTATAATTAGTATTAAAATGCAATGAAATACTTGAAAACAATCATTTTTGGCTGGTTTTGCTCCTATTCTGTGCCCAGCATAATGCCAACATATTTCATTTACTACTGGGTTTAAAGGTGATTGGCAAAAGAGCCAGAGGAGACACATGGACTTTGTAACACAGCAAGTTATGATGATCTGAAATGCAATGCCTGAAAGTGTGGTTGGTGGAAGCAGGTTCAAGAATAACATTCAAAAGACAATTGGATAAATACTTAAAGGGAAAAAAATACAGGGCTGTGGGGCAAAAGCAGGGGAGTGGGATTAACTGAATAGCTCTACCAAAGGGCTGGCATTGGCATGATAGGCCAAATTGCCTCCTTTTGTGCTATATCATTCAATAACTTTATAATGTAATTCTAATAAATGCCAATGCGAGATAACATGAAATAATTTGTCATGGCTTTAACATTTATTCATCATGCCACTGAATAAATAAATAATTCAATGATTTGAGCAACAAATGTACTGCTACATCATATAATCCAAGCTGAAAGCAAAAAACTGCGGATGCTGGAAATCCAAAACAAAAACAAAAATACCTGGAAAAACTCAGCAGGTCTGGCAGCATCTGCGGAGAGAAACTTTCCTCTCCATAGATGCTGCCAGACCTGCTGAGTTTTTCCAGGTATTTTTGTTTTTGTTTTATATAATCCAAGCTGATGTATTTAAAATGTGTGCCTGAATCAGGAATTTATATAATAGAAATAAATTTGTGGGTGTGGTACATTGAAACATGGATGTATTCTGTTTATTGATGTTTGGTTATTTCATTGTATTAGATAAATGTGACCACTGAACTCTAATGTGCCAAAATTTGACAAGTTTCATAATCTCTTACAACATAGAAACTTAAGAAATAAGAGCAGGAGTAGGCCATTTTGCCCTTTGAGCCTGCTCTATCATTCAGCAAGATTATGGCTGATTCCTATCCGAACTCCACCTTTCCACTCTATCCCCATATCCCTTAATACCCAAAAATTTATTGACCTTGAATATACTCAACGACTGAACATCCACAGCTCCCAGAGGTAGAGAATTCCAAAGATTCACATGGTTTTGAGTGAGGAATTTATCCTTGCCTCAGTCCTAAATGAGCAAGCCCTTGTTCTGAGACTGATCCTGTGTTCTAGATTCCCCAGCCAGGAGAAGCATTTTCTCAGCATCTACCCTGTCAAGCCCCTTAATAATTTTATAGGTTTCAATTGGATCATCTCTCATTCTTCTAAACTTCAGGAAATATAAACCTAGACTACTCAATCTCTCCTCATTTAGAGGATTGTCCATTCTAGTGAACCTTCGTTGCACTCCTTCTAAGGCAAGGGTGTTCCTCCTTAGGTAAGGAGACCAAATCTACCCTCAGTGCTCCAGGTGTAGCCTCACCAGTGCCCCGTATAATTGTGGTAAGACTCCTTTACTCTCATACTCCAATCCCTTAGTAACAAAAAAGCAAACATACCATTTGCCTTCCTAATTGCTTGCTGCATTGGCCTGTTAACTTCCTATGGCTTATGTGTAAGAACATCAGGTACCTCTGAATACAAACATTTCCCAGCATCTCACCATTCAAAAAATATTTAATTTTATTTTTCTACCAAAGTGGATAAGTTTGCCACATTGTATTCTATCTGCAATGTTCTTTCCCACTCAACCAACATACATTTATCTCTCTATTGCCTCTTTGCATCCTCCTCACCACTTACTTTCCCACATAACGTTGTATCGTCAGCAAACTCAGTTACATTACACCCAGTCCCCTCATCTAATTCATTAATATGGTTTATAAATAGCCGAGGCCCAAATACTGATCTCTGTTGTACCCCATTAGTTACAACCCGCCAACACAAAAACACCTAATTTATTTCTACTCTGCTTTTTGTCAATTAACGAATCCTCAATCAGTGCTAAGATGTTACCCACAATCCCACGAGTTCTAATTTTTGTGTAATAACCTTGTGCGACACCTTACCAAATACTTTTTTGAAAATCCAAATACACCACATCCATTCATTCCCCGTTATCTACCTTACTAGTTACATCCTCAAAAAACTAACAGATTTGTCAAATACAATTGCCCTTTCCCGAGTTGACTCTGCTTAATCATATTATTAAGATTTTCTATATGCCCTTTTACCATATCCATAACAATAGATTCTAGCATTTTGCTCACTACTGGCATTAGGCTAACTGGTCGATAGTTCCCTGTTTTCTCGCTTTCCTTAAATGGCAGTGTTATGTTTGCTACCTTCTAATTTTTTGGGAACTGTTCTAGAAACTAAGCAATTCTGGAAGATCAAAATCAATGCATTCACTATCCGAGCAGCTATCTCTTTTAAATCCCTAGGATGCAGGTTGTTGGGGCTCTAAATTCTCCTGTACTATTTCTTAGTCTGGGTCTGGAACTTAAATGATTTTTCACTTGTTCATTTAATCATGGTTTGTACAGAGATGGGCTGGAAAGCTTTCTGCCCAATCGTTATTTCAGAATGGGAAACTCATCGCAATATATGAATAATGAGTTTTGAAAAGTTAAGAAATGTAATTGATACATATCTGCTAATAGTTCAAGTTTGAAGTGGACAATCATATTTCCAGCCTCCATTCATGTAGCTACCATGAAAATTGATGATTTTAGGATTACTTAAATACTTAGTAGTTCACTAATTTGCATGTTGCTGATGATTTGTTTTGATTTAGGCCAGGCTTTATGCAAGAGAAAAATGACAGCTCAAATTCCCTCCCCACACAGCAATTCATGCGCACAAGCACTGTTTATTTCAGGCATGCCCGGTGATCCCCATGGCGCTTGCATTGTGCTAGGTCACCATATGCCTGGAAAATAACACATTGCTATGTAAACGAGTGAAGCAACTACAGAAAGGCAGCAGTGTCATGAGAAGTTGTCAGAGAATATTCTCCCCCCGCACCCCCCATTCCCCCTTCCCCCCACGTGTGGAGTCACATTTATACATGTAGTCACAGAACACACACACCTTCCACCACAGGAAGAGTGCAAATGCATCCTGTGCTCTCACACAAAGGCATGATGTAGAGATGGATGTTGGTCCAAGTATAAGAACATAAAGGGCGTTTATGAGGAACTGCATTCCTAAACCAGCTGTTTTCCAAACTCCTCCATGAACATGAACTGGAAAAAGCTCATATCCTCCCACAAAGCAGAGGACTGGCACAAAGTAAAAAAAAAAAATCCTGAAAACTGAATGGAATAAGAAAGGAATTTAATTTGCTCAGCTGTATTGAAGCAATGGTCTTAGTCGGGGCTGTTCCTCAGTTGGAGGTTGTTTTCGAGTTATCAGCTTTTCCAAGTTTGTTGGGCTGAGAACTCTCATATTTGAGTGGAATATGAACAGTACATGGTGGTAAACAGCTGCTGCCAAACCCCAGCACTGGCGCTGCTGCCTAATGCCCGGCAGTGAAAGCAGCTCGATCCCTGAGGGCGCTGTATCGCCGAGACCTCCTTCCACACTCACCCCCTCCAAAATATCATAGTAAGCTTTGATCTGAGCCTCGATGACATCTTTCTTCTTCACCAGCAGCTGTACATCAGCCACCGTCACGCTCTGCCCTGAGCTCTCCGAGCCCTGGTCCGACATTGTCCCGCTGACGAACTACGGCTCGCGACAGCGGTTCGGTCTGAACGGTCCGTTCCCCCTCCTCAAAACGCAACCGCAAAGTTCAAAATACAAGTGCAATCGGCGGGCGCAATCCTGGCAGCCCCACCGGTTGCGGCGATCTGTGCGAATCCGGGAAAGAGTGTGTTTCCGTCGTGGAGTTTAGATATTATTCGCTGTTTTCAACGAATTGTAATTCGGTTTAACAAAGTGAAAGTGAAGAATCTGGAACAGTAGGACTTTGAATGTGGCCCTTTGGTGTCGCAGTTGCTTTCCCCCCCCCCCTAGTTAATTTAACCCCGCCCCCCCCAGCCTGGTTAATTAAACCCCGCCCCCCCGCCCCCCCAGCCTGGTTAATTAAACCCCGCCCCCCCGCCCCCCCAGCCTGGTTAATTAAACCCCGCCCCCCCGCCCCCCCAGCCTGGTTAATTAAACCCCGCCCCCCCGCCCCCCCAGCCTGGTTAATTAAACCCCGCCCCCCCAGCCTGGTTAATTTAACCCCGACCCCCCCCAGCCTGGTTAATTTAACCCCGCCCCCCCAGCCTGGTTAATTTAACCCCGCCCCCCCGCCCCCCCCAGCCTGGTTAATTTAACCCCGCCCCCGCGCCCCCCCCAGCCTGGTTAATTTAACCCCGCCCCCCCGCCCCCCCCAGCCTGGTTAATTTAACCCCGCCCCCCGCCCCCCCAGCCTGGTTAATTTAACCCCCCCGCTCCCCCAAGCCTGGTTAATTTAACCCCCCCCACCCCCCCCAAGCCTGGTTAATTTAACCCCCCCCCCCCCCCCCCCCCGCCCCTCCAGCCTGGTTAATTTAACCCCGCCCCCCCAGCCTGGTTAATTTAAACCCCCCCCACCCCCCAGCCTGGTTAATTTAACCCCGCCCCTCCAGCCTGGTTAATTTAACCCCCCCCCCACCCTGCCCCTCCAGCCTGGTTAATTTAACCCCGCCCCCCCAGCCTGGTTAATTTAAACCCCCCCCACCCCCCAGCCTGGTTAATTTAACCCCGCCCCTCCAGCCTGGTTAATTTACCCCCCCACCACACCCCACCCCCCAGCCTGGTTAATTTAACCCCCCCACCCCACCCCACCCCCCAGCCTGGTTAATTTAACCCCCACCCCACCCCCCACCCCCCAGCCTGGTTAATTTAACCCCCCCCCACCCACCCAAGCCTGGTTAATTTAACCCCGCCCCCCCCCAAGCCTGGTTAATTTAACCCCGCCCCCCCACCCCCCCCCCCCAAAAGCCTGGTTAATTTAACCCCACCCCAAGCCTGGTTAATTTAACCCCCCCCAAGCCTGGTTAATTTAACCCCGCCCCAAGCCTGGTTAATTTAACCCCCCCCCTGCCCCCCCAAGCCTGGTTAATTTAACCCCCCCCCGCCCCCCCAAGCCTGGTTAATTTAACCCCCCCCCAAGCCTGGTTAGTTTAACCCCCCCCCCCCGCTCCCCCAAGCCTGGTTAATTTAACCCCCCCCCCGCCCCCCCAAGCCTGGTTAATTTAACCGCCCCCCCAAGCCTGGTTAATTTAACCCCCCCCCCCGCCCCCCCAAGCCTGGTTAATTTAACCCCCCCCCCCCGCCTCCCCAAGCCTGGTTAGTTTAACCCCCCCCCCCCGCTCCCCCAAGCCTGGTTAATTTAAACCCCCCCCCTCCCCCCCAAGCCTGGTTAATTTAACCCCCCCCCCACCCCCCCAAGCCTGGTTAATTTAACCCCCCCCGCCCCCCCCAAGCCTGGTTAATTTAACCCCCCCCGCCCCCCCCAAGCCTGGTTAATTTAACCCCCCACGCCCCCCCCAAGCCTGGTTAATTTAACCGCCCCCCCCAAGCCTGGTTAGTTTAACCCCGCCACCCCGCCCCCCCCAAGTCTGGTTAATTTAACCCCGCCCCCCCCCCAAAAGCCTGGTTAATTTAACCCCGTCCCCCCCCCCAAGCCTGGTTAATTTAACCCCCCCCCAAGACTGTTTAATTTAACCCCCCCCAAGCCTGGTTAATTTAACCCCCCCCCCCCGCCCCCCCAAGCCTGGTTAATTTAACACCCCCCCGCCCCCCCCAAGCCTGGTTAATTTAACCCCCCACGACCCCCCGCCCCCCCCCAAGCCTGGTTAATTTAACCCCCCACGCCCCCCCCAAGCCTGGTTAATTTAACCGCCCCCCCCAAGCCTGGTTAGTTTAACCCCGCCACCCCGGCCCCCCCCCCAAGTCTGGTTAATTTAACCCCGCCCCCCCCCAAAAGCCTGGTTAATTTAACCCCGTCCCCCCCCCAAGCCTGGTTAATTTAACCCCCCCCCAAGACTGGTTAATTTAACCCCCCCCAAACCTGGTTAATTTAACCCCCACCCCCCGCCCCCCCAAGCCTGGTTAATTTAACCCCCCCCCCGCCCCCCCAAGCCTGGTTAATTTAACCCCCCCCGCCCCCCCAAGCCTGGTTAATTTAACCCCCCCCCGCCCCCCCAAGCCTGGTTAATTTAACCCCCCACGCCCCCCCCAAGCCTGGTGAATTTAACCCCGCCCCCCCCCCAAGCCTGGTTAATTTAACCCCGCCCCCCCAAGCCTGGTTAATTTAACCCCCCCCCCCCCCCAAGCCTGGTTAATTTAACCCCGCCCACCCAAGCCTGGTTAATTTAACCCTGCCCCCCCCAAGCCTGGTTAATTTAACCCCCCGCACCCCCAAGCCTGGTTAATTTAACCCCCCGCCCCCCCAAGCCTGGTTAAGTTAACCCCCCGCCCCCCCAAGCCTGGTTAAGTTTACCCTCCCCCCCACCCCTGGTTAATTTAACCCCCGCCCCTCCAAGCCTGGTTAATTTAACCCCCCCGCCCCCCCAAGCCTGGTTAATTTAACCCCCCCCCCTCTGCCTCCCCCAGTTAATTTAACCCCACCCCCCCAGCCTGGTTAATTTAACACCCCCCCCACCCCCCAAGCCTGGTTAGTTTAACCCCCCACCCCCCCCCCGCTCCCCCAAGCCTGGTTAATTTAACCCCCCCCCCCGCCCCCCCAAGCCTGGTTAATTTAACCCCCCCCCCAAGCCTGGTTAATTTAACCCCCCCCGCCCCCCCAAGCCTGGTTAATTTAACCCCCCCCTCCCCCCCGCTCCCCCAAGCCTGGTTAATTTAACCCCCCCCGACCCCCCAAGCCTGGTTAATTTAACCCCCCCCGCCCCCCAAGCCTGGTTAATTTAACCCCCCCCGCCCCCCCAAGCCTGGTTAATTTAACCCCCCCCCCGCCCCCCCCCCAAGCCTGGTTAATTTAACCGCCCCCCCCCAAGCCTGGTTAGTTTAACCCCGCCACCCCGCCCCCCCCCCCCAAGTCTGGTTAATTTAACCCCGCCCCCCCCCCCCCCCAAAAGCCTGGTTAATTTAACCCCGTCCCCCCCCCAAGCCTGGTTAATTTAACCCCCCCCCCAAGACTGGTTAATTTAACCCCCCCCAAACCTGGTTAATTTAACCCCCACCCCCCGCCCCCCCAAGCCTGGTTAATTTAACCCCCCCCCGCCCCCCCAAGCCTGGTTAATTTAACCCCCCCCGCCCCCCCAAGCCTGGTTAATTTAACCCCCCCCGACCCCCCAAGCCTGGTTAATTTAACCCCCCCCGCCCCCCAAGCCTGGTTAATTTAACCCCCCCGCCCCCCCAAGCCTGGTTAATTTAACCCCCCCCACCCCCCCCAAGCCTGGTTAATTTAACCCCCCCCGCCCACCCAAGCCTGGTTAATTTAACCCCCCCCCGCCCCCCCAAGCCTGGTTAATTTAACCCTGCCCCCCCCCCCAAGCCTGGTTAATTTAACCCCGCCCCCCCAAGCCTGGTTAATTTAAGCCCCCCTGCCCACCCAAGCCTGGTTAATTTAACCCCCCCCGCCCCCCCAAGCCTGGTTAATTTAACCCTGCCCCCCCCAAGCCTGGTTAATTTAACCCCCCGCACCCCCAAGCCTGGTTAATTTAACCCCCCGCCCCCCCAAGCCTGGTTAAGTTAACCCCCCGCCCCCCCAAGCCTGGTTAAGTTTACCCTTCCCCCCACCCCTGGTTAATTTAACCCCCGCCCCTCCAAGCCTGGTTAATTTAACCCCCCCCCAAGCCTGGTTAGTTTAACCCCCCCCCGCTCCCCCAAGCCTGGTTAATTTAACCCCCCCCGCCCCCCCAAGCCTGGTTAATTTAACCGCCCCCCCAAGCCTGGTTAATTTAACCCCCCCCCCGCCCCCCCAAGCCTGGTTAATTTAACCCCCCCCCCGCCTCCCCAAGCCTGGTTAGTTTAACCCCCCCCCCCCCGCTCCCCCAAGCCTGGTTAATTTAAACCCCCCCCCGCCCCCCCAAGCCTGGTTAATTTAACCCCCCCCACCCCCCCAAGCCTGGTTAATTTAACCCCCCCCCCGCCCCCCCCAAGCCTGGTTAATTTAACCCCCCACGCCCCCCCCAAGCCTGGTTAATTTAACCGCCCCCCCCCAAGCCTGGTTAGTTTAACCCGCCACCCCGCCCCCCCCAAGTCTGGTTAATTTAACCCCGCCCCCCCCCCCCCAAAAGCCTGGTTAATTTAACCCCGTCCCCCCCCCAAGCCTGGTTAATTTAACCCCCCCCCAAGACTGTTTAATTTAACCCCCCCCAAGCCTGGTTAATTTAACCCCCCCCCGCCCCCCCAAGCCTGGTTAATTTAACACCCCCCCGCCCCCCCCAAGCCTGGTTAATTTAACCCCCCACGCCCCCCCAAGCCTGGTTAATTTAACCCCCCCCGCCCCCCCCAAGCCTGGTTAATTTAACCCCCCCCGCCCCCCCAAGCCTGGTTAATTTAACCCCCCCCCCCCCCACCCCCCCAAGCCTGGTTAATTTAACCCCCCCCCGCCCCCCCAAGCCTGGTTAATTTAACCCCCCCCCCAAGCCTGGTTAATTTAACCCCCCCCGCCCCCCCAAGCCTGGTTAGTTTAACCCCCCCCCCCCCCCCCCCGCTCCCCCAAGCCTGGTTAATTTAACCCCCCCGACCCCCCAAGCCTGGTTAATTTAACCCCCCCCGCCCCCCCAGCCTGGTTAATTTAACCCCGCCCCCCCAGCCTGGTTAATTTAACCCCGCCCCCCCCAGCCTGGTTAATTTAACCCCGCCCCCCCAGCCTGGTTAATTTAACCCCCCCCGCCCCCCCAAGCCTGGTTAATTTAACCCCCCCGACCCCCCAAGCCTGGTTAATTTAACCCCCCCCGCCCCCCCAGCCTGGTTAATTTAACCCCGCCCCCCCAGCCTGGTTAATTTAACCCCGCCCCCCCCAGCCTGGTTAATTTAACCCCGCCCCCCCAGCCTGGTTAATTTAACCCCGCCCCCCCCAGCCTGGTTAATTTAACCCTGTCCCCCCGCCCCCCCAGCCTGGTTAATTTAACCCCGCCCCCCCCCCAGCCTGGTTAATTTAACCCCGCCCCCCCAGCCTGGTTAATTTAACCCCGCCCCCCCCAGCCGGGTTAATTTAACCCTGTCCCCCCGCCCCCCCCAGCCTGGTTAATTTAACCCCCCGCCCCCCCAGCCCGATTAATTTAACCCCGCCCCCCCAAGCCTGGTTAATTTAACCCCCCGCCCCCCCAAGCCTGGTTAATTTAACCCCCCGCCCCCCCCAAGCCTGGTTAAGTTAACCCTCCCCACCACCCCTGGTTAATTTAACCCCCGCCCCTCCAAGCCTGGTTAATTTAACCCCCCCGCCCCCCCAAGCCTGGTTAATTTAACCCCACCTCCCCAGCCTGGTTAATTTAACCCCGCCCCCCCGCCCCCCCAGCCTGATTAATTTAACCCCGCCCCCCCAGCCTGGTTAATTTAACCCCGCCCCCCCAGCCTGGTTAATTTAACCCCGCCCCCCCCCCGCCCCCCCAGCCTGGTTAATTTAACCCCGCCCCCCCAGCCTGGTTAATTTAACCACCCCACCCCACCCCCCAGCCTGGTTAATTTAATCCCCACCCCCCAGCCTGGTTAATTTAACCCCGCCCCCCCAAGCCTGGTTAATTTAACCCCCCGCCCCCCCAAGCCTGGTTAATTTAACCCCCCGCCCCCCCCAAGCCTGGTTAAGTTAACCCTCCCCACCACCCCTGGTTAATTTAACCCCCGCCCCTCCAAGCCTGGTTAATTTAACCCCGCCCCCCTGCCCCCCCAGCCTGGTTAATTTAACCCCGCCCCCCCAGCCTGGTTAATTTAACCCCGCCCCCCCGCCCCCCCCAGCCTGGTTAATTTAACCCCGCCCCCCCAGCCTGGTTAATTTAACCCCGCCCCCCCAGCCTGGTTAATTTAACACCGCCCCCCCAGCCTGGTTAATTTAGCCCCGCCCCCACCCCCCCAGCCTGGTTAATTTAACCCCGCCCCCCGCCCCCCCCAGCCTGGTTAATTTAACCCCGCCCCCCCGCCCCCCCAGCCTGGTTAATTTAACCCCCCCACCCCACCCCGCCCCCCCAAGCCTGGTTAATTGAAACCCCCCCACCCCACCCCCCAGCCTGGTTAATTTAACCCCCCCCCCCCCAAGCCTGGCTAATTTAAACCCCCCCCCCGCCCCCCCCCCAAGCGTGGTTAATTTAACCCCCCTGCCCCCCAAGCCTGGATAATTGAACCCCCCGCACAAAGCCTGGTTAATTTAACCCCCCACCACCCCGCCTGGTTAATTTAACCCCCCTCCTCCTGGTTAATTTAACCCCCCCCCCCCACCCAGCCTGGTTAATTTACCCCCCCCCAGCCTGGTTAATTTAAACCCTCCCCAAAGCTCCAGTCAGTTTCCACACGATCTTGACTTGAGGTCATGCAAAACAGCTACCCACATTCTAAATCACGTCATCTTTGTTATACACGATCGTATTATCTGTAAAGAGTCAGGGACTAATTGTTATATGGAAGTATTTCAGGGGCCACTTTTTACAGGTGCACTAGAGACTCATGGAATATGTAACAGAACCAGTCCTTCGATTTTAAGTGGCAGATTAGCAAATATTAAGCATAATGAGCTCTCATCTTTATACTCTTAAAGTGTGATTATTACCAACATCTGGGAACTGAAAACCAACAAGTCAGTCTCCTTCTCCCATCACCCCTGTGCTCACTGACCCACATTGGCTCCTGGTTAAGCAATGCCTTGATTTTAAAATTCTCAGCTTGTTTTAAAATCCCTCCATAGCCTCACCTCCTTCCTGTAATCTCCTTCAGCCACACAACACTCCAAGGTATCTGTGCTCCTCGAATTCTGGCCTTGAGTAACCCGATTTTAATCACTCCACCTTGCTTCCAGCTGCCTAGGCCCTTGAGCTCTGCAATTCTCTCCCTAAGCTTTTCTACCTCTTTCCTTCTTTTAAGACTGTTTCCTAAAACCTACCTCTTTGACCAAGCTTTTGGCCATCGGCCCTAATGTCTCCTTTACGTACCTCAGTGTCAAATGCCACTTTATGATGCTCCTGTGAAGCACCTTGGGACATATTATAGTAAAGGTGCTACATAAATACAAGTTGTTGTTGCATACAGACAGGCAGGCAGGTGTTTCTGTAACTGCCATCGTGAGTCCTGTGTTGTGTGTCGCTTCTCTGGTACGTAGGTAAAGGATATCACAGAGAGTGCAAAATATTCTGCAGGGAGAAGGGAGCGAGCCAGAAGTTGCGGTACACATTACCACATAGGGAGAGTAAGTATGGAGGTCTTTCTTTAGATTTTCAGGAGCTAGGGAGGAAGTTAAAAAGTAGGACACACTAGCAAGAGTAGAAATATGAAGGTAAGGATACTCAATGCATGATTTAGAAATGTGGTGCAGGAGCGAGGGCTTCAGATTTGAGGGAAATTGAGATCAATTCTGTGGAAGGAGGCATCTATTCAACAGGACTGGGGCCAATGTGCGGCAAAGTTTACTAGTATGATTGTGGAGGGTTTAAATTGAATTGGTAGGGAGATGGGAACCCACATATAAAAGTAGAAAAGAGGAATAAGGTGCATAAAGGAGTGAGAGTGTTGGGTTGTATTAGAGAAGGAAGTGGTACTATATTGGATAGGAGCAGACTAAGAAGGACAACCAGCAATACAAAGATAGGCTAACAATGCATGTATGTGAACAGAAAATGCTGTGAATTAGGTTGGTGAGCTGCAAGCACAATAGCCATGTGGGAAGTGATTTAGTGGCAATAATGGAAATTAGCTTAAAAGTGGTGAAAGCAAAATACTACGGATGCTGGAAATCTGAAACAAAACCAGAAAATATTGGAAAAACTTCTTCAAAGGTTCATAGAACTCGAAACATTAACTCTGTTTCTGTCTCCACAGATGCTGCTAGACCTGATGAGTTTTTCCAGTATTTTCTGTTTTTGTTAAAAGTGGTGAAGTCTAGGTGCTTAATATTCAAGGAGACAAAGTGTTCAGAAGTGATAGGGAAGAAAAAAAAGTAGATGGGGTGGCAGTATTGATGAGGGAAGACATTGTATTGTTGGAAAGAGAGGATGACCCGGGTGGGAAAATTGTGTTGGTGGGTGTGGTGGGGTGGGGTGGGGGTAGTGGTATTCTATAGGAGCAGTATGTTCTCAGTCCAACTAGGAAAGAGGGAGGTTGCTAGATCTGGTGCTGGGGAATGAGGTGGGGAAAGACTTGGGTAAGAGTGATCATTGTATTATAAGGTGTTGAATAACCAGGGAGAAGAGCAAGGAACAATCTAAAGTAGAATGTCTAAATTGGAAGAGGGCTAATTTCAATGGGATGAGAAGGGATCTGGCCAGGGTAAAATGGAACCAAAGACCAACAGGAAAATCTGTAACTAAACACTGGATGATCTGTAAGGAAGTGATGTGTCAGGTACAGGGTAGGTGCATTCCAACAAGGCTGAAAGGTAGGGGAATCAAGGCCTCAGCTCCTTGGATGTTGAAGGAGGTAGACAATATGAAGAAAAATAGAGGGTCTATAATGCATTTAAGATGAATTTGTCAAACGAGAACCAGGTCAAATACAATAACTTGAAAGGAGAAATGAAGAGAAAAATAAGACAGGGAAAGAGAGAATATGAGAATAGAATGGCAGATAACATAAAAGAGAACCAAAAAAATCTGCTGTAGTATATAATGAGGCTTGGCTGAGAGTCCAGAAATCCATTAGTCTGTTGAAACACCTGAGCCCAGGGAAAACATTACTTGATTGACAGCTCTGGCTCTCCAATTTCTGCTATCAATTGCACAATGTTTACTTACACAAGGTTAAGAGTTTCACATGCTTGAGGTTTCTGCTATTGATACTTTAAACGGTCTGGGTGATTGACACTTTTATTGCCCTATATTAAAAGGAGTTTTTAAAAAACTTTGTGGAAAGTTATGAATGACTTTTTATACACATCCCATTGTCACTATAGGGTTCCTTGGTCCTATACAGTGTATAGTAGGTCAATGGGCATGAAAGTGCCATAGCTTGGCATAGGGGGCATGAGGGTAGGTGGAGGGGCAAAGCAGACATGAGGGACCATGGGGCTTGTTTGGGGGCATACCTTGGATAAGGGGTATGAGGAGGACTTTTTGAACTTACCTTTCAAAAGGTTCCCTCATGCAGACTATGGTTCACAACACCTGAGGAGCCGTGCACCACAACTCTTTAAAAAGCTGGCCTGGCTCCATGAAAATTGTGAAGGTGTAGGACACGCCTATCTCTGCAATGGAGCTGGCCAGGTTGGGACTGCAGGGTGTGGGCTCACAACCCGAACCAGTTCACACCCTTAATAGGCCCTGGTGATAGTTGGAAAGCCTGAGAATGGGGTCTGGAATCCGTGAATTGGAACCTGCCCACCATTTTTAAAAGGCTCCCAAGTCATCCTGACTGGGTGAAAATCCAGGTCATCAAGAGAACAATTAACAAAGCATATGGGATCTTGGGCTTCATAGACTAAAGCAGGCAAGCTATGCTGAAACTGTATAAAACTCTGGTTTGGCTGCAATTAGAGTATTGCATCCAGTTCTGGTTACCGTAATTTAGGAAAGATGTGAGGGTCCTTGAGAGGGTGCAGAGGAAGTTTACCAGATTGTTCCAGAGATGAGTGAGTTTAGCTACAATGTCAAGTGGAGAAGCTGAGGTTGTACTTAAACCAAAAGAGATCATGACAGTTTTATGTAAGGTAGACAAGAAAAGCTGTTCCCTTTAGCTGATGGAACAAGGACAAGGGACACTGATTTAAGGTCTTGGGCAAAAGATGCATGGGGGATGTGACCTGCAACTCGGTGCCTTACGAGGATGGAGGAAACAGGAGATAAAGAATGATGTCAAAAGCAAATTGGATAGGCACTTGAAGAAAATAAACTTATAGGGACATGGGGATAGGGCAGGGGAATGAGACTGATTGGATTGCTCCCTAAAGACCCAGCATGGACTCAATGGCCTCCTTCTGTGCCATAATTAATCTCTGACTCTTCTCTATTGGGCACAGCTCTGTTCAGTTGTTGGCTTCCCTATTGTTACTCTGAGTACCACTGCTACTCCAGAACTGATCCCAATGCCACAAGAGTTTGAACCCTTCCCTTTACCTACCTAATTTGACTGTTACAGTGCTGAATAGTTTGTGGCCGGTGCCACATTGCACAGATGATCATTGGAGGCCCTGTTTCTTAATCTGTGACCTAACTTTTGGAATAGGATCTGAAGATGTTGTTTGTTCCAACATGAACTATAACTTCTGGCCAGATCTTGTTGTGCACAAAATGGTTGCCAGATTACCCATACAACAATCACTCCATTTAAGTTAGGAGATGGCCACTTCCGTTGATATTGAAGGGATCACCAGGTTCTCTCAAGTAAAGCTGTAAAAAGTTTTCTTTGCATTAAATAGTGGTGATTACTCTCCATGAATGATTTTGGAGCGATTGTAGATACTGTTTCACATCCTAAACTCTTAATGCATGTATTGCATTTATTTCTTCATAGGAATCATTGTCAATCTCAATATGGTAAGAGAGGCAGCAGGAGTAGAAAGGAGAAAAGAGAATTGCAACAAGAAGGAAACATGCTCACAGAATCCTTACCCTTCAATCAGACTTAATACTCTCAGGACAACATACCTGCACCTCCGAGGAACTGCACATAACGAGGCTGTGCTTCCCGGGAGAGGCTGCAACATTATCATAGTCTACAAGACCTAAAACCAATTGCCAGAGCTAGTTCATCATTGCATGTTTGTCATGAAGATATTAATGTATACAATGTTATTGGAAATTATTTTAAATTGATGAGATTAATGAGATTCTGAGAATTGCTCATGAAATTCCAATGGGGGGGACATTTTGGAATTAGGAAAACACAGGAAAAGATACAGAGGTTTTTTTTTGGCTGGGATTGCGTAGGGATGTAGTCAAATTCCATAGAACCTGTCACAGATGTCAAGTAACAGGGAAACCACAAGCAGTGATTAAGCCGGCACCTTTAATCCTAATACCAGCATTTGAAGAGCCTTTTACTAGAGTCATGATTGATTGTGTATGACCTCCTCCCCAAGACTAAAGGTGGAAATCAGTACTTACCAACAATAATGGATGTGTCTACCAGGTTTTCTGAAGCGATAAGAAATATGACAACTAAGAAGATTGTGGAGGAGTTAATAAAATTTTTTACAAGAATTTGTTTACCTAAGGAAATACAATCAGATCAGGGGTCAAATTTCATGTCAAAGCTGTTTAAGGAAGTAATGAGCAGTTTGGGGATAAAACAGTTTAAGGCAGCAGCTTATCACCTGGAGTCACAAGGAGCTTTGGAAAGATGGCATCAAACTTTATAAACTATGATGAGAGCGTACTGTCAGGATTATCCACAGGATTAGGGTAGAGGAATTCCATTTTTTTTATTTGTAATTAGAGACGCTACTAATGCATCAACTGCTTTTAGCCCTTTTGAACTAGTTTATGGTCATGAGGTAAGGGGACCACTGAAATTAATTCATGAGAAATTGGTGGGTCAAAATTCAAAAACTATTCTCTTGGATTACATATCAAGTTTCAGGGAAAGATTGAATAGAGCATGTGAGTTGGCTAGGGAACATTTAAAGATATCACAGCAAGTGATGAAAGTGAAGGCAGATAAGAAAGCGAAAGCTTGCAGTTTTGTTTCTGGAGAGAAAGTATTAGTTTTGTTACCAGTACTAGGTGATTCATTAAATGCAAGAAGTAGTGGGCCTTACAGGATTGAAAATAAATTGAGTGAAGTAAATTATTTAATAAATACTCCAGATATAAGAAGCAGAGGGTATGTCATGTAAATATGCTTAAAAAATACTTTGACAGGGAAGAGGTATTAGTGATGGTGGATGATGAGAAAGGTAGAAGTGCAGGTCTCTGAAATTGATTTTCCTCTAATCAAATTGGATAATGAGGGGGTGCTTGAAAATTTAAATGAAATATTGAGTTACCTTCCGAGCAAGTGTCAAAGTGATTTGGAAAAGCTATTGCAGTCACACAAACCTATTTGTGGGAATGAATTGGGAAAAACAGATTTAGCTATACATGATGTCTCTGGTTTCATCTTCAATAAGGCAACATCCTTAGGATAACTTTGTCAGATTTAATTTATAAGTACAAAAAGAAATTGATTTCATGCTTCAAAATGATATAATTGAGTCTAGTTGCAGTAACTAGAGTTCGCCTATTGTGCTGGTACCGAAACTGGATGGAACATAAAGGGCAGAATTTTGCCCTTGACGGGTGGGCGGGCCCGACCGACTCGGCGGCGGACGGGCAGCTGATTGCCACCTCCGAAATGGGCTGCGCTGTTATTTTCCGTGGGCGGGCCAATTAAGGCCCGCCCAGCGGGTTAGCGACTCCCTGGAGAACGGGAAAATAGTCACAGGGGCGGGCGGCCTCAGACTGCCGGTTCCAATGGGGAGCCGGCAGTCTGTATAAAGAGTGGCCAGGCAGTGTTCTTGAGGCAGTGCACCATGGCCACTTAGGGAGAGAGAGAGGCAGCTGTCACAGGACAGGAGCATGAGCAGGAGGAGGGGGGCAGGCTGCAGGAGAGGCCAGCGGGGGGACAGTGTGCCCCTCGCTTCTCCGCTGCATGCCTTGCTGTCCTCCTGCAAGAGGTGTCCAGCCATCGGGATTTATTGTATCCGGATGATGGGAGGAGGAAGGCCCCCCCCATGTCACCAAGCAGGCGTGGGAGGAGGTTGATGACGCTGTAAGCGCCCATGATGATGTGCGGCTCACAGGCACCCAGTGCCGCAAGAGATTCAATGATCTGCTGCGCTCTGGAAGGGTGAGTACCATGTCGGCCTTGGCTATTTGACCCAGAAGGTAGCCTTAGCCTTTGAGCCCCCCAACATGTCTTGCTGTCGTTACTGCATTGGGCATTTGACGCACACTGGGTGGGCAAACGGGTACTGACCATGCTTACATCAGCCTTAGTGGTTGAGGAGAAGATGGGTTCTCCTCGCAGCATATGTTGGTGTTTGTCGCATTTGAGTAGTCTGGGGGCAACCTGCAGGGGAGGCCGCTAGACACATACTCAGAACTCCAACACATGTCATATTGATGGTGATGAGATGGTGGAAGGGGAACCTCAAGGTGTTGTGGCCAAGTGCCATCTGCTGGCCTCGGCGCCGCACCTAGTTGCGCCTCCTTGGGGCGGGGGTTGGGACCAGCCGTACTATCTTCTGGGGACTGATCACCAGTAGTGTGGACAGGAGCCACTGGAGGCCTCAGATGGGCCACTGTGGTTGGGGTGCGGCGTGTGCGTGCAGAGTACATGAGCGATCAGCCCCAATAAATCCTCTTCTTTGTTCTGCAGGCAAAAACTAAACACAATCAGTGGGTGCGCCAGAGGACTGGAGGTGGGCACGCCCTCCTCCAGCGCCTCACGACCTTTGAGGAACAGGCCATGGAGCTGGGGAGGAGGCAGGCAGCCAGGGCAGCAGGTGGCGGTGAGACTGGGGTCCAGCGGCCAGGTATTTGAGGTCCACAGTCCCATTCACTCTGTCTGCCCACCATCCAAACCACTGATGGCTGCTGCAATCGTTAATGCTGCAACACTGCTCATTCACAGACAGAGACACTCTGACGTGTGGGTCATACACAAAGGTCCCTCGTCCCCTTGAGGAATCGCAACTCCACCACCTTCCAAAGTCACCTTATCCCATTTGTGACTACTATCCCCATGGCCTAATGTGCCATGGCATCGCTGCTGCACAGCCAAAGACTTATTGCATCTTAGGGGGTTTGGGACCTGCACCACCCTTTCAGCCAGTGCGCCCCACATTACTCTGTCTAAAAGGTCCTCAGCACCTCAGCTGTGAACCTCATGGCACTCAACTTAAATAAATGCCACCACGTTATTCATCCCTGCGCCACTGGTGCTTTTTTTGTGTTGGCCTTAGATTAGGGAAAAATATACTTATGTTTGCAATAGAGACGTTTCTGTTATATGTTGGACAGAATAAAGTGTACTTTTATGACCATGGCTGAGGGTGTTTCCTTTGTGCTGCATTTGTCTTTTTCACAGACTATCATGAGTGTTCGAGTGGATATTGATGTTTCTGTACTAAGCCCTTAGTTGCAGCTGATA
The DNA here is from genome assembly GCF_964194155.1 of Cetorhinus maximus. Taxonomy (NCBI): domain Eukaryota; kingdom Metazoa; phylum Chordata; class Chondrichthyes; order Lamniformes; family Cetorhinidae; genus Cetorhinus; species Cetorhinus maximus. Next base: position 96,069,559 of record NC_135890.1, read on the forward strand.
AGGTGGAAGATGTAGCACCTAAGTGCCACGTGTGGAAGCGCCAGGCAATGCTGGTCCTGCTGATCCATGTGTGTGGAGCTAGCTGAAGGTTCGTTGGATTAAATTGTCCCGGGTGTCCCTGCCTCCTTGATGTAATAGCGGGTCGGTGTGCTGCCCCTCATCATCGCCCTGTGCCTCCTCACCCTCTGAGCCACTGCTGGATTCATCATGTGCAGCCTCATCCAGGGCGTCAAGGTCTTCATCGTCAATTCCAACCCCCCTTTCCAGCGCAAGATTGTGCAGAGCGCAGCATGCTACCACTGTCAGAGAGACGCGATCTGGGGGGTACTGGAGTGCGCCCCCTGAGCGGTCCAGGCAACAGAAGCGCATCTTGCGAAGACTGTTGGCTCTCTCCACCACAGCCCTTGTGGTGCCCTGGCTCCTATTGTACCGCTGCTCAGCTTATGTTCTTGGACGGCGTACTGGCATCATGAGCCACCTTCGCAGGGGATAGCCCTTGTCACTCAGCAGCCAACCATCCAGCCAAGCCGGAGCACTGAGAGCCCCGGCACCTGGGAGTGTCTGAGGATGTTGGCATTGTGGGAGCTGCCTGGGTACCTTGCACAGACTTGTAAATTCTGCATCCTGTGATCACACAATATCTGCACGTTCATGGAGTGGAAGCCCTTCCTGTTGACGAAGGCACCGGGCTCACCTGCTGGTGCCTTGATGGCCACATGTGTACAGTCTATTGCACCCTGGACGCGGGGGAAGCCAGCAATGGCCATGAAGCCTCTGGCTCATTGTGTCTGAATTGCCAGCAGAAGTGGATGAAGGTCAATACCCGTCTGAACAGAGCGTCTGTAACCTGCTTGACACAAGTGTGGACAGCTGATTGGGAGACACCACAAAGATCACCCACCGAGCCCTGGAAGGAGCCAGAGGCATAGAAGTGGAGGGCAACTGTGAGCTTCAGAGCCGCTGGCATGGGGTGTCCACCCACACAGTTAGGGGAGATCTCAGGGCCAATCATCTGACAGATATAGGTGACTGTCTCCCTTGAGAGTCGTAGCCTACTTCGGCACTGCACCTCAGCACCTGAGGTAGCTGCTTCACCACCTGTATACCCTGGCAGCAGGATAGTGGCGTCGTCTGCGGCCCCTTCCACCTTGGACTACCTCTTGGCCCTGCGCCCCTTGTGCCTGCACCTGGCCTCCCAAAGACAGCTTCCCTGGAGGCTGATTGCCTCCTCCTTATTCTATCCCTCCCTTCCTCCTCAGAGGAGCTGCCTCCAGTGGAGATGTCAGAACCCAGACCCCCAAGCTAAGTGGAGGCCTCCGGAAAGCTGCAAGCCCGGGAAAGATTACTGTCTGCAGACTGGTTTCAAAGTACACAAAAAGCTCTTGGAAATCGATGTGAACTGCTAACAATTAAACAGGCAACTTTAAAACACTTTCTGCAATTAAAACTTGGTGGAAAACATAAACAACCCCTCTGAGTCCACATATCCTGCCAGTGCATGAGTTTTATTAAAAAATCTTATACCCGCCTGCCCGTTGGGCCTGTGCGCCCACCCGAAGTTTGCACGGGCCCCTCAAAATCCTCGACAATTGGCAAGTTAAGGGCCTTAATGAGGCCTTTAATTAATGGCGGGCGTGCGACCCGCTGCTGTGCGCGCTCGCCGACCGAAATATCACGATGTTGCGCGCTGACGTAGGGACGCTCACGCGACATTTTAAGTGTTGATGTGCGGCTCTGCCACCCGCATGTCAGCCAGAAAATTCTGCCCAAAGACTGTGTGTGGACTATTGAAAGGTGAATGTGGTGACAAAAGCGGATTCATGTCCTATACCATGGTTGGAAGATTGCATTGAGAAAGTGGGACAATCGAAATTTATCACAAAGATTGACTTGCTAAAAGGATATTGGCAGGTACCGTTGTTGGAGAGAACAAAGGAGATATCGGCTTTTGTAACACCAAGTGGACTATGTCAGTTTAAAGTCATGCCAATTGATATGGAGAATGCACCTGCGACATTTCAAAATCTGACAAACAAGTAATTGCGGGTCTAAGCAATTGTGCTGTTTATATCGATGATCTAATAGTTTTCAGTCCTGCGTGGGAGGAGCATTTACAGCATGTGGGAGGATTATTTTCTTGATTACAAGAAGCTAATTTGGTGATGAACTTGGCTAAAAGTGAATTTGCAAAAGTGCAAGTTACGTATCTAGGCCATACTATTGAACATGGTAAGGTGGCTCCAAGGGATGCAAAAGTCAAGGCTATCGTGGATTTCCCAGTGCCTACAACAAAATGGGAAGTTTAGAGATTTTTGGGCTTGAGTGGGTTTTACTGGAAATTTCTACCAAATTTTTAGCATTGTGGTTGCTTCACTGACTGAACTACTAAAAAAGAACAAGAAGTTGGTCACAGGAGTGTCAGAAGTCATTTGAAAGTTTGAAAACTGTATTAACTACGACACCAGTTTTGGCAGTATCCAATTATGCCAAGCAATTCAAGTTGGCTGTTGATGCAAGTGATATAGGCATTGGGGCTGTACTGTTGCAAGAAGATGACATTGGAATTGAAAAACCGATAGGATATTTTTCATAGAAGCTGAACATACAACAGAGAAGACATTCAACAATCCAGAAAGAGGCCTTGGGTTTGGTGTTAGCGTTGCAGCATTTTGAAATTTATGTTACCAACAATTCATGAGAAACAATTGTTTATATAGACCACAATCCTTTGAAGTTTTTGGACAAATTTTGAGAGAAAAGTGCAAGACTTTTCAGGTGGAGTCTATTATTACAACCATTTAATCTACGGATTATATGTGTTGTTGGTAGAGAGAATTTGTTCGCAGATGCGTTATCAAGAGTTTGAAGCTTAAAGGAAAATTGGATATTTTTTAAAAACCTGTTCACTGAACTGGAGTGATTTCTGTTGATACCAAGGACTTGTGTATGTATATTGTTAATGCATACAACTGATAGTGTGAGATGGGTTATTAAAAAATGAAGCCTTTTTTTTAGAATTATGACAGTTCATTTTTCGATAGGGAGGGGAATGTCATTAAGATATTGGTGTATTTAATGTTATTGGAAATAATTTTAAATTGGACTTGTAATAGGGTCTGTGTCTGTGAGTGTGTGTCTTAATTGGATTAAAGTCTGGGTGCTTTGATGTATAGTAGTCTTGAGATGTTAAACAGTAAGGTAGAGAGTACATTTGCATTTTGTTGAATAAACCATTCAAAGACTGGAGGTAAAATCTTACACTTAGCTAGGAGACATCAAGCAATATGTTTATATTACTAATAAAATTGAAAGGGGTTTTAATGTTAGAAGAGGTGGCGTTCAAAGGGCCTGGTGATACAATGAGAATTTGCATTCAAAGGGAAGGCTAGGTATATACAGAAAAGAGTTTTGTGTGTAGTCAGAGGCATGCTGCCTGTAAGCCTGCAAAGGAACCAAATTGAAAGGAACCTCATTTTTAATTTGTAAGATAAAATGTGCTTTGCCTGGTGTCTGTTTAAAGTCTATGGGTTATTGTTGCCTTGGTGAAGATTTACCTAGAAGTGATTAATTTGGGAATTTGTTTAAAAGTTATTATGGTGGTAATTTGTAGACATGTGTATGTGTTTAATTCCTTGTTAAATTAGTAAATGTTTAACTTAATTTATATAAAAAAAACCTCTGGAGGCTTGGTGGTTTCTTTCTGAATTCAAAGCTGCATCTCAAAAATATCAATTGAAAATATAGGTTATGACAGTTGTTTAAAGTTTCCCTCTGGGATTTTAAATAACTTAGCCTTTACCAACTGCTGTGTCATAACAATCTTGCAGTCAAGGTGTAGCCCTGAAGTTCTTTGTGTCAGTCAGGTCAGTTTGCACTCCATGCTGCATGAAGCAGGTGACTGACAACTTGTTTGCTTGAAGCAGTTTCGTCACTTTTCCCAGCAATATTCAGAAGCAGGAGAATGGAGTTCTGGATTTCAAACAGATTGCTGTGTTCGCACAATTTTAGGTCTCATCGGCCAAAATTTTACCCTCCCCTCCGCCCGGTTCTGAGGCAGGGAGGGGGAGCATGAAATAGCATGGATGGGATTCTCTCCTGGTAGAGATTTTATGCTGGGGCAGGCAGGGCCTCAGACAGGAAGCCTGCCCTTGCCCCAATTAAGAGCCCTAAATGGCCACGTATTGGCCATTTAAAGGCCTTTTCCTGCCCAGCCTCAATTTTAAGCTGGCAGGCGGATGACAGTTTGCAGGGGGGGGATGCAAAACTAAAGTAAGTTGGATCTCGAGTGGGAAGGGGTGGGGTGCCCCCATCGGAAGCCCCCTTTTGATTTGGGGCACCCTCTCCTTAAGGCCCGGTGACCTTTGGACCTCCATTCCCCTGGCCTAACCCCCAAGAGTCTGATCACGCCCCTTGTGACCCCCCCCAAGGCCTTCCCTACATTTCCCACCCTGGGACCTCTGCCACTTTGCTGTCCTCCGGTCCCCAGGACAGTGCTAGGCAGCTCCTTACAATGCCTCATCCGGCCACTGCACCGCTGTGCCTCGAGGGACTGGGGACCTGCTGGCCAATCTGTGAGGGGCAGAAGTCCCACCTTATGTCAATCAACACTCAGAGTGTAATATAGCATCCGGGCTGCTGCAACCCACCAATTCTTTGGATGAAGGAAGCAGAGTCCTCAACATCCTCAAAATGAAGGCCTTTGACTTCAGGCAGCAGAAGCATTTTCACTCCATTAACCTATGATTACCTGATCACCATGCGGGTTTCTCTGCTCTCCTGGCAGCAGCTACAATGCTTTTATTTTGTGGCAATGCTCCACCCTCCCCACTCTTTGCTCTGCACAGCAAAAGAGAGATTTCTGGCTTGAGGACAAGGCCCATTCCATGCTCACTTGGATCATGAATCAAGCAGATTGCCACAATTAGATCAATGGATCAATCTGAGGCCCGATTGAGCAGTGGGTTTCCTGGTCTGATTTGCCACCTAAATGATGAACTGCCTACAGGGAGTGCCTTTCACACTGACAGCTCACTGATCATATGATAATAAAGGCCAAACATTAAAACTGTACAGGTTCCTCAATGATTTCTTCAGACAGCTACCACAAATGCCCCTTCACCCAACTTATGCGCAACACAAGACTACTTTGGTTATGTCTATCCTGTCCAACATCTCACCCATTATAATTCTAAATAAATAATAAATGTGTATCTATAATGTAATTTTTGAATGGTTTAGAATCAATCATTTTTTCTGGAAAAATAGTTGTGTGTGGTCACCTCTATTAAATTGAAATAGTGCAACATTATTTAATATCTAGGTTTCATTAGTATTCATAATTAATTAACAGTTCATGAAATGAATAAAACCACATTTTTAAGTTGACTTAAGTTAAGTCAGACGGAAGTTTCTGATTTACTGATTGTCTCTCCCCGTGGCCTCCCAGTTCCCCTCCTGAGTGCTGTGCTTGTTATAGATGCTTACCATGTGTTATGCCCTTCCCACTACTTGTGCTTGAAGTCTCCCCAGTTCCCTGATGATTCAATCACACGTCACAAGATGTCAGCAATGCCATGGGAGATCCAACAGTAGTCAATTAAATTGATAAGGTTAAAACGCAACTGTGTACAAATCAGTTAAAATAACCATTTTGGAATAGTTTTATTAAGCCATTTTTTAATATCTAATCATTGAAAAGATAGAATTAGGTATAGCTCAAGAACACTGTAAATTTTCCAAATGCATTTTAGTATTGCTGAAAATCAGTAACAATCTTGCAACTGAAGTCATATTGTGCCACTTTTCCATTTTGTGAAGAGTAAAATTAACACATTAATGCTTAGTAAGTTAGTCTTCACCAAGGTAAACGCTGACCTCTCCAGTCTAGAAACGATCCATTATCTTTGTCTGAAAGCGTCGACAGTACTTTAAGAATTCCACAGACACTTTCCTCCTTAGTTAGTGGTGCCTCATGAAAGTGAATAAAAACTGAATGTTAGTTAGATCTTAAACACAAAGTATACCTTTTCTAGTCTATAGTCTATTTTGCTAAGAGTGGGTAGCTCTGGATCAACCCCCAAACCAGTCTAAAGTTGCCAGATCCTGGGAAAACTTAGATTAAGAATGAACAGAGTGACTCCTCCCATCAGTGGCATCACTGGAATAGCCTGAAGATAAGAATACATGACATATTAAAGTGATTTTTCACTAAAACTTTGAAGGAATACACAAATAGACAAGGACACAATGTAGTCCCATGGATTTTCCTTCACCTTCAAGCTACTTCAATGAAATAAAATAAGGTACACTGTTACTCAACTACTCATAATACTGCAATGTAACCCAGATAGGGGAAAGGGAGAACAAAGGGCAAAAGTGACACCATCTGAAAAATGTATTAAAAATAGTTCATAGAATTTATTCCTGGCAACAGATATTAGAATAAAGGTTGATAGAAGTGAAAGAAAGAGAAAAGTGCGATAAAAGAGACGAATTGAAGAATAGTACAGATGCAAATTAATTATCCAAGAACTAAACATAGTTTTTTTTTAAAAAGTATAATATGGGAACTACTACTTAGACAGGGTGTGACACACATATCCCAGTCCACTAGTTATAGTGTTGGTTATAATTTTAGACCTGATCTCAGTATTTATTTTCTTACCTTTTCACCGCCCATCTCTGTTTTAACCCAACCAGGGTGCAATGAAATGCAAAGGATTCCATGGGGTTTCAGCTCATTAGCCAAGCACCTCGTCACCATATTCAATGCAGCCTGGTTAAAAACCAATATCATCATGAAATTGGCTCAATAAAAGACAATCTGAGAATCAGAAAACATAAACTTGGGAGTATACTGACTGCAGTGTTTTAGAGCCATTGAATCATTGGCCTGGATTTTGCTGTGGTAATAACAACGAAACAGTTAACGTTCGGCATCATTATTCCACTGAAATTGACAGCAACTTCAAGGGCCTGGACATACGCAGAATAACACAGAAGTTGATGTCACTGAGTTTATGCTTCTCCATAGGGTGCACTGTCGTTGTTTCCACAGACTGGAATCATGAATGGACAAAAACTTCCACTCTAATGCTTAGTCTCACTGTAAAAACCCTTGAAAAAGCTGCACCTTGTTGAATGAGGTGTAAACTGGGCTTTTAAAGCAGCATACTAACTTCATCATTATTGCTAAACAATCTTACTGGCCTCGAAATGTTCATTTGTGGAATGTCAACTTTCTCCACAATAATAAAAAAGAATTAACATTTTTAAAAACACGTTTTTATAAAGTTTTATTTATCTTTACTTTAGCTTCTATCTTAATATAATCATTCATTTATTTCATTACCTGAAATTTTAAATTAAAAGTGAAGGTTTTAACTTCTTTTAAGCGCTTTTAACTTCCTGGTTCGCTGTACTGAATACTTCAATTTGATTGGTTGTATACCAGCTTACTGACATCACTGCTGCTGCATGTGAGGGCATTTCCTGGATTTGGCGCAAGATTTAAATTGCTATTGGAAAAGGGAAAATTCCCACCAGAGATTGCTAGGTTATTATGGGCAGCTTTCTTTGTGGTCAGCAGCGACCGACCTTCCTGTGCCACTGACCACAAAATTTGGATCACTGTATCTATTGCCCCCGCCTAGTGCCCATTGCCTATCAGGACAGGCTACGACTCCCCACGACCCTGAATTGGATGAAACAGTTCTGGAAAAGTGAGTGAGTGAATCTATTGTAGGAACATTTCAAGATTAACTCTACTGCCCTACAGTTTTCCCATAGCCCTTATTCTTCCTCTATTTCTAATGCTTATTCACTTATCCATTTAAAAATTTCAATGGTTTCTGCCTATGATTCCTGACATCAAGCAGAACCCTTTCACGCAGGACTTCCCAAACTGTGGATCGTGAAATTTTGGCATCGCGAATACCGTGGAGCTTGGACTGATTTGACAGCTGTGAGGCCCCTTTAAACCCTCACTTTTATTCTATTGGTGGGTGTGGCCTAAAGGACAGCTCTCTGATGCCCAATTCCTGCTGCAAAAAAAAGGCTGTGAAAAGGTAGGTGTTTGTTTAAAAAAAAAACCCTGCAGGTTTAAACACTTCTCACTATGCTCAACCTCACTCCTCCCCACCCCAAAGATCATCGTGCTCCACCCTGCCCCGCCGCAGCTCAATAACTCTCATATCCCCCCAATTATCAACCTGGGGTCATGTGAAGTCTAGGGCATTAAAATGCGGTCATGCCAAAAGTTTGGGAAGCACTGCTCTAACATCTCTTTCTAAAGAAAATTCTTCCAACAACTTCTCCTCTCACTCGAAATGACTCTTTTAAACTGATGACCCCTTGCTAACAACATCCCAACCAAGGGAATACTCTTTCCCTATTCACTGACAAAACCGTTCGCAATTTTAAAAAAAATCTTAAATGAAATTACTCCTAGTAATTCAAGTCCATATGATTTCTAATCTCTGGCATTTCTCTGGTGAATTTATGGTGTGCTATCTGTAGTTTTGATATCTGTTCTGTCACGGGTTGACCAAAATTACGAACAGTATCTGAACTGGGATCTTACCATTGCCTTGTACACATTTATCATTACTCATTGTTGCTTATGCTCTCCATGTCTCTATTTAGAAAACTCAATTTTTTTCAATGGTCTTATCTACCTACTTTCAATTATTACAGTAATCTCATTGCATTTCCAGAAAACAGCTCTAAGGACAAGCAGTTTGCCACAATACGGAGTTATCATCTCCAGCACTGGAGTTCAATTCCAAACCAGATTGATGGGATGAAAGTCTCCTCTGAAGGGGGTCTGTAAAATAAGCTTGGGCAGCTAAGCTACTGCCTAGCTACAGCAGAACAGGAATCTCTAATTAGCAATTTCACTCAAGGAGCCACAAGATGCTAGTGTGTAAAATGAAAAAAATACCACGCTGATAAAGCTGGTAGTCCTCTTCTGAGGGCAGGGCTGAGACATGTTGTTGGGAAAAGTAGAAGATTTACTCTGCAGCTAGCTGTGTCATATCTGATCTGGGAGCAATAAACAGTTTCATCCTGATAAGTACAACCAATCATAACACTCACTACCTGCCACTTCTCCCGCACCAAAAAAACATTTTATTGATCTTGCAAGAGGTACAGACCATAGCAAGTACAACTGATAGCACAAAAATTTCTTTGCACAAGCAGTGCCTTTTATAACAGTTTCATCATTTTTACTCTCTGTGTATTGGAATATACTGACCTTGCTGACCCGGTATGCAAATATTGTCTCACTTTTATTGTCAAGCAGCTCAATGGAACCCATGCTGGAGGACATGTTGATAACTGCTGCTTTCTTAGGTTCATCACTCAGCTGAGCTGCTCGCTGCAAAGCTGGCAGCAAAGCCTGTCAAATAAAGAGATGCAATAGCACTAACGAGAATTAAACACCCGAAATGAAAATAGGACTTGGTTTACTTAAAATTGATTTCATTAGAAAATGAAAGAATTTTTAATGGAAATTAATAGCATTTTTTATTAAAATGCTAGAACAATAAAAGGGACACTGCACCACAGATGATGAACATGTGTGCAATTCCATTTACTCTTTGATAGTCTTTCAGGTTAGTTTTAAAAACATTTCAAAGCATGGCAAATGTGGTGAGGATTATTACGTGATAATAACAATTAACAAATATCAACATATGATCACTTCTAAACTTTTCTCATCAGTATTTTCATTTACAGTGTGTCTATAATACTGTCAAAGGCATATGACAGGATAAGATGTTTGGGGAGAATACGTATAAGATGTGCATATTTTGAAGTGGAACTATACAACAAGCTTTGCATATCTTAAACAAGCATTTTCCTTCTCAACCAATTTTCTTTGTTTCCATGCTGAAGGCATTGTCACCTTGCTAATACCAAACCAATATTCACTGACATGTCTGAGATTTGGGGAAAAAGGCAAAATACTGTGGATGCTGAAATTTTGAAATTAAAACAGAAAATACTGGAAATATTCAGCAGTTCTGGCAGCATCTGTGAAGAGGATGTTAGTGTTTCAGTTTGGTGATCTTTGATCAGAATAAGATAATGTTTGAAAAATGCATCTAAGACTGTCATGAAAATGTAATAATTTTCATAATATTATTGTGATTTATTGTAAAGGTAGGTTAATAGTGGGGTTTGGATTAGTTTGTGTGTGTGGATGTATGTGTGTGGGGGTACTTAATTGAATTAGAGGCAGCAGTCTGGAGCTCGAGTGATCAAAAGGAAAGCTAGGTTTGAAATGTTAAATATGTAAACATGGCTGAAGTTTCAGAATGTGAGGTGTGAGGAATATTTGCATTTTTAGATAAGCCAGAATAGTTTGAATTTAAAAAAGATGATGAGATATTACACCTAGCCATATGAAGCTAAGTCAAATAGTGTGTTTATTTTTCCCAAAGGTTATTGATAATACGAGTACTATGAAATATTTATATTATTGAAAAAGTAAAGTTGCAAAAATATATTGGAACAATGGAATTTACATTAAAAAGAGAGAAACATGTATAGAGGAGATGAGGCCGTGTGTATGGAGGAAGGCATTCTAAGGTGTAACATAAGTGTAAAAAGCCTCCAGCCTCTATGCATCAAGTTGCTGTCTACAGGAACCGAAGCTAAGAAAATTCACTTTGAATATCACTGTCCAGGATATTGTATGCTTTGCCTGGGTCTGTTGTAATCTATTTTTGTTTTACTGTTGTCTTTATGGAGGAGTAACTGTAATTAGGGGATTCAGGAGTTATCTCGTAGTAATTTGTAGACCTTTGTATGTGCTTATAATCTTTTCTTTTATGAATAAATGTTTAATTTAGTTTTGTAAAAAACCTCTAAGCCTCAGTGGACTTATTGTTACTGAATTGAAGGCACGCATCTCGAAATAAAATACAAATTGCAAAACAGTTGTGGCAGCTGTTTTAAGTTTCCCTCTGGGATTTAAACAGCTCGGCATTTACCATCCGCTGTGCCATAACTAAGACATGTAGATTTTGAACTGGAATTGTGTTACAAGCTTTGCACATCTTATCCCACTTTAAAAGCAACTCATATTACAATGTTCTGATGAAAAGTCATCTACCTGAATCGTTAACTGTTTCTCTCTCCAGAGATGTTACCAGACCTGCTGAGCAATTCCAGCATTTTATGTTTTTATTACTGAAATTCAGGATTTAATTTTGAACAGTCAATATAGAACTTCAAAATTTTTTGCTCAGCCTTCCCAATGATGATATTCTCTGCTCTTTCACAATCACCTGGTTAATTCAACCAAAAGTCAGTTTTGCATTTACTGTAAATCGATGATGCATCAAATGAGGACCACATATGCGTAACAGGAATCACAACAGTTTCATCAATACAGGTGAAGCTGAAAAACCATCAATGCAAAATGCAAGCAAGTATTTATTTTTAAAAAGCCACCATGGTGCCCACCACAGTACAAAATATTCTGTTACATTATTAAGTATTCCATTCTTACAATATCATTTGCCCCTATTCTTGTCTAAGAGATTGTATCATGAGACCACTCTCTATCCTACCCTCCTTTCCCCATTCATTCAAAGAATAAGGTGGGATAAATATACTAAAACCAATCATAATTGCAAACTTGTAACGAATGCAAGAACGTGACGTTACCTTGGTTACCATCATTGGTCCAACAGTATTGGTTCTGTAACTTTTCATCATTGTTTCAGAAGTAACTTCACTGAGGTCTCCACCAAAGTAGACTCCAGCATTATTTATTAGCAGATTTAGGCCATTGTTTTCCAATATCTTCTCAATCTGATCAGCACATTCTTGAATGTTGTCAAGGTCGTCAACATCTTTAAAACACCACATAATAAAGTGATTTTAGTTCCATTTTTATACTGCATTGTCCCATTTTAAAAGCAACTCATCAAATGACGGTACAAAGGAGACAGCTACACACTACTGCCAACACTCATGTTGCTCTGCTAATTGAATGCCTGGGAAATACATCTAAGGTATGTAGATTTTGAAGTTGAATTGTGCTGAATAATGCTGAAGGTATTAATGCCTTGTATAGATGTGACTGCAAAAGCAATTGTCATTTACAGTTTCTCAGCCAAGTAGCCATTATTAACACACAAGCCTCTAAACAAGCGTTCCAGGTAACATAGTCAAGCTGATTCTGTTCTCATCTGACGTCTGCATATACGCACTTCTAGATCGGATCTCAAATGCAGCAAGACCAGCCAATTATCCCCTCACCAGCCTAGAGCTATCTATACAGACATCCCAATCATAGATCTTATTGTTCCATATGGTTCAGTAGCTTTATATTTTAGCTTTGCAGAAGGATAATGTAGTCAATCATGTCGAAGGCTGCAGACAGATTGAGAAGGACAAGGAGGGATAGTTCATCTTTGGCATAGTCATGTAGGATGTCATTGTGGCCTTGATAAGAGTTGTTTCAATGCTGTGGCAAGGCAGAAACCCGATTGGAAGGGTTCAAACAAAGAATTCTGGAAAATATGGGCACGGATTAGGGAGATAACAATATACACGTTCACTTTGGACAGAAAAGAGAGGTTGGCGATTGGGCGGTAGTTTGCAAGGGCAGCGGGGTCAAGGATTTTTTTTTGAACAAGTTGGCTAATGAAAGAGGGAGGGACAAGGCTCCATTTCAGAAAGCCAGTTGGTGAAGGACAGCCATTATTTTTTTTAACACATATTTATTTAGAGCTACATATTAGAAGCATGCACTTCCTAACCTAACAACATCTTGTTTCTGTCTGTGTCTATTTATAGCAGCTTAAGTGAACCACTGGCTAATGCCCACTACTTCCATTCAATTAAACACAATTAATAGATTCCCTTCTCTCTCTTTAAATAAAAATTAATTTACATGCACATCCAAGCTTTCAAACCAATTTACATCAAAAACCTTGACATTCTGTACAAAGCATTATAATGCAAGATGCCTCTCCTTTAAAACTTCTAACAGTTTCTTCATAAATGCATTTATTGCTTTATAAAACAATAATAGTTGATGATCTGCATCCACCCATTTAACGTGAGAGATTTCCTTTCTCTCTGATACTTGATTCAAGATAGCAAGGTAAATCATGAACTTTTCATACTCTTGAGTGTACATTATCCCACAGTGAGCAATTATCTGCATAACATTCAATCATCAGTACATCCCTTTACAGAATATCACTTATTTGACAAATAGAATCCCATAATGACTGCCTCCATCAGGGCCAATAGTTCAGCAGCCAAAGTATTGTTAACAACTCTCCTTATTTACTTAGCTTCCCAAGCTAAAGAACAACATTTACCATTTCTACTTATAGGAAATGTTACGAAACCAGCAGCACTAGAAAACCCATCAGGAAGATTAGCATCACCAAAAAGGAGTAGTTTCATACTCTTTGGCTTACCTAAGGTTGGAACTTAGTGTACATTTCTCCAGATTTTAATTCTTTAATGTTTTATTTTCCCTTAAAACATTCCAACGTTTAGGGTGTTTCACTATACCTGTAGTACTTGTAAAAAATTCTTTCATGGCATGTTGGCATTGCTGGCAAGGCCAGCATTTGTTGCCAGTTGCCTAATTTGTTCCCTAATTGCCCTTGAGAAGGTGGCGTTTTCTTGAACCATTGCAGTCCGTCGGGTGTAGGTACACCCAGAGCTGTTAGGGAGTTCTAGGATTTTGATCCAGTGACAGTGAAGGACTGGAGATATAGTTTGGAAGGTGCTGTTGAAGGAGGCTTGGTGAATTGCTTAACTCCAATACATGAAAACTAGCACCTGGTCTAGTCTGAGTTCCCAACCAGTTTAACTGACCAATCAAGCTTTGCAATAGCTCTGTCTCTTCTTTAGATGTATTGGGTGGAATCTTGTGAAGCTTCCAGGAGCCGGAAAAGAGTCAGGCAGGAGCACTTAATTGTGCAGGAGGCCAAAAGTCAGCTTCCCAACAGCAGGATGCAACTATGGAATTAAGTTGGTGGTGGATTGATGGTTGATCAAGCTTCCCAATTTGCATGTCATGCATGCTCATTAAAAGGCAACCTTGCCAGAACTAAGTGTACCTTTGCAATTAATTAATCAACAACTGAGAGACACATACCTTCAGATTCACAACGGTTTAAACGTGGCATGCAGCAGGCAAGGTAGTCTTCCTGGTGGATTTAGAGTGAGTAGGACCTGCTTTTCCTTTGGGGAGCTTTGTTCAGCTATTGGAGAGGAGGCATTGATAATTGAGATTGGCGGTAATCAAAAGGGAACAAGGCATGGCTGACCAAGAGAGGGTGAGAGGGAGAGAGATGGCAGCCCCATGAAGTCTCGTGGGGAACAGAGGGAGGAAGCTGGACTACCAGGGAAGGTCAATGTCAAAAGGTGGTTGGTTAAGCATTGTTGAGTGGAGATCAAGGGTTATACAGGAAGGTCAATAGTGAAGTCCTGAGAGTTGGGGGTAACAGAGGAAGCTCAAGGATGAACTACCCATCCCAGGGCAACTTGTCAACTTGTAACAAAAACAGAATTACCTGGAAAAACTCAGCAGGTCTGGCAGCATCGGTGGAGAAGAAATCAGTTGACGTTTCGAGTCCTCACGACCCTTCGGCAGAACTGAAGTATAGTTAGGAGAGAGGTGAAATATAAGCTGATCTAAGGTGGGGGGCGGGGGGAGAGAGAAGTTGAGGGTGGGGTGATTGTGGGGATAAGCAAGCAGTGATAGGAGAAGATAATCAAAAGATGTCACAGACAAAAGGATCAAAGAGGTGTTGAAGGTGGTGATATTATCTAAGAAAAGTGCTAATTAAGAATGGAAGGCAGGATACTCAAGGTACAGCTCTAGTGGGGGTGGGGTGGAAAGACTAACAAAGTTTTAGTTTTAGATTTAAAAATAATGGAAATAGGTGGGAAAAGAAGAATCTATATAAATTATTGAAAATAATAAGTCAACTTGTAGTCTGGTTGGTTGATCAGATAAAATTTTATGCAGTACTTCATTGATCAATGTATGATTTCCTTTGACAGGGTCCATTGCTGAAAGGACTTTCAACTGTCATATTCATGACTGTGTTCACGTTTTCACACTTCTCTGAACTTGTCTTTGGAAAACTACCCCCCATTACCAGTTAGAAATTTTGCTCACACCAAAACAAAAAATGCTGGAAAAACTCAGCAGGTCTGACAGCATTTGGACTGCATCCACAGATGCTGTCAGACCAACTGAGTTTTTCCAGCATTTTTTGTTTTTGTTTCAGATTTCCAGCATCCGCAGTATTTTGCCTTTACCTATTGAACTTTTGCTGCTGTCCCAAGTACAATCCCTATTAATTTTTCCATGATTTTATCTATAATAACCCTTTCTTTCTTACTAAAGTATTATCCTAGAAAGACTAAATTTGGTCACCAGTCCACAAAATGCAGAATGAAGTTAATTGCCCCTGTTCCACACCTTTAGATTCATGACAACTATCTCATTAAAGTCATATGTCAATGGAAGGCTTACAATTGGAAGTGCAGCATCCTCTTATACTTTTCACAGAGTTCACAATTTTCTCTAATCTCTCCTGTTAGTTCTAATTTACTCTTCTTCAACCACACCTGCATATTTAAGCAGGATTTTTAACTTTTAACAAGAAGAGTGAATAAATAGTCTATGTAACTTTTAAGACAATTTGCTTTTTTTTCTCTGATTCTTTTCACCTAATTCCATTAATACTTGTCTAACACTGAGAAACATCAGGTCTAGTTAAGGTCGATATAATAATGTCCTGACTGGGTAAACGGCAGATCCAAAGTAATTGCCTTATCAAGCTCTATGTCAAGTCTCATCTGTGCCTGTCTCATTGAAGGTTTACTGAACACTACTAGAGACTTCATCAGTACTTACAAAATGGCTTACTCCAGCTATTTTACTTGCAAGTACAATTCTTTTTAGTGATCCCAATGTGTTGTCATCACCAAACCTAAAGCAAACCATACTTCTATATTCCTTAACCTTGCGTTGATCCTCACTACATAATGAATCAATTTGTTCCATGTACTGTCAAAGCGCAAACACTATCCAGCACTGCACAGCTAAAGGAGTCCACAACTAACACATCCATCACAGGACTGAAACTCCTTGCGACAAGTACAGTTTGTTCATATTCATCATTATCTTCACCCTCTTTTTCAGAATTCTCTGTATTATGTCATTTTGAGAGCCCTGCCTCTCCACTTTGGCCAATTCACTGTATAATACTTTGAGTCACACCTGAAGCACTTATCAACTATTCCTTGAGCATTCCTGGGATTTATTTGACTAATATTGCAGTTCCAATTCTGTCTTCTGCTGCTATAACCGAATCTAATAAAGATGCTTTCATTCTCATTCTGCCACTCTTTAATCCATCCTAATGCATTGGCACCAGCATTCAGTATCTGGAACATTTCAAAATCTGGCAATCTTTTAAGTCTTCAATACTTTGTATCACCGTAGAATTCCCCATTTGTTCCAGGAAGGCTAAGAAAAATGACTGTTTCCCAGGAATTTTCTCAAGACAACAGACATCCAACACAACAGGGTTTCTCTCAGAGAACTGAACACCATTTAGAGTCAGGAGCCTGCCCAGATGAGGCACCTTTGCACAATCCAGCAATTTAAATGTTCACATTGTTCCAGGGATCTCCATATTGAATTGTCAATCTTTTATTCAATCTGTTAAAGTTCTCCATGGAATGACAATTTGTTCTTCGAAATCTACCAAAGACAGACCATTCCTTATAGGTATTTAACAGATTATCATTTTTTGTAAAATTCATCCAAGAACTCCAATAAAAATGGCAAAACCTTCATCACTGTTCAACTAACAGGCACCCAGCTCACAAAAATATTTTACTTCTTATTTTACTTTTTGTAGGAAGTGAAATTCCAAGGCCTACCATGTTTCTTCTTTGGTAGATAAGTAATCTCTGTCCTCATATCTACTTTATTCTTGCACTGCTCATATGGTTCAGACTCCAAGAATGTGTAATTGGAGTGTAATCATACCTTGATAATTTATACTTACTTTTTGTCATTTTAAACAATGGCTACTAAGATGGTAGTTTTCTGTCTGAATTTTTTTTTTTGCTTCCAAATTTCACCTTCAGACAATCATTCTCTGCTACCATGTTCCATTCCAGAAAGCCAGTTGGTAAAGGATAGAACAACAGCCAATTTTTACACAGTTTTATATTTATTTGCAGAGTTACACATGACAAGCATATATTTATTGACCTAACAACCCACAGTTTCAATCTCTTTATTAAAAGGGGCGCAAGTGCATCACCAGTTAATGACCACCACCAGCATGCAATTAAACACAATTAATATACAATTAGCAGGTAGTAACTGAAGAGAGGGAACTGCTAACAACATCAGCTGGCATGGAGACCAGGAAAGGAAGTTACATGGTCAGTTGTTTAGTGGGAATAGGGTCAAGGGAACAAGAGATGGGTGGACAAGCTGAGCTCGGAGAGGACATGAAGGGAGAAAGGAGAGGAGCTAGAGAACAATGGATGTTAAGGTTTTAAGGTCTTCTCAGTGATATGGAATATTTTGTGTATGTTCTTCTAAAAGGTTCTCTGTACTCATCCCAATATTACAGGCGATAGGTATTAGCTGAAACTGCCTTCATCCAAAAATCCAACTTTATAAATTCAGCTAATCAGTGCCATTAATACAGTCAATAACATATACTGAGAAGAGATGAATTTCATTAAATATTTATATTAACAGCATCAATAAGTTCAATTTATAAATTTGTTCTCTGATGTAGGCCATCTATATTTAAGATGGAGCCCATAGTAAAAAAAAATTCAGGGTAAGAAAATTTACAATGCATTCTTAACTAAAATTACAAGGTTATCACTAATCACTTACCCAACTTAAGTACTTTTATATTTGAGAATCTCTTTGCCAGGTTCCTAAGATCCTATGGAGAACAGAGACATGGGTTTCATACAGAAAATCTTGTTGCATAAGAAAAACTTAACGTAAGAACATAAAAACAGGAGCAGGAATAGGCCACTCGGCCCAATGAGCACCATTCAACAAGATCATGGATTTGTGGCCTTAGCTCCACTTTCCTGCCTGCCCCCCTGCCTCGCCACCCCCGCCATGAACTTTGACTCCCTTGTAGATGTAAATCTGTCCTACACGATCAACCGGTAACTGCAAAGCATTACCATTGCATTTGCTAGCCAATTCTCTCTCAAGGAAATCAAGGCAGAAGACAGAGTTAGGAAAGATTACCATGAGTGAAAGGGTATCTGCAGAACAAATGAGGTTATGTGGAGGTCTTGTGCTGCAGTGGTAGCGTCCCTATCTCTAGACCGGAAGCTCCGGGTTCAAGTCCCACTTCAGGACTTGATGGCCATGGAAGGTGCATTCATAATGTGGCCAAACTGGTTGATTATTAGTCTGTAAATCCTTCCATTTCACCTGATGGCAGGCAGTAAGAGCAGGAGTTTCCTGGTCAGCTATACTGTAAAAGGCAATGGCAAACCACTGCAGTACTTTACCAAGCATGATCACAGACCAATCCAATGGAAGTCCATGGTCACCAGTGCCCTCTTAGGCCATGGTACCTGAAGGAAGAGGAGGTTGTGTATCTAAGACTGTCTGCATGACATGACACAATATGGACTGAGGTTTTATTCTCATTGATAATGTTATTGACTGGGAATGTGATAGTTAACATTTCCAAAATTATAAAGAATTATTCCAGATTTTTCACAGATTGCAAGTATTTCAAATGCATTTTCAGCCTTTGTAAATGCTGAATAATGCAAAGGTAGCTGACAAAGGAAAGCAAGGGTAAAGGTGCCAGCAGCAAATGGAGTCTGTGGCGAAGTGACAAAGCTATTTGTTGGATAGTGAAGTGGGGATTCTGCTGCATGAGAACATTAATAGGCCTTCAGGCCCTCGAGCCTGTTCCACCATTCAATTAGATCATGGCTAATCTGTACATGATCTCCATTTATCCACTTTTGCTCCATATCCCTTGGTACCCTTATTGAACAAGAATCTATCAAACCTCAATCCTAAAAATTTCAATTGACTGAGCATTTTGAGGACAGCGTTCCAGATTTACACTAACTTTGGTGTGCAAAAAATATTTCACTTTTTTCCCCTCAAAAATGTATACTTTATTCATAAAATTTATAGAAGTACATGACATGACCATTCAACGTTGACATTACATAAAGTGCAAACCAAACTAGTTTCTTCCAATACTGCATTTACAATTACAGTTAATATTTACAAGGTTCACCACATAACAAACTTACAGCCCGAGGGGTTTTACCCAGTTTTCAGCTCTTTAGAGTACAATGGCTGAAAGATGGATGTCTTTCCCCATTGTGCGTTTGTGGTAGCTACCCCAAGCTTTAGTGCATACATCAGCATGTAGTCATGGACCTTGGAATGTGTCAGTCCGCAAAACTTGGTAATAGAAAACTCTTTACACTGGGAGACCAGCAAGTTTCAGGCTGTGTCTTTCACCGAGTTGATTGTCCTCCAGCCATAGTTGATGTTAATCTCAGTGTGCATCCCTGGGAACAATAGCCCGTAGAGCACAGGGTCCTGCGTCACAGAGCTGCTTCGGAATAAGCCTCGACAAAAACCACTGCATCCTTTCCAGACTTTCTTTGCAGCAGAAGTAGATGAACATTCCAGAAGAAGAAGAACAGTTTCTTCTCCACCAAAGCCCCATTGAGGTCAATGTGCGGAGGGGGTCAGATTCCAGGTGTGCTGTTAAGATCTGACGGGGTGGGCCCTTCTTACCACCAGCCAAGCTACATTTTGGTGCTTGTTTGAAAGTTCTGGTGATGAGGCATTCTGCCAAATGACTTTGACAGTCTGCTCAGGGAACCGTCCGACAGGATCTACCATCTCCTTTGCCTGCAGGGCCTCAAGGATGTTATGTGCAGATATGATGGACTTGTGATCAAACATGGTTTTCTGCATAAACTTTTCCATGATGGACAGGTGATACAGCACAGTCCAACTAAATGGAGCGTTACATGGCAACATGGCTAGACCCTTCCTTCGCAACCCCAGGGACAGTAGAACCTCAGCATGGACACTTGGGGCAGAATTTTCCCCCCTTTTGTGGGGGGAGGGGGGGAGAGTTGATGGGCGGGCGTGTGCAGGTGCGCTTCCGATTGGCGCCCCCAATCGGAGGCGCGGCACCATTTTACACCGGCGGGCCAATTAAGGCCTGCCCAGCATGACGTTCGCAGGGAAGCGCTATGCACTTCCTGTGTGGGCGGGGGAGAATCCCAAAATCGAGTGCACTCTTTCGTGCGCATGCTAAGTGCTGCCTCAGGGAGATGACCTCTACTTTCAAAAATATTAATAGAGAAAAAAAATTCCCTTACATGTCCCCTCATGCTCATAATTTCCAAAAAAACTTTATTACAATTTTAAAAACTCTATATGAAACCTCATCCCGCCCGTGAATGAGGTTTCATGTTTTTCTACTTCCCGCCGGGGCCCCTGACCTGCCCTCCAGCCTTAAGGTTGGACGCGCAGGTCCACTAATTACTTTAATTGATCTGTCAGTGGTCTCAATTGGCCATTGACAGGTCCGCAGACGCGCAACTGATTTTGCTGCGCCCCCGCCTTCCTGAAAATTTAAATGGGGCGCGGTGACGTCAGGAGTTCCGCCCGACATCATCGTACCCATTTCACGCGTTGGTGAGCGGGCCCTGCCCCCCGCTCGCCGACAGTAAAATCCTGCCCCTGATGTTTGCATACCGACGGTTTACGCACAGCTTGATGCGGCCACACACGAAAGTGGCTAGTTTTAATCGTAAGTTTATGAATCCTTGTTCTGGATTCCTCCAAAGGAAATCTCTGTTGTCTATGCTATCGAATCCCTTTACCACCATAAATACATCAATTGGATCAACCTCATCTGTCCAAAATCAAGGGAATATAAACTGAGTTTCTGTTAACCTGTTCTTATAATTAAACCCTGTAAGGTCTGGTATCATTCTGGCGAATCTACACTGCACTCCTCCCAGGACAACTGTATATGTTTCTGGAGGTTTGGCACCCACACTAAACGCAGTACTTTAGATGCAATTTCATCGAGGCCCTGCTTCAGTTGAAGCATTTCTTCCTGACTTGTGAATTCCAAACCCCTTGAGATAAAGGCCAATATGCCACTAGGCTTTGAAGTAGATGGAAGAAGAATCTGCCTTGGGTGGCATTCCAGTGTACCATTCCCTGAGGCAGAGAGGGGATTGCAACCAGAGTCAATACTGTACACTTCTTGTACCGTCTAGGAACGGATGCACAAGATCGGCAAGGCAAGTCCCTGAAACAAGTCATTGCTCATTTTTGGTGAAATACTGATTTGGTAATAAGGGGCAGAGATTAGATCGCTTGATGTGGAGCCAGATGTTCTGGTTCCTCAGCTATTTCATTCCCAGACACAACTGACTGAAAAATACAGCCTGAAATGTGTTGGGACATGAATTGCAACTCTTTAAGCTGCACGATTTCCAATATTTTTCATGATTTCTAGTCCTTTTCAGTGAACAAAAACACCTTTTAACCACCTTCTCATGGGCAATTAGGTGCAAGAAATTTTTAAAAAAAAATAAGTCACTGTAATTGCTCAACTACGTAAAGTAGAAAGGTGAAGTGAATTTTATTCATTAATTTTGCACTAAATTGAAGCCACTCACCAGTGCTCGTGGGCTCTCGGGGTCCCTGCAGCCGGTGAACAGGTAGTGGGGCGGCCGCTCAGCCTCCACCAGCTGGCGGACCAGCTCCAGACCCAGGCCGCGGTTCGCGCCCGTCACTAGCACCGACCTCATCGGCAGCGCCTGCATCCTGAGCGCGGTGTCCTCCACGCTCGGCCTCCGCTGCCAAGTGCCTAAAATATTCAGCAGCCTTCAGTATTCACTAGTGAAAGGTTAGCCCAAATCCTGGCTTGACGCCCAGAGGCCAATCCGTTAAAACCTGTCCGGCAACCTCAGCAAACTTCCACCCACAATGTCATTGTGCAAGTAGCTGGACTATTCAGCCCTAACAAAGGGCTCCAAATAGACCCTAACCCCCTTCTTTTTTCTCTGCAGCCCTGCCTTAACCCTCCATTTCAAACATTTTATCCAATTCCCTTTCGAAAGCTGCAAACGCCACACTTTTTCGCCCCCACCCCAGGCAGTGCATTCCAAATCACAGCAAACTGGCTGCTTAAAAAACAAATTATCCACATTTCTCTGTGACAAGTCTGATCCAATAGCAAAGAAGCCCTGCAAGCCTCAGGCAAAGCAGAGGAAGGCTTGAAAAACTGCACCGTGTAAACAACTTACAAACCTCCTACAACCCTCTGGGGTATCCACATTCTTCTGATTCTGGCCCCTTGTGCATCCCTGATTTTAATTTCTCTATCGTTTGGTGGTCGTGCCTTCAGTTGCCTAGGCGCTAAGTTCTGGAATACCCTCCCTACATATATTTCTCTTTCAGTAAATTTAGTGTCACTTACTTGGTGCGTTGCCAGTAGTTTGGGAAGCTACAGTCCATGTTTGTATCACGTTTTTACATCTAAAATGTGATTTCCACTAAATGTTACTGAAAATATTCTAGGATTTCGTTCTAAATAGTAGTAAATAATCTATTATTGGAGAGAAAAAAGGTTTTTTTAAAAGTAGCACCCAATAGCAAATAGAGAATTTAATACATTATGTCCATTCTAGCTTGGCAAGGCTATATACAGCAAATGGCAAATACAATGATATAGAACTACATTTGAACTTACATCTACTTTATATAATCCCCATTGCTTTACCTTCTGGTGGTTTTACTGTATTGTCTTACATGTGTAAATAAAAAAGTATTAGTTAATGCATACTAATGTGTTCTACTTCCTTTTTGATGATCCTGGCCATTAGGAGTTGAGCCTCTCATTCAGCAGTGCTTTGTGTTTCCCCTTCCATGATTGATTTGGTTTGTGCAACTAGTAACTGTAGTTTGGACTGGGCATTGGAAACAATAAAATGATCTAATTATTTTGCATCTTTGATACGGCCTTACCTGGTCTGGTCTACATGTGACTCCAGACCTATAGCAATGTGGTTGACTCTTAAATGCCCTCTGAAATGGCCTAGCAAACCACTCAGTTGCATCAAACAGCTACAAAATCACAAACAAGGAATTAAACCAGACAGACCACCCAGAATCGACCTAGGCATCGGAAACAGCAATCTCAGCCCAGTGGACCCTGCAAAGTCATCCTTACTAACATCTGGGGGCTAGTGCCAAAATTGGGAGAGCTGTCTCACAGACTAGTCAAGCAACAGCTTGAGATAGTCATCCTCACGGAATCATATCTTACAGATAATGTCCCAGACACCACCATCACCATCACCATCCCTGGGTATGTCCTGTCCCACCAGCAGAGAGGTTGCGGCACAGTGGTATACAGTCGGGATGGAGTTGTCCTGGGAGTCCTCAACATCAACTCCGGACCCCAGGAAGTCTCATGTCATCAGGTCACACATAGACAAGGAAACCTCCTGCTAATTACCACGTAGCGGCCCCCCTCAGCTGATGAGTCAGTGCTCCTCCATGTTGAACACCACTTGGAGGAAGCAGTGATAGTGGCAAGGGCACAGAACCAACAAGAGGGAAAAAATACTAGACCTCATCCTCACCAACCTGCCTGCCCCAGATGCATCTATCCATGACAGTATCAGTAGGAGTAACCACTGCACAGTCGTTGTGGAGACGAGTCCAGCCTTCACATTGAGGATACCCTCCATCGCATTGTGTGGCACTAGCACCGTACTAAATGGGATAGATTTCGAACAGCAACTCAAGACTGGGCATCCATGAAACGCTGTGGGCCATCAGCAGCAGCAGAATTATACTCAAACACAATCTGTAACCTCATGGTCCGGCATATCCCCCATTCTACCATTACCATCAAGCCAGGGGATCAAACCTAGTTCAATGAAGAGTGCAGGAGGGCATGCCAAGAGCAGCACCAGGCATACCTAAAAATGAGGTGTCAACTTGGTGAAGCTACAACACAGGACTACTTGCAAGCGATCTTACAACCAACGGATCAAATCTAAGCTCTACAGTCGTACCACATCCAGTCGTGAATGGTGGTGGACAATCAAACAACTCACTGGAGGAGGAGGCTCCACAAATATCCCCATCCTCAATGATGGAGGAGCCCAGCACATCAGGGCAAAAGATAAGGCTGAAGCATTTGCTACAATCTTCAGCCAGAAGTGCCAAGTGGATGATCTATCTTGGCATCCTCTGGAGGTTCCCGGCATCACAAGTGCCAGTCTTCAGCCAATTCAATTCACTCCATGTGATATCAAGAAATGGCTGAAGGCACTGGATAATGCAATGGCTATGGGCCCTGACATTATTCCAGCAACGGTACTGAAGACTTGTGCTCCAGAACTTGCCGCGCCCCTAGCCAAGCTGTTCCAGTACAGCTACAACACTGGCATCTACCCGGCTATGTGGAAAATTGCCCAGGTACATTCTGTAAACAAGAAGCAGGACAAATCCAACCCAGCCAATTACTGCCCCATCAGTCTACTCTTGATCATCAGTAAAGTAATGGAAGGAGTCATCAACAGTGCATTCAAGTGACACTTGCTTAGCAATAACATACTCGCTGACGCACAGTTTGGGTTCCACCAGGCCACTCAGCTCCTGACCTCATTACAACCTTGGTTCAAACATGGACAAAGAGCTCAAATCCTGAGGCAAAGTGAGCATGACTGCTCTTGGCATCAAGGCCACATTGTGACTTAGTGTGGCATCAAGGAGTCCTAGCAAAACTGGAGTCATTGGGAATCAGGGGCAAAACTCTCCGCTGGTTGATGTCATAACTAACACAAAGGAAAATGGTTGTGGTTGTTGGAGATCAGTCATCTCAGCTCCAGAACATTACTGCAGGAGTTCCTCAGGGTGGTGTCCTTGGCCCAACCAAGCTGCTTCATCGATGAACTTTCTTCCATCATAAGGTCAGAAGTGGGGATGTTCGCTGATGATTGCATAATGTTCAGCACCATTCACGACTCCTCAGATACTGAAGTAGTCCATGTCCAAATGCAACAAGACCTGGACAATATCCAGGCTTGGGCTGACAAATGGCAAATAACATTCACGCCACACAAGTATCAGGTAATGACCATCTCCAACAAGAGAGTATCCAACCATCGCCCCTTGATGTTCAATGGCATTACCATCACTGAATCCCCCACTATCAACATCCTGGGGGTTATCATTGACCAGAAACTGAACTGGACTACCCATAGAAATATTGTGGCTACAAGGGCAGGTTAAAGGCTAGGAATCCTGTGACAAGTAACTCACCTCCTGACTCCCCAAAGCCTGTCCACAATCTACAAGGCACAAGTTAGGAGTGTGATGGAATACTCCCCACTTGCCTGGATGAGTGCAGCTCCCATAACACTCAAGAAGCTTGACACCGTCCAGGACAAAGCAGCCCGCTTGATTGGCACCACATCCACAAACATTCACTCTCTCCACCGCTGACACAGTAGCAGCACTGTGTACCATCTACAAGATGCACTGCAGGAATTCACCAAGGCTCCTTCAACAGCATTTTCCCAACTCATGATCACTACCATCTAGAAGGACAAAGGCAGCAGATAGATGGGAACACCACCACCAGGAAGTTCGTCTCCAAGTCACTCACAATCCTGACTTGGAAATATATTGCTGTTCCTTCACTGTCGCTGGGTCAATACCTGGAATTCCCTTCCTAACAGCACTGTGGATGTACCTACACCACATGGACTGAGTGGTTAAAGAAGGCAGCTCACCACCACCTTCTCAAGGACAACTAGGGATAGACAATAAATGCTGGCCCAGCCAGTAAAGCCCACATCCCATGAATAAATATTTTTAAAAATTCAAAATCAGTTGGAGTGGGGTAGGGTGGGGTGTAGTGTTGGAAGGAGGGAGTGTGGTGGGGAAGAATGTGGGGTTTGGGGGACTGTGAGGATGGGGAAATGTGTGGAGGAGGGGGAAGAGAATGTAGAGAGGGGGGGCTGCTGTTCTATGGGGGCTTCAATTGTCCCAAGGACAGGCAGGCGCTCCAAAGACTCCCCCACTGCTAGTAAAATATCAGCAGAAGCAGGTAGAACATGGGCATGGCACCACCACCATGGCACACCATTTTACAGCCTGCCAGCCACAGAGACCCTAAAATTCCACCCAACGCCACAAATGAGAGAGCCTTAAAATGAAAGGAAACATAAAGAGGATACTGTGAAGCATAACAATACAAACATACAAAAAGCCACACAACGGCACAGAGCAAGCAAACACATCAGAAAGAAATAGTAGCAAAACACACCCAAATCAAACTACATAAGGACAAACATCTAACACTTCCCAACTAGAAAAAATGTTTGTATTTATATAACCTAATTTACCACAAGCAACACTGGTAATATAATAAAGGGTATGTGTTGATGTATTTTCTGTCTGTCACATTAAACTTCTTAATTTCACACCTCCCTGTCATGCTTTTTTTTTGACAGATTTATTCTAGCCAAATTCTTTGGTTGATTTTCTCATGCAAATTTCTTCCATCAGTTTTTTTAAAAAAAGAAAACAAGAATGCATAAAGATATTTTCCCAACAACAAAAATGACCTTGTTAACGAACAAGTCTCTCTATCTTTAGCCTATGATTTAAAACTAACCTCAACAACCATACCTTAAAAAATAAATGAAGCCAGATGTTTCATTCTGGGTGTTGATTTGTAGCCTGAAGTACAATTAAACACTAATTGACCTCATTCTACACAGTCCCATTATCGAACAATTAAATTGTGATTGATATGAGGCTCTATCAACTTAACATTTCAATGTTTTGACCTTAAAGGGGAGCAATTTGATTTTAGTAGAAAGATAATACATTTGAATTACATGATATGTATGCATTTATAGCATATAATCTGATTTATCATGAGCAAAGCTGTGGCTGATCAATTAGTATATAGTTAAAAATGTAGAGATGTGTCCATTATAATTTAAAGTGTCAGTCATTTGTCATGTAACCTGATCTGCCAAAAAACAATCATACTATAATTGATCTGTGACTCCTAGACCAAATCTCATATTAATTCTCCAATGTAGAAAAATGTGGAAGTTATATTTTTAATAGTAGAATCATTTGTATTGTGCATTATGTACAACATAAAACTTTGGGTTGTAATACCTGCCTAAATTTAAAAAAAGGAATGGCCAATTAAGTGACTTGGCTTGGTTTGAATGTGCAAAGTTTTTTTTAATTACAACTACTTTGAATTGTTTGAGATAATTTAAAATGAAGAGTGCATCATAAAGTCAGAAGTGGGGATTTTCGCTGATGATTGCACAATGTTCAACACCATTCGCAATTCCTCAGATACATGTCCAAATGCAGAAAGACCTGGACAATATCCAGGCTTGGGCTGACAAGTGGCAAGTAACATTCACACCATACAAGTGTCAGGCAATGACCATCTCCAACAAGAGAGAATCTAACCATTGCCCCTTGACATTCAATGGCATTATCATCACTGAATCCCCCATTATCAACATCCTGGGGGTTACCATTGACCAGAAACTGAACTGGACTAGCCATATAAATAATGTGGCTACAAGAGCAGGTCAGAAGCTAGGAATTCTGCAGCGCATGACTCATCTTCTGACTCCCCAAAACCTGTCCACCATCTACAAAGCACAAGTCAAGAATGTGATGGGATACTCTCCGCTTGCCTAGAGAGTGCAGGTCCAACAACACTCAAGAAGCTTGACACTATCCAGGACAAAGCAGCCTGCTTGATTGGCACCCCATCCACAAACATTCACTCCCTCCAGCATCCATGCACAGTGGCAGCAAGTATGTATCATCTACAAGATGCACTGCAGGAATTCACCAAGGCTCCTTAAGGCAGCACTTTCCAAACCCATGACTACTACCATTTAGAAGGATAAGGGCAGCAGATGGGTGGGAATACCACCACCTGGAAGTTGCCCTCAAAGCCATACACCATCCTGACTTGGAAATATATTGCCATTCCTTCAATATCGCTGGGTCAAAATCCTGGAACTCACTTCCTAACAGCGCTGTGGGTGTTCCTACACCACATGGACTGCAGCTGTTCAAGAAGGCAGCTCACCACCACCTTCTCAAGGGCAATTAGGGCTGGGCAATAAATGCTGGCTTAGCCAGCGAAGCCCGCTTCCTGTAAATGAATTTAAAAAAAGCTTGGTATGTGCGATATTATCAAAGAATTGAAATTCGGTGTTTTGCCATCCACTGGTGAGATTTGAACAGGCTCACAGGAAGCAATTTACAAATTACTTCTCCTAAGATAGGCTGCTTCTATTTTAATTCTAAACTTCACATACTGAAGCTCTCAAGTTTCTCTGTCTCTGCCTGTGGTGTGTCAGCTAAAGCATCAAAATAATCCTTGTAAAATGTTCTTGAAATCCTTTTTATTGGCATTACATGGAGTCCACCCTGAAATCTTATAAAGGTACAAATATTCCCCTGATTTTCCCAGTTGCTTAACTTGCTCAACCTATATTGGTGATTTAATTAATGAATAATCTTTGTACATTTTCAGTCATTTAAATCTGCAATATAGTACAAAAGTTTTTCTAACTGTAGCAGAGACAGAGAAACTTCTTCTGTTTGTTATACAAGGAAACAGCAAACAGCTCAAGTGTTTAACCTGGTAATTAAAATAAATCTCTTAACCTGAGCCTAGAGAATGCCACAAATATATGTACAACTCTTGAAATTACTTTTTCAGAATAAATGACAACATCCAGTTTATCTGTAAGAAAAGGTCAGTATATTTATGGATTGCTTTATAAAAGGTACTATCATACATTGTTACATAGTAATGAATTCACAAAAATATGAAGAAATATTTACAAGTAAAACACAACCACAGAACAGTTTCACTTTCATCAAAATGAGACACTTAACACCAGTTTCTATTTGCACAAAACAAAAACACTCAAATTCATTTGATTCCATCTGGAAATTTGCAAGCACAAAATAATCCCTACATCACCAAAGCAGAAACTGTAATAAAACAAAACCCTAGAGCTAACAGGTGTATTTCTTGTTCTTTCAAAACTTTTCACACCTTGACCCCTCTGAATTTCACCGGGTCCCCCATACCCCACTTCCCTGAAGAAAAAAAAACCCAAACACTTTTAGGTTTAACCCTTTCACACACCTCTTCCTAGCTACAACCAGTCACAAGACAGCTTGTTCCCAGCAAAGTGATGAAGGAATTGTATTCGGTCAAGTGTTAAAGACTGATAAAAGTGACAAGATAGCTACAGAAACATCATAGGTTTATGAATAAATATATTTTTATGAGTAATGATTTCAATGAGAAATTATAATTTATTTGTGCCAGAATGATTAAATACAGTGATGATCAGAGAGCTACTGTACATAACGTTGGTTTACGAGGATATATTGTCCAGGGAACAATCAAATAAAATCTGGTAACCTGGTATCTATGAGTGAAAGGGTTAAAATAACAGCATCTGTACAATATTAGGAAAAAACAAGCAAAATGAGCTAGTTTTAAAATAATAACCCTTTATTAGGTACCGAGTGTCCCTTACAGTGTTTTTGAGAAAAAAATTACAGTGGATATTAAGGAGGAACTAAAAAACTTTGATATCCAGTTTATGCTTGGCTAACACACATATAAGGGATGCCATTTTTTTCTAATTTCTGTACACTCCTTTCTTCCTCCAAATAAATACAATTTGCACAGCAGGTATCAGAGATGAAAAAGTCTGACCTTTTAACATTTTCACTGTATTCCTTAATGCTTCCAATAAATCTAGGTAATTGATAGAGGTAATATTTATACAGAATTTACATGATACAAAGCTTGACACAAGCTGAAAAAATTGCTACCAGCTCATTGTTAAACATTTTTTTAAATTTGCCTCCTCTAGACAGAGTTGTATTTCAACAACCCAAATTACAATATTCACTTTCTTAATAAATTATTTACAAGCTTTTGAAGTACAAAGGAACCAGCAAAATTCTTTTTATTTGAAAGGATATGTTTCTACAAGAAACAATGTTCAGAGAGGAGAAACCCGGGTGCGCTATGTACAAGATGAAAATTGAGCTCAAAAAACTTTTTTTAATGTTTACATGTTTGAAATGATCCCTGAAAACTTCACAAAAATTATAAATGAAATTTGTTGTGAAAATTCTGTCAGAGGTTAGAAAGTTTTTTTGTGTTTTTTTTTCCTGTAGATAGAAATTATTTTGTACAATATAAACAACAGGAAGAGAGCTCTCTTGGTTAGGGATACCCACTACAGCACAAAAAACCCTGGAATTTTATACAGAGAAGGTGATTACCAATAGTCACGTGCAAGTCTGAAAGCGAATAGTGCACAAAGCCTCCATAGGCCAAACCCTAGTGCATTAGCACAAAAATAAAAATTTGCTAAGCCAGCATATCTACAATTTGCAAAAAAAAATTGTTAAAATTAAAATATGTAAAGGAAAATAAGGGAAATAAAGCATTTTTAAAAAGCACCAAACTTAGGTTAAACATACAGGATGCTATTGCTGAGGCCATAAATTCCCATCAACTACTTTAATTACTTGCGTAGAAATGTCTCTTCATCTGCAAACCATAAACCTTTTCAAGTATTCAATGGCCATTTCTTCGCATTTTCTCTTTTTTAATGTATAAAAGAACTCAAAAGAAAAAGTAGCAGCATTCACTTAGGCGGAAGGAAGAGTGGGGACCCTGCTCCACTGCATGGGACCTGGGAGGAAGAACTAGTACTGTACTAGTTTACTGTGACATGAAGTGGTAAACACCTTTCTTTCCAGAGGAAGAGCACCTGAATCCTAAATGCAGTCCCAACACTTATGTGCGTTTTAGCCTTAGGTTCAGCAGAAGTGCGAATTGTTGGTTTGGCAAGTGCAACCACATCTAGGTTACCGCTCTCAAATGGAGCATCTCAGACCAGTCCCTTTCAATTGAGGGTTCCTCTACAGTGTTCTGCACCACACAGACATGGAATTTTCACATCTTCAATGGGGAATTTGTAGTCATATGTGATCTCCTCATTCACATTTATCTGCTGTTTGGAGTAAATCACTATCTTCTTTTGCGACTCCACTGTGATAACTTTAGCGTAGCAATTCGGCTGTTTATAGAGAAAAGGAATTCAGGGTTAGGAAGGACAGCACAGTAGTTTTGTGACCAAGCTTGTTTCTAGGATTTCTTCCTAGGCCAAGACTGGCTGAAGACACCTTCAGTTTTAACAGATATTTCTTTAGTCCCAACACTATTTTCTCAACTTGAAGAGAACATCCATCAATAATTTCCAAAAATCATTACTGTGTCAAACATTCAAGTCTAAAAGTAAATTCAGTTTATCCCAGATATGTTGTGCAAGCCTCCGGCTTGGTTAAAATTTAAACTGAAGTTCAGAGTTTAAGGAGCAGTTTTGTTGTGTGGCATTCGAGTAAATATAAGGTTCTGGTTCACAGAAGGTAACTTCCAATTAGATCTCAGCAGCTTAGACCTGTGAATTGCATTTCTGTAGATTACAAGAAATGCAACTACTTGTGTAGCTTCTATTACAGCAACAAATCAGCAACAAATGTAAAGTTGTGCCAATCTATTGCTGTCTCAAAAAAACCTGCATGTGATAACATTCATTGTAAAATCAGCAAATCAAAAGTTTGGCAGCTGCTGCCTTGTCTGCTGAGTATTTCCAGGACTTTCTGTTTATATTTCAAAGTTTGGCAGGATTTACTATTAGAAAATTAGTGATCATTTGATACAGTTTCTAGATTATAATGTATAAACATTCAAGTCAAATTAATACTAGCTTCTGTTATGTATTAAATCTTACATGTTAAAATTTTAACAGTTGAATACTTTTGATAAACATAAATACTTACATTGCAGCTATGATTGATAAATCTGGCAAAATTGCCACACTTTGTGGCATCAATAATGGAATCATGGTCTACCCTGAACATGTAGCTACTTCCAATTCCCTCATCCTCATATCGCTTTTCTCGCATGTCTGCGATAACCTGAAGGGAAAGAAAATCAGACATAGGTAAAAAAAAAGGGATGAGGTCCTAAAAGCAGAATATAGGGAGTTAGGAAGTAAATTGAAAAGTAGGACCTCAAAGGTAGTGATCTCAGGATTATTACTAGTGCCACGTGCTAGTCAAAGTAGAAATAGAAGAATATATCGGATGAATATGTGGCTGAAGAGATGGTGTGAGCGGGAGGGTTTCAGATTCCTGGGACATTGGGATCGGTTCTGGGGGAGGTGGGACCAGTACAAACTGGACGGGTTACACCTGGGCAGGACCGGGACTGATGTCCTAGGGGGAATATTTGCTAGAGTGGTTGGGGAGGGTTTAAACTAAAATGGCAGGGGGATGGGAACCTATGCAAGGAGTCAGAGGAAGGGAAATCAAGGACAAGAACAAAAGACAGGAAAGGGAATAAGAAAAGTGATAGGCAGAGAAATCAAGGGCAAGAATCAAACAGGGCATCAGTGAAAAATAGTGGGAATGGGACAAGTAATGTTAAAAAGACAAGCCTTAAAGCTTTGTGCCTTAACACGGGGAGAATTCGCAATAAAGTGAATGAATTAAGACCATAAGACATAGGAGCAGAAATTAGGCCATTCGGCCCATCGAGTCTGCTCCGCCATTCAATCATGGCTGATAAGTTTCTCAACCCCATTCTCCCGCCTTCTCCCTGTAACCTTTGATCCCCTTACCAATCAAGAACCTATCTATCTCGGTCTTAAATACACTCAATGACCTGGCCTCCACAGCCTTCTGTGGCAATGAATTCCATAGATTCACCACTCTCTGGCTAAAGAAGTTTCTCCTCATCTCTGTTCTAAAAGGTCTTCCCTTTACTCTGAGGCTGTGCCCTCGGGTCCTAGTCTCTCCTACTAATGGAAACATCTTCCCCACGTCCACTCTATCCAGGCCTTTCACTATTCTGTAAGTTTCAATCAGATATCCCCTCATCCTTCTAAACTCCATCGAGTATAGACCCAGAGTCCACAAACGTTCCTCATATGTTAAGCCTTTCATTCCTGGGATTGTTCTCGTGAACCTCCTCTGGACCCTCTCCAAGGCCAGAACATCCTTCCTGAGATACGGGGCCCAAAATTGCTCACAATATTCTAAATTAACCGTGCAAATAGGTGTAGACAGGTATTATATAGTCGGGATTACGGAGACGTGGTTGCAGGGTGACCAGGGATGGGAACTGAACATCCAGGGGTATTCAGTATTTCGGAAGGACAGACAAGAAGGAAAAGCCGGTGGAGTTGCATTGCTGAATCAGCCCTCTACCATTCATGCTGGCATTCTTCTGAAGCGACCGTGGTAAACTATCCCATTTCTTCCTTCCCAACCTGTCAACAGCTTTTCATACACTTGAACACAACATCCTCCTTCAACCCCTCTCCACCATCATCCACCTGGGTGGTTCTTCCCTTGTCTGGTTCCATTCCTAGCTATGCAGATGTAGCCAGAGAATCACCTGCAATGGCTTCCCTTCCGATTCCTGCTTTGTTAGCTCTGGAGCCCCGAGGTATCTATTCCCAGCCCCTCCTATTTCTTACCTACATGCTGCTTTGCTGACCCCATCTGAAAGCATAATGCCAGGTTTCACATATATGCTGACAACATCTACTTCACCACCGCTTCTCCTGAAACCCTCCACTGTCTCTGATTTTTCATGCTGTTTGTTCACGATAAAGTACTGGATGAGCAGAAATCTCCTACAACTAAATATCAAGAACAAAAGCATTGTCTTTGTTCCTAGCCACTGATGCCATCCCACTCCCTGGCTACTGCCTGAGAATCAAATAGACTATTTGCAGCCTTGGTGTCCATTTTTTAAAAATTCATTCATGGAATGTGAGTCATGAGCAAGGCCAGCATTTGTTGCCCATCCCTAATTGCCCTTGAGAAGGTAATGGGTGAGCTGCCTGCTTGAATTGCTGCAGTCCATGTGGTGTAGGTAAAGCCACAGTGATGTTAGGGACAGAGTTCCAAGATTTTGACCCAGTGATAGTGAAGAAATGGCAGTATCGTTCCAAGTCAGGATACTGTGGCTTGGAGGGAAACTTGCAAGTGGTGATGTTCCCATGCCCCTTTAGGTGGTAGAGGTCACGGGTTTGGAAGATGCTGTCGAAGGAGCTTTGCAAGTTACTGCAGTGCATCTTGTATATGGTACATACTGCTGCCATATTGCCAGTGATGGAAGGAGTGAATGTTTAAAGTGGTGAATGGGGTGCTGATCAAGTAGGCTCTTTTGTCCTGGATAGTGTTGATCTTCTTGAGCGTTATTGTGTTTATTGAAGCTGCACACATCCAGGCAAGTGGAGAGTATTACACCACGCTACTGACTTATGCCTTGTAGGGAAAGATTTTGGAGAGTCAGGAAGTGAGTTACTGCAGAATTCAAAGCCTCTGAACTGCTTTTGTAGCTGCGGTTTTTATTAGGTGGGTTAAGTTTCTGGTCAATGATAAACCCCAAAATGTTGATGCTAGGGGATTCATCAATGGGAATGCAATTGAACATCATGGGGAGATTAGTTAGATTCTCTCTTGTTAGAGATGGCCTGATACTTGAGTGGCATGAACGTTGCTTGCAACTTATCAACCCAAACCTGAATATTGTCTAGGTCTTGACGCATGCAAGCATGGACTACTATCTGAGGGAGTTGTGAATGAACACTATGCAAGCATAATCAAACATTCCTACTTCTGACCTTATGGTGGAAGGAAAGACATTGATGAAGCAGCTGAAGATGGTTGGGTCTAGGACACTACCCTGAGCAACTCCTGCAGTGATGTCCTGAGGTTGAGATGATTAGCCTCCAACCACCACAACCATCTTCTTTTGTGTTAGTTATGACTCCATCCAATGGCTAGCCCCCCCACTCCCCATTTCCCATCGACTTAAATTTTGCTAGCGGTTCTTGACAAATGCTACCTTGATGTTGAGGGCAGTCACTCTCACCTCACCTCTTGAATTCAGCTCTTTTGTCCACGTTTGGATCAAGACCAAGTGGTCGTGGTGGAACCCAAACTGAGTATCAGTGAGCTGGTTATTGCTGAATAAGTGCTGCTTGATACACTTCTATCAGGTCCCCTCTCAACCCTCGCTGCTCTAAGGAAAACAACCCCAGCCTATCCAATCTTCCTCATAGCTCAGACCCTCCAGCCCAGGCAGCATCTTGGTAAATCTCCTCTGCATCCTCTCCAGTATATCACATCCTTCCTATATTGTGGTGACCAGAAATGCACACAGTACTCCAGTTGTAGCCTAACCAGCGTTTTATACAGTTCCAGCATAACCTCCCTGCTCTTGTATTCTATGTCTCTGCTAACAAAGGCAAGTATCCCATATGCCTTCTTAACCTCCAGGGATCTATGGATACGGGCACTAAGTTCCCTCTGATCTTCAGTACTTTTCAGGGTCCTACCATTCATAGTTTAATCCCTTGCCTTGTTAGCCCTCCCCAAGGGCATTACCTCACACTTTTCTGAATTGAACTCCATTTGCCGCTGCTCTACCCACCTGACCAGTCCATTGATATCCTCCTGTAATTTACGGCTATCCTCCTCACTATTTACCACCCTACCAATTTTCGTGTCATCCTTTCCTCCCCATCTTCCGCCCTCCATAAACCTGAACTCGTCCAAAACTTTGCTACACATACCAACTCCTGTTCACCCATCGCTCCTTTGCTTGCTGATCTGTATTGACTCCCGGTCTGACAACATCTCAATTTTAAAATTCTCATCCATGTTAGCAAATCCCTCTATAGCCTCATCCTCCTCCAGACTTGCAACCCTCTGCCATCTCTGTGCTTCTCAAATTCTGGCTTGCATATATCCCGATCTTAATCGCGCCATTGGTGAAATGTGCTTTAAGCTGCCTGGGCCCTAAACTC
The DNA here is from genome assembly GCF_964194155.1 of Cetorhinus maximus. NCBI lineage: Eukaryota > Metazoa > Chordata > Chondrichthyes > Lamniformes > Cetorhinidae > Cetorhinus > Cetorhinus maximus. Next base: position 96,105,637 of record NC_135890.1, read on the forward strand.
TGTAATTTCTCCCTAAGCCTCACCCTCTCTACCTCCTATACCTCCTTTATGACAATACTTATAACCTATCTCTTTGACCAAACTTTAGGTCATTTATTCTAACATCTCCTTATGTGACTTGGTGTCAAATTTTGTTTGATAATGCTCCTGTGAAGCACCTTGGGATATCGTACCATGTTAAAAGTGCTATTTATGCAAGTTGTTGTTAACAGTCTCAAGCACGGCTAGAAGCAATCCTGGTATTACAAGTTACAGAGGGGCAAACCAAACATTTTTTTACAACTAAGGGATAAATATATAATGAGAAACAAACTGGTCCTTACCTGTCTGATATTTTGTCCAACATATTCAATGACCATCTCATCTGCTGCAATGGGTTCCATGGCAAAAAGCCCCCATTCATGGATATGACTCTTGGCAAATCTCAACTTCTTCCTACGGAACTGTAAGTGACAAGTTGCAATGAAAACAGGTTTCTGAAAATAAAATCATCTTGAAAAGAAAAAAGCCTTTTGTAAGCAATAACTAAAACACGGACATGCACAAAACAGTAATATTCTTTGCAATCCATATCTTGCGTGTTATGACCCTTGACCAGAGCCCCAAGTTTTTGGTAAGATTTGGTTAGGGACCCATAACATTTTGTTTAAAATAGACAAAGTCTGAGATTCAAGACGCTTACTAAGAGAATAAAGCCACAAGATTCCACAGGTTTAGAACAAACAAAAATAAACTTTACTATACAAGATCAGGAAGATAAAATAATTTGCAATATCTGTCTTATACTCTTTTAACATTCAGGGTTGATATGAGGTACATGTGAATTAACAGGCAAACTGTGGTTGAAAACACCACACTGCACACTAAATGACAAATGCAACCAAAACAGAGTCCACGGATTTCTCAACCCACCCAAACATCAGTAAACACTAAGTCAACCAATCTCACTGAAACTCTTGTCTCTCTCACAAAGGATTCCATCTTCACCATCAAAGATCTAACTTGGAAATTCTCTCCGAAAGTCACTCCAACAACAGCCTATCTCACAGGGTTTCAATCTCATCTCCCGAGATTCCACTTCCCTGGATTCCCAAATATGCACTCGAGTACCAACTCACAAGCATAACTTCAGCTCTTCGGCTGCGCTGAGCTGAACACTACTGCTCAAAAGGAGACCTTTGCCCAACGACCCACAGAACGGAGTCACCAACCTTTGACTGCCTTCTTGGATCTTCAGGACTTCCTCTAGCCCTCTTAGATTACCAGGGCTTCCCCTGAGCCCTCTTCACTTATAGTCTGTTAACTGCAGCCCTTTTCCTACTTTTTAACTTAACTGGGACCTCTTCCTGTTTCTGTCTGGGACTCTTCTTTTTGGGTCTCCCCTTGTCCCCTCTCCCTTTGGGACCTCTCACTGGGAAACTGGTTTTCAATGGTGCGCCACTTCAGGTCACTTGACCCAGGTTTTTGCAACATTTTTCTTCATGTACGGCCAGGCTGTGCCAGTCCCCGGCCCAAAGAACTTAAAGATGCAGATCTGCGCATGTGCAGCCTGCTCCTGGTCTGTGCAGGCATGGAAACTTCAAGATCTGTCAGGATTTGGAGTTCCTGACCCCTGCTCTCGACCTTAGTAAGTTGACTTTCATAATATGCTTCAAAATTGCACACAATTAGATAGGGAACAGCAGCATAGTGATCATGTTACTGGACCAGTAATCCAGTGGCCTGGACTAATGATTCAGAGGTGTGAGTTCAACTCCCTCCATGGCAGCTTTGGAATTTAAATTCAGTTAGTAAATAAGCCTGGGATAAAAAGTGAGTATCAGTAACGGTGACCACCTATCGGATTGCTATAAAAACCCATTTGGTTCACTAATGTCCTTTACAGATGGAAATCTGTCGTCCTTACCCAGTCTGGCCTATATGTTATAATGTGACGGATTTTTAACTTTCCCCCTGAAATGGCCTAGCAGACCACTCAGTGAAGGACGATTAGGGATGGGCAGTAAATGTGGAATTGTGGTGGTAACGCCCACATAGAATCATAGACTGGTTACAGCACAGAAGGAGGCCACTCAGCCTGTCATGTCCATGCCAACTCTCTGAAAGAGCAACTCACCTAGTGCCACTCCCTTGCCTTTTCCCCATAGCTCTTCATGTTTTTCTCTTCAGATAAATATCCAATTCTCTTTTGAAGGCCTGGATTGAATCTGCCTCCACCACACTCTTGAGCAGCGCATTCCAGATCCTAACCACTTGCTGAGTAAAAAAGTTTTCCTAATGTTACTATTGCTTCTTTTGTCAAATCATCTAAAATGGTGCCCTCTGATTCTGGATCCTTCCACCAAAGGGAACAGTTTCTCCCTAGCTACTCTGTCCAGACCCCTCCTGATTTGAGCACCTCAATCAAATCTCCTCTTAATTTTCTCTTCTCCATGGAGAACAACTCCAGTTTCCTCAACCTATACAACAGCTGAAGTTCCTCCTTCCTGGAACCATTCTCATGAATCTCTTCTGCACTCTCTCTAATGCCTTCACAGTTTTCCTAAAGTGTGGTGTCCAGAACTGGACACAATACTCCAGCTGACTCCGAACCAGTGTTTTTAATCAGGTTTATCATAACTTTTTAGTTTTGTACTCTATGCCCCTATTTGTAAAGGTCAAATTCCTGTATGCCTTATTAGTCGCTTTTTCAACCTGCTCCACCGACTTCAATGATTGTGCATATATACCCCAGGGCCCTCTGCTCCTGAACCCCCTTTAGAATTATACCCTTTTTAAAATATCGTCTCTCCTTGTTCTTCCTACCAAAATGAACCACTTCATATTTCTTGGCTTTAAATTTCATCTACCACTTGTTTGCCCATTCCACCAACCTGTCTATATCCTTTCGAAGTTTAACACCATCTTCCTCACAGTTCAGAATGCTTCCAAGTTTTGTGTCATCTGCAAATTTTGAAATTGTGTCCTGTACACCGAAGTCTAGGTTATTAATATACATCAAGAAAAGTAGGGGCCCTAACATCGCACGCTGGGGAACCCCCACTATATACATTCCTCTAGTCTGGAAACACCACTCACCACTATTCTCCGTTTCCTGTCATTCGGCCGTTTTGGTATATATGCTGTTATTATCCCTTTTATTCCGTGAACTCTAACTTTGCTGATAAGCCTGTTAAGTGGCACTTTATCAAATGCCTTTTGAAAGTCCATGTACACCACATCAACCGCATTAGCTGCCTATCTCTTTCTTTGCTTCTCTTATTTGTTTTTTCACTTCCCCTCTAAACCTTCTATATTGATCCTGGTTCTCAATTGTGTTATCCACCTGACATGTGTCACATGCATCCTTTTTCTGATTCATTTTAATCTCTTTCTTTCATCATCCAAGGAGCTCTGGATTTCTTTGCCCTACCTTTCCCCCATATAAGAATGTACCTTGACTATTCCTGAACTATCTCCTCTTTATAGGTAGCCCATTGTTCTGTTACAGTTTTGCCTGCTCATCTTTGATTCTGATTTATCTAGGCCAGATCTATACCTACCCCCATTGAAGTTGGCCCTTCCCCAAATACTAATTTTTACTCTGGATTGCTCCTTGTCCTTTGCCATAGCCAACCTAAACTTTATGATGCTTTGATTGTTCATTTGTTTTCGCCACTGCCTTAGTGGGGCCATTAACATTGTTTTGCTTCTTCTCTAGCTTTCTTCAAACCTCCCTCAGTCCACGTCTCAATGTTATCCACCTACCCAATTTTTCTTCTTCCTCTTCTGTTTTTACCCTCAATTTCTCTTTCAATTGTTGTCAGGACAATGTCTGTACTTGGCTATCTTTCTGTCTCTAACTGTACTTAGCAACCATTTTGATTCCTCAGCTTCTAATCTTGATCTAACCCACTCACTTATCTTTCTGTCCATCCAGGTGATTCTGTGCAGCTCACTATCACTATCCCCTAAATTTTCCCCTACTGACACTTGATCCAATTGACCCCATCTCATTCCCCCCCCAGAACCAGATATGCAATACCTCATTCCTCGTTGGACTGGAAACATACTGATGTAGAAAATTCTCCTGAACACTCCCTAGAAACTCTTTCACCTCTCTGCCCTTTACACTATTACCATCCCAGTCTATGTTAAGATAATTAAAATTCTCCATTATAACTACTCTTTAATTCTCATATAGACCAAATAATGCATGTTTTGACTTTTTAAAAATGCATTTTCCTTTCGTACTACACAAATCCACGTTTTGTTTCCAACCTAGACTAGGAATAAGGAACAATCAAAAGCTGCCACCCTGACTCAGCTGGAGGTAGTGGAGAGCTAAACCACATACAGTAGGTAGATCCCAGATGTGATCCCCAATTTGTACTGAGTTCGCCAATCTGAGCCAGGGCAGTGGGAGTGGAAGCAGCCTTCTTGGTTTAGAATATGGAAAACTGCACATCAAGCTCAGCTGGGGTTAAATAGCCTGTTGACACTTGCCGTCCAGGTTCACACATTAAAAATGGCTATTGGGGCAAGGGTCCAGGGAGAGTCCAGCACCCATGAAACCATTACCCAGCAGGAATGATTGAAGAATTTCAGGAAAAGAGAGGAAGATAGAAGAAAATAAAGAAAACGTAAGTTGATTATTTTGAAATGTTTCTAACTTAAAATGGATTCTTTAAGCATAATTAACTACCCACAATTTTCAGCAAGACATTTAAGTGGCTTAAATATATTAAAACAGAAACGAACTAACAGAAAGATCATGGTCATTACTGAGAAAGTCAGCAGTGTTACAAAAAACAAGATGTTTCATTGCAATTAGTTTACCTGTACAAAGAGTACTTTCAATTTTGATCTAGCAGCTGGTGCAGTTTTAATGAGAATGAATACATCCAGTGTGTTAGAAATGAGTGTTGTAGTTACAGCTCTGTTAAGGGGAAAACTACAGAAACTACAGCCAAAATTAATGGAACTGAGATCACAAACCTTCAGCTGATTAAATTTAAGGAGATCACTATCTGCAGGTAAACCACCCATGAAGGATGACAGGAGTCTGCGCTGCTCTGACCGCCTTTCTGAGCCTGCTCGAGTAGAAGCGTGTGGTTGGGCTGGAATACTCATTCCCTGTTTGAAGGAGAATGCATTGTTATAATTTGTCCGACTTAGAGCTGCATTGTAAAACACACTTTACTCCAGTACATCAAACATGAAGAATTTGTATAATTAGTTATTTGCCTCATACATTTTTGTTGCTGAGTATAATGCAAATTATTGGCTTTCATTGCTTTGTTTGCCAGATTGCTATAAAGCACAATATCACAAGTACATGTCTCCAAAATACAACAGCTGTCATGTTCAGGGTCATTGTAAAATTGTGGTGCTGTTTATAAATCATTGAATTCATCAAAATCACCCTCCTCTGCTCATTAAATGACTCCTCACTATCATCACTTCTAGTTCCTACCTGATCGATGGTCTAGGGGATTCAACACTGCTCCATACTATAGATTGGAAATCTTTGTACAGTTTAGCAAGAATAGGATTCTCATGCACAGCCTGTGGCAGAGTTCAATCCCACAGAGCTGTGTCAAAAAGTGGAACCCCACTGACTCTGTGAACCATTGCAGAAGGAAAAATAATGAAATGCCAACATTAAATGGGAATGTGAATGTCACTCAGAAGAGGCAACAGAGAATACCTATATATATTCACAATATTACACAACTTCATCATCGGAAAAAAGAAAAATCACAATTGCTTGGCACAATGTTCTGGGGGTGGGAAGGGGAATCTGATTATGACTTTTTATTAGGGACACAAATCTTTACTCAGAAGGAAACCACACAAAATACCACCTCAATAATACACAACTCACTTTTTAATGTGACTACCTAATACTGTTTTACTTGATAATATAGCTTACAAAGAAATTACTACTTGGGATGGTTAATATGCATGTCATATAGTCCATCAGCTTGCTTCATTTACTTCAGTTAAGTGGTTATATCCACTGAATAGCACAATGGTAAACTTGACACAACACATTCAAGTTGGTGTTCAGAATCAGTTAATAGAGCACATTGCCGAGGCCATAATGGCAATGCGTTCTCTAAAGTGCATTTACATATTCTGGTAAAACTACTGTAATATATTTTCAACAATATTTTGTAGTGATTCAGAAGAGCTATTCAGTGAATCAATGATTACCTATTACAAGGCACTGAAAGTAAACTCACTGAATTGTAAATTTTAACAGCAGAGAGCTGAAATTCTCAAACACAAAATGTTCATGACCTCTGAACATGTACAGATCTGGCTAAAAAAGAAGTGCAAACTTCACTTTCTCCCTTTGCACGTGTGTAATTTATCAACCTCATAACCATATTTATAACAGTTAAAAGCAGTTGCAGATGACACATTAATTCAGTCTCACTCACACTACAATAACACACTACTCAGTCTCAAACAACTTAGTTTAGCCTGAATACATTCAACCCCCAGCAACAAAATATAAGCAAAAACAATGGAAGATAGCAATTTTTTTTGCACATAAAAATAAAAAACATTGTTGCATAAGTTCTAAAGTGGCTTCAGAATTTAACCTTGGACATCAGATATCAATCAGGTCTGGAGAAAAATGATGGCAAATGTTATGGAATTGGAATCCCAATTTTAAATGTTCTTTCTGCTCTGTAATCTTACCTGTGTGTCAGCTGGTGGCTCATCAGCTAACGTGCCACTGATGTTGAGGTATTTTGCTTTGTCCTTCTTACTGATCTTGTAATAGCCTTCGCTGCGGGCACAGCCTGTGACATGCTCCCTCATTCCATCTTCCTTTTTCTTTTTCTTAACAGTGGAGCTATAGGTATGTGCCAGATGTTAAGGAAAAGCTCTGAAGTGTTTCCAGACACAGCAAGTAAAAGGTAGCTTTAGAACCAAAAGATTGCATTTAAAACAGTGAACTTTTCTCACAATCTTGATTCAAGATAGAAGTCATAGGGCTGGATTTTATGTTTTCCGGCAGGGCGAGGGAGGTGGAATAGAAACTGAGGGGTCCATCTGCTCTTGACCCCATCATCTCTCTGTGTCCAGTCAAGCTTCAGATAGCCAATTAGTGGCCATCCGGCAGGAAGAAGGCTGACTATAGGTGCAAAGGAAACTTGCTTCCCAGCGACTAATCCTTCCCCTTGCTCCCTTGCAGTTATCAGGGCCAGTTTCTCATGCCTGTTTTTGGATGCCGCAATATAGTCTGCTCTTGTGACTTTGAGTTAATATAGAAAATAATATAGTGTTGAACTTTTGTTGCAGTTATAAGAATCATACATTGGTATGAACATATAACTTGTGGGTTCTGAGAATCGGCATTGTAGGTTACGGCTAGAATTGTAAAGGCTCCTGCTCTCTCTATTATTCATTGAAGGTGCAAAAAAGCTAAAAAAAAATGTCACTAAAAAACATTTAGACACTGTCATCTTCGCCAGCAGAATCTGCTGGTAGATTCAATCATGGCCCCACTGACATGCCTTTTCTATTGTCTTTGTGCTGCCCCCATAGCTGGCGCAAAAGACTCCTAAACTTTTTTATATCCATTGCCCGAAAAATGCAGCAGGCGATGAAATATTGCGGACGATTAGGTTGTTAACAAGATTAATAGCTTTGTTAAATAACAAGTTCAAAACGACGGGTAATCTGCCAGTTTCCACACCTGCTTGCCTTCTGTAATTTGGGAGACTGGCGTGATGACATCATCATGCCAAATTTTTCATCAGCATGGCGTGATGGGCAGCACGACCAATTTGGGAATATAAAATCCAACCCACAGAATCATAAAGCCATTACGGTGCCGAGGGAAGCCATTTGCCCCATCCAGCGCATGCTGGGTCTCCGTAGAAGAATCCAGTCAGACCCACTTACCCTACTCTAGCCCCATATCCCTGCAAGTTTGTTTCTGTCAAGTGCCTATTCAATTTCCTTTTGAAATTGTTGATCGTCTCTGCTTCCACAAGCCCCATCAGCAGCGAGTTCCAGTAACCAAGTTATATCTAGTACCCTCTGTAAAAAGTCTGCAAACTGAAACAAGTAGTTTTCTACAAAATTAATTAAAAACATAATTAGTAGGAGTGTTAATGAGGATGTTAATATTTTTACTGGATATGACAAATATTAATTATAAATATTCTGTATAATATATTTCTCATGACCCTTTCTTATGAGTCAGGAGATATGCTATTTTATATTAACAGGGATTTTCAAGTCACGTTGGGAAAAATAACCAGGTGACTGATTTAGTGACTGAATAAGCCAAATTCCATTTTTATTAACTGTTAACTAGGACTTTTTTATCAGCACATTGGGGATGAAGTTTTATGCCTGTCCATTATTGTGTGGAAATCATAAAACTTTGTATTTCCTTAACCATATATTATTTTGGAGTTAAATATCTGGCACCTAGCAATACTACGTACGGGGAGTAGTGTTTACTTTTTATGAAGGTTGTGTCATATTTTGGTAGTCCTGGAATGGTGCTGTGATTTGCCAATAACGATTTGGTTTGATATTATGACATTAGAAGCAGTGAAGTGGGCCTAGGGGTTTGGCATCAATGGAGGGGGAATGCAATGTTTAGTCAGCCTGGGGTTGGAATGTGGAGATTGACTCATTGGTGGATTCCTGATAATTGCATTAATGAACAGAGTGGGGAGATGGGACTAACATCAGTGCTCTCTGACAGCACCAGATGAAGGTGACACACAACATTGGTTAGTAACTTTCTAAAAGGTTTCTGCAAGCATGACAATTAGTGTTTACTGATTGATTCCCAGAAGGGTATGACTGTATTCCTGTTATATTTATTATTTATCTCTTTCCAGGCTCTTCTGTTCCTGCCTCTCTTTGTAATTAGAATATTAACACTTTCTAACCATCAAAGTAACACAGATGTTTTCTGTTTGACTCCAAAATTCATTGAGTTTATTTTAAAGCAAACTCAATTAGGATGAGAAAAGATAATGGCTTGGATTTTCATCTTCAAGGTGGAGTCGAGAAAATTCCTGGCTCTGCCTGTCTGCCTCGGGATAAAGTGCCCACCAAAGCAGGATCTTCATTGCCAGGGAGCGGGTGCAAGCTGTTTAAAAGACCTGCCTTGGTGCAGTGGGACCTTGTTCCAGTTAAAATAAAAACACAAAAGCCCTCCCAGTCCTCACCCCCCACTTCGCCCTCCGAACACTCCCCATGCTCCATTCCATCCATGCCACTTCATGCCCCCCACCAACCCCCCCTTATGGCACCTCATGTCCCTTATGCCAAGCTCTGCCCTTCCATCCACCCCTCATTGAATCCTCATGCCCCCTATGCCAAGCAATGGCACTTCCATGCCCATTGACTTACTACCCATAATGAGGCTTGCTGAGATCTTAGATATTCATTACACTTGTTGAAACACTTGTGTCCCAGAGAAAACATTATATGATTAACAGTTCAGGCTCTCTCATCTCTGCTATCAGTTTAGGGGTGGGATCAGTACAGGTTGAGACCAAAACAAAATTTTTTAAAAAAGTATAAAGCATTGTGATTAATTTGATTGGTTCATTAACAAAAACCATGACGGTGAAATGTTTACATACATCTTTCCCCATAAAATGTTGAGATTGAGTTTCCCTATTATAAATATTGCCAGGTATAGGTATAAGTTTCCCCATTTTGAATGTTTGCATAGGCAGTTCAGTTTGCATGTAAGCATTTATAGAAGATACGTAACAGGAAGTAACAAAGGTGTGCACAATATGCAAGATTAGAATGAATGTATTAGCAAATCGCCTGCGGCAAAGCTCACAGTCAAAGATTTTGTAAGTACAGAAGTGTGATGTCAAATAATACCACCAGAAATACTGATATAAGCATTGTGTGGGGGGTGGTGGGTAGGGGTTGACTCTGGAATCACTGGAATGGATTTTCAGAGTGTAGTATAATTTTGAGGGAATCCCAGGTTCTAGGAGCACTGGAATTTGGCTCTGGTGGAAGTGGAGAGAGAATTTTTTGAAATATTGGTACAGTTTCTGGGATCAGGGAGAACTGGGAATGTGAGCACAGAGGGTGTCCTGGTACCTTGGGAATGGGGAGTGGAAATTCTAGAGAAGGAAATCCTAGAAGGGGAAATCATAAGGTAAAGGAGGATTGAGGATCAAAGAAAGACAATACTGGGGTATCCACAGTCTGGTAGTATTAGAATTGCTGGGGTGTGACCATAATGGAGACAGGATGGAAGAGCCAGGGGGCAGTAGTGAAAGCACAATTTGGTAGCTGTGAGAGGAGAGCAGCCTAGGAGAATAGGAACCAAACAACAATGGTCCATTTCACACCATAAGGGCTCAAACCCTTGCTGTATTCTCATCAACCAGCCTTCACCTGGACCATCTACAGCCTGCTATATGTCGTCGGATATATATCCATGACCGTACTCCACCTCCCCAACCCTCTTACTTTTCTCATGGTCAACTTGTTTCTGCCTAAAAGTTCTTACTTTAAAACAATATTATCCAATACATCAGCCAGTAGCCACATGGGGCCAATTGGGAATTCAGCTGTAACTAATTGCATTCCTGATTCGTAAACAAAAAATGAGTAACGGACACTACTGTTGGGGCATATGATCTCAACACATTTCCATGGCTTATGATGTTGTACTTTAATTATTTTGCGAGATTGTCAACGAACTGGTAAGATGACAAACAGATTATTCAAGTTTTTAATTAACTATACATGTGAGTGTGGACATGATGTTTTCCACTAAAATGAGCACATGTGCCTGGAGCTGTATCACCTTAGTTAAACCTGTGGCTAGTCAGTGATATCTATTTGACAACAATGATTTAAAGTACTCAAGAGTAAATATTTTGTTTCTTAAAGATGACAAATAATTTACCTTTGGGTGCATTTATATAGTCTATAAAACATACATTTCCACAAATAAACATAAATTAAGTCGTAAATTATACAATAGTTCATAATTTATAGAGTTTTCAAGCTTTTGAAGAAATCATTAAGCTTCAAAAATTGCTCAGAAGGGATTTTTTAAACTGAAATTTCAAATGTTCAAGAGACAGTGACCAAAAAAGAATTCCTTTTTATTATAAACAATCCCTGTCTTTTCTAACTAAAAAAATCCATACCTACTCTGACCATAGGTGTTTTATGTCTCTGAGCAATTCATAATAGAAGAACAGTTTAATGTCAGACTAGCTCAATATAACGGTTTAAGAATTTAATCTCCAGTTTCTTTCGAAGTCTTTTGGAAAAAGGAAAAGAAATCCTTAAATCTTCACGAAAGGCGGACTCCAAGTCATGAACGTGCACAGATTGCATGTTGGGAAATTCAGTAAATGCATGTGCTCAGAATGCAGAGATGTGGCCTGAATAATTGTTGAGATAAAACTTTCCAGTCATGGTCCATTAATTTTGATACAGGTTGAGGCCTTCAAGTAACAACTTTAGTAAATGTATTAAAAGACACAAAAGGTACATTTAATAATGTGCTGTGAAATATTTATGTTTTTGATTTACTTTGCTTCATTTAAAACCTTATTTTGTGCATTACAGATTTCAGCTACTGGGGGAAAGAATGAGAGTTGTTTTTCAGGAACCATTTTAAGTGACTCAACTGATCCACAGACAAACCATGATAGTTAAAAGTAGATGTATTGGGAAAGGCTTTTGCCATTTTAAACGTTGACCTAGGCAGTTAAATGTTGATTTAGAAGGCCTAACTCAAAATTGTGATACAGGAAGGACTATTTGTTAACAGAAAGTATGTCTCATAATATTTTAATAACATATAGATGGATAGGTATAAGGAGCTGGCAGGAAAAGTCTGTATGTTTGTTAAACCAATTAAGTTGTAATGCAAATGTTGCTTTCAGGTCTTCATTGAAATAAATAAAATATAGCTTTAAATGGTATATGTAATTTTACAAGATGGGTATAGACTACTATAAATGTGTAGTTGACTCAGGGTATTCGTCATGGCAACGATTGCTGCATTAATTCCTTACATCTAATTTTAAAGCTCTTTAAATACACTGCAATTGCGAAAAATACATACAAAGAAATTCATATTGTGCTGCTGTAGCACTAAACACTGTCAAAATGACCCAATATTTACAATAGCTAGTTTCTGTCTTGCAAAGGTTTATCTGTAATGTGGCAAAAAGGAAGGGATCATAAATGAAGACTGGTGAATTGCAAAACTGCAAATTGGAAACAAAGACAAAGCAGGTCAGGCAGTATCTGTGGAGTGAATACGCAAGTTGTTTAGTTTGAAATGGAATAAACATCTTAGAAATTATTTACTCCTGTACACATGGTGAATGTAAAAGAATATCCAATGTTTAACAGTTTAACAAATTGATGTGCCACTTTTCAATTTTCTTCACTTATTTTGTCTCTTCCAGTAAAGTCTGCCTGATTTTTTATTTCCATTGTTAGTTTAGAGAAATTGAGTCTAACGATGGAGTGGCCTATACAGCAGCCATCTCAGTACAGACCAAGGATTGAACTTGGAATCATCTTGGTATAGATAACTCATCATCACATCAGAAAGTGCATTTTTCAAATCAGCCACAGGAGCTGGGTTAACATTTTTTTCAAATTCCATATGCACAAACTGAATTTCTCCTATTTGCCTAATATTGTACAAGCTTAAATGCGTGGCTTAAGTGTGGGTTCATACATGAAAGATTTGGAAAAAAACTATTCAATACAGGATATTCTGAGTTATTCACATTATTGTGAATAGGAATAAATAACTAAGTTCCCTGTTCTTTTTCTAACTGAACAATCTGTAGAAGAGCAAGAATTATATGCTGAATTATTTTCTATTAATTAACTCTTCCATTTATCAACAGCACCAAGAAATTTAAGAGTGAGACATTAGTGACAATGATCTGTACAGTACCATAAAATTCTCTCCTTTCAAAAGACAGAAGTGACCATGCGCAAGAAAAGTACTGTCATGGATGCCACATAATGAGTATCATAATTTGAAAGGATATGAGGATGGTGGACCCAAAGTGTGTCATTCAAACAGTCCATGCAATTATCTTGCAGAAGCATTCTATCATAGGTAATCTTCATGAATTTAATATCTTCCTCGTCCATTCCTTCATTCCATATGTCATACAAAATGGTCATCTCCTCAAATTCAGAGCGAGGTTTAAATAGTGATCTAGGTGAAGATTCAGATGATAGAATATCATCATACCAAGCATCCTCATGTTTTTTCCTATGCCTTCGAGTCCATCGTTCTCGAAATTTAGCTTTCTCTTGCTTATCATCTTCATCATCTTCATATTCTTCATCTTCATCCTCCTCATCTTCAGTTTTGATCTTCATCTGCAGTTCTTTCAAAGCTAACCTATCAGACTCTTTTAGCTGTTTTTTGCTTCTACAGTCCCAAAATGTATCTGTGTTAATCTTAACACTTTCTTCCGTAGAAGGTTTAATCTTTTGTAAGTAGACATCTTCCCTAAAGTCTAACGTAACAGCTGCTGGGTCTTTCACACCAAACTGGTCATCACTCCACTGACTACAGAGGTCTTTAGTATCAGCTTCAACTATGCTGGCCTGCAGAGGAGGTTGTAGCTTACTGCCAACTTTAACCTTTGGTTCCTCTTTCAAGTGGGAATCAAAAGTGGGGACTGGTGGTTGAGACGCCTGTTTTTCCTTTGCATAGCTGATCTTGTGATGTGGGATCTTTTGGTTTGGAACACTGCTGAGAGGTAAAGAAGGTACTGGTTCTGACAATATTAATGCTGTTTCAGTTTCTGGTTTGTTTCCCTCTTCCAATTTTTCTCTGTTATTTGGCACAGTTGTGGGCTTTATTGATGGACTCAAGGCAGAATCAGGCAATAACCCAAGGTCCATTGGGAAATTAGGAGGAGTAATAAATGCGACAGGGAGAGGAAGGGAAGGTGGTATCAAACTATTCACATTTAGCAATGGGGAAGTACTAGAAGACATTAGGTTTTCTTTTTCTCCATCCAATGATGGCTTTTTAGACACCAATAATGGAGATATAGCAGTATTTGCTTCAGGGAAAGCCACAGAAAAGTTAAAATCTCTCCCTGGAGTGCGAGGAACTCCAGAATTTACTCCAGGTGACTGAGATGGATATGTAAATGGACTGCCAGGAACGTGAGGTGAACTCAGAGTCAAGCTGTTCCCTGTTAATGGTCCTTCACTTCCTGGTGTCGGCGGAACTGTCTCAGTGCTCAGGGAAGTTGTTAAACTTTTCGCAGAATCAGCCACAAAATCACGTCCAGGAGTTCTTGGTGGACCATCTTCAGATGCTGTTTTCACCAAAGCTGGATGTTCAGGTATGGGTGATCTAATGACTACAGGTACCTCCTGTCTTCCAGGTGTTGGAGGAATTGTTAGTATGGATATAGATGGTTTTGCAAGGGATGACATGGAAGTATCAGAGTCAGAATGGATTGAGATTTCTCTGCCAGGTGTGCGTGGAAGACCATCATCCTCATCTGCTGACGGCGAGGTGAACTTAATTTTATTACGCATTTCTGAGTCACTGTCATCAGACTTGTTCAGAACACTGCCTTTAATAACTGACAGGGCAGCAAAGGCTCCTGTTGGCGTGGGCGGCCTGTGAGTTCCAACATCCTCGGCTTTGTCTACCTTTTGAGACTCAGGTATTTCAGGTTCCAATTCAATGTCTGGCTCAGGCTCCTCTGCTGCAGAAAAGATCAATGGAACACTCAAATAAAAAAGAACTTAACAGCAACAACAAATAAACCGCCTACAGATTTGAGACATTGCCAAAAAATATAATCCACCTTCACTTCTCTCCGTTTTTCCCATTACAGAGTTACACAGCACAGGGGGCTATTGAGCTCATCCTACCTGTGCCAGCTCTCTGAAAGCACTTCAAGTTCATCTCACTCCCTTGCTCTTTTCCCACAGCCCTGCAAATTTTTCCTTCTTAAATAGTGATCCAATACCCTTTTGAAAGTTACAACTGAATGTGCTTCCCACTGCCCTTTCAGGCAGTGCATTCCAGATCATAATAATTTGCTGGGCAAAGAAAATCTCATCTCTTCCCTGGAATTTTTTTACAATTATTTTAAGTCTGCCCTCTTGTTACCTACCCGTTCGCCCATGGAAACAGTTTCCCCCTGTTTAGACTACTAAAAGCCTTCAATATTGAGCACCTCTATTAAATCTCTGCTTAACCTTCCCTACTGTAAGGAGAACAATCCAAACTTCTCCAGTTACATCACTGAGTCTACAGCAGACAAACAAGCCATTTGGCTCAACTGGTCTATGCCAGCTTTGGTGCTTCACATGAGCCTTCTCCCACCTCTCTTCATCTACCCCTATTAGAATACACTTCCTATTCTTTTCTCCCTTGTGTGCTTAATCTATCTTCCCCTTAAATGCATCTATGCTTTTTGTGTTAACTACTTTTTGTGGTACTGCACTCCACATTCTTACCAGTCTTTAGATAAAGAGGTTTCTCCTGAATTCCCTATTAGATTTATTAATGACTATCTTGAGTTTAAGGTCTCTAGATTTTGAGTCCCCTACAAGTGGAAACATTACTATATCTACCCTATCAAATCTCTTCTTCATTTTAAAGGCCTCTATCAGGTTTAAATAACCATTTTGGAATTTATTAGCTACAAATTCATATCCAATCATTAAAATGATAGGATTGGTACAACTTAAAAACTGTGTAAGTTAATTACATTAATCAACAAATTTAAACTCTTATTTCATGTGTGTGGAACCTATCCATGTTCCAGCGCTCAGTACAATTATGTTGCATCCCCCGGCACATTGCAGTGCAATCCTTTAAACAGCTGTCCCATTGAAAATTCCAACAAAAGCAGTGCAGTATGTTGAACCACAAATTAACTCCCCAAGTCCTCCATGTAGCAAGCTTTGAAGGGTAGGTTTACAACTATAGGTGTCATCTTCATTCTTTGCATCCAGCTCAATTTTCAATTTCAAAGTTCCCTATATTTCTGCAATACAGCCAAGACATTTTAGCCTCAAAATTCTTCTGGTGTTCTGGCATGGAAATTGTGCTTCTGGATGGGAGAGCGCAAAGGAATTTGAGGCAAATCACTGTTCTTTTGAATATTTGCCCCTTTCTATTCCCAAGAGGGAATTCCAGTGGGAGGGTACGAGCATCCAACCTATTTATTCTAATTACTCCGGCTTTTATATTTTGAATGGGGTAAATATTGCAACAGACTGGTAGAAGAAAGTCCCACCCAGATGGAAGGATTCCCACCCCCCAACCCAAGGAATATCAGGGCCCTTATACTCAAAATTGCATCATGGAGAATCTACCTCTAATGTTAACCTTATACATAAAATACCTGCCCAATGTCATCAGCTGCATACAGAAACTAAATTATTACCATAAAATTAGGAAAATTAACATTTCGGACTGAAGTCTAAGTACTGCACAAATAGTACACCCCCTACCAACAGCATAAGACAACAGTGCCTAACCCCAAAAAAAGGCAGATAATAATGAAATGATAATTATGAAAGTGTTGCCACAGTGTATTATGAAGGGTGGATTCTAATGTTTCTTAATGACATTGATAAAATGTGAGTGTTGACATTGATAAAATGTGAGTGTTGACATTTAGAGTTTTCCAATAATAGGATGTGCAAAAAAAAAATTGAAGCTTTATTCTTAATTGTAGCAAGATATTAAGTACGCAGTTATCTCTACCTGGAACTCCTTCTGGTGATGAAACAGGTAGTAAGCCTGGCTCGGTTTCTGCTGGAGCTTCATCTGTAATTTTATCTATTGGGGCATCAACTATCTCTTCCACTTCAGGGGCTTCTTCTTCTACCTTTACCTCAGCCACTTGTAATAGTGACTGTTTTTCTTTCTCTTCTTCCTCTTCCTCCTCCTCCTCTTCATCCTCAGAGCTCGATTCATATTCTGAGGATTCATCACTGTCTTCTGAATATTCCACCTCCACTTTGGATGAGGCAACGCTGATCACTTCATCTGAAAACATAGGAATTGCAATAATATTTGCAGCATCCAATATTTTAAATCAGTAGGGAACTAAAAGTCTGTGTAGTAACACAATACAATTATACAGTAGCATGTATTGCACAGCAGCACAATATGAAGTTACAT
Organism: Cetorhinus maximus; assembly: GCF_964194155.1. Lineage (NCBI taxonomy): Eukaryota > Metazoa > Chordata > Chondrichthyes > Lamniformes > Cetorhinidae > Cetorhinus > Cetorhinus maximus. The sequence continues at coordinate 96,122,807 of NC_135890.1, forward strand.
TACATCTAATTCATTACACCTTTGGCACTGAAAGAAAATCAATCATTGGAGAACAGAAATTTATACCTCTGTCATACATCTCTTAGCTGGTGCTACAACAGTGACTATTAAAAGGCTATTGACAGGCTGACTACCCCTCCATTGTGGGAATGGCATGTAACACAGAAGGCCCAAAATGGGAGAAAATCCTCCTAGAATTTCACAATATTAGAATTGGGGATTTTAAAAGCAACCAGGCACATTAAGGAGCTATACAATCTTTACTGAGATGAAATATTGGCCATCTTGCATTTCCTTATTGTCCTCTCCAGGAGCTCCCCTACAGTATGAAAGGAGAATTCTCATTGCAACAAAATAGGCCGCTCCAGACCCAAATGCTGGAGATTGCAAGGCAAGCCAGTTGGCCTAGTAGGGTTTCACATGAGCAGTCCTCTGAAGGATGCCCCAATGGATAGTGCAACAGAGCCTCTCGCTACAGACACTTACCTATTGGAGGGCATGGCACTATGCGTGTCTGAACCAGACAAACTCCCAGAGAGCTTCTGGAGTTTTGTTCTTTCAGGAATGGTGTCCCCCTACCCTGCCCAAAATGTGAGCAAGTCCACGGCACTTCTCCCGGACACAGAGACAACTCAATCCTTAATGTTAGAGGGGAACTTAAACCTACCCTCTGAATCTTCCCCGAAGGCCAAAACACTGATCAGCGGAGTGGGAGGAGGTTCCGTGTTTGCACCCCTCCATAAGGCCCACCTAGAGTGTGACCTTGTTTCAGGCCCTGTTACAGTAGGAATTGTCCCCAAGATTTCCTCCTTGGGAACAATTTGACTAGCAGCCAGGTGCTAGCCAGTGAAAGAAAAGAGGCCAAGACCAAACGGCAGAAAACCGAATAAGGGAGGAAAGCTGGAGAAAGTCTAGAGGCCCAAAAGGGTGGGTTAGCACCAAGAGACCGCGAGCGAAAACTCCTTGAAGATAGCAAGGCCAAAGCCAGGCCTGTAAAATTAAACGGGGTCCAAACAATGCCCCTAGAATCTGAAATAGATTTCCCAAATATCTCTAAATTAAATAGGGACCAGAGAAGTCCTAAAGCAGGAGAAGAAATCGTCAGGCAGATGCCCTACATAGCTGAAGAGCCTGAAAGAAGGCAGGTTACCTATTAAGCCCGGAAAGCAAAAGGTTAGGGACATGCCTGAAGTATGGCTTGCAGAAACTTTATTTCCGGCTTTAAATAGGGACAAAAGAGTCCCCAAACCAATAAGCAGATAGGGAGGGAGATGACACCCCCAGTCGAAAAGCTACCAGGGAGGGTAGCTGGAGCTGCACCTCCACTCATGGTGTTCCAGATGACATGGAACATGTTAGGAGAGCACTCCCTCCAAAACCAAAGGCCCCGGCCAGGAAGCCAGTGATTAATTTCGCTGACAACTTTATGGCGAATTTAAATGTGGAACAGTAAAGTCCCAAAGGGCCCAGTGTGAGGGTGATGCCTCCCGTAGTTGATAAGTCACCCAGAGGTACAGCAGGAGCTGACCATTCCCCAGAGGGCATTAGTGTCCCAAAAGACAACGAACCTATCAAGCAACTGACCAATAGAGGGACCCCAACCAGGTTGGACCCCATGCTCACCCACTATCATGCAGAATTGCAAAAGGACCAGACAGAGTTCACCAGCCCATTTAGAATAATCCATAAGCCCCCACCAGGCTACAGCACTGTAGCCATATCCAGTATGGATGCAGGACAGGCCCCTGCCAGAAGGCCATCTTCCTGTCATCCCAGCCCAGAAAGGCTGGCCCAAGTTCAGGGACCAACTGCCCGCCTGCTGCTGTGCCAACCCAAAGCACCTAGCACCAGAAGCTGGAGCTCTCCAGTTGTGCTAGTGCCCGAGCCGGACCCTAAACCTGAATCCCCTGAAGAAGTCAAGATCTCTTTAAACCCCTCCCCCCTTTCCAGACCCTCAGTCGAACCCCAGTCTCTGGGTCCAAACATCTGAGCCCACAGGTTGCCAAAGTGTACAGGCAGGAGCTCGGCTGGACAAGGCAGCTCAACCCTATGATCTCAGGGCCTGGCACCCACAGAGTGAGATTGCCCTGCAGATTGCCCAGAGCAGCTTAACCATCACTTGCCACCAACACCACCCCCCCCACCATCCCACCCCCCCACAGCCCCATAAAACCCCCAGACCCTTGAGAGTACTTAATCAGGAGGTTGGAATGCCTGACCCCCAGCAGGGGGATGTCAGAACTTGAGCACTGAATAGACTTCCCCATGCAGCGGGGATCTTCCATTTCCCCTGCTGTGTGCCTGATGTGCCAGCATTAATGAGAGAATACCTGTACACTTCTGCACTTCTTATCCTTCCTTCCCTAAGACCACATAAAAAAAAAATGAAATGAAATTCATTTCATTTTTCTCCAACGGGGGAGATGTGTCCCATCCAGAAGACAGGATGGAATATATATATATATCTATGTCAGCTTGGCTACTCTATAAAATTATTATTTTTTTTAAATGGACAAAGACTCATACCAGAGGAATTTCTAATCTTAAGAAACCAGCAGGGACCTCATTACCTTTAAAGAGGCGCTAATGCCCCTGTGACCACAGAAAATCAATTCCAAAGAAATGCACCCAACCCTTTACATATTTAAGGCAGGGCTGACCAACAGAGATGACATGTCTGCGAGGACAAAAGGGACCCTGACTCCTCTATTAAACACTTCAAGATTCCAGACCTGGGAAAATACATACTTTGCCCAACACCCAGGAGAAGTCGGAGGTATGTCACATGACGTCCCCAGGCTGCTGGAACGAACCCAGGCAAGTCTACCATTTTACCATCTGACAGGTAACAGCAGAAAGAGCTCTATCCAGGCTTAAAATTGCCTGGCCCTCAGCTACACTGTGTATGACTGGAATATTGGAACTCCTGTATCAGTGCCTATAAGACTCATTTGTCTTTACGTGTCTTCTTCCACCGTGGGAGCCATCCCTTCTAGAAAGGCGGAGCACCCTGTAACAGTTTCAGCCTAACCTCTGAAGGGATTCGCCACTGGACTTTTGATTCTGGGCTCTGGACTCACATGAAACCATAACTCTTATTTTTATCATGGTCTTGCCCTGTACCCCTTTCTTTCCCTTATTCCTCTATTATTGAGTGAGTGCAAACAGGGGTGGACGTTACGAAACCCCTTGCTTGCACTTTGTGTGTAAAATAAACCAACCCTCTTATTTTATCCTATCTCGAGTTTGCTGTTGGGTTATTAATAGAGGATTGGATCATTCCAAATTGAAGGGTTAGGGAAAACACACCACACTTACAAAGGGGGAAATCAGACATCAAAACATCTTTCTGTTTACGGACGGGTAGTGAGAGGAAAAATCAGGGCTGTTTTAAATTAATCCTCCTCCGGTGCATATCATTACCCTGATTGCCCTGACATGCAGGTCAACATAAAAACATTAACATGAGACTAAACTTACAAAATGTTAAAGTTACTGATGTACTACAATCCAAATGTCACTTATTGCCAGCTGCCAGTTTGTCACCTGATCAAGACCTCACCTTCTTCAGAATCCAGCCCCTCTTTTTCACTGGTTTCAGCATCTGCTTCATCATCTTCACCATCCTCCTCCTAAAAATATTCAGTAAAATGAATTCCATATTAATAATTAATGGCAGAAAGTAATGGCTGTACACCAGTTCACATTAAATTTTATAGCACAGATGGCTATATAATTTAGAACCTATTTATGGTGCATGGTCAAACAATTATTCAATATTGTAATGTCTTTATATTGGCGTACTTCATACCTTGGTGTACTTCATACAAAGGCTCGCACCATTAGAATGCCTTAAAGGTGAACGGGAAAAGGGTCGGGTTTCTTTCCATGTAACTTTATTTTTAAAGACTTAACTTTTTTAAAATAATTAGAATTTAATACTTTTCTCTCCAGACTCATCATTTTGGGTGTCCATGTGTGGCCAGTCAATTGGAATCAATTATAGCACCTATAAGAAACTACCTCTCTAGGCAGATTAGCTTCTTCTGGAAGCCTGGCTGCTGATTAGAAGTGGTAGAGACATGGATCTTAGAACTGGATAAGTCTTTGTACTCAGTAATTAATGACATTTCCCAGAATACTTTGGCTGCAAGTTTTCCTTTCACCCTAGAACAGCCACTTTCACCCATCAAATCAGCGGTACGTTACCTCAGCCCTCTGATGGCCATGCTTATAAAAATAGGCTGTAAGTATTGTATATACCTGCAGATTAATTACAAGCCATGCTGGAGACATCAAGTGGATGGAAGAGGCATTGCAGAAGCACATTTTATTTGGCCCGTTGCAGTCATGTAGACCAGATATTTGTTTAAAGCCGAGTTAAGACGTTCTGTACTGGATTTCATCAAGCTGTTCACAGACCTGTTCTCAATTTGAAAGTGGTCTAAAGTAATTAACACTATTGAAGTTAGTTCTATTCCAGGACAATTCCAAGAGGTCAAAGCACCATATTGTGGACCCTCCAAAAGGTTCAGTGGAGAACCTGGTGGTGGACTGAACTGGGCAAGTTTTTGTACCATAGAATCACCTGTGTTAACTTGTAATATAAAACACCGAAGGACAAGCTAACCTTTTCCGATGAAGCTTTTTCAGAAACCTCTTCTTCATCTTGCTCTTCTTCGTCCTCCTTCTCCGATGAGGATTCCTCTTCCTCTTTCCCAGAAGTTTCTTCTTCCTCTTCCCCTTCACTGTCTAGCTTTAAAGGTTTTGCTGGTTTTCGCCTCTCAGTGACTGACTCCAAATCTCTCTTAGACAATTCAGAAGAATGACTTGCTACGTCTGACATGTCTCGGTCACGCTCAGACTCTGTCACAAGTGATGAAGGGATGAAATGAGTACTCTGCATTACAATAAATTCACAAAGCCACTGCTGAGCCTAAAAGTATTATACATCTTCTCTAATATCCAAGCTTCACAGAAAACCCTTTATTATAAAGTTGTTCATTTGTGACATGATCGACTTTGTGACATCATAACTATGACATTACCAGAGAATATTTTACAGCAGATTACACAGAAATGTGTCAATGCTATATATATATAGCATTTATATATATATATATATATATGTAATTGTAGTACAGACCAAATAACTTGCATTAACTAATGGTATAAGATGGTATGCGGGGCATGAAATTATATTGAATAGCAAGTAAGGGAGAAGCTGGAGAAGGTAAGTAAAGGCACAATTGGGCAAGTTTTAATGAGGTTTTTGAAGGTGGGGAATGAAGCAACAAAGTGGAATAATTGAGAATGAATTCCAGAGTACAGAGGCACGACGACTGAACTCCTTGTAACCAGTGCTGGAGCTGAAGGAGGGAAGCCGATGCAAGAGTAGTTCAGAAAATTTGCATGTGAAGGCTATTCTTGTACTGCAGCTTAATCTGTGTTTGTATAATTGCAAATATTAAGTTTGGCCAATTTTTTTAAACATACACCAACCTTCATCATCATCATCCAGTGGAGTAGACGGTCTAATTCTCTTCTGATCACCTGAGGAGGCAGCATCAGGTGGCTCTTTCCTCTTTACCTGCAAGTTATTACAGAAACATAACTTATCCTGAGAATCTTAGATTCGTTCTTCACAACTAATCAATCACTATCAGTAAATATGGAGCTGCTAGTGTGTGAAGATATAAATACAGAAAAAAATAACTCCCACACATACAAATTGCTACATTGCAAGCAATCACTTTGAGCGCTTCAATTTCACAGCGCGCGATGTTAAGACTGGCCAACAGGCCAGATCAGCTGTCCGGCCATCTTCAGTTTCAAGCCAGTCTGTAAATAATGTCTGTATGATAACTAATGACATGACAACTGTGGAAATAGGTCTTTTATTATCACAGTAAATAACTCTTATAGCAGCCCCATGCCTCAACCAGTCAAATATAGTAAAGACCGCTTATGAAGTGTTGGAGAGCCCACAGGGTACTCTATTAAGGGGTGCAGATATTAACTTGTCAGAAACGGAGTGTCAGGGAGTGGGAAACATTCCTCAAATCAATAGGATACTACTTGTGCAGGAAAAGATCATAAAATCCAGTCACAGCTTCATTTCAAGCTATCCCATACTGTTCCAAGCTTTTCCACAATTTATCCCAGATTCAAACTAGCCTGTTGTTAATTCTTCTTCACAAGTCTATGATCATTAAATATGCTACTCCATGGAGACTGAAATGTAGTAAAAGCATTAAGACATTGCATCCAGGACTAGAGAGATCAAGAAATAGAATGAACCCTTTACAGTACTATAGCTAAATTTTCTTAGACCACTGACAAGTATGCAACTTTGGCAAAATTGCATTCACTTTTGGCATTTTTTAACCAAATTGTATCTATGATGTGACAATGTCAATCTTGGCAATGATTGGATGAAAAAGCGACCATTAAATTTGGTGCCAAGCCACTGAAAATGCGTATTTTTTTCAAAAAAGTTGTTCCAATCTCCAAATGGTGAAACCACGAGATTGGAATATAAACTCAGTTATTTTCTAAAGGAGAAAGTAAGGCACAAAGGTAAATTATGTACAATATGAGATACTAGGTTAAAAAGGAGCAAGAAAATGGGGCAGGTAAACGGAAGGTAATGCAAGTATGATTAAAAGTACTGATAAAAATTTAAAAATAACTAAATTGTAAATTAGGATCGTTTTTAAATGCTTGTTTTACTGTATCATTATTGAGAATTAAGCAATTTGTAATGTTTAAGGATCTTTATTCAGTAATATTCGTGTTTATTTCAACTTCACTGTGGCTATGCCAATAAGAATTACCCTACACCTGCAAGAAGTTCAAGGGTCAATGTTGAAAAGCTATATAAGTAATATGTATGAATGTAATGTAAATATTCCTTACAAGGAGGTTTACTTCTCTTTTTGAGTTAAAGGGTTATGAATAAGACTTCTTTGTGTGAACTGTGTTTAAATCTACCTAATAAGCAAAGTACTATTACTGCCTGACCTCCAGACCAAACACAAAACTGCCTGATTCTTGCCCTTTTCTGATTGCATTTACATTGTGATATACTACGCTGATTCTAACATTTTTAGCAAGACTTCATATACCAAATAGAAATTTAATTTACGTGACACAGTTTCACAGTTCTGAGGTTATGTACAAGTTTAATCATTTAGCAATCTGTAAATCTGTGATAGTTTACTCTAACTATAGTTGCTGATGTTGGAAATTTTAAAGGACAGGAAGATTACAATGTGAAATTCCTAAAGATTGTAATGTTTAGATGGCACGTTAATATAAGAACTAGAAAATGTTGGAAGCTGCTGAAAGTCGAGAATGTTGGCAGATATAAGGTACAGATGAAGCACCAAGAGATTTACTGATCATCTTGTACAATAGTGGAGTGCTTGACTTTTCTCAGTTTTAAGAGTTGTTACTGCAGGAAATTGTGCTGTACCATTGCTGCTGAAATATTTACCAGCTTGGTCAAGACTGCTAAATTTTATTGCTGTAGAGCTGGTTTAATATCAGGGTTTCTGTTGGAAAAGAGGCTCCAAAGTGCATTCCTGACCAATGGCTTTTATATTTAACATGGCAGTAGAATGGGAGTCCATTGCGGACTTTGCAAACAAATCACATTAAAAACTGCCTCATTAACATGATCTTCAGAAAGTTCTATGTTTTAGCTCTGCAATAATTAAATCTAATTAAAATTGAACCTTACTGAAAAGATCATGCCATGAGAACTATTCTGTTAAAGGTTAGGGGCTTTTGTTTTCTAATAGAAACCAAGGCAGGCTCATGCTCAGAAGTCTGTGCATATTTGATGTTCAATATGGAAATTCCTGGTTTTTAGTAGTGTTACAAAATAAGAATTTGTATGGAATGTTCATAAAAGTAGGATCAATGCTGACTGATCTTGGTGATATATTGAACGAATGTGCTTTTTCTAACATTTTATTCCGTCGTTACTTTTGTTTAACAAATCCCATTGACTGTTCTTTGGGTCTGTTCCACAGAACACTTTCCATAAAGAAACAATCTGTGTTTATTATTTTTCTAAGAAAGACTATTGCAAAAGCCACTTTAAATATTGATAACACCCAAGGACCTCTGTGCTATGGAAATGGGCCAGGTTGTATTTCAGGCCAGATACCATAGCAGCCAGTATAACAGAGAAACAACTGTACATAGTGTGGCTCTGGTCCTTGCATGTCGTCCAGGGCCTGGGGAAAGTATTGACCATCAAGCACAAAAGTTTTGAAGGCTTGTGAAGGGGAGTGCGGCTGAGGCATTCAACCTATCAGTGGCTGGGACACATTCTTATTTTGACCCCAGGCAGCAAAATTCTGGTGTATTTATATGACCATCAGCATTAATGCCATCTCTAGAAGGGCTTGTGGAGATAATCTCCCGAGGACCTTGTGGAAGTAGGAATGGTACCTAATTTATTTTACCAGTCAGAGAAGTCCGGATTTCCACTCATTGCACTATAGAATGCTTTTACAAGCAAAAAACAGGAGCTCAGAGTAAACACACAATTGTTTTCTGGCATATAAAATTCTTAGCGGGTTTGACAGGGTAGAGGCTGAGAGGCTTTTTACCTTGGCTGTGGAGTCTAGTATTAGGGATCACAGTGTTAGGATTAAGGCTCGACCATTTAGAACTAAGATTAGGAGAAATTTCTTCACTCAAGAATGTTCAGAATTCTCCATCCCATAGGGCAGTGGATGCTCAGTGAGGTATTAATTATCCCCCGTTAAAAGCACGTTCTAATAGCGCAGGTTGTAAGTTAGGGAAATTCCCCGGATAGCTCTGCCTCCATTTTCGTTTTGGCATGGTTACTGTGTATGCTCAGCTTTTAAAAATAAAACTGCCGCTTCCCGCTTCTCACTCCCAAACTCTTGCTGCTTCCAGCTCACTACCCCTCTCCAGAGCCTTCGCTGTGAGCAAGGGCTTGGGAAATCGGCATTGAGAGGGAGGAAGGGAGTGAGGGACACAGTGATTGAAAAGGAGGGTCGGGAGAAGGGATGTGAGCAGGAGGTAGGCAGACTGGCAGGAAGCAGCAAGCAGGAGGGAGGGAGCAGGAGAGTCGAGGGAGGGAAGCGGTGAGTGGGAGAGTTGAGGGAGGGAAGCGATGAGTGGGAGGGTTGAGGACGGAAGCAACGAGCAGGAAGGTCGGGGAGGGAAATGACGAGCTGAAGGATGGGGAGAGGGAAGCGACAAGGAGGGGGGTTGGGAGAGGCTGCAAGCAGGAGAGGTGTCAAGCAGGAGGCAGATAGAAAGAGTTATTAAGTTGTTAAGAGTTAGTAAGTGTAACAAGTTTACTAAGAGTAGTTGGTAAGTAAGAGGATTTTGGGCCAATTAGATTCATGGCAGCCAATATGTTTTTAATATAAAAATTACAGGTCAGGTTCATAACCCACCCTTATTCCATGTTTTCTTATGTGAAAGTGATTTTCATTTAGCACGTTTTCATTTAGCATGCCGTTTTTGAGGAACACATTAGGAGTGCTAAACAAGGGATAACTGTGCAAAACTGGAATGGATAAATTTTTGGACACTAAGGAAGTTAAAGGATATGGGGATAGGGCAAGAAAGTGGAGTTAAGATAGAAGATCAGTTGAATGTCAGAGCAGGCTTAAGAGGCTCTCTGCCTGGTCCTGCTCCTATTTCTAAGTTCTTGTGCTGTTGTTGGTAAAATAATCAACTTCCAGGCTTAAAACCTGCCACTGGATATGTGGACATCCATTCTGATGGAGAATGGCACCAGATGGATGTGTAATGGGGACTGAGAGAAGTCCAGGGAAGCTGGTATAATATTGCTCTCCTGCTACCAGTTCTGAAATTAAAAAGCGCAATAAGGACACTGTGCCTGGTTGCCAAAGCACAAGTCTCATGTAGCCTGTGGCAACACCAGCGTAAAATTGCCAGGTTCACTTAATCTGTTTCAGGAATATCCTCTTTTTTTATTGGGTTTGTAGCAACCAGAGTTTAATTAATTGGCATTTCTATATCATGGTGAATGACATTCATACCATCTCAAACACCCCATCACTATCAGTGTAACTGTTAAATGTTCAAAAAATGTTGTACCAAAGGGAGGAAGGGAAAGGTGAGGTCAACTTTTCAATCTTGCCAGAGGAACCATGAGAATTACTTAACAAAGGACTATGAGCTGAAATCTTGCAACTGTGGAATCCAGCAGCATTTGTATGGAAATCTAATGCCTGATTAGACAACAGTGATCAAGGCACATGTATATTCAAAATATTTTTCGTGACAGTTTTGGCATGAGATGAATTGACTAATTGGATATTTTGAATCTAAAGAAGGCATTTCACCAGTGACATGTAAGCAGTTACAACACATACAAAAATGCAATATTATCTTGAAGACTCTACATGGTCTCTCCAGGGACTCTATTTGTAAACCCCTGTGCTAACAGTTGTTACCAAAAGAGAAGTACAATTTATTTTCCAATGTTGCGTTGCACGCAAGTATTTTCTTCAGTTTGAGTATTGCTGAAAAATGATGTTGAAGCTTTTCGTCTTGGACTCATCAGGACAGATTCACAAGAATATCAATTGTAAAGAGAACAACAATTTGTCCTGCATGGGAAGAGTGCGCTGACTGGTTGGCAAGTGGACTCTGATTGGTAGAGGCGTTGCTATGGTGAATGCACCAGATAACAGTTAACTGCCAAGCTTTTGTTCAAATTCAAACCAGGGAGGTTGACTCTGATTGATCAAGGCATTGTCATGGGTAATGAAGTAGGGAATGGCTGTCCCTCAAGCTTTGGTTTAGTTGCAAAAGGCGCAATGCATGGACATGCACCTTCTGCCTGCGAAGGACAGGACCTTGTGTGTGAATATATGTAGCTTTTAGCACGTGTAAGTGAGCCACATTATAAGCCCGACTGATAATCTTAAATTGGTTGTCAGTGTAATTCTTAGCACAATCATGATTTTTTAGCAGGTGCTATCCAATCGCAGAATCACATTTAATCCTAGACGCTATGTTTTGAGTTTTGCAAGCATGGCTTGTTGAGTACGGTCAGTACTTTGCCTGTTGCGAACAGCCGAAAGGACGTGCTACTTTATATAATCCGCCAGTTGTTGAGACATATGGCCTACATACCTGGCATCACACTGGCACTGAAATTCATATACCACTTTACTCACTTGTGTGATAGGCAGAACGTCCTTTTGGTTTGATAACAGTAGCGTGTTAATGGAGAATACCACTCGGGTTGCTACTACATAGTAGAAGTGAAATGGATAGCTTCAACTGTTGCTCAAATTTTTGAGACACCTTACCCTTCTACGAAAGTCTGAAGTAGACTGGGCACTTTTCAGGACAGAAACTGGCAACTTTAGGCCAATTCATGAGTTTGTGCGATATACATCAAGCAATAATCTGATCAGGGTAGCCATTATTCCGTAGGATGGCTTTGATGTGTGCCCTATTTCAGCATCAAGCTTGCACAGTGAGCAAGTGACTCAGTCCCTATTTACAAGGTTGCCAATAAGGCCAATCTTATAATGTGTAGAACTGTAAGAATCCCAACATGTACATTGGCCAATAAAGGTAGGCTTATGGTAACCCAATGACAGATTTCTCAACAAGCACGTCAAGGAAAGGGAGCTCATTTGACTGCTCCATTTCAAAGGCAAATTTGAGCGCAGGATGAAGCCCATTAAGGTGTATAAAAACGTAAAGAAATTCTTATATGCAGCTGCAAATTCAAATATAGCAAACGTATCATCTATGTATTGGAAAATGCAAGGGGTAGGAGGTTAGGTGTCAATCCATTAAAGATGTGTTTCTCATGGAAACTGACAAGGTTGTTTGTGAGAGCTGGGCCTAGAGGGGATTCTCATGGCAATACCATCTATTTAGATATACATGGTATTGTTAAAACAACACCATGACAATGCCTTGACCAGTCAGTGTTGACCTGGTTTGAATTTAAACAAAAGCTTGGCAGTTAATTGTTCCCTGGTGCATGCGCCATGGCAACACCTCTACCAATCAGAGTCCACTTGCCAACCAATCAGCACTCTCCTCACATGCAGTACAAATTGTTGCTCCCTTTACAACTGGCATTCTTGCGAATCTGTCCTGATGAGTGCTAGACGAAAAGCTTCGACAGCATGTCTCTTTTTTCAGCAATACTCAAATTCGACAGCTACAAACGACTATTTCTTCAATTTATAATTTTACAAACTCTTCAATCATTGGAATTAAAGTGACAAGTCATGCACCAAAAATAATGTATCTGGATACTGATGATATTGATTTTTAAAAAACTTAAGTCCTCTGGTGATGCTCTTTCCCTTACCTTAAAGGATGGTAATCGGATTGCACCCCTCAGTCCCATGCCTAGTCCCATGCCTTCATAGCCAAGTCCTTCTCCTTTGGGCCAGTTCTCCAACAGACATGTTGATGCCGGAGCTGATTCTTTAGGCTTTGGTCTCTCCTCATCCTTACTTTGATCTGCAGATTTTATTGGTGTATGTGAAGCCTGTGGAAGGAGATGGTGAAACAAAAAAAATATAAAATGTATACAAAAATGCAGGGCCAGAAACCAAACCAAATGAAAACTCGAGTTGAATGTGTACTTAATTCTGAAATTAGCAAAGCATATATGAATAAATAAGCACTATACTACCAAGACACCACACTTCTTTGATTTCAAAAAATCAGGGAGCTTATAATTAAGTTTCAATCCATTAAAACCAGAATTTGAACGTGATTATTTTATTGGGACAGGACATGCCCATTCTGGAACATTAGCTGATCAATATGATTATGTGAATATGACACTATCAGGCTGTTGTTTGACTGGGTCTATGGGACAGTTCTTCCAAATTTGACACCAGTCTGCAGACGTTAGTGTCAATGAGCCTGCACAACTGAATTTTCGGGGTGTGCGTTCATTGTGTCCTGATTTTAAGGTTAGTGGACCATCCTGTTTTATTCTTGTTATTCTTCCTAGTGATTTGATATAACTTAGTGGCTTCTAGACCACTTCAGAGGGCAGTTGAGTCAACCACATCAGTGTGAGACTTGAGTCACCTATGGGCCAGACTGGGTAAGGATAACAGGTTTTCTTCTCTAAAAGGATATAGAGACTCAGCTGAGTTTTAAAATCCAATCAACTAATCAAAATTAAAGTCTGCTGTGTTAGATAAAAAGGGTCCTACATGAAATAGGTTTGAGGCAGTCTGAGCCCACTTCCACCAGGGATGACAGAACAAGTTGTCTGCAGTTGACAGCCTCATTCACAGGGGTCACAGAATGGCTGGTGCGGCAAGTGGAAAAATATCACGCTGGTGCCATAGACCTGATCTTCTGAGGTTAGGAAGTAGGCACATTGTTGCAGAAATGTGGAGGGAGCTTTATTCTACATATTATTGGTCTATAACTGATTTGGGAGTACCTGACACTAACTTCAAAGTAGAGGTTGTTCCATTCCTCAGAACTACTGTTCCCCACAATGATGTCTACACTAAAACATCATTCTCAATGAAAATGAAGTTAAGAAGAATGCTAAGATAAAGTATTTTAAAAAGTGTTGATACTGCTGTACATCAAATGATACTGTTAAATACTGACAAACCTGGTGCTTTTATTACCTGCAAATCTGAGTAGGTGCAACTTACAAGGGCAATCTTTTGCAAATTTGATACAAGCTCAATCAAGGTGCCTGTCTTAATAGTAAGCATTTTGCCTGGAGCAACAGCAGAAGCAATCCACCTCATCCTGCAGAAGACCATGCACTGAGAAAACTGACACCTCTACATACAAATATGTCTAGTTGTGGTTAAAGTTTTATTTATGAAGTCCCACACGAGACCCTGAAGTAGCTCGGTTGCTTGAAAGCTGTAGAACCAATGGCAGGATCAGTGTTCAATGATCATTTAATGTTGCTCTATTGTAATCTTTAGGCACACAGCGTACTCTTGATAATTCAGTGAAAACAAATTAGGGTCATTACTGAAGAAATTAAGATCATTAACTCACTTCCTGACTCCCCAAAGCCTGTCCACCATCTACAAGGCACAAATCAGGAGTGTGATGGAATACCCTCAACTTGCCTGGATGAGTACAGCTCCAACAACACTCAGGAAGCTCGACAACATCCAGGACAAAGCAGCCAGCGTGACTGTCACCCCATCCATCACTTTAAACATTCATCCCCTCCACCACCAAACTACAGTGGCAGCAGTGTTTACCATCTACAAGATGCACTTCAGCAACTCACCAAACCCGTGACCACCTAGGACAAGGGCAGCAGATGCGTGGGAACACCTACCACCTGCACATTCCACTCCAAGCCACACACCATCCTGACTTGGAACTATATAGTCATTCCTTCATTGTCGCTGGGTCAAAATCCTGGAATTCCCTTCCTAACAACAGTGTGGCTTTACCTACACCACATGGACTGAAACAGTTCAAGAAGGCAGCTCCCTATCACCTTCTCAACAGCAATTAGGGATGGGCATCAAATGCTGGCTTAGCCAGCGACACCCACATCCCACGAAAGAATAAAAAACACCTGCTCAGCATGTGGTCAGTCAATTAATGTTGCTCTGCACACATTGCAGATTTTAAAATTGAATTACCTTCACTATTCAGAAAGCTTGTGTTTTGAGATTATTTCTGGTGGCAATTTAAATAGTTTCATCCCTAAAGATGAATGAGCACGCTGAAATTATTTCTAAAATCGACTCAGTTGAATGAACAGTTCTGTTTATTTTTTGATGTTATCGGGTCAATTGTATTGTTGCATGTAGACTCACAATCTCATTCACATATCAGTGATGCACAAACTTAGGGATCATGCTGATGGGTAAGAAAATACATCCAAGAACTGGGTTAAATGATGTGAGAGTAATGGATATAATGAGAAACATAGAAAAAATTGATTCAAATAGATATACCAGTTCTGTACTGCACTTCAAAAATATACAGGCAAAACATTTACATTATATTTTATATGGGACAGACATCAAATGTAGCAATAATCAATCTAAAATCAGGACATCAGCATCCAAGCACAATCAAGTGAACACTCTTTTTCCTCCCCTCTGTCCTATTCCACCTTCTTGTCCATAGGAAAAAAGGAAAAAGTAAGTGCAAAAGCCCTTACAACATAATTCAAATCAGACTATAAGGCCATTGGCCTGACACACTTACATTTCTTGCCTGATTTGCTGACTCCATAATATTACCTGCTTCTGACCAACACTGTTTAAAAGCAGAATGTTTTAGTTTGAACACGGTTCTAGAATCTTTTGTATGTAAATGAAGCTTAAAATTCTAAAGAAACAACATATTTTTATTGAAAAATGGTAAAAGGAGCAATATTACTGGGCAGCTGTTTCAGGAGAATTTTAAAAATCTATGTGGGCATGTGATATTTTTATGTGGGAAGGGGGCAATTCTACCACAGTGCATGCTGCTGGGAGTCAAGGTTCCTAGCCAGCAGTGTGTCCTTGAAAAATGACCACTTGAAGTATGAAAACATTCAGCAGTGTGAGCATAGATTCTATCCTTTTTGGATTGTGTGTGAACAGAGCATTTTGAGTTGTAAAACAATGGAGTGAAATAGTGGCAGTAACAGATTTGCCACTGATGGCTATGACAAGAGCAGTCTGAGGTAAATGAATTAGGAATTTCATGCAAGGTTACTGAAGTATAATGGTCCAAGTGCAATCTTTCTTACAGCACAATGGTATAGGAAAACACTTTATTAAAAATCACTAGGAGACCAGGCAGCTTAGTTCAGGTGGCAAAGTTTGTGAGCTGAAAGGTGATGGATTCAAATTATACACTGGCACTTAACATAGAAACAGAGAAAATAAAAGCAGGAGTAGGTCATTCGGCCCTTTGAGCCTGCTCTGCCATTTAATATGATCACAGCTGATCCTTATCTCAACGCCATACTCCCGCTCTCTCCCCATACCCCTTGACGTCTTAGAGCCCAGAAATCTATTTCCTTCTTAAATATATTCAGTGACTTGGCCTCCACAGCCTTCTGTGCTGGAGAATTCCATAGGTTCACCACCCTCTGAGTAAAGAAATTTCTCCTCATCTCAGTCCTAAATGAGCTATCCCGTATCCTGAGACTGTGACCCATTGTTCTAGACACCCCAGCCAGGGGAAATATCAAAAATTAACAGCATAATTTTGGACCATACTAGTGTAGTACCGAGGAAGAGATGTATCATTAGATTGTTTTCATCTAATGAGGAGCCAAAAATGACATCTAGCTCACCTATTCAGTTGAATGCCAGGGGTTATTTGAAGATGAGCAGAGAATACCCCTGTGTTCTGGCCAATCTTGCAGGACAAGGAGCCGTTAAACAGATTAATTGGTTATTTATCTCACTGCTGTTTCTGGCATGCTACTGGTGAAGAATGTCTGCTTCATTTTCCTACATAAAAAGTTAATGTACTTCAAAAATAACCCATTGCATGAAGCGCTTTAAGATATTTCAGCTGAATAATAGATGCAATAGCCACCCATACTCCTTCCCGCATTGACACCCATTCACCCATAAATGCTGTCCTCACTAGCCTAACACAATCTCATCCCTTAATGCATTAAATTTAAAATTCTCATTTTAAAATCTCTCAGTTCATCACCTCTGGCCTTGGTACATACCCTTCCATTCATCCCACCATTGAACCTCAGTATTTCAGTGGGTGTAAGCGCCTTAAGATGTTTGGTGGTCATGAAAAGCGCTATATAAATGCAATTCTTTATTTTCTTTTTCTGTTCTCTGAACCTCTTCCCTGAAGTCATCCAACCCTCCACTTTTTGATCATCTTTAAAAACATTCTCTCAATATCCGTCAACTCCTGGTCACTCCTGCTAATGTAGGAACATGGAATTGCTAGATGAAAAATGACCAAGGTCCATCTAGTTCACCTTGTATTTGCATGACACAACAATAATGCAGTTGTCTCAATGTTGACCAATCATAGCAATCAATCGATCTACAATTTCTCTGCACCCTCCTCTTTCCCAATTCACTAAACTCTTGTCTATACCAATATGCTTTATTTCCTTTTAGGATTTAATTGCTGTTGATGTTCAGTGAAATTTTTCTGCAATAAAAGTTAATTAATTCAAATTTTTTTTTAAAAGTCCAAACTCACTGAACAAGCAGCTGTTAGACACAGATGTGGATGCTGTACTGTGCTATTTTGCAAACATCATTTCTGTTTCCATTTGGTTACAAAGTACAATATGCAACATTATGCAATATGGTCTGCTGCATGATGCAACATGAATTTATCTTTGGTCAAGTGTTTCACTGCTGAAACGCATGATCTAAAGCACTTAAAACCAGCTAAGGTACTGTAAAAGCAATAAATTTTCTATCTAGTTTTTAATTATGCAGCCAATATATATATAACAGAGCTGTACAGCCATTGCACAGTTTGAATTGTTTAGGTCATTATCTATTGTTGGTCTATTAAAAGAAATGCTAGGATTGCACAACAGATTGACCCTCATTTGGAAGACAAAATGATAGGGTAGTGTTTTGGATGTGACCCTTAAACTCCATAAATAGTTTCACATGCAGGTAGGCCCTCTCTTCACTTTCAACATTTTTGGTTTTATTTTGATGTTCAGCTTTTGCTGATTTTCTTTTTTATCTCTACTAACGTTTCATTCTTATGTTTAATCAATGTACAAAAAGACAGACATGAAACCTAATACACCATCATATCTGCCAAATCAGGGTTAAAGATATTTTTCCCCAACTAGAAGATTTTCTATGGGTAAGTTATTGACTAACATATCATTCCCCAGTAAAAAAAGCAAAATAACTTTGGGTGAGACCCTACAAAAACGTGTATAAAGCTATGTATGCATGTATGAATCTGCAAGAGACAAAATATGAAAAGTAATTAGCAGATTTTATCCACATAGCCAATGTCAAACTGTCATAAAAATTACTTCATATTCAATCTGATGCTCTAAATTTAGAGTTTCAAAAGAGATCCTACTAAGCCATTGTACCCTTAAGAATGAAGAATACAAAGTGATGGCAACACTACTGCATTGTTTGTTCAATAACTTTTTGTTCAATAATTGTCCAATGACTTGCCAGTAAATCCTGTAAATTATTCTCAGCACAAGGAGAGTACAGGCGGTGTCATTTTGAATTTAAGTTGGAATAAGGAACACCACAGCTTTAGAAGAAACTATTAACAACTGTCACTACTAACAGAAACCAGTCTGAGAGGATTAATTTGCTCAGCTAGTTCATGTTAATCTTATCACATAAATTTCCTTGGTGCACTATTTTAAAGTAGTGTTGTTCATCTTATCATTTCAAAATTACACATAAAGACTTTTTTTTGCGCAAATTATCCAGCTCCCCACAGTGTTGGATTCGAAGAAGTCAAGACCAAGTGTAATGTTCAGGTGAAGGCAGGAGATAATTAGACTAGGGCATGGACATAATTTGGTCCTCATTTTAAAGTGACATATTCCATCTTCATTTTATGTGTTTCCGTTATTAATTTTGTCGCACTGTAATTATACCCTCTCACCAGTTGTGTCATTGCAGCATTACCACTAGAAGGCAAGTGTAGCAGTTTACATACATAGTTTCCATTACACATGTAGGTAATACATTTTTATAGTGGGAAATGTTGACAGGAAGTGCACAGAGACAAATTATTTTTTATACATTATAGACAGATGGGTCATCAATGCACCTCTTAGGGAAATTAGGCCTCAAATCAAGAATATTGTTCACCATCGCAAATTTTTTAAAATATCAAAACATTTTAAAGGCATTTTGGAAAGACTAGCTGATCTCCCATGGTATGATTCATGGTATTCTGCAGAAATGCAATTGTGTTTAACCTACTCAGGGTCTTTAAGGTTATTGTTTAGTATTGTTTCTGTGAAAATAGTTCAAATAGGAAAATTCTGAAGTCAATTACAGGCTTAGTGAAGAAGGTTTCCACAGATCACCAGTTGCTTATATAGTTCTCTGGCTCTTTGGAGAAAGACAGAGTAGCAAGTTACAAAGTAACAGGTGGTGTCATGGTGTAATTGATAGAGTACTACAATTCTAGCAATTTGGCTCCAGATTCAAGTCCAGGCAGAGCCTTGAATTTTCCAAATGGCTGTTCCTGTGTTGTAACTTCTATAGCAACAACTAACTAACTTTCCATTTTTTACTAAATACCTACAAAATAAAAGGAACACTGATATGTGATAGCTGTGCACTAGAAGTGAATGACACACGTATGCACACACACGCACACACACATACACACTGCAGGTTATTAACTGGCTGTCCTTTCCCCAAATATGACTGCTAGGCTCAGATAGCACAGACATTCCAACTTCTAAATTAACATGGTATTGGTGTTCATTCTCTTTTTTTAATAATTTTGAAATTAGATAGAGAAGAAATTTATATTTAGACAGCTTTTATAGCTAAAATCCAAATCAAACCTGCCTTTATTTTTATCTTATCAAGCATATATAGTAGTGCCACTCATAGCAAGCCAGAGGCTTCTCTGGGGATCACTACCTTGATCCACAAAAGCCTCTCCACCGAGAGGCTCTTGCGTTCTGACAATCATCACAATCCTCCAATTGCTTCATGATGATATGACTGAAATGGTCTTGAGTGGAAAATGTGAAACAGATACCTTCAAAATCCAGACTGGGATCAAACAAGGCTGTATGACCACCCCCATATTATTTACAATTTCCAAACAGTGGTTATTCATCTCATCAAAGATCAACTGCCCTCTGGTGTTATTTTTTTTTAATTCATTCATTCACGGGATATGGGTGTCACTGGCTGGGCCAGCATTTATTGCCCATCCCTAACTTCCCTTGAGAAGGTGGTGTAGTGCTGCCTTCTTGAACCTCTACTGTCCATGTGGTGTAGGTACACCCAAAGTGCTGTTAGGAAGGGAGTTCCAGGATTTTGACCCAGCAACAGTAAAGGAACGGTGATATATTTCCAAATCAGACTTGGAGGGGAACTTCCAGGTGGTGGTGTTCCCATCTATCTGCTGCCCTTGTCCTTCTAGATGGTATTGGTCGTGGGTTTGGAATGTGCTGTAGAAGGAGCCTTGGTGAATTCCAGCAGTGCATCTTGCAGATGGTACACACTGATGCTACTGTGCCCGGTAGCGCAGGGAGTGAATGTTTGTGGATGTGGTGCCAATCAAATGGGCTGCTTTGTCCGGGACGGTGTCAAGCTTCTTGAGTGTTGTGGGAGCTGCACTTATCCAGGCAAGTGGGGAGTATTCCATCACACTCCTGACTTGTGCCTTGTAGATGGTGGACAGGCTATAGAGTCAGGAAGTGGGTTACTCGTCGCAAGGTTCCTAGCCTCTGACCTGCTCTTATAGCCACAGTATTTATATGGCTAGTCCAGTTCAGTTTCTGACTAATGGTAACTCCCAGGGTGTTGATAGTGGGGGATTCAGTGATGGGAATGCCATTGAACATCAAGGGACGGTGGTTGGATTCTCTCTTGTTGGAGATGGTCATTGCCTGACACTTGTGTGGTGCAAATGTTACTTGCCACTTGTCAGCCCAAGCCTGGATATTGTCCAGGTCTTGCTGCATTTGGACATGGACTGCTTCAGTATCTGAGGAGTCGCGAATGGTGCTGAACATTGTGCAATCCTCAGCGAACATTCCCACTTGTGACCTTATGATGGAAGGAAGGTCATTGATGAAGCAGCTAAAGATGGTTGGGCCGAAGACACTACCCTGAGGAACACCTGCGGTGATGTCCTGGAGCTGAGATGACTGACCTCCAACAACCACAACCATCTTCCTTTGTGGTGGTATGACTCCAACCAGCGGAGAGTTTTCCCCCTGATTCCCATTGACTCCAGTTTCGCTAGGGCTCCTTGATGCCACACTCTGTCAAATGCAGCCTTGATGTCAAGGGCAGTCACTCTCACCTCACCTCGGGAGTTCAGCTCCTTGGTCCATGTTTGAACCAAAGCTGTAATGAGGTCAGGAGCTGAGTGGCCCTGGCGGAACACAAACTGGATGTCAGTGAGCAGGTTATTGCTAAGAAAGTGCCACTTGATAGCACTGTTGATTATCTTTTTCATTACTTTATTGATGATGGAGAGTAGACTGATGGGACGGTAATTGGCTGGGTTGGATTTGTCCTGCTTTTTGTGTACAGGACATACATGGGCAATTTTCCACATAGCTGGGGTAGATGCCAGTGTTGTAGCTGTACTGGAACAGCTTGGCTAGGGGTGCAGCAAGCTCTGGAGCACAAGTATTCAGTACTATTGCCGGAATATTGTCAGGGCCCATAGCTTTTTCAGTATCCAGTGCCTTCAGCCATTTGTTGACATTACGTGGAGTGAATTGAATTGGCTGAAGACTGGCATCTGTGATGCTGGGAACCTCCAGAGGAGGCCGAGATGGATCAACCACTCGGCACTTCTGGCTGAAGATTGTAGTAAATGCTTCAGCCTTATCTTTTGCACTGATGTGCTGGGCTCCTCCATCGTTGAGGATGGGGATATTTGTGGAGCCTCCTCCTCCAGTAATTGTCCACCACCATTCACGACTGGATGTGGCAGGACTGCAGAACTTCGATCTGATTTGTTGGTTGTGGGATTGCTTAGCCCTGTCTATCACTTGCTGCTTATGCTGTTTGGCATGCAAGTAGTCCTGTGTTATAGCTTCACCAGGCTGACACCTCATTTTTAGGTATGTCGGGTGCTGCTCCAGGCATGCCCTCCTGCACTCTTCATTGAACCAGGGTTGATCCCCTGGCTTGATGGTAATGGCAGAGTGGGGCATATGCCAGACCATGAGGTTACAGATTGTGTTCGAGTACAATTCTGCTGCTGATGGCCCACAGGGCCTCATGGATGCCTAGTCTTGAGTTGCTAGGTCTGTTCGAAATCTATTCCATTTAGCACAGTGGTAGTGCCACACAACACAATGGAGGGTATCGTCAATGTGAAGGTGAGACTTAGTCTCCACAATGACTGAGCGATGGTCACTTCTATCGATACTGTCATAGACTGACGCATCTGCGGCAGGCAGGTTGGTGAAGATGAGATCAAGTATGTTTTTCTCTCTTGCTGGTCCCCTCACCACCTGCTGCAGACCCAGTCTAGCAACTATGTCCTTTAGGACTCAGCCAGCTTGGTCAGTAGTGGTGCCACCGAGCCACTCGGTGATGGACATTGAAGTCCCCCACCCAGAGTACATTCTGCGCCCTTGCCACCCTCAGTGCTTCCTCCAAGTGGTGTTTAACATGAAGCAGCACTGATTCAGCTGAAGGAGGGTGGTACATGGTAATCAGCAGGATGTTTCCGTGCCAGTGTTTGACTTGATGCCATGAGACTTCATGGGGTCCGGTGTTGATGTTGAGGACTTCCAGGGCAACTCCCTCCCGACTGTATACCACGGTGTCGCTACCTCCGCTGGGCCTGTCCTGCCGGTGGTACAGGACATACCCAGGAATGATGATAGTGGTGTCTGGGACATTATCTTTAAGTATGATTCTGTGAGGATGACTGTGTCAGGCTGTTGCTTGGCTAGCCTGTGAGACAGCTCTCCCAATTTTGGCACTAGCCCCCAGATGTTAGCAAGGAGGACTTTGCAGAGTTGACAGAGCTGAGATTGTCATTGTCGTTTCCAGTGCCTAGGTCGATGCCAGGTGGTCCGCCGGTTTCATTCCTTTTTTTGACTTTGTAGCAGTTAGTATTAATTATCATCCAGATGAAAACTCTTTAGTTTCGGTCATCTCCATGCCAAAACTAAACTGATCACCATAGACATACATGATCTACAGTTTGTGAATGACTGCATTGTCAGTATCCACTTTGCACCAGATTTGCAAGTCATTCCTGATCCCTTCAATTCTGCACACAAGAAACTCGGCCTGTCCTTGAATGTTGCCAAGAACAAAACTAGCACTGGTCAGCCAAATATTCCACCTCCTATATATGTTGAAGGAGAAACTTTGGGGTATGTTGAGCACTTCCCATATCTTGGCAGCCACCTCTCTCAAAAGGCCACCATTGACAAGGAGATCTAATACCAGATCAGCTGGGCCAGTTTTGCCTTCTTCAAACAATGGAAGCAAGTGAATGACACCAAAGATCTTCAAAAGTCAACAAAAGTCCTTGTGTACAAAGCAGTTGTCGTCGCCACGCTCCTGTACTGCAGTGAGACCTGGACTGTATAAGCGATGCTAAAAGTGCTAGAGAAAATCCATCAGCAACGCCTCCGCCTCATCCTCCAGATCCAATGGGAGGACCATCAAACAAATGCTGGTGTCCTTCTTGAAGCGGGGTCCACAAGCATTCAGGCAAAACTCCTGAAATATTAACTTTGATGGACTGGACATGGTATCCAAATGGCCAAAGACCATCTCCCCCACCAGGTTCTATTTTTTCAATTCTCAAATTACCAACATTCCAGGGGAGGACAAAGGAAATGCTTCAAGACACTCTGAAGTTCTCCGTGAAGTGCGGTGGCATTGAACTTAATGACGGGGAGGAGATTGCTGCTAATCCTTCAGAATGAGAACAACTTGTATATCTAGCTGCGTCACACTTAGAGTGCCAGAGTCTTAATGATAAGGCAGAGCAGTGGCAGAGAAGGAAAGAAAAGGAAGCAAATCCTGCATGCTGGATCCCACTCTGGAACGTCCTGCCTCATCTGCCCAAACATCTGTGGGTCAAGTATGGGCATGTTCAGTCACACGAAGACACATGGCAGAAACTCATGATCCTGAGGAGATGTCATCCTCAAATGGAGGGACAGCCGATGACAAAGTACATTATACCATGTGATAATCTGCTTAAATGTAAGCATTCTTTTACAGCTACACATCTCATTGCCATTTGTGGGACATTATTGTGCACAAATTGGCTTCTGCATTTCCCTACATTACAACAGTGATCATACTTGAAAAGTACTACATCTGCTTTGAAGCACTTTGGGAACATTCTGAGGTCATGAAAATCACTATATGAATGCAAGTACTTTCTTTTCTTTTATAAAGTCTAATTGATATTAAGTAAATACTGGGTGAATTACTAGAAATTAGAATCCTGTCTTTGTTGTTCGTAGGTCAATTAACAGGCTGCAGAATTATGTTCACAGTGTTTTCTGTTCCCAGGAAACAGGGAAGTATATCGCTGCATTGTAAATGACTGCCTTTGTTTCTTCATACTTTTTTTTAGACACCAACTGTGACACAGTCAAGAAGCATTTTTGTACCAGGTGGCTGGGCTGTTTATAGATGCTTGACTCCCAAGTATAATGTCACCAGCTTAAGTCCCAAGGCTGTTTTTGTTTATACTACATTTACATTTCCAGTTGGACTTGCCTATCGGAATCAGGAATATAAACAAATTACTAGGATTGTTCTTTGAATACAAAAGGGAATTTAATAGAGGTATTCAAGCTCATGAAGGGTTTTGATAGAGTAAATATAGAGAAACTCTTTCGACTAGCAGAAGGGTCATAACCAGAGGACACCGATTTAAGTAACTGACAAAAGAACCAGAGAGAAGATGAGGAGTAATTTTTTAAGCCGTGATTCATCATCATCTGAAATGCACTGCCAGAGAGGGTGTTGAAAACAGATTGAACAGTAACTTTAAAAAGGAAATTGGATATACACTTAAAAAAAAATTGTGGAGGTATGGGGAAGGAGTATGGAAGTGGGAATAATTTGGTAGTTCTTTCAAAAAGCCAGCATTGGCACGATGGGACAAATTTAATTCCAAAGCACAGTACTGAGTGGCGCACCCTCAAAACAGGCGATTTTGGTTGATGCCTCCGAGAATAACAAAACACTAAGTTTAAATGTTGAAAGTGGCATGCTTCTAAAATTAATGGCAGACTGAACAACAGAAGTATTCATGTGCACCTTGTACATCCAACAAATTGTTTTGCAGCTTTCACCACTTAAACTATTGCAAACAACTATCTTAAGGCCATATATGTACTGCTTCCAAACACTAATTGTTTTCAATTTGAACAACCTCTTGCAGAAGGGCTGTGCAATACAAAAACAGGATGGTTTCTATAGCACATGGACCAGAAATTGGTGATACAGAACCACTTCCTGAAGTTGCCTGTAAGCAAACTTACTTTCCTCAGCTATCTGTATCTGTGGTCATTTCTCAGCCACGCACTAGATGGAGTACTACACAATAAAGTTGTTCCCTTGTTCACGGAGGAGTTATAATATGTCTGCTGAAAACTTCTGTTTCCTGAACATACAGTCCTTATGGCACAGACAAAGCTGCCTACTCTTAAACACCAAAATAACAAGACTGCAAGGACAGGGATATAGGAAGCAGAGAGACAATAGGGCCTTAGCCTTCTCTCTCTAAAAATATAGATCTACATTACCAGAAACTACTGTACAAAACGCATTACACAATTTACACTAAAAATCTACACCATGTTGATTCCATTTAGTGCTTTTTAGTGTTTCTCTTTAATGAATTTACTCAGGTCAACTGCAAAGGGTTCTAAGTGCTCCTGTTATCAATTACCCAGAATCAAAGATAGGTTTCCAACTAATTCTTCTCACTAGAAAAGGTTTGATTTGTGGAGAATCCAAGCTCTGCTTGGAGGAGAATCCTTCTTCTATGAATTTCCTTTCCTCTCTGTAAATCTGGCATCCCTGTGCCTTTCTACATTTACATAGCACTCTCATTTTACTGACATAGACCAAGCATATTTTAACATTAGCATTACAAGGAACAAAAGGTTTCTAACATGAAACAGGGAGAATCTAATAGTTAATGTGGAATGCAGATGACTAAATAAAATGTAGCATTTATTTTCCACATTTTTTATTTTTTGTTTTGAATGTTTCATGAGACTGAATCACATTTGTTAGAGATCCCATTAGCAGAATACATTTACAATTCAAAAATATTTTGAATAAATGTAATTTCAATTATTACTATTAAACACAATGTCATATAGGACTAGATTTTCCTTGAATCCATTTTTACAATGCAAAAGCCTTTAAATGAGAGCACCCCTGTGCCAAGCAAGGTATTCATTAAGCATGCAGTGTAAAATTAATAGGTTCCAAGCAAATGCTCACTTTAAACAAACTCACATGGTGCCCATTAACAATTTTTTAAGTGTTTCATTTGGTTGCCTTTTATATATAAATTGAACTGCAGATGCTGACTAATGAAACACACCCTTTGTAGTTACTGACATCTCAGTTCTTACAGGCACAGGCAAAAAAATTATCAAGCCTCAGTCACCAGCAATATAGGCTACACTGTTAATCAAGCATTGACTGCAATATAGAGACAATTGTTTATTACAATAACTTGGATTTATATAGCACCTTTAGCATAATAAAAGGTTCCATGGCACTTCACAGGAATGATACAACATTTGACACAAAACACACGAGGAGATATTAGGACAGGTGATCAAAAGCTTGGTCAAAGAGACAGATTTCCAGGAGCATCTTAAAAGGAGGAGAGAGCTAGGCAGGGGTGAAGGGAGGGAATTACAGCTGAGGACACAGCTGCCATTAGTGCAGTAATGAAAATCGGGGTTGTGCAAGGGATCAAAATTGGAAAAGTGCAGACAAATTAGAGGGTTGTACAGCTAGAGGAGGTTACAGAGATAGGGGCAAGGCCACAGGATTGAATACAAGGACAAATATTTTAGAATCAAGACTTGGCCAGACCAGGAACCAATGTAGATCAGCGAGTACGGGAGTAATCATTGAATGGGATTTAGTGAGAGTCGAATACGGAGTACAGAGCTTTGGATGAGCTCAAGTTTGTAGATGGTGGAAGGTGATAAGTTGGCCAGGAGAGCATTGGAATAGTTGAGTTTAGAGGTAATAAATGAATAGATGAGGGTTTCAGCTGCATGTTCAGAGATGGACACTATTACAGACCACCTTCCCTTTCCAAATTTAAGTCATATGGTGTAGAACTCAGCAAATATTATTTTACAACAAAACTGTGCACCTTACGTCAGCACAACAGAAGACCACTTTTCTATTCCAGGAGACTACAATCCTACTACGCAGAATTAAGTTGGATTTGATCTTCCTTGTGCACAAATAATTTTTGAAGCTTCTGAAATCATTGCTACAAAACCCTTTAACAGGTACTCCAATTAGATGTCAAAAAACCTTACTTTCAAAAGTGTGCCAAAGAAATCCAGCAGCACTAAATTGTACTAAACCATCACCTAATAAATGTGTGGCCAGGGATAATGATTATCCAATTCCTTCAAGTATTATGCTGAATTTGCCTGAACCAACAATTCAAATGCGCTTTTACAACTGCCACTTCTTTGGTTGGAACCACAGGAGACATAGCTCATAAGTCTGCTTCCCATATTTACATTTGTTGAATCGGTTCCTTTATAACAGAGGGAATTGACAGCCTACATTTTATTTAAGTTACTATTCGTCAAGATAAGTGCTCCTTTAGGAGTGCATACTAAGGGGGCAGGGTTGGAATTTTAACTCTCTGACCCAGCAGATGCGGGTAGCTGTATGTGGAAGGTAGTTCCCTGCCTGGAGGTAGGTCTGATTCCAATCAGGTGGAGTTGCTGGAAAAGAGGCTGCAGGGCCAGTTAGGTTAGAGTCCTGACCCAAGAGTGGGAGGAGGCGGGGGGACTAGACAAAGGAATCAGAGGCCCCCTTGGAAGGGGGAGGTAAGGGGAAATATCAGATGCCTCAGTGGGGGCCATGGGGTGCAAATTGGAGGCCTTTGGTATGGGGAGGGGTTGCAAGAATCAGAAAGGTCAGGGAGGATCTGAATGTCATTTGGGGGGGGTGGGGGGGAGTTCACAAGGCAAGTACACATGATCCAGGAGGTCAATGGAAATGCACTCACCCCCTGGATCAACAGTTCTCGCCTCCCTGTAACTGCTGGCTTTTCCGAAGCTCAGGAATCCCAGCTGTCCAAAGCTAAATTTAAAATGATGCATAAATATGAGGCACACAGCCTCAATACAATATTGAAATTGCCAACCTGCCTCTGCTGAAAACAGAAATGAGCGGGCTGGGGGCAGATTGAGATTGGCATTCAGATTTTTAACACTTTATTCTCCCAAACCTGCCTCATTTTTTTCAGATTAAAATTCCTCCCAAAGCGTCAGCTGGTAACATTCTAAGCTGCGAGTCAGAAAGTTGCAGCTCAAGCCTCACTCCACTACTGGAGCACGTTTGGTTTGACATTTCAGTGCAGCACTGTGGGAGTGCTACATTGTCAGGGGTATTGATCTTCAGATGAAACATCCGAGGTTCATATTCTGGGATGACATGCCAAGGAGATTTCTCATCACTGATGGTTATGGGAACTTTGCCTGCAAATCAAGCACTTGCCAAAATGAAAACACATCATATGCCTTTTGACTTTCCCTCTCTTACTTGTAGATGTACTCCCAGGCAGCCTCACAGATATCAGGGATCTCACGGATTAGTCAATTACGGGCTTAACCCTGCAATGACAGGCAAGCCAGGACATCCATATACTGAGCCAAATCATTTTAAACTTAAAATTAAATTTGAATCTTGAAGCTCTGAGTCATTTAGTTTTAACAATAATATTTTGGGGAAATTTAGTTTTAACATGGATTTGTTCTACACAGAGTTGATATTCAATAGGTTCCATTGTATAACAAAAAAACAAACTGTTCACTCCCCAGCTTTGGGCAGAGCAGTTTCTTCTTCCTTTCTTGCAAAAGCTCTCTTTTATAAACTTTGGTTGCACAATCACTTCCTTCTATTTTGTCACATGCCTGTGGTACAATCTTTAGGACATGTAAAGGGGAAGTTTATTTGACAGGGCCTCTGTGAAGCTCAACAATATGTTCTCATGTTGGAAACAGGCAAGGTTTTCAGAATCAAACTCTGGGGAGTTTCCAAAGCTCATACCATGCTCATTGGCCCATTGAAAGGGCCACTTTCTCTTTATTCCAAATCAAAATGTTTAATGTTACTTTGTTATTGGGGTGCACAGGAATTTTACAATCAACCTCAGGTCACTTTTGCTGCTTTGGAAGTTGAACAGTACATACAGGTACATACACTGAGGACGGACAGTTCATCACACTAGGGTACAGACATTAGTTTGCGAGATCAGAGTAAATTTTTGGCAGGGCTCAGGTCATTGAAGGAGAAAGAGCGAGCAGTCTCTTCCTGGCTATTGGGAAGTCATAAGCCAAGCCACTTTCCTTCACCTCCAGAATATTGCCTTCTTATGCCCTACATCTTCCCTACTGCTGTTGAACTCTTAATCCATCCATTCTTTAAGGTTTGAAGTTCTAAATGCTCCTTTTGGTGCTTTCCCTGCCCCAACCTGCAGAAATGTTCAGAACTTTGTGACCTGTGGCCTCTCCTGCAGAACCCAGTAGGCCCATCCTCCAAACTGGCCTACTGCTCCCAGCAAATTGATAATATTCTCAAGCTCACTTTGAAATACCTCCAGGTCTTTGCTCCTTCTTATCTATCTGATCCTTTTCAGTTATATATTGCATCAAGTGGCCTTTGCTTCTTTGACACCAGCTCCTTACCTCCTCCATTCCACCATCAGTGACTGCTCCTTCAGTCACCTGCCTCCTTCTGGAATTCTCACTAAGCCTCTTCATCTCCCTATTTCCCTACTTCTATTATTAAAATCCTCCTTAAAGGCCTCGCTTCTCTTCATCAAATTATCACCCTCCAATGACCCCAACCCATTATCAAGTGTTTTATGGAATTTATTTTTGTGAGGAACATCATTGTTTTATTTTATTTACCCAGATAACAATGATGACTTACCAAAGTAATCAACTGATTGTAAAATGGTATGGGAATTTCTAAGGATATGGTACATTTATTTTATAAATGAAATTTATGTTTTCTCCTATTTGTGGTAAGAATGCCCCATTGTTAATATTATGGGGGCGCATCTTGGAATTCTGTTTTCCAGTTACCTCAAATCAAATCTGAACCTTCCTCCCTAAAATTTTCAATCTCTCTACCTTTTCTTCCACTTTCAAATCCCCTCAAAATCTAAATCTTTAACTGAATCTTAACTCTTTCTAGTCCCTCCCTAGCTTGTTCAGTGTCCAGTTTCCTTACACTTATTTGTGAAGTGTATTAGACTGTTTCTTTCGATTAAAATCCACTATAGATCCAAGACAACAAACTACCTGGACCACCTCATACTTAGAGCAGCCAATAGCATGCAACAGCTATCCACCTCACTTCTTCCCAATGGAAAAACACTTAGAAGGAGCAGAGTGTGAGAATGTATGTGGTCACAAAGTGGAAGCTGTGCCATACATTATATAACAGCAAAGGTGTCCAAAAATATTGCAGCCTGTTGCATTTTACAAAACTTCACCTGCAAACTATATAGAAACTATATATATTGCAGCACACAGTTATGGAAAATAAAATGAGATTACTCATTCTCCAAGTTGCTCCAGGAGTTTATTTTTGAAGTGTTTAGTGAAAAATACTTAGAGATTCTGATGCTAGGTTAAGATAAGGAAAAGCTTCTTCACCCGGGTGGTAGACAACTATGGACCAGGTGCTGAAAGGTGGGGTTAGAAAGGGCGGCTAGTTTTTTCTTTTGGGTTCTATGGTTCTATATCGAGTGCATGTGGAAATGACTGTTGTGTTTTGGTAGTTCATGCAGTTAAGTAAAGGTTTTGTCTGTGATAGACTTCCAAAGATTTGGCTGATTTGAGCCGACATCTCTTCTGCAAGTATTTGATGCTGCATATATTCCACCACCTACCACACGGCGAAGTTATGTAAAATACAGTAGGCTATAATAATTTTACATACCTTTGTTGGGTGCAATGCAGCAAGCCCCCAGTCATTCTTTAAGATACCAATAGTGTACTCAGCCCAAATTCCAATCGCAGTATAAACCTCATTGTATTTATATTTCCAACTTGTCCTTGAGTTTGTCAAAGAAGTGAGCGAGCCTTGACTACAGTGGATAGTCTTCTCTTCTCTACCCATCTGTCCAGTTTTCCTGACCCTTTAAATAGCCATGGAATCATAAAATGATCAATCATGACAACTGCCAAAGTAGGGAAGCAATCATATGGATAATTTTATAGCTATGGTCACAAACTAGCTGCACAACAATGGTGGAAACAAATTTTATTCATGAAAGTGGTATAAGAATGGAAGCTGGTATTTCTACTAACAATAATGCACTTTGGGAATTCCAGCCAGAAAGTAAAAGAAAAGGTCTTATTTTCAATTAGGAAAGCACAAACAGGGCAGCTGGACAAACAGGGCATCTGTGACCAGCATTAAGGAAATGTGCACAGCAGGTTGGATTATTGGGCAGATATTTTCTGCTGCTCCTTGCAATGTAAGCATTGCATAAGTATTTAAGGCGGTGGTCAACTTAACTGTAGCCAAAATAACGATCCCATTTACTGAATTAAATTGGAGGAATTTAAAAAGTTCCATTTTTTCCTCTTTGGGGTAGCTACACCTCCACATCTACGTTTTATATGATTTTTTTCAGATAAAGATATCTGGGAATACACTAATAGCAGCACAGGGGCATGTCATCATTCATCGCCATTACTGTAAACACAACTGTATCGCATGCCTCCTGCAATACCCACTCTCCAGGATCTGCATTAGAGGATTGTCTTTAGGGATACCAATTGCTCCACTCAAGGGTCTACACAACAATCATTCCCTGAGCTCATTACTCTTAACAAAAAAGTGACTCTGTGGAGTAGAAATTGCTCTTGGGTACTAGTGTGAAGCAGGTTCTATCATGTCATGGAATTGAATATTGGGTGATACATGTAACAGGCGGCTAATTTTCTGCTAACGTCCAGGATGAACTTCTATTCACAAAGCCCGCTTTGAGATAAAATTGCTATAAATTGAGTGAGAGGGCAGAATTTTCCTGCAGGCTTTGGGACTCTGATATTGGGACCAAAAGGCATAATGAACCCGCATTTGCTGCCAGGGAGACTGGCAGAGCAATCTTCCAGGAGGCAGCCTCAGAGATAGCCATCCTAATAAGGAGAGCAGGTGGGCTCCCAATACTTCCAGCCCAATCAGAGGCCAGTATAGGTGGGCACTGCTGAGGCAGATTAGAGACCATAGAGGCACCCTTGCTGGGCTGCAGAACACTGATCAAAAAACAGGCACCCACACTGGTAGGTGAGTGAGGCTGTAGGGGAAACAACTCTGCTTGATCAGTCTTGGCATGATTACTGTTTTTTAATATAAATGCAGCCTCTTCTTTGCTGCATGGAACCTCTTGACTCAAATGCCCCCATAGCCCTCCCTCAACCTCCCCCCCGCCCCACCCAGCATGTCAGAATGAGGCCACCTCCATTGAGTGGGTGGCCTCTGCATGTGACAGGAAGGCTCTCCCTGCTGCCTGCAAATTGGCAAAGAGGGCACAAAATCACCCAAATTGGGGTCTCGACCATTTTAATCAGCTGCCCACCTCTGTGGAATGGGCAGCTGATCTGCTTCCCAGGTCATCCCTGGTAAACTTAGTCATTGATTTATTTCCTGACAGTGACAAGCCACTCCATGCAGCACAGTCAACACTCCCTTAGCCACGCACTACATGATGCAGCAGCAGCTTATCATGGCCACATGCAAAAGCCCAGGTCCTAAGTATTCACACTTTATTTTGTGTTGTATTGTTTGTTCTATTGATATAATTCAGATTAATATTCCAAAAGCAGGTATAGAACCTCACACAAGCTAAAGGAGAACAACAGCATGTAGAATCCCAGGATTAATTTGCTAATCTTCCTCAGGTGTTAGCAGCAGTGGATAAACAGGATTTTTCACCAGCAACACCAGGTACTGGGTGTCCACTGATTTATGCAAAAGCTAATCATAATGAGTTATGGGCTTTTCACACTTGCAGCAGTATTCCCATAAATCACCATCACAGTAAAGGATCATTCAATTTAGTTTACAAATTAATTATTTTCTGCACATGTTAATGTGTAGATATTATTTTCATAAAGACTTCAGTGTCATCACTAGGCTTTCATTACAGTAGTGGGTATGTGGAATTTTCATAATGTGTCTACAAACTGGGAAAGCACCCAGCAGTACAATCATAGATTTTTTTCCCAAAATTCAGAGAGTGTCTGGTTGTCACTGATTGTGATGATGCTGGCTGCAATGTTCACAAAGAGTGCATCACACAACTTTTTAAAAATTCATTTACATGCTTAGTCCAGTTGATTTTCTGGTCAATATTGGCTCTCAAGATGTTAATGGTGGAGGAATCAACAATGACAATACCACTGAATGTCATGGGGAGGCGATTAGATTTCCTCCTGTTGGAGATGGTCATTCCCTGGCACACATGTGGCACAAATGTTACTTGCTACCCAGCAGCCCAAGCCTGAATGTTGTCTAGGTCTTGCTGCATCCTGGTATGGACCGCTTCATTCTGAGGCGTTTCTAATGGAACTGAACACTGTGCAATCATCAATGAACATCCCTGCTTCTGACCTTATGATGGAGGGAATGTCATTGCCAAAGCAGTTGAAGATAGTTGGGCCAAGCACACTGCCCTGAGGAACTCATGTAGCCATGTCCTGGGGCTGTAGTAATTGGCCTCCAACAACTACAATCATCTTTCCTCTGTTCTAGGTACGACCCTAGTCAATGGGGAGGCTCCTCCACACCACTCCAACCCTCAACGTCACCATGATTCTCATTGACTTTAATTTTTGCTAGGGCTCCTTGAAGACGCAATCAGTCAAATACTACCTTAACATCACTCTAACCTTACCTCCAGAATTCGACCCCTTTGTCTATCTTTAGGTCAAGGTTGAAATGAGATTTGGTGAAACCAAGACTGAGCATTGGTTAGCAGGTCATTGATGACTAAGAGTTGCATGACAGCACTGACAACAACCTCTTCCATCACTTTGCTGATGGTTGAAAGAAGGCTGATGGGGCAGTAATTGGTTGGATTGAATTTGACCAGCTTTTTGTGGACAGGACATACTTGGGCAATTTTCCACTTTGTTGCGTAGATGCCAGTGTTGTGGCTGCATTGGAATAGCTTGGCTAGAGGCGTGGCTGGTTCTGGAGCACATTAAAGGATATTGTGCAAGTGTGTTTTTTTTAAGATTGTGCAGAAATACTAACAAGTTAAATATAAAGTCTAGCGATAACTACCAGAAAACAAGCTTGAATGCACAGGAAATTTATTCGGGACATTTTAACTTGTATTATTTTTGACCTAGTGTAGGATTAGCCAATTTTCAGTTCAATTCAGGTTTATGCTCCAGCAGTTCCCTTCCCTTACTGTTCAACAAAATTAAGTGCCTAGTTGTCTTCAATTACACAAGCAACTCCATGATAGGTCTATGGTAAGTTTAGTGTATAACAGGACTGTGAAAACACCTGATCTCACACGTACACGTTCTTTTCTTCAAAACCATAAATAATGTAAACATAACAATGCAGGTGAGAATATGCTTTTTAGCAATATTTTTTCACACTGAATTATCATCATCAATCTCAGGAGCACACCTTTCCAATATAAGAGGATGTTTCCATTTAAGAACACGGGATCAGGAATAAGCTATTCAGCCCCTAAAGCCTGTTCCAACATAGCTCATCTACAATGATCATCCAAGATTAAATTCTCATCCCCTTAGCGATCTCGGACACTCTGGACAAGTTGTGAAAACTGAGTGCCACTCAGTGCCAAATTTAAAGCAGCTTGATGGGGTACAGTCATTCGGATGATCTTCAAAATACCTTTACTTTAAAGTAAGAGATATCACTCATGCACTACTGTAACTGCGAATCTGATGCTGTTTGACTGCCTCCTTTGCATGTGTGAGGTATTATTTTTGATTTGATTATTTTTCACCCATTCTCCACTGTCACCATTGATCTTGCTTCTGCAGCTGGGAACAGCAGGTTACAGGAGGAATGGAGTTTTAGAAGTTTCGATGACCAGTAGCAGCACTTCCTCTCAGTCATATGGTTCAGGGAGGGAGAGTTTACCAGCTTATACTCTTCCAATGTGCAATGCAAGAATAGGCAATAAATGGGGCCTTGTCAGCAATGCTCACATCCCATGAATGAAGAAACAAAAAATACACTTGGCTAGGAAGTGGCTGCACTCATGGTCCAGACTGGTTTGAACAGGATTAGATTTGTAGTTACAGTGGTGTAAGGGTGATATCTAGTACTTTCAAGTGAAAGTACTTTTAAAGGTCTTCCAAATAAGTACCACTGTACCATACCAAGCTGCCTGAAATTTGGCACTGAGCAGCACTCAATTTTGACAACTCAGCCATAGTGTCTGTTGTCACTAAGGGGTTGAGAAATTAATCCTGGTTGAATTTTACATATGTGCCATGATTTAATTGCCTATGATATACTCCAGCTCAGGTGTTACCCCCTCTTGACTACCCCCTCCCAACCCCATCCCCAAACCAAGGGCCCCCAATCCCTCCCCGACCAAGAACCCCGGTCTTACCTCTAAGTCTGGTCACTATGGATCTTCTTCCCGCTATTGCTTGTAGTCCCAGCAGCAGTCACTATTGAGTTCTGGAGCTGCTGGGGCTACTCAGATTTCAAGGGCAGGACTTCCTTTCCTTGAGGGGTCGAAGTCCCAAAATTACCTTGTTAAGACTGTCCCCAGTGTATCATCGCTGCGGGGCTGTCATTTTTTTAAAATTTAATCAGCTCATGATCAACTTTTCTACTGGGTGTGGGGGGAGGGGTGGGGGGGGGGAAGCAATATTCCTCCCTGTAAAATTCAGGCCTGTGTTTTGATTCCAGTATCTAAATCATAACAAAATGGTGGACAACAGTGATCCCAGAACTGATCCTTGTGGGACCCTACTTCCTACCTTCTGCAACTCTGAATAGCTGCCCTTTACAAATGCTGTCTCAATTGTGAATCCTGAATAAGAGTACTTGTTTGAAATAAAGTTTATTTGAGTTGTGGCATATCCAAAATACAGTTACTTTTGCAACATGAAAATACTTTTTTTATTCCAATTTATCTCCTCATTAAGAAAGTGTGGCGGAGGGAAAACAGTTGTTCCAATATGACACTACATCTACCCCCTCCCCACCTACCAGGGAGACTATTTATTATATTGCAAGAAGAAGCCAAAACAATCTGTTTTTTCTCTCTCCCGCAGATGACTCAGTGGGGACTGGCAAAACTTGGCCTCTAGAGAAAACCACACCCCAAGGGTAGCAGAATAGAGAGAACTAAGATTTATGACTACATTTCAAGCACAGATGTCCTAGCAACAAATTCAACACTGCTAATATCTTGCTATTACTTTCCATACAAGCAGCAAGTTTTATTAAAGAAGGAGAATCCTCTTTATCTAACTCAGTTTTGTTTTGACCATATTGTGCACCATTTAAATTTTCTGTCAATCCTTGGTTGGTCGCTTAACACCGTACAACATTGTCCCAACTGAGAGACCTCACAGTGACAGCTGTGTGTCAATAATGCTCGAGTCTGCCTTGAGGAGATATGCAAGATGAAAAACTTTCCAAAATTTGCTGAAGCAGACAGACTGTTCCTGACAAGGTCACTGAACAAATGTGCAGATGAAAGAGAACTGCAGGTGCAAACCAACATCTATCCCAATACCATGGTTTTAAGAAGCTTTTACTAAGTACAATGGACAAAGATCAAATACTCAGTCACCAGAACTTTTGTTAATTGCACTCAAATAATATCTTTCCAGATACAGTAAAAGTTAGTTAGTTTATCTCACAATCCTAATATAGTTAGGATTGATAGATGCATAACACTTTTAGCAGAATATTGACATTTACATCTCTTTACCACATAAACCATGAAAGGTGATGGCTGTTTAATTTGGCATAGACATTTAAGATGTACAAGCACCAAAATTCTTCATACAGCCACCACTAAAAGTGTTGAGAGCTTGACTAGGCTGAAAAGGCATTCATTCCTTCCTGCACAAATCAGCATTAAAAAAATGGCTGGCAAACAGGTGCAAAAATCCAAGAATTGCTTGAAAAGGATCTGGTTAGGAAATGGTATATATGATTTCATTAAGAAAAGTTGTTCAACAATTTTGGCAATGCTATATCTGTAACACCAGCCTAACACTTGACACAACACATCAGGAATTAAAGCACTTTAGATACACAATGTTGGACAGATGTAATCTGGTCAGTGACTTTTCTTCAAGCACATTAGTAATATTGGGGTTGCTCAATTGTTTGAATTGTGACTCAGCAGACAGTAATATTAAATATAACATCAGCTGCTTACTGTGCAGTTAACAACAAGTGCTTCACTCACGAGCACTAAAATCTACTGAGCTGTACATTAACGAATTAAGAGGCTGAGCCCAATAAACTGATTAGATGCTCCCCCATTCAAAACTGGTTAGAAACTCCCAGTTTAAAAGCTCTGGAGTATTGATGCATTAATCAGTCATGCCTAAAAATAATGCCATGACTTGCAACAGCACAAAAATCAGGTATCACCCAAGTAATTTGGATAAAGCAGGTCTGACTATATTTCCCTTTAAGGGGCTGCCTTTTACTTTATCCCTAATTTTGTTAATTTAGTTTATTTGTTTGTAGCTGAAAAGAGTTATATTCTACTATGTCAAGAACATTTCCTTTAAAATATAGTTGCCCATGCAGAAATTTGACAACATTGAATTTACTACCAATTACAAGCAGCTCAGGGGAATTTCTTTTTAGATCTGTGGTTGGTGAAAGAAAAGTAAGAAATAATTTAACCCATTAAAATAACTGGCTTCCTTTACCAATTAGCAATTTATTACAAAAGGTAACTACAAATCTATTGATCTAAATATCTTTCCCACCGCCCCCACCCCCGCTGCCCAAATCAGCTACGTATTCACACTATAAGATAATTTGCTGACCTCAAGGGCAGGATTTTGGCTTCGGCATGCGGGTGTGGTCAGTAGGCCCATGAGCAGCCGGGAAACGGGCAGCCACCCGCAACTGGCCCCCAACCGAGATTTCACGCTGGCCAGCCAATTAACGGCCAGCCAGTGTGAAAGGTGCACCGAAAGGCTCAGTGCTGCTGGGGTGGGGGCGGGAGGAGGGCGGGTGCTGAAGTCAGCGCGGGTGAGGGGGAGTGCTCACAGAAAGCTTCCTGAAGGCAGAGAGCTGCCTCAGCGAGCTGAAGAATTCAAATCCAATAATAAGATTTTAAAATCTGGAAAAAATGCCCACGCATCAGAAACAGTCACCTGAACATATACAAGATGAAAATTCTGCGCAAACATTTTTAAAAAATTAATATCGGAAACCTCATCCCGCCCTTGGATGAGGTTTCCTCAAAAAGGCAATGGCTTCCTGGCCGATTTGCCCGCCCACCAACCGTAACGTTGGATGGGCAGTGAAAATTCACAGTTGATTAATACATTAATGGCCTTAATAGGCCTCTTAATTGTTGGCGGGCGCACTGCCAACTCTTATGCGTGCCCGCCGACCGAAATATTGTGTGAGTGCGCAATGACATCGGGACACTCGCCCGATGTCATCACGCGCTACTTCACACTCGAGTGTGCACTCACACGCCGAGCAAAAAATTCTGCCCCAAGTGTTTCTAAAACAGTGGTCTGACTGTATTAAATATACTGAGTTTTCTACCCACTATTCCCTTAGCACAGACCCCATTTTTTCTTCATTAATACAGAGGGCCACAAACTTGGAACATAATTGGTCCAGAGATTCATCACCAGATTTGGTCCGTCTGCATCAGCCATGCCTTGTTCTTATCTAAAGCCTCTTATTATTCTAGGAACTGAGAAATCTCACAGCACAGAAGGCAGCAACACGGCCCCTCATGCCTGTGCCAGCTTTTTGAAAGAAGTATCCAAATCTTTCCATAGCCCTGTCCCTTCCCATTGTCCTGAAAATCTTTCCTTTAAGTTTTCATCCAATTCCCTTTTGAAAGTTACTACTGAATCTGCTTCCACAACCCTTTCAGGCAGTGCATTCCAGATCACAGCTCACGAAGTAAAAATTCTCATTTTCCATTTGGTCCTTTTGGCAATTTAAATCTATGTCCTCTGGTTTGTCAATCAGGATGAATTCTGGGTGGGGACCCTGTCAAGGTGCACACTGAGGAGTTAAAATTTTATAGCATGCAGGGAAACCAGTACTTCCAGTCTTCCCATCCAAATCTTTGCCCCTCCCCTGCCTCAGTAACTCTCAATATTCAGGCCGCTATGTTTCCTAATAATATTCAAATAAATTTTAATGAGCTTTTCAGGAGGAAGTTCTTTAGCTGTGAGAACAGGACCGTGATACAAGAAGCAAAAATCTAGTAATAAATATCTTGAGGCA
This sequence comes from Cetorhinus maximus, assembly GCF_964194155.1. Classification (NCBI taxonomy): domain Eukaryota; kingdom Metazoa; phylum Chordata; class Chondrichthyes; order Lamniformes; family Cetorhinidae; genus Cetorhinus; species Cetorhinus maximus. Next base: position 96,162,211 of record NC_135890.1, read on the forward strand.
GCAAGGAATTAGCAATAGCCTCATCTGATAATTTCCTGTTTGCTTCAGTTGATGTTGTTCTTGTCCAAGTTTCTTTTGTTGCTAAGTGTGCCTCACACAGTAGCCAAACTATTAGCATGGTTTTCATAACTTTGTACATTGGCTGTCAAACTGAACACCTGGAAAGCATCAAATTCAAGTAATAAAATGTTGTTAAAAACCTATGAAGAGTTAGGCCTTTGCCAACTAGCACAATCCCAAGAAACAACTGAGTGAATATTCAAAAACAATGCAACAGTCCTAAAATGAGACAATTCTTTGATTTAATATACATCTATTCATGTTGAGAAATTGGTTTGATCTAGTATGGCTATGTATCGATGTTTTTTTTTGTCTGTTAACCAGTGCTAATCCTGTGCTGGTCAACTACATAAAATGGATAACATTTTATTATGCAACTATTTAATTTTTAGTTTAGAAAAGCTGCAGTCAACTTGAGATCCTTGCCTTGGAGCAGAGGAAGCACAATTTCAAACCAAATGATCATAATCACCAATAAGATATCCAATCCTAGGTTTCCGTTCACTATTGTAACACTGTAAATAAATTAATGTCAGAATTAAAATAACACCAACCTGAAAGTCTGGGCTCCAATATCTTTACTGGTCAACTAGCAACCTAAACATTCATGTCTAAGTTCTTGCTTAGTTATGTTTTCAATAGGAGAATCTATTTTAAGAATAGTTTACTGGACAGTTATGTATCATGCCGAGGTAGCACCAAATGAGGAGGTAACTATGTACCCACAATTCCCACATTAAGCATGTCCTGTGAAAGGGAGAGATGTTCTTGTGCATCTTCCGTGGGAATTATTCACTTGCATATCCTTTGTGTAGTAAAATGTATGAATGGTGAATTATAACAGGGACAATGATAGAATGAATATTAAAATAAATTACAATAACAAAATGTCAGCGTTAACTCCAAAATGGAGAGGTTTCAATGCTAAAATGTAAATTTAAAAGTGTAGTTTACCTTTGCTTTGCGTTCTTTCCTTTCCCACCATTCATCAAAAGTCCTAAATGCCACCATCTCAACCATTTTGCGATTCAAATCTCGCTTCATTATGTTTTTAAGTTCCTTCATAACCACCAGTAGGACTCCATCAATGGTGGCCTTGTGAGGATCCTCTTTCTTGACTTCATATCCAGGTGGTGGGACGGTGGGATCAAACTTTGGCAACGGAGTCCATTGCTGACCATGAGCAAGACTTGAATTCACAAGATATGGGCGATATGGCTGCATATTTCCAAACTGCAAGCTCATTCCACCAGCTATGAAAGGTGGATAAGGAGATGGCCCTTGACCTTGCATCATACGGCTCAACATCTGAGTCTGCATCTGAAAGGACATCTGCATGCTCCCCCATTGGTTGCCTATACAGTTCATTAGATCCATGGACATCATTGGATACATGTTGGGAGGGAATGGATGAAGGTGAGGAAGCAGGGGAGGGGGAGGTGGTGGTGGTGGCGGAGGCGGCGGTGGAGGGGGTGGAGGTGGCACTCCGGGAGGGCACAAGTCGGGTCGAGTAGGAAGCGGAGGGGGTGGAACAGCAACAGTGGGATGGGTTGGAGGTGGTGGGGGAGGGGGAGGAAGAGGTGGCGGCAATGGAAATCCAGTTTGAGGTGGTGGGGGTAGTGGATGGAATCCTGGCGGTGGTATGGGTATAGCAGAAGCAGAGGAGCTGACCACAATAGTTTCCGAACATTCTGCACTGGTTATTGGACTCGTATTTGTTTCGTCATCTGATATCTCCATGTCTTCCCCTGACGACTGTTGGCTCTGTTGAAACAAGGAAATTAAAATAATCTTAATAATTGTACTTTTTAAAATAGAATAGAAAACATATGTAAAATTATATAACCTTTTAAATTATCAAGTTATTTATCTCGTACTGAAATAGGGATTACCATTGTTTAACTGAACATGATACATAATATAAATATTTTAACTAAGAACAGTAATATCTCTTGGTTTAGTATGCTTGATCTCAAATTATACATTTGTAGGAATTAATGTTTACAACTTTTATGTAAACTTTTAAAAATGGTTCTCAAATGTTTCCACTTTATTGCAATCTTTATTTTATCTCACACACCATCCTGACTTGGAACTATATCACTGTTCCATCACTGTTGATGGGTCAAAATCCTGGAACTTCCTTCCTGGCACTACACTGTGGGTGTACCTACGCCAAATAGACTGCAGCAGTTCAAGAAGATGGCTCACCACCACCTTCTCAAGGACAATTACAAATGGGCAACAAATGCTGGCCTTGTCTACGATGCCCACATCCCACGAAAAAAAAGTATTGCTTGGTTTACATTTTGTGAAGTTTAGTACAGGCTGGCTAAAAAAATTTTATATTTCTATTCAGGAAACTTCTGGAACTTGGCAACATCCAGAATGAAACAACTTGGCAGGAAATAGCTGCATTAATATTAATGTGAACCTCGCAATAAACATCAAACTGGGAGAAGAAAGATACACAAAGTCAACATCTCATAGCCTCACGGCTTCCAATACGATAAGCTTGCTGAGGACCAAGAAAGAAGGATTTAATGTTAACCAGGAAATGAAACTTGTTTTGGAGCTTATACTGCTTTATTCTAATAAAGGAACATAATCAATAATGGGATTGAAGCAGGCATCCAATACTCAGCATCACATTCAGTTCTGAGTAGTAATTAACAGTGCACAATTCAGTTTCAAACTAATTTAAAACTGCATTCAGCTTATATATTGTACCATGAATTATGGAGAGCTTTAGAAATGTTCACATTTAGAAATGTTTCTTTCTCACATCCTCTAACTTGTGCAATTATATATTGTGAAACTAATGTTCTAATCTTGGATGTGATTAGATCACTAAATTCTCAAAGTGTTAAACAGGGTATATTTTGACTTTTTGCCATAGGTGCCAGCGGATTTGCAGCCAGTTTTGCATCTCTCCCAACTTTATTTCCAGCAAAGCCAATGACAAAACAGAAATTTATTAATGGGGACTTTTGACTTGACGATCAATAGGATGCATACAATGGTGCTATAAACAAAATTTTAATGAACATTCCTGCCAATAAATGTAAATACAAACAGTTATTAGAATTTCATGGGCCAGTTGGCTAGACAAAAGGCTGTATATGGCCCACAGTACAGAGTTTGGAAGGATCAGTGGGAACATTTGTTCAGGTATCAATTCATTCATCAAAGATTCTACATGGTGTGATGTCTAGGGGGGGGAATCATTGGAGCAGGCTTTACTGCTGATAGTGGATTTGGGAAACACTCTGACAACTGAGGAAAGCGCCTGGAGAAGGTCACTCAAATTTACTATTTGGTGAAAAGGGACAACATGAACCCTTTGGAAGCTGGAAGTGACTGTGGACTGTTTGCTATAAGAACTGTAATCCTGTTGAGAGCGCGATAAGTATAAAAGAGGAATGTTACTTTCTGTAGTTTAAAGTATAAGTTGCCTAAAAATGTGTTTAATTAAGGGTGTTTTTAGTCATTCGTTACAGTACAAGTCTTAAAACGTGAAATCTTATTGTGTCATTCTTTTCAGCTATTAACTGGAAGTTTGAATCGCTTTTTAAACTATATCAGCCTCTAGAGGGATGGTAGCAATATTATAATTTGAGATCATCTTTCTTGTGCCTTTTACTCAATGCTGTGTGTATTTTTTTTTGAAGAGACCACTGGAACACCACTCACTAGCCAGGCATCTGCCTGCTGTTGGTGTGGCTTGGAGCCAGCATGGTCTTCACATTTCCTTACTAAGATTTCACAACATGTTGATTTCTCACCTAGAAACCAACTCATTACCCTAATCCCCAAAAAGGACATTGTTCAAATGAACTACCACAGGAAGAGTTAATTAATAGGAGTGATTATGTAAATAGAAGAATGTTGATTCTTTTTTAAATGCAGTAGAGGAGTAAATTTCAGTCCAGACTATCTTTTCTGGCACTACGCTAGATTTAGCTTATTCCAAGATAATCCATGACTGAAATACAGCTGCCTCTCCCATTGACAGATCTATTCCCAGTGACATACAGACAAGTGTTTAAGTTGAATACCCTTTTTGTAATCAAAACCTGTGTCTTATCTATCAAATCCACTCCATCTGGTCACTTGTGCTGAACAATTCATACACCAACTGAAGAACTAGCAATCAATGCCTTCCATTAATAATATATTTACAAAGATCATTAGCACTGCCGAGCAGACAACTGATTCTGTATATGGATCACCTAATTACTTCCAGGCAACTGCTGTTCCAGTATACAGTGTGTAAAAGCTGTGAGCTTTGCTTGTTAATCTAACTATTTAAACAAAGGCATTTAAACAAAAGCAGCAGGCATATGATTAATGCAGAGCCAGGAGCTCAACTGTGATCAAAATACCAGGAGGTTTCTCCATTACTAAGTATTACATAAGATGACAAAGTAAAATTTATTCCTTCTAATTTATGGGGGCACGCATGGCAAATTCATAAATGAGCAGAAGTGCATGGGATTAGAACAGCCCCGGTCCTTATTGTAGGACTAGGAGCATGTTATTCCAGTTGAGAAATAAAAGTATGATGTAAGAATCATTGACCCCTGGTGTTTATGGGGAGGGGTGCAAGATAGACCATAAACGACCTAGGAACCCAGAAAGGCCAGGGAACCAAATCACCTGGCCTCATTAACATATTTTTGTTCCACTTCCTTCCCAGCAGACAGCCAAATTAGCAACCTGGTCAGCAACCAGGAGGAATTACCCACAGCACGAAACTGCAGCTGGTGTTCATGAAGCAGGTAAGAGAAATTGCGATTGAGAAAGGGAGGAAGATCAGCAATCAGAAGTGGATGGTGGGGGGGGTGAGGGGTGTGGGGAAGAAAGGTGTTGTGGGGAGGTCGGCAATTGGGAGGTCTTGGGGCAGTGGAGAGCTGTCTATTGGGGCTGGAAGAGGCTGAAGATTTCCTTTAGAAACTGGGAAAAACAAAAAGTGGCAGCGGGCATCTGTATGATAGGTTAGGGACACACTCCACACATTTAATTCTTTAACACCTTTCCCGCCCACCATGTGTGTGGGTGGGGTCATATCACAGCTTTGATTTTCAGTCTTCTTAATATTTTTCTCGCAGAATTAGTAAACCACACATTCGTTATTAATTGTATTGGATGGTTTTAATGGAATTTTACTTTAAATAGTTGTATTCTTATGGACAAACAAAAGTCACCCATTATACGATAAGGAAAGTGCACTGTTCACCTGGACAAAGTGATATTCATTTCATGGGAATGAATGCAGTCTTCGACAAGTAAAATATTCCCTTAATCAGGAAATAATAATTTGCCGAAAGGCTAATTTTGTACACTCTGCAAAGATGCAACATTTTGTGTAAAGCTGCTGGAGTGGCATCCAGGTGAAAACCCTCATAAAAGTTTGTGATGTGCAAGTCAGGAGAAAAGCAGAGAAGGGCTTGAGTAAAGAGCCATTTTCATCTGACAAGATGCTTTCTACAACTTTCATTAAATCGCTCTGCTTTTCCAATACACGTTAATAACATTATTTCCCTTAAATCAGCTGTTGTCACTCAATGAACATCCAGCAATCACATACAAAATCTAATCCTTTAACTTGGATGTCATCCTACATAAGCTAAAATAGGGTTCAAATGACAGATGAAAGCACTTGAGCTTTTTTGTTACAGTGCATCATGGAATAACAATTTCTTAATCAGACTGTTTCCTTCCAATTACTTCCAAGTATCCATGCTATCAATTTAACAGAATATAAGACCATAAGACATAGGAGCAGAAATTAGGTCATTCAGCCCATCGAGTCTGCTCCGCCATTCAATCATGGCTGATAAGTTTCTCAACCCCATTCTCCCGCCTTCTCCCCGTAACCTTTGATCCCCTTACCAATCAAGAACCTATCTATCTCGGTCTTAAATACACTCAATGACCTGGCCTCCACAGCCTTCTGTGGCAATGAATTCCATAGATTCACCACTCTCTGGCTAAAGAAGTTTCTCCTCATCTCTGTTCTAAAAGGTCTTCCCTTTACTCTGAGGCTGCGCCCTCGGGTCCTAGTCTCTCTTACTAATGAAAACATCTTCCCCACGTCCACTCTATACAGGCCTTTCAGTATTCTGTAAGTTTCAATCAGATCCCCCCTCATCCTTCTAAACTCCATCGAGTAGAGACCCAGAGTCCTCAAACGTTCCTCATATGTTAAGCCTTTCATTCCTGGGATCGTTCTCATGAACCTCCTCTGGACCCTCTCTAGGGCCAGCACATCCTTCCTGAGATACGGGACCCAAAATTGCTCACAATATTCTAAATGTGGTCTGACCAGAGCCTTATAAAGCCTCAGCAGCACATCCCTGCTTTTATATTCTAGTCCTCTCGAAATAAATGCCAACATTGCATTTGCCTTCCTAACTACCGACTCAGCCTGCAAGTTAACCTTAAGAGAATCCTGGACTAGGACTCCCAAGTCCCTTTGCACTCCAGATTTCTGAATTCTCTCCCCATTTAGAAAATAGTCTATGCCTCTATTCTTCCTACCAAAGTGCATGACCTCACACTTTCCCACGTTGTATTCCATCTGCCACTTCTTTGCCCATTCTCCTAAACTGTCCAAATCCTTCTGCAGCCTCCCCACCTCCTCAATACTACCTGTCCCTCCACCTATCTTTGTATCATTTGCAAACTTAGCCAGGATGCCCTCAGTTCCTTCATCTGGATCATTAATGTATAAAGTGAAAAGTTGTGGTCCCAACACTGACCCCTGCAGAATTCCACTAGTCACCGGCCGCCATCCTGAGAAGGACCCTCTTATCCCCACTCTTTGCCTCCTGCCAGACAGCCAATCTTCTATCCATGCCAGTACCTTGCCTCTAACACCATGGGCTCTTATCTTACTGAGCAGCCTCCTGTGCGGCACCTTGTCAAAGGCCTTCTGGAAGTCCAAGTAGATAACATCCATTGGCTCTCCTTTGTCTAACCTGCTCGTTACCTCCTCAAAGAATTCTAACAGGTTTGTCAGGCAGGACCTCCCCTTGATGAAACCATGCTGACTTTGCCCTATTTTACCATGCACTTCCAAGTATTCTGAAATCTCATCCTTAATAATGGACTCTAAAATCTTACCAACGACCGAGGTCAGGCTAATCGGCCTGTAATTTCCCGTCTTTTACCTCACTCCCTTCTTAAACAGGGGGGTTACATTAGCGATTTTCCAGTCCTCTGGGACCCTCCCTGACTCCAGTGATTCCTGAAAGATCACCACCAACGCCTCCACTATCTCTTCAGCTATCTCCTTCAGAACTCTGGGGTGTAATCCATCTGGTCCAGGTGATTTATCCACCTTCAGACCTTTCAGTTTTCCTAGCACCTTCTCCTTGGTAATGGCCACCATACTCACCTCTGCCCCCTGACTCTCTTGAACTTTGGGGATGTCACTCGTGTCTTCCACCGCGAAGACTGACGCAAAGTACCTATTCAGTTCCTCCGCCATTTATTTGTTCCCCACCAATACTTCTCCAGCGTCATTTTCCAGTAGCCCAATGTCCACTTTTGTCTCTCTATTACGCTTTATATATCTAAAAAAACTCTTGCAATCTTCTTTTATATTACTGGCTAGTTTACCCTCATATTTAATCTTCTCCCTCCTTATTTCTTTTTTAGTTGTCCTCTGTTGGTCTTTGTAGGCTTCCCAATCCACTGGTTTCCCACTGCTCTTCGCCGCATTGTATGCTTTCTCTTTAGCTTTTATGCTGTCCCTGACTTCCCTTGTCAGCCATGGTTGCCTTGTCCTCCCTTTAATATGCTTCTTCTTCCTAGGGATGAATTTTTGCTGTGTCTCCCAAATTACTCCCAGAAACTCCTGCCATTGCTGTTCCACTGTCTTTCCTGCTAGGCTCATCTCCCAGTTAATTCTGGCCAGCTCTTCCCTCATGCCTCTGTAGTTGCCTTTATTCAACTGTAATAACGTTACATCCGATTCCAGCTTTTTCCTCTCAAATTGCAGGGTAAATTCTATCATATTATGGTCACTTCCTCCTAAGGATTCTTTCACCTTAAGCTCCCTTATCAAATCTGCCTCATTACACATCACTAAATCTAGAATTGCCTGTTCCCTAGTGGGATCCACCACAAGCTGCTCCAAAAAGCCATCTCGTAGACATTCCACAAATTCCTTTTCTTGGGATCCACTACCAACCTGATTTTCCCAGTCTACCTGCATATTGAAATCCCCCATGATCACTGTAACCTTGCCTTTCTTACATGCCTTTTCTATCTCCTGGTGTATCTTGTGCCCTACATCCTGACTACTGTTCGGAGGCCTGTACATAACTCCCATTATGGTTTTTTCACCTTTGCGGTTCCTCAACTCTACCCTCTCAGATTCTACATCATCTGACCCTACGTCATTTCTTGTTATCGATTTAATTTCATTTCTTACTAACAAAGCAACCCCACCCCCTCTGCCAACCTGCCTATCTTTTCGATAGGATGTATATCCTTGGATATTTAGCTCCCAGTCCTGATCCCCTTGCAGCCATGTCTCCGTGATGCCCACCACATCATACCTGCCAATTTCAATCTACACCACAAGCTCATTTACCTTATTATATGGGGACTTGTCTTGAAGGGAAAACATTACAAAATTGTAATTACCAATAAGTTATGTAGATACACAGATTTCTGTCAGCAGTGTTGTTACTAATACAGGCGGAGAAAAATAGAGGCTTTTAAATTCAGAATGGTACAGCACAGGTGAATTGTATTTGGTGTCATCCCCAGTAAAGACATGTCATATTCTTAACTTTCAAGCTACACACTTTAATCAATGTGGACTCTTTGAAATTAACATTTTTTTAAAAAATGAACCATATGCTGTTGCAAAGATGGCCACAGGTGACCTTTTTTGATTTTTGCACAGACAAAGAACTAACTCAGTTCTCTGAAAAGTCATTAAAATGTAAATGTATATGAATGGAGGGCTATCCCATGAAAAGATATTCAAAATGCAAAACACTTGGGGAATTTACAGCTCCTATTTTCAGGGTATTTACCAAAACTCAAATTCAATGGTCACCTCAGACTCAGTGTCTGCAAACTCAAAACTTAACAGAGATGTGGAGAAACCAGTTTATCACACGCAGGTATAAATGGCCACCATTCATCCCCCATTGTGTAGCAATGGCTTCTAACTCGGAATCATTTGTATGGACAATAAAGTATTGATCATGTGGTCACATGATTGAAACTGACTTCAGATAATACCTCTTATTATTCCAAGGACCAGCCAGAGAAAAGTGAGTCTGGAGCCCAACAGGACACAAGAGCGACCATCCTCCAACAAGAAGAATGAAACCCTGCCTAATACAACCAGTCAACCCAGGTAGTGAGAGAGGGGCTAATTATCTTCACCTGCAAAGGTTCATCTCCACAGAAACTCCACCACAACTCTGTGTGGAACCAAGAAGCTTTCAGCCTCCATTTTTATCTTCAAAGAACCATGAAAGAAAACCCTTGAGGCCTTCAATGCTTGTATCTTAAAGGACTAATTTAAACACATGATTTGCTTCTCATTATTCTATTAATAACATAAGTGCATGCTTCAATTCTAGAATTCATCATTGCTTCCGTGTATGTGTCTGTGTGTTTGAGGGAATGAGTGTTTTTGTTGCGTTTACATTTCAGCGTTTTGCGCGAATAAACATTTTTATTTTGATTTAAACTTACCAGAAATCCTGTTTCATGTGTATTGTTAAAAGTCACAACATTCAAAAAGGTTTTAAAACACCCTCTAAAATACACATCTTGTTGCAGACAACAGAGGTGAGGAAGGGGAAAAGTTATCCCACCACCTCTCCCTATATTTAGCACACTATTGATTATCTAGGATAATTTTTCTCTTCGTCAGAATTACCTACATTTTCCCACCCTACTGCAATAACTTCATCAGTTAAAAAGATGGTCTCATGATCCACATTGAAAACTACAACAATGTTGGTCGTATTTCCTTGAGATAAGGGCCCGTTGTCTTGGGGCATTCCTTCTAATCAATGGCTGATCATTGATAGAAGCCATTGCATCAAGGTGAGAAGGCACTGTGTTCGTAGATTTGAATTTCACATAGTAAGTGGTAATGGCATTTAAAATCAAAATATGATATAGGACTACATAGATCAACACTATGCAGTTGAAATTTTACTGACAAATTTTGTGACAATCAAAAGAACTGCACTATTAAGCACCTGCCCCACTCCAACAAAGTTCAAGAGGAAGAGGAATAAACTATGTTTTGTAGTGTTTATTTTAGAGAAAGTCATGGCAAGTTTCAAACACAATAAGTGATAGAAAATATTTCTAGTTACTAAAAGAACACAGTTCCTGTCAAGGTAGTTGCTGTTCTATTCATAACTCACCCTTAGGAGCAGACTGGATTAAAGAAACAATATAGTTGATAACGCGTACTTTATTTTTTCCAAATAAATTCTTATGGTATAAAAATTACACGTTGTCTGTATTCTATTCAATTCTATGTAATAGAGGAATAATGAATATCACATTCCAGCTTACTCATGTTAAAATACAATCTTCATTTATGTACTAAGTTACACATTGCACCACATCAGGTATCAGATCCACTCCTTAGATTGAAGCAAAAATAACCTAAAAACTGAGTGGTACATTTACAAATTGAGTATCTGATGATGCATTCTAAATTTTTGAAATTATTTAGCCTCTTCCTCATGAAACTAAAAAGCTTTGCAGCATTTGTCTTCCGATATGCAAGGAGCTTCAATTTTAGTTTTAAAAGCTTGAAGCTGTTCATGTTTTCAATAGACTTTAAAAAGAATAGAATGTAAGATTTACAACTCAACCTAGTCCACATAATTGGAAAGAACGCTGCATTTCTTGTACCCACTTGTATACCCCTCAGTGCTTCTTCCATGGATCATTAAATATATCCAGTGACTAGCTGAGCAACGAAAAACTTGCACAATCCTAAGTCCAATTCTTGAATAGCCTGCTAGAAATGTGCACACTTACATTGTGTAAAGACTTGGCTGCAGTGCCAATGAAATTGAATAGTCTGCCAATATTCACACGTGAGCTCACACCTGAAACTTCCAAGGAGTGGCAATCATCGTTGGATTGCTGCTCCATTTCTACTCTTCAGCGCCACAACTCTGCTCCATTTTCTGGCCAGGTCTTCTAATCCCAGCTTCTGCAGAAATGCAGAGTGGTCTTCCATCGAACTGTTTCCTTGTAGCGCTGGATCATTGGGAGAAGACAAGCCATGCCTCTTTTTATAGCACTAGCTGCTGCATTCTGGTAAGTGTTCACTAACACAATGAAAAGCTTTGGGACAATTAAACAGCTTTTCAGTGTTTTACTGAATGAGTGTAGGAGTGAATGGGTGAGTGTTCAGGTGTGTAAATGGGTAGGGTGGATGAGGTAAATGGGTAGGGCAGGAGCTGGGTCGGGACAGGAGGGAGTCGGCGGGGGGTGGAGTTTGGGTGGTTATGGCTAGTCAGGTCGGATCAGGGGACAGGAATGGTGAGTTGGAGGGTCAGGAGGACTAGTTGAGGGGGGAGTTGAGGGTGTCAGTTGTATAGTTACCCACAAGTTAGAATAGAATTTTTCTGTCTAACATTTCCTGGGTAACTATCCAGGTAAGTTGGAACTGTCTGGAGTCTCCAACTCTAACTCAGAGTTGGAGACTTTCGTTTGGAGGGTCCCAGGGAGCAGGGGAATTGCCCATCAGAAGTTCAAACTTCCTGGGAAATTTCCACAGAGTCACTGCATTGGGACTTCTGCAAGGTCCCAAAGCACATCTTGGAGAGCACATCCAGTCTCCGATGATGCGGAGACTGGAAGATCTGGGCTATTAATTACAGCCACTTGAATAGGGCACAGGTGGAACTATACCCCAGTATGAAATCACTATCTTCACAAACAAACGAAGAGGAAATAATGGTAAGAAAAAAATTATTACTTATTTTTAAAATGTGCTGAATATGATGGGCTTGCTCCCAATAGCTGTTACTTTCAGCATTCCTTCTCTGCATTATGTTTAACTTACCTCTCATTCAAGGTAAATTCGGTTGTTTGCTAACTCAGTATGCTAACTAAATCAAGCTTTCTGTGTGTTTTGAAAGGAGACATACAATGCATGACAACTGACCTCCAGTAAGCAAAGTTCACACATTAAAGAACAAATTAGTGTAAAGCCAGGGCAACATTAGAAAAATTGCAGAGTACAAGGTTAGTTTTTGTTCACCAGAAAGTATTAAGACATAATTTAGCAATTCCCTTAAGATTTATATTCAGAGCTTAAATGATACCAACGCGGTTTCTGGTTAGGCAATTTTTGTCAGAATTGCAGACACAAAGAAAGTGAGTGAAGAACCAACTAGAACAGACATCATTTCTTGCAGAAGTAGATGGTGGCATATACAGAAAATGATGATCAATGCAGTATTCATCACTTTGAGTGCTTTTGAGAAGTGAGGTAAACAGAGTGCTCTTCTAACAATGATGAAAATCACAGATGGCCTCTTAATAAGCTGAAAACCGAACTAAGGCATTCAGCTGACACAAATGTCAAGAGTGAAGCTTAAGTGGGGTAGCAAGCCCAAAATTAGGTTAAGTCCTTTGACTCACTCCTGAATGATTATTTCATATACAGTATAGTGTTTGTGACCTAGTTTTCATGTTGTTGTGTTGTGGGTGTATTAAGCTGGCAGTAATGAGTAGGAGGAGGCGTGATTTGGAGTTTTGATTGTACACAGTACCACTAGACGGGGCCTGTAAAGCACAAATTGAAAAACCTATTTATTAGAATGTGGAACACTACCACACAGTAGTTCAGGCAAATAGTACAGATGCATTTCAAGGGAAAGCTACGCATGTACACAAAGTACAGAAGGACATGCAGATAAAGTTAGATGAAAAAAGGTAGCAGGAGGCTCGATGTGAAGCATAAACACTGGCATAGACTGGTTGGACTGAATGGCTTATTTCTGTGCTTATGATTTCTGTGTAATACTATGTAACTTGACAGTTGTGTATTTTACCTGCCATGAACTTCCCCTTTTCATTTTTCCACCCTTCTTTCATGCATCTTAGATCAAGCTTCAGTTGAATAGTGCTCAATACTACCAGGTTGTCATAGTTGCATTACTACACCAAAATCTTTATTGTATGTTTATAAATATCCCATGGAATTGTTCACCATAAATCAGATGGTATTCTGTTTTATAATAACTACAGCAACTTTAATCTAAAACAAAGTCCCAAGGATTTTTATCAATAGAAATTGATAATAGAAAATACAGTGGAAGGAGTGATTAAGAGGGGTGCCAAAAGACTGGTCAAAACGATTGGCTTTGAGAAAGTTTACAAAAACAGTAAGCGCTGGCAAGGGAGAAAAGGATAGATCACACATGTAACAACGCTAAGCCATACAGACCAAAAGGTGCCAGATTCAATTCTCAGTCTGCAGGTGACAGGTTAGCACAACAACAGATCCCATCATCCTTGAAAAGGGAAAGCTTAGACAGGGCTCACAATCCTAAACACAAAGCTAAGCTAGTAGTGCCCACAAATAAATGTCAGGTGAAAATATTATCTGCATCAATTATGTACCCTCCGCAGTTGCATAACTAATGTACACATTTAATGTGGTCACTTGGGCAAGGTACATGACAACTGTTACTAGCAATGGCACTGCGCCCAAGCAGGTATCAGCATCTTCAGCTGCAGGTAAATTGAAGGGGGAAGGAAATTAAAATTTGAAGTAGACTTACAGTATTCATAGCTGCACTGCCTTATAATTGCTTTGATTTTTGGTACTATGATCATAAATGCATGAAAATGCTATACAATTTGGAGGAAACTTTAAAAGAATATCAGAAATGGCTGATATAATTGAAATCTAACCAGGAGGATATTTGTTGCTCAGACTTCCATGTCATTTGGCTCTCAGCTAGCATGTAGACAGCCTGAGGAGCAAGAGAGCTGGCAACGGGAAAGGTGATAGATTATCTGTGTAACACCAAACTCTGCAGATTAGAAGACCCCAGGTTCAATTTCCAGTCTGCAATTAGCTGACCTTAGACTGGTGAGCACAAACTCAGCATCCTGGGGCGAAGAAGGGAAAAATTAGCCAGGTCTCCAAATCCTAATCACCAACTCCAGCCAGAAACATCATTACCAGTGGTAACCCAGCATCAAACACTCCTTCCAGGTGAAACAGTAATGTATTGTATTTCTTTCAATTTAGTATGCTGCTCACAATGTGTTTCTCTTCTACACTGGGGAGACCAAGCACAGATTGGGTGATCACTTTGTGGAACAGCCCCATTGATCCTGCAAGCGTAACCAAGCTTCTAATTGCGTGACCTTTTAATTCTAACCCCCACTTCCACTATGACATCTTTGTCCTTGGCATCCTACACTGTTCCAATGGAGCTCAATGTTAGCTTGAGGAACAGCGCCTCATCTTTCCATTGGACATTTAGAGCCTTCTGGGTTCAATACCAAGTTCATCAATTACAGATCGGAAACATTGCTCCCATTTTTTCAGAGAGCAGTTACTAGCATTTATTCTGATGTTGTCATTTACACCTTCTCTAGATTTATCTTTTATTTCTTTTCTTGTCCCATTACCGCCCCCTTTTGTCTTGCACCATCATCCCTTTTGTCATTTAAACAATCCTGCTTTCCATTCTATTATAAACCTTCCTTTTGGTTCTTTCCTCCCCTACACCAACCAACCCCCAACTTTCCCTGCCTCTGTACTTGCTTAAAACCTGTTACAGCTCTAACTTTTTCCAGTTCCGATGAACCGTTATCGAGGTGAAATTTTAACACAGTTTCTCTTTCCACAGATATTGCCTGACCTGCTGTGCATTTCCAGCATCTTTTATTACTGAGGAAGTTTTTTGATAAATATTCAAATTTATATATTCTTAGTGATCTTATTATACTGGCAGAGTTGTTACAGCACTAAGAGCTTTGCCACAGAGGGTCATTGAGGCATAGCCCACTTCACCTTTTAAGGAAAATATGGATAAATATTTGAAGCAGAGGAACTGATGGGTCTACAGGGAGAGAATAGGGTAGTGGGGTGAGATTTGGATTGCTCTAGAAAAAAACCAGCAGAAACACAGAGGACCAAATGTGCTACAAACTCCTACAATTCAATGGTAAGGCTATATGATGAAAATAAACTACAGCTACACTGCATCTCAAGTAGAGAAAATTTCTCAAAGCAATTCAAAAGAGAGGAAAAGAAAAAGCACTAGGCTTTTGAGAGGGAGTTAGCAAAGATCGCCAAAACTTCATTACAACAGATGGGTTTTCAGACTGTGTTTTGTAAAGACATGGAGGGAGAGACAGAGGAAATTCTGGAGACAATTGAAGTCTCTGCCACAATGATAATGTAGAACATGAGGGGTGGCAGTGCCAGCGGGCAGGAGGTTATGGGAGGGGTCAGAAGGCTAGAGAAGATCATATGACATAGTCGGGCAAAGCCATAAAGAACTGTAGGTGAGGTCATAATTTAGATTTGATGCACTGGGGATGGGGAGTCACAGTAGGTTAGTGAGGAATGTGATGTTGGGCACACACAACTACATCAAGACAGGAATCACAATGGAGTTTGGAGATGGAAGTCAGGAGACCAGGTTAGAGGAATTCAGTCAAAAGTTAAAGGGTGTGGAGAAGGGCTTGTGCAGCAGTGGGGGTAAGGAAAAGATGAAGATTAGCAATGTTGGAAAGGTAGAAATAAGTGGTTTTGATGATGAATATATGGGAGACTGAAGTTACATATCCTCTGGTTCAGACCAAGCAAGCATTCGGTGATGGGGATGATGTCAGGGGCAGAGAAGTAGATTTTTTAGTGTCGGCCAGGAACAATTGCTGTAGCCTTTTAAATGTTCAAGTGCATGGATTCTTGGAAATTATGGCAGTGATACACAAGGGCAGGAAGAGAAGCTCTGGTTGGAAACCATTGAGACAGGTAGAAGTGGAAGCCCGCAAGGACAATCCCGTGGAGGAGACAGTGTGGAGAACGGACTCGTCAACTGTGTCAAGTACCACAGGTCAGGAAAAACAAGGATCAAAGGTGTGCTAAGTCGCAAAGAAAATAATGGTTGTATGGATAAGACCATGTACACAATACACAATGTCTTATTCTGCCAATATGGTGGAACTGTATCCCTTTAAGGCCTCAAAATCTAACAAGTAAGCTTAGCCTCAACTCAACTAGAATTTAACTATTACAAAAGTAAAATACTGTAGATGCTGGAACCACAACAAACATTCACTCCCTCCACCACAGATGCACAGTGGCAGCAGTGCGTTGCACTATAGCAACTCACCAAGGCTCCTTCAACAGCACCTTCCAAACCCATGACCTCTACCACCTAGAAGAACAAGGGCTGCAGATGCATGGGAACACCAACACCTACAAGTTCCCTTCCAAGTCACACACCATCCTGATTTGGAACTATACCACTGTTTCTTCACTTTTGCTGGGTCAACATCCTGCAACCACTTTCCTAACAGCACTGTTAGTGTTCCTACAACACATGGACTGCAGCGGTTCAAAAAGGCAGCTCACCACTACCTTCTTAAGGGCAATTACAGATGGGCAATAAATGCTGGCCAGGCCAGTGATGCCCACATCCCACGAACAAATATATTTTAAAAATGTGAATTATAAACAGAAAATGCTGGAAATATTCAGGTCTGGCAGCACCTGTCAAGAAAGAAACAGAGTTAATGGGTTGGATTTTCATCCTCGAGGCAGGTAGTGGGAGTTGGGGAAATTCCTGGCTCATCCCACCTGCCTCAGGAGAAAATGCCCACAGGGATGGGATTTTCATTGTGGGGACGGGTGCGGGCTGTCGAGGCTCTCAGCCAAGAATATATAGTGAGGCTTGGCTGAGAGCCCTGACTTCCATTAGCCAGTTGAAATACATGAGCCGCAGGGAAAACACCACTCGATCTATGCTATCAGTTTTATAACGTTTATTTACACAAGGTAACCAGGTTTCAAGTGCTTGCAGTTTCAGCTACTGATATGTTAAAGGGTCTGGATGATTGACACTTTTATTGGCCTGTAGTAAAATAATTTTTTTTTTTTAAAGAAAGTGGAAAGTTATCAATGAATAGCTTTTTAAAGCTTTTATTCACATCCTACTTTCACAATAGGGTTCATTGTTTCTATACAGTGTATAGTTGCTGAATGGGCATGAAGTGCCATAGTTGGCATGGGGGGTCATGAGCCATTGAGGCTGCTTGGGGGGGGGGGGGGGGGGGGGAATTCCTGGGCATGAGGGGCCATGGGGATGGTGGGAGGCATACCGTGGCATGGCGGACATAAGGAGGATCTTTTGAATTTACCTTTGTGTGGGGACTAACACCTCACACTGTACATTTTTATAAAATATATATAGATATCCTCATGGCTATTTCTAAAATTTTAAAAACTGGACAAAAACCTTTTAGAATGGCTGAAGCTATGTCTGTCTGTGACCTTCGAACGAAAGGAGCCACCTGACAGTGTCAAAGAAACTTGCACCTCGTTATCCCTGAAGAGACACTGACAACCCCCCTGTAGATTGCACAGTCCAAATTCAAAAAGAACTGTACAAAGGCCATCTGCATTTCATAACCCAGGCTGGTCAACCAGAGTCTATTCATCTGCTAGGATAAAGGGCCCTTCAACCTTCCTTTCAATTCTTAATAGTTAGGAAATTTAACAATCTTGGGGCCCAGACAAGGGATACACATCCCATGTCAAGGACAATGGGGCGAGGTGGCAGTCATGTGACATACAACTCTAGTTTGTGAAACAAGTAATATTGCCTTCTTGAACTGCAAGCTCAATCTGCTGTTTCCCATCCTACAAGCAGCCGCACAAAAAAAAGAACTCTGGCCCAGGTTTGGACACCTGGCCCCCCATCCACACTGTTACTACTGGGACTTCGGTACCATCGCCTACAGGACTGATTCATATCTGCATGCCTACCTCATCATGTAAAGTCAACACCGCTGGAAAAGTGAATTAACTAACATCGGTTTTCAACCTGCTGACCTCAGTGAAGGAATAGCTCATTGGGCTTTGATTCGGGACTCTGGAACCCACGTGAAACAATAATTATTTTCTCTGTGGTCTTTGTCCTGTAAATCTCTCTTTTCCCTATACATCTTTTACTGCATGAGTGCACAGGAGGCAACATTGCTACTTTCCTCCCATGTTTTGAGAGTGTGCAAATAAACTAACCTTTTGAGTTCATCCTATCTAGATTTTGCTGTGGGGTTATTAATAGAAAATTGGGTCACACCAAAACTGAGGGGTTGGGAAATACACCACCGCTTTCAAAGGGGGGCAAATTAAAAACACCTTTCTCTTTACGGACGGATGGTGAGAGGAGAAATTAGTGTGGTTAAAATAACCTCCCTCCCTCCTGTCCATAACATTTCAAAAGGTTCCCTCATGCAGACTATGGCTCATGCCATCTTTGAGATGCGTGAATCACGACTCTGAAAAGCTGGCCCAAATCCATGATATTAACAGAGCACTAGGACATGCCTATCCCCGCAATGGAGCTGGCCAAGTCAGGAGTGCAAGGTGTAGGCTCGTGATCCAAACCAGCCCACACCCTTAAAAGGCATCCCCAAAAATTGGAAACAGAGGAATGGGGTTGGGAATCCTGGAATTAGTAGCTGCAGGCATTCCAACTCAGCAAAAATCTAGCCCATTGTTTAAGGTCTATTACTGTTCTGATGAAAGGCCACAGACCTGCAATGTTGGGCCAGATATTTCCATTTTTAAACCAAATCACAAACTCTTGCATCTTCTCAAGAGCAATTAGGGATGAGCAACAAATGCTGCATTTGACAATGACACGGCAATTATAGTTAGGATGAAACCAAATGTACTGTTGCCTAATCAAATTCTGACACACGCAAGAGCGTATTAGTTAGGGAGTATTCAGGAAAACAAGGACTCAGCAATATCTCACCATATTCTGCCTGTTTATAGCACATTAGAACATCAAGCACATTGATCAATAACATCACAAGTTTATTCAAAAATTTTGACCCAATATTTTAACAAATAGAAATTCTGTAAATAGCTAGGCCAAGTATGGTATAATTTTTCTTTCAGAAAAGTTTTCTGTTAATACATGCTGAGAGGGTCGGTCTGCCTATGTGTGTGTGGGTAGAATAAGAATCATTATGTTGTCAAGCTTAAAACTTTTGACAAGACAACATTCTTCTCTTACACCTCTAATTGTATCAAACTGACTGTGAAATGGAAGTTTTCTTCCACTATCTACACTATGATGTCAGAGTAAGCCAAGTGCTTCGCAACTCATCAAGTTAGCAGTTACTTCCTAGACCAGAGGCATCCAGGTTTTGTACTTATGGGTCAAGTAGGCGGGTACAGTATCATGGAGCCTCTGAGGCGACATACAGCACTTAAATCCACATTCACACAATTTGGAAATAAAAATAAGCACAAGAAAGGTTGAACAGGCTGGATTTCAGGACCTGGATTGTCAGTGTTTAAGGCCATATTTGGCTCTGAGGTCACAGGTTTAACAATCTTTCCAAGGCTAATCTGTCAATGCCTTAATTGGATATTTGAGCCCACAAGCTCTGGATCTGTTTTGCTAATGCTGGTTTTGGCCAACAGCTTTATACCCTAAAGCTATTCAGATACCTCACAGCAGGAGTCCATGTCAACTCTCTGCAAGAGCAACTCAGCTAGTCCCACTCCCATGCCTTATCCCCATAGCCCTGCAAGTCCTCCCTCTTCAGATAATTATCAAAGTCCACAGGTCTGGCAGCATCTGTGGAGAGAGAAACAGCGTGAACGTTTCAAGTACGTATGGCTTCTTCAGAGCTGAAGAGAGGTAGAAATGTCCACCCCTCTCTCACGTTCACATGGTCCATCTCTGTCACTTCCCTTCCCTTCCATGACTTCTGTGTCTCCATTTCTGGTGATAGACTGTCTACCTATATTCATTACAAGACCACCGACTCGCACAGCCACCTCGACTACAGCTCTTCACACCCTGCTTCCTGTAAGGACTCCAGTCCATTCTCTCAGTTCCTCCACCTCCGTCGCATCTGTTCCAATGATGCCACCTTCCAAAACGACGCTTCTGACATGTCTTCCTTTTTCCCTGAGACGAGGTTCCACACCCCCTCCCCCACATTCCGAACTGTGGTTGACAGGCCCTCAGCCACATCCGACCCATCTCCCACACCTCTGCCCTCACTCCTTCCCTTCCCTCCCAGAACCATGATAGGGTCCCCCTTGTCCTCACTTTTCACCCCACCAGCCTCCACATTCAAAGGATCATCCTCCACCATTTCTGCCAACTCCAGCATGATGCCACCACCAAACACATCTTCCTCTCATCTCTCCTGTCAGCATTGTGTAGAGACCGTTCCCTCCGTGACACCCTAGTCCACACCTCAATCACCCCAAAACCTCATCCCCTTCCCATACAATCGCAGAAGATGTAACACCTGCCCCTTTAACTCCTCCCTCCTCACCGTCCAAGGCCCCAAACACTCCTTTCAGGTGAAGCAGCAATTCACTTGCACTTTAATTTAGTCTACTGTATTCACTGCTCACCATGCAGTCTCCTCTACACTGGAGATATTAATTGAAGATTGTGTGATTGCTTTGCAGAACACATTCGCTTAGTCTGCGAGCATGACCCCGACCTTCCTGTCACTTGCCATTTCAACTCACCCTCTTGCTCTCATGCCCACATTTCTGTCCTTGGCCTGTTACAATGTTCCAGTGAAGCCCAACGCAAACTGGAGGAACAGCACCTCATCTTCTGATTAGGCACTTCACAGCCTTCCGGACTTAACACTGAGTTCAATTTCAACTTCAGACCATGAACTCTGTCCTCCATTATGATCTTTTAATTTTTTTCCCCCCAATCTCCTCCCGCAACAGGGCAATCTGTCACTTGTTCTTATGTTTTGCTTTCACAGGGCGCTGACTCTTGTTCTGCTATTAACACATTCTGCTTATCTTATCTTTATGTCACTATCAGCACCTTCTTTAGTCTTTAACATTACTATTAACACTTCCTTTGTCTTGTGTCCATGACTTCTTTGTGAAATCTGCCCTGAGCTCCCACCTATCCCTGACTTTCTATTTTGCTCCACCGCCCCCTCTCTTCAACAGTATAAAATCCATCACATTTCTACCTCTTTTCAGCTCTGAATAAGAGTCATAAATACTTGAGACGTTAACTCTGTTTCTCTACACGTTGCCCTCGAGGTGGCTGTGGTGGGGACGAGACCGTTGTTCACCTCCTTGTGGACTGTGCCTTTGCAAAGAAGGTCTGGAAAGAGATGCAGTGGTTTCTGTCGAGGTTCACCCTGAGCAGTTCTGTGACACAGGACTCTGTGCTCTACGGGCTGTTCCCAGGGACACACACCAAGACAAACATCAACTGCAGCTGGAGGATCAACAACTCGGTTAAAGGCGCTCTTTGGTCTGCCCAAAACTTGTTGGTCTTCCAACGCAAAGAGTTGTCCCTGACCGAATGTTGCAGGCTGGCACATTCCAAAGTCCAGGACAATTTGCTGAGGGACGCACTAAAGCTTGGGACAGCCGCCGCAAAGGCACAATGGAGAACAGTCGCTGTCTAAGACCTTTCTGCCATAGTGCACCGAGGAGCTAGGAATTGTATAGACCCCTTGGGCTGTCCGGCTCACAATGAAATGTATGCATTGAATACTAATTGTATTATAATTGTATTGAAGCACCTCAGGGTACAACAAGGTGTATGTTGATAACTCCAATACCATTGCACTGTCTGACTGTCTGTATTGACCATATTGAAATGACTGTAATATCGTGATCCACGTGTAAAAGTTGAATCTGATTGCACTTTTTGTGATGGCGATTTAGAAATGTTTTATAACGTTCTTCCAGATATTTCAGAATAAAGTATATTTTTCAAAAACAAAGTTAACTCTTTCTCTCTCCACATATGCTGCCAATCACCTTAAATCTGTGTCCTCTGGTTCTCTACCATTCCGCTATGGGGAACAGTTTCCTCCATCTGCTGTTTAGACCTCTCATGACTTTGAGCACTTATCAAATCTCCTCTCACTTTCTCTTTTCTAAGGACAACAAAACCCAGCTTCTCCAATCTACCCTCATAGCTGAAGTCCCTCATCCCTGGAACTACTCTTGTAAATCTCTTCTACACCCTATCTAATGCCTTCACACTCATTCTCAAGTGTGGTGCCCAGAATTGGGCACAATACTCCAGTTGAGGCCAAACCAGTGTTTTATAAAGGTTCACCATAACATCCTTGCTGGTGTACTCTATGCCTCTATTTATAAAACCCAGGATCGTGGTTGTCTTATTAACTGCTTCCTTAATCTGCCCTGCCACCTTCAGTGATTTGTGCACATATACCCGAGGCCCCTTTGCTCCTGCATCCCTTTAAGAATTGTATCCTTTATTTTATATTGCCCCTTCTTGTTCTTTCTCCCAAAATGGATTAGGTTTTTTTTAAAATCTGAGCTGTACAGCCTAGCAGCACAGAATATTCTACTGGTTTGAAGAAGCGTGGAGGACACAGCTTATTTATTCTGGTACATGCCCCAAGGGTTGAAATTCCCATTGAAAGGGTTTGAAAATAAGTTTTTAAAAGATCTCAAAGACCGGGAAGGAACTGTTTAAGATTAATTCCTGAAAAGTAAAATATTTCCCTCTACCTGCTGCAGATAACTAGATAAACACACACATCTTTACCCTTAGGTAGAAAACATGAATCATAAAACATGGGGAGCAGCTCTGTATCTTTACTGTGCATTTGGTTAAGGTGTAACTTGTTAAAGCAAAGATGAAGAGATAAAAAGAGAGAAAAGGTTAAACAAATTTGTAGTTTTCCCTCTTTACCAAACATCCCCGAAATAATGTTAAAAAATAGAAAATTCTGGAAATACTCAGCAGGTCAGGCAGCATTTAGCTTGACCCACTGAGTATTTCCAGCATCTTCTGTTTTTATTTCAAATTTCCAGCATCCACAGTATTCTGCTTTTCAATCCCTGAAATAGCACTAATGTTATTAAAATATTCTGCTTAAACATGTACAAGTTCAAGACTTTTACTCATAAGCTTCTGCAAATTTCAATAAGGCTAAAGCCTTTCACAGAATTTAGAGCATTTATTACCGTTTTAAAAGTATCGAAAAAGGTATGCTGCTGTTGTAAACATATAGAATGCATTCCAAATGATAATTGTTTCTAAATGCACTGTTTCACTTGTCGCAAACAATATGCTGTATTTGTTATAAAAGCAATGTATAAACAAACTAACTTACAATTATTTTTGGCAAAGTAGTCTTACAAAAAGCTGAAAAGTTCATGCTTTACCTTGTTTTGACGTTTTTTAAGGTACAAAAAACATATTTTGGTTACACTTTCTAAAATTATTTGTCTTTTCATCGAGTCAGTGCTATTTCAATGTTGGATATCCTGTGAATCTTTAGTGTTAAATAGATATTAGATAGTATTGTTGGTAATCAAATAAATTCCAGGGGTTTCAGGCATAGACACATATTGATAATTGTAGCCTGGTGACTTGTAGAGCAGGGGAATGGGATGGACTGGATTGCTCCACAGAATCAGCATGGACTCACCAAACAACCTCTTTCTGTGCTTTAATGATTCCATAACCCCTGCTGTCAGATTATTGTAAACATTTATGACTGGGAGAAGGAATTATTCCCAACTTGCTTTAAGTTTACTTGAGAGTAATTAAAAGTTCAGTCTTGCTTTATTTGAATAAGAATTATGGGTTTACATTGCATTCACCATTTAATATTTTATGTACATCAATGAGCTTCTGCATATAACCAACTTGTTCCTAGGTTGATAAAGAAAAATTGTGTGGGCACATGGCCTGCTATCCAGTCCTGCACAGTCCATTCCTCTTAATTCAGAATTGCTGCATTCAAATTATCTGCTAATTCAATATTTAAGCACTATGGGCTAGAAATTGGTTGATTCTTGGCATGGGGCTCAAGGTTCACGACTTGCCTCGGCCTGTTACTGTGGAGGCGAGCAGCATGCACCTTTTGTGCCACTTCCTCAGTGGCATGATTTCAGCATGCAATCCAGTGCAATCCACATTGCTGGCTTGATGCATGCACAACAGGGGGTGCAATAGCATGCAAGGCTACCAGCTGTTCCAACTAGCCTCCAGCTCTTAAAAGCAGTCTGTCCCACTTAAAGGTGAAGCTGCACTGATTCACAGGAATTACACTGCTGCAATTTTGAACAAGGGAAACGGAAAACCATATCAGAAAGAGGGCCACCAAGTTCACGATGCTGCACTAGACAAAAGTGGACAGAAGGAGAGAGCCCATGTTTCTTTAAGGCAGCCAGAAGGCCCTCTAGGCCAGCCCTCCAAATGGAGTGGGAACAAGTGGCAAGGGAGGTCAATGCCTGGGGTCCGGCCCTGAAGACCTGGCAGCAGTACCAGAAGAAGTTACACATGTGATCAAGATCGATGAATCTTCACAGGACATCAAATATCCACCAAAAAACCAGCCTCTGTACTGTTCAATGCACCACACCCTCATTAGTCACCCAGCAGCAGTCCCTGGCACTCTAGACTCGTACCTAACAGTCATATACTCTACCTCATCTGCACACACCTTCCAATGATACCAGCCTCACATCCACCTCTCGCTTCTTCCACATATCTCCAGCTATTGAGCTATGACAGGCACATCATCCAAACATAATGCAATACAATCACTAACATTCTGCTCTCTCTTTTGCAGGCACAAAGCCTTCGGAAACCACACTATCCTGGCAATGCCACCAACCCATTTATACTGGGTCTCCTCCCTCAGCAGGGCCAACATGTACTCTCCTCTTCTGGAGTAGATAGTCTCTGTGAACTCCCAGTTGCTCTGATGGATAACAAGCTGTGATATGTTGGAGATATGTCCGGCTCCTGCCTGGAAGGACCTGAACACACATAAGTTCAATACCACAGTGACCTTAATGTTCACCGGCAGTGCTGTCCTCAACCTAGCATGAGGCTCCAGTCGGGTTGCAGGAGATGAGACAGTTCAATTATCATCTCTTTGTTTAACCTGAGTAAGGTGCAGGTACGACAAGTGCTCCTGAAAAACCCTTGGTGGATAGGGCCTCCTGTGGACAGCCCACCTCCTCCTTCGCAGAGCTTGCCCTGTCTGATACCTCCACTCCATTTCATGGTCATGATCATACACAAAGGGCCAATCAGCCTAAGCAGAAGTCAAGAACATCTCATCTGCAAATTGGTACCTGGCCCTATAAGTAGCACTGTTGGGGTGGGCGAGAAGGTGGGGGCAGGCCTCATGCTACTGAACGCTTAATCAGCTGGGAGTGATCAGCACATGTACAAAAAAATTCCTAAAACTAACGTTAAAAAAAGCCAGTGTGACTGTTTGACGTTCAAGGTGGCACCAGTCCTGTTGTTTCCGGTGTACCCAGCATGCCTATGCTTGTGCCTTTCCCAATAAAGGACACACACAAACGGCACTGGAAGCAATAGCAGCACCATTTTCTTGTCTCAGGGTTGCCAGCATCACAGAGCCCAATATTGGAATCAAATTCCCACCTTTCCCATCATAGTTACAACGCTAAATGCAAATTATTAGATAATGTAAGCATTTACTGCAAAAATGATTTTGAATTGGTAAAAAAACACACTGTATATTCTATCCATAACTTGAGTTACTCAAAATCAGTCTCACACAGCTCAACTCCTTAAAATCTGGAATCAGTCTTGGCCGTCTTCTCACCACCCACTGCAATGACTGCATACATTTTTGTGGTATGATGAACACATTGTTCCAATTGTGGTGCAAACAGCGCACTGTTAAAGCCCTCCTATATGAACTTCCTCAAATATTGAAAGTAATGATTCCACCATCACGTCCAGCAATTTCTAAAGGCACTTTTATTTTTGTGCTTATCCAGAGATCTGGTTACTGGTGAGCGATCTCCTGCCACTCTTCTGCTTTTAAGCTGCAAGGCAGAAGCCAGTTTCTGTAGTGCTGCTGGACTCTGCAGTCTAATGCTGGGTGACACCTGGGTGTCTGCCTCTGGATGCACCGGTAACCTTTCTATCTGCCAAATCAATTCCATTCAATGTATATTTATGATGCATTTTTTGATCTATGTGCAATACATTACATTTTATTTGGACATTTGTCTGCTCAGTGACATAACCAATCTAAACCTTTCTGTAATTTGGTTTCAAAATTCGGATCATTAACGAAGATTAGAAATAGCAGGGGTTCAAATAATGGCTTTGTCAGATTCCACTCTACATTCCTCATGCAATGACATTACAACTGTCCCCAAGTATTTTTACTTTTTAAGCAACTGTCTATCATGTGGTGGGGTGGGAGAGGGGGGAGCAGGGGTGGGAGACGGGGGGAGCAGGGGTGGGAGAGGTGGGAGCAGTGAGGCTGTGTCTATCTAATCTAATGCCCTGCCTTAGATTTCTGTGGTTTTTAGTTTAACCAAGCACTTTTCATTTGGAATTTTGTCTAAAAAACTTCTCAAAACTCAAATAAAGTGCTTCATCAGGAGTTCTGTTACCTACTTTATTTGTAACATCGTCAAAAGAAGTCAAGCAAGTTTGTGGGGCAGGTTCCACCACTTCTAAATCTGTGCTGGCTGTTTCTTACTGTTAACGCAGAAGAAACTCTTCCAGCACTGATGGATGTGTGACTGCCTGGGTTAATTGTCTCTCATTTCTCCACCTCCCCCAACCATCCACCCCCCTCCCCCCAAGACTTGTGCAAACTTGAGGAAACGTTACAAACTCAAAGTCTGTACTTGGCACATCAAGCCCTTCCCAACCATGTTGTCAAGCTGATCTTTTCCCGACTGCCCTCCCTCCCTCCACTTCCAGCCACCAGTCCAATGGCTCCACAGTCAAAGACAGGTGGGACATTTTTTTCTATGGGGACTTAGATGCAGTGGTACCCTCTATGGAAATAAAGCAGGATTTTCACATTTTCTATCACATTCCACATCCTTATTTTAAAACATTATGTGATTGCTATTCACAGAAACACATGACTAGTGTCTTAATCAGAGCACCTGCATACTTCATCTCTTCTTGATTTTTTGCTCAAAATCCTGCAACTGATCTTGGAAGTTAAAGAAGGCAGTGTTTCTATAGACACATTCTGAAACACACTTCCTTGTTAAACAAATAATTCCTATTTAACAAAACGCTTGATAGATTTTTAAACTGGCACTTCATTAACAAGATAGCAATAGATAGTAGGTATCACAGAAAGCAAAGCGCCTTGGCTTCCAAAGAGAGGGGTTGGATTAACCACCCCAGCTGACCATAAATTGGCAAAGAAAAAAATTCCAATCATAATGTCCCTTAAGTTAACAAAAAGAAAGAACCTGCAGTTATGTAGTTTTTTTTTTTAGATCCTCATCGTGTCCCAAATGCTTTACAATCAATGGATAACATTTGAAGTGAAGTTACTTTTTCTACATAGGAAATGAGGTAGCCAATTTGAGCATAACATGGTTCCACAAACAGAAAATAAATAAATGACCAATTAATGTCTTTTTGGTGTCATCATTTGGTGGAGGAATGTTGGCCAACACATTGGAAGGACTCTCTCTTCTTTAAATTGCACCTTGGTATGTTTAACATTCACCTTAATAAGCAGATGGGGCCTTTGTTTCATGTCTCATTTGAAAGACAAGATATTTGACAATGCCGCACTCCCTTAGTACTAAAATGTGAATCTAAGTTGAGCACCATACTCTAGCCTAAAACAAGAATCTTAAACTTAAACAAAGCCAATTACATACGTATGGGGGAAGAGCTGGCTAAGATAGATTGAGCAAACAGACTAAAAAGTATGGTGGTAAATAAACAGTGAGAATCATTTAAAGAAATCATTCAATATATTTGACAAAAATATATTGCATTAAAAAACACCAACTCGGTGTGAAAGATCCATCTATGGCTTATTAGGGGAGTTAAGGATAGCACTAGATTTAAAGAAAAGGCTTATAATGTTGTGAAGAATAGTAGTAAGTCTGAAGACTAGGAGAGTTTTAGAAACCAGCAAAGAATATGAAGTAAACTAGCCAGGAATATAAAAATAGATTGTAAGAGCTTCTACCCATATATAAAAAAGGAAAGTTGCTAAACCTACTGTTGGTCCCTTATAGGCAGAGACAGGATAAATGATCATGGGGAATGAGGAGAGGCATTGATCATATTAGAAGACACAAATTACATACCTGAAATAGAAGGTAACCAAAAGCTCATCAGAGGGAGGAACTTAAAGTAATTAATATCAGAAGAGAAAAAGAAATTTAAGGGATTAAAAGCCAGCAAATCTCCCTGACCTGATGGCCTACATTCTAGGGTTCTAAAAGAGGTAGCTGCCAAGATAGTGGATGTGCTGGTTATGATTTTCCAAAATTCCCTAGATTCTACAATGGCACCAGTGGATTGGAAACTAGCAAATATAACATCACTATGAAGAAGAGAAAGAGAGAAAACATAGAACTATAGGCCAGTTAGCCAAACATCAGTCATTGGGAATATTAAGCAAATTTTAACAATGTACTTAGAAAATCATGGTATGATCAGTCAAAGTCAACATAGTTTTACAAAAGTGAAACCATGTTTGTCAAATTTATTAAATTTTTTGAGGATGTAACGTGTAGGGTAGAAACAGCGGAACCAGTAGATGTAATATACAGCACTTGGATTTCCAAAAGGAATTTGATAAGATATCACACAAGAGGTTAATACACAAGATAAGGGCTCATGGCACTGGGTGGGGGAGTATATTAGTATAGATGGGGGCTGGGTTAACAGACACAAAGCTGAAAGCAGGTATAAACAGGGCACTTTCAAGTTGGCTAGTGGAATATCGCAAGGATCAGTGCTGGGGGCTCAGCTATTTACAATTTATGTTCATGATTTAGGTTAAGAGACCGAGGGTAATGGATCAAAGCTAGGTGGGAATGCGAGCTGAGGAGGGCACAAATGGGCTGCAAAGAGATATATACAGGTTAAATGAGTGAGCAACAAGGTGGCAGATAGAATATAATGTGGGGAAATGTGAGGATATGAGGTTTGGTAGTAAGAATAAAAAAGCAGAATACTTTCTAAAGGGTGTAAAAATTTATGTTCAGAGAGACTTATGTATACTTGTACAAGAAACACAGAAAGCTAGCATGTAAGTACATCAGGTAATTAAGGCAGCAAATGGCATGTTGGCCTTTATTGCAAGGGAATTGGAATACAAGAATAAAGAAGTCTTGCAACAATTATACAGAGCTTTGGTGACAGCACCCCTCGAGTGCTGTATGCAGTTTCAGTCTCCCTGTTTAAGGAAGGATTTACTTGCACTGGAAGTACTACAGTGAAGGTTCATCAGATAGATTCCTGGGATGACAGGGTTGTCCAATGATGAGTAGCTGAGTAAATTGGGCCTGTACTTTCTGCAGTTTACTAGAATGAGAGGTTTCCCATTGAAACATACACAATTCTGAAGGAGCTTGACAGGGTAGACATTATGAGGTTATTTTCCCTGGCTGGGGAATCTAGAGGATGGGGGTACAGTTTCAGGATAAGGGACCGATCATTTAAAACTGAGCTGAGGAGACATTTCTTCATTCAAAGGGTTTTGAATCTTTGAAATTCTACATCCCAGAGGGTTGTGGATGTTCCATCATTGAGTATATTTAAGCCTGGGATAGACAGATTTTTGATCCCTCAGGAAATTCAGGGATATGGGGAGAAACTGGCAAAGCGGAGTTAAGGCCGATGATCAGCCACAATCATTGACCGGTGGAGCAGACTTGAGGGACCATATGGTCTATACCCACTGCTATTTCTTATGGTCTTGTGCACTATGGACACAAGCTCAACTTAGAATAATAGACTTCTGACACAGAGACACGAGTGTTGCCAACTGAGTTAAGCTGCTGCTGTTGATCAGGAGCAAATTGTACTCTTATTTCTGATAAATTTAAAGCTTTGAATTGGTCAGCATTGAAGTATCCTGAAGAGCAGAATGCATTGAATGCTACAGCAGTTACATAATAGAGAAAAAAATCAACCTGTATCAATTATGTAGAGATACACAAGAAAAAGAGAGAGAAAAGGGGGAGAAGGATAAACACAGCAACCACAACCAGTCAGCCCAACAGTGGTGGAGAAACTTTTACAGGCAATAATGCAGAACAAATTGATTGGCACTTGGAAAAGTATGAGCTAATTAAATGAAACAGATTTGTTAAATACAAATCATGTTTGACTAAGTTGATTCAGTTCTTTGATGGAGTAATGAACAGGATTGATGAGGGTCATACGTTTCATGTTGTGTAAATGGACTTTCAAAAATTGAAGCCCATGGGATTAAAGAGACAGTGGAAACAGAGATACAAAATTGGCTAAGGGACAGAATATGGAGAGTAATGGCCAACTGTTGTTTTTCAGACTGGAAGGGAACTATGCAGTGGCTCCCCAGGGTCAGTATAAGGATGTGAGCTCTTTGTAATATACATTAATTACATGGACTTGAGTACGCAGAGAATAATTTGAAAGTTTAGAGATGATATGAAACTCAAATGTAGCAAACAATGAGGAGGATAGTAACAGACTTCAGAAGGACATGGTCAGGCCAGTGAAATGGGCAGACACATGGCAAGTGAAATTTAGCGTAGAGATATGTGAAGTTATAGCTCTTGCTGGAAGCAAGAAGAGAGACAATATAAACAAAGTGGTGCAATTTTAAAGGAGATGCAGAAATAGCGACATCTGTACACAAATCTATGACGATGGCAAGACAAGTTGGGAAGGCTGATAGGATCCTTGGCTTTATTCATAAAAGAACTGAAAGCAAGGAAGTTTTACTAAATCTTAATAAAACACTGGTAAGATCGTAGCTGAAGTATTATGCTCAATTCCAGGCACTGCACTGTAAGAAGGCTACCAAGGCCATGGAGCAGCATGGATGAGATTCACTTAAATGGTACCAGGGATAAGGGGCTTCAGTTATGTGGACAGACTGGAGAAAGTTAAGAAGAGATTTGATAGAGGTGTTCAAAATTGAGCAAATAAATAGAAACTGTTTCCAATGAGATTAGGGTCAATAAGCTGAGGACAGACTGGAAACAATAGGTGAGAGAACTAGGGGTAACATGAGGAATCTTTATATGTAACAAGTTGTGGTGATGTGGAATGCATTGCCTGAAAGATTGGTAGAAGTAGAAGCAGATTCAATAGAAACTTTCAAAAGGAAATTGGATAAATACTTGAAGGGGGAAAAAAAATACTGAGCTATTGGAATAGAGTTGGGGAGTGAGACAAATCAGTACAGAAATGAAGGGCAGAATGGCTTCCTTCTTTGTTGTGTGATTCTAAAATAAGAGAGAGATAGCAGAGACAAAAATGCAACAGTGACCATCAGCGTGCATTCTATCTAAACACAAACTCAAAACTTCTCACAAAGTATATCTTAAGTGTACATCTTAAATAAAAAATACTCCAGAAGTTTAGATAAAATTTCAGAATTTTTTTTTGAAGTTATACCTCTGAGTTGTTTAGTGCTTAAATCCATACTTTTTTTTATATAGCACATCTAACACAGGAAGGAAAAAACGAAGTGCATCATGATATTTATAATCCATGGAATGTTCAATATGCTGTGCCATTCAGGGGTTGCAAGTTCACAGTCAACATTCTCCACATGGTAAATGCCTCCATCTTGATTGAGGTCATGGGGAGGTACCAATTGGACGCAATGTACAATTACATCCTGCATGAGAGCAGCAATCACACTAAATCACTGCTAACCATGCACTGGCATAAGACCATAAGACATAGGAGCAGAAATTAGGCCATTCGGCCTATCGAGTCTGCGCCGCCATTCAATCATGGCTGATAAGTTTCTCAACCCCTTTCTCCCGCCTTCTCCCCGTAACCTTTGATCCCCTTGCCAATCAAGAACCTATCTGCATGGGCAAAGGCCTAGAGATAGGAATTCAGGTTCAACACAGGAAATCTTAGAAGAGGAGAGAAGGAGGTAAAGAGGAGAAAGTTGAAAGGTAGTTTGTATTTATAATTTGGATTTGCAGCTGCATATTATTTATCATTCATTCATCATTATCCACGCGATGCATTGTAAACTTGGCAGAGCCTGTAACTAACCAATCTGTCTCAAAAAGCCGAGATTTATTTTCCCCAAAGGAAAAGAATCCTTGTGATACAGACGCTATAGATTTCGGTCCCTTCACCATAATTTAAATTTCATCTTTTGTAGTCTCACATAGCACTGAACCAAACAGATGAAAAGTTCTCAGCACTGCACAACCAACATTCAGCCAAGATCAAGGGTCCAATGTAAAATTTCCTATTCCCTGCAATTTTTTGGCAAAATTTCAAAGTCCCACTGTACTGGTTCAAAAGAGCAAGAAATACAAATTTAAACATACAAGCAAAAAGGTAAAGCGAGAAAGAAAAGAGAGACTGAGTAAAATAGATCATTTTCTCCCCTGTATGCTAAAGGTATTGAGGATTTCCAGCATCCGCAGTTTTTTGTTTTTATCTCTGTATTGAGTTCTTGCTTTGGTATGGTTCCACGGCCATTAGAGTCCTTCAGTACTTCTTCTCTGTGGGTATTAGTCACATGAGACTTGACAGCAAGTAGGGGTGCACTAGTCAACTAGAGAGGGCATCAGAACAGAGTCTTACACTGTTCTCACTTTGCTGTTCATTAATGTACATTTCTAGCAGAGGTCCCAAGGTAGTGATCAGGAATGGGAATCATGATCGATGTTCCCTTCCCTAATCAACGGGTGATAAAGACAACTTAATGTAGCTACCACCAACCAGACTGATGTCAACCAACTCAGAACAGAGCAGAGTTTAAATGTGGGATCCTCCTGAACTGTATGGATTCACAGGGTAGTTAAATTATGCAAACCTCAAGACTCTTTCTGATATGGAACTGTCATGAAGCCAATGAAAAGCAGTGTTCACAAACAACATGCAAGAAAATGGACTGTATTCTAATAAAACAAATACATGAGCCACACCAAGTTAGTGGACATTAACCAAAATAGATAAAAAGTTAAATACAGCCCTAGGTAGGCAGCAATGATGTCAAATAATCCTAAAAGCAACCACAAACCTGTTCCTAGATAATATTTCCCAGGGGTGGAAGGTCCTGGCCTGCTTTGCAGAGCAAAGAAAATAGCATCCACCTTACAGCTGGGATCAGGTAAAAATGAACATGCTCTTTGAAGAGATTTCAAATGCTGAAATAGTGGATTTTTTTTTAACTTTTTCCAATATCTGGTCTCCGGCATTAATTCCATTTTTACAACTTCAGCGGCATAGAAGAAATTAGTATGAAAGTGGATGCTTTCCCAAACACTGAAAGCAGATACAGTACATATTTTGCAAACACACTTGTAGGTATTGAGCATGTAGACATCCTGAGGAATAACAGGGCAGCTTTCAACTCACAAGAGATGTTTTGTACACGGCACAGAGAAATAAATTGCATTTATATAGCAACCAATTTGCACACATCAAGGTCATAAACAAAGAGCAGAGGGGAAATGACTAAAGGTAAATTAAATTTATAATATTGTGAAGATTCTCATTTTGTTGAATTAACTAATTTGATTTTTAAATGGTAATAAGGTGGATGCAGCACAACATTGGGTGAAAAACCATGTTCATTTCGCATTAGCTTCTGATGAAATTAACATTCATAAAATGTTCCCGAGTGCTCAATTCCAAGAACATTTGATTTAGTCTTGATTTTCTAATACTTCTGACTCATCATTTAATGATGGAAAAATTAAATGTACTATTTTCTCTGGAAATCTGGGCTTTTTAAAAGAAGTGCAACTTTTGTCACTGAATTGGATGAATGCAGGACAAAAAAAGGGAGAATTAACAGGAACACTTCATGATTGGAATGTAGTCAACAAGTATCGTTGCCTCAACTGCTATAGACAATCCCGTGAACATGCCAGAATGTCCCCTCCAAAAAATCTATTTGGCACATTGATTATCCAATATTCAGTTCCCTAGAATTAATGCATTTTCACAATTTCAACAATAATGAAGTTTGCAAAATGGATGCTTTCTAAATATTAAAAAAGATTTTTTTCAAGAACTTTTTGGTGGGGTACACACAAAACAAAAACTGCATAGAGTTCTCAGTCAAAGCCTTTGTTTCAGTTTTCTTTCCCAATCTAACTTTTCTGCCAGTTTACTAGACACGAAATATACTTGACAAGTTAACAGACATACTTTCATAGACTTCAAAATAACCTCAGACTGTTGCAATAACAGTTGCTAATATACCGTACAGCCTTGCCCTAGTGAACATTATTCCATGTTTTCTTTCCACGGCCAATTCACTGCACTCTTTTCAGGATTGACCCAGAGAGCAAACAACTTCAAATTCCTCTTCTCCATTCCAACCATCTCACAACTATAATTATACCTTTCTTTCTAATTAGGCTTCTGTGACAATACCACTGATTAAAATTGCCAGCACTGACTGCAACTGCAGCTCCCTATTCCTTCTCATCCTCTTTAACTTCTTTACTTTAACATTCAACCACTCTTTCTTAAATGCCTCATTTTCACAGTCGACCTTCTGCGGCACTATTCTCTCCTGATTCCACTCCTACTGATTATTATATCGCCTTCAATAACTTTTTCCCTCAGACATGCATATTTGCCTTTTGTGTACCTCATGTTCCATCATTAGGCCTCCTTCCAGCACCATTTACATCAATCTCCAAGCAGGAGTAAACTTTCATATATTCAACGTTAGTTAGCTCTTCCTCTCAACTTGCTCCCCATGGTTGTTGCTACTTTCCAACTGTCAATTCAACATTAACACCTGGATATGCCAAAATTTTCTTCGGCTAAATACAATACAATAAGTCCAAAGCCATCCTCTTCAGCTCTCACAAACGCCTGCGTACACTTTATCTACTTCATCTAACCCAGGTAACCTCACTGTGAAATTAAGAACCTTGGCACGCTGCTTAACTCAGTTAAGCTTCTTCCCCACTTACAATTCATCAGTCACTAAGACTGCCTCTTTCATCTCTGCAATATTGCCCGCTTCTGCTCCAGTCCCTACCTCTATGAAACCAATACTCTAATATGCACCTTGATTAGTTCCAACCTAGACTTCTCTAAGGCCCTTTCTCCTTACAGCAGTAGCAGCAACTTGTGTTTATATAGCACCTTTCATGTAATAAAACATCTCAAGGCGCTTCACAGGAGCATAATGAAGCAAAATTGGACGCCGAGACACATGTAGCATTGTTAGGGCATATTGCCAAAAGTTTGGTCAAAGACAGAGATTTTTAAGGAGCATCTTAATGGAGGAAAGAGAGATAGAGAGGCAGAGGGGCTTAGGGAGGGAATTCTAGAACTTAGGGCCTAGGCAGTTGAGAGTACTGTCACCAATGGCAGAGGATTGAAATCAAGGATACTCAAGAGGCCAGGATTAGATTGAATGCAAATATCTCAGAGGGTTTTGTAGTCATCTACAATTCCAACCTCAATAAACTACAAGTTATCAAGAATGTTGGAATCCATGTTCTCAACCATATTTCAGAGCATTTGCTGAACAATACCGAGTGCACTAATAGCTACACAAATAATCTATTTAAGATAATTAGTCGAGCTCATAACGTGGCTCATTTACGCTTGTTCATACGCAGAGACTCCAAACCATGCTCAAGCCATATTTTAGAAAGCTGGATTGGGAGCGAACAGCTACTGATCTGCCAGCAGCAGGTAGCTTGTTAAGGTAACTAAAAGACAATTAAGGCCGTTGATCAGAGATTGACTGGAATGTTCCAGTCTGCCTATGGGGAGCCCCCCCATGGTGTTGCGAGCATGGCAACTGCCTGGGAGTGGCCTCCTAGCTGCAGACTGGGGATCAGCACTCGAGGAAATCTCTCAGGCTCTCCCCCCAGCTCATTGGAGTACAACTACGGTCACACACTGCCCCGTGGAGGGGCTTACCTTCCACAATGGTGGTCAGGCAGCAGTGGCTATGTTTAACTTCAAATATTTTTAAAGTGCTGAGAGAAGATGGAGGTGCCCTCTCTTTCTCCCTCCCTAACT
Source organism: Cetorhinus maximus (assembly GCF_964194155.1). Classification (NCBI taxonomy): domain Eukaryota; kingdom Metazoa; phylum Chordata; class Chondrichthyes; order Lamniformes; family Cetorhinidae; genus Cetorhinus; species Cetorhinus maximus. Next base: position 96,198,516 of record NC_135890.1, read on the forward strand.
TAAGCTCCTTCCATGCTGCTGGGCCTCTTATTGACTTTGCAGTTTTGAAAGCCCTTTCTAGTACATCTTAAAAGTAGAGTTTATACATCTTAATTGACATATAATGCTAAAGAATATATTAAACTGTAACCATTGACAAGAACTTTATTGCATATAAAATCTTAACATTAATTGATTCACTGGCTCACCACGAGGGCAACTAGGGAAGGCTGGTAAATGCTGGCCTTGCCAGCGATCCCCACATCCGATGAATGAAAAAAAAAACTTCTGTATGTCAAACTGCTTAAGAAGTTCAGAATAGATTTATTTGCATATTCAATTAGATTGTGTGTCATATTAAATTATGCAAATCATTTTTTTTGCAGATGGTGTACATTCGTTTTTCAAACACATTTTTTGAGCTAGTCAGGGGAAGATTGGTCATTTGTGCCCTGGGTTAGTCAGGGGGAAATTGGATATATAGCCAGCATTAAATCACAGGGAAATCTGGGAATAAGAAAACTTTCCTCAACCCCCAGTCATCATTAAACTGACCAGTTTGCCTACTGGGGATTACAGATAGATGACCTTCCTTTGACCAATAGGGGTTTCAGGGATGATTTTCCACCACACTTTCAGGACCTACCCTTGCTAATGTACAGATTTTTGGATCATTTTCTTCAAAGACACCAGAAGTACAAATGACACCAAAAAAACACTAATATATCAATGTTTTCTTTTTATTTTATATATCATGGTAAACTTAAACTGCAGTAATTGGTAAACAAAGAGCCAGCAATAAATAAAAGGTAATAACATGCAGTGCCATAAACTGCCATTAATACTAATTATGTGCTACATCAAAGAATATACTGCACTCTAGACAGACACACTTACGTGATGAACAAACAATAGGTGGTGTTGTTTTTCTACAGGTACCAAAGGTACTTACAACATTGTCTGGCAATGTATTTTTATCTGAACTGCAACAATTTAGCTCTAACTGCCAGATACAAACACAACCCCTGGGAAATAGGACTGAAGTAGCAACACCAATGTTGAATCTCAAGGTACAAGACTCAGCAAATGCAAAAGGAAACAGTGTGTAAGATTTGGAAGTATGTCTCCCAGCTTATTTTAGTAACTCCAGCTGGTCTGCCCCAGGTACTGTAATTATTAATGTTTCGTGGAGCTAATTAAGTGCAGACGAGATCTGAGGAGGTGGCACCTGAAGTAAAGCAAGTTAAATGTTTGTTGAAAACTGAAGTAATTAAACAGGTATGTATCACCCTAAAAATACTACTCTCTGGATTAAGTACTATTGTAGGTTTGATGCAACTTAATATTTAACCCTAATGACATGGATATTTTTTGCCAAGTAGTAAATAATACTTTAAATAGCTAGAAGTAATAATGATTTCAAATGTGTTAGAAATGCTCGTCAAGGTACTTCCCTCTCCTGAGTAGCTCAGTGAGTAAATACTTGTAGAGTACAGCAAAGCAATTTACCTTTATTATCCAAAACATGGGAAAATTTAGCCAAGATTTCCACTGTTGGCCATCATCCACTCACCATGAAAATCAAGGAACGAAATCATTCTATGCTGCCTATTTTTGAATATGACATTGATTTTCACTGACTCACACGTGAAAAATGGCTATTGGAGATGGTACTGAAGGGCTGTCAACACCCTTATCACCACAACAGTAACTTGCAATTATATAGACCGTTAACATTGTAAATTGTTCCAAGGCACTGCACAGGAGTATAATCAAACAAAGGATTGACACTACGCCAAAGAAAGAGACATTAGGATACCTGGCCAAAAGCTTGGTCAAAGAGGTAGGTTTTAAGAAGCATGCTAAAGGAGGACAGCGAGGCAGAGAGGTGTAGGGAGGAAATTCCAGAGCTTGAAGCATAGACAGTTGAAGGCTTGAACACCAATGTTGGGTGAAGAAAGTTGGGGATGCATCAGAGGTCAGAATTGGAAGAATGCAGAGCCTTGGAGGGTTGTAGGACTGGACGAGGTTCTAGAAATAGCAAGGTTCAGAACCAAGATAGGAGCAAAAGAGCTTTTGTTAAAAAGAAATAAAGACATGGTGGAGAAATATTCCCAAAAGGGAATAATTTTTAATATTTCTTGCATTTATGACTTCAGAGTTTATGTAGTCTGTGGAATCACTGTGCAGTAGTTTCCCTTTTAATGACACAGTCAGAGAATAAGGGGGCATTACAATGAGTCAATCTGCAGACCCAAAAGCAGAACCCCCTGGACCTGATGGTTTGAGACATATGAACATGGAGCAGGAGTAGGCCATTCAGCCCTTCAAGTCTGCTCCGCCATTCAACAAGATCATGGCTGATCTGATTGTAACCTCCCGCTTAATCCCGATAACCTTACACCTCCTTGTTAATCAAGAATCTATCTAGCTCTGCCTTAAAAGCATTCAAAGACCCTGCTTCCAACTGCCTTTTGAGGAAGAGTTCCAAAGATTCATGACCCTCTGGGAGAAAATGTTTCTCCTCATCTGTCTTAAATAAGCGAACCCTTATTTTTACACCATGACACCTAGTTCTAGATTCTCGCACAAGAGGAAACAAGTTCAGAGTTCACGGGTGCAGAATGGAATCACTGCGAGTTGGGAGGCCAGGAGCTGAAAAGCTGCACGAGAGGGGTGATTTTTGAAAACATCCAAGAGTGCTATCACAGGGGGGAATATTAGTTCATCGAGCGGGACCAGGTGCCAACGCGAGAGGAGCAGCGGCCCTGGTAAGTAGGAACAGGTGAGTATTTCTACTGTCCAGTCTTTAGAGTAAAAATTGGTCTTTGGTTTAGATTAAGTAGTGCTTAAAGTATAAGAAGTAAAGTAAGGTCCCTAGTATATATTTAATATTCTTGAAACTAGAGGAAATAAAAGTAAAAGGAGTAATTTAAGGATGAAGTCATGGCAGAGCAGCTCGGCCATGTGGAATATTCCCCCTGTGCGATGTGGGAAGTCAGGGACATTTCCAGTGTCCAGGGCCACCACGTGTGCAGGAAGTGTCTCTATCAGCAGTTACTCAAAATCCAGTTTTGGAGCTGGAGCTGCAGCTGGAGTCACTGTGGAGCATCCGCAAGGCTGAGATCTTCGTGGGTAGCACATAGAGTGAGGTTATTCTAAATTTTGTATTGTGCAATGAGAAGGGGTTAATTAATAATCTTATTGTGCTTCCTTTAGGGAAAAGTGACCATAACATGATGGAATTCTTCATTAGGATGGAATGTGAGGACCCAGCATCTGTGGTTTACTAAAGAAGTTAAGGAAAGCATCAAACTTAAGGAAAAAGCATACAACTCCACAAAGATGATTGGCAGGACAGATGATTGGACAGAATATAAAGAACAGCAGAGAATGACTAAAAGGTTAATCAGGAGAAAGAAATTAGAGTATGAGAGGAAGCTAGCTAGAAATGTAAAAACAGATAGCAAGAGTTTCTACAGGTATTTAAGAAGGAAAAGAGTAAGTAAAGTGAGTGTTGGTCCTCTAGAAAGTGACAGTGGGAAGTTAATAGTAGATAATGGTGGAAGAGATTAACAAATATTTTGCTTCTGTGTTCACTATAGAGGATATAGAAACACTCCAGTAATAGCTACAAATCAGGAGGTGAATGAGAGAAAGGAGCTTGGTAAAATTGAAATCACTAGGGAAACGGTACTGAGCAAATTGATGGAACTGCAGGCTGGCAAGTCTCCGGGTCGCGATGGACTACATCCTAGGGTCTTAACAGAGGTGGCTAATGAGGTAGTTGATGCGCTGGTGTTAATTTTCTAAAATTCGCTAGATTCTGGAAAGGTTCCATCAGATTGGAAAGTAGCAAATATTCAAGAAGGAAGGGAGGCAGAAAACAGGAAACTATAGGCTAGTTAGCTTTACGTCTGTCTTGGGAAAATTATTAGAATCGATCATTAAGGAGGCTAAAACTGGGAACTTGGAAGAGCTCATGGTAATCAGGATGAGTCAGCATGATTTTGTGAAGGAAAATCATGTTTAACCAATTTATTGGAGTTTTTTTGAGGGAGTAACATGAGCAGTGGATAAAGTGGAGCCTGTAGACATACTGTACTTGGATTTCCTGAAGGCATTTGATAAGGTCCCAAATCAAAGATTATTATGGAAAATAAAAGCGCATGGTGTAGAGGGTAACATATTAGCATGGATAGAAGATTGGCTGGCTGGCTGGCAGAAAGCAGAGTGTGTACATAAATGGGTCTTTTTCAGATTGGCAGGATGTGACAAATGGAGTCCCATGGGAGTCTGTGCTGGCGCCTCAACTTTTTACAATTTACATCAGTGACTTAGATGAAGGGAGTGAAGACATGGTAGCTAAATTTGCAGATGACACAAAGATAGGAAGGAAAGTATGCTGTGAAGAGGACATGAGGAAGTTGCAGATGGATATGGATAGGTTGAGTGAGTGAGCAAAGATCTGGCAAATGGAGTTTAATGTGGAAAAATGTGAAGTTGTTCACTTTGGCAGGAAGAACAAAAAAGCAGAGTATTACTTAGATGAGAACGACTGCATAATTCTGAATTGCAGAGGGATCTAGGTGTTCTAATACTTGCGTCACAAAAAGTTAGTATGCAGGTACAGCAAGTAATTAAGAAGGCTAATGGAATGCTATCCCTAATTACGAGAGGGACTGAACATAAAAGTAAGGATGTTATGCTTCAGTTATACAGGGCATTGGTGACACCGCACCTCGAATACTGTGTGCAGTTTTGGTCTCCTTATTTAAGGAAGGATGTAAATGCATTGGAGGTGGTTCAAAGAAGGTTTAGTAAATTGATACCTGGAATGAGTGGGTTTCTTATGAGGAAAGGTTGGACAGACTGGGCTTGTTTCCACTAGAGTTTAGAAGATTGAGGGTGATTTGATTGAAGTATACAAGTTCCTGAATGGCCTTAACAAGGTGGACGTCAAAAGGATATTTCCTCTTGTGGGTGAGTCCAGAATTAGGGGGCACTGTTTTAAAATTAGGGGCCACCCTTTTAGAACAGAGACAAAGAGAATTGTTTTCTCTCAGAGGGTCATGCAACTTTGGAACTCTCTGCTTCAGAAGGTGGTGGAGGCAAGGTCATTGAATATTTTTTTAAGGCAGAGGTAGATAGATTCTTGATAGGCAAGGGAATCAAAGGTTATCGGGGTTAGATGGCAATGTGGAAATCGAAACACAAGATGATCAGCCATGATCTTATTGAATGGTGGAGCAGCCTCCAGGGACCGAATGGTCTACTCCTGTTCTTATTTCTTATGTTCTTGTGTCAAGTAGGCCAATCCGAAACTAGGGTCCTAAATCTAAACAAAGGAAACTACGAAAGTACGAAGGGTGAGGGGGCTACAATAGACTGGGGAACTTCATTAAAAGGCATGGTGGTGGATAAGCAATAGCTACCATTTAAAGAACGAATGCAGGCATTGCAACAGTTATACATTCCTTTCTGGCTCAAAAACACAACCGGAAAAGTGGCCCAACCATGGCTAACAAAAGAAATTAAAGGGTAGTATTAGATCCAAAGAGTAGTCATATAAAGTTGCTAGGAAAAGTACCAAGCCCGAGGATTGGGAGCAGTTTAGAATTCAGCAAAGGGGAACAAAGAGGTTGATCAAGAGGGGAAAAATAGAGCATGAGAGTAAACTTGCAAGTAACATAAATGCGGACCGTGAATGCTTTTAAGAATGTAAAAAGAAAAAGATTAGTGAAGACAAATGTATGTCCCTTACAGTCCACAACGGGAGAATTCATAATAGAGAACAAGGAAATGACAGAGCAATTAAACAACTACTTTAGTTCTGCCTTCATGGAAGAAGACACAAATAACTTCCCAGCAATACTAGGGAACCAAGGGTCTAGTGAAAAAGAGGAATTGAAGGAAATTAGCATTAACAAAAAAAAGAAGTGCTGGAGAAATTAATGGAACTGAAAGTTGATAAATCCCCAGGGCCTGATAATCTACATCCTAAAGGAGGTGGCTATGGAAATAGTGGTGTGTTGGTGTCATCTTCCAAAATTTTGTAGATTCTGGAACAGTCCCGGAAGCTTGGAGGGTGACAAATGTAACCCCACTATTTAAAAAAGGAAGGAGGGAGAAAACAGGGAATTACAAACCGGCTAGCCTAACATCAGTAGTAGAGAAAATGCTGGAATCTATTATAAAGGATGTGATAACAGGACACTTAGAAAATATCAACGGGATTAGACAAAGAAAGTCAACATTGATTTATGAAAGGGAAATCATGTTTGACAAACCTACTGGAGTTTATTGAGGACGCAACTAGTAGAATAGATAAGGGAGAGCCAGTGGATGTGGCGTATTTGGATTTCCGGCAAGATTTTCATGAAGTCCCACATAAGAGGTTAGTGTGCAAAATTAAAGCACACGGGGTTGCGGGTAATATATTGGCATGGATTGAGATTTGGTTAGCAGACAGGAAACAGAGAGTAGGAATAAATGGGTCTTTTTCAGAGTGGCAGGAGGTGACTAGTAGGGTACTGCAGGGATCAGTGCTTGGGTCCCAGCTATGCACAATATATATCAATGATTTAGATGAGGGAACCAAATTAATATTTCCAAGTTTGCTGATGACACAAAACTAGGTGGGAGTGTGAGAGGTGAGGAGGATGTAAAGAGGTTTCAAGGTGATTTATACAAGTTGAGTGAATGGGTAAATACATGGCAGATGCAGTACAACGTGGATAAGTGTGAAGTTATCCACTTCGGTAGGAAAAACAAAATTGCAGACTGTTATTTAAATGGTGATAGGTTGGGAAATGTTGATGTACAGAGCGGGTCCTTGTGCACCAGTCACTGAAAGCAAGCTTGCAGGTGCAGCAAGCAGTTAAGAAGGCAAATGGTACATTGGCCTTCACTGCAAGAGGATACGAGTACAAGAGCAAGGATGTCTTACTGCAGCTATACAGGGCCTTGGTGAGACCACACCTGGAGTATCGTGTGCAGTTTTGGTTTCCTTACCGGAGAAGGCATGCCATAGAGGGGGTGCAGCGAAGGTTCACCAGACTGATTCCTGGGATGGCAGGATTGTCATATGAGGAGACACTAGAATATAAGGACTAGGAGCAGTAGGCAATTCAGCCCCTCAAGCCTGCCCCGCCATTCAGTACGATCATGGCTGATCTCATTTCGGCCTCAACTCCAATTTCCCGCCCTCTCCCCATAACCTTTCAACCCATTACTAATTAAAAATCTGTCTATCTCCTCCTTAAATTTATTCAGCGTCCCGGCATCCACTGCACTCTGAGGTAGTGAATTCCACAGATTCACGACCCTTTGAGAAAAGTAATTCCTCCTCATCTCTGATTTCAATCTACCACCCCTTAGCCTAAAACCATGGCCTCTCATTCTAGAATGCCCCAGAAGGGGAAACATCCGCTCCACGTCTACTTTGTCTATCCCCTTTAGCATCTTATATACCTCAATTAGATCTCCTCTCATCCTTCTAAACTCTAGCAAGTATAGGCCTAAACTGCTCAATCTCACCTCATAAGACAAGCCCCGCATCTCAGTAACCTCCTCTGAACCGCCTCCAGTGCAACTACATCCCTCCTCAAGTAAGGGGTCCAAAACTGTGCACAGTACTACAGGTGCGGTCTCACGAATGCCTTGTACATTTGCAACAACACTTCCCTATTTTTATACTCTATTCCTTTAGCAATAAATGCCAAAATTCCATTTGCCTTCCTTATTACCTGCTGTACCTGCATACTGACTTTCAGCGATTCATGCACGAGGACACCCAGATCCCTCTGCACTGAAGATTGGGCCGACTAGGCCTGAATTCACTGGACTTGAGAAGAATGAAGGGCGATATCATTGAAACATATAAAATTCTGACAGGGCTGGATAGACTGGATGCAGGGATGATGCTTCCCCTGCCTGGGGCTGACTAGAACAAGGGGTCACAGTCTCAGGATACGAGGTAGGCCATTCAGGACTGAGATGAGGAGAAATTTCTTCACTCAGAGGGTGGTGAACCTGTGGAATTCTCTACCGCAGAGGGCCGTGAAGGCCAAGTCCCTGAGCATATTTAAAAAGGAAATAGATAGATTTCTATACACTAAAGGAGTCAAGGGGAGAGAGTGGGAGTATGGCGTTGAGGTAAAGGATCAGCCATGATCACACTTAATGGCAGAGCAGGCTCCAAGGGCCGAATGACCTACTCCCCGTTTTCTATATTTCGATCCTCTCCACATCCACTCTGTCGAGACCCCTCAGAATCTTCAAGGTTTTGATCAAGTCACCTCTTACTCTTCTAAATTCCAGTGGATACAAGCCTAACCTGTCCAACCTTTCCTCATAAGATAACCCACCCATTCCTGTATTAGCCTAGTAAACCTTCTCTGAACTGCTTCTAATGCATTTACATCTTTCCTTAAATAAGGAGACCAATACTGTAAACAGCACTCCATATGTGGTCTCACCAGTGCCCTGTACAACTGCAGTATAACCTCCCTACTTTGGTATTCAATTCCCCTCGACCCAACTGCAGATTGCAGACCACAGTTTAAAGTGTTGTCTTACCACAATGTCGTTTGAGCTTTGGCAACGTAGGAGATGGAAATTTTAAAAATGGAAATTTACTAAAAAAATCTATGATGACATGGCTGTCTTCCCTGGGGAATCACGTTAATCACTCATATTTTAAATAACCGATCCATGTACACACAATGTAACATGATCACGCAGACACTACGACACAATAACATTAACAGTGTTCATGGCCATTTGAACCAAGGAAAAGATCAAGAGCCAGTATAAATTGGTTCTTCAAACCGGCAAGAGAACGTGGAAGCAATTCCCCTTCAGTTGCTTCCTACAGTTTGAATAAATCCTAAGTGATTTTCAGTTGGTTTTATAAATCAAGTTGATTTGCAATTGTGCCAGCTATCAGTCAGTGATAGCACTCTCTCCAAGTCAGAAAATTGTGGATTCAAGTTCCATTCCAGAGAGACGTGAGCATGGCGTCCAGGCTGACAGTCGTGTGCAGCAGTGAAGGACTACTGCATTGTCAGAGATGACGTCTTTCAGAGATGTTAAACCCAAGCCCCTTCTGTCTTCTCAGGTGGATGTAAAAGATCCCAGGCACTATTTCGAAGAAGAGCAGGAGAGTTCTCCCCAGAGTCCTGGCCAACATTTATTCCTCAACAGACATCACTAGGGCAGATTACCTGGTCATTATCATGCTACTGTTTGTAGGAGAGGTTGCACGCTAATTGGCTATCACATTTCCTACATTACAACATCGTCTACATTTCAAAAGTACCTCATTGGTTGTGAAGCACCATGGGACATGCTAAGGTGACCAACATCATGTAAATGCAAGTGCTTCATTCTTTGCTTTAGACAGTTTGCTTATGTAACAGCAGTTACTAACCTGCAAAGTTATTAGGTTTGTGCAGTGTTATGGAGCATTTTGATGCAATATGGGCTATAAAAAATGCAGCACAATAGGCTTTTTACAAATCTGTGAAAAAAACAAAAAACTACTGTGGATGCTGGAAATCCAAAACAAAAACAGAATTACCTGGAAAAACTCAGCAGGTCTGGCAGCATCGGTGGAGAAGAAAAGAGTTGACGTTTCGAGTCCTCATGACCCTTCAACAGAACTGAGTAATATTAGGAGAGGGGTGAAATATAAGCTGGCTTAAGGTGGGGGGAGAGAAGTTGTGGGGGGGTGGTTGTAGGGACAAGCAAGCAGTGATAGGAGCAGATAATCAAAAGATGTCACAGACAAAGGAACAAAGAGGTGTTGAAGGTGGTGATATTATCTAAACAAATGTGCTAATTAAGAATGGATGGCAGGACACTCAAGGTACAGCTCTAGTAGGGGTGTGGTGGAAAGACTAACAGGGCATTAAAGGTATAGATTTAAAAATAATGGAAATAGATGGGAAAAGGAAAATCTATATAAATTATTGGAAAAAACAAAAGGGAGGGGGAAGAAACGGAAAGGGGGTGGGGATGGAGGAGGGAGTTCAAGATCTAAAGTTATTGAATTCAATATTCAGTCCGGAAGGCTGTAAAGTGCCTAGTCGGAAGATGAGTGCTGTTCCTCCAGTTTGCTTTGGGCTTCACTGGAACAATGCAGCAAGCCAAGGACAGACATGTGGGCAAGAGAACAGGGTGGAGTGTTAAAATGGCAAGCGACAGGGAGGTTTGGGTCTTTCTTGCGGACAGACCGCAGGTGTTCTGCAAAGCGGTCGCCCAGTTTACGTTTGGTCTCTCCAATGTAGAGGAGACCGCATTGTGAGCAACGAATGCAGTAGACTAAGTTAGGGGATATGCAAGTGAAATGCTGCTTCACTTGAAAGGAGTGTTTGGGCCCTTGGACGGTGAGGAGAGAGTAAGTGAAGGGGCAGGTGTTGCATCTTCTGCGTGGACATGGGGAGGTGCCATAGGTGGGGGTTGAGGAGAAGGGGGTGATGGAGGAGTGGACCAGGGTGTCCCGGAGCGATCCCTACGGAATGCCGCCGGGGGGGGGTGAAGGGAAGATGTGTTTGGTGGTGGCATCATGCTGGAGTTGGCGGAAATGGTGGAGGATGATCTTTTGAATGCGGAGGCTGGTGTGGTGATAAGTGAGGACAAGGGGGACCCTATCATGTTTCTGGGAGGGAGGAGAAGGCGTGAGGGCGGATGCGCGGGAGATGGGCCGGACACGGTAGACTGTCCACCAATGTCCATTACAAGCCTACCGATTCCCATAGCTACCTCGACTACAGCTCCTCACACTCCGCTTCCTGTAAGGACTCCATCCCATTCTCTCAGTTCCTCGCCTCCATCGCATCTGTTCTGATGATGTTACCTTCAAAAATAGTTCCACTGACATGTCCTCCTTCTTCCTTAACCGAGGTTTTCCACCCACGGTCGTTGACAGGGCCCTCAACCGTGTCCAGCCCATCTCCTGCGCATCCGCCCTCGCGCCTTCTCCTCCCTCCCAGAAACATGATAGGGTCCCCCTTGTCCTCACTTATCACCACACCAGCCTCCGCATTCAAAGGATCATCCTCCGCCATTTCCGCCAACTCCAGCATGATGCCACCACCAAACACATCTTCCCTTCACCCCCCCGGCGGCATTCCGTAGGGATCGTTCCCTCCGGGACACCCTTGTCCACTCCTCCATCACCCCCTACTCCTCAACCCCCACCTATGGCACCTCCCCATGCCCACGCAGAAGATGCAACACCTGCCCCTTCACTTCCTCTCTCCTCACTGTCCAAGGGCCCAAACACTCCTTTCAAGTAAAGCAGCATTTCACTTGCATTTCCCCTAACTTAGTCTACTGCATTCGTTGCTCCCAATGCGGTCTCCTCTACATTGGAGAGACCAAACGTAAACTGGGCGACCGCTTTGCAGAACACCTGCGGTCTGTCCGCAAGAAAGATCCAAAGCTCCCTGTCGCTTGCCATTTTAACATTCCACCTTGCTCTCTTGCCCACATGTCTGTCCTTGGCTTGCTGCATTGTTCCAGTGAAGCCCAACACAAACTGGAGGAACAGCACCTCATCTTCTGACTAGGCACTTTACAGCCTTCCAGACTGAATATTGAATTCAACAACTTTAGATCTTGAACTCCCTCCTCCATCCCCACCCCCTTTCCGTTTCTTCCCCCTCCCTTTTGTTTTTTTCCAATAATTTATATAGATTTTTCTTTTCCCACCCATTTCCATTATTTCTAAATCCATACCTTTAATGCCCTGTCAGTCTTTTCACCCCACCCCCACTAGAGCTGTACCTTGAGTGTCCTGCCATCCATTCTTAATTAGCACATTCGTTTAGATAATATCACCACCTTCAACACCTCTTTGTTACTTTGTCTGTGACATCTTTTGATTATCTGCTCCTATCATTGCTTGTTTGTCCCTACAACCACACCCCCCCACCCCCACCAATTTCTCTCTCCCCCACCCACCTTAAACCAGCTTATATTTCACCCCTCTCCTAATATTACTCAGTTCTGTTGAAGGGTCATGAGGACTCGAAACGTCAACTCTTTCCTTCTCCGCCGATGCTGCCAGACCTGCCGAGTTTTTCCAGGTAATTCTGTTTTTGTTTTACAAATCTGTGTTGGCTCTCCCTAATTAACTCAAACCTCTCCAATTGCCTTTTAATGTTTTCCCCTGATTATAGTTTCTAAAAATCTTACCCATCACTGGTGTTAAACTGCCTGGCCTATCTCTTGAACAAGGGTGTCACATTGCCACCCTCTGGCACCTCCCTCAGATTTAGGGAAGGATTCGGGCAAGCTCTTCCATTATTTCCATCCCTACTTCCCTTAACAACCTGGGTGCAGGCCATCTGGACCAGATGACTTATCCACTCTAAGCAGAGCCAGCCTTTTCAGTGCATCCTTCCTATCAATTTTCACCACATCCATTACCTCTTCCACTGATATTTTGTTTGCATCCTCTTCTTAGATAACACCAATACAAAATACTTATTAAGTATCCAGTTCATACTGGATATTTTCTACACATTGTTGATTGTGGATTGAAATTTTTTAGTAATTAGTTTACCTGAATAGCTGCAGCAGATGACTCAATATGCCCTAAATAAAATGCAAAATAGCCAACAGGATCACAATTCGAATCACTGCCTTTATCACCCCACTAGCACATAAAGTGAGCAGTGCTAGAACAGTCACCACCAGGTGAAGTTCTTAAGTTACACTCACTGGTAATGTCGCAATAGTAAGCAAATATATTGGTCTATAATGTGTGGGTTAATCTCTGCCAGGGTGAAGGAAGGGGGAGATACAATTGGCCTTGGTGACCCTGGCTGAGAAAGTGGAGGAAATTAAATATTGATGCACCTAAAACCAAAATCCCTGAAATGTATTCTTACTTATTCCAAGTAAAATGCTTCTATTTGGTGATTTTATTCTCACATTTTAAAAATTCTTCTCCATTGCATTTTTATTCCAAAACTTCCAGCAATATATTTTTGTGGATCTTGCAGGATAGAATCCAAGCATATTCCTTTTAATAAAATGACTCTGAGTGGTCAAAGCACACTTTAAGCATGGGCCTCTTAAGAATGATAGCCTTATAATGGTTAAATTGATTTTGGGAATAAATGAATTGGAGAATTGTTTGGTTTTCAAATTAAAGTTTAATTTCCAAAGAAATTGCCATGTTATTTATCTTGACTGAGAAAAATCTCCAGTAATTTTATGTCTTAGGCTAAATAGACTGTTACAAATTTCACAGGTCTACTCTGAATATTCTCTTCTGTGCAACTTTATGAGTCACTCCCATTATTGAACCTAGCGTCTCATACAATCAGGAGTACACCTTTACCGCTGAATCTAGTTAACATGACCTGGAGTTCGTAATATAGACCCTTTATTGCATGTACTAAATACTATGATCTTGCACATGCCACCATGAAAATTCTCCTGTATTTAAGATGAGGTAAAAAGTACTTCAGTGTGGCAGGACATGATCATAAAGCAACAAACTCATTTATTTCACATGTAACCTATGAAAAAGTAAATTACAGTTTTCCATACAGATACAACTAATTCCTGTTGCTCCTCATACCGTGAAAATAATAAATCATGCTGTCAGTCAGGGTGTAGTGTTACACTTGTAGTTTGCTTACTTGCTTGGTTGCAGATCACAAATTTATACCTGAGCCCGGAGTGTCTCTCTCTATTTAATCAGAGAAAGAAAGCATAAGAGAGAGAGAAATTGATCTGCATCTCTTAATAATTAGAGAGAGAATAAAAGAGGGCAAAAGTGAGAGCAAGAGGGGGTGGGGGTGCTGGTGTGTGTGTGTGTGTTTTGTGTGTGTGTGTGTGTGTGTGTGTTTTGTGTGTGTGTGTGCGTGTATGTGTGTGCGCGTAAATTGACACAAAACTTTCAAGTTACCACATTGAAAGATAAGCCACCCCCTTGGCATTGGGGGTTGGTGTTGCCTGCTTGTCAGGTCAGGTATTGCCTCAAAGCTAATCAAGGTAAAAATAAACAGTCTGAAGTTTATGATAGTTAGTCTATCTTATATTTCATTCCCATATCCAGCACCCCACCCAACTCATAAATCTATTCTAATAAACATTCTTAATGGTTTGAGTAGCTCTATGAGATAGCCTTTCCAAACTGAATATAACCTTTATAGCAATATAACATGAATTAGAACAAAATTCCTTCTATCCAAAATAGGTACACCTTCATACCTTGGGATACAAAGGCAAAGTATTTCTTTTGATTTATAACCAATCAACAAAGAGGAGTGAAAATAGGAAAGCCTTTCACATTCTATTACCAGTTAGTCCTATCTGATTCAAATTTACTGATTTGAATCCAGGGCTGCTAAACGAGGTTTTAAAATAACTATTATGAAAGCATAACAAATAAAACCAATCAAATCCACAATTATGCAAACAGGAGACCTACAAATTCATAGTAACTTGGGTTTAAAAAGCAGATTATCAGTGAGTGATAATGTAACCATCCAGGTCTCCTCCATGTAACAGGATTTCAAATACCACTGACAAGTCCATATGCCAGGCCTTCAATATCACTGCACTTAGAAACAGATGCTACAACAAATGTTACGAATCATTAGTTAAAAATACGAAAGACAGACTTCTACTGGACTCTAATGAAAAAACACCTGCTTGAGCCTGTCAAGCACAATGACACAGAGTTACTAGGTTTCCCTCAAACTGTGAGAACCATCTATAGGCACATATGGATTATGAGGGCCTTTTCCACAAAAAGCCCCATAAAAACAGATCATAGGATCATAGATCAGTACTATACTATTTAAATATTCTACATGAGGCAGTAACGTCTGGGAATTTGGGCGGCCTTCAATTATAACTAAGTCGCACTTGTGTAAGTTTGTCATTTTCTTTTACTGGTGTAAACTTACAGTCCACAGGGCAAATAAATTCATGACTACAGCTTAGACTAATGTGTATACATCAATTCTAATAGCTGAAGTCAAAGCAGGGAGATTTAAAAAAAATATATATAACAGTGAAATTCTCTCTCATTTACTTCCTACTCTGCACCTCCTATTGCAAAGTGTTCTTCTGTTCTTCACCAGTCATGCCTGGGTCAAAAAGAATTGTATCTGTAGTTTTGGCTGCATCTAATGGATTAAAAATATCAAATGTACACATAAAAATCTGCAAACAGCCAGGCTTCTATCCATTGGTTATTTAAAAATACATGTTTAACATTGTCAGCAATAAGATGCAATTAGAATAATTTAGCAATTTGTCAGAGTTCACAATACTTGCAGGAAGGTGTGGAGGTTAAAACAAAATTGAGACAGAGAAAAGCATTATAGTTTATGCCAAATTACAGTCTTAAGAAACAAGTCAAACCTAAAACCAGCACGGTCACTCGTTACTAGACTCTGGTATATTTTTGCTGTGTTAACCTCTTGAAAAAAATGAAACAAAATACAAAATATTGTAGATATGATTTGTGGTATTAAATCACAATAACTTACATCTGTATACTCAAAAGTGGAATGATTCCAAGAACATGTTTTATTTCAGCACAATTATAGACTTTTTAAAGCACATAAAGTACTTGTTCCAAATATGTAAAAATCTACAGGACGAATGAAAAAAAAATAGGATTGACGTCAGCAATATCTAGTTGTCCAGTCTTGGACAATTACTTTTTAAAAGTGCATAAATGTCCCATGCTCCCACTGGTTCTGTACCTGTGCTGCATCAAAGATTAGGAATTTATCAGCACGTGAAGGTTTCAAATTGGGGGGCCCTCCAAAAACAGTGCTATCACCGTTTTTAAAATTACTTGTGCAAGATGAAAGGATCGGGGAGGTGCGAGAATTGCACAGAAATGTGGGCAGTGGATGTAGGGCAAGTGGAAGTCACTGGCTACTTACCCTAAAGTATTTAAAACAGCCAACATGGACCTTTGAATAAAACACTATTAACAAAGGGGGCCATGCTAGAAATAAATAACTGGACATTATTCCAGTGAAGTGAACTACAACAGCTTTTATCCAGCTCACTAGCTGAAATACTCCAGGTTAGAGGATCTAATTGTGCGAGGGAAAGAGTGGAAATGGTGGTAAGACCGGTCCCATTCTGCAGTAACACAAATCCTTTTAGCTAGTCATAGAAGCAATGCTCAAGAAACATTCTGGGACCAAGTCATCTGCCTTCCCTGATAAAAGAAGGAAGCATAGCAGCAGAGGTCTAACAGGAATTTAAAAGACATTTAAAATGTTTCTTAAAAGGAGCAATTCAAATATAAACCTTTTTTAAACTAACTAAGTTTCATGTCCTTTAGAACCATTATTTCCAAAATTAGCAAACTAATTTCACTGAATTATAATCTTTTTAATTTCCAAGGTTTCTATAAATACTACCACAAATTACACATGTCCCTATGATTCTGAATTATGAGTGGAATGTCCACTACTGAGGTATCTACATCAAAAAGGAAATAAAGGAACTCATTCCTCTATGGAATGAATGCAAAGAAAAAGTAAAAGGTCATCATCGGGTTAATGAGCAATAAAGTTTCACCTTGACCAACTTGTTATCTAGAGCCATGCAAGACAACTTTTGGGCTAATATTTAAAAAGCTTAAAACACAACTCAACTTTTAACACATATTTACTACCGGATCATTCTATGCTGTATAAGGAGAACACACTGGGGAGTTTTGAAACTTTCAAAAATGCGTGAGGAAATGTCGACAAAGATATTACTGAAAAATGTTGTCATCACTCTTACAGCTCTGCCCAACTTCAGTGCACATTGAAACAAAGCCAAATAACACCAGCATTTTCCAGAAATGTTTGCAAAGAATCCAACTGATCTGAAGACAAACTTTTATGTCACCAAGATTTACAAAAACAATTCCATACTAGGGTAGTCTCTATACAAATACTTGTGAACACTGAAGGATTCATTCATTTGGACAACAAATACATATAGAAACTCTCACCTGCAGAAAGATATCCAAATACTTAAGAACAAAGATAAGGATATGATAAAGATCAAGTTTAGAAATAGGATGACAAAATGGAGGCTAAGATGAACAGCCAAAAGCATTGTCGAAAGGGATAATGTTGAGGCTCTTGAAAGCACAGAGAAGGGGAAATAGAGATATCCAGAGCACAAGGGTATAGTGGTCGAACAGACATCAATGGTGGAGTTGAGGGAAGGGAGTGGGCAATGCATGCCAGGGTACAAAGTAAATGACAGCACACCGTCAGGGTAGGGAGGTTGTGCAGAGATTTGAAAAGGAGAAATACAATTTTGAAACTGACACTCTGGGTCACAAGGAGCCAGGAAAAGTCAGGGCAATGGAGTCTTGGACTTGGCGCGCAGCATTTTGGATGAGCTGAAGATTGTAAGGGATTGATGTGGGGAGGCCAGCTAGGGGAACATTAGAAAAGGCAAGTCTCAAGATAACTAAGGCATGGACAAGGACTTTGGCAGCAGGAGAGGAAAGGGAAGGAAGCAAAAAAGCTGCAGAAGCAGACATGGCTGATTATAGAATTGACATTTATTGCCAGTAATTTGCTTATTTGGAGGCTACTTCAACATACATAAGACTGGACTGTGTAACCATCATTCAAGGGCAAAATTATCTGCCAAAAATAGAAGTTTACAATTCTAACATTCTCAGAATTCTGTACTATAAAACATGGTGCATCATAAATTAATATATAATATTTAATAACTTAAACACAATATATGGTTATAAATTTTTAAATGTGCAAAATATCTGAAAAGTTAGAGGAAAACCAGCATACAAAGAATTAAGGAAATAAAGAAATGAGGTGAAATATAAGCTGGTAGAGGGGAGTGGGACAGGTAGAACTGGATAGGGGGCCAGTGATAGGTGGAGGCAAAGAAGAGATTGCCAAAGATGTCATAGACAAAAGGACAAAGGGGTGTTGATGGTGGTGATATTATCTAAGGAATGTGCTAATGGGGGCATTAAGGGTAGCAAGCAGGACAAGCTAGTGGCAGATGGCCCTAGTGGGGGGTGGGGTGGGGGGGAAGGGATCGAAAGGTAGAGATAAAACAATAGATCGAAATGAATTTAAAAATAGGTGGGAAAAGAACAATTTTTTTTTTTAATTATAAATTATTGGAAAAAGGGGGATCGGAAAGGGGGTGGGGATGGAGGAGAGAGTTCATGTTCTGAAATTGTTGAACTCAATATTAAGTACAGAAGGCTGTAAAGTGCCTAGTCGGAAGATGAGGTGCTGTTTCTCCAGTTTGCGTTGAGCTTCACTGGAACATTGCAGCAGGCCAAGGACGGACATGTGGGCATGAGAGCAGGGTGGTGTGTTGAAATGGCAAGCAACAGGGAGGTCTGGGTCATGCTTGCGGACAGACCGAAGGTGTTCCACAAAGCGGTCACCCAGTCTGTGTTTGGTTACTCCAATGTAAAGGAGACCGCATTGGGAGCAACAAGTGCAGTAGAATAAATTGAGGGAAGTGCAAGTGAAGCGCTGCTTCACTTGAAAGGAGTGTTTGGGCCCTTGGACGGTGAGATGGGGTGAAGTAAAGGGGCAGGTGTTGCAGCTTCTACGGTTGCAAGGGAAGGTGTCGTGGGAGGGGGTTGAGGTGTAGGAGGGAACGATCCCTGCGGAAAACCGCCGGGGGGGGGGTGAAGGGAAGATGTGTTTGGTGGTGGCATCATGCTGGAGTTGGTGGAAATGGCAGAGGATGATCCCTTGAATGCGGAGGCTGGTGGGGTGATAAGTGAGGACAAGGGGGACCCTATCATGGTTCTGGGAGGGAGAGGAAGGTGAGGGCAGATGCGCGGGAGGTGGGCCGGACAGGGTTGAGGGCCCTGTCAACCACCATGGGTGGAAAACCTTGGTTAAGGAAGAAGGAAGACATGTCAGAGGAACTGTTTTGGAAAGTGGCATCATCAGAATAGATGCGACGGAGGTGAAGGAACTGAGAGAATGGGATGGAGTCCTTACAGGAAGCGGGGTGTGAGGAGCTGTAGTCGAGGTAGCTGTGGGAGTCGGTAGGCTTGTAATGAATATTGGTGGACAGTCTATCACCAGAAATTTGAGACTGAGAGGTCAAGGAAGGGAAGGGAAGTGTCAGTGATGGACCACGTGAAAATGATGGAGGGGTGGAAATTGGAAGCAAAATTAATAAATTTTTCCAGATCCAGACAAGAGCATGAAACGGTGCCGAAGCAGTCATTGATGTACCGGAGAAAGAGTTGTGGGAGGGGGCCTGAGTTTGACTGGAACAAGGAATGTTCCACATACCCCATAAAGGGACAGCATAACTGGGGCCCATGCAGGTACCCATAGCCACGCCTTTTATTTGAAGGAAGTGAGAGGAGTTAAAGGAGAAATTGTTCAGTGAGAGAACAAGTTCAGCCAGACGGAGGAGAGTAATGGTGGATGGGGATTGTTCCGCCCTCACACCTTCCTTTTGTCTATGACAATCTCTTCTTTGCCTCCACCTTTCACTAGCCCCCTATCCAGCCCTACCTGTCTCACCCCCCTCTACCAGCTTATATTTCACCTCATTTCTCTATTTCTTTAGTTCTGATGAAGAGTCATACTGGACTCGAAACGTCAACTGTATTCCTCTCCGCAGATGCTGTCAGACCTGCTGAATTTTTCCAGGTATTTTTGTTTTTGTTTCAGATTTCCAGCATCCGCAGTATTTTGCTTTTACAAAGAATTAATCTGGCAATGGCTGTTGAGTTGACACTTTATCACATATATGCACATCAAATTGAGTTGGCCTTTTTTTTTAAAGTGACACCTGTCTACTTTACTTTAAAAAAAACTGTTCTAAGTTAAAAACAAAAACAAAAATACCTGGAAAAACTCAGCAGGTTTGGCAGCATCTGCGGAGATGAGCACAGTTAACGTTTCGAGTCTGAATGACCCTTCAACAGAACTGTTCTCCCTGAACAGAACCTCAACAGAACCAGTTTCCCCTTTTGGAATTCGCAGTTGATTTATTTGACCTGCTGTAACTAAACCAGAGAGCTCATGTGACTGAGCTCTTCTGTGTAACTGCTAGACTAGCTGCAGCGGACGACTGTCTTACCCTCACTCTCTTAACATTCCACTTAAGATCTGAAGCTTGTTTTGCTGAGAAAAAAAAGTGTTACCATCCCTACAGCAGACAGAGACTTTCTACAACAGTGATTCCAGGAGAAAAGGGAATATACCAGCCATAACTGAAAAGCAACTGCCTCAGTAAGAACCAAAATATTCGGACACAATCAGTGAATTTTTATTGTCATTTATGTTTTCTTTCTTGGCCATGTTTAAACATCTGATACTCTGTAAAGTTATATTTTCATTTCTTTTTATGTGCTTGGGGGGGTCTACCTGGATGGGTTTTAGCAATAAAACTAATCCCTTACGTGTTTAACTCAAGAACATCTGCCTGGCTTATTTTTTGCCAATTGCACACAGTCAAGTATATACCAAATTGGCAATACAGCATCCTTTTAAAAGTCAAAACCCCTGCTACAACCAAACAAGGAGTGGTAAAAGACACAAGTCATTGCACCCTTCTTCACCTGGTCGTAACATACTCTACAGCGGGCTTGTCAAATCGACAGCCCAGGCTGGATTGTGGCCCCTAAAGCCATCCTATGCGGTCCCCAGAGCCAGCTTTCAAAATGCTGGTCAGACAGGTAAGTAGAGTGGAAGATTCTGCAAGGAGCTCCTCCTGCAATCACAGGTTGTTCCTCATTAGTGAACCTATCAGCTGCAAATGTGGGAGAGAAACAGTCTGCGATTGGAGGAGCAGCGAACACCAGAGGTGGCAAGTTTGCTGGGAAGAAAGAGGTTTTCATTGGGGGAGGGTGCGGAGAGTGCCAGTGCCAGTGCCAGAGGTGGGGGAAAACAACATTGCTGAGGGCCGTGGGGCAGTCAGAGTGCCAGGTACCATGGCGGGGGAGGGGTGGTCAGAGTGCCGGGGACCATGGGGGGTGAGGGGGGCAGAGTGCCGGGGACCAAGGGAGGGGGAGGGGAGGGGGCAGAGAGCCGGGGACCATGGTTTTGGGGGGTGGGGGCGCAGGGTGCCGGGGACCATGGTGAGGGAGAAGGGGGGGCAGAGAGCCGGGGACCATGGTTTCGGGGGGGGAGGGAAGGGGGGGGGGGGCACAGAGTGCTGGGGATCCCGGGGAGGAGAGGCTAGCTGCAAGGCCTGGAAGTGAGACACCACAGAGCCTGGGGTCAGAGGTAAGGTGTGGGGAAGAGGCTGACTGGGATGTGTGAATGAGTGTGTGTCTATGTGGGCGAGTGTATCTGTGCGTGTGTGTGGGACTGAGAGTATGTGTTTGTGGGATTAGAGAGTGAGTTAGCGAGTGTGTGCATGTGCGTGGGAGTGAGTGAGTGTGTGTATGTATGTGGGGGGGGGGGGCTGGAGAGTGTGTGTGTGAGAGAGTGGGAGTGTGTGTGGGGGGGTTTGAGAGAGTGAATAAGTGTGTGTGTATGGGAGTGAGAGGGAGAGTGAGTCTGTGTGTGGGAGTGAGTGGGTGTGGGTGTGTGTGTGTGTGTGTGTGTGGAAATGAGAGTGTGTGCGCGCATGGGGCAGTGAGAGAGTGAGTATGTGTCTACCTTACTCCCAGCCTCAGGTTTCTCACTCACTTTTACCACCACATCCCAACACAATATACACCCGGGTGAGTGAGTAAACACTCAGACTGGAAGTGAGCCTGGCACAGGAACTCTGACCCTCTCATGCTCTGGTCATTTTTATTAATTACTCTTTTTGAAGCTTAACAATTTGTTGTTGTGACATTGCTTTAGTTTTGTTCAGCAAGTGTTTCTTTCATGAATACCTCAACCTTTTTATTTGAAATTCAGTTTAGTGTTGTGCCAAACCCTATCTTTCCAAAACTTGCTCATCGGCCCCTTGAGCGAGAAAAAAAATGGAAATCTGGCCCCCCCACAAGCAAAAAGGTTGGACAAGCCTGCTCTACGGCCATCTATTACAAGACAAACAACAGTGGCACTTTTTTGGCTCCCTTGTTGTTTTGCTCCCACTCTGCCAAGGAGACATTTACCTCACCCCATTCTCTCCTCCACAAAGACCAACTGAAGTCAGGGCTGCGTTGAGAAGTTGTGCAACTGTGAAGCAACGCCATCTCTACGTATAATGTGCTGCGGTCTCAGGGCTACCTAGTTCAGAATATTTTAAGAGAACAGTAATTTCTGATTCTAATAGTATTTTTTTTTTTTAAATTCACTACCGCTCATAAGAACAGGCCACGTTGACACAGAATAAACTATGTCGGCCAGCTCCCAAAAAAAGATAAACTGATATATTTTGGCAAACTAACTGTAAATCAGTGTCATTTACTGAACATCAGTGTTTCTACAAACACATTCTTAAATGATCAATGGAAAATTACTAGTAGCTGCTTAAAAAAAAAATTTGACCTCAGTTTCATGTGATGCTTCAGCCTAATTATTGTTCACAGCCCAGTGTCCAGTGTTAATGGCACAGATATTTGACGGTACAGGACATAGTGAAAGCTATGGCCCCTAAAGAACGCCACACCAGAACTAGCCACTCGAATGGTAAAGCTAAAACACCTGCATTTACCAGACAACATGGAAAATTGCCCAACTACGTTCATCCAGAAAAGGCAGGACAAATCAAATTCCACTAATTACTGCTTCATCAGTCCTCCCAATCATCACCACATTAATGTAAAGCATCATAAATAGCGCTTTTAACCCAATATCCTGTTCATCAATTACACTGGTGCCATTCCAGATTATGTGGTCAGTTCTCTGTAGCAGGACATAAACCCACAAATGTCTGACTGAGAGTCCTACCAGTAAACCAAGACCTGACCTCCAAGTGCAGGCAACGACTATCTTTAACAAGGAAAACACTCAACAACCTCCCCAAACTTCAACAGCATTGCCATTACCGTTCTCACACCATCAACATTCTAGAGGTGATCAGTAACCAGAAACTTAACTGGACCACAATCACATCAACACAGTGGCTATAGTGGCTATAAGCAGGTCCACACTGGTTACTGGGACTTGGTGATGGCAATGTTATTTAAGGTTAGGGAGGTGGTTATCATCTGGCACTTGGGCATCAGCCTTGGCTCAGTTGTATACTCTCACCTGAGTTAGACGGTTGTTTGTTGATATTCCACTCTACAGACTTAACCATATAATCTCAGCTAGCACCAGTGCATACTGAGAGGTTAAGACAGTGTCATAGACACCTTTCAGATGAGAGGTTAAACTGACACCCTATCTGCCCTCTCAGGTGAGCGTAAATAATCTCGTAACATTATTCAAAGAACAGCAGGTAAGTTCTCCCCAAGTTCTGGACAAAATTTATCCCTAAACAATATCATCAATTGATTGTCTATCAAGTCATTTTTCTAAATACTGTCTTTGGATGAGATGAGATCATCACCTAATAACCTCTCAAATCCTCTTCTATATTTGCACAGCTGAAATCAGGAAGCTTAAATGCTCATTGAATGGGTACAGCAACATTCAGAAAGCTTGTGCCATCCAAGACAGAGCAAGTAACTGATTTGTGCCTCTACCACTGAACTCAATATAGAGCCCTCAACCTCGGGCGCACTGTTGCTGCAGTATGTTCAACCCATAGGTACAGTGCAGCAGCTTTCCAAACTTACTTTAATAGCACCTCTCTGGTCATGACCTTTAACAGTAAGAACAAGATTAGCAATTTCACCACATCCAAGTCAAATACCACCCTTACTCAGATATATGCCATTAGTCCTTCATCGTTGGTGGGTTAAATTGTGGGTTCTCCAACATCATTGGTAGAACTGCAGCAGTTCCATGTAAAGGCCCTCAACTCAATGGGTCAAATGGATCAAACTGCAGAGGAGGAATTATTGACATCAGGTACAGGTACCGGACCCCATTTCCAGAAAGCTTGGAAAACTGGGCGTGTGCCGGATACAGAGATTTTCTGGATTTTGGACCGGGTTGATGGTGGGGGGGGTGCAGGATAATAATTAATTAAAACTTAAAACTGGGCTTGATTTCTCTGCTGAGCCAGACCCAGCTGGGACAGGGAGGTGAAGGGAAGGGAATGGGGACAGACCAGGCCAGCTTCCACGCCGTTAATCCCGACATGAAATAAATAAGACCAGGTCCAAAGGGCAGCAAACAGTAAAAGAACTAACTATTGGGTGGGGGGCGGGTAACATAATTGATTGTGGGGCTATCAATGGAATCCTGTAAACCAATCCTTTGTTAATAAAAGATACAATGGACAGCAATGCCTGAGGGGGATTGTACAGTAGATTCCAGGGCGCGAGTGTGCCAGCTTTGTAGCCGGTTTTTGGGATGCTGCATAAGGGGTCCAATACCTGCATCTAGTTCATGGATCATGTTAGTATTTTAGTTCTGGGGTGGTTAAAGTTTAATTACAGAAAATTGGATAAATCTTTTTATTCATTTACAGGATGTGGGCTTTGCTGGCTAGGCCAGCATTTATTGACTATCCCTAATTGCCCTTGAGGTGATGAGCTGCCATCTTCAACTGCTGCAGTCCCTGCGTTGCAGGTACATCCACAGTGCTATTAGGGAAGGAGTTCCAGCATTCTGACACAGCAACAGTGAAGGAACAGCAATATATTGATTGGCTTGGAGGGGAACTTCCAGGTGGTGGTGTTCACTACTACCCTTGACCTCCTAGATGGTAGTGGTAGTGGGTTTTGAAGCTGCTGTCTGAGGAGCCTTGGTGAGTTCCTGTAGTGCATCTAAGCAGCTTGGAGTCTATTATAATTAAAAGGTTGGGGCCATGTTGACTTAAGTCCTTAACAGCTAGAAAGGCAAGATCCTAAAACAGCAGGTCGGCTTACTTAGCTGGAGAACTGGAGACGTGATGTCTACACTGCTTGTAAAGAAGTGCAGTCCAGAAAGATATTTTGATCATGGAGATTGGTGGAGCTTAAGAAGCTGTTCTGGTTTCCATTTATCTGAGTGTTCTGCAGCAGGAGAAGAGGTTGTATACTGAAAAAGTGTTGCTGTTGACAGGGTCCAGGTAGTTAAGGTTTAGAAAAGCCCTAGTGCAGCTGAGAGTGGCAGCTTGGACCTTGTGTGGTGTACAGCTCACTGAGAAGCTCTGGGAGCTGTTTGCATGCTCCAGGCTCAGTGAAGTCCTGGAGACATTAATAGCTCAGGTACAGCCAGGAGACTGGAGTTGGGAGAAACTCAGGGGCCTTGCCAGTTTAGTGAAGCTAATGGTCTGCAAGAGAGTTGGAGCTGAGGCTGGTAATTAGAGGTGGGAGTGCAGTTTTGTAAATTCCACGGAATGCAGTCTCAAGAGAAGAGAATGAACCATCAGGAAGTGAACAGCTGGTGAGGCAGTCCAAGTCGCAGTGGCTTTTGAGGGAATTCAGAAGCTAGATCTTTGAAAGTGAGGAGTTGAAATCCCATGTGAGGGAAACAGAGTTTTAACGAAATTTTGTGACCCACAGAGGGCACTCGCATCTGGGCGGGTTGCTGAGAAATCTGTGGAATCTGTCTTGGTCGCATCTGTCATTTAATATGCAGTGTGGTGCGTGCGATCACAGTTTGCCTGTTAATTCATGTTTCCCTCATATTAGTTCTGAATTATGTATAAGATAGATATTGTAGAGTTTATTTTGGTTTGTTTAAAACTGGAATCTTATGGCAGTGCCTAGTGGGAACTGGGATTTCAAACTTTGCCTACTTTAAACAAAAAATTATCGGTCTCTAACCGGATCATAACACATCACAGAATAGTGACGTTCATGTCAAACTATTACACAGGATATTTGATGTTAGCAGTAATAAACTGCTCTAAATATACTGTAATAATCAGATATTATTCAGAACAGAGTGAAATCTTAAAAAGGGCACTCCTATACCTTTAGAATATAAACCACTGCATCAGATTTACACTTGCACAGAATCATACATACATATGCTTTACAGATGGTATTCAAAACACGCACAGGCATACATCCCAGTAGAGACCCACAAGCTGGTACCAGCTGCCGCCAATTATATTTCAATAATCAGAACAACTCTTTACAGCTGGTGAAAATGCACACAGTAAAGGTAAAAAAAAGAAAAGTTAATAAAATACTCAAAAGGTATAGATTGTTACCTATGAAGCTATATCAACTGCCTTCGAAATTAGCAATTCTTACAGCTCAATTATGTACGTAGAAAACATATTATACATATGTGAGATTAGTAATGGTATGCAAATTGAAAAATTGGAATATTTAAATTCCTCTACAAACTTTACACTTTACTATGCATCAGGTTGATATCCAAAAGATTGTTTCTCAAGCCAGTTCTGGAATCTCATTTGTCACAGTATTTAGCATAATACCAGTCCAGGCCAAAACCTAATGTGAAGCAGCACAGAATAGTATATCAGGTCAAATCATTGATTGGCCAAGCCATGAAGATTCAACCCATCAAGCCCATAATATGACAACTGGTAATCAGAGATTTGATAAATTCAGACTATTTACATCAGTCAGATTCTAAACCATTGCCTCAATGTTCTTTGTAAGAACTTGCAAAGTGGTGGCCAATCTAATTCTATCAGCAGCATTTCTTTCAAAGGCCCTTTATTTGCTTTCTTTCCTGCTCTATCCCGCTTCAATCCTGTTGGAAATTATTTGTTCCCCACTGAGGAATCCTCCCCCTCACCCAACAATCATACACAGACACAATCCAATGGGGCACCATGACAAAGTTCGCGCCGCAATGTCAAATTAACTGAACATCAGAGGGAGATCCAAGGTGGATCGTGACTGGTCAAGTTAAGAATTAAAGATCTGCTCCCTTTAGAACTCTTTCAGACCAGCGGGAGCAGCAGTGTCCCCCCAAGAACCCTTAAAGAGCCCTTGGGCCTCCCCAGCCCCCATCCTAATCTTGTTGGAACTCCCAAGCCCTTCTTCCACTGGTAGCTCGGGGCCGTCCTCACCAATCGCCAGCTGCAGCCTCCTGACACTAAATTCCTACTACCGCACACTTGCTATGCCTCAGGTTGGAGGAGGCTAACATCCATTTAAATGAGGCCCTGCCATTAAAAATCAACAGGATATCCACATCCCTAGCTTTGCTAGGTTCTCTGCCTGCTACTTGCTCCATTGTACCCTTCCTGTCTTCTCATTAATATTAAGGTTGAAGAGTGGGAACTCTGAATGACTTTTCCCCTCAAACTCAGGGCAGTGAAGTCAACTGTAGCACCCCTACTGCTGCCCTTGCTGAGGTTAGCCAACAGCACAGACCAGGGCTCAAAACCTGTACTTTTTGAACTGAAATTAAAGGATAAGTACTGCTTTTATCCAGTCCGCCATGAAGGCAGTGCTTTTCAACCAGGGTTCCATAAACATTCCTAAAAGGTTCTGTCTGTGCAATTTTCAGGTAATTTGAAAATTGTACCAAATTTTTCAAGATATATTGTTCTTCCATTTAATGAAAAATAATTACTTCTTTGTATTTTCATTCATTTAGTAATGTTTTACTTTGTTTTAACTTTAGTTTTATAATTTATAATATATACACGGCGGGAAGGGAGGAAGGAGAGAGGATTGGGGCTCTATAAAATTTCACAATATATTATTGGGTTCCTTAACCAAAAAAAAAGGTTGAAAACCACTGCATTAAGAAATGATGCACTACTCCATATTTGAAGAAAAGTACTGTGCTTTTTTTTAGACCTGGTTGAATTGATCATTTATTTTAATTAACATATCTTCTCCTAAAGTACCTTTAAAAGAGTTCTGAAATTCCTGGGTTTAGGAGGAAGCGATAAGGGTATATTCTGGGCACATAGGCCAGAATCTTGGGTAAGACCACCAGGTCTCCACACTCTTTTTCCTCAGAGAAATTCCAACAGGAAGGAGGTGGGCACCACTTGCACCCACAAACTTCTCCACTAAGGGAGAATGACAGGCAGGATGCCTTTACAGACCAGAAATCCTGCCTGTTCCATTTTTCTTGCACCCTGCAGAAAGAGGCAGCTCCAAAATTCCTGGCCCACCATGAGGCAATGTCTGAGGGGGCTAGACACCCATACCTTTATGCAAATGACCCCAAGAACTTGGACAGTGTAAAGGATAGGTCAGTCTAATGACAGGAAGTCTTGTTCCTCCGCAACTTAGAAACATAGAAACTAGGAGCAGGAGTAGGCCATTCGGCCCCTCAAGCCTGCTCCACCATTCATTGTGATCATGGCTGATCATCCAACTCAATAGCCTGATCCCGCTTTCTCCCCATATCCTTTGATCCCTTTCACCCCAAGAGCTATATCTAACTCCTTCTTGAAAACATACAATGTTTTGGTCTCAACTACTTTCTGTGATAACGAATTCCACAGGCTCACCGCTCTCTGGGTGAAGAAATTTCTCCTCATCTCAGTCCTAAATGGTCTACCCCATATCCTCAGACTCTGACCCCTGGTTCTGGACTCCCCCACCATCGGGAACATCCTTCCTGCATCTACCCTGTCTAGTCCTGTTAGAATTTTATAGGTTTCTATGAGATCCCCCCTCATTCTTCTGAACTCCAGCGAATATAATCCTAATCGACTCAATCTCTCCTCATATGTCCGTCCCGCCATCCCAGGAATCAGTCGGGTAAACCTTCGCTGCACTCTCCGTATAGCAAGTACATCTTTCCTCAGATAAGGAGACCAAAACTGCACACAATATTCCAGGTGTGGTCTCACCAAGGCCCTGTACAATTGCAGCAAGACATCCCTGTTCCTGTACTCGAATCCTCTGGCTATGAAGGCCAACACACCATTTGCCTTCTTTACCGCCTGCTGCACCTGCATGCTTACCTTCAGCGACTGATGTACAAGGACACCCAGGTCTCGTTGCACATTCCTCTCTTTCAATTTATAGCCATTCAAATAATAATCTGCCTTCCTGTTTTTGCTACCAAAATGGATAACCTCACATTTATCCACATTATAATGCATCTGCCATGCATTTGCCCACTCACTCAGCTTGTCCAAATCACACTGAAGCATCTCTGCAACCGCCTCACAGCTCACCCTCCCACCCAGCTTTGTGTCATCTGCAAATTTGGAGATATTACATTTAATTCCCTCATCTAAATCATTAATATATATTGTGAATAACTGTGGTCCCAGCACCGATCCCTGCGGTACTAGTCATTGCCTGCCATTCAGAAAAAGACCCGTTTATTCCTACTCTTTGTTTCCTGTCTGCCAACCAGTTTTCTATCCATCTCAATACACTACCCCCAATCCCATGCGCTTTAATTTTACATGCCAATCTCTTATATGGGACTTTGTCGAAAGCCTTCTGAAAGTCCAAATAAATCACATCCACTGGCTCCCCCTCATCATCTCTACTAGTTACATCCTCAAAAAATTCCAGTAGATTTGTCAAGCATGATTTCCCTTTCATAAATCCATGCTGACTCTGTCCAATTCTGCCACTGTTTTCCACGTGCTCAGCTATTAAATCTTTTATAATGGAATTTCTATCCCTCCCATACTCCTTCCTTCACATAATTATCAAATTGATATGACAGACAGATGATGTATACTCAGGATTCATGTCAATACCCCTGTAAATAGCTGATATAAAATATACATGTGGGGTGTAGGTTGGCATTCCCTTAGACTCGCGGGGAAATGCTTTGCATTCACTTATTGCCTCTCCAGGTGTCCCACCAGCACTTGGAAACTCACCACTGTGGAGGTGAATTTGTGTCTTATCGTTACACAAAACACAGCATAATCATTTTAAAAATTAAAATTCACGACTTGCTTCATGATGAGGGCGCATGTTGAATTTAAAACTGTAGGGAAGTTGTGTGTACATGTTTATTTATGGTAAGGGCAAGAACCAAGTAAGTTATTTTGGATATCCTTCAGATGGAACCTGGATTAGGAATAGTGGTTAAAAAATAAGGTGCTCAGCAGTTTTAAGAGCTTCAAGAAACACAGGCTCTATTTTATTCCTCAGTGATGTAATGAAGCAACCTGCTAGAGATTAGGGTGCATAGATAGATGCAAAGTACAATAAGCTACAGATGGAGGTTCAACATCAAATCATGATTAATTTCAACATTCGTTTTTCTCCCATCTGCATTTATTAACTTCTTATATTTTTGATTCAATAAGAAGCAATGATGATATATTTAAAGAAAGCTGGCTTGCAGTAGGGCAGATAGTTTTTGCAGTAGTGTGCAGAAGGTAAACTGAGAAGTTTGCTGAAGCACTCAAGGTGCCTAATTGTATCTCCAAAGTTACTTCAAAGTTAGGAATCCCAAATATGTTAGCAGAGCTAACTATGAAACAGAAGTATAGAAAAAATGTACAAAATCCTGTTGAAGTCGACTAGGGCCCATTTTTCCCAGCACAACACATTTAAGCACCAAAAGGACAGGCAAATGATGGAATACAGGCTTAATTCCACACCAGCCCTTCCACATCGCTGAGATATGCTGCTGTGACAAGATGGTTTATTGGAAGAAAAGTGCCTTCCCAAAAGAGTGGAGAAAGAAGGCAAAAAAATTGTTAAGGAAATCAAATGGGATAAAGAAAACTGAGGGACCACTGAGAGATTCCAGTAACAATATGATAATTAATAAATAAGGAATGGTAATCTTTTTTGTTTCTATGTGTATAAGATGAATTGGAGGACCCTGTTTAAAAAGACAAGGAGAAAACTAAATTACCCACAAAGAAGTGATAGACAAAGGGCACTGAAAGGGAGCAAGAACCTGGTGTGATAGACTTCAAACCAGCATAGTAAAGAATGGGGCACATGAAACTGATCACGTCTAGATGGATATTTTAAAGGATCCACTAAATACAGGAATTGTGCCATGGACTAAAGCAGGGCTTCCCATATTGTGGGTCGTGACACATGAGATGGGATTTTGGGGTCGCAGTCTTCAAAGCAGCATTGTGTACTGCTGGTAAAATAAATAGGGTCTTAGGTTGTCTAGCTTGAATGATTAAGCACTGAATGAAAAGCACTGGTTTGCCCTATTTAGAATAACATGGACACTTTGGGCATCATTGTTGAGCAGGAAATACCTGGTACTGGCGCATTACATGAGAAGAGCAATTAAAGCGATAAATCAAATGGGGCATCTAAGCTTTAAGGAAAGTCTAAAAGTGCCAGGAAAGCTTACGTTAGGAAATAAAGGCAATTCAGAGGTGGTCTTATTGGACTACTTAAGATTTTGAAAGGAATAGATGCAAATGGTGATTAGAAACTATAAAAACTGGGACTTTTCTCCACGGAGCAAAGAATGTTAAGAAAGGATTTAAGCGAGAAGGGAGTTTTGATGGAATGAAGAAGGAGAAACTGCTTTCAATGCCCGACAGGTTGGTAATCAAAGGACACAGATTTTAAATAATTGGCAAAAAAGAGGGGAGACAGGAAGCAATCTTTTTATGCAACAATTCATAATATGGAATGCATTGCCTGAAAGGGTAGTAGAAGTTGATTCAACAGTAACTTTCAGAAAGGAATTAGTTATGCACCCGGAACAGAGAAGAAAATGGTAAGGCTATGGGAATGAGCAGGGGAGCACGACTGATTGGATTGTGCTTTCAAAGAATTGGCACAAGCATAATGGGCCGAATGGCCTCCTTCTGTGCCATAAGGTCCTATGATAATTCTAAAGGAATTATGCCCTATGAAGAAGCTGGTTAATTGTAAAATTGAGCAGAATGATTTGCATTGAACTGGTTTCAGTGCTATAATTTTACTCCTTAGTGAATTCAGAAAGTGGTCATTATTTATACGCACTTTTCAAAAATATAAATCTGTTATATTGGTCTAAGTGTTGGCAATCTGTGCCCATTATTTGTGTTTTTCTCATCTCAGTCTCAGGTTTAACAGCAGCAATTTGTTGAAACTTAAGGCCTATGTTCCCACATACTAGATCCATTGAAAAACTGTCAGAATCTGCTGCACAACTCTGACCTATATTATTTGACCAGGAATTATGACACAGTTATGACCATTTCTACTAGAAAACATATTAGAAAACCAGAAAAATTCATTCATGCCTGCATTACCTCCAGACTTTACTAACGCAACACAATCCTGGCTAGTCTCCCACATTATACCCTCTGTAAAACTTGAGGTCATCCAAAACTCAGCTCCCTGTGTCAACTCACACAAAGTCACATTCCCCTATCAACCCCATGCTCACTGGCCAACACTGGCTCCCAGTCAAGCTGCTTCTTCAGTTTAAAATTCTCATCCTTATTTTCAAATCTCTCCATAGCCTCACCCCTCCATATCTCTGGAACCTTCTCCAACCCCCAACCCTCCAAGATATATGCGCTCCTCTAATTCTCATCTCTTGAGAATCCCTGATTTTAATTGCTCCCACCATTGGTGGCCATGCCATCAGTTGTCTTAGGGCCTAAGCTCTGAGATACCCTCCTTACACTGCTCCAACTCTCTACCTCACTTTCCTTCTTTAGGACACTTCTTAAAACCTACCTTTTTGACTGAGGTTTTGTTAATCTGACCTAATACCTCCTTTTGTGGTTCGGTGTCATATTTTGTTTTACAACGCTCCTGTGAAGTGCCTTGGCACATTTCATAATGTTCAAGATGCTATATAAGTTGTGGTTGGCTATGACCATTTCTGATAGAAAACATATTAGAAAACCAACAAATAAAACGTAAAATGAAATCAGAAGTATAGTGACTATAAAATGTTCTGATAAGCACATAGGAACATAGGACTTGAGAGCAGGAGTAGGTAATTAGGTCCTTCGAACTTGGGCTGCCATTCGATAAGATCATGGCTGGTCTCCACTCCACTTTCCTGTCTGCCACGTTAACCCTTGACTTCCTTGTGTATCAAAAATCTATCTATCTAACTCAACCTTGAACAAACTCAATGACCCAACCTCCACTGTTTTCTCCAGGAGGAAATTCCACAAATTAACAACCCTCTGGAGGGAAAAAAGTTCTCTTCATCTCCGCCTGAAAAAGGAGACGTGAATTGACTATAAATCCACAATTAGAATTGAATTCTAGCCACCCACCCACCCACCCCACCACCAAAAAACAGATATCCTGTGCCTGTAAATAACTCTCAGGAATTTGAGAGATTACGTTGTCTCCATTCAGTCATAAAATGTTTCTAAATTACGATGCAAACATTAGATATTAAAATGATTTTACTTACTTCTTCCAGTGGATCAGGAGGAGGTGTGGGTTCAGCAACTTCCTTGTTTGCTTCACAGCTCTCTGCTTTAGATGCAGGAGTCCTACCATCGGAAGATGTGGAAAATCTGCTCATCTGACTGGACTGGTCAACAGGTGTCATACTGGCCTCTGATGCTGACCGTGAGCTTTGATTCTGTTGAACAGTTTCAAAAATAGGATCCTCGTCATCTGAATCTGGTAGAGGAGTTGGGCTAACATCCTCTAGGCCTGTGCTAGAAGGACGAGACGATGGAGTAGGACCTCGCTGAAGCAATTGAGTATTTGACCCAGGAAGTGGTAATGGAGAAAGTTGGGAAGAAGAAGAGGATATGGGACTGTGCTCCATTTTGTCAACATCAGATTCTTGGTCAAAGAACGGAAGCTTTGTCCGCTGTTCCTTCAACAGCATCTCAATTCGGGAATCTAAACTGTTGGGTTGTGTTGAGCTACTTGGTGTTTCAGGTGTTAGCGTTTCAGGAGTCGCAGCCCTTTCAGGAGATTTGCTGAAAGAAACAGGCGTTTTATCATTCGAGGCGTTACTCTCCAAAGAAACTGGATCTTCTGCCTTCTCCTTTACAGGTACAGTGTCCAAGTTGGCATTATTATGCCCAAAGGTTTCAGATGGTGGCACGGGTCTTCTGTAATCGTGGTCTCTGGATGTCTGACCATGTTGTTGATCCAGAGTACGAGGATACAGTGGTTGGGCAGAATGCACATTTTGGTATGGAGAAAAGGCTGACTGGTAATTTATCCCAGATTGGCTTACTGAAGGGTTATGTGAATATGACCCACCCTCTGAGCGAGCTGACTTGTAAGTGTTAATTGGTAGCTCAGTAGCTCTGTACGATCCTGTGTTATGTGAGTAATGGTGCCCCAATCTCCTGAAGGAATCTTGATAATTAGATTCAGGTCTTCTGGATTTGTACCCAGATTCTTGTGAGTAAGAATAAGCTGGTGTACTCTGTCGACTGGAATAGCTGGAATCTTGCGAGTAGGGGGTTCCCAACCTTGGTGTATGTGGCGTGCCTTGTGAGGACTGTGGCGTATACTGGCTATATGAATTTGGTGTATCCTGGCGACAACTGGAATAAGCAGTATCATGGGAAAAAGGGGTACTACTATTTGGGGTTACAGATGGTCCCATAGATAGGTAATTATCACCAGTTCTACATTTCAGTGGATCATTAACCTGTGGCAAAGGGTGGGAGGAGAAAAAAGACAAAAGTTTTAGCCAAAAATGAAAATCCACACAATTAAAGATCACTCACACACATCTAATTTTCTGCACCATTCAGTACAGTTTTCAAACAGTGAATTCTTAATACTATTTAATGCCAGAACAGAAGTTGATTAAATCAACTAATCTTTCAGCAAAGAGAAAAAAAACTTACATTACAAGTATTCATTTATATCCTCCCCCAAATTCAATCTGTATTTAGGATTGTGGCTCTGCTGTGAATTAGCTGAATCAGTTAATCAGCTTTATTACTACAGTGCCTGCTGGTTCCCAGCCTTTGGCTACAACTACTCCACTCTCCCTTAGAAGATGCATAGCTACTTATGTTGGCACATCTTCTGATGTCCTGTTCCTGTGGATGGAGCATCCTGATGTTCACTGTGTTCCTCAGATAAATAGGGGCAAAACAAAGCAGATAGAACCAAACACCTATCCTTCCACAGTGTAGTATGGCAGCATATTAATGTGCAGCATCATTGTGACTCGCTTGAAATAATTAATTTCTCTTTGACTCCTGATTATCATTTCTGCCACATTTGCAGCCCACTGTTGCATGCACTTTGCCCACATTACAGCTTTGCTGCTGGACATTACAATGGACATGGAACAAGCTGAAAGACCCACTCCTATTCCACTCTCTGTTCAACAATCTTGGCTTCCCTGCTGCCCAATTTCTCCCCTATGCCCAGCTGAGATTAAAGGCTAATAATGCAGAAAATCACAAACACAAACCCATGTTTAACCACTGCATTGTGTGTGAAAGTATACTTTCAAATATTTGTTTTTGAATAATATGAACAAAGTGTGCTATATTGTTCGCCAACTTTGTAATGAAATGGTCAAGATATAAATTAGTCCAATAGAATTACATGATTTAAAAAGGAAATTAACGGAGTGGTGTGAATGGAATTGCAGAAACCAAAACCTGAACAACTTTTATTTTCTGTATTTTCAGATTTTAAACATAACCTGGTCAAAAAAGAAAATTACAGTTTAAAAATACCTTTAGTTAAATTAAATTTCTACAAAAAGTTCAGTGACATGTTTCTCGAAATTGAAACATGAATGATTACATTGTTCAACTTTAATTTAAAGTGTTAAATTGTGTTACTGTATAGTAATGTTAAAAGGTAGCTTTATTTAAAAAGAAATTGGCTGGAAAATCTATTTTAAATGTTACTTCAGCTCCCCTTAAGGCAAAACCCCCATAAATAATATCAATTATCAAATATTCAAAAATCCAAACTTATCTATGCACCTCATTACATTCACTGAATAATTAATCCAACCCCTGTTAGCTGACGTTTCTGAGCTCAGATTACAATCTGCTTGCCCAAATTATGTAGATCAGCTCTTCAAAAATATTGGTATTTATTTCACAAATTTGTTAATAATAGAAATAAGCACTCAAAGCCACCAATGTCAGAAAACTGCCCATTACAGTTAACAATTAAGCAAGATCTGAACTATTCTTTTAATAAGTCTCTGAAAAGCAAGTTATTCATTGCAAGAATGAAACTAGTTTAAATTTTAAATTCCTAATTTAGGTTTTTAAATACCCTCCCATCACATTTTCTTTCTTCTCTTACTGGTACTTGCTGGAGTAGCAGCATCACTGTCTCATCCTAGAGGTGTTTCTTCAAAGTGTGAGCAAATACTGAGTATCGACTAAGCCATTTGATCCTGGAAGATATTACGGCTACTCTTCATCCTGTCTCCAACCATATAGAAAAAGAACTGAATTTGACTGTAGGCTTCGACATCCCCACTTTGGGCTGGAAAGAAGGTTTCTTGCCGACGGCAGGTTCTGTTCGGTGATTTTATCTCATGCAACCTCCTAACTGGCCGCCTGCAGACCCACCGCCCAATTAAAGACAGCGGGCAGGCTGCCAGCCCAATCAGAGAGCTAACAGTTCTGAAGCCTCAGCAACGCCACCAGAAGAGGCGGAGGCAACTGAGACAGGCCCCATGGTATCTAAAGAGTGCCTCAAAATTGAGCTGTCCTTGGTCAGGTATGTAAAAATTAAAATTTAGGAGGTCGAGGGCATTAGACCATGCAAGATGGAAGAGAAATCCCTCTAGGGGAGGAGCTTTTATCCAAAGAGCCTCTGGCTCCAATATTCCTCTGTGCTGCCACAGGAAGGCCACTTCCATGAAGTTGGAGGCCACCACACATGATGGGCCCCACCGTTAGCAAAATGCCAGTAGTCCTGTACAATTGAGCAAAATTGGAGGCTCCATTATGCAAATCGGCTGTCTGCCTCTGAGGAACACTTTCCCGGTGGCTGGACAGCAACAGGGAGCTGCTCCAATGCAGCTCCCTCTTGTTTTACCTGCCCTCCTGCCTCCACTCCCAACACCCAGGGGCTGGTAAAAATTCAGCCCGTACTTTCCAGTAGGAGCAGGAAAGCTGACATTTTTTTTTAAATTCTCCCTAGTCCAAGGATGCTGTTGCCAGTAATAGCTTTCCTACTTCCCCCCCCAACCTTGCAAAGACAGACGGCTCTCCTACTTTACATCAATCAGATCAAACCTAGACAGTGTACACACCAACTGAGCCATTACAGATTTTTTAAAAATCATTTAATTCGATTTTTTTATCCTACCATGGGACCTAGGTATCGCTGGCAAGGCCAGCATTTATTTCCCATCCCTAATGGGCATTGGAGTTTAGAAACACAAGAAGTGATCTTACTGAAACATATAAGATTCCGAGGGAACTTGATAAGGTGCATAGAGAGAGGATGTTTCAACTTGTTGGGGAGACCAGAGCTAGGGGACACAGTTTTATTCTCTCACAACATTGTTAGTGTGTGGAATTCTCTTCCCCAGCTAGCAATGGAAGCTGGATCATTGAATTTATTCAAGGCTTTGTTAGACAGATTTTTGATAGACAAGGGAGTCAAGGGTCATGGGAGACAGACAGGAAAGTAGAGTTGAGACCACAGCCAGGTCAGCCATAATCTTATCGAATGGTGCAGCAGGCTCAAAGGGCTCAATGACCTTCACCTGTTCCTATGTTCCCAATTGCCCTGGAACAGGTGGTAGTCAGTTACCTTCTTCAACAGCTGCAGTCTACATGGTGTAGGTACACCCACAGTACTTTTCGGGCAGAGGGGGCAGGTTCTAGGATTTTGACTCAGCATCAGTAAAGGAACGATGATATAGTTCCAAGTCAGGATGGTAAGTGACTTGATGGGGAACTTGCAGTTCATGGTGTTCCCTTGCATCTGCTGCCCTTGTCCTTCTAGGCGGAAGAGGTCATGGGTTTGGAGCATGCTGTTGAAGCTTCGCTAATGTAGGAGCAACTATGACACTAGAAATTTATACTGATTGTGAATGTCAAATTACAGATTGCAATATAGTAATTAGAAATACAAAAAATTATATTTTGGGGGCGGTTGCTTTATAGATGTTCGTAAGTTATTTGTATTGAAATGGATCCACATAATGTCTGGAAGAGAACTCTTCTCAAAGTTGCAATATCACATATTAAGGACTGCATTTTACAAATCTATAATTAACTCCATGTTTGATTGAATCTCTGTAACTATCTCATTCTGCTCAAGTTTTTCTTAAAGGCTTTTTAAATATATCATTAATTGGTTAATTGATAGTACTCTTGCATATTCGTGGGCACAGACAAACATTTCTGTTTAACTTAATAGATTTTAGAACAAAAAAAGCCAACAATGTAAAAGTAACGTTTGAATAATATCACACTGATGCCCTGTCACTGTTTGCACAATGTGCCCTATGATTCTCCGTATGATTAGTTAATGATCCTAACCATACAGTTGTGGAGAGGCGCCACAAGTTCACCAAAATAGACTAATGGTTTTACCAAAGAAAAGCAGAGTAAATAATTTATAGGCAAATCATTCTCATAAACATTCCAATACACAGCTCAAAGTGATACTGACAAAGCACTAGCGGTAAGCTATCTGCTTGCCTGAAGTTCGTGGGAAAAATAACAGGATTATTAGAAAAAGGGGACAAAAGAAAAGAAAATGAATGGATTTTTAAGATGTTGAGATAGTATATGTTACTCCATACTAGTTAAATACAACATAATTAAATTACATTTTGCTCACATATTTTACTGATTTGGCTTTTAAAAAATTACAATAAACAGTCACTGGAATATTTTTGCCATTACTCTTACTCAGAAATACTGGCAATTTCTTTTTTAAAACCAAACGTTTTGTCTGCATATATATCTATATCCTAATAAGTAGTATACTGACCTGTGAGTGTATATATTAAACATTAAAGATCTTTTTTAAAAGCAAGATTGTTATAAATATTGAACTCAGAACACACACTACTCAAGAGAAATTAAGTGTTTGTCTCAATTGCCCTTAAAAGCAGCTTTCAACAGTAAACCATTCTAAGATTAGAAACTTATATTCATATGAAATCGGAATTAAAGCTCCTCGACTGAATTAAACTTAATACACAAAGGTGAGAAAATGCATAATGTAATGAAGTAGCAAATTTACATAACACACACTAACTGAATTTCTAGTGATTTTATTCTAAACACCTTGTTGTACTGGTTCATATTTCTTCCCCTTTCTTTTCTGCTTTCCTAAAGGCTGGCACTTGGGCTGAGGTAAAGTTCTATAATTCCCAGCAGCTCACTGGTACCTTGTTCACGTGGTCATTATGCATGCATAAGCCAGCACCGTGATTATTGGCAGGTTATTCAACCTTGGTGATTATAACCAAGTTTACTCTTTTTGTCACCTGACATCCACATATACATTTTCCAATGAGTGGTGGTGGGAGTGGGGCATGGGGTGTCATTTGATAGCAATCAGGTGTGGCTAATTCTCCATTTCCCAGGCTTGCGCGGGGGGTGTGTGGTTGTTAAATTCAATCATAGCACCCTGAGAGTCAATCTGTCTGAGGTCTGTAAACTCAACAAATATTGGGGTTCAAACCCGGGAGCTTTTTGGTCTATATATCTCAATTACACCAGGTGTTTATTTAAATCCGTAATTTTTTTCAAAAAAAGAACGTTCTGCACCTATTATTTAGATGGAACAT
This sequence comes from Cetorhinus maximus, assembly GCF_964194155.1. Lineage (NCBI taxonomy): Eukaryota > Metazoa > Chordata > Chondrichthyes > Lamniformes > Cetorhinidae > Cetorhinus > Cetorhinus maximus. The sequence continues at coordinate 96,238,025 of NC_135890.1, forward strand.
GATTGTAACTTTGAATGGATCACTCATTTCAGAAAACTTTCAAACCATAGAGATAGAAACATATGATATTTTATTTTGTACACTAAATAACTTTTTCTGCTTTATTAAGCTTTTCTTTAGCTATACTGGGATCATGAGAAACTTTTTTGTCAGGGAATGGATAAAGACTGTGAATTGGAATCACCATGATGCTTTATTCATATGTCCCACATCAAAGCCTTAAATTGTCTATGTTTTATTCACAGCTGTAACTGGTAATGAAGAGCTGCAAGTAGTACACAATATAGGATTTTCTGACTATTCTTTAATTATATTCCATTTTCACAATAATAAACACGTGAGATAATCCAATAGGAAGAGAAAGAGTTATTACCAGAACCTACAGCCAAAAAATGTATTCACTGAATAAAAACAAATGATGATATTTCTGAGAAGTGTGTGATAGGAGTCAATTTCTTAGATTTAGTCTGCATCTCTTAACTGCATCTCTGGGGAGTAGCAGTCCAAAATTTTATACCACTGGTGTAGAAACACAAAACCACTTATAACTTTATTCATTCTTAAGAGATTGAGTAACACCCATTCAATACTGACATCAACAACAGTCTCCTCAAGCTATAAGAAAGTTAACTCCTCTAGCAAGCAACACTTCAATTTAATTAAAATGAAATCTAAATGTTACAGTGGCAGTCTAGTGACCGAACGCATTACCGGATTAACACTAAGCACACCAGAATGATAGAGACAGAGCGGCACCCAGGATTCCTCTCAGCAAGTTCACATTAACTGGCCACAATAGGAGAACAAGTGTCTTGAGGTTTTACACCTGGTCATTGGAGGTCCTTTCATAGACAGATCTCAAAGCAACGTGAAAAGGAAATATCAGACTGTGAATTAGCAGTGGGCACCTCTCTTTCACATTTCCAAGCAGTTGCTTATACAGTGGCACTGAAAGGGTTCTGGGGTAGACTTCCTGACTAACCTTGTGCGGTGGTGACTAGTGTATCCCATAAGGTAGATCTAAAGGGCTGGGAAATATTAAAACTCTTTTCCTTCCCTGACCATTTTAAGTCATATTTTTTTTAAATAAATAAATACATTTCCACTAACTAAGGCATCAGCAAAATATAAGTTGGAGCATAGTGAGGAAACTGGGATATGCTCCAAAATATTGAAGGTTAATTAGTTTTTAAAAGATTGAAAAAATATCTTTTTTACTGTGCAAATGTTATTTAATAGTTCCAACTTTTATAAAGTTAACAGTAAAACAGCAACTAAATGGTAGAATATTACAGTGACTGTTCATTTACACCAAGCAAAAACACTTTATATTAAGTAATTAATCAGAATTTTGATAGGTCAAAACATGGGTCTTTACAAAAAAAAATTTAATTTTCCCCCTTGTCGTCTCATTCCCTGCAGCCTTCCAGCCTTGACATCCTTCTTTATCAGAGAGAGAGAGAGAGTGGCAGTGAATCTCTATGCAGATTATATATCCAGGCAGAAGGCAACTTTATGGCAAGGCAGAAATCAGGCTATTAAGTGTCTCACAATTATCATCTTATCCAAAGATGACAAAGATTGGATAATTGTCTTAATGCCACCTTTTTAATTGACTAGGGAACAATAGTTGTCTTCATGGCCATGCCAGTACTATTTAATAACCAGAAACTGGAGGTGCAATTTATCAAGCACTACAGGGTCCACAAAGGTGTGTACACCTCACCACTCAATACAACAGCCTACTGGTAATAAGAAACAGAAACACCTTATCCCCAAAAAGCTACGGGAGGCTGTTGCTTAAAAATGTTTACATTTGCCTTTTTTTTGGAACTGAGTAACAAGAATCCGGAAATGTTTCACTTTAAGAAAGATTATTGAAATAATTCCCAGAGCATAGATATCTAAATTGTTTCAGAACCAATTTCCCAAACTGAATAGTTATTTTAAAAATTGATGCAAGCAGTCATATTCCGATATCCTGCAACATCTACCTTGCCTGTTGTTAATCACCTGCCCCACATTAAAGAACTCTACAGCCGCGCAACTTCTGCAAAGCAGCCTTTTAGCAGCAAGCATCACTAAACTCGGCGTGTGCGGAGATTCATACCATCCCATATTATCGTCAGCAGAGCCAGCTCCCAGTCTAATTGCTCGCCATTGACCGGTAAACAAATGCCAGTGAATGAAACGCATTTTCTCGTTGCACCATTTGTCAATCGCGTGCTACAATACCTTTAAATGCAACAAAACTGTCCATACCTGTCCAAATTCGCTGTTTATTATGGGAGAGGCGTCCAAAAAAGCATCGGAACCGACAGGAAGAGTCTGAGGGGTAAAGTAACCACTGACCAGTAGCTCGTAGTATCTCATCCGATGTTCACCTACAGAATGGCAGGAGTATGATGACTGCGGAGCTTATAGTAGGAACCCAGCCTTAAAATTACACAGGTCTCCACAATAACTGGCCAATTGGACACAAGCGCAATCCCCTAGTCTGGAATCAACATATTGATCAGAACTACACGTGACAGTGGTATTTATAAAACCAACGCGATTTTATAAACTTAGACTGAAAGATAGCAGTGCGAATCCCATAGCTTTCGGCCATTCATTAACATCCAACACCAGGATTCTCAAAATACACAGGTTGAGAGGATTTTACAAACGACAGCAATCCCTCTGTCTGTTTCCTAGCAACATTAAACAAGCTACATTTGTGTGTACACGTGACTCAGAAACGGTGTTAGAATGAGTCAATATTACATATTTACATTACAATCCCTCAAGATGAAACGAGCATGGCTTTAAATCCTAAAGGGATACAAAGTCGGAGTGAACCCAATTGATAAGAAATAACTTTATTGCACCTTTGGTATCGAGTTCCACATGGATGATGTTTCCCATTACGGAAGTGTTGTGGAGGTGCTGGACTGTGTCCTTGGCTCCTTTCACTGTGGCGAACACCACTTTCGCGATTCCTAGATGCTTCTTGTTCTTCGGGTTGTAAAGAATCTCCACTTCTTCCACTTCGCCATACTTCTTGCACATGTCTAACAGAAAGCCCTCTCGTATGTTGTCGTTTAGCTTTGCAAACGTTACCTGCTTGGGAGGTACGGGTCCCACGTAATGCTCGTCGATCTGTTGGCACCAGGAGCACATTCAAACAAACTTAACTCGCTATTTTTATTCAAAACATATTATTTTGGGGACTTCAATATTTATTTATTTACGTTTTGGAGTTACAAGGTAAAATGCTAGAGTAACACACTACTGTCAGGAAATGCTACTATGGAGTTGGAGTGGAGAAACTATTCTGATTTTTGTGTCCCCCCTTACCTTAAATTTTGGAACAGGTAAATCCACTTCTTTGCTTTTGGTCCACATGCGTCCAAGTCGAGGGTCTCTGACGGTATCAACCGGTGGAACACCGGAATTCTGCAATGATAACGGCTGACATTATTTATTTTTAAAGGTTTAAAGAATGTGCAGCAAACTGGCGAACGTGTTACCGAGTAACTGGACTGTCAGTTTAAGCAGAAACCACAATGTAACAATGGCAGCAGCATCCTGTGATAAAGACAACAGACGTGGAATTAATGGCTACACTGCCAAAATATCACTCACAGGGAGACTTAAATGTTGGCCATCGTAGCGGTAGAGTTTGTGTTGTCCTTTCTTCAACGCTGGGTCAATAATCAACTTATAACTTCGCCAATGGTGACTTTTTCTCTCTGCTGAACTCCCTCCTGCGTGGCTGTGCTCCATCCCATTGATCAAACCTGCAAATGGGGAAAACGCAAGAAGATCTTAAGCAAAGCTGACAAATGCCTCAGCTCTGAAGATTTTTTTTTTTCTCTCCCTATCTATCTCTCTCTCTTTCTCTCTTCCACGAATACGTTGCACATTAAATGGGGAATCTAAGCTCGCTGGACCATTGGAGAAAAAGAGACGAGGGGGGGAAAGAGAGAGAGAGAGAGAGGAAAAAAAACACTCACTTGAACTCTGTTTCTTGCCATGATCTTCGTGGTGCCTCGGTCTCTCCCCAGGTTTCAGCTCCTTGAAAGACATTGTCGTCGATTTCTGTAGGTTTCGGAGCAAACGGCGTGATCTGGAAAACAATTACATTTCGCTGATTAGATTACATTGTACGGCTCCTGCCTCCTTTTTTTTTTGCAAGCCAACACATATTGTGTGCTTCTGCTCAGTGTATGTATCCCACAATCCACCCGCCTGCTCTCGGGCCACCAGCTAGTCTTCCATTCCCTCCGCCACATTCAACGTTTCCCATTTGCCCGGCAAAGCCGCCGCCGGCGCCTCCGTCTGACCCCCCTCAACGCCACGGCCGAGTTGGGCCGGCAACCCGCCAGTGCGTGAGGGGATTTTTTTTTTTTTTTCGCCGCCCCCTCTCTCTCTCTCTCTCTCACCACCTCCTCACTTCCCGCCCCGTCCTCGGTTTTTTTTTTTGGCTGCCTCGGCTTCACTTACAAGCAATTTGGAATCAGGGCTGGGAATCCATGTTAGTTTTACGCAGCGTAAAACTGGGTCTCCAAACAAGATGGGTTTATAGGTGGTTCAAGTTTGAGGACTCCAGTTGAGCATTAACTTCCATTTCGCCATTGCTGCCTTGGCCGAGCCGCTTCCCGGTGATTGTTTGTGTTTTTTTTTTGCGCCGATCCCCCCACCACCATCATCATCATCATTCCCCCACCCCCCCCCCCTTTCCCTTTCTCTCTCTCTCTCTCTCTCTCTCTCTCCCCCCCCCCCTCCCTCTGTCTGTCTGTCTCTCCCTCCCTCCCCCAAAAGCAATGGCTCGGGAATTTCGCCCGGTCTGTCACACAATCGTTAACTTCCGAGTGGTTTGAATGGTTGGCCGATTTTGGCTTGTTTAAAGGCGGCTGGTAACGGGAGCCAATCAGAGAGGGGCTTGTATGAGGCTTGTGGTTTTTGAAGCCGAAGTGAAAGCTCCTTGAACAGAGGAGAGGCTCACACTGGGCTTTGTGCGTGTGTCTCTACTGCAGCAGCAACAACAGGAGCAAGGACGGGCGCTCTCCTTTTGTTACCAAATGGAAAGATCTCTCTTCACAGTTTCAAAGCACAGTGGGTTTTCTTTTCTCTTTTTTTTTCATTAAAAATGGATCTAATTTAGATTCTGTCATCTCTGGCCACAATCTGAAGGACTGATGACGGATTTGGATACACTATTTCGAAGTGATAAAGCCTGAAGATTATTATTTTTTTTTTCAAATTATTTTTCGGAATGCATCTTTTGGGGTCGAAACTAGGTCACGGCACCACCCGCGCTGTCTGCAGTTACATTGATATTGAAGTCTTTTTGTAAAGAGAATGAAGCAAAAAAATGTTTTTCCCCATGTGTTCTTTCATATAACTTCTAAAAGCGGATTTAAAAATAGCAGATGGATTGTTTGATAGCAGTATTTTTCAATTTGGAGGTACATTTGTATGAATCTTATTTTTTTGCATTTCAGAGGATTTAACGCCAAAATCACAAATTGATTATTTTTACTTTTCAGTATCAATTATCTGCCTTAACTCGTTAAGAATTCCAAATTTTACACAATGGCTAGAGGGTTTCTTAATTTTGCTGTAGTAAAGGCGTTGTCCTTAATTGAAAATGCTAATCCTTTCCAGATATGTTTCTTTTAACTAATGTAGTCGAACTCTTCAGTGATTCTGAAGCTGCAGATTATTGCTTTCAATAGATTTCTCAATGTCCACTTTATTGATTTTTTTTAAAAAAGTTTTTGACCTAATTTTTCCTTTAAACGCTAAATAATTACATAGGTTTAACTTCAGAATGAAAAATCCTTTTAATATCCGGGTTTGAATCAAATATTTAGCTTTGTGGTGGGATCTGGAAGAGGAAACCGCCAAACTTCATATTTCCAAGTGGGGCTTCTGCCTTGTCTTTTTTTCTACTCTAAAATTGTTTCTTTACCCAGGATTGGCGTTGCTTTTTTTTTAAACACCTTTTGTTTTTCTTATATGGCATGCAAGCTATCTCAGTGTGCGGATGTATTTTTAGAAAACGTATCTCTGAGCTTTGTCCCAAAATATATCACTGGCAAGCGGTGGGTCGAAAACCGCCCTAAGTGTGACATTTTAAACCTGGATTAAAACTAAGGTCTGTATCACTTTTATTACATAAACCGAATCCAGCGAAGTACCGTGTTTGGATAATGCAAAATTTTATTAATTTAAAAGAAATTTAGAGTTTTAAATATTCCCTTTGAGCTATTCTTCACTTTTTTTTGGAAAAGGTATTATCTTTTAATTTGCTATCCTTGTTTTATGCATTTTTTTTCAAAGGTGGGTGCACTTAATTCACAGCTTTTAAAAAATTTAATAAATTATTGGGAGCGTTCAAGGGTCTAGCCTATAAAGTGGTGTGACTTTTTGTTTTTAAGCCTAATTTATACATTAGTAATTTTTAAAGATTAAAATCAGCTCATAAGAACTGAATTTATTGTAGGGGGAAATTAGCACTGAACCGATTTTTGAAATGAGGATATTCTTAATGGAAATGCTCGTTTTTAATGCCATTCGACAGAGGCTACAAGTCATGGCAGTCTGGTGCAAGAAAACGATGACTCGTATCTTTCTCTCTCGCTGTATATTTAGTGCTTCTTTTGTTCGAGCTGTGGGCGGTTATAGCGTCTTGAAATAATTTGGGATTACAAATGGCCCTAAGGCGCAATGTGTTTTTGTTCAGTAGAGAGAGAGAGGTACTGTACGACGAAATATATCTGCCCAAACAAAATGGAGCTGATGACGAGTATCGTTAAGAGCGAATATGAGAACAAGCTGCTGAATAATTGTGCCTGAACAGAGTAGGCCGCGGTCATGGTGCGATGAGTGAAATGTGTTTCTGTTTCGGGGGGTGGAAAGTCGCCCTGTGAAAGTAAAAGTTCGTAAACGCTCGCCTACAAAATATGTTTTCAAGAACTACACTATTGTACAGATGTTGGTTCTGGGAGAAGCGAATCTTTTAGTTCGAACGGTTGTATCACGAGGAGAACTGACTTATGGAAATTACTGCTCCCCCCCACATGTGAAGGAGACTGAAATAAGGCCATTGTTTGGCAATGTGGCCAGGGAACTCCGTGTGGAATCGCTACAGCAGCTGAATCGGACGGCAACTTCACTGCTCTGCCTCTAGCAACACCATCCAAAGATCATTACTGAGCCAGCATTCTGTGTCCCAGAAGCTTAAGTACATCCTGATGCGCATTGTGTAATTGTCAAGTGACCCTCTTGCCGAGTCAATTCCAGGAGGCATTTGGAGGAGTTAAAGCAGTTGGCCGAAATGGTGGTTACCAATGTGGGAATGTGAATTCAAAAATTATGATAAATGAATGCACTTCCAAAGGCCCTGGCAGTCAGCGACTCGAACAAGGCAGTCCCTAGTGTTCTAAGCACTTACTGCTGGGATCTCTTCAAACCAAAAAGAGTGTATTTTTTTTTTGAGCGGAGGGTGGGTTTACAACCTTTTTAATTCCTCCCCGCCCCATGCAATGGACACATGCCAAGAATCCGTCCAGCGACCCTGGCAGCTCTCGAACAGTTATTCACATGAGATTAGGCGGTGAGTATTGATAGGTTGAGGTTGACTTTTTTTTTCTCTCCAAATAGCAACGTGCTTTTTCTTCATCTTGGCATTGGATAATAATCAACATCCGTTGTTTTATGTTCTTCCTTGGTGAGACCACTGTTAGGATAATCTTAAACAACACTTGTCAGCAGCCACGTTGACAATTTGCTGATCTGTGGTTTTGGGGAAAGAAAAGTCCAGGTCATGCTGTTCCCCTCCACCCGGTTCCTGGTATCTATTAGAGGCAACGAAGTGAGAAACTGAAAAACTGAAGAAAAGTGAGGGTGGAGAGTATGAAACAAATACAGATGAAAAGGAATGAAAGTGAACTATAATGTGTGAAACTGAAGTTTACATACATGTTCGAGAGAGACAGGAAGAGAGGTGAAAGGAGGAAAGCTTTTTTTTTCTACAGACTTGGCACTACCAATATCTGTTGTTTCTGGGGCTTGACAGGTAGAAATTTCAGTTGGCCTAGCCCCAAAAGGATTGGTGCACCAAATGAGATGATTTAGTTCAAGTTTATTGTCGAGATTGTCTTGAGCCAGTATTGCAAACCTGTAGGCATAACATTGTGTGGTTGGAAAATGCATTTTAGTGGACCTCCAGTGTCACTCCCACCATTTTGTTGGTGCTTGATCTTTTTACCCTGTTTCACCCCTGTCTGAGTTGCTAATGCCACTGATGTCCCAGCTGAGATCAGTTTACTCTATTATAATACAAATGCCATTATGGTTATGTGTCATGACCATGTTCACTTCCCAATGTACAACTTGCTCCATTTATGGATGGGTGCCCATTGGGTAGCCCTTAGAAGTACCCATGAATGAAGGGAACTGGTGCTTACCCAATGCTGGAACTGGTGCATTCCCAATGCTAACTGTTGTCTTGTTATCGTGCTATCACCTTGGAAGTGTATAGCACCACATTTCACCACCGGATTCTGGAATCTTTGGCTAAATTTTCTCAGGAAATGTTTCATTCATCCTGAAACCTATCGCTGAAATATATTTATATATAAATAAACATTGTTGAAATACTTCCCCTGGTGTGGTCTCCTTTTACTTAGCTGATAGTGAATACAGCTTTAGGAAGTTGTTCATCTGAAATACAGATAACATGGTCAGCTCAGTTGGGCTTGTCTGTAATACTTGACTTTAATGTCTATGTTGGCAACTTCAGTGTTTACTTAGCCTGGTGAATTATTTTTAATTAGATCATATATGTAGTTGGTAGAATATTTCCAACTGCTTCAAATGCTCATGGTAGAGTGCAAGTTTTGCAGACTGGAGAGGGCGTGGTGAATATAAATGCTACATGCTTGAAGCTTTGTCTTCAGTTACGTTATTTTTGAAACCAACAGACTGTTCCACATTGGCATTTTTGTGGCTGTTAACTTCCTCGTCAAACAAATTGAAATTTGAAATTGAGCATGCATAATATTTCACAGTATTTAGCTTTCCCTCCCTTATGATCTTGGATCCATTGCCGATTCTATTCAGGTGCATAACTGTTGGTTTCAAACTGATGACCTAACTAGAACACCTAGTGAACTGTTATATACTTTTGGATCATCTTCGGAACAGGTTAGTATTGCACAGTTATATCATCACTAAAAGGTCACAAATGACATATGATCTTCAGTTTCTGTCTACTCCAGTTGCAAATGTTGGTGTCTATTGAAATTATATGTAGATGTCCCTGTTACAACTTGCTATGTCATCCAGCATGCAAAAAAAAGGGTTGTGATAGTTTGCAATCCTGCTTCGCGCTATTATTTATGTATCCATTATGTGTGGCGGTTTGTCTGACTCTGTTAATGATCCATAATGTCCCTTCTCTTGAAAGTGCCAAGCCCTTGCTAAAGTAAAATTCTGTGGGAACAGACAGGCTTCTGGTAACTTCTACAAGTGGCCATTTGCCCAGTATGAAACTTGACCATAAATATTGGTGTCTATTTGACAATAGTAGGTATCTTGACTGAATAGCCTGATGCTGTTTTTACCGAATGGGTAAATTATCCATGTGCAATTCCCACTGGATAGTGAGCAGTGATGCCTTCCTAGCTGACTTTTGAGGCAATTGTGGTGGCCCTACTACAATCCTAGTTGAGATCAACTAGCCAAGCAAAACTAGTGATTAGACATGTGAACATCTTGGTCTCTTACACTTTTTACTGGAATAATCTTACCCTGCCATTGGAGAGTTTATCTTTTACTACCTAGTTTTGCTTTTCTAAAAGGTAAATATTTCTTTCTTTTATTCATTTATGGGATATGAACATCACCGGCTAGGCCAGCATTTATTGCACATCCTTAATTGCCCTTGAGAAGGTGATGGTGAACTGCCTCTTGAACTGCTGCAGTACACGTGGTGTAGGTACGCCCATGTTGCTGTTAGGGAGTTCAGGATTTTGACCCAGCGACAGTGAAGGAAGGGCGATTTATTATATTTCCAAGTCAGGATGGTGTGGTTCTTGGAGGGGAACTTCTACACGATGGTGTTTTATTTGAATTTGAAATGCAGCAAGATTGTACCCTTCTCCCAAGAAGAGATCTATTTTCATGAAGATCACCATATCATCGAAATATAGTGACTTTTTTTACTGAGTTTATTGTACAATTTTTTGAAACCCTTTGGTTCAGCAACTAAAATTGGGCATTTAATTAAAAAGTATTGATGAGATTTAAATTTGAAGATCTTTTTGAAGTGAGAAATACTATTGACTGCAATAGAAAATGTATTGAATTCTGGTAAGTAAAATGCTTATGAGCCATAGCAATTTTTATATGCAGAATGATATTGAAACAATCTTTCATGAATGAGCATGTCATACCAGTTTATATTTCACTTCACCTCACTCCCAACCGTGGGCTATAAACTAAATTGCACAGCACTTGTACTGTCCATTGGTTTGAACTTATGTTTTTACATGTAGCATTACTTAAAGATTAAATAGTATTTTTACATGTAGTCAAAGCATCCTGTTACATAGTAATGCACTAAGTTAATTTCACTAGCTAGCTTTCACCACTTAGTGTTTCTTTTATACATCTATATTTTACTAAAATGACCTAGAAAAGTGCCCTGGGCTTATATATTTTTGTGACTGCTTTATTGACTAAATGTAAAAAAATACTTATGAATAGAACAAACTAATGTCTCTTGGGATAATGAGGCGTTGTTAACTACATAAATGTTATTTTGACATTTTTGTATACAATTAGCTGGATTTTGCTAAAGCAGGCCATCTAACAGCATCTGTCATTAGTTTGTCCTTGCTGCTCTCAGCACTTGCATTTTTCAGCAACTTTGTGAGAACTTTTGAGCTGATAGCGACACAACAAGGCAAACTAGGCCTCTGGGACCTGAGTGAACAAGGCAAATCAAGAGTATCTTATCCAATAACATGTAAGGATTTGGAAATAAATTGTGGAAGGCCTAAAGAAGGGTGTGAATTCAATCAATGTTAAATCCATTCCTGATCTGTGGTGAGTTAGCTGTTATAACAAAAATACCTGGAAAAACTCAGCAGGTCTGGCAGCATCTGCGGAGAGGAACACGGTTAACATTTCGAGTCCGAATGACCCTTCAACAGAACTAAGTAAAAATAGAAGAGAGGTGAAATATAAGCTGGTTTAAGGGGGGGTGGGATCCTGTCGGAGATGTAGGCATTCCTTGAAGAGAAGTGGCAGTCAATTAAACACTAAGATAAAAGCAAAAATCTGTGGATGCTGGAAATCCAAAACAAAAATACCTGGAGAAACTCAGCAGGTCTGGCAGCATCTGCGGAGAGGAACACAGTTTTTTGCTTTTACCTTAGTGTTTAATTGACTGCCACTTCTCTTCAAGGAATGCCTACCTTGAAGAAGTATTGCTCTTCTCTCCGACAGGATCCCATCCCCCCCCTTAAACCAGCTTATATTTCGCCCCTTTTCTATTTTTCCTTAGTTCTGTTGAAGAGTCATGCGGACTCGAAATGTTAACTGTGCTCCTCTCCACAGATGCTGCCAGACCTGAGTTTTTCCAGGTATTTTTGTTTTTGTTTTGGATTTCCAGCATCTGCAGTTTTTTGCTTTTATCTAGCTGTTATAACAGTTGAGGTGCTATAATTTTCTTAAGACCATGGACTAGGGAAAAAAAGGCAATGTGTTCATATCTTCTATTCCTAGTCACAACCCAGTGAAACATCACATCTGTACACAACATCAAAACAGAGCTTTATTTTTTCAACTGTTCAACAGCCCGCCTAAAAGTAATGTCTGGGCCCTTACATGAAGAATTCTACATGGGTAAGGTACTGCAGGAATATTTACAACTGAGACTAATTACCAATGCTTCAGGAACAGAAATAAAATTACAAATGGAGGAAATAAATGGATTCAAACAGATAAGAGCTAAATATAAGTTGTATAGTTGTTTGGTAGTACAGAACTTGAGTAGTGGTGAAAAAAGAGACATGTCTAAGCTTTTTATCTTGCACTCATTAGAACACACGCAAGAATACCAATATAAGGGAAAACAACAATTTGCACCTGTTTCAGCTAAACATACTGTATTATGTATGTGTTCTTTCTGTCTGCAAAGAACAGGGCCCTGTATATTAATATATGTAGCTTCCAGTACACATGTCAGTGTGAGCCTGACTGACAATCTTAAATTGGTTCTGCCTATTATACAAATGAGTAATGTATATGAATTTCAGTGCCAGTGTGATGCTAGGTATTGTAGGCTGTATGTCCCAAAGTCTAGCGGATCACATCAACCAGCACGTTGCAAGCACTGTTCACAATGGGCAGGGTACAGACAGTACACAACCAGTCCATGCTTGCAAAACTATGTTCGACATTAGGTGTGATTTGGCGATTGGACGATATTTGCTAAAAGATCCTCAGTGTTAAGAATTACATGGATGACCAATTTAAGATTGTCAGTCAGGCTCGCAGTGTGATGCATTTGTGTGTGCTGGAAGCTACATATATTGCATGTGGGCCTTTTCTCTGTGGACAGAACATTGCGTCTGTTTCAGCTAAACGAAGTAAGTGATAACCATTTGCTGACTCATTCTTCAGGGCAATGCCTTGACTAATCAGGGTCAAGCTACCTGGTTTAAATTTCAAACAATGCTTGGCAGTTAACTCAGTCACCATCAGTGGTGCATTCTCCATGGCAGCAACACTTGCCAACCAGTCACTCTCTTCACATGTAAGTTGTTGTTTCCCCTATATTGGTATTCTTACAAGTGTCCTGATAAGTGCAAGCTAAAAAGCTTAGATGTCTTTAATCACAGTTTAATGTCTTAATTTTGTCTTAAATGTCTTTTTTTTTTTCAGCAATAAGTTGTGTATATATGTGAAATAGTATGTGGTCAGTAAGTTATACAAACAGTTAACATTTTTTTAAAGATGTAGTTTGAATTGGAACAATCAACCACATGTGACCTGGTTAAGTGAAAAAAATTGTGATTTCATCATATATTTCATTTTGTGCGTTCTGCTATAAATTTGGAAAAATTATAATTATGGGAATCTAAAAATAATATACACCACCTTTTTAAATGGACACTGAATTAAGTCTGCATGCCCTGGTCCAATTGTTCTCGGCTTTACCTGAAGACTACACTTGTCTTCGTTCCCTATGTGCAATGCCATTGGATATAAAGTGGTTTATTTAATTTGTTTAGGCTTCTAATGTGGTGCACATTGGACAGTGGGATATTGCTTCAATATTCAAATTTATTTTTGTATAGCTTTTTAAAGCAATTCTAAATTCTCTAATACGGAGCTGGGTCTGTTCCAATGATGCTTTGTTAGGTTTGAAATCTGAGAAATAAGTGAAAAGACCACATCCAAAATTAAATGCTTTTTACACAGGAGATTTTCTTTTTTCCCCAAATATTAATTATTGTAATTAGACAATTCTTACTCCAATGGCCTCTAAGAACATTGGCTTCCCTGCATGGGACTTGGTACTCCCTGGACACTTACAGAAAATTGTAATCCAGGATTGTACAACAGAAATAAATTTGCTGACACTGCACAAATCAAAGCTCCTGTGATTAAGTTAGAAATTTGTATGCACTAGAGGACCGAACCCAAATACCACTCCTTCAGTGCTTCTAAAGAAACTTATTTGATTGCCAGTGTTCAATTTAAAAAAAAAACAAAAGGTTGCTAACTAAAGGAGCAGTGAATTTTAAGAAATAGAATTAGAGTTTAAAATAGAGCTGAGACTGAACATTTGGAGTTTTTTATTCATGGCATCTGGGCATTGGCTTGACCAGCATTTATTGCCCATACCTAATTGCCCTTGGGAAGGTGGTGGTGAGCTGCCTTCTCGAACTGCTGCAGTCCATGTAGTAAAGGTAGGCCCACAGTGCTGCTAGGGAGGGAGTTCCAGGATTTTGACACAGCGACAATGAAGCAATGGCAATACAGTTCCAAGTCAGAATGGTGAGTGGCTTGGAGGGGAACTTCCAGGTGGTAATGTTCCCATGTGTCTGCTGCCCTTATCCTCTAGATGATAGCAGTCGTGTGCTTAGAAGGTGCTGTCTAAGGAACCTTGGTGAGTTCCTACAGTGCATCTTGTAGATAGTACACACTGCTGCCACTATGCATCAGTGGTGGAGGGAGTGAATGGCACCCCATCCACAAACAATCAAGCAGGTTGCATTGTCCTGGACAGTGTCAAGCTTCTTGAGTGTTGCTGGAGCTGCACTTATACAAGCATGTGATGGAGAGTACTCCATCACATTTGTTGTGCCTTGTAGATGGTAAACTTTGGGGAACCAGGAGATGAGTTACTCATCACATGATCCCTAGCCTCTGACCTGCTCCTTGAGCCATAGTATTTATATGGGTAGTCCTGTTTCTGATCAATGGTAAAACCCCCCCGATGTTGTTAGTGGGGGATTTGGTTATGGTAATACCATTGAATGTCATGGGACGATGGTTAGATTCTATCTTTTTGGTGATGATCATTGTCCAGCACTTGTGGTGCAAATGTTACTTGCCACTTGACAGCCTAAGGCTGAATATTGACCAGGTCTTGCTGCATTTGGACGTGGACTGCTTCAGTATCTGAGGAGTCAGGAATTAAGCTGAACACTGTGCAATCATCGCGAACATCTCCACTTCAGACCTTTTATGATGGAAGAGAGGTCATTAATGAAGCAGCTGAAGATGGTTGGGCTGAGGACACTACCCTGAGGATCTCCTGCAGTGATGTCCTGGGGCTGAGATGATTGACCTCCAACAACCAAAACCATCTTCCTCTGTGCTAGGTATGACCCCAACCAGCAGAGTCTCCATTGATGCCAGTTTTGCTAGGGCTCCATGATGCCACACTTGGTGAAATGCAACCTTGATGTCAAGGGCAGTCACTCTCACCTCACCTCAGGAGTTCAGCTCTTTTGTCCATGTTTGAACCAAGACACTATTGAGATCAGGAGCTGAGTGGCCCTTGCGGAGCCCAAACTGAGTCAGTGAGGTTATTGCTAAGTAAGTGCTGCTTGATCGCACTGTTGATGACCCCTTCCATCACTTTACTGATGATCATGAGTAGACTGATGGGGTAGTAATTGGCTGGGTTGGATTTGTCCTGCTTTTTGTGTACAGGGCATACCTGGGCAATTTTCCACATTGCTGGATAGATTCCAGTTTTATAGCTGTACTGGAACAGCTTGGTTAGGGGTGCGGCAAGTTCTGGAACACAAGTCTTCAGTACTATTGCTGGAATATTGTCAAGGCCCATAGCCTTCACAGTATCCAGTGCCTTCAGCTGTTTCTTGATATCACGTGGAGTGAATCGCATTGTTTGAAGACTGGCATACCTGATGCTGGGGACCTCCCAGAGGAGTAGAAGGCAAGTGACATGGGCCTGAATTTTTCAGTGAGACATGAAGCAAGAGCACTCCCTCTGACCTTGAAGAAAACTACGCATAAAGATCTAGTGATCTCTGTCGCAGAAATTTCTTCCTACCTAGTGGCAGTTTAAATCTATTGTCCTGCAAGGTGATGTCTTGGTGTGCAACAGCAGTGATATCAAAAACAGGTAAGTAACCAAACAATCAAACAGTAAATCAGGAATGTATAAACATTTTAAAATTCTTCACTTTAGATCATATATTTTCAGATAAAATAAATGTATGACTGCATTAAGATAGAAGTGAAAATAAAGAGTTCAATATCTGGCCATTGTGTAGAAATTACATCACAAATATAAAATTAGCTTTTCAGGGCTAGTGAAGGTGTTTTGAGGGTTACATCTCATTCAACAAGGTGTAGCCTTTTCGAGGGTCCCAAGGTGCATCACAGGAGGATTTCTAAAACAATTTGACACCAGGACACATAATGTCTCAAGTTAGATGGCCAAAAGTTTGATCAAAGATGTAGATTTTAAGGACTCTCAAAAGAAATAAAGGGAGGAAATTCCAGAGCTGAGGTCCTTGACAGGTGACAATACGATTTCCAATAGTGGAGTGATCAAAATTGAAGAGCTTCAAGAGGGCAGAATTGGCTGAGCACATGTATCTTAGAGGGTTGTGGGCTGGAGGAGATATGGTGGGACAAAGCCATGGAGGGGATTTGAAAACCAAGATGAGAATTTTAAAAGTGAGATGTGGCTTGACCAAAGTGATAGGTGAATGGGACTGACCAGCCAGGAGTGTGTCTTCAGCAAGACTAACTGATTAGAAGTAAAGTTCTTACTAGCATACCCTATGAAAAAGTGTACACTCACTGACAGCAGCTTCTGGATTTCCATGTTACTCTGCTTGTGTCAGTTTAAGTGGAATAATATTGAATGCTGACAGTTTTGATGTCATTATCCCAACAGAACCTGGACCATTGAGTGGTATGGCATTGTTTCTTTATTAAATAAAGGAGATTTTAGAGATGAGTGATCAAGTCAAGATGAAGTGAAAAGAGTCATTGGCACATGTGCAGATCAACAAGAGTTTTTTTTTCAAAAAGAAAATTGAGATTGCTAAAGAAGGCCTATGGGGCTATTAGTTATGATGAAAATTATTATGGGAGTTCCCCAGGGGTCAGTGTTGAGACCCTTGCATTTCCTGGTGTATATTAATGATCGAGAGCCTTGGTGCACAGGGAACAATTTCAAAATTTATGGATGATACAAAGCTTGGAAGCATTGTAAACTGTGGAGGATGGTGTGGAATTTCAAAAGGACAGACAAGTTGGTGGAATGGGTGGATAGGTGACAGATGAAGTTCTGTGTGGAGGAATTGAGGTGATATATTTTGGTGGGAAGAACATGGAAGGACAGAGTATCCCAGGCTTTATTAATAGGGCCATAGAGTTCAAGAGCAAGGAGGTTATGTTGAACATGTATTAGACACTAGTTAGGTCTCAGATGGGGTATTGTGGACAGTTCTGGGTGCTACATATTTTAGGAAGGATGTGAAGACATTGGAGAGAGTGCAGAAGAGGTTTCTAAGAATGGTTCTAGGAATGAGGAACTTCAATTATGAAGTGAGATTGGAGAAGTGGGGACTAGAGAAAAAAGGCTGGGAGGAGATTTGAGAGAGATACTCAAAAACATGCAAAAATGGACAGACTTGATAGGGGGAAACTGTTCCCACTTGGGAAAGGATTGAGAACGAGAGGGCACAGATTTATAGCAATTGGCAAAAGAAGCAAAAGTGATAAGAAAAAACTTTTTCACACAGCGAGTGGGTAGGATCTGGAATGCACTGCCTGAGGGTGGTGGAGGCAGGTTCAATCGATGCATTCAAAAGGGAATTAGATGACTGTTTATTTTCAAGTAATCTGCAGGATTATGGGGAGAAAGCAGGAGAATGGCACTAGGTGAAACGCTCATTCGGGAGCCAGGGCAGACACAATGGGCTCAATGGCCTCTCTCTGCACTGTAACAATTCTGTGACTCTCTGAAAATAAGAGAATATGCGACTACAATGGCTAAGAGAGTGCAAAGGAAAGTGAGGGACTATGAGGAGAGAATCTCAAATATAGAAACAAGTCTACAATTATAACAAAAAATAACATTATAAAAATAGAAGAAAGGGTAGATGTGTAGAAATTGGTGAGTATACCTTTTTAGAGTATCACTTCAGTTTTTACAGACAAGAAGAATATTGGCAAGAAGGTAAAATGTGATGAGGGATGGAACAAAAAAAGTTGATAAAGCTAAATGAGGACCAAATGCTATAACCTGATGGGATACAGGTTGGGAAAATAGTAGCAATCCTAAAATTATATTTCAGTTTTATAAAGAGGGAATGTGTGTAGCCAATACCTATTTTTCATTCATTAGAGATGAGATTACTGAATCTCCACACGAAGAGAAAGTAATTAGAAACTGCCAACTTGTATTGTTACATTGTTCCAGTGAAGCTCAACGCAAACTGGAGGAACAGCACCTCATCTTCCGACTAGGCACTTTACAGCCTTCCAGACTGAATATTGAGTTCAACAATTTTAGATCATGAACTCTCTCCTCCATCCCCATCCCCTTTCCGATTTTCCCCCTCCTTTTTGTTTTTTTCCAATAATTTATGTAGATTTTTCTTTTTCACCTATTTCCATTATTTTTATATGTATTTCCATCCATTGTTTTATCTCTACCTTTTAGCCTTTTTTGATTCCTTCACCCCACCCCACCCCACTAGGGCTATCTGTACCTTGCTTGTCCTTCTTTCTATCCTTAATTAGCACATTCCTTTAGATAATATCACCACCTTCAACACCTCTTTGACCTTTTGTCTGTGAGATCTTATCTCCACCTATCACTGGCTCTCTATCCAGCTCTTCTTGTCTCCCCCCCACCCCGTAATCCAGCTTATATTTCACCCCTTTTCTATTTTTCCTTAGTTCTGTTGAAGAGTCATGCGGACTCGAAATGTTAACTGTGCTCCTCTCCACAGATGCTGCCAGACCTGCTGAGTTTTTCCAGGTGTTTTTTTGGATTTCCAGCATCTGCAGTTTTTTGCTTTTATCTTAGTGTTTAATTGACTGCCACTTCTCTTCAAGGAATGCCTACCTTGAAGAAGTTTTGCTCTTCTCTCCGTCAGGATTTTCGTACCTCTCTTTTGCCTTGTTCACCTTCATTGCTTTCCATTTCTCTCCTGGTGTTTACTAAAACTCGCTTTCACAGCCATATTTCTTTCCTCAGTGACTGTCTCCATCTCTGACTTACCCCACGTGGATTTCAACTGAAGTTCCATCCCTCATGTTTCGAACCCACCCAGGATTACAGGTATCTCCGGGACATAGAACACTCCTCGGACTGCTGTTCTTGTCGCATTCTGAGATCCACACTCAGTGCCATGCACCGCCATATGAACACACTCGATCTCTCCCTCCAGCAGCACCACCGCACCCTTTTTCAAAGCTGCACGAGCCCCCAGTTTCATTTTATTCTTCATCTCATCCGACGCCTCAACAAGAAACTTTGTCTCTTTCTTTCAGATGCAAAGGAACGCAAGCTCCAACAGCTCATCGACACCAACGCCCATCCAGGACCCTCCACCCCTGCCTGTCCCTCTATCCCCATCCCATCTTCCAATCCCAGCCCCGGCCGTGTATTCACCATACCCCCTGACCTTCCCCTCTCTGACGCTGAACGTTCAGTGCTCAGCAAAGGACTTAGTTTCATACCCTTATGCCCTCATCTCAATGAATTTCGGGCTTGGCATGATGCTGAACTCTTCTTCTGCCGCCTTCGTCTCCGTGCTCACTTATTTGGGCAGGAGTCCTCTCCCCGTTCAACGGATCCTTTTACCCACCTCCAATATTCTCCCTCCACCTGGACCCCTCCCTCTGGATTCTTACCTTCTCTTGATCTTTTCATTGAGAACTGTCAGCGTGACGTTTGTCGTCTTAATTTCTCTGCTCCTCTCACCCATTCTAACCTGACTCTCTCTGAACTTGCTGCATTCTGTTCTCTCAGGTCCAACCCTGACATTGTCATCAAACCCGCTGACAAGGGTGGTGTTGTTGTCTGGCGCACTGACCTCTACCTCGCAGAGGCTGAGCGTCAACTCGCAGACACTTCTTCCTACCTCTTCCTGGACCATGACCCCTCCACTGAACATCAAGCTATTGTTTCCAGGACTGTTACTGACTTCATCTCCTCTGGAGATCTTCCTTCTACAGCTTCATAGTCTCCCAACCTCAGACGGCCCACTTCTACCTCCTACCCAAAATCCACAAACAGAACTGTCCCAGCAGACCGATCGTGTCAGCCTGTTCCTTCCCCACGGAACTCATTTCGTGCTATCTTGACTCCATTCTCTCTCCCCTTGTCCAGTCCCTTCCCACCTACATCCGTGATTCCTCTGACACCCTACATCATATCAACAATTTCCAGTTCCCTGGCCCCAACTGCCTCCTCTTCACCATGGACGTCCAATCCCTCTACACCTCCATCCCCCACCGGGATGGTCTGATGGCTCTCCGCTTCTTTCTCGAACAGAGGCCCGAATAATCCCCATCCACCACTACTCTCCTCCATCTGGCTGAACTTGTTCTCACACTGAACAATTTCTCCTTAAACTCCTCTCACTTCCTCCAAATAAAAGGTGTGGCTATGGGTACCCGCATGGGCCCTAGCTATGCCTGTCCCTTTATGGGGTATGTGGAACATTCCTTGTTCCAGTCCTACTCCGGCTCCCTCCCACAACTCTTTCTCCGGTACATCGACGATTACTTCGGTGCTGCTTCATGCTCTTGTCTGGACCTGGAAAAATTTATTAATTTTGCTTCCAATTTCCACCTCTCCATCATTTTCACATGGTCCTTCTCTGACACTTCCCTTCCCTTCCTTGACCTCTCTGTCTCAATTTCTGGTGATAGACTGTCCACCAATATCCATTACAAGCCTACCGACTCCCACAGCTACCTCGACTACAGCTCCTCACACCCCGCTTCCTGTAAAGACTCCATCCCATTCTCTCAGTTCCTTCACCTCCGTCGCATCTATTCTGATGATGCCACTTTCCAAAACAGTTCCTCTGACATGTCCTCCTTCTTCCTTAACCCAGGTTTTCCACCCACGGTGGTTGACGGGGCCCTCAACTGTGTCCGGCCCATCTTCCACGCATCCACCCTCTCACCTTCTTCTCCCTCCCAGAAACATGATAGGGTCCCCCTTGTCCTCACTTATCATCCCACCAGCCTCCACATTCAAAGAATCATCCTCCGCCATTTCCACCAACTCCAGCATGATGCCACCACCAAACACATCTTCCCTTCACCCACCCCTGGCGGCCTTCCGTAGGGATCGTTCCCTCCATGACACCCTGGTCCACTCCTCCATCACCCCCTACACTTCAACCCCATCCCTCGGCACCTTCCCATGCAACCGCAGAAGATGCAACACCTGCCCCTTCACTTCCTCTCTCCTCACCGTCCAAGGGCCCAAACACTCATTTCAAGTGAAGCAGCATTTCACTTGCACTTCCCTCAACTTAGTCTACTGCATTTGTTGCTCCCAATGCGGTTTCCTCTACATTGGAGAGACCAAACGCAGACTGGGTGACCGCTTTGCAGAACACCTTCAGTCTGTCCACAAGCATTACCCAGACCTCCCTGTCGCTTGCCATTTCAACACTCTCCGCCCTCCTCTCATGCCCACATGTCCATCCTCGGCTTGCTGCATTGTTGCAGTGAAGCTCAACGCAAACTGGAGGAACAGCACCTCATCTTCCGACCAGGCACTTTACAGCCTTCCAGACTGAATATTGAGTTCAACAATTTTAGATCGTGAACTCTCTCCTCCATCCCCCACCCACTTTCTGATTTTCCCCCTCTTTGTTTTTTCCAATAATTTATATAGATTTTTCTTTTCCCACCTATTTCCATTATTTTTAAATGTATTTCCATCCATTGTTTTATCTCTACCTTTTTAGCCTTTTTCGATTCCTTCCCCCCCACCCCACTAGGGCTATCTGTACCTTGCTTGTCCTGCTTTCTACCCTTAATTAGCACATTCCTTTAGATAATATCACCACCTTCAACACCTCTTTGACCTTTTGTCTGTGACATCTTTTGGTTATCTCCACTAATCACTGGCCCTCTATCCAGCTCTTCTTGTCTCCCCGCCCCCCCCCCCGCCTCAAACCAGCTTATATTTCACCCCTTTTCTTTTTTCCTTAGTTCTGTTGAAGTGTCACATGGACTCGAAACGTTAATTGTGTTCCTCTCCACGGGTGCTGCCAGACCTGCGTTTTTCCAGGTATTTTTGTTTTGTATTTTAGAGGGTGTTCGCCTTAGCTCAGTGGTAGCACTCTAGCCTCTGAGCAGGTCCAGAGAGTGGGAGTTAAGGGCAGTTTCTCAGCCTCAAATAAATGAGAAAATGTGTTGTCAAATGAGTGACCATGAAACACTAATTCCCAACGATTGAGCCTGACTAAAAGCTCACACATTTTGCCAAGTTTACAGCAGGTGGCGCGTTTTAACTGGAGTTTGAAACACAGAATGGAAAAAAATAACTATTTTGTGCGTCAGCGTGGAAAATGTTCGGTACAAGATTAATTACAAAGGCAGCCGCTAGTGACCGGGATTCGGTACCCTTCCTAAAATTTCTGGTTGCGTTTCAATGTATGTCTCGGTAGTTACACAACTAGAAATTGTGCAAACGGAAGATCGCAAGAAAACCGGGTTTAACACGTGTTTTTGCTCTGACGTTAGCACCGCCTCAAATTCGTCTAAGACAAATTTTGTTGAAAAAAAAAATGACATGTTCGCTCCGATGGCTTTACTGAGTACAAAAATATCCAGCCAGAATAATTTTACTGGTATTATATTGTTTAATATTTTCTCGGGATTCTGGACGTTCTTTATTTTGAAGTGCCAGGGACCTATCTGATTTAAAGCAGGTTCAGGCTTGATGTTTGTTCAATGACACGTTTCCTCCGAGGTGGAAGCTCTGTTCCAAAACCAAAACCAGTTTTAGACCACCTGATACGTGACAATCAATGAATTGTACCGTGTGGTTTTCATGGGTTGCATAACTTAAAATCAGTCATTAGTTTAAAAAATATCATTGTTTCTTTAACTTTCCAAAATGCAATCAATTAGTATTTCTTACAACATACAACATTGGAGTGGTCTGCCCACTCTGGAGCCTTATTTAGTTACAGTTGGGTGCCAACAAGTCTTAGTTCTGAGCTTAAAAGCAAAAAACTACGGATGCTGGAAATCCAAAACAAAAACAAAAGTACCTGGAAAAACTCAGCAGGTCTGGCAGCATCTGCGGAGAGGAATACAGTTAACGTTTCGAGTCCGAATGACCCTTCAACAGAACTAAGTAAAAATAGAAAAGAGGTGAAATATAAGGTGGGGGGGTGGGACGGTTGGTGGTGGTGTGTAGAGCTGGATAGAGGGCCAGTGATAGGTGGAGATAACCAAAAGATGTCACAGACAAAAGGTCAAAGAGGTGTTGAAGGTGGTGATATTATCTGAGGAATGTGCTAATTAAGGGTAGAAAGCAGGACAAGCAAGGTACAGATAGCCCTAGTGGGGGTGGGGTGAAGGAATCGAAATAGGCTAAAAGGTAGAGATAAAACAATGGATGGAAATACATTTAAAAATAATGGAAATAGGTGGGAAAAGAAAAATCTATATAAATTATTGGAAAAAACAAAAAGGAAGGGGGAAATTGGAAAGGGGGTGGGGATGGAGGAGAGAGTTCATGATCTAAAATTGTTGAACTCAATACTCAGTCCGGAAGGCTGTAAAGTGCCTAGTCGGAAGATGAGGTGCTGTTCCTCCAGTTTGCGTTGAGCTTCACTGGAACAATGCAGCAAGCCAAGGATGGACATGTGGGCATGAGAGCAGGGTGGAGTGTTGAAATGGCAAGCGACAGGGAGGTCTGGGTAATGCTTGTGGACAGACCGAAGGTGTTCCGCAAAGCGGTCACCCAGTCTGCGTTTGGTCTCTCCAATGTCGAGGAAACCACATTGGGAGCAACGAATGCAGTAGACTAAGTTGAGGGAAGTGCAAGTGAAATGCTGCTTCACTTGAAATGAGTGTTTGGGCCCTTGGACGGTGAGGAGAGGGGAAGTAAAGGGGCAGGTGTTGCACCTTCTGCGGTTGCATGGGAATGTGCCGTGAGAGGGGGTTGATGTGTAGGGGGTGATGGAGGAGTGGACCAGGGTGTCCCAGAGGGAACGATCCCTGTGGAATGCCGCTGGGGGGGGGTGAAGGGAAGATGTGTTTGGTGGTGGCATCATGCTGGAGTAGGCGGAAATGGCGGAGGATGATCCTTTAAATGCGGAGGCTGGTGGGGTGATAAGTGAGGACAGGGGGGACCCCATCATGTCTCCGGGAGGGAGAAGAAGGTGTGAGGGTGGATGCGTGGGAGATGGGCCGGACACGGTTAAGGGCCCTGTCAACCACCGTGGGTGGAAAACCTGGGTTAAGGAAGAAGGAGGACATGTCAGAGGAACTGTTTTTGAAAGTGGCATCATCAGAACAGAGGCGAAGGAACTGAGAGAATGGGATGGAGTCCTTACAGGAAGTGGAGTGTGAGGAGCTGTAGTCGAGGTAGCTGTGGGAGTTCTGAGCTTGTTTTGTGAGGTGATTCTGGGGAATTAAGTTCCAACACTCAAAACCAGCTCTACTGGGCAGGACATGTCCTTCATATGCCCGACAGAGACTCCTGAAGCAACTAAGATAAAAGCAAAATGCTGCGGATACTGGAAATCTGAAGCAAAGCCAGAAAATTTTGGAAAAACTCAGGTCAAACAGCATCTGTGGAGAGCAAAATAGGGTTAGCGTTTCGAGTCTGTATGACTTCTTCAGAGCTCTGTTTTTCTCTCTTTCTCTCTCTCACTCCACAGATACTGCTGAGTTCCAGCATTTTCTGTTTTAGTTCATCCCTGAAGCAACTGCTCTAGTCAGACCTTGAAGATGACATGGGGATTCCCAAGAGGGCAGCAGAACCTCTTCAGGGATGTCCTCCAAGCATGTGGGAAAAGGGCACTGCGATCAGTTTTCTGAAATCGATTGCACAGCACGACGAGAAATAGGCCTTGAGCTTAGTGTGCGGCTGCTTTAGTGGGAGGCGCGGCTGCACAACAGGAGTGTCCTGATCTGTGAACACTCACTCAAACCCGCGAGGCAGCGGCACACTCAACTCAACCTCCTTCCGGACAGAGGCTGAGTTCCAATCGCCCAAAATGCAAAATATTGAAACGAGAACAAGACGGACGCGCGGAATCTTCTGAGTCCCAGTCAAACTAATTCAATCAGAAAGCCAGCATTTCCTCCTGGAGTCGAAAAGATTCAACCCGATTCACCAGCAGCAGATGCGCCGCCAAATGTCACACTGGTGCCCTGGAGGAAATCTCACTGGAGTTTAACGGAGTTTCCAGGACCTAACTGTGCATTGGGTTGACACAAACTGATTATCTTTCTTTAAAGCAGACAAATAAGATGGCTATGGCAAATGGCCATAATCTTAATGTTGATGGGAAAGAGCTGAAAATTGTGATAGTGGGAGACGGTGGCTGTGGGAAGACGTCGCTACTTATGGTGTTTGCCAAAGGAGACTTTCCAGAAGTAAGTTGAATGAACATAACTCAGACTAATGTAGTAGTAGATCAAGAGTTATGTGACAGCAGTAAGAATCCATTTTATATCTTACCAGACCCACCGTCTGGAACATTGGATTTGATAAAAGTAACGAGTATGTTCTGCCTTTTAAAGAAATGTAATTTAGTACAGTGCTGTTCCCAAAATATTGGGATAAGTACATTCATCATAGGAGTGAGCCTTGCAGTATTTCGTTCATCATATTGGCCGTATTCCACTATTGCCTTGTAAGAGCTGCAGAGAAAACTTACAATAAAATGTTCACCAGTAAGATAAACTGTAGTGTTTAGGCAAGGTCATGGCTAATAAGGGACCATGCCGGTGTATCAACTCACTGAACCCCATGGATCAGCGGTTAGCAAATCTCTCCTTTGAAGTGATCTGGAACTGTGAAAAGATGCTGGCGGCGGTGAGCAAGCACAACTCGAAAGGCTAGAAAGAAAATGAAGTGCGGGAAGGGGAGAGAACAGAAAAGGGGAAAGAGAACATAAGTTTCATAACAGGAGTGACGATTGGGCCTGGTACAATTTTACAACAACATTTCACATGGCTTGATTTTAATACTGTTTAGCACTGGAGTGTTCGTCTAAAAATATTGTTGAGGATCATTCATGTTGATGTTTATTGTACATGTTGATAGTGTCGATGCGTCTGCTACTATTTTTTTACTGTTACTTTTTATACAGCAGCATATTTAGTATGAGGATTACTGCAAGAACTTCTCCCCTCCAGAAGGAAGTATCTGATGGCAGAGGGTTTTTTTTTTAGAAAAGTTGTTCATGGGAAAGTACTCTAAAGCAATGCCTTGTCCCAATTAAAAGTGAAATTACAGAGCAGTTTTACAGCCGATTGAATTGTCACCCTCTCAAGTTGTAATCATTCATGATCTTTTCCTGAGTAGAATCTTTATTTTCTGAGCTTGAACAGTATTCATGCATGTAGGGTGAAGGGTAACAATCAGCAAAGTTTTTTATTTGATAGGTGTTGTTTATTAGATTCCTTCAATTGGGAGTTGTTCTGGCTTCTTCCAGTATTGGCTCTGTACTATAGTTTTGGCAGCTGTCCTAAAAGTCTCTGCATAGCATGAATTCCAAAGGTGCAATATAGAGGTAATAATAGAGGCTTTACTATTTGGATGGATTATATAACTGTTAGTCCAATGTAAACAGTATAACAGCTCAGAATTTGCTACAGTGGGGCATCATGCGGAGTGCACTGGGAGTTTTGCCTTCACCCCTCAGCTTGAATTATTTTTGCACTGCAAATTTCTGGACGTATAACAACATGAAGAAGTTAGTGGAGCATCGGGGACCTTGGTAAATGACGGGACCAAAAGCCTGT
The DNA here is from genome assembly GCF_964194155.1 of Cetorhinus maximus. Lineage (NCBI taxonomy): Eukaryota > Metazoa > Chordata > Chondrichthyes > Lamniformes > Cetorhinidae > Cetorhinus > Cetorhinus maximus. The sequence continues at coordinate 96,264,554 of NC_135890.1, forward strand.
CTCCTTAACTAATTAAATTTTAAAGATAGGGAGAGAAACAGAATGAACAACTAAGAAGGAAATAATGTGAATTAGATTCAAACTAGATACAGAAAGAGAAAGACTGGAAACCTGAAATGAAAGGAAGATTAGATTGGATTGAGTGAGAGAAAAGACAAGGATGAAAGCAATATTAAATGTAAGGTTTTACAAACCTGTTGGAGCAATTTACCACCCGTAGGAATGATACTCCCAGTTTGTCCCTTTTTCTGGGCCTCTGATGTTGGGTAGCATGTCACGACCATTATTCGATTCATCAACATTAATCACCCCATTAGCAGAGTCCTTATGTCATGACATAGCACCCTTAGTTGTCTGTGATAAGTTTAATTCATATTTATGGCACAAATTGAGGACTTGAACACTAAAGGCAGGCCAGTGCAGGACAGAGGGAGTGCTGCACTGTTGGAGGTGCTATCTTTCAGATGATATGTTAAACTGAGGCCCCATTATCTGGTCATGATCACATTGCTGTTTTGTGAGAGCTCACTGTGTACAAATTTACTGTCATGTTTCCAACATTACAACAATGACTGCACTTCAAAAGTACTTAATTGTTGTAAAGCACCATGAAACGTCCAAAGATAATGAAAGGTGCCATATAAATACAAATCTTTCTTTGTTTAAGTACAGCAATTTCTTGACGCCCATGGGGAGGTTGATGGCGAGGTCCTTTTGTGCGAGGGTAATGGCAGTCCGTGCAAATCGGCTAGCAGTATGTGGCAATTTGCAACAAATGCTGCATCTCTTCCTCACCACAGATTGTGTGGGTTTTTTTTATATATACACATAACAGTACGTGAAACAATTGGGTTTGCCTGTGTTCCCCTGCTAATTATACAATAGCCCAGCAATGCTTACTGTCAAGGCCCACAAGGAAAAATGGCTACTTAGATGGAATACTATAGTGTTTCCAGCACTCATACCCCAGCCAGAATCATTGCCTTCAGAAACAGAAAATAGGAAAATTAACAAAAAATAGCAGGTAAACTGAATCTGGATGACTACTTTTCAACCTTCAAATATGTATTTAGTTTTGTCATCTGGACTTTAACTGAATGCAAGCACCACAGTAATTTAGTATAGTTGAGCAATGAGTGTACTTTAAAACCTAATGTATGATCATACTTATCTTAAAGCTGCGTTGGAAAATTTACACCCACCTACCAGTCACTGGTACATTGGTCATAAACACTACTTCAAGGTGTGGTTCCTACACTGAGTTGTACAGGATTTAAAGATAATTTATTATGCATACTACTAATAGTAGGTATTGTACTGCTGTGTTCTGGGAGAGGGAGAAGGCAAGAAGAGCCAATGATACTCTTACTTAAAAACTTGTTTATACACTGTCATGAAACTAACATATAATTTTCTGGTTTATTGTGAAGGAGGTTTATGGGGGTAAGTACAGTTGGGTCTGTGTGAGATTTAATTACACTTGGAGTTGAGTAGACTACAAGTTTAAATCATCAAAAAATTGTAAACATGGATGCTGGTTTAACATGTAAGGTGGGAAGGGAATTTGCATTTTTTTTTAGACAAATGAAGGAATATTTGGATTTTAGTTTACAGCTAGCCAGATAAGCAAGACTAACAAATGTGTTTATTTTTCCCAAAGGTTACTGACAATATATAGTGGTAACATGAAAGTTTTTATGTTATGAGGAAGATACAGTTTCAAAGGCATATAGAACAATAGAATTTACATCTTAAAAAGAGAGAAACATATATAAAGGAGAATGAAGGGCTATGTGAGAGAAGGCCATGTAAGATCTAACAGGAGTGTGTGAAATAGCCTTAATGAAATTTCCAGCATTTGTACATAAGTCTGTTACCCAATGAAGCTGAAGTTGGGGAAAAGCCATTTGGAATTTCACTGTCCAGGGTATTGTATTAATGTGCCGAGTTTGTTTTAAATCTAAAATCTATTGTGGACTTGCCTTAAAGCGAATGTAACTGGGGATCGGGTTAATTAGGAATTTTAGGAGTTATTATAGTAGTAATTGTATTATGTATGTGCTTGAAATCTTTTTATATTTTGTTAATAAATAACTTAATTTTTAAAACCTCTAAAGATCTTGGTGGACTTATTACTTCTGAATTCAGTGCACATATCTCGTAGTAAGTACACATTGCAAGACCATTGTGATAGCGCGACCAAGCTTCCCTCATGGATTTGGTCCCCCTGGCACACATTATCTGCCATATCATCATAACCTCAAAGATTTTTACATGGTGGTACTCATTTACTGCCTGAGATGTCAGTTGAGCTGGTCCCAGATCTCTTATGGCCCCCCTGATCTCATTGCAACAAGGTATGCAAGACATGGACAATTGCAATTATATCTTTATTTTCTTTCCTGTGGAAAAGTGCCTTTTTTCAGTGTCATTGGGATCAGGAACCTATGTAAATTGTGAGCACATCATGGTACACTACCAAGGTTTGGGATTAGATTGCCTGCCTTTTTAGTCAGAAGAGGAACACATTTCTGTATTAATTTTTTCCCTACTCTCCAGAAGGCATTGGCTTCAATTGAAACATTGTTCAATTGGGCTTTGGGTGCATTTGATATCTCATCCAAGAACTCCTCTTCATGAGTTTATTAGTTTAGATAATGAATGTTGGATGACAATTCAATCTGAAGGCATCAGAATCAAGCAGTTCTTACCTGACATCAGCCCTGGCCAGGGTCATGAATCGTGATTAGGAGAAAGAATCTTAGATTTCCCCTTCCAAAACCTGAGAAACAAAAGACCAATATAAACATCCCTAATACCAGTTGATCTCACCTAACCTAACATCGATTGATATGTTGGCTCAAACAGATAAGTCATCAGGGAAGTCCTATATGTTGAGTTTAATGCATTATTAGTTTATATTGAGGATTAAGTGCAACTCTAGTTCAAAGCTGTTACTCAAAATATTAGCAGGTTTGTACTCTAATTTGTATACTTATACAACTGATGGCTGGCACTCCTGATTTGATTTACATGAAGTCCAACTAGAAAAGTTCAGGTGGCTCCATGTATTATCTTATACCTGTTGACTTAGAAGGTGGTTGAATGTTTACTCATTGTGGTATTAGAAATAAACTTGCTTTAGTCATTAATATGGGATAATAAAATATGTCAGTGTTCATAATTTTATGTTGGTCACTTTGAAATCTAAGCATTTTCATTTATGCTTTGCTTATAGCAATACGCCCCATCAGTGTTCGAGAAGTACGTGAAAGATATCACTCTTCGGAACAAAAAAATTGCCTTGACTCTGTATGATACAGCAGGTAAGACTCTTTCAGTTTTGGAAACTTTTATTTGAAATATTTTCAGATACTACATTGTAAGTCCAAACCAAAAGGACAAGGAAAGCTCTGGATTTCTTTTCTGGCCTGTGCTGAATTGCCTGATTTCAACTGCAGCAGCAATAGAGAAGCTACAGTTGACTTCAATCAAAAATCAAGGCTGACCGTCCAATGCAGTTCTGAGAGAGTGCTGTACCGTCAGAGGTATCATCTTTCAGATGAGATATTAGATCGAGGCCTCATCTGTCTCCTCAGGTGTATGCAAAAGATCCCATGGCACTGTTTCAAAGAATAGCAGGGAAATTATCCCTGTTGTCCTGGCCAATGTTTATCCCTTAATCAACATCACAAAAGATTATATAACCATTATCACATTGCAATACTTGGGAGCTTGAGTGTGTAAATGGCTGCCATGTTCCCTACATTACAGGGTGACTACACTTCAAAAGTACTTCATTGGTTGTAAAGTGCTTTGCGGCAGCCAGTGGTCTAAATGCAAGTCTTTTTGTCTCCCTAATGACCCTTGGTGGAGCATAGGAAAGTAATGTGTCAAAATTCTAGTTCCAGATACTGTTAATGACTCCTGTTTGTTTTCAGATTGTAGACATAGTCAGGCTCAATTTATGTTACTTACAAAATGCAAGATATGTTCAATTTATTAATATTTAAGTATTCACAAACATAGTAAGAACTTAAAAGTTAGACTTACCCTGGGAATGTATATGCAGAGCCAAGCAAAAAGAAACTTGTCATTAAGAATTAATCATCAGGGATGTGTTTGCATGCACATGCAAGACTTTCAAGTGGTGTCAGGAGTTAGTGTTCTTGTTTTTTCAATTTATAAATCTTTACACTCAGAAGCATTGATACTGCCAATGATGTTAGATATTTACTCTTTGGAACTATTAACCAGAGAAACTTTGTTCAGTGACATAATTATGGCAATAAAAGATGTCAACAAGTTTGTTAGTTTTGAATCTATTAATTTTTCATATTTTCCTCTTAACAATATCCCGTATCAGTATTCAAAGTATGTGACAGCTACTATCTCTTTTATAGCACATAGCGTTTTGATAACTACAAGCATACAGGTATTTGAACTTGCTGAGGTCCACTTTATATAGTTGTAGCAAACTACAGGTGGACTTAATAGTGTGTGTGTGTGTGTGTGTGTGTGTGTGTGTGTTACAGTTCACTCGGAGTCTGAGTTGCTGTGGCAACATGCACTTTTATTTGCACATTGTAGTAAGGAGTAATGGATAGTAATGGTAGAGGCTCCAACTTTCTTTCCATCACATGGGTGACCAGGAATCTCTCCTGCTTTTACCACCTGCCATTGGCATATGTTGGAAGGATTTACTCAACTGGTTTTTCCGCATTATGAATGCACCTTCCCTTGGCCATCGAGTCCTGGACTGGGACTTGAGCCCAGAGCTTCTGGTTCAGAGGAAGGGATGCTCCCCACTGCACCACAAGACATCTTAAAATGTGTAGTACAATGTTTTACTGTGTGAAATGTGAACTACTCATCATTTGCTGGTTAGTTCCTGGTTTTGCTATAATGTTATTACATGAATACTTGATGTATAACTTGGCTCTGACACCTTCCTCATTTTCCATTTTGAATATTTAAGCTTCTATGTTGTTGCTGATGAATTTTATTTGGGGACGCAGTAGTGTTAGAACAAAAATCATCATCTGTAGCACATCTTTTCCAGTTAAATTGTGAATGTCCCACTACTTCAGCTGTAAGTATTTCACAACAGGACTGGAGTTTCACAGAATCTCACAGTGCAGAAGAGGCCCTTCGGCCCATCGAGTCTGCACCGACACGTGAGAAACACCTGACCTACCTACCTAACCCCATTTACCAGCACTTGGCCCATAGCCTTGAATGTTATGATGTGCTAAGTGCTTGTCCAGGTACTTTTTAAAGGATGTGAAGCAACCCACCTCTACCACCCTCTCAGGCAGTGCATTCCAGACCGTCAACCACTTCAAGCACATCAGATAAAGGGACGACAATGAGAAAGGGGATGGGAAATACAGGACTAAAGGTGTTGTATCTGAATGCACGTAGTATACGAAATAAGGTAAATGAGCTTGTGGCGCAGATTGAAATTGGCAGGTATGATGTGGTGGGCATCACAGAGACATGGCTGCAAGGGGATCAGGACTGGGAGCTAAATACCCAAGGATATACATCCTATCGAAAAGATAGGCAGGTTGGCAGAGGGGGTGGGGTTGCTTTGTTAGTAAGAAATGAAATTAAATCGATAGCAAGAAATGACGTAGGGTCAAATGATGTAGAATCTGTGTGGGTAGAGTTGAGGAACCGCAAAGGTAAAAAAACCATAATGGGAGTTATGTACAGGCATCCGAACAGTATTCAGGATGTGGGGCACAAGATACACCAGGAGATAGAAAAGGCATGTAAGAAAGGCAAGGTTACAGTGATCATGGGGGATTTCAATATGCAGGTAGACTGGGAAAATCAGGTTGGTAGTGGATCCCAAGAAAAGGAATTTGTGGAATGTCTACAAGATGGCTTTTTGGAGCAGCTTGTGGTGGAGCCCACTAGGGAACAGGCAATTCTAGATTTAGTGATGTGTAATGAGGCAGACTTGATAAGGGAGCTTAAGGTGAAGGAACCCTTAGGAGGAAGTGACAATAATATGATAGAATTTACCCTGCAATTTGAGAGGAAAAAGCTGGAATCAGATGTAACAGTATTACAGTTGAATAAAGGCAACTACAGAGGCATGAGGGAGGAGCTGACCAGAATTGACTGGGAGATGAGCCTAGCAGGAAAGACAGTGGAACAGCAATGGCAGGAGTTTCTGGGAGTAATTTGGGAGACACAGCAAAAATTCATCCCTAGGAAAAAGAAGCATACTAAAGGGAGGATGAGGCAACCATGGTTGACAAGGGAAGTCAGGGACAGCATAAAAGCTAAAGAGAAAGCATACAATGCGGCGAAGAGCAGTGGGAAACCAGGGGATTGGGAAGCCTACAAAGACCAACAGAGGACAACTAAAAAAAGAAATAAGAAGGGAGAAGATTAAATGAGGGTAAACTAGCCAGTAATATAAAAGAAGATTGCAAGAGTTTTTTTAGATATATAAAGGGTAAGAGAGAGGCAAAAGTGGACATTGGGCCACTGGAAAATGACGCTGGAGAAGTAGTAGTGGGGAACAAAGAAAGGTCGGAGGAACTGAATAGGTACTTTGCGTCAGTCTTCACGGTGGAAGACACGAGTAACATCCCCAAAGTTCAAGAGAGTCGGGGGGCAGAGGTGAGTATGGTGGCCATTACCAAGGAGAAGGTGCTAGGAAATCTGAAAGGTCTGAAGGTGGATAAATCACCTGGGCCAGATGGATTACGCCCCAGAGTTCTGAAGGAGATGGCTGAGGAGATAGTGGAGGCGTTAGTGATGATCTTTCAGGAACCACTCAAGTCAGGGAGGGTCTCAGAGGACTGGAAAATCGCTAATGTAACCCCCCCTGTTTAAGAAGGGAGTGAGGCAAAAGACAGGAAATTACAGGCCGATTAGACTGACCTAGGTCGTTAGTAAGATTTTAGAGTCCATTAGTAAGGATGAGATTTCAGAATACTTGGAAGTGCATGATAAAATAGGGCAAAGTCAGCATGGTTTCATCAAGGGGAGGTCATGCCTGACAAACCTGTTAGAATTCTTTGAGGAAGTAACGAGTAGGTTAGACAAAGGAGAGCCAATGGATGTTATCTACTTGGACTTCCAGAAGGCCTTTGACAAGGTGCCGCACAGGAGGCTGCTCAGTAAGATAAGAGCCCATGGTATTAGAGGCAAGGTACTGGCATGGATAGAAGATTGGCTGTCTGGCAGGAGGCAAAGAGTGGGGATAAGGGGGTCCTTCTCAGGCTGGCGGCCGGAGACTAGTGGAGTTCCGCAGGGGTCAGTGTTGGGACCACAACTTTTCACTTTAGACATTAATGATCCAGATGAAGGAACTGAGGGCATCCTGGCTAAGTTTGCAGATGATACAAAGATAGGTGGAGGGACAGATAGTATTGAGGAGGCGGGGAGGCTGCAGAAGGATTTGGACAGGTTAGGAGAATGGGCAAAGAAGTGGCAGATGGAATATAACGTGGGGAAGTGTGAGGTCATGCACTTTGGTAGGAAGAATAGAGGCATAGACTATTTTCTAAATGGGGAGAGAATTCAGAAATCTGGAGTACAAAGGGACTTGGGAGTCCTAGTCTAGGATTCTCTTAAGGTTAACTTGCAGGTTGAGTCGGTAGTTAGGAAGGCAAATGCAATGTTGGCATTTATTTCAAAAGGACTAGAATATAAAAGCAGGGATGTGCTGCTGAGGCTTTATAAGGCTCTGGTCAGACCACATTTAGAATATTGTGAGCAATTTTGGGCCCCGTATCTCAGGAAGGATGTGCTGGCCCTGGAGAAGGACCAGAGGAGGCTCACGAGAACGATCCCAGGAATGAAAGGCTTAACATATGAGGAACGTTTGAGGACTCTGGGTCTATACTCGATGGAGTTTAGAAGGATAAAGGGGGATCTGATTGAAACTTATAGAATACTGAAAGGCCTGTATGGAGTGGACGTGGGGAAGATGTTTCCATTAGTAGGAGAGACTGGGACCCGAGGGCGCAGCCTCAGAGTAAAGGGAAGACCTTTTAGAACAGAGATGAGGAGAAACTTCTTTAGCCAGAGAGTGGTGAATCTATGGAATTCATTGCCAAAGAAGGCTGTGGAGGCCAGATCATTGAGTGTATTTAAGACCGCGGTAGATAGGTTCTTGATTGGTAAGGGGATCAAAGGTTACGGGGAGAAGGCGTGAGAATGGGGTTGAAAAACTTATCAGCCATGATTGAATGGCGGAGCAGACTCGATGGGCCAAATGGCCTAATTTCTGCTCCTATGTCTTATGGTCTAACACCCTCTGGATAAAAAAAATTTTTTCCTCACATTTCTTCCCCCTCCCGCCCAAACCTCCTGCCCCTCACCTAGAACTTGTGTCCCCTCGTGACTGACCCTTCAACTAAGGGGAACAACTGCTCCCTGTCCATGCCCCTCATAATCTTGTACACCGCGATCAGGTCGCCCATCAGTCTTCTCTGCTCCAACAAAAACAACCCAAGTCTAGCCAACCTCTCTTCATAACTTAAATGTTTCATCCCAGGCAACATCCTGGTGAATCTCCTCTGCACCCCCTCCAGTGCAATCACATCTTTCCTATAATGTGGCGACTAGAACTGCACACACTACTCCAGCTGTGGCCTCACCATGGTTCTATACAACTCCAACATGACCTCCCTACAGATGTCCACATTTGATGGCTCAATGATGAAAATGGGAATTCTTAGGCACAAATATTTAGTGCATGCTAATCTTGCCTTACTTTAATAACTAGAATTTAGATTGCACACGATCTGTTCAATTTTATATAAAAGATCATTGTCCATCTGTCACATTTTAAATTTCAGTGTATTTAAAAAAAGACATGCAGCAATTTGATGTTCGCTTTTCTGATGTGGAACCAGGAATTTACAAGCACTAGCAAATCTACAAACTTGCTTCACTAATGGCAATTAACCTTAGCATCTACCTCTTCTGAAGTTAGATTCAAAGGGAGGGACCAGACCAAACGGGCAGTAGAGTAATAATAATACATTCTGAACTGCATGTTATGATGTTATAAAACAAGCTCAAAAACGCTAAAACATCTCTCTTTTTATTGGGTGATCTGGGAGTGGAACCTGAACCTCCTTTTTAAAGTGTTAACTTGTTACTGGGCAGTATCTGACAAAGGTACAAAGCCACTTCCTGCCTGGGTTGGACTTAGTTTGATTAACCACAGGAAGGAACTGACTAAACATTATAAGTTTGAAGGTGAATACCATTTTCAACTGAATTTTCTTGTCAATTAAATGCTAATCAGTGTCAAACAGATTCACTGGGAGTTAGCTCAATTCTGCAGGCAGCTTTGGCAATTTGGGTAGTCATAATTTCCTTGATTTCAACTGGAGGTGAGGATGGCTGCACATAGTGAGTACATTTCTTTACTTTTTGAAAGAGGTTTAGCAAATTGATTAATTTAGTATGTTGATCTGTAACAAATTACAGATGTCCACATTGGAAACTGTGGTTGAACACACCACATTGTACAATAAATAGCAAATGTGACCAAGATCCCATGGATTTCTCAGCAACCCACCCAGACGTCAATAAACATTGAGTCGGCCAATCTTGTTGAAACCCTGTCTCCCTCATGAGGGGCTCCAAACTTTGCACTTCTGAAGATCAAGCTTCTGAATTCCCTCAGGCCGCTCCAACTTGGACTACCTCAACAACTGCGCACCTCCCAGGGTTTCAATCTTGTCTTCTGAAACTCTGTTCCCCTGGATTTTCTGGGTCTGCACTTCAGCTTTTTCTTACTGGTGCAATTTCAGCTCCTTAATAGCTGGCTAGCTTCACTGGGCTGGCACAGCCCCTGGATTGCATCAAGCTCCAATCTCCCCAGCTATGCTAAGCTATAAATGGCTCCCAGGGCTTCTTCTGAGCCATAACCCTTTCTAGCGTGGACCTTCTGCCATCAGTTCCCCAGGACTTCTGAGTCCTAACTGCACAGAGCTATCAAACGGCTCCTGGGACTTCTGAGCCCCAGCTACACACAGCCAGCTAACAGCAACACTTTTGCTGCCTGGAGCCTGCTGACAGCAGCACCTTTTCAGCTTGGCATTTTCCCTGCTGCAGAACATTCACTCCCTCACCAAACACACGGATAAATTGAAACACTAGAACTTTATTAAGCTCCACCCATCTCCATGACAATGCAACCTTCCAGGGCTCACTGAATGCTTTTAAATTAATTATAGCTCCAACTTCCAAAACGAAACAACTCTCTGGGCTGCATTTTTTTGCAAGCAGCGTAGACACCTAATCTCCAATTCTCCAGCTAAGTAAGTTCACCTGCTGTTTTATAGTCTTCCCTCTCTTGCTGTTAACTCCTTAAGTCAATATGGTCCAAACCTTTTAAGTGTATTAGTATTTAAGCTGCTTTAGATGTATTTATCCCATTTTCTACAGTTCAACTTGAATCTTCCCAGAATAAAAAATTCCCTCAAATATAACTATGAATTAGGTATTTTATGACAACGTATTCTGACAGACATACATTTTGACTTTCATGTATTTATATTGGTCTTTCCCAAAATTTCATATTTTCCTCATTCTATTTATGCAACAGTTTTACAAATTAATACATCTACATGACTATTCCAAAACTGTGAACCAGTAAATAATATCAAAGAACTTAATTTAATCTAGCTCACTTCATCGTACTGATTATTGATTGTGTAAATTGTGCATGAAATTATCTAGTAGCTGTTGCAGGAACACATAGTATTACATCATGTGAGCCACATTACACATTATAAAGTGCACTTCTAGCATCATATCCTGTGAAAAGCGTAGAACAATGAGAATATAAAATCAGTATCATAATATTCTCCTTTTCCATGTAAAAAAAATCTGTAATGATAAATGCAGGATTTTTATTCAAACTAATGGACGATATTCATTTTTGAAAGTTAATTGTGTGGGCTTGGGGTGCACAAGGCTGAAGATTTGTCTAGGGTGCTGAATACTCTTGTACCAGCCCTGGAAATGCTGAAGCATCCTCCTAAGTGGAGTCCAAAACATGGTGTAAGCATTTTGGAAGCTTGTTGTGTGGAAAGAAGCTTTTCTTCACAAGTTGAGTGGATATTGCAATGGCAAGGCAAAATGGTGAGATGTGTGAAATGGAGCTTGCATTCAGAAATGTTCGACTAGCGATTCCCAATCTCCGCTGTGTTATCTGCGGGAGTCATCTAGTGTTTGGCAAGCATGACATTTCAGCAGTGGATTTCTTCTGGTCTCAATAATTATGCAGTATGTGTTTACTTAAATATGTGCCTCCAAGCTGCAGGTCTACAATTCTTCAAAAAGCAAATTGTAAACCTTCCCAATCAATTTACAATACATACAAAATGCACAGCCCTTGATATGGATAGTGGATGTATTCTTCTAGGATGTCCATATCTGTTGGACCACAGAACTTCACCTTGACTTCTCCCTGTAGGTAAAATATATTTAATGCAGTGTACAAGACAGCAACTGTATTGGTTTATGGATATTTTCCATAGAATCCCTTGGCAGATGTAAAATTGGTCTCTTAACATCTTCATACAGGATCAAAAGCTGTAGGGCTGAAATTTACAACCCTCTGGAGGTAAACTTTGAGGCAGAAGGCTTCAGGAGAGAAGCTTGACATTTTCCTGCCACCAAGGGATATTCCCAGAAGCAGGAATGGCATTGGTTCTTCTGCTGGCTAACCTGAATTTGGCAGTCAGTTAATGCAATTATCTGGCCAATTAACAGCCTTTTACCACGATGCCAGGATTTTATATCAGCACAGCAACCACCCTCCGCTGCATGGTACATTGAGACAACGCCCAGCAGATGTGCTGCCTTTTCTGGTCACTCCACAGCCTCCTCTGGCAGCTATGCCCCCCCCCCCCCCCCCCCCCCCCCCTCCGCCCCACCTCCTGCTGGCGCCTGCCTGCCTGGTCCTGGCACGTTGAACAAATTCATTACCTGCCCAATGAGGTTGCCTAAGTATGGATGTGCACTCTCCTCCTCCACAGCCTCAGTAGTGGCCACGTCTGGAAGCTCTGGGGCAAGCTGCCATCCTTAACTCAATGGTGGTTCCAGCTGCAACCTTTTAATTGGCCTCGGCCAGAAAAATTAACCCTGTGGTCGTGCTGTACTTGCGGGCTGGGGACCTGCTTTTGTTCCTAGTGGCAGGTCTTCCTTGATTCACACCAAATTCAGACCATAATATCAAACTATTTGAAGACAGTTTCCTAGTCGTTGAGGTACTTTTTAAAAAAGAGCCACATGGAATGTACTGTAGTAAATATTTTACATTAATTCATTCCACAGATATTTTTCTCTTGTCTTTTCAGAGAAGCATATGGTAACACATGACATAAAAAATATAGGACACAACTAAAGTTAAGTACTAAGTTCAGACTGCTAAGCCACAGTTTCCTTCCCTTTAACAACTAAATTTCAAGACAATAAGCTTCCTTGTTGTTGAGTAAATTACCTCTATTTTATTCAGTGTACAGCTGAACCTCAGACCAGGAAAGTACCAGGTTCCCTCCCAGACCCATGTTCATATTATCATTTGGGATCTACAGTTTGTTTTAGTACATCCTAGCTAGGAAAGGACAAGTTGTACAAAGTTCCTGCTCATTATAAACTTCAGTAGGAATTTAACCATTGTTACAATGTAGATTGAGGCCATTTGGCACACCATATCCATATCTGCTCTTATGTTGGAACAATCCAAAATTAATCTCACTACCTTGGTCTCCCCACAGTCTGCATTTTGTTATGCTTCACACTAACAGATGCCTCAATCACTCCCTATGGCAAAGCATTCTTTAGTACAAAATTTTTCTGCATAAAAAATAACTTTTTAATCTCAACAACAATTTTAAATAGACACTCTGACCAACTCCCCAACCATATGAGGTGGTCTCACTCTATAACTCTTCATAATTTTAAAATCTAAATTTCCTTTAGCTTTCTTTGTCCTCATGGAAATAGTTCCAATACCTCTAACCTCTTCACATAATGAATGTTTGTAATCTTTGGTATTATGCTGTTGTGTGCACTGCATAGCTTTAATATCCTTTTTAGAATGGGTCAACCAATTCTGCACAGTGGGATAACCATTACCATCTACAAATTCATCCTTTGCCCTTTGTGTCTGCACCTATGGCCTGACTGCCTTTCTTTAGAGCAATACCAGTTGTACTGGATGGAACGCAGTAATTTTATATTGCATATTTGGCTGGCGCTGTGCCAAGAATTTTTAATCTGATGGTTTCAGAAGTGGAGTATAAGGCTGCAAAATGATAAGAGCACAATTTTAATTTGTCACTGTGATATGGTTTTGTATTAAGTGAAACCAGAAAAATTCCTGAGGAATCACATTGCAAAAGTTCATATTGCAGCAGATATACTGATTGTTTTAGTGCTCCAGGAAGTGAGATGATCCAAAAGATCCAAACACAGCAATGCAACCTTAAAATTCCACCTAGATTGTACAAAAACAAATAGCTAATGCCTTTGTGGTGCTTCATCTAGCACCATAAGCTGTAACAGTCATAAACAAGGATAAGCAGTAACCCATGCTTCAGTGACTATGAAGTCTGATTGTTAATATACTTAAAATCTAACCTTAAAACCATGGTATCCTAGAAATAACAAAGAATAGGTGCAGATGCAGAATCCACTGAGGCATTTATACTCTGGTATTCAGATGATATGCAAAGGAAAACTTTAGCAGATAATGCACCACAAGGACACATAGGAAAATTGTGGGGACACTCCTCGTAATTCCCCAATAGGTTCTGGCTGCACTCAAGGCCCTCGCTATCCGACCTCCTGAAATTTATCCAGCGTTGGTGCAGATATGGGGGCAGTTGAATAAATTACCTTTTAGAAATCAGGGAGCAAAATAAACTTTCCGTGTTCTCCTGAAGGATCTAGCTACAATTTAATGGGGAATAGCCATCCTCCTGCACCTTGTCCAGGTAGCTTTTCTTCAAATATGAGGCTAGACAGCCCATTTTGCAGATTCTTCCAGTACAAATGGCATCAGATTCTGTCCTCAGTTGACACACATTCCAGCAGTGGTTATTGGAAAGTAATCAGGAGCAGAAACACGAGAAACGTAGCTCCCTCTTTAACTCAATGACACTGAGGCTATTTATACTGTCCCAATCTGGACTAGAATTAGCTAAATCGGCAGAGACTAGAAATAAAGCCCAGAACACGTTAATCTATATGGTTGAGTTATAACATTGTCCCTAAGAACTAAACTATTTTTTTGCAGAGCTTTTCCTAGAGAGATAACCCCTCTAATTTCACCTCCCCACACACCTCATTTATTTATAGCTCATAAAGTAGTAAATTGTACAGTGTTACCATGAGCAATGAGCTTGTGTTTGTGATGTCATTTTATATCTGTATGTACCCAATCAAAATACAGTGCAGCAATTGATATGTTTACTCTGGTTGCTTCCTCCACCTTGGTAGAGTCCATGTCTTTTGTTTTAAAGTGGCTGTTTCCTTTTAATTAGTGGTTTGTTAACATTGATCCAAATAGATTTCCTTTGGGTTGGGTTGTAAGCAACAGTACTCAGTGGAAAGTTCGCCACAAAATACTGTGCTGCAAAATTGCTCTGGAAAGTCCCCAGCGCTATAGCACTATTTTAACAATGATCTCTGAAGGATGTAAACCCTACCACAAAGTTCAAATTAATTTCATTTAATTAGAGATGAATTTAGTACTTTTAACAACAAGTTATTGATTTAAGGTGTATTTGACTTGCTGATAGAGAATTGTAATTGTATCTCTAGCCAGGTTTCTGTAATGCTGGAATTGTGAATGTACTTCATCATATAGTTGTACAGAGCATAATCTGTCCATTGTGTTTGGTGAACACTCATGTAATGTGTATTAATTTTTCTGAAACCTACATGCAATCTCCTAAACTATTAGGATGATCACAGAAGACATTGCGATGTGATTTAGGAAAAGCAGCTTTTGAGTTTTCCAGGATGATAGATTTGACCGCCATTGTTGAAGTTTGCAATAGGGCTGGCATCTTTTCTGAAATTCTGGTATTTGATCAGATGAAAGATTCTTTCCACTTGGCTTATATAATACTTTGATACATCAATGGAGAAAGCCTTACACAACTAAGGAAACAGCCAAATTTGCCATACAAAAAAATTGAATTTTTTTTCCTAATCGATCAGATTTTTTATATTTCTTCCAATTGTTAATTGACCTATTACAGGTACCCATCTGTGTTTAAATTTAACTTTGAGAATAAGTATGATTTTGATGCTATGTATCACATTTAAATGCAAATTCATAAACAGTATTTGTTGTTCAGTTCCTAAAATTTGGTCTGTTTAATATCCATTGTTTCAAAGAGTGAGACTGCACTACCAAACTCACTTCGAGATATTAAATCTAGTAAGAAGTTGTGGTGTCAGTTTGACTCTGCTGGTAGCCCAGTCATTCTCTGACTCAAGACAATTGTGGGTTCAAGTCCTTTTTGAAGGATTTGAAGAGTCTTGAATGAAAATCCAGGGTGGCACTCGAGTGCTGCATTTCAGAGGTGCTGACTTTTGGATGATCCTGATGGTTTCCTTCTCCTAGATAGACAAGCATAAGGATATAAAATGAGGTCCCAATTGGCTGTTCAAATGGACATAAAAGATGCTGTGGCATATTTTGAAGAAGAGCAGGATGTTGTCCTGGTGTTGGGTCCAGCATTCCTGCTCCTCAACTTATACTATTAAAAAATCAGGTTAACTAGCCATTCATCTCCTTTAATGTTTATGGGGCCTTCTTGTGTACAAGTTAACTGCTTCATTTAGCTACATAACAGTCTCTACACTTTTGGCCAATCTAAGGACAGGTCATATGTTTTTGCTTCAAGGTTATGGTACGTAGGATAATTGTCAGTCTTCAGCAATGCACACAATATTGCTAACACTATAGAAAAAAAGGCACTGCTTTAGATTGTAAGGGATAAGGTTCACTTGAGGGAACTGATGTTAGAGCACTGATATTGTCCATAAAAATCTAAAATTGTGATAGAACTGTACATCCACAATGCATTGTTCACCCAGTACACTGAAATGATATAAAGAAAGGGATGCGGTTAACATTAATTGCAAAGAGACAGACAGACAGAAATATTTTTTACCCCTCTTCCTGTCTTTGTGAGATAACTCATTTCCTCTGAAACTTGTCTTTCTTTATATATCATGACATTGTTGCTTAGCCTTAAAGTAATTCTATAAGTATGTTGCTGCAGCATGCTTAATTTTACTGAGAAAGGGTGCATTCTGCTTTTGACAGGAATTGGTTCATTATTTTCCTCCTAATCTTTTTACAAATCTATTAAATTTGTTCAATGCTTACATTAAGGTTTATAACACAGAAATAGGCCATTCAGCCCAGTGCGTCTATGATGTTGTTTACACGTCTCACCCTAATTCATCTAAACCTATTCGCAGATCCTTCCTTTTGTTCCTTTCTCCCACATGTCCTTATCTATCTTGCCTTTGTAACAAATAGCATAGGTGTATTTAATTACTCAATATTGCAGATTCTAATCACTCTCCTGGATAAAGAATTTTCTTCTGAATTCCTTATTGGATTTATTAGTGACTATCTTATATTTATTACCCCATCCTAAGTGGAAATATCTTTTCTGTTTAGTTACCCCTATCAAACGTCATTATAATTTTACAGACTTTTATTAGGTTTCAAGAACCATATGTTAAACAGATACTTTAATACTTTCCAAGGAAATATACATTCCCTGAAAAACAGCTAAAAATTTGAATTAGTTGAATACCATGTACTTCCTGTCATTCATACATTTTATCATGTCTCTAAAGCTCCATTTTCTTTATTAAACGCACTATATAAATGCAAGTAGTTGTTTAAAGACTTTGTTTAAAGAAATAAACATTGTATAAGCAAAGATTTTTCTTTGACAGAGGCCAGAAAGTCTGTAAACTCTAAGCTGTAGAAACATTATATATAAAGAGAAAGCTTGACAGTCTGATCTGTAACTGTAGAACAGTTATCTTACTGTAGCAGAATACTGCATTCTGTGTTTATATAGAATAGTGCATCCTTTGACTTACCATGAAAAGTGTTACAAATCTTTTTGGTAATATATCAAAACAGTACATCGATACACATTGATATCATGGAGGTTTAAGTTGTCTCTTTCTCCAAGATATGAATATCAGTTTTACATTGGTGTCGCAAAATTCAACGAGACAAGTTGTGATTTCTGTACTAGGCTGAGTTTAGAAGAGAGATCTTAGCTCGGCTGAAAATCGCATTATGGGGAAGGTTCCAAGCTATATGGAGCAAGAGGATCATGGCCTTGATTTCTGATCAATGCTAAGTTTGTTGATTTTTAGCTAGGTGAGAGTCAGAAACCTTTGCTACTTCAGCATATCTTTGGGTTAAGTACCTTTCGGAGAAATATCAGCCTGGGTTTCCGTTCTCTGGTTACTAGAAGAGATGTGTATTTATATTTTCTCTACAGTTCCAACCACATACTGTCTGGTTTCATGTATGAAAAACAACCAGTTGATTGAGGTACAGGGGGATTGTCAGCAACAGTGGCACCATATCCCAACAGGGGTCCACAGACTGCAGGATTTGTTTCTTTGCATTTATGCATGTCAAGATACTCCTAGTTCTGATACATCTTGCACAAATGAAGCATTATTAGTTGAATAAATATTTTCCAAAAAAAACACAAACATGTATCATTTTGTGCTTGCTTTCCTGTTTTGTTTAATTTAGGTCAAGAGGATTATGACAGACTCCGCCCATTATCCTACCAAGATACAAATATCTTCTTAATCTGTTATGATGTCACAAACCCTACAAGTTTTGAGAATGTCCGTATTAAGGTGAGGGAGCAAACCATGTCTTCTATTTTTGTCAGAAGTAAAATCATGGTATTTTAGCACTTTTCTGTAATTATTAATTGACCCTAACCATCTCTTTTGGGATAAACTATTTATTATTTTTTTCCATTCCCTTCTTGGTAGCTCAGCACAAAATATCATCTATAACTGAGGGTGGGAAATGACCCTCCTCTCTCTCTGCTAATACACCTCCAGACACATGAACAGAAAGTGGTATGAGAGTACCATTGTGGGGATGTGCCTCACCTATGCTCAATGTTGCCCCATAATGTCCAAGGTGGGAATTAGAAGCTAATCAGGAGAAATTTTCTAGGTATAAACCTACCTCCTAATTTACGTAATGCAGTGCACAGAACCTCCACATTGCAACACTGCAATGCCACATTTTACAGAATTTTACCAGGATGGCGAAAAGGCCCAAGGATTTTCAGAATTTGATTCACAGTATGATCATATACAGTACAGATATGGTAATTCCACTACTCGTCATTTCACAAGCATATTTTATTAGCCAGCAGTTTCCTACAGCTTATTACTGCACATCAACTTTTGCTTGGATATAATTATTTCAAGGATAAATAATCCTAATTGAAAAGGTACTCACACTGTTAGGTCATAGAGTCATGTCACAGAAGGATGCCATTCAGTCCATTGTGTCTGCACCAGCTCTGTAGAGCAATCCAATCAGTTCCATTCCCCCTTGTAAGTTTATTTCCCTTAAGTGCCCATCCAATTACCATTTGAAATCATTGGTCAGCTCTGTTTCCACCACCCTCATGGACAGTGTTACCACTCACTATATTATTTTTTTAAAAATTCTTCCTCACATCCTCCTTATATCTCTTGCCCAAAACCTTAAATCTGATCTTGTACCTTCAATGGGAACACCTGTCTACATTATCCACACCTTAATCTTGTACACCTCTTTCAGATCTCCGCTCAACCTTCATACCTCCACCTTCTCCAGTCTAACCTTGCAGCTAAATTCCCTCCATTCCTGGAAACATTTTGGTAAATTTCCTCTGCACTAACTTTCCGCAGTGAGTTCAATTGATAATTAATGTGCAAAAGCAACAATTTCATGAAACTCACCGAAAGATTGAGGCTGAGCTGCCATTTTCACGAGGCTAGTGACAAATCATCAGCAAATTGTGACAAATCACAATTCACAGGGTACCTCTTCCTCGCCACAAGTTGCTGGACAATTCGCACAATAATGGTGAGCACAGTTAAACTCATTGTGATTTTGGCAGCAAATTCTGGGCCATTAGTTCTGATCAAAATGATAAATAAAAGCGACAAGCATAAGTAATGTGAGCTCTGTCAAAGCATGCACATATGTGGAACAATTCTTAACAAATATAACATGATATACATGTGTGCAAGTGATGTTAAAGAGCATATGTTTTTTGTTGTATTTCCTCAACAATGGTAGTGGGTTCCAGAAGTAAATCACTTTTGCCAGGGGGCTCCCATGCTCCTGATCGGGTGCAAAACAGACCTTAGAATGGACAAAGAACGCTTGAGAAGACTGAGAGCTGCCCAGCAGGAACCAATCACATATAATCAGGTAAAGTGGAAATTTAAATTTGATGTTTGAACTAAGCTCATGTGATAGATTTAATTACCTAAGCTCTGCCTGTTTTCAGTATATTAAAAACATCACAAAATAATTAATACAGAAGTGAATTTTTCAAGCTGTGCATTTGAAGGCTGTTCTCTTTCTCTTGCCAACTTTGTCCCATTTACTAAAGGTGTTACCTTGTTAATGAGCTGGAGTTTCAGATGTGCCACATGCTATTATTTTTGTTTGAGCCATATCAGCAAACATTGGAAGGCAATTTGAGTGCAGGGGACATCACAAAACAGCCATATCCTATCCTCAGTCAACATCTACATATGAGCACTTTCAGGGAATTTAGGTGCATTGGAACATCATAGCTTTCAAGTTCCCCTCTAAGTCACATACCTCCTAACTTTGACGTAGATTGCCTTTCCTGCATAATCACTGGGTCAAGCAGCAATGATAAATGATCAGTTGATCTGTTTTAGTGATATTGATTGTGGAATAAATATTGCCCAGATTGTGATGCTGGTTGAAGGACCTAATTACAGAACTGCATGGAGAAAACTAAAGATCTTTCCACCATGAGGCTGCAGGTGTGAGTTGAATGGCAGCACAACAGACTCAAAGGGAAGAGAAAAAGTAGTAGTTTTCAGATTCTCATTTTTGTTTGTTTCAGGGTGAAGAGGCTGCTCGCCAGATTAACGCTGTGATGTACTTGGAATGCTCAGCCAAATTCCGTGAGAACATAGAGGACATCTTCAAAGAAGCTTCAAGTGCAGCTTTAAATGCCATAAAGAAGAAAAAAAGCAAAAGGAGGAAGCGGAAGCAGTGCTTGCTTCTTTGACAGTTGTTACTGATCAATATTAATGGACATCACTGTGATGCATGCGCTGTATTATAAAGTTTGTTAAAAGCTATCATTGTCTTGTAATTGTAATTAATTCTTAGTGAACTTTGACTATGACTATAAAGAGGATATTTTTCACGTCCCTGGTTAAGTTATTGAGTTGCATTGCAGGATTCTTCAGGGTTGAGATGCATTGCTAAAGCACAACACAATAAGAGACGCAAGAAGACTATGGTCTATAGAAACAGGTGTTTCATCCATATTAAAAAATAACCCAATAAAAAAAATGGCAAATGCTGACCATTTGAAACAAAAAATACACAGAACAAGTTAGTCAGCACTTGTGAAGGGTGAAGACAGGATGATGTTTTGAAAGGGTGTCTTCATGGTTTAAGAGCAGCCCTGGCTGAAATGTTGCCTCAACTTTACACTGACTACCTGTTGTGTATTTGCAGCAATTTTTGTTCTTGTTCAAAAATAGTCCAGGTTTGCATACCACTCAACATCACCTTAACCATCACCACTGCTATAGAGTGTTGGGTTTAGTGATTCATGTGTCCGATGCATCTTACTTTTTCAATGTTAATTTATAAAAATATTTGCATGTAAAAGTAATAACTAGCAGCTGTTTTCGACCATGCTTGTGACTATGAGAAGTGAGAATAGTATAACCTGTCACTACAAGCAACTGCAGCTTATGGCACTAAAGCACTTTTTAAAAGAACAATTTTTCCAGCTTTTTCCCTCCCCTCCTGAAAGCACTGACTTGTGTGAGGAGAATGGTTCCATGGCCTTCTACAACCTTTCTCAAATTACCTTTTGTTAAATGTCTAGACCTCAAATGACAGCAAGCTATTCAACTGTGGAGACATGGGCGAGCCCAACCCTCATTTCAGTTTTCAACAGCAGTTAGGAGTGTGACTATTTGCAGATTTTCCCCTCCATGACTCTGGGATGTCAATTATAATCCTACCAGTGCCCTAGATGAGAACAATTAATTGAACACCAAATGGGAAATAAAACTAGGACCTTCTGGTCCGCATCACTCATCCACACAGTGCCATTAAATACTGACCCATCAAGAAAGCTGCTGATGCACTTGTTAAAAAACACATATATAGGAATAAGTTTTAAATGCATTTTGTTGAACAGCTGCAATTCTTTCCTTACTATGCTGCCTAGCTCAGGGAAATAAACAAATACAAGGAGCCAGACTGAGATAAATTATGCTCAGTTTTTGTTTCCTGAGTAACAGAAGCAAGGTCAAACCAACTTCTGTTGGGCAACAGACGACTGATTTTACCAGACCAGACACCATGTTTTAGGGACAAATCAATTCAATATTTTTAGTTTCTAACAGCCACGTTTTTAAACTTCAGAATTTTGAGTCATTGTGTAACAAAAATTAAGAATGGGGTCCCAAAGCGAGGAGTCTAATAAATAAGGAATAAAGAAAAACTGTTCCTCTTCATTGGCCCATAACAGCTGAAATACCAGAGAGCACTGACAGGCATCAGATGTCTGCAGCTGTCAGCCTATTCCTTCAAGGTGATTTATTCAGCATGATACAAAGATAAAAGATGGCATTCCAAATGCACAATTTTCTGTGATAACTGTATGGGATCACTATGTATTCAGCAGAATAAAAGGTTAATTTTTATTACATGTTAACCAGTGCTTCAGAATTTTGCTCTGGATAAGCTTAAAATACTCATACTGGAAGAAAATTGGGCGCAATGTAAAATGAGCTGCTAATTCGCTATCACCTGTTTCACACTTGTGTCGACCTTGTAGACTGATTTCATCCAATGTATATTATACAGATTGTTTGCCATCTCCTAGTGAATTTTGTATGTTTCTGTAAACATGAGCAAACTGTTCTACCAACATTAGAAAATGTATTTTAATACAGTATTTTAAACTATTGACATTGCTGCTTTTATCTTTTGTCACTGCCTGGTCTATAAACTTTTCGTATTTGAGGTAAATATATTTACCCACTGAAGAGGTGGGGGGGCCCCAATTAGGTGGTGATTTAGAGGGCTCACTGGCATTTTGCCAGCAGTTGAGAAGTCCTTAGCCCAATGTGGAGGCTGCCAGTTATATGGATGGCAGGCTGGGTGGTCATCAAAGCCAGAGACTCCAAACTTCAAAGAGTGGGCAGCAAAGGCTGCACTCCATTGTGGTGGTCCAGAGGTTTTGAGAGAATTGTTCTGAACACATTTGCCTTTTTGGTGGTCTAAACATTATTTGTAAATTATCAAAAACCCAGGATATATGCAAATTAATTGAACACTGGTTTAAATTTCATACATGGCCTTAGACGCCATGGTAGACATCTATATAGTCCACAAATACATCCCACCACAACTGACTGTAACTTGAACGAAAAGTATTCATTCCTCAGTACTACCATTCATTACTTTGACTAGTACTAATATAAGATTTCTTTTATAGTGATGTCTTGTAAAAGTTGCATATGGCTATTTATTTGAGATAATTATTTAGTCATGTCCAAAATGTCACTCATACAGTACACAATAAGGACTGCGTTTCATCTACTCGCAATTCATGAGCATCATTCAATTCATGTTCACCAGGGAAAGCTTTCTAAAATGGTGAATTCATTAGTGGGTGCATTAGCTGTTGCATTTCACGTGTAGAGTATTCATTTTGCTTTAAAAGTGAGTTAAGGAGTAATTCTTCCAGGATACATTGCTGTCTTCACCTAATGAGTGATATTATACAATATATACATTTTCATGTTATTTTCTCATACCAATTTTCTACTCTCCTGTGAGTTGGATATGCTTCATTACCTCCTCCAAGTGACAATTATTCCTAACCAGTTGAGTGGTAAAAGGCTATTTAATCCCAATCGTGTCAATATACACACAGTACCAGTGACCAGGAGTTGGAACCCCAGGCAATTTTCCCCTCTGTCCTGCCATGGATGGGCCTAGCTAACTTCACTTTTAGGGGAGTAGTAAGTTAACACATTGAAACCATCAACTAACAGCTCCATTTCTGCCCTTACAAAAGAGGGAAAGTCATTGACGAAGTAGCTAAAGATTCTCAAGATGAGAAAGCATCCATAAGGAACTCATAGTAATGCCCTGGCTTGTGTTGATCTACCTCTGCCAACCACAACCTGCCATTAGACCGAACTGCATCTAAAGGAAGACTTCATTAGGTCTTTGAATCACCTAATTTGCTTTTCAGTGATGGTTTGGACAATTTTATGTTATCATTAAATCCTTGCAACATTCAGCATTATGCTTTAATTTCTGGGCTCTCTTAACCCAAGATATTAAACAGAAAAGGCAATAATGCAACATTTGGCACTTCATCTGGTGTTACAGCAGGAAGACAATGCTAATTAGACACCATATAAAGCATCAAGCACACACCTACAAACAGATACAAGTTTCCACAATTCTTTCCTATTGCAGCCTACCATATCATTAGTTTTTGTAGCAGAAAGACATGTGAGTAGTTGCTTGAAGATCAGGTGTGCCATTTGCAGGGTGGCCTGTACTACCCTCAGTGAACTGATACAACAGATTCAAGGTCACCTACATCAATTTGAAGCAGCAAGTTGCCATTCTGAAGATATTCTATAGATCAGTTAGTGTTGAGGATTGTGGCAATATACAGAACACAGTACAAGTACACATCCAGAAAGTGGAGATTTACCAGGATGTTGCCTGGGCTAGAGAGGTTATGAGGAGAGATTGGATAGACTGGGGTTATTTTTCCTGGAGCAGAGGAGATTGAGAAGGGACATGATTGAGGTGTATAAAATTATGAGGGGCATCGATAGGGTAGATAGGAAGGAACTTATCCTCTTGGCGGAGGGATCAATAACCAGGGGGCATAGATTTAAGGTAAGGGCAGGAGGTTTAGAGGGGATGTGAGGAAGAATTTTTTCACCTAGGTGGTGGTGGGAATCTGGAACTCTGCTTGAAAGGGTGGTAGTCACAGAAACCCTCATAACATTTAAGAACTATTTGGATGTGCACTTGCGATGTGTTGTGTTCTGTATATTGCCACAATCCTCAACACTAGTTGATCTATAGAATATCTTCAGAATGGCAACTTGCTGCTTCAAATTGATGTAGGTGACCTTGAATCTGTTTTATCAGTTCATCAAGGGAAGTACAGGCCACCCTACAAATGGCACACCTGATCTTCAATGGCATACAGGGCCTAGTGCTGGAAAATGGGATTAGAATAGTTAGGTACTCTGTTGAAGGGTCGTGAGGACTCGAAACGTCGACTCTTTTCTTCTCCACCGATGCTGCCAGACCTGCTGAGTTTTTCCAGGTGTTTTTGTTTTGGATTTCCAGCATCCGCAGTAGTTTTTTGTTTTTATATTAGTTAGGTACTTGTTTGACTGGCGCATACTCAATGGGCTGAAGGGCCTTTTTCTGTGCTGTAGACCTCTATGTCTATGTAGAAAAGGAAAAAAAATACTCCAGTAAAGCGAGCCATCTGTAGAAACACTGGGTAATTCACAGGAACACCTTTTTGTTGAATTCGAGATGTCTATGGGCAGAACTGATAAGGCACACCTTTTCCTAATACCTATAGTGACTGCAGCAAAAGTCATGTCTCCATGTTCCTCTTTTACAGAAACATCAAATTATTCATATAGACATTTGATTTTCATACCTACTACTTCTGAAATATTCAAGTTATTTTACAGTAGGCAAATGTGTGTAATAGTTCATGAAAATATATCCTAATGATTACTATAGCAATTCATTTAGGATAATTTTCAGAACCCTTATTTTAAAACAAATATAATCCATAAGGATGAGAGATCTGTGAATTTCCTTACAAAACATTTTACATTGTCTTGTGATTTAAAAAATGCTAAAAGACACAATAGAGGGCAGATTTAATAGATGGAAGATCACATTACATGGTCATTAGTCTTTTAAACTCTAGTTTCTTATTGCATAATCTCACGGAATTTAGCAGGTAATGATCAAGTTTCATTCAAAGAATAATGACTAATACACATAAAAAGGTAAGTAATCTCTTTGACTGGGTAGAAATTTTTTTCGCATTAGTCCACAAAAGACGTGCAGTTTTTTTAATGAACATTTTACTTAGGTTTTCAACACAGGTTGTTTTTCAACATTATTTCAACATAAAGCAAGAGTGAAAAAATGTAGTCTCTTGGGTGTGTCTATTTAAACAATCAACACACATGTAAGGAATGTATTACGATTAGGTCATAGATTAGAGTGCAGCTTTGTTTCAGGAGAGTCAGGTTTGATTCCTGGCCTGTGCTGTGTCAGCTGATCTCAACTGATATGACAGTAGGGGCATTACAATCGACGATAAAATCCTGGCCTAAGGAAGGGTAAAAAGTAACCATGGTTCCAGTTCCTGATCACTAGCCAGGGGCCACTGCAAGAGGTACAGGTATGTTGACTCAGGAGAGGTATGGCTAAGTTACAATGTTTCTCCACTGCTAAAGAGCCTGTTAGCATATAACTTGGGATCTTGGGTGCGGTAATGAAAAGCACTCAATGACTGTGGAAGTGAACTCCAACAAGGAGTCAATCCCTTCTGTAGGGTAGAAATTTGGTGACAAAAGTAGATCAAATTAATCCTTAGGCAGGCATAGCATGAGGCAACTTCCTTCTACTTCGCCAGCTACCAGCATAACGTCTCAAGTACTTGCAACACCCATCTTCAGACTCTTCATAAATTTAACCTGGTCACACCTCAATTTTGCACCTTTGCTAACACTAACAATTGGCACCTGAGATAAGATTTTCTAACCCAACGACGAATTGTATTAACGTAGGTCTCAGCTCAAAAACAGACAGTGGGGTGGTGAAGGCACAGAATAGTTAAAGTATATGTTCGAACATAAAAGAAAAATGTTGAAGCTAAAATATGGACTGTAGTAGGTAAAATATAAAGGATGGTACATTAAATGTTGAAAGAAAGAACAATGAAGATAGAGCATCAGGAAATAACGAGAATACAAGCAGAGCTTTTTTTTTTAAAAGAAATTACTACCCTTCTTAAAGTGAATTGTTTATTCATATTGCCTTGGTAAAGTAACAAATCTACACCTGACATCACAGCACTGTTGTTATTGTAACTTTTTAAGCACTGCAGTCTGCCATCTGAAATTGTATCACAATTGGCAAGTCCAGAGTGTGTGGAATTCCCTGAATTTAGCAGAAGTGTTATGATTAAGAATTAACTTGAGGAACTTTACAATATCAAACAATTGATTCAGTGTATGGATTTTTTTCACTATAATACACATTGGTATCACAGAAAAATAGATCAACCCAGTATACTAGTGGAATTTAATTAAGTACATCACCCATTTCTTCTCCTCCTTCAAAATTTATAGAACAACCACCACTCATCACAGAACATCCTTTCAAAGGCATTTTCTGACAAAGGGTGTACACCAAAATGAATTTTTCCCCTCCTTACACACATTATGAATTTATACAATTTTCTGTTTTTACTTAAGATCTTTTTTGGCAGATTTCAGAAACAAAGTACCTGGTGATCAAACAGGTAGTGGATGATAATTTAGGGATTTCTACAAAGAGTTGACCTCCAGATGGGGCATCACCTTTGCCAGAGCTATTATTCCAGTTA
Source organism: Cetorhinus maximus (assembly GCF_964194155.1). Taxonomy (NCBI): domain Eukaryota; kingdom Metazoa; phylum Chordata; class Chondrichthyes; order Lamniformes; family Cetorhinidae; genus Cetorhinus; species Cetorhinus maximus. Next base: position 96,291,553 of record NC_135890.1, read on the forward strand.
TTCAAGGTGTGGTGCTGTAATCTTGTGGCCATCTACAACCAAATATTGTTCAGAATTTTGACCACACAATCATCACATCCAAAGCCCTGTCTCGCAACATTTGGTCAGACAGTATCCATTCATAATAAAATCTATTACCTATTCCTCTGGAAACCTGGTTTTTTAAGATTTCTTGAACTAGACCTGTAACAGCAGTCACCCAAATGCCACCCTATATCTAGCTGTGGAATAATTCTGCTTCTGCAAAGCTTTTTAAAATGATAGAAAAACTTTAGCACGTGTCAGATTAAGATTACTATTATCCGACTGCTTTAATATATGCATTTTCACTAACTAGGATAATTGTGAAAAGAGGGAAGGGTGGGCTGAATTCAATTTCTCAACATCAAGATTCACACATGAATAGTGGCCATTCAGGAAGCACATCAGTGGATACAAAGTACCATGGAACTATACTACAACAGGGCATCTGGGGCCAGGGAGAGTAAACAAAAAAACTGGCAAGAAATAAATCCTACAAATTTAACAATTTTCCATTAACTTTGTAACTTAAGGGGGAGATGATGGCACAGTGGTAATGTCACTGGACTGGTAACCCAGAGGTCCAGGCTAATGTTCTTGGGGACAAAGGTTGAAATCCCACCAGGGCAGTTGGTGGAATTTGAATTCAGGTAATAATCTGGAATTGAAAAGCCAGTCTCAGTAATGGTGACCATGAAATCATTGTCAATTTTTGTAAAAACCCAACTGGTTCACTAATGTCCTTTAGAGAAGGAAATCTGCCATGGCCTACATGTGACCCCAGGCCCACAGCAATGTGGTTGACTCTTAACTGCCCTCTGAAATGGCCTAGCAAACCAATGAGTTCAAGGGCAATTAGGCATGGGCAACAAATGCTGGCCTGATCAACGATGCCCATAGCCCATGAAAGAATAAATAACTAAATAAAAGGGGATGCTGGGTGTTCTTTAGTTAGATAATTTTTGGCTTCTGTGGATTGTGTCACATCAAAATAAATGTGCTTTTTTGCCAATATTAAAACTTTAACCATTTTATTTTCCTTATAGATGAAGTGAACAAGCCTGGAATGAAAAATCTGAAGGGTAGATGGTGACACATTTGGGTGGAATTGCAGGGAGGTTGTGGTGGGTTGCGGGGTACACCGTGTGATTGGGCAGGCAGGTGCAAAGTGGAGATCCTGCCATCTTCCTGCCTTCCCCCGATTTACTCCAAAGTGGGAAAGCTCCAGGATGGCCTTCCTGCCTGGAGACCAATTAATGCCCTTTAAGTGGCAGGTGGGCCTGAGGCCTGGTGAGGTAGTGGGGACCTCCTTGTCGGGCAAAGAGGCACCGACCTGCTGAACGGAAAGACCCAAGTTCTCCCCTGCCCTTTAATTTGAGCCCCCTCTCCCACTCACTGGGGTATCCCTGTCCGGCCCCACCAAACCCACCACACACCCTTTTCCTGGGGCTCCAGTGTCAATTTATGATGTAGGCTTCACTGGAAAAGTACCCCTCCCAGCGGTGCTGCTAGTACCCGAGAGCCAGCAGCTTTCGGAGGCAGGGCATCCACCTTCCAGCAGGATTTCTGGTGGGAGCCAGGAAGTCCGGTGATCAGGTAGGTGCCCGATTGGGTTTAAATCCTATCAGGCCTCCTGGAAATGGTCACAGTGGGGTTGCCATCGATTTTCCAGCCAGTGGACAGGCCCCCAACCGCAACCATTAAATTTCACCCATTAAGTGTGCATTAGCACATTTTTGACCGGAATCTCAGACTTCACCACTTCTCTTGTCCCATCCAGACATATTGTATTGCCAGACTGATGGTCCAGCAAGTAGTACTGGATAAGCAGAAATTTCTTCCAACCAAATATTGGAAAGACTGAAGCTTTTGTCTTTGGCCCCCGCCACAAACTTCACTCCATAGCCACCGACTTAATCCTTCTCCCTGGCAACTGTCTGAGGCTGAACCAGATTGTTCAGAATCTTGGGATCAAATGACACTAAAGTAAGCTTTCAAACACATTTACACCATCTATTTCCACCTCCGTAATATTGCCTGACTCCGCATCTGCCTCAGCTCATCTGCTGCTGAAACTCTCATCCATGACTGTGTTACTTCTAGACCTGGTTATTCCAATGCACTCTTGGCTGGCCTCCCACATTCTACCCTCTGTAAACTTGAGGTCGACATCCTAATTTTCACCTAATTCCATTTATCCATCACCTCTGTGCTCCCTGATCTAAACTGGCTGCAATTAAACAACACTCAATTTAAAACTCTCATCCTTGATTTCGAATCCCTTTATGGCCTTGCCCATCCCTTTGTCTGTAATCTCCTCCAGCCTTCCGAGATAACTGTACTCTTCTAATCCTGGCCCCGAGCATCCCGATGTTACTTGCTCCACCACTGGTGGATGTGGCTTCAGCTGCCTCAGTCCTAAGCTCTGGAATTCACTTCTCAAACCTCTCTGCTCTCCACTTCACTTTCCTCCTTTAAGACACCCCTTAAAACTTATTTCTTTGACCAAAGCTTTTGATCATCTGCTTGAATATATCCTTATGTAGCTTGTCATATTTTGTTTTATAATGCTCCTGTGAAACACTTTGGGACTTTTTATGACATTAAAAGTGCTCTCTAAATGTTACTGTTGTTAAACAATTATGGCAGTGCTTTTCACCAGGCATAATCTCAAAATGTTTACATATTGGACAAAATAAGGGAAAAAGAAATACTGTGAATCATGAAACAACTCTTTCAACATCTGAAAGATAAGACACGAGCATCTTGGGTGGACTCCTTCAGATGAGAGGAGGGCCGTTTTGAAGAAGGATACTACATAAATCATTAACCTATCCTTCTCTGTTAAGATACTAACCAACCTAATGTGCATATTCAACATTATTTATATTTTAGGTTAAAACTAGATCCATGTGAAAAAGACAACCAAGGATAAAGATACACAGTGATTGCTATTCAAGAGGCAATTACAGTTGTTTAAATGTCATAAGACAAAAGTAAGCTACAATTGTAGATCGGATGTCATTATTTATAAATTTATAGCCCAAGAGATGTTTTCTTGAATTGGTTTATTTTAACAGCCTTACACATAAGTGACAGTACAGTATAAGTTAAGCTCCATATAAAGGCCAAATCTTCCCTGTAAGAATCACAAGTAGAAAAGTCCAGATCTTTTTAATTCTATTTCATAGTATGTGAACCTTACATGGAACTGATGCTTAGATAAAAATTATCCAGGAAGTATATATTTACAATCAGCAGTTGGAAAAAGAAAATTTTCAGTTAGGAAATACACTAGGTTAAGGATCATTTTAAATGAGGCTGTGCGTCACTGCGACTGTGTTCTGTTAAACAGACTTATCATTATCACTATTATAATAGACTTCTTTTTATAAAATGTCCATTACAGGACTTCAATAAGTATAGTTAACTCACAGCAAGTTTAATAATCTGATCAATTCTGTTTTTTTCTGTACAACAATTTAAGGCATCACACACAACTGTTTACTGGTGTCCTTCTTAAATCACTTGTTATGTGCAATGAACCAGCATTCTAATATCCTACTGAGATCCAACTGAAGCAAATTGTTGACAATTAATGGTATTATTAATGGTTTATTGCACTTTGGTAGTGAAATAATTTAAATTATTCTTCCTTGATAATGTGTGATTTCAAGTTTTTTTTAAGTACTTGACACTTAAACAGATAGACATTCAATTGTTCTGATTTTGTGCAGCAAAAAATTGTTCCATTGATTGAAACTGTTAAATACAAAAAGAGTTGTTCCATAACAGACAGTAAAAATAATTTAAATTTCCCAGCATGACTAAATAGAAAACACTGGTTTAAATGAAAAAAAAAAGCTTCACATAACTTCCTGGTGACAACTAGGTTCCACAGTTTACAGAAGTCTGAGTGACCACTGAACATAACACTATGTGGCAATGTCCCATTGAAGCCTTCTGCAAGTCAATCATGTATTTTCAGTTTTACAGACATTTATGGACTTCTTGTTCAAGTCAAAAATGAAAATTGCAAATACAATGATATGCTGTTCATAACATAACATGGCCATTTCATTTCTAAATTATAAATCTTTTTTGTTTATGAACAGTGTTCAGTTTCTGATGATTCATTTTTGCTCCAGAACACGTAGATTGCCGTACAGGCAATGAATCACTTCAAGCATCTTTCAAGGACTGTACAAAATATCAGTCTGGAATTAAAAATTCCATATTTTGATACCAATTAAACACACCTGGTCCAAAAGAATACATTTTTAACAAATCCTACATTACATGGGCTGTGATAGATGGTATCTGCCTTCTTAGCACACTTCACATTGAGCAATAGTGTAGCTGCAATGCTTGCTGGTTATTAATGTATCAAGGTCAACTTGCCTCCATTTTGAAAGAATAATGTACTCTTGCTGTGAAATAATAGACCACTGAACAAACATGCCTTCATTTTTGGATTCTGTTATGCTCTGTGCTGTGTTCATGCTCATTTCTGAGCTGAGAGATTGAAAATGCCCTGAAATACATCAGTTTCAGTGTCACGTCAATTTGAAACAAAGAAAGATGAAACTAATTTAAGAGAATCTAGGATTTTTTGTGCTCAATTAGATTTGGTTTCATGAAAAAAGAGACTATTTTAATGCTTACTGCTATGCATAAAAAACATTTCTTTTGGGCCAAGTGGAATTCAACTCAAAAGAAATACAAATATTCAAGTTGTCTGACAATTGTTTTCCTTAAGTTTAGCAAAGCCACACTGATTAAGTTTTCATCAACCTGTTACAATCTTCAGAGAACTCCAAAAATGATCAAATTCTTGAATGTACAACACCTTTGGTTTAAAAGTAAAACTTCTCAATTTTTTTTATACAGTGAATCACATTTGTTCTACAAGAAAATATAAACTAGCTATTCTAATGAGTTTTAATGTATCTTAGCACCACATACAAATACAGAGTATTTCACAAAGTTATATGTACAAAGTACTTAGACCAGCTTAAGTGAAGAGCAAATGGATTAACAATGTTAAAAAAAACACAGGTGGGCAAATGCTATTAACATTTGCAATTGTTTGTAATTAAATAAAATCTGATTTCTTAGTTTGGAAAATTCAATGCACCATGTCTTAATATGTAGCTGAAATTATTTAACAAAATATGTAAGTCAATTAAAAGAAAACTTTAAACCATTCAGGCAAGTCAACTTATTCACTGAGTGGCACGAATTAGGTTCATCCACAATCCCAAATGTAATGAATTCTTTTTGAGGTGTTCCAGCAAGTGTAGGCATTTAAGTGGATCCCAGGCACTTCCCCTAATTGTGAGGAGACTAAAAGATCAGAGTTACCCTGAGTCTCTGTGTAAATGCAACCAGCTAAATTAAAAGTGGCATTGGTTGACATAGGGGAGGAGGTAGTTTGGTTGCCCTCTCAGACAGGGAATAGTGCATGGTATTGGGAAAAATGTCTTCAAAACAAAATCTAATCAAAAGACATAATAAACATAAGGAGGAAGGGTGGGTGAATGCCTATTTTTAGAAGTAATATTATGCACACAACTTCGGATAATGAAATAATTCAATATATAATCCAAATTGTAATATACATTTACTTGATGTTAACACAACATCCACAAGGGCTGAACACAAAATGCACATGCAGAATTTACATGAATATTATGTTATTTCAAATGATGCAATATTAAATTTTACTTGGGCAACAGCCTTTTTCATTGGCAAGTTCAGACTAATTTTATACTTCAATCACAATTCATCTCCTGTTAATATTGCAGACAGTTCACAAACTGGATAACTCCAGTCAAACCATGATAAAGTGTTAGCCAAACATCTGATCTTGGAGAAGACATTTATCCTACTTGTCCACATCCTCCCCTGCCACCCACCCATCCCATCAGTGTCATTTTCAGAAGGGCTTCATGATAGATAACATCTCTCATTGTTGTGAGAAATTATAACATCAAAATGGAATTTCAACAAACTTGTTCAAAGGACAATGAACCATATTAATGTATATGTCTTAAAAATTAAAGTAAATCAGCTTAGTAATTTTCTCTCAGAATGTGTGTGCAGCTAGCATTAGGATTTTCAAACATTTGTGCGACAGTTGCAAATCCAACCTCGATGATGTGCGAGTATTCAGACCCTCAAATAGAGCAGCATAGGGAAAATGGGAATATGGTCACATGTTCCCCAACAATGTTGTTTATTCAGCAGGTTCCATACATTCATAGCTTCTTCAATTTATCTTTGTTTTTCTGAAATTTTTGATGAACAACTTTAAGAGTAGTCAGAAAGTTCCCAAGGAAGAGCACCAGGAATGTGAGAGCCAAGACAAAAACCTGAGAGGAAACAGGTAAAATAAACTGACAAAAAACACCAAAATGCGACAGCTTTAAAGTATTACAACAAAACTAATCATTTTTAGCTGTTATTCAAAATGCTAACCATTGGTGCCAAGTTCTAACTATCTATATACAACGTTTTCACCAGTCCCAGCCATGGCCCCCACTCCGCACAGACTCATCAGTCTTTGCCCGATGCATTCCCACTTTGTTTGGAAGCTCAATAATATTACAACTTATAAGCTGTAAAGAATCATTATACACAAATGATTGCAATTTGGAGTGATTTTGAAAGTAAATCACATTCCTTACATGCAAATATCATATTCTGTTCATGAACAAAAAGTACATTATTGTGGGATAGTTTGTTATTGGCAACAGTCATGGAGAGGTTGGAGATAGCAGTATGGAGGCATGTTTTGTTTCGAATTACAAAATACTTCATCGTTTTAATATTTCTTTCTTGGACTGAAAGCTGTTCAGCTGATGACCACTTGGAATTGGTTATAGCTTGCTGGGATCAGACTATACACAGTCTAATCCACATTACTGCTTTGTATGCAAACTGCCATTTCAAAGACAGATGAGTTACAGCTAAGTCACAAAGACCAACCAGGAATTATAAACTGCTAACACTCATTACCAGACTGTGTGAAGAGACAACTTGTTATTTGGGATTGCTGTTACTCATTGTTGTAAGAAAGCCTGTTTGACAATTTTTGTGCCTCTCAAACCTATGCTAGATTGGATTTAAAAGAAAGAAGGATATTTCATTGTATCAAAGCTCCTTTAGGTGACTTTCTGTTTCGATAAGACAGTTTATGAGCTGAAGTCAATGAAACACTTGTCATGTATAAACTTTTCCGCATATACATACGATTCAAGTTCCAAAAATGATTAAAGGCTTAAGACAGTTATTAGTTTTAAAGGACAGGCAAGAAATCTAGTTTTTTTTTTACTGTAATCTACTGATATCTGCTCATCTCTTATGCCAGCTTAATTATATTTCTTAATAAATATGATTTATAGGTTATAGCCTGAGATATAAAGTCCGTCAAAGAGTATTATTTGTTTATCAGTTGGAAAGACCAAGAGAGAATAAGCATTTCATGTTTACAAAGAACTTATCAGCAGCATAAGAGTTTACTAGTTACCCATGGTATGCTACATCATCAGGTACAATGTATCCAAATTCATGTTTTGATTCAGAGGGACCGAGGGCTTGTTTATGGAAATGGCCTATTAGGCTGAACCAAAGCAAAAGTGCCACCCAAAATATCTGAATCAGAACAAGCTCTGTTGCCTAGATTGGATTAGCCTTCCAGCTGGAGGTCATGCAGAGATGAAGAATCTCAGGGTAGAAACATTTGGAAAAATTTTACCAAGCAGAAATTCCTTCAGTTTGTACTCACTTGCCATTCTTTGCACCGCTCATGTTGTGAAAGTCCAAAAAGTGTTACTGAATTGTATAATTGCCAAAACTGCAAAAGTAGGATAAAGTAACAAAATTAAATTTAATAAGCATGGATACACCTAAATTCTGTTCTTTTCTGATCATCACCATTTTCCCTCCTTTCCTGAAGATGTTGAGTCCTTGTTCAGACCAGTTCCATCTGCCTTTTGTCCTCATCTTGCAACTGACTCTCTAAAATTGAATGTCAATGCACTACTTGATACAAGGACATCAATGCAAAGCTCAATTTGGTCCTCGTTTGATGTGCACTCACATGCACATCCAGGTGAATCCAGTGAAAACTATGGGCAACTTTTTTTCTCTAGCCCTGCTGGTTGGTCACTGTTCCAACTGAGAATAGCTAATTCCACAGAAACAAGGCATCAACCAGTATATGAAACTGATTTACTGCTGGATAAATTCAGAGTCATCATAACAAGATAAATCACCTCATAAGCAAATTTGGGATGTGAAGTTACTGCACTACAGCAGCAATAAGGAATATAGTATAAACTACATCCAGCTGGCTTATAATGGTTCATTGCCAAGCCATAATGCCACAGGAGGCAGCCATCTGGTCCACTGAGTCCATGCCTGATTTTTGTAGAGCAATCTAGTAAGTCCCATTCCCATGCTTTATCCCCGTATCTCTGCAAGTTTATGTCCCACAAGTGCCCATCCAATTTCCTTGGTCATTGATCGACTCAGCTTCCACCAGCCTCATAGGCAGAGTTCCAGGTCATCACCACTTGCTGCATTAAAATGTTCTTCGTCACATCCCCCACACCTCTTGTCAAAAACCTTAAATCTGTGTCCCCTATTCCTTGCATTATCTGCTAATGGGGGCAGTTATTTTTGTTGACCTTATTTAAATCTGTCATAATCTTGTGCATCTTTATCAGCTCACCCCTCAACCTTCTTTGCTCCATGGAAAACAACCCCAACTTCTCCAATCTGATCTTGCAGCTAAAAGCCCTCATCATGGAACATTGTGGTAAATCTCCTCTGCACCCCCTCAAGAACCCAAACATCCTTCCTGGTGGCCAGAATTAACATAATTTATCAGTGTTTTATAAAGGTTCAGCATAACTTCCCTCCTTAATACCTATTTATGAATCCCAAGATCCCAGATACTTTAATGATTACTCTCAATATGTCTTGACACCTTCAAAAAGTCTACCCATGTGAACCTCCAGGTCCTTCTGTCCCTTCACACTCTTTAGAACTACGCCATTAAACATACATATTGCTTCTCCCCATTCCTTCTGTCAAATTGCATTACCTCACACTTCTCTGTGTTGAATTCCATCTGCAACTTGGCTTCCCATTCTGCTAGCCTATCTATGCCCTGTTGCAGTTGTTTGGTATCATCCTCACTATTTGCCACAAGCTTGGTTAATCACAGTAAATTTTGAAATTTTACACTGTATTCCAATATTCAAGTCATTTACATATATATAGATTTGAAACATGATCTATCTTTTACAAATCCATGCTGGCTCTCCTTAATTAACTCAAACCTCTCCAAACGCCTGTTAATTTTTTCCCCAATTTAGGATTCCAAAACCTTACCCACCACTGATGTTAAACTCACCAGCCTGTACCATTTCTTGAACAAGAGAGTGTCATATTTGTCATTGTGTGATCCACTGACACTTCCTCTGCGACGAGGGGATTATGGTAAGCCGTCTATCTCCACTCCATTTCCCCAGCAACCTCGATGCAAGTTATCCAAACCAGCCAACTTATCTAATCATAGCGAGCCTTTCCAGTACATCTTGCCTCTCAGTTTTCACACCATCCGTTAGCTCTACAATCTCTGCTTCTACTAATATTTGGTCACCATCCTCTTCCTAAGTTAACACAGATATAAAGTACTTATTTAAGTTTTCTAGCCTTGACCTACACCTCTAAGCATCCATCACCTTCACTGTTCCTATAGGTCCCACCCCATCTCTTACTACCCACTAATTATATATAGGCTAATAGAACACAACTCCCATTCTATTCTCGTATTCTCTGCATCAGTCTTATTTTCCTTTTCACTTCCCCTCTTTTATTGTATTTGGCCTAATTCCCACTTGAAGAGTTCACCTGATGTGCATCATAGACCCTCCTTTTTTGTTTCATCATATTCTTTCCATCTCCCTTGGCATCCAAGGAGGCCATGGCTTTGGTTCATCTGCCTTGCCCTCTTGTTGGAATGTACCTAGTCTTTGCATGAAACAACTACTCCTTAAAGACCACTGTACCTTTACAGTTTTTCCTGCTAAACGTTAGTTCCATTTTACCTTGGCTGGATGCCCTCTTATCCCACTGAAGTTAGCCTTGTTCAATTTAGAAGTTCTATTTTAGATGGTTTCTTGTTCTTCCCCGTTACTAATCTAAACCTTAATAATTATTCTTACACAAGTGTCTTCAACAGACATTAGGTCCATTTGGCCCACCTCATTCCCCAGCACTGCCTTCCTCATGGTTGGACTTAAAACATACTGCTGAAGAGAGTTCTACTGAACAAATTTCACAAATTCCTCCCCCCGCCCCTTTCCCTTTACTTTAACATTATCCCAATCGCTATTTGGATAATTGAAGATCCCAGAATCACCACTCAATAATTTTTGCGTATCTTGGATTTCCCTCCAAATTTACTCCTCAATTTCTCCACTATTTGCAAGCCTATAGAACACCCGCCACAGAGTGATCATGCCCTTTTCGCTTCTCTAACCAAATGGATTGCCACCTCAAGGACATCCTCCCTTTCAAACACTACAATGTCTTTCCAAATCAGTACTGCCACACTATCTCCCTTTTTCCCTTCCCTACCTTTTCTGAACCTTTATATCAGTGAATATTATTCATCTCCTTCAAAATCACATTCTATTAAATGTATTTGATACATTTTACAAGCAATTAGCAGCAAAGATTGTTATACTTACATGACCAAAGAAAAGGAATGGAAGAAGAAAAGTTAAACCTCTCCACATCCATGATTGAAATCCTTCTGCAATTACAAATACGGTATGAATAACCAGTTTACAGAAGTGGTATCAATGTGAACATTCTAAACCCTGCATCAAATTTTGGGAGTTTAAATATAAAAATAGTGAACTTTTGTTCTTTATAGTTACTTCAATTATGTCCTCTTCTGTCTGGTAACTACTTACTCTGCTCTTTAGGTTCTTTCCTTCTTCATTTATACCCAAACAAGAGAAAGCATCAGCCATTAGGGAGTGCATGACTATATGTAATCCAAACTCTCTCTCTTTAAAATTAAGACAAGATGCCAAGCAGTAAAGTTGGCCATTTGTATACTCCAGGTGTGCATCTACTTCTGAAGAGAATGCATTCCTTGGTTGAATTTTGACAGAAGTGGAAACAGAGGAAGAAATCTCTCCACCTCTCTCTCCCACTGATTCAGTTGGAAAAGCTTATGTAAACACTTGTTGAAATTATACTTTTTCACCATATCCAGTAGGACGTAGTGGCATATTTATTTAACCTTTAAGCATTAGGGATAAAGTTTTGCACTCCGTACGCCCAATATTAGTGCCAGGAACAATGGTGATATTTAACTGAGCTCCACTGTACATCCAGCCACAATACAAAACTAGATGTGCAAGTTTAGAGTATTCTGTGGTGCCAGTATTATAGCATAGTGTTCCGTGGTGACTATTTAAATAGATTCAGGTAATTTTAATTGCCAAACTGCTGCAATCAGATCCAAGTTAGGAGCTATGGGGAACTTACCATATGAACAAGGAGCAGAAGTAGGCAATTCGGCCCCTCGAGCCTGCTCCGTCATTTAATAAGATCATGGTTGATCTTATAGTAATCTCAAAATCTGCATCCTGCCTACCCTAAATAACCTATCTCCCCCTTGCTTGCCAAGAATCTATCCACTTCTATCTTAAAAATAATCAAAGGCACTGCTTCCCTGGCCTTTTCAGAAAGAGTTCCAAAGACTCATGACCCTCAAAAAATTTTGCTTCATCTCCGTTTTAAATGGGTGACCCCTTATTTTTAAACAGCGATCCCTAGTTCTAGATTGTCCCACAAAGGGAAACATCCTTTCCACATCCACCCTGTCAGGGTCCCCTCAGGATCTTATGTTTCAATCAAATCACCTCTTATTCTTCTAAACTCCAGTGGCTACAAACCTAGCATGTCCCACCTTTCCTTGTAAGACAACCTACCCATTCCAGGTATTAGTCTGGTGAACTTTTTCTGAATTGCTTCTAACGCATTTACGTCCTTCCTTAAATATGAAGACCAAGATTGTACACAGTACTCCAGGTAGTGCTCTGTACAACTGAAGCATAACCTTCCTACTTTTGTATTCAAATCCCCTTGCAATAAATGATAACATTCTATTTGCTTTCCTAATTACTTGCTGTACCTGCGTACTAGCCTTTTGCAATTCATATACCAAGACACCCAGATCCCTCTGCATCTCAAAGCTCTGCAATCTCTCACCATTTAGATAGTATGCTTCTCTTTTATTCTTCCTTCCAAAATGGACAATTTCACATTTTTCCACATTATACTCCATTTGCCAGATCTTTGCCCACTCACTTATCTATATATTTTTGTAGCCTCCTTATGTCCTTTTCGTAACTTGCTTTCCTACCTATCTTTGTATCATCAGCAAATTTGGCAACCATCCCATTCATCCAAGTAATTTATATAAATTGTAAACAGTTGAGATCCCAGCACTGATCCCTGTGGCACACATCACTCGTTACATCTTGCCAACCTGAAAAAGACCCATTTATACCTACTCTCTACTTTCTGTTAGCCAGCCAATCTTCTACCCATGCCATTATGTTAGCCCCCTATACCATGAGCTTTTATTTTCTGCAATAACCTTTTATGTGGCACTTTATTAAATGCTTTCTGGAAATCTAAGTACAGTACATCCATTGGTTCCCCTTTATCCACAGCACATGTTACTTCCTCAAAGAACTCCAATAAGTTGGTTAAACATAATTTTCTTTTCACAAAACCATGTTGACTCTGCCCTGCTATAGCTTCTTTAATAATAGATTCTAACATTTTCCATATGACAGATGTTAAGCTAACTGGTCTGTAGTTTCCCACGTTCTGTCTCCCTCCCTTTTTGAATAATGGAGTTACATTTGCTATCTTCCAATCTAATGGGACCTTTCCCGAAACTCCAGATTCAGGAAATTAAAACCAATGCAAAAAGCTCTCTCACTAGCCACTCCTTTTAAGGCCCTAGGATGATGTCCATCAGAACCCGAGCATCTGTCAGCCCACAGCACCAACAATTTACTCAGAACCACTTCTCTGGTGATTGCAATTCCACACCCCACCCCACCCCCCCCCCCCCGAAGTTCCTCCCTCCCTTCCATTTCCTGATTTACAGTTGCTTCTGGGATGTTACTTGTATCCTCTATAGTGAAGCCTGATGCAAAATACCTCTTCAATTCACCTGCCATTTCCTTGTTTTCCATCATCAGTTCTCCAGACTCACTTTCTATAGGGCCAAAGCTCACTTTGTTAACTTATTTCTTTCTTAAATATTTATAAAAACTCTTACGATCTGTTTTTATATTTCTGGCTAGCTTTCTCCTGTACTTTAATTTTCCTCCCCTTATTAATCTTTTAGTCATCCTTTGCTGTTCCTTATATTCTGTCCAATCTTCCGGTCTTCCACCATCTTTGCACAATTATATACTTTTTCTTTAAATTTGATACTATCTTTAACCTTTCTAGCTAACCACAAATGGTGTGTCGTCCCTTGGGCATTTACTTACTCATTGGAATGTATTAATGTTACATCAAGCATAAGGGCAGACTTCACAGAATCTTAAGAGCACAGAAGGAGGCCATTGGGCCCATTGTGTCTGCACCAGCTCTCCAATGAACATTACGACCTAGTGCCATTGCCCTGCCTTTTCCCCATACTCCTGCATCTTGTTTCTATTCAAATAATCATCTAATGCCCTCTTGAATGCCTCGATTGAACATGCCTTCACCACACTTCCAGGCAGTGCATTCCAGACTCAAACCGCTCATTGTAAAAAAGTTTTTTCTCACATTTGCTTCTTTTGCAAAGCACTTTAAATCTGTGCCCTCTTGTTCTTGATCATTTTACGAGTGGGAACAGCTTCTCCCTATCTACTCTGTCCAGCCCCCTCATGATTTTGAAAACTTCCATCAAGTCTCCTCTCAGCTGCCTCCTCTCCAAGGAAAACAGTCCCAACTTCTCCAATCTAGCCTCAAAGCTGAAGTTTCTCATCTCTGGGACCATTCTTGTAAACCTCTTCTGCACTCTCTTCAATGTGTTCACATTCTTCCTATAATAATGGTGCCCAGAACTGTACACAATATTCCAGCTGAGGTCTAACGAGGGTTATATAAATTCAGCATAACCTCCCTGCTCTTGTACTCTCTGCCCCCTACTAATAAAGCCCAATATACTCCATGCTTTACTTACTGCTCTATCCACTTCACCATAAAATGAAATCAAATTAAGTAGACATGTCAAATCTACAAAGCTGAAAACCTTAGTATCCAAGAGATTACAGAAAATGGCTCCCATGGATGCTGGATCAAAAACCTGGAACTCTCCATTTAACAGCATGGTGGGAACACTGTCACCACGCAGACTGAAGTAGTTCAAGATGGTAGCCTACCACTACTATTCAAAGGGCAACCAGGGATAGGCAATAAATGCCAGCCTTGCCAGTGATGCCCATATCCCTAGAATGAGTGAGATAATGAAAAAAATAGCTGGTGTTGACTCTTCCCACAAGAATGGAAGAAAAATCTGAGTAAGGCACCTGGAATCCAATTAACACAACCATTTCAGCGCAGGCTTGGAGGGCCGAAGGGCCTGTTCCTGTGCTGTACTTTTCTTTGTATACAGGACAACATATAATATTGAGACATTAGTCCATGGAGGATGATGGGAACACCACATCCATTTACTCTGTGGTGCCCTGCAAAGGGGGTGGGGTGGGAGGAAAACATGGGACAATCTTGTTTCATTCTCATAATTTGTAAATATTTAAGTCTGTAGTAATACAAGTTACTGCTGCATCACATACCTACTGTAAGGTCCATGTGGTCCCTTTCCCCCAAGGCCCGCAATCTATAAAGACAGCCACTTTGGTAATAATACTGCAGGAACTGTACACAACCTGCAGGAAATTGGATTTAAGCTTAAGAAATTACTTTGCAAAACGCAAATGGTACACTCAGGAATGATCATCGAAGGTGAAAATGTGACCAATGTCAATGGATACATTCCATTTTATTATTAGAAGGCTCTAATTGTGTTCTCTGATTGCCTTGCTTACAACACATCAATATTGCTCAAATTTATTCTGGCACCTTCTTTACAGTCAATGCTAATACTAAATATCATTCTAAGAAAAAACGCTTTCTAAGGAAAATCTGTTCCAATGTCTAATGTCAAGAACACACAATTGCTCAAAAAAATTGCAATACTGTGGTTGAGTTCCCTTCCTCCTCAATTTCCTTATCCTCCACGAAAGAAATTGTTGGCCTTTAATTGACAACAGCCTCTACTTATGGTCAAAATCTCACCACAAGAAGAATGCCGCTGATTGCTATGTGTAAAGGCTTTGTTCTTTTTGAATCACATACTAACCAGTGATCACCCCCTGCACGATGGGGATTGCAATTCCAAGATAAATTCTAAAACCTGTCTCAAGTGTTTGAAATTTTTAACCATTTGTATTAATATGCTCAGTTTTGTCTAAATAACATTCCGTATTTCAAATTCACACATACTGGAATTCATTGTAATGTGTTCATTTTCATAATGTACAAGTAGAAAGCCCAAGTAGATAGTTCAGAAAATAGTTGTCATAACTAGAATCTATTCTCAAATTCAGTTATGAGTAAACATGGTAATGGTTAATAGTGCAATGATTAGAATGCTCACTTAGCATCTATATAACTACAGGTCTAAGTCTCAACAGTGGTCTCAAACACTAGCCAAAAGAACATACATAAAAAGTCATCAGTTGCCAAACAGGCTAATGGTGAGAAATTGCACAGATGCGCAGTTCCCACTAGCTGCTTTAGAGTAGCAGCACTGGGTCTTCAATCCCATTGAAAGAATTAAACAAAAAATTGAGATGATAGCCTTGGGTGTGGAAAGAGGAATCAGATAGGTATCATTTGACTTTGCCTGCACAGTTGAAAGGGTAAATGTTGGATTTTGACAATGAAAAATGACTCATTTTCAAGAGGAGCAGGGTTAACAAGACCCTTGTTGACACACACCATGTAAAATCCACAGCCTGGAGAATTTACCATATCTTGGTCCTCAAAGGAAGTTTAAAAACACAGAAAAAAAATCAAGGATGGAATTATTCATTTAAAAAGTACTACTTTTCTGAAAGCAAAAAGAAGCTTCAAAGAAAGAGTTGAATAATGTTAACTGCAGATCCACTTAGGCCAGTCTTTTTCTAACTACTCTTTGAAATTACCATGGGAATCAAGGTTTTACTAACTTAACATGGAAATAAATTACATTGGAGAAGTGAGTCTATAATTATTGTCAGCCTGAGTGGGTGAAAATGCAATTCATAATATTCATGCTCCAAGGTGATAACTAAAGGTTACATTTTGATGCCATCAAGTAATTGCTTCTTAAACAGATTTACGTCATAAAAATTAGAAAATAAAATACTTACTTTGATAAATGGAAAATGCTAGAAATTGGCTGCGAAACATCTGATACATTAACCCATTAGGCCTTAAGAATAAAAGAGACGAATATTAACAGAAAAAAGGTTCAGGAGTATGCATATACATTTTCTGATCATTGTGAACTGTTAATTCATATTGGCATTCAAATAGCCTTAAAAAACAGAAATTTAAAGCTCAGGTGAAAAAAATATAGTGCTGCAAACTAATTTAAAAAATCTAGATCTGTCCTCATCATATATCCACTTTCAAATAGAGGATGATTTTTATTTTTCAGTCACCAATTCCACAACCCTCACTTACCTTAAGATTTTGACACCCTGACTGAGCTATGATGGCTTCAGCAGCAGTTACCCTTCACTACCTCCAGTAAAGTGACCATTTTGTGTGTGAACATTGGCAGCGACTGTTTGCAGGTCACTCAATTGTGAAGACACAACAGACCAATCAAATCTTATCGTTAAAAGGACAAGGCCATTCAGCCATACAAACCTGTCCTGCTATTCAATTAGATCACAGATGATTTGTATCTCAATTCCATTATCTGACTTGTTTCCTTATCCCTTATTAACCTGTATAACAAAAATTAATGAGTTTTGAAATTTTCAAATTACCCTAGCCTCTAGAGATTTTTTGAGGGAGAGTGAGTTCCAGATTTCCACTACCCTTTGTGAGAAAAAAGCTTCCTGACATCACCTCTGAATGGTTCAGCTCCAATTTTAAGGTTAGAACATAAAATTTTACAGTCCTTCACAACAGGAAATATTTTTTTCCATATACCCTATCAAATCTTTTAATCATCTGAAACACCCTAATTACATAAATCCTTAATCTTCTGTAATCAAGGGAATATAAACCAAGTTTATGCAACATATCCTACCAATTTAACCATTTAGCCTCAGTTTCATTCAGGGAGAATCTGCACTGCACTCTCTCCAAGGACAATAGGTCTTTGACTGTCCAGAACTGAATGCAGTACTCCAAATGTGGTCTACCCAGAGTTTCATACAACTGTGGCATAACTTCCATACCTTATTATTCCAGCCACCTTGAGATAAAAACTTAAATACCAGCTGACGTCTGTACATGAGCACTTCCAGAGTAGTTACAGTATTGTAATTAGGCATAGCAACATATTGGTTAATTGTGATTTTCACACATCAGGAATGTTACAGCTGATTGCAATGCCCCACTACTTTGCTAGCTGAAACTAGCTAATTCAACACAGAGTGAGGACAGAACCAGAAGCCTTTCCAATTGTATGAGCAAGTATCATAACAAGATTAGCACTTACCCACTAAACAACTGGGCATGGGGAGGAAGTCCATAAACTAACTTTACTGTAAATTTACTACATTAGTGACCATTTTGACTCATACATTTCCCAAAATAATTTAGAATTTTTCAAAGAGCATTTTTCCCCAATGTTGCATGAAAAAAAATTAAGCTTACCATGTTAACATTACCCCAGAGAGAAATGTTGACACATAATGATGAGACACCCACCAGCCCTTGATTCTATCAAATAAAGAAACAAAAAGTGAAGGTGAAAAAAATGCTTGAAACCAAATTAACAGCTTATTAAGGTCACTTGTGGTGTGGTATGTTCAGTCTACTTTCCAAAGTAGCAAAAAGCATAAAAGTAGATGGAAGTTCTCTGACACTGCAAGATAAAAGCTTTAACATTGAAAAGAAAGCTATGATTAAATAAAATTTAAATCCATTGTGCATGCTCAATGCAAGGTTTTTTTAAATTAGAAATTGTGCCACAAGCAGGAGATTTGCTTCCCTTCGGCCATTTTGGAATTAATTCAAGTTATAAAACTGCTAAAACCATGAAATGCTTTTCTAACCTACAATAGTTCATACATTTTCTATGGCAGCATAATGGTTACATTACTGAATTTGTAATCCAGAGGCTTGGAACTGCACTGGAGTGCTAGTTTCTGCACTGGGGTGCTGCTTTGAGCTGCATTACAGTGCTTAAGTTAAGGTTTGGTGAGCGAGGGAAGGAGGCATCCTTTCAGTTTCTACCTTTCCTCAGTAAGAAGAGTGACAGCCTTGGTAAGTGTGACCTGGTTAGTATTTCTTCTATCCTTAATATTCTCTAAACTAGGGAAGTAAAAGTAAAGGGCATAATTTAAGAGTAAGTCATGGCAGGGCAGCTTGGCCACGTGGAATGCTCCTTCTGTCCGATGTGGGAAGTCAGACACTTCCAGTGTCCATGGCGACCGCGTGTGCAGATGTGTCTTCAGCTGCAGCTACTCGAAATCTGTGTTTTGGAGCTGGAGCTGCAGCTGAAGTCATTGTGGAGCATCCACAAGGATGAGATCTTTGTCGATAGCATGTACAGGTAAAGAGTGCACAAGCAGAAAGGGAATGGGTGACAACCAGACAGAGTAAAAACACTAGGCAGATAGTGCAGCAGTTCCCTGGGTCCATCTCCCTCTCTAACAGATTTTCCATTTTTCCAGGGACTGTAAAGAAGCAATTACTTGAGGGAACTAAATGTAATCTTGCTGGAGGAAACGGTGTCTCAGGGGAATGCAGCAAGAGCCAAGTCCATGGCACCACGAGTGGCTCAGCTGCTCGAGAGGGGGAAAAAAAAAGTGGGAGAGCAATAGTGATAGGGGATTCTATCGTAAGAGGAACAGATAGATGTTTCTGCAGCTGCAGACGTGACACCAGGATGGTATGTTGCCTCCCTGATGCCAGGGTCAAGGCATTGAGCGGCTGCAGGACATTCTGAAGGGGGAAGGTAAAACAGCCAGAGGATGTGGTCCATATCGGCATCAATGACAGGTTTAAAAAAAAAAGACGGATGAGGTCCTGAAAGCAGAATATTAAAAAGCAGTACCTCAAAAGGTGGTAATCTCAGGATTACTCCCAGTGCAATGTGCTAACAAGATCAGGAATAGGAGAATAGACCAGATGAACGCGTGGCTGGAGAGATGGTGTAGGAGGGAGGGATTTAGATTCCTGAGGCATGGGGACTGATTCTGCGGAAGATGGGATCCGTACAAGCTGGACAAGTTGCACCCCAGCAAGACCGGGCCCAATATCCTCGCAGGGGTATTCACTAGTACTGTGGGGGAAGGTTTAAACTAGAGTGGCAGGGGGATGGGAACCTGAGCGGTGAGACACTAGAGAGGGAAATAAAGATAGGAATGAAAAACAGAAAAGTAGAAAGCAAAAGCAGAAGACAGAGGAAACAAAGGCCAGCAGCAAATAGGGCCATAGTACAAAAAAAATGTGTAAAAATGTTAAAAAGGCAAGTCTAAAGGCGCTGTATCTGAATGCACAGAGCATTCGCAATAAGGTCGACGAATTAACAGCGCAAATGGATATAAATGGGTATCGTATGATTGCGATTATGGAGACATAGCTGCAGGTGACCAAGGCTGGGAACTGAATATCCAAGGGTACTCAATATTTAGGAAGGACAGGCATAAAGGAAAAAGGAAATGGGGTGGCGTTGTTAGTTAACGATGAAATCAGTGCAATAGTGAGAGGGGACATTGGCTCAGAAAATTTAGATGTAGAATCAGTCTGGATGGAGCGAAGAAGCAACAAGGGGCAGAAAACATTAGTGGGCATTGTCTATGGGCCTCCAAACAGTAGTGGTAAGGTAGGGGACAGCATTAAACAGGAAATTAGCGGTGGATGTAACAAGGGTGCTACAATAATACGGGTGACTTTATCTACATATAGACTGGGCAAACCAAATAAGCAATAATACTGTGGCGGATGAATTCCAGGGGTATGTACGAGGTGGTTTTTTTAGTACTTTGAGGAACCAACTAGGGAACAGACTATCCTAGGTTTGGCGTTGTGCAATGAGAAGGGGTTAATTAATAATCTGGTTGTGCGGGATCCTTTAGGAAACAGCAACCATAATATGATAGAATTCTTCATTGGGATGGAAAGTGAATAGTCTGATCCAAAACTATGGTTCTAAATCTAAACAAAGGAAACTATGAAGGTATGAGGCACGAGTTGGCTAAGATAGATTGGGGAACTTCATTAAAAGGCATGGCAATGGATAGGCAATGGCTAATATTTAAGGAACGAATGTATGCACTGCAACAGTTATACATTCCTTCCTGGTGCAAAAACACAACAGGAAAAACGGCTCAACCATGGCTAACAAAAGAAATTAAGGGTAGTATTAGATCCAAAGAGGAGTCATATAAAGTTGCTAGAAAAAGTAGCAAGCCTGAGGATTGGGAGCAGTTTAGAATTCAGCAAAGGAGGACCAAGAGATTGATTAAGAGGGGAAAAATAGAGTATGAGAGTAAACTTACAAGGAACATAAAAGCGGACTGTAAAAGCTTCTATAAGTATGTAAAAAGAAAAAGATTAGTGAAGACAAATGTAGGTCCCTTACAGTCCAAAACAGAAGAATTTACAATAGATAACAAAGAAATGGCGGAGCAATTAAACAACTACTTTAGTTCTGTCTTCATGGAGAAAGACACAAATAACTTCCCAGAAATGCTAGGGAACCAAGGGTTTAGTGAGAAGGGGGAATTGAAGGAAATTAGTATCACTAAAAAAAAAAGTGCTGGAGAAATTAATGGAACTGAAAGCTGATAAATCACAAGGGCCTGATAATCTACATCCCAGGATACTAAAGGAGGTGGCAGTTGAAATGGTGAATGCATTGGTTGTCATTTTCCAAAATTCTGTACATTCTGGAACAGTCCCGAAGGATTAGAGGGTGGCAAATGTACCCCACCATTTAAAAAAGGAGGGAGGGAGAAAACAGCAAATTACAAACTGGTTACACTAACATCAGTAACAGGGAAAATGCTAGAGTCTATTATGAGAACAGGATACTTACAAAAGATCAGCAGGATTAGACAAAGTCAACACGGATATATGAAAGGGAAATGTTTGACAAACCTACTAGAGTATTTTGAGGACATAACTAGTAGAACAGGCAAGGGATAGCCACTGGATGTGGTGTATTTGGATTTTCAGAAAGCTTTCGATAAAGTTCCACATAAGAGGTTAGTTAGTGTGCGAAATGAAAGCACATGGATTTGGATGTAATATATTGGCAAGGATTGAGACTTGGTTATCAGACAGGAGTATGAATAAATGAGTCTTTTTCGGAGTGGCAGGCGGTGACTAGTGGGGTACTGCACGGATCAGTGCTTGGGACCCAGTTACTCACAATACAAATCAATGATTTAGATGAGGGAACTAAATGTAATATTTCCAAGTTTACTGACAAAAAACTTGGTGGGAATGAGAGCGGTGAGGAGGAGGTAAAGAGGCTTCAGGGCGATTTAGACAGGTTGAGTGAGTGGGCAAATACATGGCAGATGCAGTATAACGTGGATAAATGCGAAGTTATCCATTTTGGTAGAAAAAAAGAATGGCAGAGTATTATTTAAATGATGATATACAAAGGGACCTGGATGTTCTTGTACACCAATCACTGAAAGCAAGCTTGCAGGTGCAGCAGGCGGTTAGGAAGGCAAATGGCATGTCGGCCTTCATTGTGAGAGGATACGAGTACAGGAGCAAGGATGTCTTACTGCAGCTGTACAGGGCCTTGGTGAGACCATACCTGAAGTATCATGTGCAGTTTGGTCTCCTTACCCAAGAAAGGATATGCAGAAGGAGTGCAGTGAAGGTTCACTAGACTGATAGCAGGATTGTCGTATGAGATTGTCGTATGAGGAGAGATTGGGTTGACCAGGCCTGTATTCACTGGAGTTTAGAAGAATGAGAGGGGATCTCATTGAAATGTATAAAATTCTGACGAGGCTGGACTGACTGGGTGCAGGGATGATGTTTCCTCTGGCTGAGGCGTCTAGAACAAGGGGTCACAGTCTTAGGATACGGGGTAGGCCATTCAGGACTGAGATGAGTAGAAACTTCTTCACTCAGAGGGTGGTGAACCTGTGGAATTCTCTACCACAGAAGGCCGTGGAGGCCAAGTAACGGATGTATTTTAGAAAGAAATAGATAGATTTCTAGACTCTAAAGGCATCAAGGGGTATGGGGAGAGAGCTGGAATATGGCTTTGTGATAGAGGATCAGCCATGATCATGCTGAATGGCGGAGCAGGCTCGAAGGGCCGAAAAACCTACTCCTGCTCCTATTTTCTATGTTTTTATCCGTTTAAACTCCCCATCTGCCTACTGGGATTTTAATTCAGTTAATTAAATAAATCTGGAATAAAAAGCTAATATCAGTTATAGCGAGCATGAAACTGATGGATTGTTTACAAATGTCTTTTAGGGAAGGAAATCTGCTGTCTTTACTCCATCTGGCCTATACGTGACTCCATGGCTTAGCAAGCCATTCAGTGGTATCTAGCCACTACAAAAAAAATTCTAACATTAAAACCAACCATCCAGCATTGACGTAAACACTGGATATTACAAATGCACATCCAAGCCAGTCAACCCTGCAAAGTTCTCCACACCAATGCCTGGGGACTTATGTCAAAATTGGGGTAGCTGATCTAGATGATTCACGCAACAGCCTGATTGTCATGGTCACTGGATCAAACCTTTCAGCCAACATTCCAGAGTCCTCCATCACCCTCCCTGGGTATGTTCAGTCTCAACAGCAGGGCAGACTCACAAGAGGTGATGAGGCAGTAGAGTGTACAATCAGGAGGGAGTGGCCGTGGAAGACCTCAGCATTGTCTCCAGGCCCCATTCAGTCTTACATACGAACATATGAATTAGGAGCAGTAGTAGGCCATTCAGCCCTTTGAGCCTGCTCTGCCATTCAATAAGATCACACCTGATCTGATTTTTAACCTCAACTCCACATTCCTGCCTACCCGAATACCTTTCAGCCCCTTGCTCAAGAAGAATCTATCTACTTCTGCTTTAAAAATATTCAAAGATTCTACCTTCACTGCCTTTTGAGGAAGAGTGTTCCAAAGGCATACGGCCCTCAGAAAAATGAAGGTCTTATGACATTAGGTCAAAAATAGGCCAGTGTGTCTTTTTCCTGCTATTAGCATCTACTGCGCTCCTTTAGCTGACAAATTAGTACTCCTCCTTGTTGAACACCACCTGGAAGAATCACTGAGGGCACAGAACGTACTCTGGGTGGGGGACTTCAACATCTATCACCAAGAATGGCTTGGTAGTGCCTTTACGAATCAAGCCCTAAAGAACATAGCTATCAGGCTGGGCCTGTAGCAGGGGGTGAGAGAATTAAGAGGGAAATAGCACTTGTTCTTGTCCTCACCAATCTGTCACAAATGTATCTGTCCATGACAGTATTGGTAGGGGAGATCACTGCACTGTCTTTTTAAAGACAAAGTTCCGTCTTCACACTGAGGACACCCTCCATTGTGTTATGTGGCATTCCCCAAGCGTCAAAAGGGATAGATCTTGCAGCTCAAAACTGGGCATTCATGATACACTGTGGAACATCAGCAGCAGCAAAACTGCATTCCGCTGCAGTCTGTAACCACATAACCTTTATGTCCCTCACTCTACCATTACTATCAAACCAGGGATCAACCCTGGTTTAATGATAAGCGTAGAAAATCAGCACCAGGCATACCTAAAAATGAGTTGCCATCTTGGAAAAGTTACTATGTGGGACCACATGCATAATAAACAGCGTAAGCTGCCACGCCCCTAGCCAAGCTGTTCCAGTACAGCTACAACACTGGCATGTACCTGTTATGTGGAAAATTGCCCAGGAAATTGTCCTGTACACAAAAAAAAGGACAAATCCAACCCGGCCAATTACTACCCCATCAGTCTACTCTCCATCATCAATGAAGTAATGGAAGGGGTCATCAACAGTGCTATCAAGTAACACTTACTTAGCAATAACCTGCTCACTGACCCCCAGTTTGGGGTTCCGCCTCAGTTCCTGACCTCATTACAGCCTTGGTTCAAACATGGACAAAAGAGCTGAACTCCCGAGGTAAGGTGAGAGTGACTGTCCTTGACATCAAGGCAGCATTTGACTGAATGTGGCATCAAGGAGTCCTAGCAAAGCTGGAGTCAATGGGAATCGGGGGAAAACTCTCTGCTGCTTGAAGTCATACCTAGCACAAAGGAAGATGGTTGTGGTTGTTGGAAGTCAGTCACCTCAGCTCCAGGGCATCACTGCAGGAATTCCTCAGGGTAGTGTCCTACGCCCAACCATCTTCAGCTGCTTCATCAATGACCTTCCTTCCATCATAAGGTCAGAAGTGGGGATGTTCACTGATGATTCACAATGTTCAGCACCATTCGCATCTCCTCAGATACTGAAGCAGCCCATGTCCAAATGCAGCAAGACCTGGACAATATCCAGGCTTGAGAGAAGTGACAAGTAACATTCGCGCCACACAAGGGTCAGGCAATGACCATCTCCAACAAGAGAGAATCCAACCATTGCCCCTTGATGCTCAATGGCATTACCATTATTGAATCTCCCACTATCTACATCCAGGGGGTTACCACTGACCAGAAACTGAACAGGACTAGCCATATAAATACTGTGGCTACAAGAGCAGCTCAAAGGCTAGGAATCCTGCAACAAGTAACTCACCTCCTGACTCCCCAAAGCCTGTCCACCATCTACAAGGCACAAGTCAGAATTGTGATGGAATACTCCCCACTTGCCTGGATGAGTGCAGCTCCCACAACACTCAAGAGGCTGAACACCATCCAGGACAAAGCAGCTCGCTTGACTGGCACATCCACAAACATTCACTCCCTCCACCACCGATGCACAGTAGCAGCAGTATGTACCATTTACAAGACGCACTGCTGGAATTCACCAAGGCTCCTTAAGACAGCAGCTTCCAAACCCACAACCACTACCACCTAGAAGGACAGGGCCATTAGATAGATGGGAACACCACCACCTGGAGGTTCCCCTCAAGTCACTCACCATCCTGACTTGGAAATATATCGCAGTTCCTTCACTGTTGCTGGGTCAAGATCCTGGAACTCCCTTCCTAACAGCACTTCCTACACCACATGGACTGCAGTGGTTCAAGAAGGCAACTCACCACCACCTTCTCAAGGGCAACTAGGGATGGGCAATAAATGCTGGCCCAGCCAGCAAAGCCCACATCCCGTGAATAAATAAAAAAACCCAGCATGTTTTAGTTATAGCTAAGTGATCCCACAATCAGATCAAAGCTCTGCACTACTGCCACATCCAGTCGTGAGTAGTGGTAGACAATTAAACATCTAACTGGAGGAGCATCTCCAATGATGGACTCAAAAGCCCAGTAGGTGAGTGAAAGAGAAAAAGCTGACACATTTGCAACTATTTGCAGCTGAACTGCTGCATGATGATCCACTTTGGCCTCCTAGGAGATTCCCACGACCACCAGTATCAGTCTAAAGTTAATTCAATTTACAACACAATATCAAGAAATGGCTTAAACACACTGGATCCAGCAAAACTATGGGCACTGGCAACATACTGACTATAGCACTGAAGACACGTGCTCCTGAACTAGCCATGCCTCTAGTCAAGCTGGTCCAGTACAGCTACAACACTGGTATCTTACCAAACAAAGCAGAAAATTGTCCTGTCCTCTAAAAGCAGGATAAACCCAATCTGGCCAATTACCAGCAATTATCACCCAGTCTACGCCCGTTATCAGAAAACTAATGAAAGGTGTCGTTGACAGTGCGATCAAAGAGTACTTATCCACCAATAACCTGCTCACTGATGCCCAGTTGGGTTCTGACAGGATCTCTTGGTTCCTGACCTCATTACAGCCTTGGTTCAGACATTGAAAAAGAGCTGAATTCAAGAGGTGAGGCAAGGGCGACTGCCCTTGAAATTAAAGCATCATTTGACCGTGTGTGTCATCAAAGGGCTCTAGCAAAACTGAAATCAATGGGAATCAGAAGGAAAACTGGCTGAAATCATATGTAGTGCAAAGGAAGGTGGTTGTGGTTGTTGTAGGCCACTCAGCATTGTCCCAGGGGTCTTCTGGGGCTTGTCCTAGCCCAACCATTTTCAATAGCCTTCCCTCCAAAAGGTCAGAAGTAGGTATGTTCACCAATGATTGCGCATTGTTCAGTATCATTCGCAACTTCACAGATAATGAAGCTGTATGTGCCCACATGCAGCAAGACCTGGACAACATTCAGGCTTGTGCTTGCAATGGCAAGCAACATTTGCACCAAGTGCCAGGTAATGACCGTTTCATACAAGATAGAATCTAGCCATCTCTCCTCGACATTCAACAGTATTACCATCACTGAATCTACCATCATCAGAATCCTGGTGTCACCAATGACCAGGAACTTAACTTCATCAGCCACATAAATGCTGTAGTTATAACAGGAGGTCAGAGGATTGACATTCTGCTACGAGTAACCCCTTCCTGACACACCAAAGCCTTTCCGCCTTCTACAAGGCACAAATGCAGAGTGCGATAGAATACTCTCCCTTTGCCTGGATGAGTCCAGTTCCAACACTACTCAAGAAGTTTGACATCATCTGGGACAAAGCAGCCCACTTGATTAGCACCCCATTCACTACTGGCACACCGTGGTTGCCGTGTGTAGTGTCTACAAGGTGCATTGCATCAATTTGCCAAGGTTTCTCCAACACCAAACCTGCGACCTCTACTGCCTAGAGGAACAAGGGCTGCACCTGCATGGAAACATCACCACCTGCGAGTTCCCCTCCAAGTCACACACAATCCTGACTTGTAAATATAGAGGTGTTTTTTCATTGTCGTTGGAACTCCCTTCCTATCAGTACCTACGTGGACTGTAGCAGTTCAAGGCAGCGGCTCACCACTACCTTCTCAAGGGCAATTAGAGATGGGCAATAAATTCTGGCCTTGCCAGTGATGCCCATATCCCATGGACGAAAAGACAGAAATCTAAATTTCAAAAACTGTTTTTCTTTTGAATAAGCCTATTGGCCAATGGTGATCACATTTGATCTTTCCAACTGATTAGGCAAGAACAAGCTTTCAAAATTTAGTGTTACTTTTAAACCATCTCACTTGTTGAAAATAAACTTGATTGCTCTACTCAGGTCATTTCTAGGAATTTTTTTTGTTGCAGCTGATCACATGACCAAATTAGTTGCTCTATGCCTGACCGATGGGACTCTCCGCCGATACTGGTCAAGGCATGGGTGTGGAACGGATTCAGCAGTTTTGATTGCTATTAAACAAAGAACTGTGCCTGCGTCAATTATTGCTCATTGTTTTTTCAACACAAACTAATCCAGAGAGAACAGTGTGACTGAAAATTCTTGACAGTCATTGGTCTGTGGTAATTGCCAATCATTAGTTCTGGTAACTCTATGCTATAGAATTATCAAAATGAGACATTATCACAGGGCAGATTCATCTGATTTTTTTTGGTGCCAAAAATTCCCTTTCAAATATATTTACTAGACACAGAGGGTGTAGGCATTATAACATTTAAAGTTGTAGGTTGCACTATGGACAACTAATTAAAAAATGCAGACACACAGGTTCGTAATCAGCCACATGTGGCTAGTGGCTACTGCATTGGACAATATTGATTTAGTTGATCTACTATGATTTTGTACAGAAAGTCTTCGAGCAAGTGTATTCTTTAGTTGAAAGAGGATGAGATGCTGGGAAGCAAAGGTATGTGGATATAATTTTATTTTTAAATCATTCATGGATGTGGGCGTCACTGGCTAGGCTAGCATTTATTTCCCATCCCTAATTGCCCTTGTTCAGAGATTTAAGAGTGAACCATATTACTGTGGTTGGTCTGGAGTCACATGTAGATTTCCAGGCAGATTTCCTGTTTTTTTAATAACAATCAACAATTAGACTTAATTCCAGATTTTTATTGAATTCAAATTCCACCATCTTTTATTTGATTTGATTTTGATTTGAGCCCAGGTCCCCAGAGAATTACCCTGGGTCTCTGGATTACTAGTCCAGCGACAATACCACTACGCCATCGCCTCCCCCAAATTTGGCCTGGTCATTCATTGTATACTGAAGTAGCTAAATGTCTAATAATTCACTAAACAGAGAGGTGCATTAGTTGAAGAAAGCATTTCTCTGAAGTTCAACTGAGTGTGGAGGTGCAAAACCAAGACACTATACTGCCACCAGTAGTGGGAGGGTGTAAATGCAGTGTGGGAAATCTATTATTAATATGGACATAAAAATTTATAGTGGAAGTTACGTAGTGTAAAATTATTACTTCATTATAGTTAGTCAAATCCCAATTTGTACTTACAACCCAGTTTATATTCATATTAAATATTTTAAAAATTGCTGATAAGAAATGACAGGGGAAGTCAACTAGTTCTAAAACACTATCTTAGAAACTACGTCCATTGTAATATTGCACCTGTTGCTCATTACTGTAAGTCTTCTTACCCAAATTTATAATAATTGCATTCCAAACGAGAGACGAAATGGGAGAACAATCATGTGGATCAACAGAAATAAAAGATATGGCCAGGTGACAACTTAGGTACATTTGTACTTTGCTGCTACTTTTAGCAAAAAAGTGCTGTTAACCACAAGCCTGGTGGAAACAATGCTTTATCTCTTCCATCGTTAGCAGAGAATAAAGTAGCAACACTCAGCATGCATCTTATATTTATTACACTATTAACAGAGTGACCAGAATAGGACGGTCACACGCACACATTGTGGGAACTGCTGTGTCCCTTACAAGGGACGACACAACCATGAGCACACCTGTAGAAAATAATTAAGTCTTGACCAGTAAGCTTTATGATTGAAGGGCAACATGCCAGTACTCCACTTATGTTATGGGCCAGTATCAGAGGGACCAAAGATACCCCCTACAGGTAAATTTGTTTCCCTCACTTCACATCAACAGCAGTACTTCCATGTAAAGTCCACTTCTTAATCTTGCTCCAAAAAAAAAAGTGGCAATAAAATGTAAAACTTTTCAATTACTATGGATTAAAATAAGTTAGCTACTCCAACAACTTTTCTGAAAAGAACTTGGACAGAAAGCAGGAGCCTTCTGACCATCAGAGTGCATGTGAATAGCTCCGCCTTTTATGCCACTCCATTGTAAAGGTGTCAGTCACTGGATAAAGAAGATAAACTGTTTTCTACCAGTCAACACATCTACAATCACCAAACAACAAAACAGTGATGACATGACTACCATATTAGTATGGAACTATTAATTGCTGACCTCGAGCCAAAGGAGGTCAGCAGAATATGGGGTTAGCTTCAGCAATACAGAGTTTAGCCTTGAGGTGCAGTTGAAAGGAATTCCTATCCCTGAAATAAATACTAAGAGGAGCATGTTTCTTGCCAGAGTTTGGCATTAGTGGGAGTTCAAATTAAGACTATCGACATTTGTTTAAGAAAACATAAGGGGATAGCAGTGTAAAAAATCTGAGATGTGTGTGGAGTGTGCTTTGGGCCATCATGGATCCTCTGTGTCCAACAACAGCAACAGGTAGGGTTTGGTTATCTTACTGGACTTGTAATCCAGAGGCCTGGACTGATGAAAGAGACACATGAGCTCAAACACTAGCACGACAGCTGGGGAGTTTCCCATGAATAAAAAAAACCTTAACTTACATTTATATAGTGCTCTTACTATAGCCAAAAGTTTGGTCAAAGAAGTAGATTTTAAGGAGCATCTTAAAGGAAGAAAAAGGAAAAGAGGCAAAGAGTTTTAGGCAAACAATTCCAGAGCTTGGAGCCCAGACAGCTGCTGGCACACAGTAGTGACTATTGATAGGACGAAGGAAGGTGGGGATGTTGAAGACACTAGAAATGGAGGAACATAGACATCTGAAGATTGTAGGGCTAGAGGAGATCACAGAAATGAGAGGGCTGAGGTGATGGAGGGATTTCAAAGCAAGGATGAGAATTTAAAAAATAGAGTCATTGCTTAAACAGAAGCCAGTGTAG
Organism: Cetorhinus maximus; assembly: GCF_964194155.1. Taxonomy (NCBI): domain Eukaryota; kingdom Metazoa; phylum Chordata; class Chondrichthyes; order Lamniformes; family Cetorhinidae; genus Cetorhinus; species Cetorhinus maximus. The sequence goes on from NC_135890.1 coordinate 96,321,977, forward strand.
GTCAGCGAGCACAAGTCTGCACATTTACACTAAATATTAGAGAAGAGATTTTGAGTAAAGGATACTGGTGTTCCAAGATAAAATGCCATGCTTGGTTTTTGGATTGTACTCTCTAGAATGTGGTCACCCAAGAAATTGTGGGGAAAAAAAAACAAACATTCAGGACACAGGGATAATGGAGAAAGGGAAGTGTGGTTATAAGCAATTACAGATGCAGCAGAGGGGACGGGCACGGGTACAGCTCACACGTGCAAAGAACCCTGGTAGCTTGTGGCGTCCTATATATTTACACATACAGGGAGTCGATAGATGCAAGGTGCACATTGGCAGTAATTCAGAGGAGAACATTGTGGCACCATAGAACAAAAAGACCCGATGGGTGTGAGGCAGGTCGACAACAAAGGAAAGGGTTCACATTCTTGGGGCACTGAAGAAACTTATGGAAAAAGTGAGAACTATACCAAAGGAACATTCTTCACCTAAATTATAACAGCACCAACATCCTTGCAGAGGGGGTAGGGGGAGGGACATGTATTCAAAACTAACATGGCAGGAAATGGGTAAAGTCTAGGAATGGGACCTCAGAGGGAGAGCAGGATTAATAAAACAGTTGAAATAGACAAAAGTTTTAGCTGAAACAAATATTGAGAAAATATCAGAGGAGAACGGGAAAGACACATTATTAAAAAATTAAATGAGAAAAGCAGGAAAGAATTAAGGGTCAACGTTCCATAAAGCACTCCATGACTGAGTGGTACCATGTGAACACACAAAGTGCTCACAGCAAAATTGGAGCTATAGAATTATAAACAGGACACTAGAGAGATAACGATATTATAACCTCCCAGAAACTTGGTCTGAATAGACTGGAAACTTAATACTTTTGGTTGCAACATTTTCAGGAGAGATAGGGAGGGGGAAAGAATGGAGTGGGTGACTGTTAGTAAAAGGGATCTGTCATAGTGCTCAAGTTTAAGGATTAAGTTGTTTCCATTCAAACACCCTTTTCTTTGATTGTTTTTAGTCCTTTTCTATTCTTAAGGAGGCTAGAAAATGTATTTGTTGTTGTTGCAAGAAAGAAGAATGGAAATAGTATAAATTTACCATGTGCAGCACAGGCCAATGAGCAGAGCCAAAGAGACGGGGGTCGGTTGCGGGGAGTGGGCATGATCTGCAGGCACTTGAGACAATATGTGAGAACAGAACAATACTACTGAGCGATTTTAATTAACCACAACTAGAATGGAATAAAGGTGATGCAGGCAGTCAAATAGGGAATACTTTTTAAGAATGCATCCAGGACTGCTTTCAGAACAGTAGGTTTTTAGTCCAACAAAAAATCATTACTTGTTTTGACGTTGGGATATAAAATGAGGCAAATGACTGATGTGAATGTAGACGAACAATTTAGCAATAGCAACCACAATATACTTAGGCTAATTGCAAGAATAGCAAAGTATTACAAGCAATCAAACAGAAGGCTGCTGGACAAGAAAATGGCATTGGACCAGAAAATGACAAAGTTCAGTTTGATAAAAGGGGGATCTAGACCACAAGTAGGCAACTAGGTCAATGCATCATAAATGGAAAATCCTCAAATGCAAGGTGGGCAGAAAACAAAATGAATACTATCCAAGATACAGGGAGCAAAGCTTTCGATGACCTCAAGTTTATAGAGCATAGAATTTGGGAGACAAGCCAAAAATGCAATGGAATGGCCGAGTCTAGAGGGAATAATTGGTGATGCTAGCTGTGAGCAAAGGGATTTGTTCTGAAAATTCAATGCAAATAAATTACCAGGCATTGATGGCAAGCAAATTAAAAGCCAGATAGCAGAGGCTATGTTCATTTTTTTTTCCAATTCTTCTTAAATACATAATTGCACTGTGGGATTGGAGATTAGCTGAAGTGACACCCTTGTTCACAAAAACAGGAAAAGACAAACTGCAATTTCACTAGTGGGCAAACTCTTAGAATCAATAATTTAAGACCAGGACCCCCAACTCCCTCCCAGGTACCACCACCCTCCAATTGCTAGGTTCCACCCTTCCGTCTCCTTATCTGAAATGTTGCTTTCGATTCCCTCCTAACCATCTAGTTTCTCTCTCACCACGTATATTCCATCAGTTCCAGGATGGTTTCTCGCATCTGGGGTGGAATCTTATTGAGGTGTTGGGGTCTCGTCTGCCAGCTGTAGAGCTGGCAATAGACTCGAGTTGCCTCATTTCTGGAAGGCCCACCAAACAGGCAGTGGCGAGACCAGTGGTGGGCCTTTCCCTGCAATCAAGACCCCAGAGGTGCAAGTCATGCCTACCGAGAGCTGCCTGCATATCAGAAGCTGGCAGCTCGTGTTCAGCAGCACCACTGGGGATGCCATGGCTGCTGCCAGTAGGACAGGCACTGGAGTCCCAGGGTCATGGAGCAACCTGTACATGACAGGGTAGTGTTTTGCAGAGTGGTGGTCATGGAGAGAGGGGTGCAGGGGGTTCTGCAGCAATGGCAGGGGTTGGCTCTCAGCAGGTCCCGGCTCTCAGCAGGTCCCCCTTGGAGGTGACAAGCTGGTCACACGGTTTTAGCTGCCGTGCATGCCATATGATGACAGGCCCGTCCAAATATAGAGAGAGGGAGAGAGCGACAGAGGGGGAGAGAGAAGACACAAGGAGGAAGACCAATGAAGAGAAAAAGAATCAGAGCTAAATAGATAACACCACAAGGAGAAAAGTGGAAGAGGTCTATAGAAAGAGAAAAGAGTGCAATAAAATTGAAAATAAAAAAAGGTTAGTTTAGGATAAGGTAGCACAAAAGGAGGAAAAATTACATTTTTTATTTTCCACTTTGGACTATAATATAGTTGATCTACTGAAGTTCAAAGTGATAACCCACAGCTGAACCTTAATCAGCTGTTCTACACCAAAACACTTCAAAAAGGAAGTGTAAACCAAACCAGAAAATTATTTGGGGATTTATTGGGCTCAATGGCTCAAGAAACTTTGGGGTGAATCTTCCCCCTTAAAAGTGAGTGGGTTTGGCTTGGATGGGATGTTAAAAACTTTAAAAATATCAAAGCCCAACACACCTACTTCCAGGTTTAACAGAAGAGAGACAAAAGTGCAAGGATATGGGTTAGTTTTTTATATATTATAATAGGCCTGGCAGCTGAAGGGAGCTGAGGACAGTATCATGGGGAAGGTAAGTGCCTTTACTATACTACCTGTGGGCCAGGGGAAGCTGGGGTGCTGGTCTTCGCCCTTACCATCTGCCACACTCCCAGTACCAGCTGCAAGCTCCCTTTCTGGGGCTGTGGCCTGCTCCCTGTGGGACTAGAAACCAAGTTCAATCAGGCTGATTAATGGGAGGGGATCAGGTCAAAAATAAATACCCACACCGTGGAGTCAAAACTCCACAGCATGCACCCATCCGAAACTCCATTCCCCTCCTGATTACTCGACACGCCCCTACCAAGATTGGAACCATCAGTACGGAGGGATTACAACAGCTTCAGCATTTTCTCTCAGTTAGGTTTAAAAGTTAGATATATTATTGACTGTGTCTAGCATAAATTCCCTCTATCATGATCTGACAATGTGGCGCTGGTTCAATAATGTGGCTTAACTCCAACATCAGCAGGGCCTTTTCTACAGTTGCCGTCCTGTTGCCTCTCTGAATAACACAACTAATTTAGTCAATTTATGTTCAATTTGGGCAGTTTTAAGAACATAAGTAGGAGGAGCAGAGAAGGCCATTTGGCCCCTCAAGTCTGCTGTAATGTTCAATAAGATCTGATCTGATGTGGCGTTAACTCCACTTTCCTGCCTGTCCCTCATAACCCTCAGCTCTCTTGTAGATCAAAAAATCTGTCTAACTTAACCTTGAGCAGCTCCACTGCTCTCTGGTGTAGAGAATTCTGAACATCAACAACCTCAGAAGAAATTTCTCCTCATCTCCCCCTTATTTTGAAACTGTACCTTCATTTCTAGATTCCCTCGGGGTGGGGGGGGGGGGGAATTATCCTCTCAAGCATCTACTTCTGTCAAGCCCTCGCAGAATCTTTTATGTTTCAATAAGATCACATCTCATCCTTATGAACGCCAGTGAATATAGGCCCAACATGCTCAACCTTTCCTCATGATACAACCCCTTCATCCTATGAGGAAAAGTTGAGCAGGTTGGGCCTATACTCATTGGGAGTTCAGTTTTTATTTGGCAGACCCACATTACAAATTGAATTGAAATTACTCAAGCTCTTTTTCACCCCCTCCTCTATTCCTGAAGACAGTAACACTCCACTGGGATACGGTTTCACAGGTGCTTGCCAATTTTCCTCAAGCTGGAGTCAAGTGGCAATTATTCGTGTGAACTGAGATAGAAGTGTGTTAGGCGATTCAATTCTGGGGAATATTGCAGTCAATTCAAACCAATCTTCAGCTAGCATCTATCCACACATATACATTTCCAGCAATGATTACTAGATACAGGAGTGGAAAACTTGGTGGATGTTCCCTTCCTTAATCCAGAAGCACTGAGGTGGATTGTAATCTCCTTCGCCTTCCTAACTGAGGTTAGCAGCTATCAAATCGGAGATGTTCCTGGCCTGGGTCTCTCAGCTATTAGTTTGATTAACTTGCTCAGGCATCAAGACAGCCAACATAAAAAGTCTTATGTTACTTTACATTGGGTCTTACGGCAATCAGGGAAAAAACATCATCCTATCCATGGATGACTTCCACATCCAAGTCCATGTTCAGGAACTATCCACCCCCTAGTGATTTAACAAGAAAATAGATTTTAAAAACTTAACCACTCAGATTGGTGGTTATCATGTTCAATTTGACATTGGTAGGTATACATGATAATTGTATGAGTGTGCTAATCTTAGTCCTTGGCCATTTTCAGAATTTCCCTCTTCACCAATGCCACTATATTAAAATTGAATGTGTCAAAATGTAACTGTTCCAATAGCTGACAGTTACTTAATTATGGTGTGCTAAATATTGAATTAAATCCTCAGGCCTCTTACATGATTGCCTAGTGGTCTGAGCTTGGTGAGCTCATATATGTGAACATCAAACATTATAGGGAGGGTGGCTTTATATCATAGGGGTTAAGGAAGGCTTCCATTCTTGAGTTGCTACTAACACTCCAGAAATTCAAAGAGCCAGAAATGCCTCCTTTTATTAATAGGCAGATGCTAAAATAAAAATCATGTTGGGGTCAGGGAGGTCTTGGTGACTAATGGGACAATTTGGCAGACAGGCAAAATGGTAGCCTGGTGATCCAGGTCAGGAATGCATTTCATGAAGAAAACTTGTGGCATTATGGGTCAGAGACATAGAGTTTATAATGACTTAAGACACTGAAAAACTAGGTAGGCAAATACCAATTTAGAAATTGGAGGTGCTTGCCAGGCTGATACAAAACTGACTTTGCATGTGGTCTGGATTGTTGTCAGATTGCTTCCGTTGCTGTGGAGACGATGCTAAATATTGAGATCCTATTGTTTGAATTTTTTTTAAACGGAGCAGCATTTCCTTCTCCCACACAGAGGATCAGTTCCTTAGATACAATTTGAGAAAGGGGGCTATAAAAGCAAGGTCATTTATTATCTGTAGGTTGTCATCTAAGGGGATGAACTTCCTCCAAGACTGTCTTACTCGCTTCAGCAGAAGAGCTGCAGAGACCAAAAAAATTGCTTAGATGTTGTTTAGACCATTTTGCCAAGGGTTTCTGCAGCTATTATGCTGAATTACAGCAGAAGTGTCAGAAAGGCCCTTTCCAGATGCAAAGATGTGAATTAAGATCATGAACAATTGTTCAGATAACTGTACAAGTTTGTTGTGTTTGCAGGGACACAAAAGAACCCTACATTGTTCCAGCAAAACATTGGCTACATTGCTGGATCCTTAAGGTCCATGTGTAATAAAAGATAAGCACCTGTGCAACACCCTGACAAATGTGTGCCTCAGCTTCTTCAATCCACATCTCATTATTAGATATGAGTTGTTGCATCAATGGTATCACAGTGTAGACTTTGTTTTGGATATGATGCTTACCTGCTCTGGAATATGAGGTCACCCTGGTTAACACCATTACATCAGGGACTGGTACAGAAAGGTGGGGGCATGGGTGGGATAGGGTGGGTGGAGGACACAGCACCTTATCTATACAGAATTGGACTGGTGAGTCAAATCAATAAAGTGACATGGTAGGATCAGTCTTTGGAAGCACTATTCACATACATTCTGAAGGTTAGATGCTGCAACAATCCTTTTTCCTTAGTTTACATAATGTTGAGCTAGCTTTCTAGTATGGGTAGGGTAGGAACTATAGTACCATGCATGGCGGCTGTAAATACATGTTTTTAAACAGTCACTTTAAATAATGATTCTCTAACATTATCAATTTTAAATAAGAAAGCAGAGTTAACCTGTAGCTGTCAAGCTTGTACTACAGCGTTATTACTAAAACAAACTAAAATATTTGATATATGATATAATGTAAAGCTACTCGCAATAATAGTTCAAGGTAGTAAGAAAAAAGTATCATAACAGCTATTACCTTGATCCATTGCTGATAAGAACACTCTCCCTTATTGTTAACGTGCAGTAATACCAGACCAACAGGAAATTAAAGATTTCGTCAATTACCCTGGTAACAAAGACAAAAAATAAAATTTATGACAAAAAGAGTAACTGAACCAAGATGGAGTTCACAGTAGTAGAGTTCCTTACTGATTTCAAAGCCTGTACAATTAAAAGGTGTATTTTTATTTAAAGAAAATGAACAATTTTATGGTCTGTACAAGCACAGGTAGTTGTCGATATCTATTTCTGTCTTCCATGCAGCAACCTTACCCTATTACCATTGGAGTACATGGTACACAACTGGATTAGCTTTGTGCGCAATGGGACCAATTGTCCCTCTAATTTTTTTTAGTGCATGAGCAATTTCCTTCAAGTGTGTGGTCCTTTTAAATTTTTGGGCAACTTCATGTGTGGTAATTTAAAAGGTGCTAATTTGTGCATAGCCTGCGTGGGGACCTTTGGGTTATTGTGCAGAGGGAATCCTAAATAACAACTTATATTTATATAGCGCCTTTAATGTAATAAAACGCCCCATGGTGCTTGATGTGACTATTGAGGACGTATGGGACACTTGCTAGTAATATAAAAATGGTCCATCTGCATGCAACACATATACATTGTGTCATGCTTTCATCTGATTAGCTTAATTTCATATTTATAAATCTCCAAAAGAAAAAAGAAATCACTGCACTTAGTGGCTAAATATTATCAACTAGCAAGTAGTCAGCATAAATAAAATTCACAATTAAATTTTAAAAATAGTATGCAACAGGTTATTAGCAACAGCAACATGTTTAAAAAAGGAGCAATTTTTTAAAAAATCATTTACAGGATGTGTGCTTCACTGGCTAGGCTAGCATTTAGTGCCCATCCCTAATTGCCCTTGAGAGGTGGTGGTGAGCTGCCTTCTTGAACCGCTGCAGTCCCTGAGGTGTAGGTACACCCACAGTGCTGTTAGGGAGAATTTAAAAAAAACTTTCCCCAGTGATCCAATGAATTGCACTCATATCGAACAGTTGGTGCATGACTTGCAATTGCATCATTAAATTTGTCTAATGAATTACTTTATCATCTTTGAAATGTGTCCACAAACATTTTTCTTCAAATGTTGAAAGCTAAGGCTTGACTTTGAATTGTGCTGATGTATTAGTTGGTCTAACTCACTCTTTGCTTGCTTTTGGATCGTGCATGTGCCATTTTTCCTATTTCCTAAAAGGACCCTTTTCAATATTATTTTAGATTTAATTTTTCTGTGAATTTGAACATTTACTTCATTCTATTTCAACTGCAGTATTCAATCACACCTGTGCCATTTTACTTTCAGTTCATTTTACTTCTCGCTTGCTATTTGTAGTTTGTCCTCCAACTCAAATATTCCTTAAAACAAGAAAAACAATGTAGCTTCTTTGTTTAATGTCCTGTCATGACCTTGATGACCTTGTTTTAGTCCTGCATATCAAATGCAATTACACTGCAAAACACCAGGAGATGTCATGTTGATACTCAGACTTTACAGTCAGTGACGTAATACCAAAAAAAGTAAGAATTTACCATAGTACTCAGACACCAAATGCTATTTAATGCAAAAAATCATAGAATGAGAAAAAAAAAGTAGTTGGCACAATGTCAGGTTCATAATGCAGTGAAAAACCATGCTGAGTACAGCAAGTACAGGAAAGAACCAAAAAAAACAAAAAGGGGCAAAAAATTGTATGAAAATTAGTGGGAAGCATAAAAGGGAATCAGAAGCCTTTATAAATCTATGTGTTTACAAAAAGTAGAAGGGTAGGGCCAACACAGGATCAAAAAGGAGAACTTCTTGTGGAGGTCGAGGGCATGGCTGAGGTACTAAATGAGTACTTTGTATCTGTCTCAAGAAATGTATGCTGTCAATGTTACAGTAAGGGGGAGGGTAGTAGAGAAATTAGATAGGATAAAAAAAGTAGGTGCACTAAAAAAATTGCAGCGCTCAATGCAGAAAAGTCACCTGGTTTGGATGGGGTGCAACCAAAGTTGGTGAGGGAAATAAGGGTGGAAATTACACAGACTCTGGCCACAACCTTTCTTAGGCATGGGATTAGAGGGTTGCAAATGTTGCAGTCTTGTTTGAAAAGGAGAGAAAGATAAACTCAGGGAAAAACCTGAAGGGGCATGGGAAAAATGCAGGGTATTTAGCCTAATTGTATAGCTCTTTCACAGAGCCAGGAGGGGCATATGGTCTCTTTCTGTGCTGTATCATTCTACTGTACTACAAAATAGAATTTATCTATTCTCATGTCCAAATGTGTTCTCCTCTTCAGGAGTTTTTTTTCCCCAAGTACATCTTCACTGGGATGTGGCATTAGAGGCCTGATCTGTTCTTATCCACCAGAAAGGAGCAAAAACTAGACTAGTAATCACCACAAGCTTATTCTGTGCATCAGACAGCGTCTGGCGCTGCATGGTGAAAGGTGCTTGGTTTTCTCAATTGGCAAGGGGAGATGATGGTTTGGTGGTGAGGGGGGGGCGGGGGAGAGACGCAATTGGAAAGCAATCATTTGCTTAACAGTTTTCAACTGTCTCAGGCTCTAAAGACTGAGCTACTCTTTCTGGGCTGCAGTTCAAAGAGCAATAGTACCCCTCTGGTTCCTTGAAGTTGCAAACCTTTATGAATGAACTCAACAATTAGATGCATTCATGCCTGTTTGTGTATATTTTTGGCGCGCAGCACAGCCAAGCCCGAATCCCATTAACACCTCACATCCATGCACGCATTTCCCTATGCAGTCGGAATAACAGCCGTCCTTTCTGTTGCCAGAACACTGAGACCAATTTTAGTCTGCCCACTGGTATCCTGGATCACATCAGCTAGCACAGCACAGCTCTGTATAGCTCAGTACAGTAAACAAGGCTTTTTACACTAAGTCATCCAGATAAATCATGCCACTTTAAGAAGCATTTAAACATAATTTTCAACCCAGGACAGGCAGTAAACGGATGGCTGCAAATTGACTGCCCATTAAATGCCATGCCAAATTTTCCTTCCCATTGACTTAAATGCAAAGGAAAAATTGTGCAGCGTGTATAACACGCTATTGATCTTTCACTGACAGTTTTCTACCCCTGTCAAAATTTACTATTAGCTCTGAGAAGTTTAAATTACAGCTGAATTATTTAATCATCAAAACTCATGCATTGAGAAATATGGACTCAGAACAAATCAGTTATTTTGGACACTGCCCAGAGGGCTGTTCTGTATAAACACTGCCCCTTCCTTTTATCAAGTTACTTATATAATTAGGAAAACATTTACATAGAAAACGATACAACAGAATAATTTCCCTGTAACAGATTCGATTTTATACATAAAAGCAAAAGCATACAATAAAAACTGTCACAGAAATAGAAATGCTCAATGTAAAATCTACACTGTGCTGCTGTGGATTGAGTTGAAACCATGTCACTTCAATGCAGGAGCTTTAGCTAAAATCTATTCCAGACTGTTGCAATGCAATTTTTCTCTGTCTGGCAGTTTCAAGGGTCGTGAATAGAATAAATTTGAAGAGTCATAATATGGTTCTTTATGGACATCAGGTCATAGTGTCGTTTGTTGCCAATTGTAACTAAACCAGGAGGTCCCACCAAAAATGGCCAGGATGCCATAAGAATGCAAATAAAACTCAACTGTGCAATTTAGGATTCTCCTTTGCAGTTGGAGATAAAGCACATTGTTGGGGCATATGAAAGGGAGAAATATGAAAGGCAGAAAGCTGACACTGGGTCCAAATTAACATTTTCCCAGTACTATCAATCTTTGGTTCTACCTAGTTGTATAAATGACTTCCTGGTTGTGTAAAAGCAAAAGGGAAATATTTATACAGAACAGCCTGCTTGGCAATGTCCAACATGACTGAACTGTTTCAAACCCAATTTTTAGTACCACATGAACTTTGGCGTTTCAATAATTCAGTTTTAATTTAAATGTAATATTGCAATTATCCTTCCAATTGAAGGTTAGATTAAAAAAAAAACCTTTACCTATTCAGCAGAAACATGCAAGATATCGCACCAAGTAACAAGATGATGGTCAGATAAAGTTTGAATTTTTCATATTCATCTTTATAAGCAAACCTGTGAAAACATTATTGGAAACAAATAGTTAGGCCTTTTCTTACAAATGGAATAGAACAAAACATTTCACATCTTCGCCTTTCAGTTTTAGAATTGTTCTTCAAATCCTAGCTTGCAGACATTCACATGACAGGGCAGACATTCACATGACAAAGCAAACTCAATTAGTATTTCTCAAATATTAATGGTTTCAGATAGATATTGTATTAAATCCAAAAGCAACTATCTAGTGGCAAAAATGAGCATCCATTGAATCAATGAAATCCAATCAGCAGCAGTATCTCAGATCTTTGGAGCACAGGAATAATTGCACGATGTCTTCAGTATTTATTGATTTGCGAATGTTTAAGGAGTATCTGATCTCAAATTTTCACAAGTTCTCATTCATTTAAATCTTTGTACAGTAATAAATCCTGGCTTCGATTTAACTGTAGCCTGCAGTGACCGTCCATGCTTTTATTCAGTATATTTTCGAAATGCATAATGTACATTTTATTCATAAACCATGTGGATAAATACAAAGTATGATGACAAAAAAAGGGGAATGGTGATAGGTTATAGCATTAACACTTGGTGCCATCTGAAAATGATTAGAGTGTTCACTCTACTCCCATTCTTCTCACTTTCCAACGTGAATTGTAGCAAGTAAAGCTAGACTATCCTCCTACAGGAAAGAGGGTACACTGTGCCTCTGAGTGAGTGGGCAACAGGAGGAGCTATCTGGAAGTAACCAATCTTTTCGCAACAGAGGCAAATTTAGAGCAAACTAAAGAATTGTGGCGTTAACTAATATAGAGGAAAACTCAAAAGTAAAAGTTATCCAGCGCAGAAGAAACAAGTATATAGGTGCTTTCCATCCAGGAAGTAGTCATTTTTAAAATGGTAAACTACAAACAGGCATATGTTTAACATTTCTGATAGTTTTGAGTCATCATAAAATTGTAATTGTAGTCATAATAAATTGATATTTTACAATATACATGTGTTAGCAACTATGTGCCAAATTTTGTTGTAGCAGGGCATCTAATGCTCTCTGCTGTTATGAAAACAGAAAATGCTGGAAATACTCACTATATCTGGCTGGAGGTTTCCTCTAATTTTTTTTTTTGGAGTGGGGAGGCGATTTATTTAAGTGTGCCGTGTGGCCTTGCATGTGCGGTAGCTTAAGAGGCTGGCTTGCGCACAACCTGCACAAGGACTTTTGGGTTGCTGCACAGCCTCGAGGTTTACAGATAACATCGTTTCTTTCTCCAAGGATTATGCCAGCCCAGAGTTAACATTTCAGGTCCTTACACCAGAAGTCATCAGGAGTTCTAATGAAAAGCACGACCCAAAACATTAACTCTGTTTTTCTATCCACAGATGTTGTCAGACCTTCTAAATATTTCCAGTATTTTCTGTTTTTATTTCAGATTTCCACCACTGCAATATTTTGCTCTTGTATTGGTGCCTGTTAGACATGCCCTTGTACGTTGGTTTTTAAATTTTTACGTGACAAGTTGGTGAAAGAACGAGCTGATAACATCACAGTGATAGCAACAGGACACCTGGGACCTGAGTGAACTGTGTAAGCAATGCATATCTCCTATCCAATTAGATTAAAAGATTGTGAATTTAACAGCAAAAGGACTGGGAAAGAAGTGTAAATTAAAGCAGGTGAATGCAATGTCAAATCAGGTACAGAATGAGAGATAGAGACAGAAAGGAAATGTAAAAGAAAATAAATTTTACATTTTAAAAGAGTCAACAATTAAAATGAGACTCCACACTTGTAATATATCATTTTCAATGCCAGAGAGGTTCTTTGATGGTAATTAACATCACTTCATTAAAAGGATACTTAAACTGGAACAGTCAAGGCTTAACTTAATGGCGAGTATGTTTTGTATCTACCGTGCAAACACAGTAACTTCTGCCATTCAATGGTGGGCCAGACAATGAGATGTTGTTTTCACGAAGCTAATAAAAAGAACAGTGCAGCTTGGACAGTAAATCTGGATATTCACATTTAACCCGCATCTGCTCTTTAGCTGAAGTTTCTATAGGAATTGTACATAAATAATGTGAGCACCATCAGTTTCACCGTTGTTTTCACAGGTAAAACAGAGCCAACACAGAATGAACTTTATGGAGTGGCATATATAGGGAACAAGATTGGACACTGATGCAGTGAGTGGCAGTGGTGCTAGGGTATAATGCTGTTTTCGCCCATGATGTTATTGCCTGGGGTATCCTCCAGATGGTTGGCTTATGGGTATGTGGAGAATGCTGTTGGTATGTCCACCAGCAAGCCAGGAATGCAGATAAAATTTCAAGCAAATCTCTTCTTCCTCAGTCTCAAAGGGTATAAGATTTTATTCAAATTGCTCAATTGCTACTTTGAATGGCTTTGATTTCCCTGCCATCAGCTCAGTGGAATGTACCAATAGGCTTCAGTTAGGAGAAAACTTCAGAGCCTGACATAATGAAATGTTACAGATGTTACTGCGGGGAGTCCAGGAAATTATGTGCTTAATCCAGTTCAGAAGCATACTAGGCAGCCTTCCGGATGTCACATGGCACCTTTCATCAGGGGGAAAAAAAAGCAAGAGCCTTGGCCATAGTTTTAATTTATGTTCACTGGACTTCTTACAGAATTTTACTAACTAAGTGATGAACAACAGCAAACATGTTGTACTTCCTGTCTCTCAACCAGAACTGGTGCTTGGTACAGAAGGAATGACAAGGGGAAAGGGTTGTAAACATAACTAACGTAAACGGGCAGTATAATTTTAAAAAACCCCAGTAACATAAAGTAACTATTGAAGTGAAAACTAAAGAGTGTTCAATGTGGCTGGTAACTGTGGTGATTCACGAAACATTGATTTGGTACAAATGAAAGGAATTCTTCAGATGACCTAACACTTAAAGGAGTATCATTTAAGCCAAACATACCAAAAGATAGCAGGTTTGATTCCTGGTCTCTGTGCTGAGTAATCTGATTTCATTGGTGAAGTAGTTGGAACACTATAATTGGCCTTAGAATCTCTGGGGTCGTAGGGCACAGGGAAATAGATCAGAGTTCTTACTCATGATCACTATACAGTTAGAAAGTGCAAGTACGCATGTCAGGTAAGAACAGGGCTGGGTTCAACTGTGATGCCTACAACAGTTAAATATTCTGTTGATATACACTAAATTCCCACATGAAGAATGGCTTCTTGGACAAAATGCCAGGGTGTTGCCGGCAGCCATGGAATCATACTCTGGGAGAAGTTAGAACCTTCACGAAAGGGAAGAAAGAAAAATATTTAAAAACTCTTTCTCTCTTTTGCAAAGCTATCAGAGAAGCAAAGTAAGCGATCAAAGGCATTGGAAAACTTGCTGAAATATAGTTATGAAACACAGGCCGAGAAGCAAATTGGTATTACTTAGCCTGCTTGCTGAGAAGCGTTACATTCACATTTCCAAGCACCAGGTTTAAGTATAGCCTGAAAGAAGGAAAAAAAACATTAAAACATGCAGGGTTTAACTGACTTTCAAATATTCTATTTGAATATCAGCATTAACACAGACAGCAAAAATTGGAGCTAAATTTATCTTACATCAAACCCATGATGAAGAAAATATGAATTTACATGTTATGGCAAATGCTGAGCTGCTTAAATCCCAAAGGGAAACTTGAAACAACTGCCACAACTGTTTTGCAATTTGTATAAATTTCAAGATGCGTGCCTTGAATTCAGTTGTAATAAGACCACCGAGCGTTATAGGCTTCTTAGAAAACGAAATTAAACCTTTATTAATAGAAGAAAAGATTTTAAGTACACACACAGATCTACAAATTACTACTATGATAACTTCGGAATCCCCTAGTTAATCTAACTCTCAGTTACACTTTGGTTAAGGCAACAGCAAGACACAGATTTTAAAAGACCCAGGCAAAGAAACATGATACTCTGAACATTCCAATTCAAAGTGAGTTTTCTTTACTTCAGTTCTTTGTAGACAGCAGCTTGAGGTGTTGATGCTGAAGGCTTTTCACACCTGTTAGATCTTAGAATGCCTTCCCTTGTGCACAGCCTGCTCTTCTTTATCCATATTTCCCCCTTGAATGCAAATTTCTATTGTTTCACTATGTCTTTGGATTTTACCTTTCTAATAATAAAAAGTTCTCATAGTACCAATTTTACCAGTAAGGTTTGGGAAAAGTAAACACACTGTTTCTTAACTCCTCCTGGCTTGGTGTAATATTTCACTCCCTCCTTTGAAATCAATCTAGTCTGATTTATTTAAAGATGCAAGTGTTCCCTTGACACCAATGTTTACCTACTTAACATTTCAAACCTAGCTTATCTTGTTACATCAAAGCCTTCAGGCCAGCTGCCTTTAATTCAATTAAGTCACACACCCACCCACAGGCACACACTCCACTATTACTTTACTTTGTAATAAATTCCAATAACATTATGAAAATTATTATATCTTCCTGACATTACACAACTTGGGTAAAAAGAACATAGTCAGACTGAACTTATCAATTAAAATTCCTAGAAAATAATGTACCTTGTGCTAGTGAGATTAATTCTGGAAAGAAACATCTTTGGAAGTAAAACTGAATCCTCTTTATTCATTCCAGTTAGTGACAGTTGGTAAATTAGAATGGATCAGAAATATGGGATTTTTGTGAAATTTCCATTCTAATATAGATTTTGAGAAGTTATCAAAGCATTTTACAAATTATCACAAACTGGATGATGTAATTAAAGTAAAAGCTTATTTTACAACTTCCTCCCATTAGCTTTTTTGAAGGGTGGCTTTGATACCTGCACATTAAAATTGTTTTACGTTACTCTAATGGCTAAAAACACCACATAGTGTGAAAGGAAATCATAAAGAGGGGGATTCAAGTTTAACTGCCGACATATTATAAGTCAACAATTCTCAACTATATGGCGATCGAGTGTTAAAATTATCCTCACTATAGCCAGGCCAGTAAGGAAACAAAGTAATCCTATTTGCAATGACTATTTGGTGATCTTGGTGGAAATTTGTATGTGTGGATACATGTATATGTGCATATTGGTTTGAGAACAGAAATGGACTTGATCATGGTTCTCCTTAGAGGCAAGTCCATGCCAATTGGGGGAGGCGATGGTGTAGTGGTATTGTCGCTGGACTAGTAATCCAGAGACCCAGGATAACGGCAGATGGTGGAATTTGAATTCAATAAAAATTTGGAATTTAAAGTCCAATGGTCTGGCCTACATGTGACTCCAAACCCACAGACCCTAGCAAGCCACTCAGTTATAATAAACCACAAAAAGACACAAAAAAGGAATGAAGCCGGACAGATCACCCGGCGTTGACCTAAGCACCGGAAATGACAATGGTGCCTGTCGACCCTGCAAAGTCCTCTTTACTAACATCTGAGGGCTAGTGCCAAATTGGGAGAGCTGTCTCACAGACTAGTCAAGCAACAGCCTGACAGTCATCCTCATGGAATCATACCTTACAGATAATGTCCCAGACTCCACCATCACCATCATCATCCCAGGGTATGTCCTATCCCACCAGCAGGACAGACCCAGCAGAGCTGGCGGCACAGTGGTATACAGTCGGGAGGGAGTTGCCCTGGGAGTCCTCAACATTAGCTCCGGACCCCATGACGTCTCCTGGCATCAGGTCAAACATGGGTCAGGAAACCTCCTGCTGATTACCACGTGCCATTCTCCCTCAGCTGATGAATCAGTGCTCCTCTATGTTGAACATCACTTGGAGGAAGCACTGAGGGTGGCAAGGGCACAGAATGTACTCTGGGTGGGGGATTTCAATAGCCATCATCAAGCGTAGCTCGGTTGCACCACTACTGACCGAGCTGACCAAGTCCTAAATGACATAGCTGCTAGACTAGGTCTGCAGCAGGTGGTGAGGCGACCAACAAAAGGGAAAAACATACTTGACCTCATCCACACCACCCTGTCTGCCGCGAATGCATCTGTCCATGACAGTATCGGTAGAACTGACCACCGCACAGTCATTGTGGTGACGAAGTCCCGCCTTCAAATTGAGGATACCCTCCATCGTGTTGTGTGGCACTACCACCGTGCTAAATGGGATAGATTTCGAATAGATCTAGCAACTTAAGACTGGGCATCCATGAGGTGCTGTGGGCCGTCAGCATCAGCAGAATTGTACTCGAACACAATCTGTAACTTCATGGCCTGGCATATCCCTCACTCTACCATTACCATGAAGCCAGGGGATCAACTCTGGTTCAATGAAGAGTGCAGGAGGGCATGCCAGGAGCAGCACCAGGCATACCTAAAAATGAGGCGTCAACCCCCTGATGAAGCTTTTAAACAGGATTACTTGCTTGCCAAACAGCAGAAGCAGCAAGTGATAGACAGAGCTAAGCGATCCCACAACCAATGGATCAGATCTAAATTCCACGGTCCTGTGACATCCAGTCGTGAATGGTGGTAGACAATTAAACAACTCACGCAGGAGGTGGCTCCACAAATATCCCCATCCTCAATGATGGAGGAGTCCAGAACAGCAGTGCAAAAGATAAGGCTAAAGCATTCGCAACGATTTTCAGCCAGAAGTGCTGAGTGGATGATTCATCTCGGCCTCCTCCAGAGGTCCCCAGCATCACGGATGCCAGTCTTCAGCCAATTTGATTCACTCCACATGATATCAAGAAACGGCTGAAGGCACTGGATACTGCAAAGGCTATGGACCCTGACAACATTCCAGCAATAGCACTAAAGTCTTGTGCTCCAGAGCTTGCCATGCCCCTAGCCAAGCTGTTCCAGTTCAACTACAACACTGGCATCTACCCGGCTATGTGGAAAATTTCCCAGGTATGTCCTGTACACAAAAAGCAGGACAAATCCAACCCGGCCAATTACCACCCCATCAGTCTACTCTCCATCATCAGTAAAGAAATGGAAGGGGTCATCAACAGTGCTATCAAGCGGGACTTGCTTAGCAATAACCTGCTCACTGATGCCCAGTTTGGGTTCCACCAGGGCCACTCAGCTCCTGACCTCATTACAGCCTTGGTTCAAACATGGACAAAAGAGCTGAACTCCCGAGGTGATGTGAGAGTGATTGCCCTTGACATCAAGGCCGCATTTGACCGAGTGTGGCATCAAGGAGCCCTAACAAAACTGGAGTTAATGGGAATCAGGGGGAAAACTCTCTGCTGGTTGTAGTCATACTAAGCACAAAGGAAGATAGTTGTGGTTGTTGGTCATCTCAGCTTCAGGACATCACTGCAGGAGTTCCTCAGGGTAGTGTCCTACGCCCAACCATCTTCAGCTGCTTCAATGACCTTCCTTCCTTTATAGGGTCAGAAATGGGGATGTTCGCTGATGATTGCACAATGTTCAGCACCATTCACGACTCCTCAGATACTGAAGCAGTCCATGTCCAAATGCAGCAAGACCTGGACAATATCCAGGCTTGGACTGACAATTGGCAAGTAACATTCATGCCACACACGTCAGGCATTGACCATCTCCAACAAGAGAGAATCCAACCATCGCCCCTTGATGTTCAATGGCATTACCATCACCGAATACCCCGCTATCAACATCCTGAGGGTTACCACTGACCAGAAACTGAACAGGACTAGTCATAAAAATACTGCGGCTACAAGAGCAGGTCAGAGGCTAGGAATCCTGCGATGAGTAACTTGCCTCCGGACTCCCCCAAAGCCTGTCCACCATCTACAAGGCACAAGTCAGGGATGTGATGGAATACTCCCCACTTGCCTAGATGAGTGCAGCTCCTACATCACTGAAGAAGCTGGACACCGTCCAGGACTAAGCAGTCCGCTTGATTGGCACATCCACAAACATTCACTCCCTCCATCACTGACGCACAGTAGCAGTGTGTACCATATAGAAAATGCACCGCAGGAATTCTCCAAGGCTCCTTAGACAGCACCTTCCAAACCCACAACCACTACCACCTAGAAGGACAAGGGCAGCAGATAGATGGGAACACCACCACCTAGAAGTTTCCCTCCAAGTCACTCACCATCCTGACTTGGAAATATATCACTGTTCCTTCACTGTCACTGGGTCAAATTCCTGGAACTCCCTTCCTAACAGTACTGTGGGTGTACCTACACCACATGGACTGCAGCTGTTCAAGAAGGCAGCTCACCACTGCCTTCTCAAGGGCAACAAGGAATGGGCAATAAATGCTGGCCGAGCCAGCGAAGCCCATATCCCGTGAATGAATGAATTTTTAAAAAAATTTACTATTCAGGTTTGGACTACTGGAACGATAACCTAGAGTGTTCCTGGTGCGAGAGTTCATATTGTCCTGCACTCTCACTTCCCCCCCCCCATTCAACTCACCTTCCTGGTTCCTGCGCCTGCTAATATTCTTCACTTTTCCCAGGTACCCGTCCCCCATTCCCTTCAAAACTTCATCCCGTCTCAAAAACTAACCCTCCATCCTCTCCAATTATCACCACGTTTCCTATCTCCATTTCGTTATGGTGAAAATGAAAGGCAGAACTTGCATTTATATAGTGCCTTTCATAACCTCAAGACATATTAAAAGTTTACAGCACAGAAAGAAGCCACTTGACCCATTGTGTCTGC
The DNA here is from genome assembly GCF_964194155.1 of Cetorhinus maximus. Taxonomy (NCBI): domain Eukaryota; kingdom Metazoa; phylum Chordata; class Chondrichthyes; order Lamniformes; family Cetorhinidae; genus Cetorhinus; species Cetorhinus maximus. The sequence continues at coordinate 96,341,271 of NC_135890.1, forward strand.
CAGCTGAAAAATCGAGCCATCCAGTCTCATGCCACTTTCCAGCATTTGGTCTGTAGCCCTGCAGGTTACAGCCCTTGAAGTGCATAATCCAGACACCTTTTAAATGGTCTGAGGGTTTCTGCCTCTGCTACCCTGAGTTCCAGAGCCCTACCACTCTCTTGGTGAAAAGAAATTTCCTTACCTCCTCTTGAAGCTTTCTACCAACCACTTTAGATCTATACCCCCTAGTCACTGACCTCTCTGCTAAAGTAAATAGGTCCTTCCCATCCACTCTATCCAGGCCCTTCATAATTTTGTACATCTCAACCAAATCTCCCCTCAGCCTCCTCTGTTCCAAGGAGAACAACCCCAACCTATCTAATCTTTCCTGATAGCTGCAATTTTCCAGTCCTGGCAACATCCTTGTAAATCTCCTCTGTATCCTCTCTAGTGCAATTACCTCCTTTCTGTAATGAGGTGACCAGAACTGCACACTGTGCTCTGCCTAACTAATGATTTATACAGTTCCAACATAACCTCCCTGCTCTTATATTCTGTACCTTGGCTAATAAAGGAAAGCATTCCACAGCTTTCTTAACCACCTTATCACCCTGTCCTGCTACCTTCATGGATCTGTGAACATTCACTCCAAGGTCCCTCACTTCCTCTACATCTCTTAGTATTCTCCCATTAATTGTGTATTCATTTGCCTTGTTTGACCTCCCCAAATGAATCACCTCACACTTCCCCAGGTTTACATTCATTTGTCACTGTTCTGGCCCCCCTGCCCAGTCCATCAATATCCTCCTGCAGTCTAAGCTATCCTCCTTGCTATCAACCACATGGCCAATTTTTGTGTCATTTGCAAACTTCTTATTATTCTCCCTAAATTTACATTCAAATTGTTAATGTATACTACAAAAACCAGGGGACCTGGTACTGAGCCCTGCAGAACCCCACTGGAAACAGCCTTCCAGTCACAAAAACACCCTTCAATTACCCTTTGTTTCCTGCCACCTAGCCAATTTTGTATCCAGCTTGCTACATTCCCCTGGATCCCATAGGCTTTTACTTGTTCACCTAGTCTGCCACGTGGGACCTTGTAAAAGTCTCGCTAAAATCCATGAAGACCACATCTACTACACTATACTCCTTATTATTTCCTCAAAAAATTCAATCAAGTTAGTTAGACACTATCTTCCTTAACAAATCCATGTTGACTATCCTTGATTGATCTGTGCCTCAGTGACAGTTTATCCTGTTTTTCAGAATTGATTCCAATAATTTACCCACTACTGAGGTTAGACTGACTGGCCTGTAATTATTCGGTCTATTCCCTTTATTAACAAAGGTGCAACGTTAGCACTCCTCCAAAAAGGACATCCCAAAGTGCTCCACAGCCAATGTAATACATTTTTTAATGCAGTCACTGTTGTAGGAACATGCAACAACCAATTTGTATACAGTGAGGTTTCACCAACACCACTGATATTAATAATCAGATAATCTACTTTAGTGATGTTGGCTGAGAGATAAATATTAGTCAGAATACCTTTGGAACTCCCTAGTTCTTCTTCATATAGTGTCATGGGGCCTTTTAGGGCAATCAGAATGTAGCTTTTATTGTCTTACCACAGTTCCTCCATCCTAGACTGGTGTCAGCCAAAATTGTGTTCAAATCTCTCAACGGGAACCCAGGGCCTTCTGACAGGGGCAAGAGTACTACCACTGGCACCCAAGGTCCTTCAATGTGTTGCTTCTCAGCTCTGTGCCTATCTCTGCCAAAATATCCTATTCAAATCTCTCCAGTCCAGTGTCCACCCTTCTTACAGGGCCAAAATTGCTTACACCAAAGTCATGAACAATATTCTCTGCAACCGTGGCACATTATTCCTCCTCAATCTTTCTTTTGCATTTGATAGGTTAGTCATGCCATTTTCCACCAATGCATCTGCCTCTGTCACACTATGGGAATGGCTGTGCTTGGTTCCAGTTGTATCTATGTAAAAGCAGCCAGTGAATCTCCATGAATATATTCTCTTCCCTCTCCCTCACCATCATCTTTCCTTTTCCTGGTCCTTTCTTAACTGCAACCTGCTCTTGTTGACATCATCTGCAGGCACAGCATCAGCTTTCACACATGTCCAGATAGTTTCCTGAAAAGGGAATTGAGGTTATCTCAAGCATAACCAGACAATTTAGAACCTTAGCACCCTGTTCAATCCCAAGCTGAGCCTCAAACCCCATATTCTAACCATCACCAAGATGACCTACTTCAACATGCCTATAAATCCATCGGTGGCCATGTCTCACCTCATCTCTGCAGTTACCTCCAGCCCTCTTCATTACTCTCTTAATCTGACTGACTTTTTTATGCATCCACCTTCCTTTCACCCTATTAGCAGTGACAGAGCTATCAGTTCCCCAACTTTATTATTTAGAGGTCTGTCCTTAAATATCTCTGCCTCTCTCCAACTTTTAAAGGACCTTCTCAAAGCCCACTTTTTAACCAAGATTTTGGCCACCTCTTTGAATATTTTCTTCCTTAGCTGGTGGTCCTATTTCCTTCCATATATTCATGAAGTATACTGGGAAGTTTCTTTATGTTAAAGATGTGTAAAGAAAATATAATTTTTTCCAAATATTACTGTGGGATACTGTGAAGCAGGCTTGTGGGGAGTGTGTGTGTGGGAGAGAATGAGAGAGAGAGAGAGAGAGAGAGAGAGAGAGAGAGAGAGAGAGAGAGAGAGAGAGACTAATTTAATTAAACTAAAGACAGTCAAACTGCAAGGTTTAAATCATCAAAGGTGTAAAAGCAGGCATTTTGAAGTGGAGATGAACAAGCTAAGATGGGATACAAGTAAATACAACATGAATAGGCATCTGTATTAGGAGATAAATGAGGGGTTGAATTTTTAACTGTTGAATTTCAAAGGGAAATAAAGGAATTTTTACAACCGGCAAAGATCATAAATGAATAAAACAAAGTTATTAAGTTTATTTTTCCCGAGAGTAATGGCCACAAAGACAACATGAAAGATTTTTATATTCTGGAATAGGTAACTTCCAAAGAAAGCTAATAACAATGGGTTTAAAGATGAAAGAGAAAATATATATTTAAAGAAAGATTGAAAGCTGTACGAAAGGTGTAGTCATGTGACATCTTTAAGATAGGGCAAACCTGTGAAATAAGCAGCCTCTAGCCACCCCAGATAATTTTTTTTTGTTCCAGAAAGCAAGGTTTTGAGAGAAGCCTTGGATTTCCATTGTCGAGTGAGAGGGAGAGAAAAGCCTGCAAAATACCTCCCCTATAGAAACAGTGGGTACCCTGCAGTAATATTACTGGATTTTTTAATAGATTAAGCATCTACAGGGACTGTTGCCTGAAAAAGGGTGTTTATTTGTGAGTCAAGCTAAGTAGAAACCTTTTGGTAAATGGCGTAAGACTAAATTTAAATGTAATTGTAATCTTGTGTATTTAAGTTTTCTTTTCTTTTGTTAATAAATGTTATATTTTAATATTTAAAATCTCCAAAAGCGGTAGTGGAATCTTTACTTCCGACTTCAGTACACATACCTTCTCGTAATAAAAATACAAATTGCAAATCCTTGCGATAGCTTGACGTTTTCCTTTGGGATTTGATCAGCCTGGCAATTACCACCTGCCATATCATAACAGGTGCTATATACGGTATTTGCCAGTTGTTGTCGAACTACTTTACAGTGAGAGTTGCGCCTTTCAGAAAGGGAGAAAATCCAAAGAAAAATAGTTTTTATTTCTCCATAATTTCAGTTTCAAATTCACTAATCAAGGTTAAGTGTTGAGAACTCATTTTTGTTGAAAGGAAGGAGGTAACTCCATCCAAAAATTAAAACACAAGAATATCATGTTCAGCTGGAAAACCAAATTTAAATTCCTGTTGGTTGTCCCTTAAGAAACAAGATTGCTAAATCTTGGCTGGGATAGGAGCTACAAAGGGATAGCGTAATGGTGTGTCACTGCTGGGACCTAGGTTGGATGCAGACAGACAAAAAGATGAAAAGTTCCCTCCTTTTAGCTTAAGCATCCTATATAATTCATCTTGGAAGCCGCCAGTGGATGTCAGCCACAGTATAAAAATGCATTTAATTTGTCAGGATTTGGAAACTTGTTCAGAATATCTACCAAGGTTGGCTGATGTGCAAAAAGAAAAATGTCACATTCTGTACAATACTAGCTGACCTTCTGAGTTTGCGGCTCATTATTGGGCAAGATGAGTTTTGTTCTGCATTTAATTGGTGCCATATATGACCTGGGTCTGATAGTTGCTGCCACTCTGTGCCCAAAAAGGGAAATGCTGCTAACATATTTCACCTTGAGCATAAAATTTCAATCAATAAATACAAAATAAGTTCAGGTTACTATTGACTGAAGCCTTCCTCCCTATGAAGAAGTGTTATCTCCTCTTAATAGCTTAATTAAAAGCTGGGATTCTTTGGGGAGAAACAGATGCAAGCCCATACTGTCAATACTCTGTTTCTAACAAGTTTATGTTTACATAAGCTTGTTAAAAAAAGGGAAAAAACATACCCATTCTTCTTAGGCAAAAATGCTTCCATCTCAAAGAAAATATTGCGCCGCTCTTTGATGTCATTGTTGAATTTCTGTATGACTTCAGATTCTTCTCCATTAGCTGAATGTTTATACCTGTGTGAAAAACAATTTAAGCTGTTGAACATCTTAGCCCTCATCCTGATAAAAGAAAACAGAGATACAATGTAACAACAAATGTGTACTGTTTCTAGCTGTCTACAGAGATGAAAGTGGCCGAAGACAAAAAAGTCTGAAATTTTTTGGTGACAGAAATTGTGTAATTATAGCAGTTATGACCTGTAGTGAAATGCAAACGCTTCTAGGTGAATTATTATACTTCAACATTTGTTTTCCCTTTGTTTACCTTCTTTTACCATCAAGATGGACCAATGCATTTGTTTCAAACCACTGAAGCGACCTCAGTATTTCAGCATTCAATGTAGTTAGTGCACGTAATACAGGATAAAGTCCATACCAACAACAGAACATGACTTTGCTGGATAATATACACTCGAAGCGAAGCAAAGGACTATGGAGGTGCTTCGCAAACTATTTTCCAAAGTGACCTATTTTAACTCACCACTGCCACCACCTTCTCAAGGGCAATTGAGAATGGGTAACAAATGCTGGCCTTGCCAGTGGTACCCACATCCCATGAATGAATATAGAAAAAAAACCCTCAAAAATTAACATGACCCTAGATGCCAGCAAAAGCAAAACAGCAATAAAGCAGCATGGTATATAATTAAAGTTTGCACATTATATATCAACATACAATAATAAACCATTGAAATATGAAAATCTAAGTATATAAAATAACATTTTTACAAAGTACATTATGTAGGTTTGAGCCAACACACACACGCCCCTCTTCCCAACCCCCTCCCACTCACTCAGCAGCCCCTCTTCCCAACTCCCAGTCACTCAGCAGCCCCTCTTCCCAACACCCACCACCCTAACAAAGAACTCATTATAAACCTAAATGTAGCAGTTTGAATTAGCAGCAGGGGCAAGTTGTCAAATTAATTTTAGAATACCTATTAACCAAAAGGTTGCTTTGAGTCTATTTCCTAAAAGTACTTTGGCTAATGAATATCAATGACTGCATTTTTCATTCTCAATATGATGATGTTGCATTATTAAGGAAAATTCATGTGTTGAGACTTTTTTTTTTGCAATGACGGGTGTTGCAACATTTTGCATTTTAAAGCCAATTACAGTATAACATCTCATTGAATAAAGAAAAATGTTCATGTCTGATGAGCTCTTTAAATGCAGTGAAAGATTTTGTAATTCCCTTTTTTGCCAGAGGTCAGAAGTCATCAGCCTTCACATGTTCCCTTCCAGTGCACAGGTTTAAGCATCTCATTCTCTTTTGACTTGAAAAAAAATAATAGAGCAGAATCCCTCTCATTAACTTTGGGAACTTCCAGTTTTGACATCTTCATTTACATCTTCTGCAGTCACTGTTTCCAAGACTTCCAGAAAAAAAAACTACTTCTGCATCAGACTTGGGTTCCACTGTTCCCTCCCAATGTCCTATGTGCCAAACGCCACCAAGACTTAGGCTCTGCTGCTTCCCCCACACTCTGGCCTGCCAAACCCTGTCGAGACCTCTGGGTCGCTGCTTCCCTACTCTTCCAACTCTGGCCTGCTGAACCTTGTGGCTCCACCAAGTGGCCAGCAGCAGAGCGGGATGAATCTCTGAGCCTGCTCCTGGCCTCATTATAGGCAGAGACTTCCAGGCTGAGACTCACTCCTCCCAGGTTTGGTTGCTTTGGACACAGTGGTGGCCGAGGGGAGGCGGAGGTTGGATAAAATGTTAAAAGGGCGGATTGCCATCATCCAAAAGTTGGAATTCTGTCAAATGGTGGAAATATCCCATCCTTGTAACTATGCACTTAAGGTGACAGTATCAAATACTAATTTTTTCAATTAAGATTAATGAATCTTCATGCCATCCATTTACATACAATACATGGATATTCAGATTTATTGCATTGTTTTGCCTCTTTCTATTCTCAGATGATGAGTGTTGCTGGCAAGATCAGCATTTAATGCTCAGCTATAGTTGCCCTAGGAAAATGATGGTTGGCCATCTTCTTGAATAGCTGCAATCCATGTGGTGAACGTGTTCCCACAGAACTCCTTATCTAAGGAGTGCCAGGATTTTGACCCAGCGACAAGCATGGAACACTGTGTGCCCTGGGGCTGTTTACTGCTGACGTCAGATGCACAAAAATCAAGCACAAAGCTCAAGAGACACAGGTGTACCATGGTAAATTATGCCAGGGACATTACCAATAGATGATCAAACAATCAATTCACTTACAACTTATTAAAATAAACAAGTTAATGTAAAACCACTACAGTCAATATCAGGATATCAAACATAATGACTGTCAGGAATTCTATTTTTATTCCACAGAGCAATTCTGTTACTAGAAAACACGTGTTAAATTTTATGCCTGATGTAATTGGTCAAATTTCAAAAACCTTATTAAAAGATATTAAACCCTCTAGAAAAAGACATATCTAGGCAAGGCAAGGACAGATTTGACAGGGACACACAAAGGGCCAATTCTTGCTACAGCAAGCATTTTGTGGTGTATGACATCTGAACTTTTTCCTGCACCCTTCTGCTCAAAACATTTTTGCAGCCTAGCTTACTGGAAGTGCAAGCTTGTAATGGCATGGTGAGGACAAAGGGAATCAGGGGCATCAGTGAACAATGAGACCAACAGTGTATCTCCTTCAGCAATGTGATAGGAACATAGGTGCAGCAGTAGGCCATTTGGCCCCTTGAGCCTGCCCTGCCATTTAACTAGATCATGTATGAAAATGGATTTTTAAAAATATTTTGGGGAATATTGTGGTATTCTATTAAAAAAACGCTGGGTGTCTGGGCAAGTGGTTGATCGGTGTCAGGTTGTCTGGGGTTTTGGAAACATGAAAAGGATAAAAGGTGTTAAGTTGAGGCACAAGTAAATAGGTTATATCTAACATTTGCATTTTTAGATAAGTTGAGAGGTTGTTAGGATTCCAGAAGGGGAGACAGAGGTGGCAAGAAAGATGTTTGCATCTTGCGGGAGTTCATAGGTAAATAGTAGTGGGAATATTATATTTTTATTGACCTAAAAGCAAGGACAAGATGGAAACATGAAAGATCTTATATTTGGAAGGGTTTGAGTTTCAAAGGGGTGTGAGCACAATGGGACTGAGAAGAAAGGGGTAAAAAGGTCTATTAGGGTAGCTGCGGATAGCTGGTTTTTAGCTGTTGAGGGGATGGCTGTATAGCTGTTAAGCTGGAGATGGCTGGAGATGATGCGGAGCCTTGGTTCTAGATCCACCCCCCTCCAAACCAGGGGAAACATCCTTCTTGCATCTTCCCTGTTGAGCCCTGTATGAATTGTGTACACTTCAATGAGATCATTCCTCATTCTTCTAAAAACTGTAGAGAATACAACAATCTGGGATGTTGATCATCAGATTCAGGGGACTCATCTACTTTTAGTCCCATTAGTTTCTCCAGCATTACTTTTTTACTAATACTAATTTCTTTCAGGTCCTCGATCTCACTGGTCCCTTGGCTCCCCAGTATTTCAGGGAGGTTTTTTGTATCTTCCTCCATGAAGACAGACACAAAGTATTTGTTTAGTTTCTCTGCCATTTCTTTATTGCCCATTATAAATTCTCCATTCTTTGCTTAAGCCTGTTTTCATTGGAGTTTAGAAGAATGAGAGGGAATCTCACTGAAATGCATAAAACGCTGACAGGGCTGGACAGACTGGATGTAGGGATGATGTTTCCTCTGGCTGGGTGTCTAGAACAAGGGGTCACAATCTCAGGATACAGGATAGGACATTTATGACTGAGAGAAGAAACGTCCTCACTTAGAGGATGGTGGACCTGTGGATATCTCTACCACAGAAGGCTGTGGAGACCAAGTCACTGAATATATTTAAGAAGGAAATAGATAGATTTCTAGACTAAAAGGTATCAAGGGGTATGGGGAGAAAGCAGGAGTATGGTGCTGAGATAGAGGATCAGCCATGGTCATAATGAATGGCGGTGCAGGTTCGAAGGGCTGAATGACCTACTCCTGCTGCTATTTTCTATGTTTCTACATTAATGTGCAAATCCAGAAAGTTCTTAAAATTAGCAGGGAGATGAGGGTGAAATGCAGTTTGTGCGAAGCAATTGGCAGACCAGCACAAAATGACCATCAATTTATTTAAGATCAGGCTAAAAAGCAATTGGAGCTGGTCAAATTATATCTGTTTCTGCAATGAAATTTGATTTTTCAGTTGAGAATAATGTGTATTACAATTTTCTTTACAAAACAGTATTCAAATGTAATTACATATGCTTATCATTAATTTATTTACCTTCGGAGATTGCAGGCAAGGTCTTTAATTCTTCTTTTTTGTTTACTTATCGAGTTGCTGCATATAGTTTGAAGGTTTGTAAGTTCATCGAGTTTTTGTCGATACACTTTATGCGTTTCCTACAACAGAAACATAAAATTAGAGATTCTACAGATTGATCCATAAAGCAAAAGATAATGGGATACTTGCCTTTATTAGCTGAGGCATAGAATATAAGAGCAGGGAGGTTATGCTGGAACTGTATAAAACACTGGTTAGGCCACAACTGGAGTACTGCGTGCAGTTCTGGTTACCACATTTTAGGAAGGATGTGATTGTACTCGAGAGGCTGCAGAGGAGATTTACCAGGATGCTGCCTGGGCTGGAGGGTCTGAGCTATGAGGAAAGATTGGATAGGCTGGGGTTGTTTTCCTTGGAGCAGCGAAGGTTGAGAGGGAACCTGATAGAGGTGTATAAGATTCTGAGGGGCATAGATAGGGTGGATAGGAAGGCACTTGTTCCATTAGTAGAGGGGTCAGTAACCAGGAGGCATAGATTTAAGAGGTAGAAGGGAGTTGAGGGGAAATATTTTCACCCAGAGGGTGGTGGGAGTCTGGAACTCACTGCCTGAAAGGGTGGTTGAATCAGAAACTCTTGTAACATTTAAGAAGTATTTTGATATTCACTTGCATTGCCACAGCCTTTGGGGCTATGGGCCAAGCGCTGGAAAATGGGATCAGTGTAGTCAGATCTTTGTTGACCGGCGCAGACACAATGGTCTGAATGGCCTCCTTCTGTGCTGTAAACATCTATGAGTCTATAAGATCATGTTCATGATGAAAATGCAATTGCAATGCTATTTTTCAAAAAACAAGAAACTGAACTTAACTGCTCATCATCTTAAAGATGTTCAGTAAATCGGGTGCACAGGTCAAGATCCAAGAATAAAATTAATAAACTGACTGAAAAAACTGTGTGCAACACACCAGATTTGTTGGTATTTTCCTTCCCCCGCCACTGAAGACCACCATTTATATTCCTTTCATTAAGTGGTTGCTGACTCCAAGTTTTAAAAAGAACCCCTTATTCAGGTAACAGGTTAGCTTTACTCCAGTAAAACAGCATCCAGTGGTTTGAACCTTTACAAGTGTTTAATTGAAACATCAGGTTGTGCTGTAACTCCATCAAGCCATGAAGCATTTATGTCAATTGTTAAGCTAATTTCACATTTTGTTTCAATTTTTCTCTCCATTTCCGATAGGCCATGGTATTCCACACCAGTTTCTTTCCATGTAGCATTATTAAAATAGGCAGAGTGTCCCATATGACTCTCACCCTTGTCCAGTTATTACACTTACAGGAGTTGTGACATGCTCTCTGATTTAACCTCCTGTTTAAGATTTAACAAAGCTATTATGCATGCAGGTACAGGAGAAATATATCAGGCATTACAAAAACACTCGACTATTATCATTAAGCTGTGAAGTCATTATCTGAATGACATAAACTAACTTTGTTTTTGGGTGCAGGAGGGAGCTGTCATCTTTTGAAGGCACTTTGTAAAGGAGCGACATTTTCCCTTAGAGCATTGTTGTTCAATAGAAATCACTAACTAACAACAGGTGTAGCTATAGCACCACAATTGTAACCACATACAAGAATTTTGGTAGAAAACACCTTACATACAAATAATTAGAGGGGAGAGGAGATGGTGGTATAATGGTAAATGACACTGGGCAGGTAATCTAGAGGCCCAGACTAATGCCCTGGGGATATGGGTTCAAACCCACCACAGCAACTGGAAAAGAACAAAGAAAAGTACAGCACAGGAACAGGCCCTTCGGCCCTCCAAGCCTGCACCGATCATATTGTCCGTCAACTAAAACATTTTGCACTTCCGGGGTCCGTATCCCTATATTCCCATCCTATTCATGTATTTGTCAAGCTGCCTCTTAAACACCACTATCGTACCTGCTTCCACCACCTCCTCTGGCAGCAAATTCCAGACACTCATTATCCTCGGCGTAAAAAACTTGCCCCACACATCTCTATAGTTTTCTCCTCTTACCTTAAATCTATGTCCCCTAGTAATTGACTCTTCCACCCTGGGAAAAAGCTTCTGACTATCTACTCTGTCCATGCCACTCATAATTTTGTAAACTTCTATCAAGTCGCCCCTCAATCTCCATCGCTCTAGTGAGAACAATCCAAGTTTCTCCAACCTCTCCTCATAGCTAATAACCTCCAGACCAGGCAGCATCCTGGTAAACCTCCTCTGCACCCTCTCCAACGCCTCCATATCCTTCTGGTAATGTGGCGACCAGAATTGCATGCAATTTCCAAGTGTGGCCTAACCAAGGTTCTATACAGCTGCAGTATGACTTCCCAGCTTTTATACTCAATACCCATGCCAATGAAGGCAAGCATGCCATATGCCTTCCTGACTACCTTATCCACCTGCGTCGCCACTTTCAGTGACCTGTGGACCTGTACACCCAGAGCCCTCTCCCCGTCGATGCACTTAAGGGTTCTGCCATTTACTGTATAATTCCTGCCTGTATTAGACCTTCCAAAATGCATTACCTCGCATTTGTCCGGATTAAACTCCATCTGCCATTTCTCCGCCCAAGTCTCCAACCGATCTATATCCCGTTGTATTCTTTGACAATCCTCTTCACTATCTGCAACTCCTCCAACCTTAGTGTCGTCTGCAAACTTACTAATTAGCCCAGTTACATTTTCCTCCAAATCATTTATGTATACTACAAACAGCAAAGGTCCCAGCACTGATCCCTGCGGAACTCCACTAGTCACAGCTCTCCATTTAGAAAAGCACCCTGCCACTGCTACCCTCTGTCTTCTATGACCAAGCCAATTCTGTATCCATCTTGCCAGCTCACCTCTGATCCCGTGCAACTTTACCTTCTGTACCAGTCTGCCATGAGGGACCTTGTCAAAGGCCTTACTGAAATTCATGTATATAACATCTACTGCCCTTCCATCGATGATCATCTTTGTCACTTCCTCAAAAAACTTGATCAAGTTAGAGACACGACCTCCCCTTCACAAAACCATGCTGCCTCTCACTAATACGCCCATTTGCTTCCAAATGGTAGTAAATCCTGTCACGAAGAATCTTCTCCAATAATTTCCCTACCACTGACATAAGGCTCACCGGCCTAAATTTCCTGGATTATCCCTGCTACCCTTCTTAAACAATGGAACAACATTGGCCATTCTCCAGTCCTCTGGGACCTCACCCGTAGCCAGTGAGGATACAAAGATTTCTGTCAAGGCCCCAGCAATCTCCTCCCTTGCCTCCCTCAGTACTCTGGGGTAGATCCCATCTGGCCCTGGGGACTTATCCACCTTAATATTCTTCAAGACGCCTAACACCTCCTCTTTTTTGATCTCAACATGATCCAGGCTATCTATACACTCTTCCCTAGACAAATCGACCGCTAAGTCCTTCTCTTTGGTGAATACTGATGAGAAGTATTCATTTAGTATCTCTCCCATTTCTTCTGGCTCCACACACACATTCCCACCTCTGTCCCTGAGTGGGCCTACCCTTTCCCTGGCTACCCTCTTGCTTTTTACATATGTATTAAAGACCTTGGGATTTTCCTTAATCCTGGTTGCCAGTGACTTTTCATGACCCCTTTTAGCCCTCCTGACTCCTTGCTTAAGTTTCTTCCTACTTTCTTTATATTCTCCACGGGCTTCATCTGTTCCCAGTCTTCTAGCCCTAACGAATGCTTTCCTTTTCTTTTTGACTAATCTCACAATATCCTTTGTTATCCAAGGTTCCTGAAACTTGCCATGCTTATCCTTCATCCTAGCAGGAACATGCCGGTCCTGAATTCTTATCAACTGACGTTTGAAAGCCCCCCACATGTCAGTTGCTGATTTGCCCTCAAACATCCGCCTCCAGTCTAGATTCCTCAGTTCCTGCCTAATATTGTTATAATTAGCCTTCCCCCAATTAAACACCTTAACCCGAGAACTCCTGTTATCCTTAGAGATAAAAACAAAAAAAACTGCGGATGCTGGAAATCCAAAACAAAAAATAAAAAATACCAGGAAAAACTCAGCAGGTCTGACAGCATCAGCGGAGAAGAGTACAGTTGACGTTTCGAGTCCTCATGACCCTTCAACAGAACTAAGTAAAAATAGGAGAGGGGAACAAGGCAGAAGAGAGATACGAAAATCCTGACGGAGAGTAGAACAAAACTTCTTCAAGGTAGGCATTTCTTGAAGAGAAGTGGCAGTCAATTAAACACAGAGATAAAAACAAAAAAACTGTGGATGCTGGAAGAGTTTTTCCAGGTATTTTTTATTTTGGATTTCCAGCATCCGCAGTTTTTTTGTTTTTATCTCTGTGTTTAATTGACTGTCACTTCTCTTCAAGAAATGCCTACCTTGAAGAAGTTTTGTTCTACTCTCCGTCAGGATTTTCATATCTCTCTTCTGCCTTGTTCCCCTCTCCTATTTTTACTTAGTTCTGTTGAAGGGTCATGAGGACTCGAAACGTCAACTGTACTCTTCTCCGCTGATGCTGCCAGACCTGCTGAGTTTTTCCAGGTATTTTTTATTTTTTGCTCCTGTTATCCTTATCCACCAGTACCTTGAAACTTACTGAATTATGGTCACTTTTCCCAAAATGCTCCCCTACTGAAGCTTCGACCACCTGGCCGGGTTCATTCCCTAATACCAGGTCCAGTATTGCCCCTTCCTTAGTTGGACTATCTACATATTGTCTCAGGAAGCCCTCCTGGATGCACCTTACAAATTCTGCACCATCCAAACCCCTAGCACTAAGTGATTCCCAGTCAATATAGGGAAAGTTAAAATCACCCACCACAACAACCCTATTGCTTTTACATCTTTCCAAAATCTGCCTACATAACTGTTCTTCAATCTCACGCCGGCAATTGGGAGGCCTGTAGTAAACCCCCAACATTGTGACTGCATCCTTCCTATTCCAGAGCTCTACCCATATTGCCTCGCTGCATGAGCCCACCGAGTTGTCCTCCTGTCGTACAGCTGTGATATTCCCCTTAACCAGCAGTGCAACTCCCCCACCTCTTCTACATCCCTCTCTATCCTGCCTGAAACATTTTAATCCTGGAACGTTTATCTGCCAATCTTGTCCATCCTTCAACCAAATCTCTGTAATAGTAATAACATCATAGTCCCAAGAACTAATCCAAGCTCTAAGCTCATCTGCGTTGCCCGTTATACTTCTCGCATTGAAACAAATGCATTTCAGACCCCCAGTCCCACTGTGTTCAGTAATTTCTCCCTGCCTGCTCCTCCTCTTAGTCCTACTGGCCATATTCACTGGTTCTCAATCATTTATTTCACCTGCTGACCTATTGCTCTGGTTCCCACCCCCCCTGCCATACTAGTTTAAGCCCTCCCGAGTGACACTAGCAAACCTCGCAGCCAGGATATTGGTGCCCTTCCAGTTTAGATGCAACCCGTCCTTCTTATACAGGTCCCAGGAAGAGGTCCCACTGATCCAGATATCGGAAACCCTCCCTCCTACACCATCTGTTCAGCCACATGTTTAGCTGCACTACTTCCTATTTCTAGCCTCACTGGCATGTGGCACAGGGAGTAATCCTGGAGTTTAAATTCAATTAATAAATCTGGAACATAATTGTAATGGTGACCATGACAATTATCATATGTAAAAACCAAATTGGTTCACTAATGTCCTTTAGGGACATTATGTTCTTCCTTTAGGGAAGGAGATCTGCCATCCTAAACGGATTTGGCCTGCACGTGACCCCAGACCCCTTAACTGTCCTCTGAAATGGCCTAGCAAGCAAGTGATGGGCAACAAGTGTTGGCCTTGCCAGCAATGCACACATCCCATGAAAGAATAAAAAAGTGGATTTACTTCTATTTAGTCAAAAAAAAACATACACCACCATTCAGTGCAAAACTTTGCAGTCTGACAAAAGTGTGGAACTCTCGCATGAACTTAATCACTCAGCAAATCTTACTTAAACTTCTAGGTCTTTTTTTACTTCAGAGAGCTTGCTGACAATGTTGACTTACAATTCCAAACACTGCTTTCCAGCCAGGATGCTTGCCTTTTACCATGAAGTGCCCAATTAGTTATGGTGTTAGTTATTTGTTTGGTTTGCTCTCTGGCCTGGAGCAGTTATTCGGATTGTTTCAGCTGACCATGATGACAGGTTCTCTCTATAAACTGTTGCTGGTACTGAAGTCTGACATTTCACCCACACTACACACTATTTTAGCAGATAACGTACAAGCAGTAACCAAAGAAGTACACAACAATCAAAGTACACTTGCACATTATTCTTTTTGTCTTACCATTTAACCAATAAATACACAAAAGGTTGATGTATGCATGCATAAGCTGTGTGGACTTGAGTGGAGATCACATTCCCAATGGCAGTGCCTATTACTAATTAAAAATGTAATTGTCCAAATCTGGATTCCCAGTTAGCAATATGTAGCTAGTGGCTAACATATTGGAAACACTATTTTAGTGCAAACTAAAGGGAGCCACCAATATACAGGTTTAAATAAATTGTTTCATATGAAAATTAAAAATGTTGAAAATAGCTCTTTAGTGTGACATATTCCAAACAATTAACACAGTTATTAATTGCACAGCTTTGTGATTCCTTTATTGCAATATTATACCCCCTTTGAAAAGGAATCTACTTGACTTAAACACTACTTCGATGTGGTAGGCCATAAACAATTCAAATTGAGTAACAGAATTTTAAAAACAGGCACAGGGTTTGTTGGAATTAAACTAAACTAGTGTAAACACTTCAATTGGTCATCTCAATTCTTCCTCTTACTGTACATTACTTAACTCTATATAAAGGAATAGAGCGGTCAATGTAGTAACATTTTAAAAAGTTAATCACAGAACAGGTCTTCTTTTAAAATTACAGAAACATACATGCCATGTAGTGAGTACAATATTTACCTTTTGAAGGCAATAGTTACACGTATACTGTTGCACTTTGCTGATTTAATTTTCTTGGAGATGTCATAAAACCTATATTTATTATTAGTGTGTTATGGCAGGTGGATGATAGATGCCAAGCTACCCGAATCTCAAAGGGAAACTTGAAACAATTACCACAACTGTTTTGCAATTTGCATATGTTTCGAGATGCGTGCCTTGAATTCAGTAATAATAAGACCAACGAGCCTTAAAGGTTTCTTATAAAATTAAATTAAACCTTTATTAATATAAGAAATGATTTAGCACATACATAGATCTACAAATTACTACTATGATAACTTCTAAATCCCCTAATTAATCTAAACTCCAGTTACACCTCCATTAAGGCAATAGTGAGACACATAGATTTTAAAAGACCCAGGTAGAGTAACACACAATATCCTGAACAGTCAAATTCAAAGTGAGTTTTTCTCAGCGTCAGTTCCTTGTAGACAGCAGCTTGAGGCTTAGATGCTGGAGGCTTGTCACACCTGTTAGATCTTAGAATGCCTCCCCTTACACACAGCCTTCTCTCCTTGATACATATTTTCCCCTTTGAATGCAAATCCCCATAGTTTCATTGTGTCTTTGGATTTTTACCTCTCTAATATTAAAATCTATCATTGTACCAATTTTACCAGTAATCTTTGGGAAAAATAAACACACTGTTTCTTAACTTCTCCTGGCTAGGCGTAATGTTTCACTCACCCTTTTGAATTCAAGCTAGTCTGGTTTATTTCAAAATGCAAATGTTCCCTTTAGGCTTTGCAAATGTTCCCTTTACACCTATGTTTACCCACTTAATATTTCAAACCTAGCTTATCTTCTGTTACATCAAAGCCTTCAGACCAGCTACCTTTAATTCAACGAAGACACACACACTACAATTACTCTACTTTACAATAAATTCCAATAACATTATGAAAATCATTATATCTTCCTGACAAGTGAATTGGTCACTTTTCACTTCTATTATTACTCATGGTGAGCAGTGACCACTCCCTGGTCAAATTTAGCTGGGACAGGTACAAATAAAGCATCCTCCACTCTGTCCAGTAACTCAGCTTTACCATAATACATTATTAAAAACAGAGGCCTTCTGCTACTTCCATTTCCCAATCCAGCTTTCCAATGACCTTTATGATCAAGTCTGCCAGTTTACTGACAAATTGTGGGAAAGTGTCTATTCAAATTACCAGACTGCCCAAACTCAAAGACGACTTTTGTAACTTCAGAAAGGAGATTTTTACATATGAATGCAATGGGTACACTGGCATAGTGGTAATAGTAATGAGCTGGCAAGAGGTCAAAAATTCAAAACTTACCATCGAACTTTGTAAAATTGAACTGTGTAAATATGTTAATTTGTGTGTTGGCCCCAGAATATATCACCGTGAAAGCAGCCCGACGGTCATAAAAGTGCAACTGATTCACTGAAGTTCAGGGAAGGAAATCTGCTACTTCCAGCTGATCAGGGTCATAAGTGACACCAGTCCCCAGTATGTGGTCTTAATACCCCAAGCAAGCCACTCCACTCAAATTGTACAAAGAAGTGCATATTAGATTCACCCCTTGATTAAATTTTAATAAACTATAGGAGGTGCAATTCTAGCATTTCCTATTTCCGAGATCAAATAATAAAATGGATCTAGGCTAGATACAAACTCATATCTGAGAGATCAGAGGCATAAAAGGCAGATTTTTTTAAACTTAGATTATTTCAGTAGTTAACATTTTCCTAGCTTTTTAAAAATGTTAATTTAATTAATATTTTACTGAATCATATCTGGGCTATGAATTAAGACTATTGTTACCTCTCTTCATTCTCACATCTTTGCCATGTCAGATAATCAGGTCAACTTTTCATTATTATGGAGAAGGCTCAGAGACCTGAGTCTGATCAGGAAATCTTTGTGTCCTGAACCTTATCCTTGCATTTCATAGATCAGTGCACTAACGTACCAATACACTACACCACCAAGAAACAAACAAAATCTCTGAAGGACAAAAAAGATTATTCATTCCAGCAGCTAATTTTCACAGATCATAATTTTGAGTGGTAAACAAACCCAAATGTAATATCAAGGAGTCCTAGGTAAAATTCAGGTCAATGGAAATTAGGGGGAAAAACTGTCACTAGTTGGAATCATACCTAGAACAAAGGAAGATGGCTATGGGTGTTGGAGGTTATCATCTTAGCCCAGGACATTGCTGGAGTTCCTCAGGGCAGTATTCCCAGCCCAATTATCATCAGCTGCTTCATCAATGACATTCTCTCCATCACAAGGTCAGAGTGGGGATGTTCACTGAAGATTCTGTTAAATTCGCTACTCCTCAGATAATGCTGTAGTCTGTGTCCACATACAGCTAGCCCTAGGCTGAGAATTGGCAAGTCGCACCACATAAGTGGTAGGTGATGACCATCCCCAATTGGAAAGAGTCTAACCACCTTCCCTTGATATTCAATATTACTGTCTCCCACCATTGACATCTAGGGGACACCATTGGCCAGAAATTTAACTGGACTTGCTGCAAGAGCAGATCAGAGGCTAGGTATTTTGCAGCCTTTCCAATATCTGCAAGGCACAAGTCAAGAATGTGAGATTCTTGCCATTTGCCTGGATTAATAAAAAGGTATTAATCTGGGAAATGATAAATAGAACGTAACAGGAAGGGATAGAGAGTATAAATCTAAAGAGTAAAACAGCAGTCATAGGTAGAGGTTACAAAAATAATAGAAGGATAAAGCCAAAGGCTCTCTATCTGAATGCACGTAGCATTCAAAGAAAAACAGATGAACTGATAGCACAAATAGAAATAAATAAATATGATCTGATAGCCGTTACAGAGACTTGGCTGCAGGACGACATAGATTGGGCCCTGCACAACTGAAGCATAACCGCCCTACTTTTGTATTCAATTCCCCTCGCAATAAACAGTAACATTCTATTTGCTTTCCTAATTACTTGCTGTATCTCACCTTTTGCAATTAATGCACTACCAGCACTTGCCAAACCCATGACCTCTACCATCTAAATGGACAGGGCAGCAGGTGCATGGGAACACCGCTAGCTCTGAGATCCCTCCAAGTCACACACCACCCTAATTGGAAAATACATTAGCATTCCATCATGGTCACTGGGTTAAAATCCTAGAACTAACAGCACTATGGACATACCTTCACTGCACAACAATTTAGGGAGGTCGCTCACCTTCATCTTCAAGAGGGTAATTAGGGATGAGCAATAAATGTTGGTCTTGCCAGCAATGCCCACATCTCAAATAAATAATGAAAAAAACACATTACTTTCACTGCTGTTACAATACTAGTGGCATGCACTCTGAAAACATTTAGTGACAGCAATTATTTACAAATAAGAAAAAGAACACATGATGACTTTAACAGAGTTGTACCCTAGACTTGCCAGGAATTTGAAAGCTAAACAACAGCGCAAAGTTGCCGTTTTTAAAAAAAATTTTTAAATGCACTATAACTGGAAACAGACATTGAATCCAAGAATTAGAATATTTGGATACATGATTTCAACTTAATTTTCCAACAGTAAATTCTATTCTTCATTACTTGCCTTTCTCTTAATTATTCTGTCTACAAAAAAAGATTTTTGAGTTAAACTGATCCTACACATCCAATTTTAACTTATTTTTGAATATATTAAAATTCTTCCAGGAAAATCAATTTAAATAATAATTTATGTCCATTTCCCATTAAAATATTGGTGAGCTGCAGCCATGACCTACTTTTTTGCTGGAAACATGTGAGTGCAAATTGAGGGAAGGTCGGAGGGTAAAAAGACGACCGACTCTTCTTTCACTTTGACATCATACTGGCAAATCTAATAATAAGTCACAAGCACGAAGACCCAGTAATTATTAAAACACCTGGCATATTGCAATTTCAACCACAGTTAATTCGATTTACCAGGATAGATTACAGTTGCCTTTTAGCCTATCACATTTGCTCTTCTCTTCCTCCTGCTCCATGTCAAAAAATTCATCAAATGTCTAACATGAAAAAGTAGACTCCACACACTCAATCTCCATGTCAGTAGGAGCTGCTATACCAAGCTCTGTTTTCTCTCTCTCGTTACACACATTTAGAAAACTTGGACCAGGGCAATTTCATCAGATTTGCTCTCTAGTGGACACACACACGCTGCATCACAATAATTTGTTGATATTTTAATACCCTTATGCAAATTACTGTTTAGGACCAGGATAATTAATGGTGTTCTTGTAAATCTTTATTTTCAGGTTACATCAGTTTTTGAAAAATACATTTAAAATAAATATTGATGATGCTGAATGATCCTTCAAAGCATTCAAATATCATATGTTTATGAAATGTTTTAAATATTGTTGAAAGGTTTACAGGAGGCATGTTTTGGACTATCAAATGTGGAAAGATGGCAACAGCATTCAGAGATCCAGAGGTTGTTACGACCAGGTGAGAACAAATGCCAGGTCTTACCCTTTCTTTCCCACTCCTTGATTGATTGTAACAAGTATTTTTGAAATCGATAAAGATGAAGGTGTCAATTCAGTGTCTGTACCTAACTGCTTACGTGCTGATTGCAAAGAGTTCAGTCTGACAGGCTTTCTTGAGTTTAAACACAAAGGGGTTAGTTTTTATTAGCTAAAAACCCACTCAACATATAAAAAATATTTTAAAAAGGTAAACACACTGTTGCAACACTGTTGTGCACACAAGCATGCAAAATTATGCAGTACAGGTAACTTTTGGCCAAATTAAGATTCAATGTTAAAAAGGCAGAAAATAGAAAGTTCACTATTTATGAGTCCTTCACTTTTGTGCATGATTGACATAGTTCTTTTATAGTGGTCTTGAAATTCTTGTGGGGTTATGGCTGATGTAAAGAGTAATTTCTGGAGACACAGTCCCTTTTAAACTGTAAACTGTCTTTTTCAAAAGTGGATGCCATGGTACCCGACGTTCCTTTCGACTGAAATTCTCTACCTCTGTGATGGATTCCAAAATGTAACAGAACTTGGTTCTGAACTTCGAAAACAGCAGGGAGAGAGATGGCATTACTAGTTCAATCTCCCACCTTCAACACCTCTTTGTTCTTTTGTCTGTGACATCTTTTGATTATCTGCTCCTATCACTGCTTGCTTGTCCCTACAATCACAACCCCCACCACCCCCCCCACCCCCCCCCAACCTTTAAACCAGCTTATATTTCACCCCTCTCCTAATATTACTCAGTTCTGTTGAAGGGTCATGAGGACTCAAAATGTCAACTCTTTTCTTCTCAGCCGACGCTGCCAGACCTGCTGAGTTTTTCCAGGTAATTCTGTTTTTGTTCTGTTCTTTTTCTGTTACAGTAACCAACAAGCAATCTTAATATCATAAAAACAAAAAGCTAAAAGCTACTGCGGATGCTGGAAATCCAAAACAAAAACAGAATTACCTGGAAAAACTCAGCAGGTCTGGCAGCATCGGCGGAGAAGAAATCAGTTAACGTTTCGAGCCTTCATGGCCCTTCGGCAGAACTGAAGCATAGTTAGAAGAAGGGAGAAATATAAACTGGTTTAAGGTGGGTGGGGCGGGGGGGGGGGGGGAGAGACATTGAGGGTGTGGTGATTGTGGAGATGAGCAGATAATCAAAAGATGTCACAGACAAAAGGGTCAAAGAGGTGTTGAAGGTGGTGAAATTTGTCTAAGAAAAGTGCTAATTAAGAATGGAAGACAGGATATTCAAAGTACAGCTCTAGTGGGGGTGGGGTGGAAAGACTAACAAGGTTTTAGTTTTAGATTTAAAAATAATGGAAATAGGTGGGGAAAGATGAATCTATATAAATTATTGAAAAAAAAAGCGGGGGGGGGGGGTGGGGAGAAACGGGGGTGGGGATGGGGGGGGAGGGGAGTTTAAGATCTAAAGTTGTTGAATTCCCGGAAGGCTGTAAAGTGCCTAGTCGGAAGTTGAGGTGCTGTTCCTCCAGTTTGCGTTGGGCTTCACCGGAACAATGCAGCAAGCCAAGGACAGACATGTGGGCAAGAGAACAGGGTGGAGTGTTAAAATGGCAAACGACAGGGAGGTTTGGGTCTTTCTTGCGGACAGACCGCAGGTGTTCCGCAAAACGGTCGCCCAGTTTGAGTTTGGTCTCTCCAATGTAGAGGAGATCGCATTGGGAGCAACGAATGCAGTAGACTAAGTTAGGGGAAATGCAAGTGAAATGCTGCTTCACTTGAATGGAGTGTTTGGGCCCTTGGACGGTGAGGAGAGAGGAAGTGAAGGGGCAGGTGTTGCATCTTCTGCGTGGGCATGGGGAGGTGCCATAAGTGGGGGTTGAGGAGTAGGGGGTGATGGAGGAGTGGACCAGGGTGTCCCGGAGGGAACGATCCCTACGGAATGCCGTCAGGGGGGGTGAAGGGAAGATGTGTTTGGTGGTGGCATCATGCTGGAGTTGGCGGAAATGGCGGAGGATGATCCTTTGAATGCGGAGGCTGGTGGGGTGATAAGTGAGGACAAGGGGGACCCTATCATGTTTCTGGGAAGGAGGAGAAGGCGTGAGGGAGGATGCGCGGGATATGGGCCGGACACGGTTGAGGGCCCTGTCAACGACCGTGGATGGAAAACCTCGGTTAAGGAAGAAGGAGGACATGTCAGAGGAGCTGCTTTTGAAGGTAGCGTCATCAGAATAGATGCGACGGAGGCGAAGGAACTGAGAGAATGGGATGGAGTCTTTACAAGAAGCGGGGTGTGAGGAGCTGTAGTTGAGGTAGCTGTGGGAGTCGGTAGGCTTGTAATGGATATTGGTGGACAGTCTATCATCAGAAATTGAGACAGAGAGGTCAAGGAAGGGAAGAGAAGTGTCAGAGATGGACCATGTGAAGATGATGGAGGGGTGGAGATTGGAAGCAAAATTAATAAATTTTTCCAGGTCCCGACGAGAGCATGAAGCAGCACCGAAGTAATCATCGATGTACCGGAGAAAGAGTTGTGGGAGGGGGCCGGAGTAGGACTGGAACAAGGAATGTTCCACATACCCCATAAGAAGCTTCCTTGAACAGAGGCCCCAACAATCCCCATCCACCACTACTCTCCTCCGTCTGGCTGAACTTGTTCTCACACTGAACAATTTCTCCTTTAACTCCTCTCACTTCCTCCAAATAAAAGGTGTGGCTATGGGTACCCGCATGGGCCCCAGCTATGCCTGTCTCTTTATGGGGTATGTGGAACATTCCTTGTTCCAGTCCTACTCCGGTCCCCTCCCACAACTCTTTCTCCGGTACATCGATGATTACTTCGGTGCTGCTTCATGCTCGCGTCGGGACCTGGAAAAATTTATTAATTTTGCTTCCAATCTCCACCCCTCCATCATTTTCACATGGTCCATCTCTGACACTTCTCTTCCCTTCCTTGACCTCTCTGTCTCAATTTCTGATGATAGACTGTCCACCAATATCCATTACAAGCCTACCGACTCCCAGAGCTACCTCGACTACAGCTCCTCACACCCCGCTTCTTGTAAAGACTCCATCCCATTCTCTCAGTTCCTTCGCCTCCGTCGCATCTGTTCTCATGACGCTACCTTCAAAAACAGCTCCTCTGACATGTCCTCCTTCTTCCTTAACCGAGGTTTTCCATCCACGGTTGTTGACAGGGCCCTCAACCGTGTCCGGCCCATATCCCGCGCATCCTCCCTCACGCCTTCTCCTCCTTCCCAGAAACATGATAGGGTCCCCCTTGTCCTCACTTATCACCCCACCAGCCTCCGCATTCAAAGGATCATCCTCCGCCATTTCCGCCAACTCCAGCATGGTGCCACCACCAAACACATCTTCCCTTCACCCCCCCTGACGGCATTCCGTAGGGATCGTTCCCTGGTCCACTCCTCCATCACCCCCTACTCCTCAACCCCCACTTATGGCACCTCCCCATGCCCACGCAGAAGATGCAACACCTGCCCCTTCACTTCCTCTCTCCTCACCGTCCAAGGGCCCAAACACTCCTTTCAAGTGAAGCAGCATTTCACTTGCATTTCCCCTAACTTAGTCTACTGCATTCGTTGCTCCCAATGCGGTCTCCTCTACATTGGAGAGACCAAACTCAAACTGGGCGACCGTTTTGCGGAACACCTGCGGTCTGTCCGCAAGAAAGACCCAAACCTCCCTGTCGTTTGCCATTTTAACACTCCACCCTGTTCTCTTGCCCACATGTCTGTCCTTGGCATGCTGCATTGTTCCAGTGAAACCCAACACAAACTGGAGGAACAGCACCTCATCTTCCGACTAGGCACTTTACAGCCTTCCGGGCTGAATATTGAATTCAACAACTTTAGATCTTAAACTCCCCCTCCCCCCATCCGCTTTTTTTTTCAATAATTTATATAGATTCTTCTTTCCCCACCTATTTCCATTATTTTTAAATCTAAAACTAAAACCTTGTTAGTCTTTCCACCCCACCCCCACTAGAGCTGTACTTTGAATATCCTGTCTTCCTTTCTTAATTAGCACTTTTCTTAGACAAATATCACCACCTTCAACACCTCTTTGACCCTTTTGTCTGTGACATCTTTTGATTAACTGCTCATCTCCACAATCACCACACCCTCAATGTCTCCCTCTCCACCCCCCCCCCACCCCGCCCCGCCCCACCCACCTTAAACCAGTTTATATTTCTCCCTTCTTCTAACTATGCTTCAGTTCTGCCGAAGGGCCATGAAGGCTCGAAATCTTAATATCATAGCTTTTCACAAGGGGGTTTTGGTCATGTGACAGCTACTATTGGTTCACAATGGAGGGTAATCCATGTTAATGAAAGAGCTTTGATTTCCCATTGTCAAAGCTATTAAGATGCCATCGAAACAGATAGGGGTCCTTAGCACCCCTCCTTGCATAATGAACTTCATTAGCACCTCATTGTTGCTGGTAGTTTCTATAATCAAAAAATCTACAGGCCCATTGTCCTTAAGCTTTGTAGAGAGTTTAGACCTTGGCAGGTGTGAAGTCCATCAGGGAAACTACCTGTAGCTATCACTACAAATCCTGGCAAATTCACGTTCAGAAGTTTCCAACCTTGGCCAATTTGTAGGTCAGGTGACTTCTGCAGCCATTTTAAAGTCAGCATCTTTGCTTGGCAAAAATCCTTTTTAAATAAGTTCAATATATATCTGACCAGCTGATGAAATTAAAGGTTAATATTCCACGTGCACGCATTACATTGTCAAGACAGGTAATGAAAATTTCACCTGCCATCATAGATTACAAGGTCCCTTACTGTAAAATTATAGAACCAATGAACTTTGGATTATGTCCTTTCAAAATTATCTCAATTGATAAAACATGAACTGTTGGAAAGGGATCAAATCTGGTAGCATAAGTTTTGCTCCTTTCTACATGTTACGGCCATCATCACATGAGCAGAATCTGGAAATGTATTTTGGATATGCATGAGTAAAAATCTGGAGCCACTTTCATATCTCTATGCTCTGTTAAAATGCCACATTTGGAAGCAATGGTGTCTGTAGCAGTAGTTACAGTAGTTTTAGTTCAGTTCACTTAATCTGCAACTCTTAAAAAACATTCTCATTTACTGGCTTGATTATTTATTAAACATACAGAATGAAACATAACTTTCTGTTCATGTACAGAATGTAAAACTTAATGATGTTCAAACAAATGGAACTGTTTCAACTGAACACCCAATTGTTTTTTTCTGCTAAGTATTTCCTCTCTTAAGGGATCTGACTGTAGTTGTAGCATAGTTCCACGACTGAATGGTCCTTCTTTATATCTGAGCCCAGCAAATGTGTCTAACAGGACAACTGATCACAGTGGGTAGCAAAACTGATTCGTCTCTCACTTGGAAATGCAAAAATGCGCACTTTTCCTTTGGGTCAAACATGGGAGTACTGCCCGATTTTCCTCTTGAAACAGCAACTGTCTCACTCCAACCACTGCCCAACCCTAGAGCAGTTAACTTACCATAGGCCAGGGCATTCTGGTTTCTGTGGCTAAAATATATATCTTTACTGCATTTATCCACTAAGTTTGGTCTTTGTGTTTTCATGCATTTTACAAAACAGCATCTTGCAAGGTTATGTGATGTTACTGTAGAGTATTACAATTGTACTGCTAAGGAACCTCAACACTACTCTCATTTAACATGTTTCTAACTACCTTTTGCGATGCACCACATTAGTCAGGATATTCTAGAGGTCATGTTGAAAACCCAGGTCAATTTTAGACCTAATTAATAAGCAGGCAAATTCAGCATCACACCTTAAAGATTATTACACCAGAAATATATCAACATTTAACCTTTTTATGGCTGAGGATTCAGATTTAAAATTACGCTTATTGTTTGCCACTGCACCCAAACGCGAAGACTAATATTTCCTCAACACCGATTATAAATGCTCTAATCATAACCCAGACTTATAAAAGTGTCATTTTTGAAAGCGCTTTAATCATAACCCAGACTTTTGGAATCATTTTTGAAAGTATCACTGACAACGCCACATCCTGACAATTAAATGCCTATTTTTAATACTTCATTGAAGCCCTTAAATGTCATTCGGTATATGCGTGCGTATATAGTGACACTGAATAGAAATTATGTGCTGGCAATGAAATGAATTTGTGGTACAATAACCTCGGTAAGATCAACTAGCACAGGAGATATTAAACACACTCTTCGACACGGTGCATCTGCTAATTGGAACAAGCACAGATTTATATTAATACGGTACAAAAGCGACATTTAGAAAAAAAACACAGACCGTTATATGATCGTCAAGGGCCTTCCTGTCTAGACCATGCTGAAAGCTGGTAGCTTAAGTCTTGGGCCTTATTTCAACACTGAGACTGAGACAAAGGGGCCCCCCCCAAACCCCAATGTGACACAAGCACTTAAGAGCTGCCTCACAGAACAATTAAACCCCAATTCAAACGCACTGGCGGAACGAGGCCGAGCAAAATCAATCACCTCTCTCCTCCTACCCCCACCCCGCTCCCAATCCCAGTGCTGCCGGCTCAAGCGCAGCCATTTACCTGCAGCTGTTTGAATTCTTTATCCAACTCCTGCCATTCTGCCTGGCACCGCAGCAGTGACATTGTCCACTCAGCTCTGCAATACATGCGCTGCACCGGGACTGCTGGGATAGCGCCGTGACGTCAGCCGAGTCCGCTGCAGCAGCTGCCGGGTCCCTCTCCTGCATTCTGGCTCCATTGTACCAACCAGACAGCACAGGACAGAGCAGGGAGCAAAGAGACCTGGCAGCACAACAGGCTGCAGCAATGGCTACAGTACAGCTATTTGCTCCTGGTGAAAAAAAAAACATATGATTTCAACCATTAATAACCCGCCCCGTAAGATAGAGAGGAGATTGTTATTTTGTAAAGCAAACCTGTGGCATTTATAAAGTGGGCACTTTTAAGCCTCCTTTTAAAATCCAGTGGTGCATTTCAAATAAAAAAGTTGCTCAGTGCCAGGGTAAGGGATATCTCCAAGCAGCTGGAAAGGGAGGGGTAAATAAATCCAGTTGTCTCAGTCCAGGTTGGCAATTAAGGACATATCTAGGAACCAGGAAGAGGTCCTGCTGATGGAGTATCAACAATTAGGAATTAAATTAAAAAGCAGGACCTCGATGGGAATAATCCCCGAACTAGTGCCCAAGCCATGTGCAAACTAGCATAGAAACAGAAAGATCAGCAAGCTAACACAGGATTACATAGGAAAAAGGACATCATTCAGCCCAACAGTCCTTATTGGTATTTATGGCCCACTGGAGTCTTTTCTAATCTTTTCTCATGTAAATCTTCATTTATAACCCTCTAATCCTTTCTCCCTCATATGCTTATCCACCTTCCCCTTAAATGTATCTCTACAATTCGATTCCACCTGTGATAGTGGGTTCCACATTCTCACCACTCTGAGTAAAGAAGTTTTTTCTGATTCCCCACTGGATTTTTTAGTGACTATCCTATATTGATGGCCTCTGGTTATGCTCTTTCCACACAAGTAGAAATATTCTTTCTGTACATTATCAAAATGTTTCATAATTTTAAAGACCTCTGTTAGGTCACCCTTCCTTCAGTCTAATTTTTTCAAGAGAAAAGAGACCCAGGCTGTCCATTCTTTCCTGATATGAATAGCCATGCATTTCTGATATTATTCTTGTGGATCTTCCCTGCACCTGCTACAATGTCTTTATATCATTTTTATAATACAGCAGCCAGAACTGCACACAGTACTCTTAAGTGTGGTCTAACCAAAGTTTGATACAGGTTTAATTTTTCAATTCTATTGAAATCGGGGAGTTATAGCAGGCAGATGGTAAATGCCAAGCCGCCCAAATCCCAAAGGGAAATTTGAAGTAGCTGCCACAGCTATTTGCAATTTGTATTTATTTCAAGATGCAGGCTTTGAACTCAGTAAAAGAAACATAGAAAATAGGTGCAGGAGTAGGCCATTCGGCCCTTCGAACCTGCTCCGCCATTCATTGTGATCATGGCTGATCATCCAACTCAACAGCCTGCTCCCGCTTTCTCTCCATATCCTTTGATCCCTTTCGCCCCAAGAGCTATATCTAACTCCTTCTTGAAAACATACAATGTTTTGGTCTCAACTACTTTCTGTAGTCGTGAATTCCACAGGCTCACCATTCTCTGGGTGAAGAAATTTCTCATCTCAATCCTAAATGGTCTACCCTGTATCCTCAGGCTGTGACCCCTGGTTCTGGATTCCACCACCATCGGGAACATCCTTCCTACATCTACCCTGTCTAGTCCTGTTAGAATTTTATAGGTTTCTATGAGATCCCCCCTCATTCTTCTGAACTCCAGCGAATATAATCCTAACCAACTCAATCTCTCCTCATATGTCAGTCCCGTCATCCCAGGGATCAGTCTGGTAAACCTTCGCTGCACTCCCTCTATAGCAAGAACATCTTTCCTCAGATAAGGAGACCAAAACTGCACACAATATTCCAGGTGTGGTCTCACCAAGGCCCTGTATAATTGCAGCAAGACATCCCTGTTCCTGTACTCGAATCCTCTCGCTATGAAGGCCAACAAACCATTTGCCTTCTTTACCGCCTGCTGCACCTGCATGCTTACCTTCAGCGACTGGTGTACGAGGACACTCAGGTCTCGTTGCACATTCCCCTCTCTCAATTTATAGTCGTTCAGATAATAATCTGCCGTCCTGTTCTTGCTACCAAAGTGGATAACCTCACATTTACCCACATTATACTGCATCTGCCATGCATTTGCCCACTCACTCAGCTTATCCAAATCACTGCATCCTCCTCACAGCTCACCTTCCCACCCAGCTTGTGTCATCTGCAAATTTGGAGATATTACATTTAGTTCCCTCATCTAAATCATGAATATATATTGTGAATAACTGGGGTCCCAGCACCGATCCCTGCGGTACCCCATTAGTCACTGCCTGCCATTCGGAAAAAAACCCGTTTATTCCTACTTTTTGTTTCCTGTCTGCCAACCAGTTTTCTATCCATCTCAATACACTATCCCCAATCCCATGCGCTTTAATTTTACACGCCAATCTCTTATGTGGGACTTTGTCGAAAGCCTTCTGAAAGTCCAAATAAACCATATCCACTGGCTCCCCCTCATCAACTCTACTAGTTACATTCTCGAAAAATTCCAAAAGATTTGTCAAGCATGATTTCCCTTTTGTAAATCCATCCTGACTCTGTCCAATTTTGCCACTGTTTTCCAAGTGCTCAACTATAAAATCCTTTATAATGGACTCTAGAATTTTCCCCACTACCGACATCAGGCTGACTGGTCTATAATTCCCTGCTTTCTCTCTACCTCCCTTTTTAAATAGTGGGGTTACATTAGCTACCCTCCAATCTGTAGGAACTGTCCCAGAGTCTATAGAATCTCAGAAGATGACCACCAATGCATCCACTATTTCTAGGGCCACTTCCTTAAGTACTCTGGGATGTAGATTATCAGGCCCTGGGGATTTATCGGCCTTCAATGCCATCAATTTCTCTAGCACCATTTCCCTACTAATACTGATTTCTTTCAGCTCCTCCCTCTCACTAAACCATGTGTTCCCCAAAATTTCTGATATGTCATTTGTGTCCTCCTTTGTGAAAACAGAACCAAAGTATGTATTTAGTTGGTCAGCCATTTCTTTGTTCCCATTATAAATTCCCCTGTTTCTGACTGTAAGGGTCCTACATTTGTCTTCACCAACCTTTTTCTCTTCACATACCTATAGAAACTTTTACAGTCAGTTTTTATGTTCCCCACAAGCCTACTTTCGTACTCTATTTTCCCCTTCTTAATCAATTCCTTGGTCCTCCTTTGCTGAATTCTAAAGTGCTCCCAATCCTCAGGTCACCGAGACTTATAGTTTTCTTACAAAACTAAATTAAACTTTTATTGAAAGAAGAAATTATTTTAAGCACATACATAGATCTACAAATTACTACTATGATAACTTCTAAATCCCCTAATTAATCTAAACCCCAGTTACACCTCCATTGAGGCAGTGAGGCACATAGATTTTAAAAGATCCAGGTAAAGTAACACACAATACCCTGAACAGTCGAATTCAAAGTGAGTTTTTCTCAGCTTCAGTTTCTTGCAGGCAGCAGCTTGAGGCTTTTCACACCTGTTAGATCTTAGAATGCTTTCCCTTGCACACAACCTTCTCTCCTTTATACATATTTCCCCCTTTGAGTGCAAATTCTTATTGATTCACTATGTCTTTGGACTTATTGGGCAGCATTTTCCACCCGTCGAGAGGGGGTTGTGTGGGAGCGGGCACAAGCAGGCGGGTTCCCGATCGATGCCCACAGTCAGGGGCGTGGTGCCATTTTACGTGGGCGGGCCAATTAAGGCCCACCCAGCGAGACGTCTGCTCAGAAGCGCTGTGCGCTCCCTGTGCAGGCGAGGGGGGGATTCCCTGAGCCAGGAGTGCGCTCTTTCACGCATGCCTCAAGGAGATTGGCTCAAAGTTCAAAATTTCATCTAAGGCAGTAAAGAATATTCCTGACATGTCCCCTCATGTGACATTTTCACATGAGCTGGGACATGTCAATTTCTTTTACTTAGACATTTAATACACTCATGAAACCTCATCCCACCCTTGGATGAGGTTTCATGTTTTTTCTGAAGGCCGCCTGGGCTCTTCGCCTGCCGGCCAACCTTAAGGTTGGATGGGCAGGTCCATTAGTCAGTTTAATGACTTTTTTAATGGCCTTAATAGGCCTTTGACAGTTCGGCGGGCACGCAGCCAATCCGGCTGCTTGCCTGCTGAACTGAAAATCTAAATGACACGGGGTGACGTCGGGACGCATGCCTGACGTCACCCCGCGTCATTTTACGTGAGCGGGCCCCGCCCCCCCCCCCCAGCCTGGAAGATGCAGCCATATCTCTCTAATAATAATAATAATCCATCAAAGTACCAATTTTGCCAGTAATCTTTGGGAAAAATAAACACACTTGTTTCTTAACTTCTCCTGGTTAGGTGTAATGTTTCACCCCCTCCTTTGAATTCAAGCTAGTCTGGCTTATTCAAAAATGCAAATGTTCCCATTTTCGATCCTTTTTTCCCCACCATTTCCCCCTCCCCCCACCCCACCCCCACAAGGGCCATCTGTTACTTGTTCATGTTGTTCTTTTCAGAGTGCTTACCCCTGTTCTGCTATTATCACATTCTGCTTTTTTACCTTTATGCCACTATCAGCACCCTTTATAGTCCTTACCACTACCATTAACACTCCCTTTGTCCTTATGTTCATGACATCTTTGTCCATCCATCCTTTGCCCCCAAAGGGCAATGGTTAGATTCTCTCTTGTTGAAAATGGTCATTTCTGGCACTTGTGTGGTGTGAATGTTACTTGCCCACTTGTCAGCCCAAGCCTGGATATTGTCTGGGTCTTGGTGCATTTCGGCATGGACTGCTTCAGTATCTGAGGAGTAGCGAATGGTGCTGAGTGCTGCTTGATAGCACTGTTGATGACCCCTTCCATTACTTTACTGATGATCGAGATTAGACTGATGGGGCCGTAATTGGCAGGGTTGGATTTGTCCTGCTTTTTGTGTACAGGACATAGGTGGGCAATTTTCCACATAGCCGGGTAGATGCCAGTGTTGTAGCTGTACTGGAACAGCTTGGCTAGGGGCGCAGCAAGTTCTGGAGCGAGTCTTCAGTACTAATGCCAGAATATGGTCAGGGCCCATAGCCTTTGCAGTATCAGGTGCCTTCAGCCATTTCTTGATATCACGTGGAGTGAACTGAATTGGCTGAAGACTGGTATCTGTGATGCTGGGGAACTCCGAAGGAAGCCAAGATGGACCATCAACTCGGCATTTCTGGCTGAAGATTGTAGCAAATGCTTCAGCCTTATCTTTTGCACTGATGTGCTGGGCTCCCCCATCATTGAGGATGGGTATATTTGTGGAGCCTCCTCCTCCAGTGAGTTGTTTAATTGTCCAACACCATTCATGACTGGATGTGGCAGGACTGCAGAGCTTAGATCTGATCTATCGGTTGTGGGATCGCTTAGCTCTGTATATCACTTACTCTTTGGCTCACATGTAGTCTGGTGTTACAGCTTTACCAGGTTGACACCTCACTTTTAGATATGCCTGGTGCTTCTCCTGGCATGCCCTCTTTCATGCTTCAATGAACCAGGATTGATCCCCTGGCTTGAAGGTAATGGTAGAGTGGGGGATATGCCAGGCCATGAGGTTACAGATTGTGTTCGAGTACAACCAGCTGCTGCTGATGGCCCACAGTGCCTCATGCTTGCCCAGTCTTGAGTTGCTAGATCTGTTCAAAATCTATCCCATTTAGCATGGTGGTAGTGCCACACAGCATGATAGAGGGTATCCTCAATGTGAAGAAGGTACTTCATCTGCACAATGACTGTGCGGTGGTCACTCCTACCAATACTGTCATGGACAGATGCATCTGCGGCAGGCAGGTTGGTGAGGATGAGGTCAAGTATGTTTTTCCCTCTTGTTGGTTCCCTCACTACCTGCCGCAGACCCAGTCTAGCAGCTATGTCCTTCAGGACTTGGGCAGCTTGGTCAGTAGTGGTGTTACCGAGCCACTCTTGGTGATGGACATTGAATTCCCCCACCCAAAGTACATTCCGTGCCCTTGCTACCCTCAGTGCTTCCTTCAAGTGGTGTTCAACATGGAGGAGCACTGTTTCATCAGCTGAGGGAGGGCGCTACGTGGTAATCAGCAGGAGATTTCCTTACCCATGTTTGACCTGATTCCATGAGACTTCATGGGGTCCAGGGTCGATGCTGAGGACTCCCAGGGCAACTCCTTCCCAACTGGATACCACTGTGTTGCCACCTCTGCCGGTGGGACAGGACATACCCAGGGATGGTGATCGTGATGTCTGGGACATTATCTGTAAGATATGATTCTGTGAGGATGACTATGTCAGGCTGTGGCTTGACAAGTCTGTGAGACAGCTCTCCCAATTTTGGCACTAGCCCCCAGAAGTTAGTAAGGAGGACTTTGCAGGGTCGACAGGCCTCAGTTTGCCATTGTCGTTTCTGGTGCCTAGGTCGATGCTGGGTGGTCTGTCCAATTTCTTTCCTTTTCTGAGGCTTTGTAGTGGTTTGATGCAATTGAGTGGCTAGCTCAGCCATTTCAGAGGGCAACCACATTGCTGTGGGTCTGGATTCACGTGTAGGCCAGGCAAGGAAAGGACAGCAAATTTCATTCCCTAAGGGACATTAGTGAACCAGATGGGTTTTTACAACAATCGAGAATGGTTTTATGGTCATCATAAGACTTTTAATTCCAGATATTTATTGAATTCAAATTCGAACCCGGGTCCTCTTGGTCTCTGGGTCCAGCGGCAATATCACTATGCCATCACCTCCCCTTATGAGAGGGTATGAGAAACCATGCAGGGTGAGTGGGTGGGGAATGGATTGACATGTATGGGCATAGGGAGTGGGTGGGAACTGAAGAACTCTGAGGGGTGAGAGTTAGAGAGCCAAATGTTTAAGAAAACAACTGGGAGAAGTTTCATAAATTAATACTTATAGTTCACATCAAACAGAAAAATAAAACACAACCATTTAAACTTTAGACTAAAATCCTCAGTTGAATTTCCCTTTTCTGCTATGATTGCCCCCAGAAAGTCTTTAGCTACTTATCAGGTTCTTGAAGGTTGTTCGATTTTTTGGGACCAACTCCAAACTTTTCCGCAGCAGCCCTGTAAGTTCTGGGACTTTTCAGTTCAAGCCTGAACTTTACTTGCAATTCCTGCACAGTGACTTAAACAGAAAATTAGAAATAGCACTGGTTTCTAAAAGCTCTATTCTCCTGGTCCATAGCTATTCCACAGCTCCTGGCAAATCCTTTACCTTTTCCTTCCAAACTCAGGGCTCACACACCAACTTAGTTGCTTCAAACTCCACGTTCAAAAACCTTCTGAGTTCTCCAAGCTGAATTGCTAGTCTCTATGAGAAAAACACACAAGTAACCCCCACACAATAGGGCAGTTCCCTGCAACCTATCTCCGTGGCAACGTAGCATACCTGGGATGTTCTAAACATAAATTTAAACTTTTGCATTCAAAACATTCCTTTGAGTCTGTTACTCACATGACTAATTCATACCTCTAATGGAGTTAACAGCCTGGGAAAAATATAGATTAATAAGTGAAAGTCATCACAGATTTGTTAAAGGCAGATCGTGTTTGACTAATTTGATCGGGGTTTTGATTAAGTATTGGAGAGAATTGATGACTATAGTGCAGTTGATGTTGTGTACATTGTAGTGTAAAGGCTTAACTCCAATAAGAGCATACTGAGCATGTGTAAAAGAAGCTATGTCACAGTGATGTCACTCACTGAGAGAGGATGAGGAGCATCTCTAATGGCAGCTCTTGCTACATGTTAGTCTTATTTAACCTTTGTAAATAAACGGCTTTTGAACAAAGATCATTGCCTCCGGCAAGATCTCTTCTTTTGTTTTATATTAATATTTAATTTGTACATTGATAATATTTGATTGTTTTCCACCAATCTTTCAAACTGTTTCCTAACTCTTCTACCTAATTTGGGCCAGATCCCTTTTCTTACCCATACTGAGCTTTGCTTTTTCTAATTCAGCACACTTATTTTTGAATCTCCATCATCATTATCCTTTCCTATTCTTGCAATGAACCAAACTATTATGTGGTCACTATTTTCAAATTCTTCTAATCTACTTTTAGTTAATTTCTCAACTCTATTTCTCCTCTATCACATTGCCACTGTTTGGTGGCTTGTATTGCACACCAAGAATTGAACCATTTCTCTCTGCATTTCTTAACTCCCCTATGGATTGTATCTTAACACACCCCACAAGGCCATCTTTTAAGTTCTAGCACTCTGACATAATCCTTTACAAACACTGCCATCCTACCCGCTTGTTTTCTTCCATATCTCTCATGAAATTGTTATAATCAGGAATGTTACTGGTAATAACTTCCAAGTCCTGTTCAAACCTAAGCCACATCTCCACTATATCTGCTATATCACCCTCCATATTATTAATACTAACTCTGCAATTTTGTTTTGAGCACTTTGTTCATTCACTTACAACCTACCCAATTCAGACTTCAATTATTTTGTAACTTTGATCAGCAAGGACTACAAATCACCATTCATTCGGCTGAAAATAACTTATTCATGACTCCAACTGATGAGTTACCTGGTCTCATTTGGCTCGTTGGAACACATTCCACATGGAACTTTCAAACCTGATTCTATAGCAATATTCTCCACATACAAGTATGTAATTTGTAAAGATGGTAAAAATTTAATATGCACATATATTGATGTAAACAGTTTTCCCTTTCCCTTTTGGTAGTGCAATTTAAGTTGATGAAGGAAGGGAGAAATTACCTGGAGATGACGATTTCAAATTAATCAGAGCCATCAAGATCCAGAAGTACATTTCAATGAGATCAATAGGGAAAGATAGCGTAAACTGTAACACAGTTTCCGGTCCACAAAACGTTCAGGTACTTGGTGTGAAGAATACTGTTCATAAACTTTTTGTTATCTTGTGAAATCGTTCAACTCTTCAGAGCTTTAAAATGTATCATTTTGGCATTTATTATTTTTAAAAAGACCAGTTTTGTGAAACTTATGCTTTTATGAGTGGGGAGTAAATGTCCAATAATTCACATTAAATATTATCATCTGTTGAGACCTATCTTCCAGGCCTGAGTTGGGAATCGCTTCCCGGCTTTCATGTTACTTCCTACAGGCGGGGTGATGGGGTGACGCATTCCATCAAACAAACTTCCTTTTTGAAATCATGATTCTTTTTAACAAAAGAGCTTTGGTCTGACATGTTTTCTTGCCCCCCCCTCCCCTCCCCTCCCCCATTTTACCCGTATTTAAGTTTGAAATAAAGTCAAGGCATGAATCATAAGACTCCGACCACAAGGCCCGTCTCCGTTGCTATGGTAACGGACCGTACACTATAACACAAGGCGCGTCAGTGAGTGCGGGGATTGTTGTTAGACATCATGTTGCACCGGTATCTTAACCTTGCCTCGCTGCTGACATGCTTTGCTGTCGATTTTCGGTAGGTTTTTCCTGATACCCGCTTGCGAAGGTTTCTCGAGTGAAAGCGGGTGCAAAGGACAGTGGAAGAGAGTGAGCTTCGGCCTCCCCTCCCGTGCCTCTCTCTGTCGGCAGTGTGCTACCTCCTGCCTCCTTCATAATAAGCAAAACCCTTCCGTCGGTATTTAAAAAAAAAAATGCCATTTCTGAGGCCGCGGATGCCCAAAGGAAATCGGTGGCGTGAGTGGGATCGAAATGCGCAGAAAAACGGTTTAAAAAGCACCGTCTACTCATTAAGCGGGGAGGAATATACAGGAGAGTGGCGGGACAATAAAAAACATGGTAAGAACAATGCCGTGCTCTTTCCCCCCCCCCCCCCCCCACACACAGAGTACATCATATTACAACATATCATTTTAAAAATAAGGTGAAAAGCATTCTCGGAGATAGGCTTTAAGCGGGAACTGCTCATAGGCAATGAAAACGGACCAAACCAGAAGGAAGAATTTAGGAAAATGAAGAGATGGATCTTTGGGACGAATTTGAAAAGCGGAGAGTTTTTTAAAAAAGTAGTTCCGGACAGTGAGACATGGTATATAAAACTGGAGGAAATTGCAGGAATTGAGTGGGTTCTATGGACGAGGGCCAAAATTTTGAATTGGAAGTACTTGGGAAATGACTACCAAGCAGGGCTCAGTGTGGGTCAAAATTTGTACAAGTTATGGAAAATGGGACACCAGCATTAGATAGTTGAGCCTCTAAAAGTTAAAGCCATGCATAAGGATTTTGATAAGGATAATATGTCCAAGGTAAGGTGGACTGACAATGCTGTGGCAATGGAAGTAAGGAGTCTTTGAGTTAGATGGCCTGTAGGGTTTAAAGCTCACCTGAGAGTTGAACAGGGCGCCCAAATTCACAGAGACTGTCTCCTTCCATTCCCATAATTTCACCAGTCCATGCCTCTGGCAGCATAGTTTTGTTACCTTAAAGCTATGTTTATCCAAATCTCTGTTGCTCATATTGTAAGTCACAACGTATGTTCACTCATCATCCTGTGCTCATTGGCCTACATCGACTCTGAATCTATTGATGCCATGGATTTAAATTTCCCATCCTTGTGTTCAAATCTCTTCATGCCCTTTCCTGCCTCTGTAATATCCTCCACCCCTACAATCTTCTGAGAACTCTGCAATATTACAATTCAGAGCTCTTGTGCATCCCCAACTTAATTCGGACCATTAAAAGTCTTTATAACAGGGCACTTAGATAAATTCAAGGTAATTAGGCAGGGTCAACATAGTTTTGTGAAAGGGAAATCATGTTTAACCAATTTACTGGAGTTCTTTGAAGAAGTAATAAATGCTGTGGATAAAGGGGAACTAGTGGATATACTGTACTTAGATTTTCAGAAGGCATTTGATAAGATGCCACATCAAAGGTTATTGTGGAAAATAAAAGTGCATGATGTAGGGGATAACATATTGGCATGGCTAGAAGATTGGCTAGCCAACAGGAAACAGAGTAGGCATAAGTGGGTCATTTTCTGATTGGCAAGATGTAACAAGTGGTGTGCCAGAGGGATCAGTGCTGGAGCCTCAGCTCTTTACAATTTATAAAAATGATTTGGATGAAGGGACCAAAGATTTGGTTGCTAAATTTGCTGATGACACAAAAATAGGTAGGAAAATAAGTTTTGAAGAGGACATAAGTAGTCTTCAAAAGGATATAGATAGGTTAGGTGTGTGGGCAAAGATCTGGCAAATGGAGTATAATGTGGGAAAATGTTAAATTGTCCATTTTGGCATGAAGAATAAAAAAGCATATTCTAAATGGTGAGAGATTGCAGAGCTCTGAGATGCAGAGGGATCTGGGTGTCCTAGTGCATGAATTGCAAAAGATTAGTATGCAGGAAAAGCAAGTAATTAGGAAAGCAAATGGAATGTTATTGTTTATTGCAAAGGGAATTGAATGCAAGAGTAGGAAGGTTATGCTTCAATTAAAAAGGGCATTGGTGGGACCACATCTGGAGTACTGTGTACAGTATTGGTCTCCTTATTTAAGGAAGGATGTAAATGTCTTGGTAGCAGAGAAGGTTTACTAGACTAATACCAGGAATGAGCTTTTTGTCTTATGAGGAAAGGCTGGACAGGCTAGCTTTGTATCTGCTGGAGTTTAGAAGAGTAAGAGGTGACTTGATTGAAACATATAAGATCCTGAGCGGACTTGACATGGTGGATGTACAAAGGATGTTTCCTCCTGTGGGAGAATCTAGAACTAGGGGTCACCCATTTAATACAGAGATGAGGAGAATTTTTTTCTCTGAGGGCCATGAGCCTTCAGAACTCTCTTCCTCAATAGCCAGAGGCAGAATCTTTGAATATTTTTAAGGCAGAGGGAGATAGATTCTTGATA
The DNA here is from genome assembly GCF_964194155.1 of Cetorhinus maximus. Lineage (NCBI taxonomy): Eukaryota > Metazoa > Chordata > Chondrichthyes > Lamniformes > Cetorhinidae > Cetorhinus > Cetorhinus maximus. The sequence goes on from NC_135890.1 coordinate 96,380,174, forward strand.
ACCTTTTACCCCCTTGCTTATCAGGGTTAGGTAGGAATGTGGAGTTGAGATTAAAAATCAGATCAGCTATGATCTTATTGAATGGCGAAGCAGGCTCGAAGGGCTGAGTGGCCTACCCCTGCTCCTAATTCGTATGTTTGTATATGTTTGTATGTATTACTGATCAACACACCTTCAGCTGTCTAAGCCCTAAGCTTTGGAATGTCTTTCCTAATACTTATCACCTCTTCTCCTTTAAGACACTCCTTAAAACCTACCCCTTTCACCAAGCTTCTAATCATCTCATGTCTCCTTTTTTGGCTTGGTGTCAATTTTTGTCAGGTTGCACTCCTTGGCATGTTTTACTATGTGAAAGTGCTATATAAAACAATTTGTTGCCTAACAGAGTTTCTGAGGAGTAAAGAAGTCAATGGCAAGGGAGAGCTGAAAACGAATGGCTTGATCTTCTGTTAAGCTGGAGGGAGTTGTGACTTTATTATAATTACAGGTCTCGCTCTAGGGTTAACCATTAATGGTCACTCCCTGTTGCATCGCTTACGATCAGAAATTCACCTGAGTGATTCAGTATCTAGTCGTATGATAGCCTGGCCCGCAGGCACAACAATGGTACTCCATTACAAAAACAGAATTACCTGGAAAAACTCAGCAGGTCTGGCAGCATCGGTGGAGAAGAAAAGAGTCGACGTTTCGGGTCCACATGACCCTTCAACAGAAGTTCTGTTGAAGGGTCATGTGGACCCGAAACGTCGACTCTTTCCTTCTCCACCGATGCTGCCAGACCTGCTGAGTTTTTCCAGGTAATTCTGTTTTTGTTTTGGATTTCCAGCATCCGCAGTAGTTTTTTGTTATTATAATGGTACTCCATTGTTTTTCTCCAAACTTCTAAATGGCAGATTAATTAACTCTGTAGTGAGACATGTCCAGACACAAATCATTAGAGTGCTTTATTTTACAGTCAGGAAGTGAATGTACAGAATAATCATTACAAGTCTTATTATACTTTAATTTCATTTTCATCTCTCCTTATAACAACGAAAACAATAAAAATTGCAATTATGTCCTTATTAGTGGGTTGAGTAACATTTTGAGTCTATCCTTTGACTGACTTGGAAAGACTTGCCCAGAACTTGATCAGCTCTCTTAAAGCAGACTGGCAAAGGACCTTATCATCTGAGCTGCAAATGTGTTCCCCTGCTCTTTAGTCTGGCAGCTGCAAAGTGTTCACTTGTAGAGCTGACAATTAATCTGATTGATTGATTGGTATCTTTCCATCTATGAGAAATGTTGGGAATGCAGCCTCAGATCCTTTGGTGAGATCAAATGCGATCATCTGCTGCACTTCTTTTGACGGCTGAACAATTCTGGAAAGGCAATCTGCCAAACATGCTGGTAATGCGGGATGATCTCTGCTGATGCCTTGTTTGCAGGGTCGGCATCTGCTTAGGAGTTTCTGAGGCCACATGTCAATGTGGTGGTGAATTCCTGCCCACAGCCGGTGTCACTGTTTGCATCGATCAACAGCTAGAGATTCTCACTTGTCATGACTGATTTTGAAAACTTTTATGTAAGGGTGAAGTGTCCTCTATTTGTTCTTTGGTTGCATTACCTGGGCAGGCTTTGGAGACACAGATTTGCTCAGCGTCTGCACTTGAACTTGTAGACTGAATCCAGAGGAAGGGGTGAGGGCCCCGACGTCTGGAGTCCACTGTATTGCAGGAGTGCTGAAAAGTGCTTGCTTAAAGGGAATAACAGCCACTTATAAACCAGTCCAGTGCCTTTGACTCTCCTGAGCACAAGGCAGTGGGTACTACTTGACCTATATCAGGGACTTGGTTGATGGATGCTAGGGTGTGTCCACTTGCTAGTGGATTTGTTTAGTGCATCTTAGGGGCCTAGGTTTCTACAAAATCCCCTGCAGTTCAGACAAGGGCCATAGGGTGCCTAGCTGCTATGTGTCGCCGTGAGGAGGCACTACAGGGGTCTTGGTGATGCAGAGAGCGTACTTCCAGGAGAGACTTATGCACTTGGCTCCATCTTCGCAGTAAGCTAGCGAGCAGCAGTGGATCATGCAACTGCATTTGGCACATAACATCACCCTGTGCCAAAAACCACTGACACTCATCTGGCTGCTTCCAATTAAGGTGAATATGGCCTCATTGTGGAGGTACCAATTGATTTTTAAATGAATAGGGTCACCTTGACATTGTGGGATAGACTTTTGTCTTCAATAAGTGAAATAAAAATCAGTGTATTTTTTTAAAACAAAGGGTGGGTGATCTGCCCTGCCAAACTATTACCTAGGCAATGAAGATGATACTCCACCAGAGTGCGTCTGGATGGACTGTCTAATCTGGAAGGCAACATTCCACAGACTGGCCTCTTTTGAATACACAACTCGCTCCCTTGCCTCTACCAACTCTTGAGTTTGAACATAGGAACAAGACTATGCTATTTAGCTCTCAAGCCTGTTTTTCCATTCAGTGAGATCTTGGCTGGTCTACGACCTTACTCCAATATACCATATGCACTTGTGAACTAACTAAGTTATTAGTACCACATAATATAAATCATATCCAGCTGTTCTTCAGTAAAATGACTGAACATCCGAAATGTGATGCTTATCCAAAACTTATTTCATACAATCCATCTGGTAGCAATGGAATTGGTGGAGTGCTTGGGATGGGTATTGCCAATGCCTTTGTGAAAGCTGATCCTGTGTCCATAGTTGCTGCCAAGGGGCACACATAGGTAGAGTTGATGACAAGGTTGAGGTTAAATCTTTGGGGGATGAGGGTTCGTGTGGGGGGAGGCGGTGAAGAACTAAAGGCAAAAGTACAGGAGAGGGAAGAGAAGTCATTCATGCTGACTGTATTTGGATAAATGAAAATGGACCAATTCTATGGGGCTGGATGACATGATAGAGTCATTTGAGAAGGATAACAAAATGTGGCCTCACTATCCTCACCCAACAGTACACTCTGGCTGTAATATATACTATCTACAGCATGCAGTGCAGCAATTTGCCAAGCTTACTTCTATAGCATCTCCCATTCCTGTGAAACTTACTTTTGAGAAGGACAAAAGTACAAATGTAATGCAAAGATCATTATTCCAATTTCCCCTCTATGTTGTATGCAATCCTGACTTGGACACGTTTGCCACGCCTTCATCACTGAAGTGAGAGATGTTGACGTACAAGTACACAGGTCCCTGAAGGCAGCAGTTCACGTAGACAAGGTTGTAAAGAAGGCATATGGAATGCTCTCCTTCATTGGCAGACGTATAGAATATAAAAGTAAGGATAAAATGTTGGAATTGTATAAAACACTGGTGAGGCCACAACTGGAGTATTGTGTGCAGTTCTGGTCACCACATTACAGGAAGTACGTAATAGCTCTGGAGAGAGTGCAGAGGAGGTTCACAAGAATGGTGCCAGGGTTAGAAAAGTGTAGCTATGAGGAGAGATTGGATAGGTTGGGGTTATTTTCCTTAGAACAAAGAAGGCTGAGAGGTGACTTGATTGAGGTGTGCAAAATTATGAGGGGAATAGATAGAGTGGACAGGATAAAATTGTTTCCCTTGCTGGAGAATTCTAGAACCAGGGGACATAGATTCAAGATAAGTGGCAGAAGGTGGGGAAATGAGGAAGAACTTTTTTACGCAGGGGGTAGTGGGTGTCTGGAATTTGCTGCCCAAGTTGGTGGTAGAGGCAGAAACTCTAAACTCTTTTAAAAAGTACCAGGATCTGCACCTTAAGTGCTGTAAGCTGCAGGGTTATGGGCTGGGTACAGGAAGGTGGGATTAGAAAGGGCACCTGGGTGTCCTCAGGATGGCATGGACAAAATGGGCCGAATGGCCTCCTGTGCTGTAACTTTTCTATGGTTCTATGGTTCTATTGCTGGACCAAAATCATACCATGATTATGGGAGCACTGTTATCATGAGGATTGCAGTGGTTCAAGAAGATAACCCATCACCATCTTTCAGTCAACTTGGGACATGCCATCAATGTACATCACCCACAATCTGGCAAAAACAGTTGAAGCTGTATTAAGTGTTACAGAGAGGACAAGGAAAGTTGTGCACAGCATTCATTGAAGCAGTTTCAGCGGTGTGAGGATGGATGCTAAAATGAAGGGATTGGACCAAAGTGTTTTGGGAAACATGAACACAGAGCTGGGAAGTGACATGTACAAAGACCTTGGAGAGGAAAGGGAGACCGGAGATTGGGCTTTCATCGGAGAGGATGGATGGGTCAAGGGCGGATTTTGAGAAGAGGGTGGTGGCAGTTTTGATGGGGAGAGGAACAGTTTCTGAGGAAAGGGAGATATTGACAATGTCAGCAAATATGGCTTGTTGTATTGTGCTGATCCATTAGGAGAAAGAAATATTGAGCTCAAAGTACAATTTGTGATTGCAGATTTGACAGATCAAGATATTCTTTGCAATTGATATTATTCAAATATGACAGATACTCTTGTTTCTTTTACAATAATGCCTACTCATGCAAAAGTTATTTCTATGATATGCTCTCCTGATAATACTCACAGAAGGTATCATTATATCATTTTTCCTTTAATAACTCAACTTATATAAAGCTCAATTGCGACAAAGAATTGAGTACTGCTGGGGAAGCTCTTTCAGCACCTCTCGCTTCTGAACAGGAGACATAAAAAGCTTGTAATTTGATACTTGGGCTGGAATTTTCCAGTCCCTCACGCCGGCAGGATCTTCCAGTCCCGCTGATGTGACAGAGATTTCAATGGCTCGCCGGCACCGCCACGGGAGGGCTGGACAATTCCAGCCTTGATTTTTTCTTTTTAAAAAGTTGTGTCTATTGTGTGTCATCACACTTATTACAGATTAAATAACTTTTAAGAAAATAAAACTAACCATTGACATGAAGCCTGAAATATAGAAACAATTACAACTATCCCTGATTTACTTCAGTAGCTCCCATGTAGCTCTAATTAACTTAGTCTGTCTATTTGGCATAGGCTAGATTAGTATCTGAACATCAAAACCATGCTTCAGATCCAGGAAAATCCACAAGCAACGCGTCAGTAGATTTGCTGGTTATTCAGGAATTCCAACTAAGTTACCACAATGTTTTTTTCCTCTCTTCCATTTTTCACTTGCCTTAATCAATTTTGTGTTCTTTTAGTTTTACTTCTGCAATATTTTCTATTACCATTTTGATTTTATATCAGAGGCAGAAAGGAATCAGTGGGTCACTTGGTGTTCCTAAAGTAGACCTAAGGGGGATGTGGAGTTTCAGTGATCTGTGGAACCTCCTAAAAATAATAGTTTCAAAAATAATCAGTGAGGCAGTGTTCTCGCATCTTCTCCCCATTGCTGTCGCAGCCAATTTGGATTGTTTAAAATCTTTTTTTTACACAGTATTGGCTTAAGCTTTGAGTTATATGAGGCCCAATTCTATTTCTTGACAAATGACTTTGTATCTGTTTTCTAACGTATTGTGTACGTCTTTCAATATTGCGCTAGAGCTGTAAATCAGAAAAAATTCACTGTCCAGATAAATGTATGAATTCAATGACATCAGATCTTTTTACAGTTATCCCAATTGGGAAACTGTATCATCAAAGCATGTAAAGAGTCTCTCCGAATAAGCAGCCTTTACATAATGATCCATATATTTAATCCATTTCGTTACGAGATCCAAACTTACCTTATTGGCAAATGGGGGCCGGGAACTCCAAGTCCGAACCGGTCTCGGGAGTTTCCGTGCATGTGGGGACCGGGAGAGGCAGCCCACGCACAATCTGCTGTTTGTAGTTCTTCGGGCCGAGGATGGGCCCTGAGCACCTGCGTGAAAAGGAAAACAAGCGCAAAAAAAAAACCGGATCGTGTGACCCAGGAACACGGCGATATCGGGAAGAGTCCCAAACAGGGAACAGGGAGAGGTCCCAAAGGGAGTCTCAGACAGGGAGAGGTCCCAGAAAGAAAGAGAGGAGCAAAGAAAGAGGTTCCAAGCAAAAAAAAGGGGCTGCAGTTGGCAGGCTTTAAGCACTGAGGGCTTGGGAAAAGCCCTGGAGTTAGTGATTCCATGCTGTGGGCCACTGTGGTCTAAGGTACCCCTTCAGAGCAGTAGTAATCTGCTCCGCGCCGATTAACTGAAGTTGTGCTTGTGAGTTGGTGTTGGCATATAGACTTGGGAATCTAGGAGATCGGAGTCTCAGGCAATGAGATTAAAACCCTGCAAGGTGGGCCGTCATTGAGGCAATCTGAGTTGGCGCTACTTTTGGGGAGAATTCCAATGTGAGATCTTTAAAGGTGAAGACTGGAACCCCTTGTGAGAGAGGCAGAGTTTCAACAAGATTGGTTGACTTTATGTTTACTGACATATGGGTCAGTTGGCAATTTATCTTGGTTGCATTTGCCATTTATTGTGCAGTGTGGTGTGTTCGACCACAGTTTGCCTCTTAATTTACATGTACACTACATGTACTTTACATGTATTAACTGTATGTTAAAGTATAAGGTAGGAACTGTGAATTGTTTCATCTTTCTGACCTTGTATAGTAAAGTTTATTTTGTTTGTTCAAAAACCGTGAACCCTTGTGGCTTTATTCTTTTAGCAAGTGTCTTGAATCTCAAACTTTGCTTCAAACAAAAAGCTACTGGTCCCTAACCAAATCATACCAAAACTTGGGAGTCTGGTTCAGGATCATAACAATTCCATTTGAAAAATTTGTTTTTTGCATAAAGTTGATATGCATAAAGGTAAAGCTATACCAAGTAAACATAATTGTCGTCATTAGTATAATGATCATCTTTTGTCCCATGGAAAATAAAAGCATAAATTTGATACAGCATTGAATCTAATAATTGAAATCCATATTATATCAATTATTCTGTCATGAAACCCAAAAACACCTTAGTGTGGAGCGTGGAGGTCAGGAATTCCAAGTCTGGACAGCCTTTGGACTTCCCGCGCATGTGCAGGTCGGGAACGGGATGCACGTGCAGTTTGGCATCTTCAGGTTATTTGGGCCGAGGACAGGTCCTGTGCACCTGCACTTGGAGGAAAAAGAAAAAGGGCACAGGCGACCGGATGTGGAGTGCCAGAGTCAGCAAGTTTCCCTGAAAGAGGGATAAAAAAGGAGGACAGGGAGAGGTCCCAAGAAGTGTCCCAGGTAATAGACATAGGAGAGGGGGCAGGGAGAGGTCCCAAGAAGAGCCTCAGAGAGAGGGACATAGGACAGGGACAGGGAGAGGAAAGCAGTGGCATAGTGGTATTGTCATTTGACTAGTAATCTAGAGACCCAGGGGAGCCGGGTTTGAATCCCACCATGGCAGATGGTGGAATTTGAATTCAATAACAATCTGGAATTAAAAGTCTAATGTTGATCACAAAACCATTGTCGATTGTCGTAAAGACCCATCTGGTTCACTAATGTCCTTTAGGGAAGGAAATCCACTGTCCTCACCTAGTCTGGCCTACATGTGACTGTAGATCCGCAGTAATGTGCTTAACTCTTAAATGCCCGCAGTTGTATCAAACCACCACAAAGTCAACAAAAAAGAATGAATAGGAATGAATTGACACCGGAAATGACAATGGCAAGCCCAGCCCTGTTGATGCTGCAAAGTCATCCTTACAAACATCTGGGACCTTGTGCCAAAATTGGGAGAGCTGTCTCACAGACTGGTCAAGCAACAGCCTGACATAGCCATACTCACAGAATCATACTTTACAGTTCATGTCCCAGACACCTCATCACCATCCCTGGGTATCTCCTATCCCATCAGCAGTACCGACCCAGCAGAGCTGGCGGCACAGTGGTGTACAGTTGTGAGGGAGTTGCCCTGGGAGCCCTCAACATCGACTCCGGCCTCCATGAAGTCTCAAGGCATCAGGCCAAACATGGGCAAGGAAACCTCCTGCTGATTACCACGTACTGCCCCACCTCGGCTGATGAATCAGTGCTCCTCCATGTTGAACACCACTTGTAGGAAGTACTGAGGGTGGCAAGGGCATGGAATGTACTCTAGGTGGGGGATTTCAATAGGTGCGGGACTTCAATGTCCATCACCAAGAATTGCTTGGTAGCACCACCACAGACCGAGCTGGCTGAGTCCTAAAGGACATAGCTGCTAGACTGGGTCTGCAGCAGGTGGTGAGGGAACCAACAAGATAGAAAAACATTCTTAACCTCATCCTTACCAACCTGCCTGCCGCAGATGCAACTGTCCATTATAGTATCAGTAGGCGTGACCACTGCACAGTCCTTGTGGAGACAAAGTCTCTTCTTCACATTGAAGATACCCTCCATCGTGTTGTGTGGCACCACCATGCTGAATGGGATATATTCTGAACAGATCTAGCAACTCAAGACTGGGCAAGCATGAGGTGCTGTGAGCCATCAGCAGAAGCAGAATTGTACTCCACCACAATCTGTAACCTCATGGCCTGTCATATACCCCACTCTACCATTGCCGCCAAGCCAGGGGATCAACCCTGGTTCAATGAAGAGTGCAGGAGGGCATGGCAGGAGCAGTACCAGGCATACTTAAAAATGAGGTGTCAACCTGGTGAAGCTATAACACAGGAATACTTGCATGCCAAACAGCATAAGCAGCAAATAATATGGAGCTAAGCGATTCCATAACCAATGGATCAGATCTAAGCTCAGCAGTGCTGCTACATCCAGTTGTGAATGGTGGTGGACAATTAAATAACTCACTGGGGGAGGAGGCTCTACAAATATCCCCATCCTCAATGATGGAGGAGCCAGCACATCAGTACAAAAGATAAGGCTGAAGCATTCACAACAATCTTCAGCCAGAAGTGTCAAGTGGATTACCCATCTCGGCCTCCTCTGGAGGTCCCCAGCATCACAGATGCCAGTCTTTAGCCAATTCGATTTACTCCACATGATATCAAGAAACAGCTGAAGGCACTGGATACTGCAAAGGCTCTGGGCCCTGACAATATTCCGACAATAGCATTGAAGACTTGTGTTCCAGAACTTGCTGCGTCGCTAGCCAAGCTGTTCCTGCACAGCTACAACACAGGCATCTACCCAGCAATGTGGAAAATTGTCCAGGTATGTCCCGTACACAAAAAGGACAAATCCAACCCGGCCAATTACTGCCTCATCAGTCTACTCTCCATCATCAATAAACTGACGGAAGGGATCATTAACAGTACTATCAAGCAGCACTTGCTCACTGATGCTCAGTTTGGGTTCCGCCAGTGTCACTCAGCTGCTGACCTCATTACAGCCTTGGTTCAGACATGGACAAAAGAGCTAAACTCCAGAGGTGAGGTGAGAGTGACTGCCCTTGACATCAAAGCAGCATTTGACCATGTGGCATCAAGGAGCCCGAGCAATACTGGCATCTATGGGAATCAGGGGAAACTCTCTGCTGATTGGAGTCATGATTGTAGTTGTTGGAGGTCAATCATCTCTGTTCCAGGGCATTACTGCAGTAGTTCCTCATGGTAGTGTCCTAAGCCCAACATCTTCAGCTGCTTCATTAATGACCTTCCTTCCATCATAATGTCAGAAGTGGGGGTGTTCGCTCATGATTGCAAAACATTCAGCACCATTCGTGACTCCTCAGACACTGAAGCAGTCCACGTCCAAATGCAGCAAGACCTGGAGAATATCCAAGCTTGGGCTGACAAGTGGCAAGTAACATTCACACCACACAAGTCCCAGGCAATGACCATCTCCGACAAGAGAGAATCTAACCATCACCACTTGACATTCAATAGTATTACCTTTGCTGAATCCACCACTATCAACATCCTGGTGGTTACCATTGACCAGAATCTGACGTGGACTAGCCATATAAATACTGTGGCTACAAGAGCATGTCAGAGGCTAGGAATCCTGCAGTGAGTAACTCACCCCCTGACTCCCCAAAGCCTGTCCACCCCCTACAAGGCACAAGTCAGGAGCGTGATGGAATACTCTCTGCTTGCCTGGATGACTGCAGCTCCAACAACACTCAAGAAGTTTGACACCATCCAGGACAAAGCAGCCTGCTTGATTGGCACACCTTCCACAAACATTCACTGCCTCCACCACTAACGAACAGTGGCAGCAGTGTGTACCATCTACAAGATGCACTGCAGGAACTCACCAAGACTCCTTAGGCAGCACTTTGCAAACCCATGACCACTACCATCTAGAAGGATAAAGGCAGCAGATGCATGGGAACACTACCATTTGGAAGTTCCCCTCCAAGCCACTCACCATCCTGACTTGGAAATTTATCGCCGTTCCTTCACTATCGCTGGGTCAAAATCCTAGAACTCCCTCCCTAACAGCACTGTGGGTGTACCTACACCACAGGGACTGCAGCAGTTCAAGAAGGCAGCTCACCACCGCCTTCTCAAGGACAATTGGGGATAGGCAATAAATGCTGGCCCAGCCAGCGACGCTCACATCACACAGAATCACAGAATCACACAGTGCAGAAGAGGCCCTTTGGCCCTTCGAGTCTGCACCGACACGTGAGAAACACCTGACCTACCTACCTAATCCCATTTACCAGCAATTGGCCCATAGCCTTGAATGTTATGATGTGCCAAGTGCTCATCCAGGTACTTTTTAAAGGATGTGAGGCAACCTGCCTCCACCACCCTCCCAGGTAGCGCATTCCAGACTGTCATCACCCGCTGGGTAAAAAAGTTTTTCCTCACATCCCCCCCTTAACCTCCTGCCCCTCACCTTGAACTTATGTCCCCTCGTGACTGACCCTTCAACTAAGGGGAACAGCTGCTCCCTAACCACCCTGTGTCCCTCATAATCTTGTACACCTCGATCAGGTCGCTGCTCAGTCTTCTCTGCCCCAAAGAAAACAACCCAAGTCTATCCAACCTCTCTTCATAACTTAAATGTTTCATCCCAGGCAACATCCTTGTGAATCTCCTCTGCACCTCCTCCAGTGCAATCACATCCTTCCTACAATGTGGCGACCAGAACTGCACACAGTACTCCAGCTGTGGCCTCACCAAGGTTCTATACAGCTCCAACATGACCTCCCTACTTTTGTAATCTGTGCCTCGTTTGAGAAAGGCAAGTGTCCCATACGGCTTTTTCACCACCCCACTAACATGCTCCTCCGCCTTCAGAGATCTATGGACACACACGCCAAGGTCCCTTCGTTCCTCAGAACTTCCTAGTGTCATGCCATTCATTGAATACTTCCTTGTCAAGTTACTCCTTCCAAAGTGTATCATCTCACACTTTTCAGGGTTAAATTCCATCTGCCACTTATCTGCCCATCTGATCATCCCATCTATATCTTCCTGTAGCCCAAGACACTCATCCTCACTGTTAACCACCCGGCCAAACTTTGTGTTATCCGCAAACTTACTAATCCTACCCCCCACATCCCGTAAATGAATTAAAAATAGTGTCCCAGGTAAGAGATAAGGGAGAGGCCCCAGGAAGTGTGCCAGAGAGAGGGTCAACGGAAGGGAACTGGGAGAGGTCCCAAAACATCCCAGGTAAGGGACAAAGGCAGGGGACAGAAACAGGTCCCACTTAAGTTCAGTTAAAAGAGAGGAGCAGAGAAACAGGCTCCAAGCCAGAGAAAGGGCTGCAGGGAGCAGACTTTAAATGAAGTGAGCTTGGGAGATGGCCTTAAGATCCAGGAAGGCAGCTGAAGGTTGGCAACTCCATTCTGCAGGCCATTTGGGCAAAGGTACTCCTCTGGAGCAGTAGGTTTCTGCTTGGCATGGCTTAAGAGCTGAAATTGTGCTTGTACGTTGATGCTCAAGTGTTCTTGGGAATCCAGGGGAACGGAATCTTGGAAGGCAAGATTGAAATCCTGTGGGGTGGGCTGTTGTTGAAGCCGTCCGAGTTGGAGCGACTCTTGGGAGTGAATTCCAAAGCGAGTTCTTTGTAGGTGAAGATTGGAAACCCTTGTGCAAAAGACAGAGTTTCAGTGAGATTGGTTGACTCACAGTATGACTAACGTCTGGGTGGGTTGTTGAAAAATCCATGTAACCTGTTTTGGTCACATCTGTCATTTATTGTGCAGTGTGGTGTGTCTGACCACAATTTGCCTGCTAATTGTCTTGTAGCTCATACTTACTCTGAATGTTAGAGTATAAGATAGATATTGTAAATTGTTTTATCTTTCTGACCTTGTCTAGTAAAGTTTATTTTTATTTATTCAAAACTCGTGGAATCTTGTGGCTTTCTTCACTGAGCAAGTTTCTTAAATCTCAAACTTTAAACAAAACATTATTGGTCCCTAAGGGGATCTCACCAACAATGTGGGAGTCTGGCCAAGAATCATAACATGTGAAAAAACTAAAGAAACTCACAACTTAAACATTGGGTTGTGCAATGATAATTCCTCATAAGAAGTAAAAATGATAATTATGTGCACTAACCATTGTCATGAAAGTATAATAATTTTCATAATTTTTTTTGGTTTATTGTAAAGTAGGTTTATGGGGGTAAGTTTAGTTGGGTCTGTCTGTGATTTAATTGCATTTGTCATCAAGTAGACTGCAAGTTTAAATTGTCAAAAGAAACTAGGTGTTTGACATGCTAATGAGTAAACATGGATGCTGGCTTACCATGTAAGGTGTGAAGGGAATTTGCATTTTTAGATAAATGAAGGGATATTTCAATTTCAAAGTGATCTTGGTCTGTTTACAACTCGGCAAATAAGCAAGGCTAAGGAATGTGCTCATTTTTCCCAAAGGTTACTGGCAATATTGGCACCATGAAAGATTTTATGTTATGAGGAAGATACAGTTTCAAAGACATATGGAACAATAGAATTTACATATTAAAAAGAGAAAAACCTGTATAAAGGAGAATGAAAGGACATTCTGGGGAGGGAAGGTAAACAGCCAGTGGTTGTGGTACACATTAGTACCAACGACATAGGTAAACTAAGGGATGAGGACCTGCAAGCTCAGTACAGGAAGTTAGGAGATAAATTAAAATGCAGGACCTCAAATGTAGTAATCTCAGGATTACTCCCAGTTCCACGTGCTAGCGAGAGCAGGAATAAGAGGATAGACCAAATTAACACGTGGCTGGAGAGATGTTGTAGCCGTGAGGGATTCAGATTCTTGAGGCACGGGGACTGGTTCTGGGGAAGGTGGGACCTGTACAAACCGGAGGGGCTGCACCCAGGCAGAGCTGGGACCAGTGTCCTTGCGGGGGCTTTTGCTAGTTCTGTTGGGGAATGTTAAACTAGTGTGGCAGGGGGATGGGATCCCAGGAGTAGGATCAGATAGGTCAGATTCAGATCAGAAAAATGGAGGTAGAACATTAGCTAGGGACGTTGTGAGAGACATAGAGTTACAGGAGAAGCAAAGTTTAAAAAGTGTCCCGCAAGGGAAATTGACGGGGTTAAACTGTTTATACTTCAATGCAAGGAGTATTACAAACATGGTAGATGAGTTAAGGGCACAGGTAGACACATGGCAGCAGGATGTCATTGCTATAATGGAGACCTGGCTAAAGGAGGGACAAAACTGGCAGCTTAATATCCCTGGTTATAGAGTCGTCAGACACAATAGAGTAGGAGATAAAAAAGGAAGGGGGGTAGCACTAATGGTTAAAGAATCAATTCCAGTTGTGAGAAGGGAAGATATACTAAATGGGTCAACAAACGAGGCTTTATGGATTGAGCTTAGAAATAAAAAAAGGGACAGTCACACTACTGGGAGTATACTACAGACCCCCAAATAGTGAAAGGGAGATAGAAGAACAAATATGTAGGCAGATTTCTGCTTGTAAGAATAAGAGGGCAATAATAGTAGGAGACTTCAACTATCCTAATATCAACTGGGATTTAAACAATATAAGGGGCACTGAGGGAGAAAAATTCATGCAGTGTGTCCAGGAAAATGTTTTCAACCAATTAGTGACAAACCCAATGAAAGGAGATGCAATTCTAGACCTAGTCTTGGGGAACAAAGAAGGGTAAGTGGGCGAAGTGACAGTGGCGACCAATTCGGGGACAGTGATCACAATTCAGTTAGATTTAGCATTACCATGGAAAAGGACAGAGATAAGGCAGGAGTAAAAGTCTTGAACTGGGGGAAGGCAAATTTTGCAGAAATGAGAAGGGACTTGGCTGAGGTGGACTGGACAGCATTGCTGGAGGATAAAACAGTGGAAAACCAATGGGAAGCACTAAAAAGCGAGATCCTAATTGTACAAAATAGACATGTTCCCCACAAAAATAAGAGTGGTACTGCCAAATCTAGACCCCCCTGGTTGTCTAGAGGAATACAGGGGAAGATCAAACAGAAAAAGAAAGCGTACGATAGGCACAAAGAACTAAGCACTGCAGATAGCCTAGACGAATATAGGAAGTGCAGGGACGAAGTCAAAAAGGAAATAAGGAATCAAAGAGAGGGCATGAGAAAAGATTAGCAAGTAAAATTAAAGATAACCCAAAGATGTTTTACCAATACATTAATGCTAAAAGGTTAGTTAAGGAAAAAGTGGGACCTATCAGAGATGAAGATGGAAACTTGTGTGTAGATGCAGGGGCTGTGGGAAGGGTTTTGAATGAATATTTTGTCTCTGTGTTTACAAAGGAAAGGGAGGATGTAGATATAGTAGTCCAGGAGGAACACTGCGAGATATTAGACGGGATAGTCATAAAGAGAGAGGAAGTACTCGAAGGGTTGAAATCCTTGAAAGTTGCTAAGTCACCAGGGCCAGATGGATTGTTTCCGAGGCTGCTGAAGGAAGTCAGGGAGGAGATAGCAGATGCTCTGAGAATGATTTTCCAATCTTCACTAGATACAGGGGAGGTACTGGAGGACTGGAGAAATGCAAACGTAGTTCCAGAAATGCAAACGTAGTTCCATTGTTTAAAAAGGAATCAAAGGAAATGCCAAACAATTATAGGCCAGTTAGTCTTACATCGGTGGTGAGCAAATTAGAAAAATCAATCCTGAGAGATAGGATTAACTGTCATGTGGAAAGGCATGGACTAGTCAGGGCTGGTCAGCATGGATTTGTTAAAGGAAGGTCTTGCCTCACAAATTTGATTGAATTCTTTGAGGAAGTGACAAGAAGGGTTGATGAAGGTAGTGCAGTGGATGTTGTGTACATGGATTTTAGCAAGGCATTTGACAAGGTCCCACATGACAGATTGGTCAGGAAAGTAAAAGCCCATGGGATTCAGGGTAATGTGGCAAACTGGATAAAAGGTTGGCTTTGTAACAGGAAACAAAGGGTAATGGTCGATAGATGCCCTTGCGAATGGAAAGTTGTCTCAAGTGGTGTTCCACAGGGCTCGGTGTTGGGACCCTTGCTGTTTGTGTTATATATTAACGATTTGGACGTGAACGTGGGGGGCATGATTGGGAAATTTGTAGATGACACAAAGATTGGCCGAGTAGTGGATAGTGTAGAGGATAGCCATAATCTCCAAAATGATATAGATGGGTTGGTGGAGTGGGCAGTAAAGTGGCAGATGGAGTTTAACATAGAGAAGCGTGAGGTCATACATTTAGGGAGGTCAAACAGTTACAGGGATTACATAATAAATGGAAATATACTAAGAGGGGTAGATGAAGTGAGAGATCTTGGCGTACAAGTACACAGGTCCCTGAAGGCAGCAGTTCGAGTAGACAAGGTTGTAAAGAAGGCATATGGAATGCTCTCCTTCATTGGCAGAGGTATAGAATATAAAAGTAAGGATATAATGTTGGAATTGTATAAAACACTGGTGAGGCCACAACTGGAGTATTATGTGCAGTTCTGGTCATCACATTACAGGAAGGACGTAATAGCTCTGGAGAGAGTGCAGAGGGGGTTCACAAGAATGTTGCTAGGGTTAGAAAAATTTAGCTATGAGAAGAGATTGGATAGGTTGGGGTTATTTTCCTTAGGACAAAGAAGGCTGAGAGGTGACTTGATTGAGGTGTACAAAATTATGAGGGGAATAGATAGAGTGGACAGGATAAAATTGTTTCCCTTGGTGGAGAGTTCTAGAACCAGGGGACATAGATTCAAGATAAATGGCAGAAGGTGTAGGGGGGACATGAGGAAGAACTTTTTTATGCAGAGGGTAGTAGGTGTCTGGAATTCGCTGCCCAAGTTGTTGGTAGAGGCAGAAACTCTAAACTCTTAAAAGGTACCTGGATCTGCACCTTAAGTGCTGTAAGCTGCAGGGCCATGGGCCGGGTGCAGGAAGGTGGGATTAGAAAGGGCACCTGGGTGTCCTCTGGCTGGCATGGACAAGATGGGCCAAATGGCCTCCTTCTGTGCTGTAACTTTTCTATGGTTCTATGGAAAGGTTATGTGTCAGAAGGCCATGTAAGATCTTATAGGAGTGTGTGAAATAGCCTTAATGAAGCCTCCAGCATTTTGTGCAAAAGCCTGCTGCCATACGAAGCTAAACTTGGGGAAAAGCCATTTGGAATTCCACTGTCTAAGGTATTGTGTTAACTTGCTGAGTTTGTTTTAAATCTAAAATCTATTTTTGGACCACTGCCTTAAAGGGAGTGGAACTGGGAGTCAGGTTAATTAGGAATTTTAGGAGTCATTATAATAGTAATTGTAGTCTTATGTATGTGCTTGACATCTTTCACATTGTTCATAAATGTTTTAATTTTTAAAAAAACTCTGTAAAGGTCTTGATGGACTTATTAATTCTGAATTTGGTGCACCCATCTCATAATAAATACAAATTGCAAAACCGTTGTGATAGCGCGACCAAGCCCTTGTGGATTTAGTCTGCTTGGCACACATCACCTGTCACCAATTTTACAATAGCTGAGTACTGAAAATGTCTACTTTGAGCATTATAAGAAAGAAAGAAAATATAATTCTGAAGTATTAAAATATTTCCTATAGCATCATCATTGATAGTTTAATCTAAACAGGAAAGGGAACACAGAAGTGGAAATCTACTGGAGCCATATACAATGGTGATTGGGAGTATGGAAAAAGAAATGGTTTCGGAACTTACAGTCTACCAGATCCAATCAGTGGAGAATATAAAAAAGTATATTCAGGAGCATGGAAAAATGACAAAAGACATGTGAGTACAGAATGACTTCATGATTTCAGTGTTAGTTACTTTTTCTGAGGATGTCATAGAGGTAATACTGTCTGTGGCCACTCCATGGCATATTTATCATTATTCTTAAGAACATATTTATTTTTAAAGCTTATCTATCCAAGATAACTGACTACTTTTAAACAAATCTAGGGCATCTTCCACATTTCTGTTGTCAAATTTCTACTTTTTTTCATGATGTGCTAACTTGCTTGCAGCGTCAAATTTCAATGAACTATGAAGATTGTAAGACCTTGTGATAGTTACTGTAATGAGCTATTTTTATACTGTATGCTATTTTATACTCTTGGAAATCCTTGTATGCTGTACATAAAAGTTTTAGTTTTGGGGGTTGGGTGGTGTGTCAGTACTGGAGGCATGCCTTCTCAAAATACTAGAATTTTTGTCATTTTATTTGGTACATTTTGGAATGGATTTTTTTAATGTGTGAATACTACTTTGGTTTCAAATTAATCAATGAACAAGTGCCTATGTCCAGTTCTGTCCCTAATTTGTTTAACCTGGGACTTTTGTAGGTACAGAACATGAATATTGCTGAGAGACATGTTGCCAAAGCTTTTCATCTTGCACTCATCAGGATTAACACAAGAATGCCAAATTTTCAAATGATCACAACAATTTATGCTACAAAATAAAAGGGTGCTGACTGGTTGGCAAGTCGACTCTGGCTAAAGCATTGCCATAGAGAAAGCAACAAGGAACAATAGAATCCCTAAACGCTCAGATAATTCAAAAAAGGTGCAAGGCTTGAACACATTCCTTTTGTGTGCAGAGAATGGATCCTTGTGTTTGAACATATGCCACTTCCAGCAAGCATAAATGAGCCACGTTACGAACTCGACTGTTTATCTTAAATTGGTTGTTAGTATAGCTATTGGCGCATTCAGGATTGTTCAGCAAGTGCTGCCCAATCACAGAATCACACCTAACAGTAGACATTTTGTTTTGGATTTTGCAAGCACGGGGTGGTTGAGTGCACTCTATCTATAATGAACAACTGAAGGAACATGCTGTTTGATTCTAAAAGCCAATTGCCAGGATGAACAGCCTACATACCTTGCATCACACTGTTAAATGTGCCCTTTTTTGAATTACCTGGGAGCTTGGGGTGCCAATAGTTCCCTGTTGCTTTCTCCATGGTAATGCCTCAGCCAATCAGAGTTGATATGCCAACCAGTCATTACCCTTTTCTCCTGTAGTACAAATTGTTGTGATCGTTTAAAATTTGGCAAGTTTGTCCTGATGAGTGCAAGACAAAAAGCTTTGGCAACATATCTCTCTTTTGACCAATATTCAACTTTTGTAGTTATCTTAAAATTAATAACATCACCTTCTAAATAAATGATTAAAAAATAATCTGTAGCTTGGAATGTTCCTGAAAACAGAATAAAGCAGCTGAGTGTGTCCATAACTCAAACAATTTTCTCCTAGTGTTCAAGTTCAGCATAGTAAAAGGATTTAAAGTTTAGAACGTTATGACTCCAGTGATGTCAATATTGATCTGCTTAATTGGTACATTGGTGTAAATGGGGTAAATTATTGACTCAACCGCTTGTGAGATGCCGAATTTGCCATTATGCTTGCTGTTGTATATTCAAATTACTTTTCCAGGAAAATTTGGACTAAGTTTGCAATGATAAGATTGGGGTATGATACAGCATAATTAAAGGTCTATGTTGCTGTTCTAGGAAATCCCAGGTCAATAAGTCAGACACAGCTGCAAACAAATCAACCTTCTATTTTTCTTTAAAGTTCTATTATTGTCTATATTTTAGTTATCTTCAAATCAGCTCAAAAACAACAAATAATACACACGATATATGAGGGAAGCTTTACCAATGCACCAACACACTGAGTGGGGCTAGGCAGAAGTAGGGTTGTGAACATTTTCCAAAAAGTATCAAATAACATTAGAAAATTACTTAATTGCTGTAACTGCCATTGGGGCTTGTCACAAGACAGCTGTCTGAATTCACTTGACTTTGTGCTCTTTGCCATTTGCTGCTGTTGGCATCCCATTGCATCCCAGGAAAGAAGTGGTGGTACTTTCATGTTTAAATCTTTTCAGGTACCCTCCTGTACCATGGACAGAGGCTCTACAATGCCATTTAGGTCCAAATTGAAACACTCAAGATATGTACACGGTAACCACCATAAGAGAAAGATGGATCAATCCACTACTCATTTACAGATGTCAGCATCCAAAAGTACAACTAACTGACTACAAATATTACTAGACCTCTTTCAACTTCACCAAGTATTTTTTGGGACGGAGTTTGCCACCACGATAAGTGTGTTGAATTGACAGTGCAAGAACTGTAAACTGGATAATGGATGCTGATCTCTTGGAATTGAAACTAAAATGTGCCTCAAATCACTTTAACTTGTTTGGAGCCCCATTTAAAAACAGTGAACAAGTATCGCCTAAAAAAGGTGGTTTTTGCCTACTGGCAATTTGGAGGCAAGGGGAGTCCAGGCAGACTCCACACCTGAACAATTGCTCTCTAACAATTGGCTATTGTGTTTAGCTGCTTGCAATGTCTGGTCACCAGGCCACCTTTCTACACAATAGTTTGTGCTGCTCCATTAATGACGGAAATTTATATAAAAAACAAAGGTAGAGATTTGTTACTTTTTGTGCCTTTTGTTTGAATTTTAAATTTTTATCGTAAGTTGAGAATTAGTGGAGCAGGAATGTCGGGAAAATCCATTGTGTGGGGAGAGTTGGCTTATGATGGGATGACGAGATCAATTGGTGCAAGGGTTGCCTTTTCCTTTTCTACCTTTGATTCGTGAAGCTGCCTTGCAGTTTAAATTGGCATTTCCAAGAAGCATTGGGCAGGCAATTTGAACTTGAAGTTAGGATGAAGCATCAGGTCTTGGTATAAATACATTCTCAGCCTTTTCCTCCTCTTGGAGGTAAAAAGTTCTTTCAAATGCAAATTAATTTAGTACAATGATGATCACTTAGTGGCTGATGTGTATCGTCCTAGCTTTCCCAAATCTGCTAACCCTTCTACTCTTGCCTGGTTGTGAATGTACGTACATAAATACATACATACACACAATGTGCAGAAAAACAATACATTCCTGAAACACCAAGCTTGTTATATAAATAGAGTGGCTACATCACAATTCTGAAAATAGTTATTGCAATAACGATCTCAATCTAAGTACAGCATTCTATATCTCACCTATGATATGATAAGGGGAGACAGTGGCATAGTAGTAATGTTGCTGGATGAGTAACCCAGAGACCCAGGCTCTGGAGACATGGGTTCAAATCCCACCATGGCAGCTGGTGGAATTTGAATTCAGTTAATAAATCTAGAATATAAAGCTAGTCTCAATAATGGTGACCATAAAACTATCATCGCTTGTCGTAAAAATCCATCTGGTTCACGAATGCCCTTTAGGGAAGGAAATCTTCCCTTCTTACCTGGTCTGGCCTACATTGGACTCTAGATCCACAGCAATGTAGTTGACTCTAGCAAGGCACCCAGTTCAAGGGCAATTGGGGATGGGGCAACAAATGTTGGCCTTGCCAGAGATGCCCACATCCCATGAAAGGATTAAAGAAAAATGTGTCAGTTTTTAGCTGTGCCCTTCTGATCTCTCAGATGGATGTAACAGATCCCATGATACTGTTTTGAAGCAAAGTGTGGGAGTTATGTCCTGGCCAATATTTATCTCTTAATCATCACAGAAAACACATTATCTGATCCTTATCACAATGCTGTTTGTGGGAGCTTGCTGTGCATAAACTGGCTGTCATTCCCTCCATTACAGTAGTATCTCCAGTTCAAACATACTTCATTGGCTGTAAAAGCACTTTGGAACATCCTGAGGTTGTGAAAGGCACTATATAAATGCAAGTCTTTGTCTTTCTTACTCATTCCTTTTTGCAGTGATTATGATTTTACCTTTGCTTTTCCATCATTGTTATTATGTATCACTGATCCCTTTTCTGCAGGGGTTAGGAACCAACTTTTACTCAGATGATGACATTTATGAGGGCCATTGGTATGCTGACAAGAGAAATGGCTGGGGCAGAATGTATTATGCCGATTGCTCTACTTATGAAGGTGAATGGTTTGATGACACTCCCAATGGTCAGGGAATGCTTCGCCTTGGTGAGTTACATTTTACAGTACTTAGCTAGATTATCCTAAGGTAAAACCGCTTATTTTCTGGATTGAGTAGCGGCATTTTGGTTTTATAACAGGCTAAAATACGGTAAAAACATAAAAATTGGATTGAGAAAAGACAGTTCTACTGATCAAATTTGTTACATCCAGAGCCTATGTTTGCTAATTTGTGGACTGTGCCTTTTACCTCTTCCCCCTCTAACACCTGTTGAGTCATATTTCAGGGAACACTATTTTCCTTCCTATATTTCTCCTACAAAAAGAAATCCAGCAATATTATTAGTATTTCTGTAACCCCAACTCTCCTTCTCAATAGATGTCATTCCAGGTCTCTTTTAATTCAGTTTATCGCAAAGTAGTTACCTGCTCTGGGAGTCTTTTCCATATGTTCACTATCCAGTGAGACAGGGAACAAGCTTTCATCAATTCCTAACCTTGCTTAATGTTCATGAATTCTATACTGAGTGTCCTTCAGACTTATGCTCATTATTCCAAATTAAATAGCTTGTTTACCTTCAATCTTACCTATAGCATTCATGTTTCTTGTATCATGTCTTTTCTTCTATGAAAATAAGTAAAGTCACTTGAACCTGTCTTCATTGTAGGTATAAAGGGTTAACAGATGGGGTATGCTAATGTATGATGTAGATGATGATGTACCATTGACATCAGGCAGTCATGTGTTAGACTCTCTTTCTAAAGAGATGGAGGTTGGAACACCATGATCAGGAGCAACATGCCTACTCTGTAACCTGTTTAGGTGATGGACTAATAAACAAGTGTTAAGCAGACACCAGAGTATGACTGCAGTCTGTCTAGTAACCACCACCTAGACTCCACAGATAAGAAGGACCATCTCGCAACATTCATAAATTGGTTAATTATTAGTGGATTAACCCGATCACTTTTATGAATTCTTTATAATGCATTTTTTAACTTTTTTGAAGTATGCTGACCAAAATGGCATGCTAAAATCCAGAAATGGCCTGTATGATGTCATTATAACATGCATTGACTTGTAATCCAAAATCCACTATTTGCATCCCAGTACCCATTGTGCCTTACATAAATACAGAAAATGCTGGAAATACTCAGCAGGTCTGACAGCATCTGTGGGGAGAGAAAAAGAGTTAGCCTTCCATGTTGATAACCTTTGATCAGAACTGGGAAAAGTCAAAGATATAATAGATATTATGCAAGTGAAAAGGTGGAGGGTTGGAAAAGAAGCAAAAGGAAAGATCTGTAATAGAGTGGAAGGCAGAAGAGATTAAATGACTAAAGAATTGATGTTGCAAAGCCGAAGGGAGTGGAAATGGGACATGGCTGCATCTCCTGTGTTTGCATGGAAAGGTGGTGTGGGAAGGGAAGGGTTTGTTGGAGGTGATCGAGGAGTGAATGGTCCCTTCAATGTGCTGAAAGGGGAGAGGAAAGTGGTGACATCACAATGGCGGTGGCAGAAATGGCAGAGGATGATCTGTCGAATATGGAGGCTGGTGGTATGAAATGTGAGGACAAGGGAACCTATCATGATTCTGGGAGGGAGGGGAAGGGGTGTGAGCAGAAATGCATAAAATGAAGGAACGCAGTGAGGGGCTTGGCCAACCACGGTAGGCAAGAATCCTTGGTTGAGGCAAAAAGAAGACATTCCAGATATGTTAGTATGGAAGGTTGCATCGTCAGAACAGATATGATGGAAATGGAAAAACTAGCGGAATGGAATAGACTCTTAACAGGAAGGAGGTTATGTGGAAGTGTAGTCAAGATAGTGTGGGTGTCAGTGGGCTTACATTGAAGCCTTATTGATAACTGCTTTACACTATACTGATGCTTTCGCGATAGGATCACTGATCATTCCCAAATACTTTACCTTATAGGCATCTGTTAGTACAGCTTCATAATAGGACCCTTTTAGTTTATGAAGTTGTTTATTGTAAGTTGTTCCTGTGTGCACCATTCTATATTTTTGCACAATAAAATCCATCTGCCACATATCAGCCTGTCTGGATAATTGATTCAAGCCCCTTTGAAGATAATTTGTACTCATTACCTGCACATACAGCTTTTTGTCATTAACAGGTTTAATAATACTATTTCAAATATCCTGTTACATCATTCAAAAATAGTATTAACAGCAAACGTCTTGGAACATATCTTTCTGGAACATCACCAGTTTTTTCCATTAAGGATGTTCCACTTAAAGCTATGTCAGTCTTTTTGTTGTTAAGCAAATTAAGTCCATCTAGACAATGCTATTTATTGCACAAGCATCAACTTCCCAACTATTCTCATGTAAAGAATGTTGTAGAATACCTTTGAAAATCCAAATAAGTTACATTTATTGGATTACCCACATTAACTAGCTTAATTACCTCTTCTACCAGTAGGGTTACCTGGTATAACAACATTGACTGCTGTCTATGAGGCTTGTGTTCTTTAGATGTATCAACTTCTACAATGGATATTTCTTTTGGCTTTGAAATGTTAGAGGAGTGCGTTCTAGTTACTGAAATATTGCAAACAGACTTTGGACAGAATTTTCTGTATCCACTGGCAATGGGCGTGCTTGGTGGCATGAGCGGATAATATGGCGAGAAGGCCAGAAATCAGTTTCACGATATTGTGAAACCAGTTTGCAATCGTCTGCTCAGCCTGTCTCCACGTACCCTGCCATCGGACATCGGGAATCTCATTGTAATACATCTACGTATCACTATAAGGCCAGCCCGCTGGAATCACCCCCTCCCATCCACCCCCTCCCCCCGACCCTCACCGGCTGGATCGTCCGTCCATGTCGGGGTGATTGCACTCTGGTGCAGAACACATCTTGACAAGTGTGGTGTGCAGAAGTTGGGACTTATCGTTAGGGCCTTGCTTACATTGCGGACATCCGAGGAGCAGAAAACGCTGAGCCCGACAGCAATGGCATACTGGAGGAACATCCATGGCATGCTGGGTGGATTTTTATGGACATGGCTCTGCTGCAAAGTAGCGCACAGAAGTTGGAAAGTCACCATTGAGGGTCTGCTCACAACAGGTGATGGTCGAGGGTGTGGAGAGGAAGATCTAGGATTGACTGGGAGGGGTATCAGGATGGGGTGAGGTTGCAGGGGGGTGAGAATGTAGGTGTTGAGGGAGGAGGGGGTAACAGGGGAGAAGATGGCAACCATGGTGGTAGGTGTAAGGGGAATGGAAGGTGTAAGGAAAGGAGTGCAGAGAGGGGAGGGAGTCCGGGGAGAGGAAAGAGCGCGGAGAGGGGAGGGAGTAAAGGCTGGAGGAAGAAGTAAAGGTGGAGGAAGGAGTTGGGAAGTGGGAAGGACCAAGGTTGGAGGAAGAAGTAAGGGTGTCTGAAGGAGCCAGGAAGGGGGAAGGACTAAGCAGGGGTGGAGTCCAGGGGAGGACCAAGGGGGGGGCAGAGAGACTGTGGGGACGGGGTGTGGTGGGAAGGAGTTCAAAGGGGGAGAAGGGGTCCTGAGGGGGAGGGGGGTTGTTGTGTCCGGGCGAATGTTCAAGGGAGGTCTCTGATGAATCCATGACTGCTTCCTGGCAAGTAAACTGAGGGTGGAACGAGGGAATGGTGAGAATCACTGAGGGCAGAGTGAGGTGGTAGGGTGACAGGATGAGGGTTCGACGGTAGTGGTAAAAGCAACGGCGAGGGTGGTTGGTGGGGACTCAAAGGCAGACATGAACCTTGGGGGTGGGAAGTAGGAGGTAGGGGAAGTGAATGTGAGATTTTTAGGAAGGAAGGGAATGTGCATGTTTACCTGGACAAGAAAAAGGGTCGTGGCTGGTAGGTCACAGAGGGGAAGTGGAAGGTGATGCAAGGGGGGTCAACAGTGATGGAGGAAAGGAAATGGGTTACTGAGGAGAGGTAAAGACGGGGGAGCACATGAAAAACTGAATCAAGACCATGCTGTCTAAATCGAAAGTGAAACGACAGTCGCGGTGGGCGAGATCAGATGCTGCATGGGAGTGTGATCATTGGGTGGGCGGAGATGCAGGTCATCTCAGAAGAACAACGGAAAGCAAACCCCAGCAGGCAGCATTGAAAATGCTCAGGACATTGAGGTGAGTGTGATACGTGAAAGATCCGTGTGCGTGGCAGAGTACTTGCATGAGTCTCCGAAAGGCTCTGCCACACACACGCTTCTCCCTCCAGAATTGCTCGTTGGCCAGCTGTTCCCTCTGTGGTGACAGAGGATGAGGTTGAGGGCCTCACAGGCAAAGGGGACCTGGAGGGAGAGGACAGCCTCTGAGATTCCTGAGTGGATGACCCAGACGTGTCCACCTGCCGCTCCTCCTCCCTCCAGCTGCCCGGGGCCCCTGGCCTGACTCCTTGAGGGGAAGGAGCACTTGGAAGGATGATGAGGTGCCCATTTCCCTCTCACGTTGCCACTGTAGGAACTCACCCATGACTCCTGCAGACTCCAGGTCTGCACACATCTCCGCATTCTGCTGGACCAGGGTCTCCATGGTATCCGCCATCCTTCCCATGGAGAGCTCCATACACGCACATGTGGGCATCACTTCATCAGAGAGCAGGCAGACGCACTCCTCTGACTCAAGTGCCACCTTGCTGAGGGCTTCCAACAGCTCTGTGTGATGTTCCCACGTCTTCTGCTGACTCTCCAGGATGAGTTGGAATGCCAAATCCAGAGGTTCATCATCTGACTCGGACCTCACAGATGCCCCTTCCCCAGCAGACCTCCGAGTGCCGGGGAGCTCGGCCAAACCTGTCTCCTTTTGCTGAGGACGTGTCCGTACGGTGACCACCAGATTTGTGAACCCGAGCCTGCTCTAGATCTGGGGCCCACTGAGGTGTGTGTCTCTGCACTGCTGAAGGGTGTAAGTGAGTGCTGTGATGGGTCTTCCAGGCTGCTTATTTCTAGCTTGACAATGGAGGAGGTGGCCTCTTGGCTGGAGGTGAGGACCTGGATGGAACCTAGGTACTGGCTGGCTGAGGGTGTTGGTTGCTTGGCAGAGCTCCCTGTGAACCAAAGTAGAGATAATTAGTACATGTCGGCAGAGTCAAAAGCAGGAGAGAGAGCACTCACATTTGTGTTGAGAGAGGTGTGATGTGGTGCAGGATCCCCACGAGGGTGTTCGCCACCAACCTCACCATCATCACAGTCATGGTCTGTGTCCTCACCAGTCAGCGCAATGGCACACTCCTCAATGTGAGTGAGGGACCTAATGTGGGCCACTCCACCCCGGGTCTGGGACCTCTCCCTGCTGATGTGAGCAGGCTTCTCCTGCGTGTGAACAGATGGAGAGAGTGTGAACAGGACACATGGCACTGCGTGGAATGTTTGTGTGGTGAGCAGAGCCATGGTCAGGATGAGGACACGAGCTTGAGAGGGTATGAGCCTGATGGAGATGTGAGGATGTGTGAAAGTTAATGGTGTTGACCCTTGAGGTGTGAGATCCCTGTGGATGTGTGATGGGTTTGTGAGTGACTGAGTTAAGAAGGGCGAGTTACCCTGGTGGAACAGATGAGACCATTCATCCTATAGCAGCACTGTGTGGTTGTCCGCTTTTGCATGGCATCGGCGCAGATCACCATTGCCATTGCCTCCTATGCTTGATCGGTGATGCAGCTGCACAAGCTGCGGCCAAAGTGGGGATAGAGGACCTCACAGCGCACCTTCACGGCATTCAAAAGGTGCTTGAGGGACGCGTCACTGCAGTTTTTTTCTCTTTCGGGGCCATCCTGTCTTTTGTGTGGCAGTCCTGGGCTGGAAGCACTGAGAGATTTGTGCGCGGCTGCACTTTAAATGTGGCAGCCAGCATGATGAAGTGGCAAGGTGATGGCGTGGCGGGCGAATGAGAGCCCGCCTGCCATTTCTACTTTACAACTGTGACTACAATGGCGTGTTTCCTGGGAATGCATAATTAACACGACGGGTTTGGGATGCTATGGCATGAGAAGCCGCCATTGCGGACATTTTACCGCCTGCTACCGCAATTAGTGCAGATCTGGGACAATGCCCCCCTTTATATATAGAGCTCAAGGTTGGGATAGATCATGGTGTTATCTTGGCTCAGTGGTAGTACTCTCACTCTGAGACAGAAGGTTATGGGTTCAATTCTTATTTTAGGGATTTGAGCACAAAATTTAGCCTGACTCTTGAGTGCAGTAGCAGGGAGAGCTACACAGTTGAGAATCCTTCAGATGAGTTGCGAAAGTGAGACCCTATCAGGTGGGCATAAGAGATGCCACAGCACCTGTTTGCAGTGGAGTAGGGGAGTTCTCTCTTATGTCTTGGCCAATTTGTATTCCTCAGCCAACATTGCTAAAACAGATTATCTGGTCATTATCACTTTGCCCTGTGTGGGTCAAATTGCCTCAAAGTTTTCTACTTTACAACTGTGACTACATTTCAAATGTAGTTTCTTTGCTGTAAAGTGCTTTGGAATGTCCTACAGTTGAAAAAGTCTTTAAATAAATGCACATCAATCATGCTTTCTTTTCCTTATTTTCTATCTTCTTTATTTTAATTTCTCCACATGATAGCAAATTCCAGTAGTAGTATGAACAGCATCTATCTCCATGCAGTTGTCACATATATAATAACACTATCCATTTTTACTGACCTCATGACTACAGGAATTCTTATATCTAATAGAACTGCATTTTCAGTACAAATACAATACAACTTGCATTTATATAGCATCTTTAATATAGTAAAACGTCCCATGGCATTCTCCAGGAGCATTTGACAGAGAGCCTTGTAAGGAGATATTGGGACAAGTAAACACAAATTTGGTCAAAGAGGTAGCTTTAGGAAAGCCTTAAAGAAGGAGAGAGAGGTAGAGAGGTTTAGGGGGGGAATTCCAGAGTTTTGTGACAATACAGTTGAAGACAGAGCTGCTAAAGATGTGCAAAATACCAAAATGGAGGAGTGCAGAGATCCTGTAAGGTGGGAGGAGGTTACAGGTATATGGAGAGGTGTCTCCATTGAGGGATTTAAAAACAAGGATGATAATTTTTAAATTGCAATATTGCTAAGGTAGATCAGCAAACAAGGACGATGGGATGATTGGGACTTGA
This sequence comes from Cetorhinus maximus, assembly GCF_964194155.1. Taxonomy (NCBI): domain Eukaryota; kingdom Metazoa; phylum Chordata; class Chondrichthyes; order Lamniformes; family Cetorhinidae; genus Cetorhinus; species Cetorhinus maximus. The sequence continues at coordinate 96,408,424 of NC_135890.1, forward strand.
TGTGAATTAGCACGTGGGCTGCAGAATTTTGGATGAGCTCAAGTTTATAGATGGTGCAAGGTGGGAAGTGAGTTAGGAGAGCATGGATTATTTGCAACTAGAGGTAACAAAGGCATGGATGAGAAAGCGGGAGATAGCACGCCTTGATATTTTACAGTAATCCATAACTCTCCATCTTCATACCACTGAATTATGCCATGATATCATATTTCCGTTCCCACTAACTTTGTTTCTACACTCTTGCATTATTTTCTACCCCTGACGACATTGTTGCTATCTCTGGTGCTTCCCATCTTGCCGCTGTTGTTGGGAATCTGTTCCCTTTTAGATTTGCCTTTGGAATGAAATATTCCCAGGTTAGGAGTGGCTTAAGGTTGTATTAGGTCCTGGGATTCGGGCAGAGTTTGGGTTGAATCTTGCTTTCTGATTAATTTTATTTCTGAGGGTGACCTTAATTCATTGATTTGAATTGTTTATTTTGAGGGGGTGAGCTGATCTATTGCAGAGATTGATGGATTTCATGATCCATCTAATTTGACAAGTGTTTTTGAAAAAGAAGTAACATTTATACAAATTTTAATCTATTTCCTGAAAAATGAGCAATTTTCTCAAACATTCCATCTGTGATTAAGTACTTAAGCCTCAAATGAAGCAACATGGGTTACAAAAGTAGGTGTGATTAACTGTACTTAGATTTATTGTTAACTACTGGCAATGAACAAGTATTCATTGGCTCAGGTTTTACTGTCAAAATAACAATCAGGCTAAAGGCATGCAACATTATTTAGATGTAAATAGCATAGCAACTTCAAAAAAGGGACAGATGCATGTATATATGGCAATGCCCAAAAGTTGCGGTCAGTGTTACAGCACTCTGCCTTTAGCTTCATGAAAATGACCATTTGCTGTCTGCCTCATTGAAATGCATTTCTTAGCATGAAATTGCTATATTTGCACAGTAGATACAAATTAAACATACCACAAAGTTACGTCTTATCACGAGTGCAAGTACTCTTTTAAGGATATCATAACTTAATTACTACCAATTAACCTCTCTAGCATTGAAAATTAACTATTAAGCGTGGAGTCTCATTCTTTCAAGTATTAATTGTTGTTGAAGATTTTAGAAATTTCAAATTTAAAATCACATTTTCGTTTTGCTTTTCCTTTCTTTTTTCTCTTTCTCAATTCACTCTTTATTTCCTTCTTTTTATTTTCTCTTTCTGTACCTGATTTGACATTGAATTCAATTACTCCCCATTCACTCTAATTTATACATCCATCTCTGTTGTTCATTTCTTACTCCTTCAATCTGATTGGTTAAGGAAGAGTTGCTTTCCCTGTTTACTTGGTCCCAGATGCCCTGTTGTCCCTGTTAGAAACTTGCACTTGCAGCAACTTGCCAAGCAAAAAAATGTTAAAACGGAATGTGCCAGGGCAAGTTTAACTACTGGCACTTGCTGTAGGTGTCCTGCTACAGTAAAATCCAGACCTTTAAACTAGACTTTGTGATCAGCAGTGAACGAATGGGTGTCACAGTTTATTATGCTTACAGCTGCCCACAGACTTTTTTTTTAGGTTTTTGAGTGGAAACTTTTGGTCATCAGGAATCTGATACAGTGTAACATCTGGGACCAGTAAGAAAAAGCATCTCTCTTCAACCAAGAATGCTTGAAGAATCCTTGCTGAGGCACGCGGCGTCTAAACCAAGAAGTTTAAGTTACTATATCTAATTAAAACTAAAATTATGTACAGAAAAAGAATAGAGGGAATGAAAAGAGATGGGATTAAGAAAGAGAGAAGGATAAGATACAGAAAAAGTAAAAAATGACATATATATTTAAAATCCCTAACATTAATTAAGATATGAAGGAATGGGACTGCACAGTGTCAGTGTCAGTTAGGTTGTTTGGTAATCAATAAAATTTATCAGTTCATTTAAAAAATCCATTTTTACTTTAATGGACGTGCCCTAACATTTCCTGGTTATCTAGCAGGTCAATATCCCAATTTCACATCCTGCATGTGCTTGAATACCAAATCACAAAGCAATGGAAGCACTACACTGGTCTAGCGAAACTTGCGGAGGAGCAGGGCAAATTGGACAGTAACTTTCCAATTTTTGCGTTTAATTGCACATAATTAATAGTCTCACCATTATTCCTACTGCAAAATTTAGGCCATTGTGTTTTTCAAAAACAGCAATCTGGAACCAGAAACTGCCACACAATTAAGCAATCAAATTGAAGTTATGCTTTTGACTATCTTCTTCTTTCTTTACTCCATGCAGGGAGCTAAAAATAAAAGGGTTTGTTTCACTTCTGGCACAGACCAGACAGGCAGCTGATGGAGCATTCTCAATGCCTGCTCAATGATAGGAGGAAGTCAAACTGACTTTGTTGGTTGGGCATCATACTTAAATACAACAGGGGAGCTACTGGTGCTAACCACATTGTTTATGAACAGCTTGATGTTGGAGACGGTAATTCAATGCGCCTGCTGCGACTTAATGGGAGCCTGTAGTCCTTAAATGATAGGTGCGCTTTTTAAAGGCAGTCAGTGGATAACTGAGTTAGAATGTTACATGACATTGGCCAGAGCACCCTAATTCATCAGTGCAACTGTGGACATGCTCATGGAGCAAGTGAGGAATAAGAAGGAAGTCCTTTTTCCTTCAGATGGTTGATGGCTGTCCTGGAAGCAGTGGCAGATGAATGACTGTGTCATGGAAAATTAATCAACTGCAGTGGAGAGAGATGGCTGGGCAGTTCAATTTCCACAGCATTGTTAATAGGTTCTAGCTGCAGTGCAGCAAGAAAGATAATCTTACCAGGACTGCCAAGTAAGACTACTCAACATTTCATATTCTTGAAATAAGCTCGCAAAGCCATATTTTGGCCTAGTAGTAACAATCCATCTCTTCCCCACTTCCCAAGCCTCTGCACCAATCACAACATCATCTTCTGATTGCATTCACACACTCATACATCGCTACTATAGCCCTCACAATGACTTATGTCTTATGTCTACAGAAACATCGTTGATGTTTCTTTCCCTCAGCATGCCAACCATGGTAAGTTGCCTCACATATCTTCAAAACCCCAAACAGGTCAAACACCAATCCATTTTCACTCTTTTTGCAGGAGAAGCTGGCACACAACTGAAGGGCGACTTGCAGAATGGGAGGACTTTACACTGCATTGCAAATTTTGACGACAATGGAGGATATGGCCATCGACATTATAGGCGGGAAAATGACACACATTAGAGATGATTACAATTAAGCCATGCAGAGGAGGGTGCTTGGACATTTTCCTTTCCTTTTCCTCTTTTCACTTAGCTCACCCACATAGACACACAACAACATGGTGTTCCATTGCACTGTCATTCATCTGCTACTGCTTTTCCCTGCTTTACATGTCTCCATCCTTTTCGAGGCCTTGCAGCCACAGACATGCAGGAGGAGAACCTTCCTAAAGGTTCACTGAGTTTTACTATTGCTCTTCGATCGTCAGTGCAGAATTTGGCACCTTGCATGGTATAAATTACCAGTTATAGGGATTTGCAGGGAATGTTTTGCAAAGCACAAGTGCAAGTGGAAAGGACATCCCAGGAAATTGTTTGCTGGTGGACAAGCTCACATCTTGGCTTTGTTAAAGCAGACAGAGAATGCAAACTTTAGGGATTCAATATTGGAAACAAAAATGCTTTCTATACACCAGAAATAGTTAAATATATTGGACTGCCTGCCAAGAGGCTACTGCAACATGACACTGGCTGTGGATGATGTAACTTATGTGAAGATTTGGTGCATGGTATTGATCACTCTGCAAGCAGTCATGAAGGAAATGGTAGAGGAGTTGAATAACTACTTTGCTTCAGCCTTCACGATAGAAGATACTAAAAGCGTTCCAAAAATACGAAATAATCAAGGGACGAAAAGAGGGTGAGGGAGAAAATAAATACAATAACTATCACTAAAGAAAAAGTACTAGGGAAACTGATGGGGCTAAAGGCTGTTAATTCCCCTGGACCTTATGGGTTGCATCCTAGGATATTAAAGGAAGTAGCTACAGAGATAGTGGATGCACTGGTAGTAATCTTCCAAGAATCCTTAGATTCTAGAAAAGCCCCAGAGGATTGGAGAAAGGCCAATGTAACACCCTTATTCAAAAAGGGAGACAGACAAAAAACAGGTAACTTTAGGCTAGTTAGCTTAACATCTGTCATTGGGAAAATGTTGGATTCTATTATAAAGGATGTAATAGCAGACCATTTAGAAATGCATAATCTAATCAAGCAGAGTCAGCATGACTTCATGAAGGAGAAATCATACCTAACAAATTTATTAGAATTCTTTGAGGAGGTAACAAACAGGGTAGATAAAGGGGAACCAGTAGATGTAATATATTTGGATTTCCAAAAGGCATTTGATTCAGTACCACACATAAGGCTACTTAATAAGGTAAGAGCCCATGGTGTTGGAGGTAGTATATTAGCATGGATAGAGGATTGGCTACAATAGAAGACAGAGAGTTGGGATAAGGGGGCATTCTCGGGATGGCAACCTGTAACTGGTGGAGTGCCACAGGGTTCAGTGCTGGAGCCTCAATTATTTACGATATATATTAATGACTTAGATGAGGGAAGTGAATGTACTATCGCCAGGTTTGTGGATGGCACAAAAATAGGTGGGAAGGCAAGTGGTGAGGATGACACAAGGAGTCTACAGAGGGATATAGATAGGTTAAGTGGTGGGCAAAGAACTTGGCAGATGGAATACAATGTGGGGAAAAAATGAGGTTATGTACTTTGGCAGGAAGAATAGAGGAGCTGAATATGATTTAAATTGAGAAAGACTGCAGAAGGCTGCAGCACAGAGGGATTTGGGAGTCCTTCTGCATGAATCCCAAAAAGCTAACATACAAGTTCAACAGGTAATAGGGAAGGCAAATGGAATGTTGGCCTTTAATTCAAAGGGAATGGAATATAAAAATAGGGAAGTCTTGCTAAAACTATACAAGGCACTAGTTAGACCACACCTAGAATACTGTGAATAATTTTGGTCCCCTTATCTAAGGAAAGATATACTGGCATTGGAGGAAGTCCAGAGAAGGTTCACTAGGTTGATCCCGGGTATGGAGGGATTTTCTTATGAGGAGAGGTTGAGTAGGTTGGGCCTGTACTCATTGGAGTTTAGAATAATGAGAGGCGACCTTATTGAAACATATAAGATTCTTAGGGGGCTTGACTGGGTCAATGCTGAGAGGTTGTTTACCCTTGTGGGAGGGTCGAGGACCAGAGGGCATAATCTCAGAGTAAGGGGGTGCCCATTTAAAACAGAGATGAGGAGGGATTTCTTCTCTGAGGGTAGTCAATCTGTGGAATTCTTTACTGCAGAGGGCAGTAGAGGCTGGGTCGTTAAGTATATTCAAGGCTGAGATAGACAGATTTTTAATTAGTAAGGGAGTCAAGGGTTATGGGGACAAGGCAGGAAACTGGAGTTGAGGATTATCAGATCAGCCATGATCTCATTGAATGGCGGAGCAGACTCGATGAGCCGAATGGCCTAAATCTGCTCCTACATCTTACGGTCTTATGAAGTGTGTGGTCACTTCAATGGATGCAGTAGTTAATCCCTTCTTGTAGTTGCGGCACGAATTGCACCTCTGAGATGCAGGCTTCACACATCACTTTCTACTTGAACATCACTTGAACAGATTGAACTATTGAATGAATAGGCATTTCAAATACATTCTTTGGGCCAAATTTTCATGTCAGAGATGGGAACTGGGAAGTGGGACTAATCCAGCCATCATGGTTCTAGCCTCCATCTTGAGACTGTCGGTACACAGGGCTTGGACTCCTGGAAGATCCCAAGTGGCCTGGAGACGGGAATGAAAGGAGGTCAAATCTAGAGCAGACAGGTTAAAAGTTGTTCCCAAAAAGCTTCAGCACGGTGCTTCCGAGGCAATTAGCAGCTTACCTATAGGTATCCAGTTGAACCTTCTAACCACTTAACCTCCCCCCTCAACCCCCTCAGCCTCACACCTTTTACTCATCATACGCTTTATGAACAGAACTCACAAGCCCTATTATACATTTGGAAGCTATTGAATAGCCCACATGACTCCATCAGTAAACACATAGACCCTTTAGAGCAGCCTGTATTAACAATATGAAGCATTTGTAAAATGATTGGACAGTTGGATTCTAGTCTGGAGCTCATAAAACTCCCCGGGTAAACAAACAGACTTCAGAACTGCTATCTCAACAGATGTTTAGACTTAATATACAAAAGCAATGGGAAAAGATTAAACATTTACACTCAGTTAACATACTAGGCTATCCTTTAAATAGTGTGAAGATATACTCTATCTTTTCATCCATTAGATTAACTTTCTTTTTTTAGCTCATCTGAAGACTTTTCAACATTTACATTGTTGATCTTTTACTTGACAGTTGGCAGAAGTAACAGCCTGGCAAACACATTGTTTAACGGGTAGTGAAATCTTCCAATCACAGCACTGTCATACCTCATCTTAATGAACACAGATACAACTCATGTTATAGCACTTAATGATGAACTGTGAATGATGTAAAACCATTTTACTTACTTTTTAAACTTTCCCACATCCAATCCATGGTTCAGCCTCCATGCAGCTGGCATAAAACCCTACAGCTGCTAAAGTCCAGCTGTCTACATAAAAATTTTAAAAACTTACCTGGAATGGGCTCTCAATGAACCCACAACACTGTCAATTTCCTCCTTCATAGGACAGGGTGGGTTACCCAGCCCGCTCCCTCCCTCGCCCTCATTAAAATGGCCGATGCCGGGAACAGAGGCGGCCTCCGGCCGCTCTGCTTGGCAGTCGTTTTTTTTTGTTCCTCCTCTGTTTGGTCCTGATCGGGACCATGAAATCCTGGCCCTTGAATTATTTTTCTTTCTTCCCTCTTTTAACAATTTTTAAATCTGCTTTCATACTACCAATCTTATCTGGTAATTTCCCATGTGGTACCTTGGCAAAGGCATTCCTAAAGTTCATGAACAATACATTCACTGTCATTCTCCTGTCTACCATGTCTGTTACCTCCTCAAAGAATTTTATAAGTTTTGTCAAACGTATTTCTCCCTTTTGAAATATATCTCGGTTACTTCAAACTATTTCCCCTTTTTTCTAGAAACATGGTAATTTTTATCTTTAATTAAACCCTTAAAATTTCTTGTACCATAGATGTTAAAAACTTATTGGGCTGTAAATTACCCAGATTAGTTTTTATTCTTTTTAAAAAATGCGTATTACATTAGCCATTCTATGCTCTGATATACATCCACATTCTGTGGAGTCTGGGCCTTATCCTCGCTTGCCTTCCACAGGGACCTAAGAGAGCCTATCCAGTTTGGCTTTGGCACTTTCATAGAATCAAAGATCAGTACAACACAGAAGAAGGCCATTTGACTTTGTCTCCCTTCGCCTAAATAATTTATCTAAATGTTTCTTGCATTCATCATAATATAGTCCATCCTGACCTCAGCTGCTTAAGGATTCACCTCCTTACTAATATAGTAAATATTAATGTGAAATACCTTTGCCATTTTTGATCATTATCAAACTGACCATCCTTTATTCTCTGCAGTTCCACCTTGTTTTTAACAAATACATTTTTACTGATACGCTTATAAAATGCTTAATTGTTCCTTTAGTTGTTTTTTGAAACTTTTTCTCACATTTTATTTTAATTGTGCATATCACCCCCTTAACTTCTTTTCATATTTTCCTTTAGATTTTTTGCAGCTATTATTCTTTTGGTCCTTTTGGGCATTTTCAGTTTCAATCTGTTTCTAACCTATTTTTAGGAATGACATTCCAAAACTATTAGTTACTTTCTTTATTAAAGGAATATACTTATTCTGTACCTTTTCACTTTTTTTGAAAGAACATCACACACTCCTGTATGTATCTACATTACAGACTCAAGCATGTCATGTACCCTGACACTTCAACATTGTATTGAGAGCGTAGGTAGTTGCTTTCTTTCAGATGAAATGTTAAACTGAGGTCCTGTCTGCCCTCAGGTGGACATAAAATATCCCACGACACTATTCGGAGAAGAGTAAGGGCTTTCTCCTTTTGTTCGGGACAAATATTTATACCTCAACCAACATTGTTAAAACAGACTATCTGGTCAATATAACGTTGCTATTCATGGGACCATGTAGTCACTGCTATAATGTCGGAAACATGACAGCCAATTTGGCAAATTGGCTGTCATGTTTCCGACATTATAGCAGTGACTACACTTCAAAAGTACTTCATTAGCTGTAAAGCACTTTGGGATATTCTAAACTTGTGAGAAGTGCTATATAAAGATAAGTATTTTTTCTTGAATTTCTCTTTCCACCTCATCTCAACTTGGTTATTCATCTTTCTAAATTCCTAATCCAATCTGATCTGGTTTTTATACTGACTTATCCCTTTCTAATAGGATCATAAACCTTTACACATTGTGTTTATTGTTCACCCACTTATATCTTTATTGGCAATCTCAAAGGAACTGGAGCAAAGACAATTCAAGACAGCAATGATCTTGAGTGCAACAGGCAATTAAGTGCTATCAGTGGCACTTGGTTGCAGAATTTGCAGGAGGTGACACAATTCTGAGATAACATTCTTAGAGAAGTGCAGCTTTCATATGCACTGCTGCTCAGAGAAGTGCTGGTATTTTGTCCTGTGCCTGTATGTTCTATTAGGAGGGTAAGGATTCCAGCACTAATGCCTCCTTCTATTTGACTTCCCTGTAGCTCTATTTGTTCCTTCCTCCTGAATACTGCTTTTCTTCTTCCTTTAGCTAAAGTTGGAATCACCAAAAGGATTTCCATTAACAAAAAAGTGAGTTTCAAGAAGCACTTTGAGGTCAGAAGAGTGTACAGCCACTATAAGCATTTAAAAACATCTAAGCATAAAAACTCTAACACAGGCTCCTAGAGTGTTGCAGAATTTTGACTGAAGCAGGTGAGTATCCCTTTAAATACTGCTGGAAACTGCTCCCTCCTGACCTATACCTCCCATAGTTTGTGGGTGGATTGAGGAAGAAGTGGTGGCAGTGCATGTTGAAATTAAAATTTACAATTATTTATTAGCTCTTGCCTGCTTCTGAAAGGAGCTCTAAATTGAAGTCCACACGAACATTGGAACAGGCAAATTTCCAGCAGTAAGACTCTTTAATTGTTGCAATTTTCACCCCACTACACTTATCTACAGTCATAAATGGGGAAGTCATGAAAAAAATCATCCCCAGCACCTCAACAACATAGACAAAAATTACAAATATAAAAATGACTGAACATTTTAATGAAGCGAATATATAGTCTTAGAAATACCTTCAAAAATGTCTCATATATCAAGGGTGGCAAGCCAATCTGTCTGAAGCCTGGGTATAGGCCTCAAGTTGAACATTTCAACATGGTGTTTGGGTACTGAGGGTTTTCACTGGCTGTTGACAAATCCTGTATATTAAATATGGATACATTTTGTGAGTTCTTATGCTGTTGCTATAGAAATTCAATACCCAAAAATGCTCCACAACAACCCACATTACATGACCAGTGGGTAGAAAGAGATTTACACTTTCTGTTTATAGTTCATGTGTGAGGGAAATGCATCATGGGTGTGTTTCTCACCATACTCCTGTGAAACAACAAATGTCCAAGGTGTCACATATTAAGCAAGCAGAAAATGTTCAAATTAACAATCACAAACACAAGTTGTGGGGCAGGGAAGCAAAGATAAAAGTATTTTTTTCTAGTAGTTTGTACAGTATGAGCAACTAAGAAAAAAAGTCCGAGTTAACCAGACTGATTGATTTGAGGATTCTTTGTTTCTTTTAGGGGCTGATATTTGTGATGGGGTTAGAGTTGAGTGTTTGATGTTTGAGGGATTTTAAAAATTCATTTCAGAGATGTGGGTGTTACTGGCTAGGCCAGCATTTATTGCCCATCCCTAAATGCCCTTGAGAAGTGGGTGGTGAGTTGCTTTCTTGAACCACTGCAGTTCCAGTGGTGTAGGTACACCCACAGTGTTGTTAGGGAGGGAGTTCCAGGATTTTGACCCAGCGAGAGTGAAGGAACAGCAATATATTTCCAAGTCTGGATAGTGAGTGGCTTGGAGGGGAACTTCCAGTTGGTGGTGTTCCCATGTGTCTGCTGCCCTTGTCCTTCTTGATGGTAGTGGTTGTGGGTTTGGAAGGTGCCACCTCAGGAGCCCTCGCGCGTTTCTGCAGTGCACCTTGGTACACACCACTGCCAATGTTCCCGGTTGTGGAGGAGTGAATGTTTATGGAAGGGGTGCCAGTCAAGCCGGCTGCCTTATCCTGGATGTTGTCAAGTTTCTTGAGTGTCGTTGGAGCTGTACTCATCTAAGCAAGTGGAGAGTATTCCCTCATACTCCTGACTTGTGCCTTGTAGACAGTGGACCGGCTTTGGGGAGTCAGGAGGTGAGTTACTCACCACAGGATTCCTAGCTTCTGACCTGCTCTTGTAGCCATTTTATTTATATGGCTAGTTCAGTTCAGTTTCCAGTCAATGTTAACTACCAGGATGTTGTTAGTGGGGGAATTCAGTGATGGTAATGGCACGAATGGCACTTGTGTGGCATGAACATTACTTGTCACTTGTCAGCCCAAGCCTGGATATTGTCCAGGTCTGATTGCATTTTGTCATGGACTGCTTCAGTAGTGTGCTGAGTATTGGTACTACGTACAGTCAAGTTAGGCCATAGGAGCAGGTGCTGGTCACTGGGACTTCACAATTGGGCAAACCTCTGATGCCAGTGCTACACTAACAACTTCACAAAGAAATACAAATCAATCCACTGTAGGAGGTGGAGAATAATAACTGAGAAAATAATTTTGAGGAGGTAAGGATGAACAAATATGTAAAAGCACTTCCATTTTAAGCAAATCATAAGTCGTTACAAGATCTAGAGCAAAAATATTTTCTTTTGAACAGAGGGGCCGGAATTGAAGTATAATTGAGATAGATAAAATTATAAGGGGCCTAGATGAAATGGATAGGAAGGATCTATTTCCTTTACTGGAAAGGTCAACAATTAGGGGGCATAAATTTAAAGTAATTCTTAAAATGATTGGAGGGAATTGAGAGCTTTTTCATCCAGAGAGTAGCAGGGGTCTAGAACTCACTGGTTGAAAGGGTGGTATAGAGGCAGAAGCCTTTAGTTTATTTTACAAAAAATTTGGATACTTGAAGTGCAAAAACTTACAGGGTTACAGCCTGAAAGCTGGACAGTGGGATTAGACTGGATAGCTCTTTTTCAGGTAGCAAAGATGCAATGGGCTGAATGGCCTCCTTTCTGTTGTTCCTTTCTATGTTTTTTAAAATAGATACTATGTAAGTAACTGAAGGGGAGAAAAAAAACAAAGTTGCTTGCATCTTAAACAAGGGTTGTGAAGTTGAAAAGCAGAATACTGTGAATGTTGTTAATCTGAAATAAAAACAGAAGATGCTGGAAATAATCAGCAGGTCAGGCAGCATCTGTGGAGAGAAACAGAGCTAACATTTCAGGCCAATTTATCAGAAAGTGAAGTGACTGGTAAAGAGAATTATACATATATCCATGAGCCTTCTGGTATCACAAAGATTTGCAAGACATTTGACCTGTGTTTGATGTGATATATTGCTTAATAATTTTGTGGCATTACATCATTGGTCAAATTGCTGTTAAACTGCAACAGCACAGTGGTTATCAGGAACCATATTCTAAATCTCACATTAGAGTGAATTGCAGTCTGATCAAACTGAGCTCCTGCTTCGGTAGTTCTCTCTCAGCTTTCTAATAGAGCCAGTGAGTCTTGTAAGATTGCAGTTGTCCCCATTAGAGATATAAATTATTCATGTTGGTCCCAGAATCAAAGTGATGTTTTGAAGGTAAAATTTATTAGTTTAAATTTCTGTCTGGGCATCCCAGTTGTGCCATGTTGCCAAGGGGATAGATTGTAGGGAGGTGTTTCTTTAGTTTTGGGTTTTATCTATGTGATTTCTCACAGGCAGTTGAATCAGCTTCAAAGCAACTTTGAGACAACCAGTGAGAGAATCTGCCAGGAGCTGTGAACCAGGTGCAGAGGGCTATCACAAACCAGGGATGTTCCTGATTTGTTGCCACAATGCAAGAATGCAGTGAGTCCCACACTTGAGCTGTGAAGTCCACAATCATGAAGTAAGAGAGTTGGAGGGTTCACTTAGCTGGATGCTAGTGCAAGAAATATCATACCTCGGAGAATAATGGGAACACTGAGGAATATCAAAGTGAATTCCTGAGAACTGTGGTGCACCTTTGTTTGGTCTCAGGAGAAGTGAAGGAATCCTCCAGATTCTGTAAAGTACAGGGTAACTCTTGGGTGGAAATAAAAGTAGAACGGGCAGTGTTCTGCTGTGATTTTTGGGTTTAAAGTATAAGTGTTTACAAAATATCATATTAAGTTAGTAGTACTTGCTTTGTTTAATTCTAGACCAATAAAGGTTTTTGTTTAAAGCATGAAATCTTGTGGTATTAGTCTTTCAGTTAATAACTGGGAGTTGAGTTTCTCTTTTAGGAGTTAATGGTTTCCACTGAGATCATAGCAATATCCTCCTTGGATAGAACAAGTCTGATGATGATACTATAACTTATACGTCCGTCAAAATTAACAATTTGTCTATAAGGCCAACAGAGTTCCAGTCATTTGCTTATATCAAGACTGTGGAATACAGATGTACTAAAGAATACCTGTAAGATACAAATTGTTGGACTAGCTACCTTAAATATTTTTGATTTTTACATCATTTAATAGTCCTGTATTTTATTCAGCTAATGAAAATCGCTATGAAGGCTTCTGGAAAAATGGAAAGAAACATGGAGAAGGAAAGTTTTTCTTCTTTGAGAAAGGCCAATTGTATGAAGGTGTGTGGGTAGATGACATTCCAAAGTGTGGAAAAATGATTGACTTTGGTCGAGAAGATGCAATTGACCCTACTCCATATCCAATACCACAGGTATTTAAATTTTACTGTTGCTTATTAGACAATCTTATGCTTGTTTTGCACAATTTATTTACATGTTTAGAACAGAATGGAATGAGAAAAGACCATTCAATACATTGCATTTTTTCTTTCCACTAAACCACGCACAATTTGTACTTTTGTGGATATGCTGCAACATATTAATCTTTTAAGGGAAGGAGCTAATTGATGTTTACATATTTAAAAAAAACAAATGTGCACAATTCTACCTCTTCATATTATTTTTGTATCATATAATTTGCTAAGCCAAGGTATATATTTCTTCTTTCTCATTTGCTGTGCGTGGTCTCAATTTCAGCCCCGTCACATTACAATAAAGAAAAATTCTCCAGTATAGAGGTGCTGTGGTAGTTACCAGTCCAACTCTCAATATTGTCTCTGAAAATTAAATCTATCATTTAAATGCAGTAAAGAAACATTCAATTAATTTTTTTTAAAAACTTCTCAGTTGCCCCCGGGACTTCCATTTTTCTCCTCCTTACAGGGTATGCCATATCTTACTGGAGTTGAATCAAAGCAGATGTTTTTCTCTGCTAGCATCAGATCTGCCCATACCTCTGTACTCCAGAACTCATCCAGCTGAAACCACGGATCACTGTGAAAAGCACATGTGCAGTAGGCCAAGGATGTGCATGTAACTTTATTCCCCACCCTCACCTTGACCTCAACAAAGCAGTTGTAGTTCTGGGATCCTGGCAAACAGTGACAAAAATTAAGCATCTTTGTCAATAGTACATTATTTATTGGATTATTTCATGCTGGTCACATAGAATTAAAATTGGTTATTGATTAGTTAGTTACTCATAGATGTTTCTGTACAATGCAGAAAATATGGGTGAGTTCTTAATTTATTCGAACCCCATTCACTTGCTTAGAATTAAAATTGGGCCCTAAAAGTGTGAATTAACTGTTGCCATTGTCCCATTGTCTGTCCATGTATGACCATGTAATTGGTCATACGAAGTGTTTGAAATTGATCACGCCACTCATACTGGTTCATTTAATTATAGGCACCTTGTTTACAGTAAATATTTGGCACCTGTATTTGTGTGAGAAAATACTATTTTAAATTCTGTGACTAGCAGAGTCCTTAATGTAAGCCACATAATATTTTTGACATGAAAATTTTACTAACCGATACATAAGGAAGAATTTTCCGGTCGGCGAGCGGGGGCAGGGCCTGCTTGCTAACGCGTAAAATGACGTGCGGTGACGCCAGGTGGGCGTCATTTAGATTGTCAGTTCGGCAGGCGCGCAGCCACATCGGCTGCGTGCCTGCCAAAATGTCACAGGCCTATTAACGCCATTAAGAAAGTAATTAAAGTTGTTAAGAATGCTGCCCGTCCAACCTTTCATGAAACCTCATCCACGGGCGGGATGGGGTTTCATGAAGGGTTTATTAATTAAATTTTAAAATTTGAAAAAATTAATGGACATGTCCCAGCTCATGTGACAGCTTCACATGAGGGGACATGCCCTTAAAACTCTTCTTTAATTAAATTTTTCATAACTTAAAGTGCGCAGGCCCCAACTCTGGGAATCCCCCCCCCCCGCCCACACAGGGAGCGCACAGCGCCATAATTGGCCTGCCCACGTAAAATGGGGCCATAAAATTGGGTTTGCGCTCACTCCCGCATGTCCCACCACAACCCCCCCGACAGGGGGAAAATTCAGCCCATAATGTATTATAATACAGCTGATCTCCAATCATGTTGCTCACAGATGTAACTAGTTCTACTTTTCTTTTTTAACTCTCACATTTTCATCATTGTAATGTCTCTCACACTATGTCTAACTTCCTTCTCATTCTTTCTGTAACTCTTTTCTTCTTTGAATGTCTCCCATATCTCTGTGTGGGATTCATGAAGGTACTCGGTATTGCAATTTTTAAAGGGTGTATGTCCTTTCAAACACCTTAATGTGCTTCAAGCAGCCTCCTTCTGGAAGGTGTTTACATCAAATTATGTTAATAATTTTCCTATCAAAGGTCTGTTATAGTATTTGTGTCCTGGACAGTTGTGATATTATTTCAATTGCATATTTAGATAAATTGGTAGCAAAATCATTTTTTTTTTGGTGCCAAAAATTTAAATGATTCAATTTTTTATTCATATCTTTTAAAATTCCATGAGCTTTCTTCTAATATTAGCTTTTTGTTTGAGGATGCCTTGTTAAGAAGTCCTATGGCGCAGTGGGTAGTGTCCCTGCCTCTGAGCCAGAAAGCCCAGGTTCAAGTTCCACTCCAGGACTTGATGGACATGCAAGGTACGTTCATAATGCAGTCAAACAGGTTGAGTATCAGCCTGTAAATCCTTTCAAAATACACCAATGGCAGCTGGTGAGAGTGGGAGAGATTCCTAGTTAGCCGTGTGATGGACAGAAAATTGGAGCCTCTACCACAGAGCTCCAGACTACAAAATGCATGTAAAAGTGCATGTTGCCACAGCAACTTGGGCTTCTTGGCTGGACAGCTGGTGTGGATAAGATTTGTGCCAACAGCAAGGAGTTCGATCCCCATTCTGGCTGGGATGGATTTGGGACCTGCTTCTTGCCCTACCCTTTGGTGGAGTTTGTGGAGCTGTAATTGGACCTGTCTTCAGGCGGAGAACTGAAGAAGAAACATTGTTAACATCATTATGTAACATGTATCAGTCGTGTTGAATTGCACAAGCATTGTTTACTGACTTCCCTCCCCCATCCCCACTACCATATAAAACCCATTTTGTCACCTTGTGTAACAAGATTGTCAGCTAGCAGCTCTTCATTTCAAAAGCTAGCTGCTCTTCATTTCAAAGCTCACACCCAGCACCAGTCTAAATGAGTCTTTCCCAAGCAAACATTTGAAAATGCACCTTACATTGACATTAGTTCTTCCGCTGGGTTCTCACCGCTGTTAACCCAACAGTTACATTATTCATTTGTACCTGGACAAATGTTCGTTGTTGGTATCCTTCCATCTATGTAGGATGATGGACATGCAGCAAATCAAATCTGTTGGGGACAGGGTCGCTTCATATGGCGGACTTTTGCTGATGGCTGAAAAGACCAATCTGCGAGAGGCAGGTTCTACCACGAATGCTGCATATGAAGTGATTATCAGGTGTCACTGTGGGTTGTTGTTTTCAGTGTTGGTGCCTGTTGTCAAGCCTACTGATCATCATGGTGGTGCACACTGCCCAAAGGTGATGTCGCCATTTCCCTCTGTCATCAGTTAGTGTCTCCCAGGTGTGAAAATCGATGTTTAGGGCCTTAATGTCACGCTTACAAGCGCTCTTGATGTGGAGCTTTGGATGTTCTTCTGGTCTTCTGGCACCAGTTTCCTCAGCATACAGAAAATCCTTGGCCATATGTCCTCTTCCATCCTGCGAATGTGTCCAAGCCAGAGAAGTCGTCTCTGCTTAATGAGTGACCAAATGGATTGTAATCATTTTTGTAAAGAGCCTTTGAATGCAAATTTATTGTAATTGTCAGAAATTTCTATTCCAACATTGCAGATCGCCCTCAGAATACTTCTGGGTTGAAAATGTTTACCATGACCAAACAATAGTTCCTGAAGGATAAAGCTCTTTTATACTAAATAAGTTATTGTATCATTGTTGCAGACATCATGCAAGCTGTTATTCAGTCATAGGTAGTGAATTAATCCGCTTATGAATCCTAACAGAAATCATTTCAAATTTTAAATATTTACTCTAACTGGTTCATGAAAATAACTATGTCCAGTTGGATGTACCTGGATTACATCTCTTAGGCAAAATTTCTATAATGACAAATTTAAATTACAGGAACAATTCAGCTATTTGATTTAGAAAAATAGGCAAATGCCAGGAGTCTTAACAAGATATACAGGGTGTTTATATAAAGTTCTTGTTTAAACTGAAGAACTTAGGATGTACACATAATAGAAGCAATCTGTAAATGTGATATGAAAGCATAATTCATAAAGTTTTTTAATGTTAATTTTCATGAAATTGCTTAGCGGCAACTGGAGAATTTTTCAACTAGTTGAAACTAGAAAAATTGGATTGAATGATGGATCACAAAAGATGGCGGTTATGTTGAAGCTTAGAAATTTGAACTGTATTGTGTTGAAATATTATGAATTATGCTTTCATATGCTGTTTATAGTTTGTTTCTATCATGCTCACATCTAGTCGTTAAAGTTGCACATGGACTTTTCATGTGTATATTTTTGCCAACAAGGCTTCTTCCTTGTACAGCAACATATTCTGGGCAAACTGCATGACATAAGGCCTCTGTTACCCTTTAAGGTATTTAATCAGGGGTTATTATAGCTGTCTCTGATTGCATCTTCATTTCGTGTCCACCAAGGCAATTGGTGGTAACCCTAGCAGCTCCCCCTTCCTCACTCCAAGGCCAGATATGGTACTGTCAGTCTGGCTGAGATCAAATAAAGAAACACAGCCCAGGAATTAAACCTGAAAACATCGTTATCCAGTCCAGTAAAACATTCTAACTTACTATCTTCAGCTGCTTCATCAATGACCTTCCCACCATCATAAGTTCAGAAGTGGGCTGTTTCCTGCCGATTGCACAGTGTTCAGCAGCATTTTTCAATTCCTGAGATAATGAAGCAGCCCATGTCCAAAAGCAACATTTGTGCCACACCAATGCCAGGCAATGACCATCTCCAACAAGGCAGTCTTTCCACATTGCCTTAACTTTCAAACACATTATCATTTCCAGGTGCCCCACTATTAGTATGCTAGGAAAACCATTGACCAGAAACACAAAACATCAATCACATAAATTCTGTGACTACTAAAACTGGTCAGAGGCTAGATATTCTGCAATGAGTGAAACCTGTCCTGACTCACTAAAATCTTTCCATTAGCTACAAGGTACAAATCAAGAGTGAGTGAATACTCTCCACTTGCCTGGATGAGTGTAGTTCCAACAACACTGAAGAAGCTTGACACCATCTAGGCCAAAGCAGTTCACTTGATGGGAACTTCATTCACGAACCTAAATATCCATCCTATCTGCCATACTGTGGTTACAGTATGTATTTGACAGGATGCACTGCAGTAACTCGACACAGCTTCTTCAGCAGCACCTCCAGGTCTAGTTCTTAGTTGCTGCACATCAACTGATTAGAATCTCAGGTCCAGTTTAAATATTTAATTGTTCAATCAGCATCTTTATAGTGGGCTACTGTGATTTCATCACAGCCATTGTGATCTAGAATTCCAGTTCCATAACAATGCTTAATCAGAATTACTAATTGTAAGTTGCCCCTATACTTTCTGAGAAATCTTATTTCCCCTATGCTGTACACCTAATTGAAAGATGAGATGAGTAATTTGTTCGCATGTCTTTGCTGATTGCTTCCCTGTTGGGTTAATCCCAGTAAAATTTATGGTAAATGCACAGAGCATTTCATGGTGCAATTTGTTTTGCTTTTCCCTCTCTTTTCTCCCAATCCTACACCATTCCCCCCACCCCCAGCCCCCAGGAGACATGAATGGCAAAATAATGAACATCTGCTGTTCATTAAACAAGATTAAGGTTGAAACATGTAATGAAAATGAATAAAAAGATTACAGTATGAAATTGTTAGTCCAAAAGTCTGTTGTGATATGTGCCTGTATGCATTGTAATGTAAAGATGCTTGGCAGAGCAAGGGTTAAATTGGACTGGAGAATAGCACCGCCCATGATATGATGTATAGAGTCACATGGTATACTCTCACTCTAGAGCAGCACTCTAAGCAGCCTAGCTGCATGGCAGTAACAGTTCCAGGCAAGATAGTAACCTGGGAACTGTAAATAGTTAAAGACTACCAATTAAGTGTTCATGTTTAAACATACGACTCTGCAGGATCTCACCAATGAGACATCACCGCCACTGCAGCAGAACGAACACCTACCACAACATGGTTGGCAGTGGTGGAAGCTTCTAAAAGATATCGCAACAAAATCTAAAGATGAGGTGCTGTTAATCAAGCTTGCGTTGAGCTTCATTGGAGCACTGCAGTAGCCCAAGGAGAGATATGTCAGCATGGGAGCAAGGTGGAGAATTAAAGTGCTAAAAGCGAAATACTGCGGATGCTGGAAATCTGAAAGAAAAACAAAAATAGCTGGAACAACTCAGCAGGTCTGACAGCATCTGTGGAGAGGAACACAGTTGACGTTTTGAGTCTGTATGACTCTTCATCAGAACTGAGGAAAAATAGAAATGAGGTGAAATATAAGCTGGTAGAGGGGGGTGGGACAGGTAGAGCTGGATAGAGGGCCAGTGATAGGTGGAGGCAAAGAAGAGATTGCCAAAGATGTCATTGACAAAAGGACAAAGGGGTGTTGACGGTGGTGATATTAGGCCACCAGGGGTCACACTTGCAGACTGAATGGAGGTGTTCTGCAAAGTGGTCGCCCAAATTACATTTGGCCTCCCCAGTATAGAGCAGGAAACGAATTAAATCAGGGACATGGGGTCACCAAAACTAACGTAAGCAAAATAACAGCAATGAAGAAAGTAATGGCACTAAGGAGTGACAAATCCTTAGAAGCAGATATTGTCAGCACCAGGTTTTAAAGGAAGTAGATGAGAACCTAACTATACCCTAACTATAATCTTCCAAAGTTCTCTTGATTTGTGAACTATTTCTTTAGATTGGAAAATTGCAGGTGTCTCTTTGCTATTTAAGAAATGTGAGAGAGGAAAACCAGGGTATTAAAGACCAGTTCATCTGGTAACATCTGTTATCGAGAAATTACTAAAATTGATAAATAAAGTTAGAGTGACTAAACACCATGAAAATTTTCAGCTGATCAGATATAGTCGGCATAGTTCTGTAAAGGGCAGGTCAGGTAAAGTGTGTTAGCTAAAGCTGAAGCTCATGGAATTGAAGGCAAATTATTGACCAGATTAGGAAATTGCTGAGTGCCAGGAGACAGTTAGTATGGATATTGATAGTACTTTAATTGATAGGTTGTGACTAGTGGTGCCCAGCAATGATCTATATTGGGGCCTCAACTATTCATTGTATTATTAAAGACTTGGATCATGGTGTAGATATCTGCATGACCAAATTTGCCGACAATGCAAAGATAGGCAGCATCGGAGGAAGTGTATGTGGAAGCATAAAATTACAAGGCAATATTAATAGATGGATTTCAATGTAGAGAAAATGTGAGGTCATCCATTTTAGACCTAAAAAGGATACAACAGAGTACTTTGAAATGGTGAAGAGAGTTTTGGGGGTCCAGGTACATAAATCATTAAAATGTCTTTAACAGGTACAGAAAATAATAAAAAGGCAAAAGGTATTCTAGAAGGCTAGAATACAAAAAGGTAGAAGTTAAGCTTCAACTGTACAAGATCCTAATTAGACCACACCTAGAGTAGTGTGAGCTGTTCTGGGCACCACATCTCAGGAAATATAATTTTGGCCTTGGTGGAGTGCAGAATAATACCTTAACTCCTGGATTAAGCTACAAGGAGAGATTACACAAATCAGTGTTGTGTTCCCTAGAATTTAGATGGTTAAGATAGAACCATAGAAAAGTTATGATGCAGAAAAAGGCCATTCAGCCCATCATGTCTGTGCTGGCCAGAAAAGGATGAAAAAGAAACTAGCCGTTCATTTTAATCCCACTTTCCAGCACCTGGTCCATAGCCTTGCAGGTTATTTGTTTGAAGTTTTCAAAATATTAAGGGGAACAGATATGATAGCTAAAGAGAAACCAGTTCCACTGGTTGGGAAGTTTAAGATTGGGGGCCTAATCAAAAAATTAGGGCTAGACTGTTCAGGACTGAAATTAAGGAAAAACCAGTAAAACTTGTCTGAACTGGTCTTGTATACCTTAAAATGGGACTCCAACATTACTGGTGCCAGTGTTACTGATTTTTATTGAGATTTGAAAAATTTGAACTGGTTTTTCCTTCTTGGTTAGGAAACACTTCTACATAAAGCTTGGCAGAAATTTGGAACCTTCTTCTGCAAATAGCAATTGGTGCTGGATCAATTGTTAGTTTTAAATCTAAAATTGATAGATTTTTGTTAACCAAAGATATTAAAGGATGTGGGCAAAGGCAGGTATACAGAGTTAAATTGCAGATTTAATTGAATGGCGAACAGGCTTGCGGAGCTAAATGGCCAACTCCTGTTCCAAAGTTCTTATGCATACCCATATGAGTTGCACATATGTAATTGTGGCAAAGTTGGTAATAATGATAGTTTTTTTTTTGCACTTTATGGGTACTCTCCATTATACTGATCTTCGAGACATTTGTGGGATGGTGGGTAGCATTGTTATGACGTGGCAGATGATGCGTGCCAGGCGGACCAAATCCACAAGGGAAACTTGGCCACGCTATCACAATGGTTTTGCAATTTGTATTTATTACGAGAAGATGTATGCACTGAACTAAGAAGTATGAGTCCACTAAGACCTTTAGAGACTTTAAAAATTAAATTAAAATTTTTATTAACAAAATAAAAGATTTCAAGCACATATATAAGACTACAATTACTTGTAGTACTACTACAAGTACTATAACAAATCCTAAAATTTCTAATTAACCTGACTCCCAGTTACACACCCCTTTAAGGCAAAGTCCAAAATAGATTTTAGATTTTTTTAAAAAGCCAGCAAGTTAACACAGTATCCACTTGATAGTGGAATTCCAAACGGTTTTCTCTAACTTCAGTTACTGGACTCAACAGACTTGTGCACAAATGGCTAGAGGTTTCTTCGAGACTCTTTCATACACTCCCGTTAGATCTTGCATGGGCCTCCAACATAGCCTTTCATTCTCCTTTATATGTGTTTCTCTCTTTAATATGTAAATTCCATTGTTCCATATGCCTTTGAAACTGTACCTTTCCCATAATATAAAAACTGTCAGGTTGTCAATATTGTCAATAACCTTTGGGAAAAATAAACACACTGCTTAACCTTGCTTATCTGGCTAGTTGTAAACAGATTAACATCCCTTTGAAATCCAAACAATCCATGCACTTATCTAAATATGCAAATTCCATTCACACCTTACATGCTAAGACAGCATCCATGTTTACTCATTAGCATTTCAAGTACATTTCTACAACTAGCTTCTTTTGATAATTTCAAGTTTGCAGTCTACCTGATTCCGAAAGTAATTAAGTCTCACAGACAGAACCATCTACACTCACACCCATAAAACGAACTAGAAAAATATTATGAAAATGATTATACATTCGTAACAAGCATTGCAGTAATATTCTCCCTCCACCTGGACCCCTCCCTCTGGATTCTTACCTTCTCTTGATCTTTTCATTGAGAACTGTCGGCGTGACATTAGTCATCTCAATTTCTCTGCTCCTCTCACCCATTCTAATCTGTCTCTCTCTGAACTTATTGCACTCTGTTCTCTCAGGTCCAACCCCAACATTGTCATCAAACCCGCTGACAAGGGTGGTGCTGTTGTTGTCTGGCGCACTGACCTCTACCTCGCAGAGGCTGAGCGTCAACTCGCAGACACTTCCTCCTACCTCTCCCTGGACCATGACCCCACCACTGAACATCAAGCCATTGTTTCCAGGACTGTCACTGATCTCATCTCCTCTGGAGATCTTCCTCCTACAGCCTCCAATCCGATAATCGCCCAACCTCGGACGGCCCGCTTCTATCTCCTACCCAAAATCCACAAACAGAACTGTCCTGGCAGACCGATTGTGTCAGCCTGTTCCTGCCCCACGGAACTCATTTCTCGTTATCTTGACTCCCTTCTCTCTCCCCTTGTCCAGTCCCTTCCCACCTACATCCGTGATTCCTCTGACACCTTACGTCACGTCAACAATTTCCAGTTCCCTGGCCCCAACCGCTTCCTCTTCACCATGGACGTCCAATCCCTCTACATCTCCATCCCCCACCAGGATGGTCTGAGGGCCCTTAGCTTCTTCCTTGAACAGAGGCCCGAACAATCCCCATCCACCACTACTCTCCTCCGTCTGGCTGAACTTGTACTCACACTGAACAATTTCTCCTTTAACTCCTCTCACTTCCTCCAAATAAAAGGTGTGGCTATGGGTACCCGCATGGGCCCCAGCTATGCCTGTCTCTTTATGGGGTATGTGGAACATTCCTTGTTCCAGTCCTACTCCGGCCCCCTCCCACAACTCTTTCTCCGGTACATCGATGATTACTTCGGTGCTGCTTCATGCTCTCGTCGGGACCTGGAAAAATTTATTAATTTTGCTTCCAATCTCCACCCCTCCATCATTTTCACATGGTCCATCTCTGACACTTCCCTTCCCTTCCTTGACCTCTCTGTCTCAATTTCTGGTGATAGACTGTCCACCAATATCCATTACAAGCCTACCGACTCCCACAGCTACCTCAACTACAGCTCCTCACACCCCGCTTCCTGTAAGGACTCCATCCCATTCTCTCAGTTCCTTCGCCTCCGTCGCATCTATTCTGATGATGCTACCTTCAAAAACAGTTCCTCTGACATGTCCTCCTTCTTCCTTAACCGAGGTTTTCCACCCACGGTTGTTGACAGGGTCCTCAACCGTGTCCAGCCCATCTCCCGCGCATCCGCCCTCACGCCTTCTCCTCCCTCCCAGAAACATGATAGGGTCCCCCTTGTCCTCACTTATCACCCCACCAGCCTCCGCATTCAAAGGATCATCCTCCGCCATTTCTGCCAACTCCAGCATGATGCCACCACCAAACACATCTTCCCTTCACCCCCCCCGGTGGCATTCCGTAGGGTTCGTTCCCTCCGGGACACCCTGGTCCACTCCTCCATCACCCTCTACTCCTCAACCCCCACCTGTGGCACCTCCCCATGCCCAAAAGATGCAACACCTGCCCCTTCACTTCCTCTCTCCTCACCGTCCAAGGGCCCAAACACTCCTTTCAAGTGAAGCAGCATTTCACTTGCATTTCCCCTAACTTAGTCTACTGCGGTCTCCTCTACATTGCAGAGACCAAACGTAAACTGGGCGACTGCTTTGCAGAACACCTGCGGTCTGTCCGCAAGAAAGACCCAAACATCCCTGTCACTTGCCATTTTAACACTCCACCCTGCTTTCTTGCCCACATGTCTGTCCTTGGCTTGCTGCATTGTTCCAGTGAAGCCCAACGCAAACTGGAGGAACAGCACCTCATCTTCCGACTAGGCACTTTACAGCCTTCCGGACTGAATATTGAATTCAACAACTTTAGATCTTGAACTCCCTCCTCCATCCCCACCCCCTTTCCGTTTCTTCCCCCTCCCTTTTGTTTTTTCCAATAATTTATATAGATTTTTCTTTTCCCACCTATTTCCATTATTTTTAAATCTATACCTGTAATGCCCTGTTAGTCTTTCCACCCCACCCCCACTAGAGCTGTACCTTGAGTGTCCTGCCATCCATTCTTAATTAGCACATTCGTTTAGATAATATCACCACCTTTAACACCTCTTTGTTCCTTTGTCTGTGACATCTTTTGATTATCTGCTCCTATCACTGCTTGCTTGTCCCTACAACCACTCTCCCCCCACCCCCAACCTCTCTCCCCCCACCTTAAACCAGCTTATATTTCACCCCTCTCCTAATATTACTCAGTTCTGTTGAAGGGTCATGAGGACTCGAAACGTCAACTCTTTTCTTCTCCGCCGATGCTGCCAGACCTGCTGAGTTTTTCCAGGTAATTCTGTTTTTGTATTGCAGTAATGTTACTGGACTAGTAATCCAGTGGCCAGGACTAATGCTCCAGAGAGATGAGTTAAAATCCCACCAAGGCAACTGGGGAATTTAAATTCAATTAGTTAATAAATCTGGAATAAACACGCTAGCCTCATGAATAATGATCATGAAACTACTGGATAGCCATAAAAAACCATCTTTTTTACTAATGCCCATCAGGGGAAAGATCTACCATCCTTGCTCCTCTGGTCTGTATATGACTCCAGATCCACAGCAAGGTGGTTGGCTCTTCACTGCTCTTTGAAATGGTGCAGCAAGTCACTCAGAAAAAAGCATTGAGGGTGAACCTATACCGCATGGATTGCAGTGGTTCAAGGAGACAGCTTACAGCCATCTTTTCAACGCCAATTAGGGATAGACAATAAATGCTAGTCTAGCCAGTGACACTCACACCCCAAGAACAAATATAGGAAGTATTCCTTTGCTATACACTCACATATTGTGAAATGTTAACCAAAGGTGGTGGGTAATTTGTTAAATATTGTTAATCGCTCAGGTTAGATCCCGTTTGATGATATTTTGGCAATGTATTGAAAATATTGTGGAACTGGCTTTTACACAGTCTTTAAAGATTACTAAATACAGCCAAAACACAGTTCTCAAATACCTCTGGGGAGAATACTTAGAAAAATGATTTCAAAACTTCTGAAGCGAATACTTACTAAAAATTATCTGAAACACATTTATCATAATATGGAACTACTAAAACCCAAAGTTGTTGGCTGTGGATCCTGTTTAGACATGTCTACTGCATTCTCAGCAACAATAATAATGCTTCTGTGTATGTGAGTGCAGAGCGTACTTTGAACTTATCTTAAATGAGGTCTCTTTAAGTGGCAAGGGAGTCTAACTGGGCTGACTCCATCTAGTACCTGAAATTTAGAGATGCTTAGAACCATCAGCAGATGTAAATATTTAATTTTCTAATGTTATGTCAAATACATAAACATATCTGTGGTGAATT
The DNA here is from genome assembly GCF_964194155.1 of Cetorhinus maximus. Taxonomy (NCBI): domain Eukaryota; kingdom Metazoa; phylum Chordata; class Chondrichthyes; order Lamniformes; family Cetorhinidae; genus Cetorhinus; species Cetorhinus maximus. The sequence goes on from NC_135890.1 coordinate 96,434,164, forward strand.
TGACCAGTGCCATTAGATGTAATCATTGCCTTTTTTTGTCTGTATATGGTGTGAAGTGAAAGCTTGAAGACAACAAGGCAGGACGACGTAGTAATAAATAAGAATTAAATAATTGGTTGTTGGATCAAAAATGTGTTCTTTTTGGTATAAAGCCAATAACTGACGAATACCAAATGTTTGCTTCAGTTAACACTTTGAAATCCTTGGTGTTTTCTGTTCAAGCTACCAGAATTGGGTTTCTCATAACTCAGAACATTTGTGATACTATTGGAACTCTTCCAATATTATCAACTCTGTGTAATAAATTTTCAGTTTCTAAAATTGATATTATAACTTTTTTCAGGAATTATGTAATCTTTACACCTGGAAACTTTCATGGAAACTGCTAAGCAAAATCTATATCGATGTGATGTACTTTCCTTGTAAAGGTTGAAGAAAAATTATTTTTCAAGAATAGAACAATAAAATAATTTTTCTCCACAGAAAGGGCAAATGTGCACCATTGGGTAAATTTATGAACTTCCAAATTTACTTCCATATATTTGAAATATATGGATTTGTATAGCACCTATCACATCATCAAAATATGTCAAAGTACTTTATATAATGAATTACTTTTGGAATTGCAGTTACTGTTGTTATGTAAGGAAACATATCAGCATTTATGCCTACTCCACATGGACTGCAGCGGTTCAAGAAGGCAGCTCACCACCACTACCGCAAGGGCAATTAGGGTTGGGCAACAAATGCTGGCCCAGCCAGCGAAGCCCACATCCTGTGAATGAATAAAATAAATAAATAAATATACACAAGCAGCAACGAGAAGAATAAAGACTATAATTTGTTGTAGTGAGGCGTCGAATGACATCTACCATTAGTTAGACATGTCCTTGCACGTTTGGGTTTTCAAAGTTTTTTACATGACATTGCAATAAAGTGTGAGCTTATAATGTTGAAGTGAGGGAAACTGCATATCTAGGACCTGAGTAGACAGGGAAAACAACTGTAGTTCTTCTGTGTAATTAATACTTATCACACTATCAAAAAGGTACTCAGACTGAAATGGACAAGACTTTGCTTTATGTGGTGCATTTATTTTGTATCTACATTACAAATACAGCAACCTCATGCCATTCAATGCATTTCCGTGGTGAGCCAGTGAGATGCCGTCTTTCCAAAACTGAGCAGAGGAACTCATACAGTAATTTTTGAAAGTTTGAATTTGACCACTTGGTCTTAAGTTTCTGTATCATTCGTGCATAAATAACGGGAAGCGGAATTAGCCTCACTGTTGTTATGACAGCAAATTATGGCTCCATCATTTAATCCAGGCTGACTTTTTTCTGTACGTGAGCCACATTGAATCAACATTTGTATCATAATTGTTTTAATGAATGTCTAAAAAATTCAACAGCAATAAATTTGATTAACTTAATCCAAATTCACAGATTTGGCAGGATCTGAGCACATTCCTTGATTACTCTTCCAATAACATAACAACTATACTACCATAATAAATGGCTGTGAAACCATTGCTATTACCTGACCATATTTGTTAAATTATTAAATAGTTTTGTGTAATTATATACAATCCTCACTTTGGTTACAGATTTACATTGAAAATTTAATTCTGTGGCATTAAAACAATTTGATAGTTAATTTAGTTAAGTGGTGTTCAACCAATAGATTGCTGCAGAATTTGGTTCAAGAAGAAGCTATAAGGGGTTTCAAAAAGTAAATAGACCTAATATCAAAATAAATTAACTTTTCAAAATGATAGACCTATCACAGAGGGAAAAAAGGGAATATTAGGTGAGCAGGCTAGATGTGCCACTTGCCTTCTCTTGCCTGAAATGCATTACTACCCTATTATGTCTTTTTGGAGCCAATACATATAATAGTTCCTAGGTTCTACTCCCAAGCTCCATATTCACTGTTAGCAAATTTGGAAGGGGGATTCAGGGTCCGCCTAACTTAGTTTGGCTTAGGCCGTAAATTGTGGTCATCTATGGTCTTGTTCTATGGACCTTTTCTTGGGAGCACTGACCCGTATCTCTGTCTTCTCTTTAATTTTGCTGTTGGCTGGACTAGACTCGGGCGCGAGTTGAACGTGAATGAGCTCAGTAGTTGGGTTTTCCAACAGCTTTTCTGAGAATTCAGGGCCTTCTAGCTTTAAAACTTCAGGGTTTTGGCGCAGCTGCTGCTTCAGCTCTTCCAATTCTTTCCAGTTCTTATTAATAGTTTCCTGGAGAATCACATATCATTTCCCCTTCTCCGCTAATTGGTTCCTTACCTTGGCCAAAGATGGGCTTAACTCTTCCTTTTCTTCTTCATATCTTTTTCGTGGCACAAATTGGGAGTTGATTGAATTTTGTAGTGCACAAAAGTCCTTTAATAGTTTTCCATTTCTTTTTGAAGGATGCTGACTTCAATTTGAACTCTGTCCCGGTGTAACTCTTCTATGGGGTTCTCCCGTTGGGTCTTTACGTACTCATTTTTTCTTGCAGCAACACTTCTGGTTTCGAATTGGGAACGTAGCAGACCCTCAAGATTTATCTCTCCCAGCCAGTACCTTCTTAGGAGACTCGGTCCCTTACCTGACATTACAAATAGGGGTAATTTTGCAGACTGTTCCTCTTACTGCACTTTGACTTGACCCCTTTCACATTTATTTCTTTGCCCGTGCATGTCCTCAGCTTTGTGTCTGAAACATCTAACTTCAAAGGATGGGTTCCTTTACTCAGATATCTAAATGTATGCTCTCCAATGACAGACATCAATGCTCCCTCAACTTCCATCTTAATGGGTTGTCCATTAACTGTAATGACTACTTGGATTGGCTCAGTTTTACCCACTTTGAAGTTATATAACGCATGGATGTCTGATTCTATTTCCTCCTGCTCTTCCATGAGGGATATTTCACGATTTTTCCTTCTGCCTTTATAGTGTTGTTTTAGCCTTTCTCTGCAGTGCCACCTTATGTGGCCATAGCAGCGGCAGAAAAAGCACTCAACTTGTTTGAGTTGTTCACTCACTGGAGGCCTGGATGTTTTTCTCTCATTCATTTTGCGGGTTTTCACAGCAGTACAGTTGTTTTTCAATGGTCTGGAGCTAGAGAGCGTTTCCCGTCTTTCTGTGGAGTCGGAAGTTTTTGTGCCTTTTGTTGCCGGATTGTCCCGCTCGACCAGATGGAAGGAGCCATTTTGTGTATCTTATATAACTTCGGAATTTCTAACAGCACTCTCTATCATGGTAGCTAATTCTAATGACTTATTGAAGTCTAGACTAGGTTCGGCTAGCCAACGTCTTTGGATAGTATCATTTCCTATCCCGCATATCAGCTGGTCTCTCAACATGTCACTGATGAATGTTCCAAATTCGCAATGCTCAGTTAATGCTTTTAAAATGGCCACATAGTCAGCTATTGTCTCCTCTGGAAGCCTGTTCCTTGAATTGAACTTGAAGCGCTGCATAGTAACTGGGGGCTTTGGTCTTAGGTGGCTCTGTACAATTTTTATTAACTCATTGAAAGTCTTCAAGTCGGGGGCACTAGGTGACGTAAGGCTGCGGATCAGCCTGTTCATTTTGCTCCGCATGAGGACAAAAGAGTCGCCCTCTTCTCTCCCGGTATGTCGTTAGTGGCAAAAACAAACACTAGGTGTTTGACATACTGAGACCAGTCATCTGAAATGGGGTTAAATGGATCGACGCCCGAACTGTGGCATCATGAACAACTGCAAGGTGACTGCCCTTCCGATAGGCTTTCCAGGTAATGACGAATTTAGGTGTTTGACTTACTGCAGAGTTGCACTCTCTCTGGGGTCTCTTATAATTTTCTGTCCATTGCCATTTTTCATGTATTTACCCTTTTAAATGTATTGCTGTTTTAAGAGCAGTCACTTTTTTTGAACTCTGTCTCTGCAGCTGTCAGCTTTTCCCTGCTGGGTTTTGCACTCTTTTCGAGTTTTGGCGGGATCCCCGTGATCATAAGACCATAAGTAGTAGGAGCAGATTTAGGCCATTCGGCCCATCGAGTCTCCTCCGCCATTCAATGAGATCATGGCTGATCTGATAATCCTCAACTCCACTTTCCTGCCTATTCGCCATAACCCTTGATTCCCTTACTAATTAAAAATCTGTCTGTCTCAGCCTTGAATATACTTAATGACCCAGCATCTACAGCTGTCTGCTGTAAAGAATTCCACAGATTGATTACCCTCTAAGAGAAGAAATTCCTCCTCATCTCTGTTGTAAATGGACTCCCCCTTACTCTGAGATTATGTCCTCTGGTCCTAGACTCCCACATGGGGATACAACCTCTCAGCATCTACCCTGTCAAGCCCCCTAAGAATCTTATATGTTTCAATAAGGTTGCCTCTCATGCTTCTAAATTCCAATGAGTACAGGCCCAACCTACTCAACCCCTCCTCATAAAATCCCTCTATACCTGGGATCAACCTAGTGAACCTTCTCTGGTCTGCCTCCAATGCCAGTATATCTTTCCTTAGATAAAGGGACCAAAATTGTTCACAGCATTCCAGGTGTGGTCTAACTGGTGTCTTGTATAGTTTTAGCAAGACTACCCTATTTTTATACTCCATTCCCTTTGAAATCAAGGCCAATATTCCATTTGCCTTCCCTATTACCTGCTGAACTTGTACGTTAGCATTTTGGGCTTCATGCACAAGGACTCCCAAATCCCTCTATGCTGCAGCCTTCTGCAGTCTTTCTCCATTTAAATAAAATTCAGTTCCTCTATTCTTCCTGCCAAAGTGCATAACCTCACATTTTCTCACATTATATTCCATCAGCCAAGCTTTTGCCCACTCACTTAACCTGTCTGTATCCCTCTGTAAACTCCTTGAGTCATCCTCACCACTTGCCTTCCCAACTATTTTTGTGTCATCCACACACTTGGCGATAGTACATTCACTTCCCTCATCTAAGTCATTAATATATATTGTAAATAATGGAGGCCCCGGCACTGATCCTTGTGACACTCCACTAGTTACAGGTTGCCATCCTGAAAATGTCCCCCTTATCCCAACTCTCTGTCTTCTATTAGCTAGCCAATCTTCTATCCATGCTAATATACTACCTCCAACACCATGGGCTTTTACCTTATTAAGTAGCCTTATGTGCGGACCTCATCGAACGCCTTTTGGAAATCCAAATAGATTACGTCCAGTGGTTTCCCTTTATCCATCCTGCTTGTTACTTCCTCAAAGAATTCTAATAAATTTGTTAGGCATGATTTCCCCTTCATGAATCCATGCTGATTCTGCTTGACTAGATTATGTATTTCTAAATGCTCTGCTATTACATCCTTTATAATAGACTCCAACATTTTCCCAGTGACAGATGTTAAGCTAACTGGCCTAAAGTTACCTGTTTTTTGTCTGTCTCCCTTTTTGAATAAGGGTGTTACATTGGCCATTCTCCAATCCTCTGGGGCTTTTCCAGAATCTAAGGATTCTTGGAAGATTACTACCAGTGCATCCACTATCTCTGTAGCTACTTCCTTTAATATCCTAGGATGCAACCCATCAGGTCCAGGGGACTTATCGGCCTTTAGCCCCATCAGTTTCCCTAGTACTTTTTCTCTAGTGAAAGATATTGTATTTATTTCCTTTCTCCCCCCCTCCATCGCTTTTGCCCCTTGATTATTTAGTATTTTTGGAATGCTATTAGTATCTTCTACTGTTAAGACTGAAGCAAAGTATTTATTCAACTTCTCTGCCATTTTCTGGTTCCTTATTATTAAATCCCCAGCTGCATTTTCTAAGGGCCGATGTTCACTTTGGCCTCTCTCTTCCTTTTTATATATTTAGATAATCTCTTACTGCCCATTTTTATATTGCTTGCTACATTACCCTCAAAATTTATTTTCTCTCTCTTTATTTTTTTTTGGTCATCTTTTGTTGGTTCTTAAAACTTTCCCAATCCTCTGGCTTACCACTAATCTTTGCCACATTATGTTTTTTCTTTCAATTTGACACTGTCCTTAACTTCCTTGGTTAACCATGGTTGGTTTATCCCCTTCCTTGAATCCTTCTTCCTTACTGGGATATATCTTTGTTGAGAGTCATGAATTGTTTTCTTAAACGTCTGCCATTGTTCATCAACCATCTTTTCTGCTAAACTGCTTTCCCAGTCCACTCCAGCCAACTCTGCCCTCATTCTATTGTAATTACCCTTATTTATGTTTAACAAAGTTGTTTCCAACCCCAGTTTCTCACTCTCAAACTGAATGCTAAATTCTACCAAATTATGGTCACTGTTTCCTAGCGGATCCTTTTCTCTAAGACCATTTATTAAATCTGCCTCATTACACATTACCAGATCCAAAATAGCATGATCCCTGGTTGGATTCACAACATATTGTTCTGAGAAACTGTCCCGAATACACTCTGTGAATTCTTGCTCGTGTCTACCTCTGCCAGTTTGATTTTCCCAATCTACATGAAGATTAAAGTCACCCATGATTAATGTACTGCCTTTTTTACATGCCCTCATTATCTCCTGATTTATTCTCTGTCCTACAGTATAGCTGTCAGGGGGCCTATACAATATTCCCACCTTCTTCCCTTGTTATTTCTTACCTTCACCGATATGGATTCTACATCTTCCAATCCAAGATCCTTTCTTGCTATCATACTTATTCCATCTCATACTAACAAAGCTACCTCACCACCCTTTCCTCCTGCCTGTCCTTTTGAAAAGTCACATACCCCTGAATATTTAGTTCCCAGCTTTGATCTCCTTGTAACCACGTCTCCGTAATGGCTCTATCAAACCCATTAACCTTTATTTGTGCCATTAATTCATTTCTTTTGTTCCAAATACTACATGCATTTAAGTAAAGAGCCATTAATCTTGCCTTTTTACCATTTTTTCCCCCTTTTGATCCTATTTACTGCTTTTTAAAAAATGTTTGTACACTCTGTCCCTTCCTGTCTCACTCTGGGTATCATTACCTAAATAGCTGCCCTGCTAGGCTACCATAGCCTTTTGCTCGCGATTCTGCAGGTTTGTTTTTTTATTTTAAACTGCAGCACTGCTGTCTGGTCCGATTGCCGGCTGTCGCCTGTTTTACAAGGTAAGTATAGATACTCTTTCCAAGATTTTGCTCCCCCGTCTTGAAATTTATTTTCTTTTGTTCTTTATTCCATTCTTGTTGCCACTTTTATATCTTGGGTAAATGAGTTCGTTGGCCAACCGAACTCTAACTAATTAAAAAAAAATTGCAACAACCTTCAGCCAGAAGTGCCGAGTGGATAATCCATCTCGGTCTCATCCTGAGGTCTCCAGCTTCACAGATGCCAGTCTTCAGCCAATTCAGTTCACTCCACATGATATCAAGAAGCGGCTGAAGGCACTGGATACTGCAAAGGGCATGGAACCTGACAGCATTCCAGCAACAGTACTTGTGCTCCAGAACTAGCTGTTACCATAATCAAACTGTTCCAGCACAGCTACAACACTAGCATCTACCTGGCAATGTGGAAAATATGCCCTGTCCACAAAAAGCAGGACAAATCCAACCCGTGTAATTACTGCCCCATTAGTCTGCTCTTGATCATCAGCAAAGTGATGGAAGGGGTTGGCGACAGTGCTATCAAGCGGCACTTACTCAGCAATATCCTGCTCACTGACACTCAGTTTGGGTTCCGCCAGGGCTGCTCCTGGCCTTATTACAGCCTTAATCCAAACATGGACAAAAGAGCTGAACTCAAGGGCCTGAATTTTTCCGTCGGCGAGTTGGGGGCGGGGCCCACTTGCCAACACGAAAATAATGCGGGATGAAGTTGGGGGGAACCCCCGACGTCATCCCGCCCCATTTAAATATTCAGGAAGGCGGGCAGACAGCGCAATCAGCTGTCTGCCTGCTGACCTGTCAATGACCAATTGAGGCCATTGACAGGATCATTAAGGCAATTAAAGGCCCTGCCCGTCCAACCTTTAGGTTGCTGGGCAGGCCAGGAGCCCCAGCGGGCTTCTGAAAAAACATGAAACCTCATCCACTGGCAGGTTGAGGTTTCAGGTCTGTTTATAAAAAGTTTAATAAAGTTTTAGTCTTATTTATTAACATGTCCCATCTTGTGTGACATTGTCACATGAGGGGGACATGTTAATTTTTTTTATTATTCTATTTCTGATATTTATAACACTGTCAGTGATCTCCCTGAGACAGCACTTAGTCTCAGGGAGATGTGCGCTCTTTCGTGCGCATGTGGCAGTTGGGGAATCCCTCCCCCCGCCCGCACAGGAAGCACATAGCGCTTCCCGTTGGGCAGCCTGCTGGGCGGGCCTTAATTGGGCCGCCCACTTAAAATGGCGGCGGAGCCCGTTTCGGCAGCGGTGATCGGCTGCCCGCCCGCTGCCGAGCTGTTGGGGCCCACCCGCCCGCCCATCAAGGGCAAAATTCTACTCAAGAGATGAGGTGAGAGTGACTGCCCTAGACATTAAGGCAGCATTTGATCAAGTGTGGCACCAAGGAGCCCTAGCAAAACTGGAGTCAATGAGAATTGGGGGGAAAACTCTCCACTGTTTGGAGTCATACCCAGCATAAAGGAAGATAGTTGTGGTTGTTGGAGGTCAATCATCTCAGTCCCAGGATGTCACTGCAGGAGTTCCTCAGGGTAGTGTCCGAGGCCCAACCATCTTCAGCTGCTTCATTGATGACCTTCCCTCCATCATAAGGTCAGAAGTGGGGACGTTCACTGATGATTGCACAATGTTCAGCGCCATTCGCGACTCCTCAGATACTGAAGCAGTCTTTGCCCATATGCAGCAAGACTTGGACAACATTCAGGCTTGGGCTAATAAGTGGCAAGTAATATTCATGCCACACAAATATCAGGCAATGACCATCTCCAACAAGAGAGTATCCAGCCATCTCCCCTTGACATTCAATGGCATTACAATTGCTGAATTCCCCATTATCGACACCCTAGGGATTACCATTGACCAGAAACCGATCCGGAACAGTCTTATAAATACTGTGGCTACAAGAGCAGGTCAGAGGCTGGGAATTCTGCGGAGAGTAACTCACCTCCTGACTCCCTGAAACCTGTCCACCATCGACAAGGCACAAGTCAGGAGTGTGATGGAATATTCTCCACTTGCCTGGACATGTGCAGCTTGAACAACACTCAGGAAGCTTGACACCATCCAGGAGAAAGTAGCCCGCTTGATTGGCACCCCATCCACCACCTTCAACATCCAGTCCCTCCACCACCGACACACAGTCACAGCAGTGTGTACCAGCTACAAGATGCACTGCAGCAACTCACTAAGGCTCTTTCAACAGCAACTTCCAAACCCATGACCTCTACTATTTAGAAGGACAAGGGCAGCAGATGCATGGGAACACCACCACCCATTAAGCTTCCCTTCAAGCCACGCACCATCCTGACTTGGAATTATGTCATCATTCCTTCATTGTCGCTTGGTCAAAATCCTGGAACCCTCTCCCTAGCAGCACTGTGGGTCTACTTACACCACATGGACTGTAGCGGTTCAAGACGGTGGCTCATCACCAACCTCTCCAGGGCATTTAGGGATGGGCAATAAAAATGCTGGCTGAGCCAGCAATGCCCACATCCCATGAAAGAATTTAAAAAAAACCCATGTCTCCTCCATTACAAAGAACATCTATTTCCACCTCTGCAACATTGCCTGCCTCTTGTTCCTGCCTTAACTGGTCTGCTGCTGAAACTCGCCTCATGCTTTTACCTCCTGATGCAACTATCTCAATGCTCCCCTGCCCTGCCTCCATGTTCCACCCTTTCACTCAAAACTCTGCTGCCTCTACTCTATCCCTCACAAAGTCCTGTTTAACCATCACCCCTTTACATTGAGTCCCAGGCTCTCAAGTCCTCCAATGAAAAGTTCTCATCCTGTGTTTAAATTTCTGCATGGCCTCATCCCTCTCTTTCTCTGTGACCTCTGACAACTTTCCAAGAAATGTCTGTCATGCTTGTTTACCTGACAGATTCAAGAAAGAAGGTAGAGAGAAAACAGTGAACTATCGAAAGATAGCCTTACATCAATGGCTGCAAAAATGCTGGAATTTATTATTAGAGACATGATAATATGATTAAGAGTCAATATGAGTTTATGAAAGGGAAATCATGTTTGACAAAACAATTTTGTTTGACAAAAAGCATTTGATATGGTGCCCCCCAAGAGGTTATTCCACAACGCTCATGGGAACGGAGATAATAGCAAAGATTGAGAATTGGTGAACAAATAGAAAACAGACAGTAGGAATAAAATGACATTTTTGGGTTGGCAGACTGCAACTAGTGGGTTACTGCAAGGATCAATGCATGGGCCTGTGCTTTTACAATCTGTCAGTGACTCTGATGAAGGGACCAAGTGCAATGCATCCAAGTTTTCTGATGTTACAATGTTAGGTGAGAATGCAAAGAGGCTGCCAAAAATATGTGAGTGAGCAGAACATGGCAGATGGAATATAGTATGGAGAAATGTGAAGTTATCTACATTTAGTTGGAAAAATAGAAAAACAGAAGGGGGAGAATTTTCTCCTCGTCGGGCGGGGCCGGTTGGGAGCGGACATGGGCGGACGTGGAGCCATTCGCCACCCGCGATCAGCTGTGCTCCACCATTTTACGTGGGCGGACCAATTAAGGCCCGCCCAGTGTGATGTGCACCAGGAAGCGCTCAGTGCTACCTGTGCAGGTGGGGGGAGAAGGAAGAGTCAGGGCCTGCGCTCTTCCACACATGTGCGTGAAAGAGCGCAGAAATCTCTGAGGCATGGAGCTGCCTCGGGGAGATTAAGTTCAGTTACAAAGATTGAAAAAATAAAAAAATAAAATTATTCAGACATGACCCCTCATGTGACAGTGTATGGGTCATATTTATGAATTTTAATACAAAACTTTATTTAATTAATAAACCCTTCATGAAACCTCATCCCGCCCATGGATGAGGTTTCATGAAAAATGCGAAGTCTGCCTGGGCTCTTCGCCTGCCCGCCAACCTTAAGATTGGACAGGCAGCTCTTACAATTACTTTAATATTAGTTTATTAATGGCCTTAACAGGCCTTTGACGGTTCGGTGGGTGCACAGCCGACTCTGGTGTGTGCCCGCCGAACAGAAGATCAGAATGACACGCGGTGACATCGGGACGGATGCCCGACGTCACCGCGTGTCATTTTACGCGTCGGCGTGTGGGGCCCACCACCGCATGCCGAACAGAAGACTCTGCCCAATATTTTTTTAAATGCTGAAAGACTGGGAAATATTGGTATTCACAGGATTCTGTACATGAATCAGAAAGTTAACATGCAGGTATACAGCAATTAGGAGAATGAATGGTATGTTTGTCTTTTGTTACAAAGGGATTGGAGTATAAAAGCAAAGAAGCTTTATTGCAATTATTTCGTGCCTTGGTGAGACCACACCTGAAGTACTGTGTGCAGTTTTGGTCTTCTTACCTAAGGAAAGGTATACTTGCCTTAGAAGAAGTGCAACAAATATTCACTAGATGTTGATTCCTGGGATGAGGCGGATTGTCCTATGAGGAAAGATTGATTAGATTAGGCCTATATTCCCTAGAGTTGTGGGATGTGAGATGACCTAATGGAAATTTATGAAGTTCTTAAGGGGCTTGACAGCGTAGATGTGGGGAGGATGTTTCCCTGGCAGGGGAGTTTAAATCAAGAGATCATAGTATCAGAATAAGGGGTTGGCCATTTACGACTGAGATGAGAAGAGATTTCTTCACTCAAAGGGTTATGAACCTTTGGAATTCTCTGCTGCAGCGTGCAGTAGATGTTCAGTGGCTAAGTATATTCAAGTCTGAGATCAACAGATTTTTGGATACCATGGGAGTTAAGGGACATTGGGATAGTGCGGGAAGGTAAAGTTGAGATAGAAGATCAGCCGTAATCTTATTGAATGGCAGAGCATTGAGAGGCTGAATGTCCTACTTCTGCTCATATTTCCCATATTCTTAACAGTAACACTTGCCTTTTGTGCATCACCCCCACTTCCTTCTTCCCATTGTTGGTAGCTATGCCTTCAGCCCCATCTAGGTCCCATGCTCTGAAATTCCCTCCCAAAATTCTTCAACCTCTCCTACTTCCTGTCGTCCTTTCAAGAATAAGGAAAGAAGAAAGGACTTGCATTTCTGTAGCACATTTCATGCCTTCGGGACCTCCCAAAATAATATATAGCCAATGAAGGCCAAAAGCAGTAACAAGGTATTGACCAGGTAATTTATTTTAATGATGTTGGTTGAGAGATAAATATTGGCCAGGATACTCTGATAACTCCCGTGCTCTTCTTTGAACAATGCTACGGGATATTTAGAGGACAGTTGGGGCCAAAGATTAACAACATTAACAATATCTCTTGGCACCGCACTGGAACTGGAAGTTGAACCTGCTGGTATCACTGTTGTAAGCCTGGAACAGGAAGTCGGCACCCTCTCTGTCTGTAGGCACATGTGCGACGTGACTGATGTCGTAGTTATGCACCTGTTGAATGCACGCCACCCCGCTCATTGCCCCCGTCGCAATTTGCTTGCTGCCCTGCTCACCGCTTCATTCACACTTGCTGCCTCACTGGCCACCCTGCTCTTGACCCCTCCCTTCTGCTTGCCACCCTGCTCCCTCACTTGCGGGGACTGGTAGACAACGAAGGAGTAGGGTGGTGAGTGGGAGGGATGCAGTGAGGGGTCAGGATCAGGATGGCCAATGACGTGATGAGCGGGCGGCCAAAGGTTGGGAGTGGGGTGGCAAGCAAGTAACAATCACAATCCCAGGTTTTGGGGTTCAATGTTCTGTGAAAACTGAAATCCTTAACCATGGTATTAGGCTGTCAGAATGAGATCACAACATTTATGACTGCACATTGGAAAATTATTTGAATAAAACACATTTGATTGGTGCTGCACTTGTTAAAATCATTGCTCAATATTATGGATGGTCCTATTCTTTGATGCAGGCAGCCACTTGCAGCATTGCTGGCAGTGACGTCACAGGCACTGCGAATGCATGTGCAGTGAGTGTGCCCCTGCAGTTGCAGTGGCAGCAACCGCAGCCACATAAAAAAGGTTTTACTCATTTCACCTTTGGTTCTTTTGCCAATCACCTTGAATTTGTGTCCTCTGGTTCTTGATCCTTCCACCAATGGGAACAGTTTCTCTCTATCTACTCTGTCTGGATCCCTCATAATTTTGAACATCTTTATTAAATCAGTTCACAACTGTCTCCTCTAAGAAGAACAACCCCAGCTTCTCCAGTCTATCCACGCAGTTAAGTCCCTCATTTCTGGAACTATTCTTGTAAATCTTTGCTGCACCCTCTCTAAAGCCTTCATACAGTACAGAATTGGATACAATACTCTGGTTTATTATAACTTCCTTATTTTTGTACTACTCCTCTGTTTATAAAGCCCAGGATCCCATATGCCTTTTTAACCACTTTCTCAACCCATTCAGTCACCTTCAATGGTTTATGCACATATACCTCCCAGGTCTCTCTGCTCCTGCACCCCCTTTAGAATTGTACCCTTTATTTTATGTTGCTTTCCTTGTTCTTCCTATCAAAATGTATCACTGCATACCTCTCCGCATTAAATTTCATCTGCCAAGTGTTTGCCCATTCCACCAACCTGTCCTATGTCCATTCAGGAGAAACTGAACTCGACCAGCTATATTAAGACCATGTCTCAAGGAGCAGTTCACAGCTAGGAATTCTGCAATGAGCAACTCACCATTGACTCCCCAAAGCATCTCCATCTACAAGGCACAAGTCAGGAGTATGATGGAATACTCTCCACTTGCCTGGATGAGTGCAGCTCCAACAGCATTCAAGGAACTTGACCATTCAGGACAAAGCAGCCGCTTGATCGGCACTCCACCCACCCTCTTAAGCAATCACTGCCTCCACCACCAGTGCACAGTGGAAGCAGTGTGCACTAAATACAAGATGCACTGTAAGAGCTTCAACAGCACCTTCCAAGTCCTTAAACTCCACCATCTAGAACAAGGGCATCAGACCCAAGGGCAACACTACCACCTGCAAGTTACCCTCCTGACTTGGAAATATATAACTGTTCCTTCATTGTTGCTGAATCAAAATCTTGGAATATCCCTCCCTAACAGCAATGTGAACATCATGTGGACTACAGTGGTTTGGGGTGGTGTCTCACCCCACTGCATTTTCAAGGGTAATTAGGTACAAGAAATAAATGCTGGCCTTTGAACTCTCACATCCCAGAAATGAATACAAAAATGTTTTTATAAAAAAAGCACTTGTCAGGCCTCGACTGGAGGATTGTGTTCAATGTGGACACTGTACTTTGAAGGATATCAAGGCCTTGGAGAGAGTGCAGAAGAGATTTACTAGCATGGTACTGGGGTGAGGTATTCAGTTATGTCGAGACTGGAGAAGCTTTGATTGTCCTCTTTAGAGCAGAGAAGGCTAAGAGGAGATGAAAGCAAAAAACTGCGGATGCTGGAAATCCAAAACAAAAATAAAAATACCTGGAAAAACTCAGCAGGTCTGGCAGCAAATGCGGAGAGGAACATGGTTAACGTGTCGAGTCCGTATGACTCTTCAACAGAACTAAGTAAAAATAGAAAAGAGGTGAAATATAAGCTGGTTTAGAGGGGGGGAGGTAGAGGCTGGATAGAGGGCCAGTGATAGGCGGATGTCATAGACAAAAGGACAAAGAGGTGTTGAAGGTGGTGATATTATCTAAGGAATGTGCTAATTAAGGGTAGAAAGCAGGACAAGCAAGGTACAGATAGCCCTAGTGAGGGTGGGTTGGGGTGAAGGAATCGAAATAGGCTAAAAGGTAGAGATAAAACAATGGATGGAAATACATTTAAAAATAATGGAAATAGGTGGGAAAAGAAAAATCTAAATAAATTATTGGAAAAAAAAGGGAGGGATCGGAAAGGGGGTGGGGATGGAGGAGAGAGTTCATGATCTAAAATTATTGAACTCAATATTCAGTTCTACTAGGCACTTTACAGCCTTCCGGACTGAATATTGAGTTCAACAATTTTAGATCATGAACTCTCTCCTCCATCCTCACCCCCTTTCCGATCCCCCTTTTTTCCAATAATTTATATAGATTTTTCTTTTCCCACCTATTTCCATTATTTTTAAATGTATTTCCATACTTTGTTTTATCTCTACCTTTTAGCCTGTTTGGATTCCCTAGCCCCACCCCACTCCAACTAGGGCTATCTGTACCTTGCTTGTCCTGCTTTCCACCCTTAATTAGCACATTCCTTAGATAATATCACCACCTTCAACACCTCTTTGTCCTTTTGTCTATGACATCTTTTAGCTATCTCCACCTATCACTGGCCCTCTATCCAGCTCTACTTGTCCCACCACCCCGCCCCCTTAAACCAGCTTATATTTCACCTCTTTTCTATTTTTTACTTAGTTCTGTTGAAGAGTCATACGGACTCGAAACGTGAACTGTGTTCCTCTCCGCAGATGCTGCCAGACTTGTGGAGTTTTTCCAGGTATTTTTATTTTTGTTAAGGCTAAGAGGAGATTTGATAACGGTGTGCAAAATGTTGAAGGATTTTGAAAGAGTAAACAAATAGAAATTTACAATGACTGGAGAGTCAGTAAACAGGGCACAAAGATTTAAGGTGATTGGCAACATAATCAGTGATGGTATGGGGAAACCTTGTTTAAAATAGCAAATTGTTGTGATCGGGAATGTACACCCTGAAAGGTTAATGGAAGCAGATTAAGTAACATTCAAAGGTGAACTGGATAAATACATGAAGGGAAAAATATTAGTGTTATGGGGGAAGAGCAGGAGTGTGGGATTAGATTGCTCTAACAAACAGCTAGCACAGGCATGATGGGCCAAATGCCCCCTTCTGTTCCGTATCATTGTGATTCCACATGCACAGACGTGTCTTTGAAATCATGAGAAAAATCATACTGCTCTGTGGTAGGTAATTTGATATTTGATAAGGTAGCACCCTATTTTCTATAGATCATAACTAAACTGCCATGTTCATTCATGTTGAACAAGTTTGCCTAAGTAGCAAGTGAATAATTGTATAATTATGCATCACCCTAATGCGTCATTAAGCTGCAAAAATTTAGTTTCAAACTTATACTTTTGTTTTGACAGAGGTTGGTAGCTTTGTCTAGGCTCTACCAGACAATGGCTCAATGGGCCAAATGCCTACTTCTGCTCCTAATTCTTATGTACAATGTTTCTTCATTTTCTTTTATTTATTCATGTTTGAATATTGTTCAGTTTACCAGGTCCATTATGTTATACAAAAGCTGCAACTTTTCTTCAACTATGATATTTAGTAAATGAAATTTGAACTGATGAATTTAGTTTAAAAGCCATCCTGTTTGTGTGATCTTCATGTTACCCAATGATGAATCAATAATTATAAAAACTAGTTTGTTGTTACAAATGCGGTAGCTGCTACAACACGGATTTAAAGGATTTTGGTTTTTTTTTCAGATTAAGCTACGAAACCCAACTTATGTTTTAGAGAGTGCCAGATCAAGGTTTCTGGATAAAAATGAAGAAGATACCTAATCGTCGACATTTCATCTCTTCCACAAGTTCAAGATAGCAACAAACTACGTAATATGACTGTCCTTTTCAGAGTGGCACATACAATCAACCTCATGTGCATTAGTTTTAAATTTACATTTGGTACTCAACCACACATTCACATATAAACAACACATCTGCAAATTTACCAAGATTTTCTGCAACAATTCCAACAGAACTTTTCTATAAAATGTTCATTCTGGACCAAAGAATAATCCACTTCATGTAAATTGAATACCTGGTAGGTAAACACTCATCTATTAGTAGGTAAGGATGGGTGCTTTGGTGAGGACTCTCCAGTGCAGTAATGTGCTGGTGATGTCGTCTGCATCCTTAATGGTGACCTTTTCATTTTCTCCCAGGCTCCTTGATCATACTCTGCAGTTTTTTTTTGCACTTTCATTTCTAATTGCCTAGTTCTTACTTCCTTCAGCTATTCACACTTCCAATCTACATTAAACTTTGATTTCTCTCATTATGCTTCCCGTTGCCTTATGCCAATATCAACATAATTTCATCACCTTACAGGTACCCTAATTACATTTGTTGTTTTTCCCAGCCTCTTCCCTTTGTCCAGATCCTTTTTATTATTTAGTCCATCTATAATATCCTCCAGTTTTGATAAAGTCCATACCCAAAATATTTGCACATCTGTTCTTTCGAGATGAAGACTTGTGGCTCCAATATTTTCTGTTCTAAAATTTCCAGCTTTTGCAATTTTTGCTTCGTGTGATCGTGTATTGTTTTCCCATTGTATTCAGCAAGTTATTATGATTTTCATCATTGAAATTGATCAAAATCTGAAACTATTGCAACAGGAGAAGCCATGTATGTTTTAATTGCCACATTTTATAAATGGGAAAACAGGGAGAAAAAATAAGCTATTGGTTCTGCTCACTATCTAGCGATTCTGTTGGAAAGTGAATGTGAAGACATCAACAGAGAACAAAAGTGCTCTTAACTGTTATGTCACCACAAAAAGCATAGTGATACTGACCTATCTGAATTAATTCATGAAGAATTGAGACTTAGTGAGATGACCATTCTCCAGCATGGGTAACTACTTCAAGGGAGGAAATTAATTAAAAAAAATTCCAGACTCTTGAATAATTTTCCACTTTACATTGCATCTAGGTTAAACAGCTGAATGTTTGGAATAACTGCATTAAATTGGACACCACGTTGATAGACAAATCCAGTGTGCATGGAAGGTCTGAAATTGTCTGATACTCATTGGCAAGTTTCCATTAGGGTCTCAGCACATCGAGGTTCTAGAAAAGGTCTCATTAATGGAAGTTTGTGAATTAGCCAGTTTAATTACTACAGCAGGAAAAATTCTGCTTTTAGAAGTTAACGTTGTGTGCAAGATAAAGATAATTTTAATAAGAATTTATTCGATGGTTTGTGCTGAATCTTTCCTGAAAGATCAATGCTACTGAACTTTAGTAGTTTCCCATTTAAATTTTAAAACCAACCACTTTTCCCTTAAGCACCAGTTAAAACAGATAAAGCTTTATATTAAATACTCATAATAATTTTATGATCAGAACGTCTTTTTTATACTGATCTTCAAATTGAGATAACAGATGGAAATTCAGTGACTAGTAACCATGGAAAATCAAAATTACATGACCTGTAGTGATCTCACTCATGAAAAGAAAATTTTGTAGGTTTATACAATTTCCTTGAATAGATTTTTGCATCAAATAGTCATGTGGGCAGATTATTTATTAAACAGGGTGCCATTTTTGATTTTATATATGCAAAATACAAGTTTGTTCACATTAAGAAAATTAGCATGCTAGGTTTCATTGCTGAGCCCTACACTATTTAAAATAGAGCTTGTAGGGCAAGCTTTCTTTTGACAGCATATTTCCAACATGAATTTCCCCTGTAAAAGTAGATCAAAATCATTTGTAAAGCTTTGACCAAATTGAAAATTGTGCTTTTTCGTTTGCCTAAAACCTTTACTCCATTTTACATTAGACAATCATTTAGCAAATTCTTCAATGAAGAGAAGGCTGCATATTTTTAAATTATTAGGTAAATGCTTTAATGGAGATGCAGGAAAATATCACAATTTCTTAAGTATATTGATCAAGCTGAATTTTTGTTATAAACAGCTACCAGAAATTAAAAAGTTAATGTACACTTGGAATAACCTTTGAGATTAATATGTCCAGTGAAATATGAAAGGTTTGACTGTTCGACGAGACTGTAAAGTATCAATAACAAGACATTGCCACTGATAGTAATACGAAAGAGAAAGGAAGAGGGAAATATTGATGGGGTTAGAAGGATGGGAGGAGGCTCGTGTGGAATGTAAATATTGACATTAAACTGTTGAGTCAAATAGCCTGTTTCTGTCCTGCAAATACTGCAAGATTTGTGCAATATGGATTACTTGTAAACACAAAAAGCTAAAAAGAGCGAGATATAAAATGCTTTGGGAATACACTAAATTGGAATCATACAACTAGTGGACATTCTGTGACATTGCCTATTGGACGTCAGAGCCGAAAAAATTTGAAGTAATTAAAAAATTTGAATTGAAGTTTGGAAGTAGCTGAAGAACGGAGCAACAGGGTGACTGAGGTCCAATATTCCAGGTGGATTTTGGCTGCATCTCAGTATGCCCAGGTCATAAATCCGGAGTGCACTATTTAATATAAACTTGTGTGAATTGAAAAATATAACTTTAGTGCCAAACATAAAAAACTTATCTGAATCAGGTGGGGAACCAAATGTTTACATGAATTCCATTATAAATATTTTCAGTAGCAATTTCAATTATGAAAAGCTTTATAGGAAGTAAGGTTTTGTACTAGGGAGTACATGCCATCTATTAAAACAGATGTAAAGGTTTTAAGTGAACAAAGCTTTGAAGTCGAAAATGCAAACAGTGAAGACTCTGTCCCAGTAGTTGTAGAAATCAATAACTTGCATTTCTGTATTTGTTACTAAGCTTGATGAAATTCCTGGTTTTTAGTAAAGGTTTTCAGGTATACCAAATGCTAAGGTTGCATGAACTAATTTTTAACTGTGTTTTTGCTCATGTAATTAGAAGGCAGAAAACTACCAGAATATGGAGTAAGGTCCAGATGCAAGGCAACTAATCATGTTCAGGATCATATTTAAATGTTTTTTAAAAATCTCCAACTTTTTTTTTAATGGTTACCTTTGTTCTTCATTAAAACAAACATACATCATGAACATGCTTAGCGTTCACCAATTTGAGCACAAATACTTTTTCAAGTATTCAGATAGCCCACAATGCTATTTATGTCCACATTTGAGGAGGGGTTAGATAATGGATGTCCAATATCTTGGTTGCTTTGTAACCATGGCTAAACTACATATGAAAATTTGAGACAAGTTATTATTACTGGATAATGTTCTGAAGACTTTTCTTTGTGGATATACATCCATGTAATAATAGAGTAGGATAAAGTCTTTCATCTTCACATCAAGATACTGCTTCTGCTACAGGGGAACTGACAACGCTTCAAAGAGTATACACAAGAAAACAGTCAAGTTGTTGGAAGGAATATCCAGGCTGAATTTATCTGGAATAAAAACAAATTTTTGAAACTATCCAACAGGTCAAGCAACATCTGCAGAGAGTGAAAGACAAAGTTAATATTTCAAGTTGATGACCTTTTGTTAGAACTGGAAAAAATTGAGATATAAAGGTTTTAAGCAAGTACAGAAGCACTAAAGTGTGGGCTAGGTGAAGGAGAAGAACAAAAGGGAGGTGGGTCTGTGATAGGGTGGATGTCAAGGAAGATTAAATGACAAAATGATGACAGTGCAAACAAAAGACAATGGTAATGGAACACTTAAAGAAACAAAAGATAGTCTAGAAGAGGTGTAAATAGGAATAGCAAAAATCATTCCCAACATCTGACTGAATAAAAGTGGGGTGAGATGTTATGATTTGTAATTGTGAACACAGAATATAGAGGTCATAGTGGGGGAAGGAATTAAAATGACAGGCAAATGGAATCTCTAGATTTCAGAATTCCAATATTCACAGTATTTTGCTTTTGTTCAAGTTCAGCTGGAAATTGATTCGAGAAATAGTTTCTCTTTTCTTTTCCTGCCTCATTGGTAACCTTTAGAGTTAGAAATTAAAGCATAGCATAATACTACAAAATATACCAAGCATCGGTCAATACAAAGTGGTTTCTGATGTGCATCAACAACAGTTGTATGTCTCAGGAACTCCCACCCTGTCTGACTCCAAGTGTTGAAACCAGGAGGTATGAGAGCACCTCTACTAAGTAATCTCACACTACTTTGTTTTCCACTGGATGGAGTATAACTTTATAATTATAAAGTCATGTTTAAAAAGGTCACTTTGGGCCTCCTGGACATAATTAGCCACTTAAAAGTTAGAACTCTGCCCATGTCCAGACAGAACAGCTCAGTGTGACTTGGAATGAGGTGCAGTGAACAGTATAACTTGGGTCTGATAGTTGTGCATTGCATTATACAGATACCGGCATCAGTAAAAAGACACCCAAAGACAAAAGCAACAGAGACAGAATATACTTATAGCCAGTGCACTGAAATCAATGAACTCTTGTTTGTAATTCACTACCCTTCAACATGTTCCCAGTGCCAAACAGAGTCTATTTTTTCCACTGAAATCAGTACAAAACACAAAACTTGTAAATACTCCACCACTTGGTATATGAACGTGCACTAGAAATTTACATAATGGAGCAACTTGCCTGAGGTGACCAACAAATGTCTCAAGCTTTAATAATTAAGACATGTGAAAATTCAGAAGCAACCTTTCAAATTATCAAGTAACCAAAAGAAAATTGGCCTCAAAGAATCCAATAATACCCTGAAACGTTTGTAGGATAGATTCTTGGGAGCCCAATTGTATTTCAAAAGGGTCTTCAAAATTGTCTTCATACCCAACAAACTAAAATCTAGATTAACAGTCTATATCTAGGCTACCAGCAGTTTATTGATGAGTAAACTCTAGATTGGCGGCTAAATAACTACCCAGTAGTGTTTTGTATATGTAGATACATGGACTGCACTGTTAGAATCACCACTTGGGACAGCATTTGATACAAAACATTCCAATCATTCCAGGTACTTATTTGAGTTTCTTCAGTCCTTGATCTCGAACCAAGGTGCTTTATTCTTGTATCATCCTGTGAACAATGCGCATCATTGAACAGTCTTGGAGACAATGCAGATTTACTAAAATGGTACCAGGGATGAGGGACTTCTGTTTTGTGGAAACTGCAACTGTTTTTCTCACAACAGAGTAGGCTAAGGGAAGGATTAATAGAATTGCTCAAAATTCTGTAAGTTTTTGATATAAGTAGATAGGATAATTGTTTCCACTGACAGAAGAGTTAGTAACCAGAGTACACAGATTCAAGATTAGCAAAAAAAATCTAATTTTCGGGGGGAAATTATTTGTTTTTAAAAATATAAATGCAGCAAATTGATATGATCCAGAATGCACTGCCTGAAATAGTGTTGGAAGCAGATTCAATGGTAATTTTCAAAAGGGGTATGCATATGTTCTTGAAAAGGCAAGATTTTCAGGGTTATAGGGAAAAAAATAGGACTAATTGAATAGTTCTTTCAAGTCGTCAGCACAAGCACAATGAGTCAGTGCTATATGATTATATTAAAAAGATGCCAATAAAAATCAAGCAACTAGTTTGGATGATAAAGTGGTGTGACGAGAAGAAATTGTTAATGAGGGACAAACAGCATTCATCCAAGAGGCAAGTTCAGTTGGGCAAGACATCTTAACTATAATTTTGCTCCTCTCCTAGAATGAGCAGTTCTGTCACAAAGCACTCCCAGCTAATTGCGCAGTTAAGTGACAGCCAATTCTCAGCTTCTGTATAACCACCACCAGTGCATAACCCATCATGTAATTTAAGTGAAATAATGGAAGAGTAAAACCGTGAGTTAAGTTAAATCCACTTACCCTATTATTAAGACACTCAGTCCTGCATAACACACAATAATCTCTTTAATGATGAAAATTTTAACAATCCAATTAAATCCTATACAAATCCAAAGTAAATACATGCATTTTGCTGTCGTATGGCACCTTTTTAATTTAAAACGTAAGAACAAAAATGTTCTGCACTGGTCATCGTCCCAAAATATCCGACAGTAGTATCGAGTATTACTAGATAGTAATTAGATTGTTCTTTTTGTACAACAGTTCAGTCACTTCATGCACCAAGTACTGTAAACTGTATTATAAGGCGGCTATTCCCCAATAGTTTACAACCAGTCTTATTCAAAATGAGAACCAGTCGGGTGCAGCGTGTCTCCTCGGTCCAGCTGATCCTGCAGTTGTGCAAGTACATCCAATTCCCTTTCAACTCTCTCTGTTTTGTGGCTTACCAATGATCGATAGAAGTGAACTGCAAATATAATGAAAATTAATCCAAAGGGTACCATAATCGTTGTGGATGTAATGGCTGCAGCTTCTCCAGATGTAATAGCTGTATCGTCTCCAGATGATACCGGTGTACAATTATTTTGTTTAACCACAGGGTGATTCTTTAATGGAAGAAACTTAACCCAACAAAGTAGCACAACCTCTGCAAGAAAAAGCAAGGTCCCAATGACTGTGGAGAAAGCCCATGCAAGTTCAATATGCCTGTGCATACGCTCATGGGGTGACTCATGAACAGAATTGAGATTATGAACGTTGCTGACAGCCTCTATATGCGGAAGAATACAAGTGCTGATCATGAGAGCAAAAAGGTGTACTGCAACTAGCACAGTAGTGCAAGCACTGAAGGCTATCAATAGACCTTGTGGGTACATGTTGGGGTCTGTGTCAAGCTGCACTTCGACCATGGCTACCTAGAAACAAAAGAAAAAAAAATCAATTGTTTGTAGTTGAAAAACATTCATGAAACATATTGTTGAGTTAATTCTTCACCTTTCACACCTCCCCCATCCCAACCCACCCATAGCACTCAGTTTTTCTTCATTCTAGCTTCTGTTGTTCATGTTCTTATTTCTTCCTTTCTTGGGGCTCTATGCCACAATCCTAAAGGGAGTCTTTTCTCCTCTCCTTCCAGGTTATGAGGGAGGCGGTGGCATAGTGGTACTGTCACTGGAATGGTATTCCAGAGACCCAGGGTAATGCTCTGGGGACCCAGGTTTGAATCCCAACATGGTAGATGGTGAAATTTGAATTCAATAAAAAAAAATCTGGAATTAAAAATCTGATGACGACCATGAAACCATCGTCGATTGTTGTAAAAACCCATTTGGGTCACTAATGTCCTTTAGGGAAGGAAATTTGCTGTCCTTACCTGGTCTGGCCTACATGTGACTCCAGATCCACAGATATGTGGTTGGCTCTTAACTGCCCTCTGCCTCTGAACAAGGGATGGGCAATAAATGCTGGCCAAGCCAGCGACGCTCATATCCCATGAATGAATAATAAAAAAGGAAGATTAATAGTGTTATTCCAAGCAACCATAGGACACGGTTGAAGATCTTTAGCACCCAAATTGATACCTTTATACTAAAGAGATGTACAGTGGCAGTAGTCTCCCATATCACCACTCCAATTTACTAAGGAAAGATGTCAGAACTATTTTGAAAACCCATTAAAAAGAAACAAAAAATTGAAATATTTGAACTTTGTCTATATTATTTTGAATATGTACCACTAGATGGTGCTGGCTCCAAATAATGTTTTATTCTTGTAATTGGGCAAACATGATAGCTTTGGCCCCTGCCCTCAACAACCCCCATCCCATCATAGAATGATGCAGCACAGCAGGTTGCCATTTGGTCAATCACGTCTGCTCTTTGAAAGAACTATCCAAAAAATATGTTTAGCTAGAGGAAATTTGGCTCATCCAAGATCGGTTGTCGGACTAACAGCCTGACAATAGAGCTTGCAAAAGGGTCAAGAGAGGTGGTATAGAAGTAGTCTGATGTCATCAGAATACTTTTGAAGGTTGACTCGTTAGCCGATGATGTGACTGAGGGGTTGAATGTAAATGAGGAAGAGGGGGCAAAGGATACATCTTTGGAAGTTACGAGTGGAACCAAGTGAGGACAGTCCAACTGTGCTGGGTAACAGGGGAGAAGTGTTGGAGGACCATGTCAAAGACTGTAGAGACTGAGGAGGAAAAATACACCATGGTCATAATCACAGAGAACGTCACTTGTAACTTTAAGTAGGGCTGTTTCTGTGCAAAGGCAGAGCAGAAACCAGATTAGAGAGACTCAAACAGGAAGTTGGGGTGGTTGGGAATAGGCACAGATTTGCAGCTTTATTGTATTTAAGGACTTGAGGCAAGGAAGATTTGTAAGATAGAGGAAAAAGGTAGAAGATTGTTCTCATGGGTGGAAATAAGGGATAATGGAAGAAAACTAGTGATAGAAGTGGGTTCATCTCAACCTTAGTGCCAAAGTCAAGCTCGTTGACACAACACCCACACTTTTTTAGCGAATGAAATATGGGGCCATACTGGCGCAGAAACTACATTTCTTTCAAATATATTTTAGAATTAAATTTAATAATCACGTTCAAAAGCATAATATCTAAAATTTATAAGCTAAACTAGATAAACCGGAAAAAATATCAACTTCAGCATGCTAATGTTTTCCCATTTGGTGTAGGAAACACTTCTCTGCATACAACTGAGCATTAACAACTTAACAGTGCACCTTCAGTTACCTGTGACATATATAAAATGGTTAGATTAAGTCCCATAGTTAGAGTGAATAGTGGGAGAAGAAAAGAATACTGCCACTGATGCACATCAATTCCTTTTAGCATTATACATTGTGAAGGCTGTTGTGAAAAGTACTTTTTGTTCCTTCCAAAGCTGCTCTGCTGATTAAATGTAAAGTTTACAAATTATGAACATTTGATTTTGTTATTGCTATGAATATATTTGCACACCAATGTATTTTCATCCAATGTTTGATTCTTATGTCAGGGCAAGGCAATCCAAAATTGAAAGACCTTATTGTTAAGTCTGCACTGACAATCCTATTAGTTGATTCAAATGAAAAGCAGTTACCACTTTAAAATATTTTATGGTGTTTTCGAACCAAGTTTAAACTCAGAATGACAGTCACATCAATCTGGAAAAGGTAAGAAGCGGTCCCTTTTCCCACCATATACTGTTCCACTGCAAGAACATACATCTGGGTATCAGCTGGTTATGGACCCCACAAAGGGCCTGGCAATACGAATGCTCAGTGGCTTAATTCACATGAATAAATGTCCATTTACACCAATAGGCTTTTGCTGCCTGTGGAAACATGCCTCACCCCAAGTGATTGCCGTGGGGGGGGGGGGGGGGAAGCAAGCCAGAATTTTATACACCTAACATTTTACAACTAGTCAACTGTTGATATTAGTACACAAACTAGTAATTGAAAACAAAATATAAATTCACAGAATATCTAGACGAAAATCTGAAAAATGTTAATTTAAAAAGAATTAATGGCCATAATTACTGAATAAGTTTGCCACAATATACATAACTTCATTCGCCAAATCGAGTACATTAAAAACGCAAAACTGTTAAATGCTCTTTTAAACGTAAAATACATACAAAAAGATAGGTCTCCGCGCCCGGATGTTTAATTGCTGAAATACAATCAACATAACTTCTCAAAAGCTCCAAGTTAAAATATGATAGACGAGAAAATTGAGAGCCAGGTTTTTCTCCCAATAAATTAAGATATTATGGAGAATGAAAAGGTTGAAGCACAATGATCAAGAGGCAGATGAATTACTAAAATTTAAAATCGAAGGTCCTCGAAAATATAGTGTTTTGCCGTGCAAATTTGTATACAAGCGGAAATCTGCTGCATTACTGCAGGTCTTTTTTATTCCTAGAGAGGTAACATGAGAAGATTTGCAAAGAGCAGGTCGATTTCCAGTACATTTCACACTAAACGTAATTTAAAAAATCTGTTGCTTAACAAATAATCCAATTACATTAAAACTGTTCAGTAAAAAAGTAAATTTTGCAAAGCCGAAATTATTCGGATCCTCAAAGCGACAGCTACCCATCCCAATTATTGAATAAATGCTTACATTTGGCTTTTGGTGATAATTTCACAGCATGACAATAGGGCAAATTACAGACCATTATACAGCGCGGTAACACGAGCATTTAACTGTGTG
The DNA here is from genome assembly GCF_964194155.1 of Cetorhinus maximus. NCBI lineage: Eukaryota > Metazoa > Chordata > Chondrichthyes > Lamniformes > Cetorhinidae > Cetorhinus > Cetorhinus maximus. The sequence continues at coordinate 96,460,932 of NC_135890.1, forward strand.
CGGAAATCAGCGACTGACTTTTCTGCTTGGAAACCATGTGTGTGACAACGTTAATTTACAACAATATTCGGAGTGCGCCTGTCGCTATTTATAACCAATCCACAAAACACATTTAACTAAATTAAAATTACTTTTTGTCCACTTGTTCTTCCTTAATCATTCTCATCAGATTTAAAAAAAAAGGGGCACAGGAAATAAAACGTTCAGCGCAACACTAGTAGGATCACACGGTAGAAATTTGTCACACTGCAAACTCAGTGAATTCTATCAGCGGCTGTAAAAACTTACCATGGCGAAACCCGACAATAAAGCTGACGTTCTGCTGGAGGCTTTGAGTTTGGCTCTGCTCAGATAGAGCTTTCTCCAGGACAGAGCCTGCATCGAGTGCTCGTTCAAACTCATTTATTGCACTCTCTCCCCTCAACCCAACCCCCGTAAACACAGCTCGGTTATATACCCCGGCCTTAAAGCGAGAGAGAGAGGGAGCGAGAGAGAGGAAAAAAACCTCCCAGCTTTGAGCAGCAGCAAAGTCTCCCAGGTGATGACTGTCGTCCCCTCCTCAAAGCACAAGCATTTCTTCCGGACCTCCAAGAGAAATTAAGGCTCCTTTGTTACAAATCGCACTCCCGGAACGGAAGCTGGTTTCGGTTGCGAGCACATGAGATGCGAGCATATGTAGCAAGAATCAGGAGAAACAGATCGAGTGCACGGGGGAACGGGAGCTTCTCCTCTCTTCTCCTCCTCCAGCGCTAGGCGGGGGTGGCTATTGTGCGCAAGCCGAGCCCCTGTCCGCCGCGCCCGTCAATCACCCTCCCTGGGCGACGTTCCATTCTCCGCCGCGCCTGTCAATCATCCGACCAGGGCTCCCGGGTGACGTTCCATTCCGGTGCGGTTCCGCTCCCGCCCCGTGTCAGCGAGAGATGGGATTCAAACTCTGACCCAGATTCGCTTCGCTGCGCAGGATACCCCCCCCCCCCCCCCAAAACCGCCCGCCCCCCTTTCCCTTTTCCACCACTCCCAATCCCGAGTTTGCATTATTGCCGCCTCTGCTAGTTTGTGGTAAGCATTTGCAGAGATGATGATGATGATGATGGTGGTGGTAGTAGGAAGGACTTGAAAGTGTTTTGCATATAAACGGCTCCATAACCTTATGGTGCCGTGGGGGGGCGGACTCCGGGGATTCTTTTTCCTCCCATTTTCGACCCCCTCCACCCAACACAACACACAAACCTCCCATTGCAGTCCTCATTAGAAGGAAATCGACCCGGTACTGAAGTAAGTTAGTCCGATTAATGTGCTAGACTGTGGTTTGTTCACATATGGCCTTTAGTCAGGGTCACTTTAAACATACATAATGAAAGGGGGAGGGGGGGGCTAAGGGATTTTTAAAATGGAAAGCAAAAGTTTATTTTAAAGCATTTTCCTGATTGATTTTTTTTGGCATAACACGAGATTAAAGCTGCATGGTAATGATTTAGAGGTGTGTGTAAAAAAAAAGTTGTAAGTTTATTATTTATATACAAATAACACTTGAATCGTGGTTGAGGGTGTGTGGGAGAAAGCATGGCAATGCTGGCTTTAGGAATTGCAAGGCCCTGAAAGGAAATCATGGGGAAAGAGATGTTTTTTGCGTAATTTCATCTTTGTTTTTTCATTTTAGTAAAAACCATAATTTTTTTTTTAACGATCTGTGTTTTGAGCTCATCCAGAATATTCTGCATTGTTGTCGGTACCCTCATAACTTCAATTTGTGGGCCTTTGGAGACTGGACATTTGATTCATTTAAGGCATAAAATTCAAAACCGTCAATGATTGGCTGTAATGTTTTGCTCCCTCGTTAAAACTTGCAAGTTACAGAACACAATTTTACCCAACTCAATGGGGCTGCCCTCCCCTGTTCCCCAGGAGCATATTTTGCCATTTATTGAATGCAATGGGTGAACAGTCAGCCAGGCTCACTGCTTACAGTCAAACGTGTACCTCCTAGTGCCCAACACAAGATGGCAACTACAAGGAAGTCTGAAATCCATACTGCCTCACTTGCTTTGCTGCAGGAGAATGTGGTAGTTAGATAGTGGAGGCATGGGGCATATAACAGCAGGAAATCTAAATTCAGAATTACAGGAGCACTATTAATGCAGTTACTAATATTTGGATTGGTTAGATTGATTTTCCAGAAACTACCTAGAAAGTTACAAAAATATAAATCAAAAAATCATTTTGTCTTTGTGGCCCTGTTGAAAATATGATGTGTACCAGGAGACAATGTTGCTTTTCCCAATCTGACATACAGCCTCTGATTGGCTGCCACAGTTTTGACATTTGTAAGTTTTGCCTTAATTGATTCTTAATGGCTTTAGAACGAAAAAACAGTAAAAACTGGGAAATAATAATACTGGTCCGAATTGGTCTTGTATATCTTAAAATGGAGCACCAGTAAAAACTGAGAAATAAGAATACTGGTCCAAATTGGTCTTGTATATCTTAAAATGGAGCACCAGTAAAAACTGGGAAATAAGAATACTGGTCCGAATTGGTCTTGTATATCTTAAAATGGAGCACCAGTAAAAACTGGGAAATAAGAATACTGGTCTGAATTGGTCTTGTATACCTTAAAATGGAGCACCAGTAAAAACTGGGAAATAAGAATACTGGTCTGAATTGGTCTTGTATATCTTAAAATGGAGCACCAGTAAAAACTGGTAAATAAGAATACTGGTCTGAATTGGTGTTGTATATCTTAAAATGGAGCACCAGTAAAAACTGGGAAATAAGAATACTGGTCTGAACTGTTTTTTCCTATTGGGTGAACCAATTGGCTGTAACCAGAGATTCTGCTGTGAGATTTTGGATTTGGCATGAAAGTGACAATTATATGGATTATGGTAATGTACGAGGGTTATGTTCCTGATTTTGAGTTGTGCTGATGAGGCTTTTCCTTAGAGGAAGGATAGAAAGCTGAAGGATGCTGCTCTCTATCTCTCTCTAGATGACTCCTTGTTTGTATATTGGCATTGAGCTGGAGGGCAGATCATAAAGCTAGCTGTCTGACCTCTCGGTTCATATTAAGTCCAGAATATTGCAAGAGAATAACAAATGTGGGAGAAAATATCTTGATGAGTGCATTTTTCTATAATGTCCAGTTTGATTAGTGGAGTATTTTCGATGGAAACTGCATTTTTATTAATGGAAGTGAATGAATCTCGCTGGGGCCTGGCTATGAGTGGAGTTCCACAGGCTGTGTATTGTTGCTCATTTTTATTATTGATTTGGAGGTGGAATTAAATAAAAGCACTCCAAAATTTCCTGATATCTTGAGAATTGACCTGGATGTTAGTTATTCAGACCAGATGGATAGACTGCAGGACTATTTAGATGAGTTTAGATGAATGGTCTTATGAGTGACAATGTCACTTAATGTGGGCAAGTGCAATCTCATGAATTTGAGGTTAGAAAAACTTCTAGCTTTTCATCACAAATGCAGAGTAAAGTAAAGATATCTAAGAAAGAGACCCAAGGGTAATGATTGATCACTCGTTAAAGATGCACAAGCAGTGTGCATTGAATGTAGGGAAAACAAATAGGGCTACATTATATAACTGTAAGAGTACAAAATATACACACAGCTATGCCTGCATGTTCAGGCGGATGTAAAAGGTCCCAAGGCACTATCTGAAGAACAACAAGGAGATTCCCATGGCCCTATGGCCACTTCTGTTCACTGTGTATGTCCCTGATCAAGGCCGAGAGGAAGTGGTGTCACAATTGACATAATACCAAAATATGACGTATAGTTAATTCTTTAGAAAAACCAAAAGTAGTTGCAAAACACTGCTAATGTGATGGGAAACTGAGTACAATGTCAGTAAGTGTGAGAGAATTTTTATTTTTAAAAAAGCACTAATTATAATTTGAGACCAATTGCTCTTTATTATGAAACAGCAAAGATCTGGGGTTCCTTTACTGTGACATTAAAAGAAGCACCTCGGGTAGATTAAAAAGGTTAGATTTTATCATAGAAATTATAGAATATAAAGGCTAAGAGATAATGATTAGTGGCATTGAGCTCTATGCTATAGGAAAGATGTAGCGGTTTTAGAAAAAGGTGCAGTGCAGTTCACTGGAGTGTTGCCTGGAATGAGGAAATGCAAATATGAAGAAAGGCTTGAAATACTGGAGCTTGGATACTCATAACTCAATGTGGTGTTGGGCAGTACACTCTACCTTTGATCCTGAGGGTGCCAGGAAGAATCTGTGAAATTAGAGTTACCCTTGGCAGATGTCTAAAAATCTCCTACCAAGGGGCATTCTGGTGGAAGTTGAAGATGAGGAAGTAGGGAGCATGAAGCAACATCGAGTGTTTACAAGGAAAAGATTATAGGCAAGTGATTATAAGCAGCAAGTGATAGACAGAGCTAAGCGATCCCTCAACCAACGGATCAGATCTAAGCTCTGCTGTCCTGCCAAATCCAGTTGTGAATGGTGGTGGACAATTAAACAACTTACTGGAGGAGGAGGCTCCACAAATATCCCCATCCTCAATGATCGAGGATCCCAGCACGTCAGTGCAAAAGATAAGACTGATGTATTTGCTACAATCTTCAGCCTGAAGTGCTGAGTGGATCATCCATCTTGGCCTCCTCCGGAGGACCCCAGCATCACATGCCAGTTTTCAGCCAATTCGATTCACTCCACGTGATATCAAGAAACGACTGAAAGCACTGGACACTGCAAAGGCAATGGGCCATGACAATATTCTGGCAATAGTGCTGAAGACTTGTGCTCTTGAACTAGCCATGCTCCTAGCCAAGTTGTTCCAGTGCAGCTACAACATTGGCACTGCCTGGCTACGTGGAAAATTGCCCAGGTATGCCCTGTACAAAAAGAGCAGGACAAATCCAACCCGGCCAATTACTGCCCCATCAGTCTACTGTCCAAGGGGTCATCAACAGTGCTATCAAGCGGCACTTGCTTAGCAATAACCTACTCACTGACACCCAGTTTGGGTTCTGCCAGGGCCACTCAGCTCCTGACCTCATCACCGCCTTAGTTCAAATATGGACAAAAGAGCTGAACTCCCGAGGTGAGATGAGGATGACTGTCCTTGACATCAAGGCCGCATTTGACCGAGTGTGGCATCAAGGAGCCCTAGCAAAACTGGAGTCAATGGGAATCAGGGGGAAAACTCTCCGCTGGTTGGAGTCATACCTAGCACAAAGGAAGATGGTTGTCGTTGTTGGAGGTTAGTCATCTCAGCTCCAGGACATCATGGCAAGAGTTTCTCAGGTAGTGACCTCGGCCCAACCATCTTCAGCTGCTTCATCAATGACCTTCCTTCCATCATAAGTTCAAAAGTGGGGATGTTTGCTGATGATTACACAATGTTCAGCACCATTCACGACTCCTCAGATACTGAAGCAGTCCATGTCCAAATGCAGCAAGACCTGGACAATATCCAGGCTTGGGCTGACAAGTGGCAAGTAACATTTGCGCCACACAAGTGTCAGGCAATATCCATCTCCAACAAGAGAGAATCCAACCATCGCCCCTTGACGTTCAATAGCATTACCATCACTGAATCCCCCACTATCAACATCCTGGGGTTTACCATTGACCAGAAACTGAACTGGACTAGTCATATAAATACTGTGGCTACAAGAGCAGGTCAGAGGCTAGGAATCCTGACTCACCTCCTGACTCCCCAAAACCTGTCCACCATCTACAAGGCACAAGTCAGGAGTGTGATGGAATACTCCCCACTTGCCTGGATGAGTGCAGCTCCCACAACACTCAAGAAGCTTGACACCATACAGGGCAAAGCAGCCTGCTTGATTGGCACCACACTCACAAACATTCACTCCCTCCATCACCGACGCACAGTAACAGCAGTGTGTACTATCTACAGGATGCACTGCAGGAATTCACCAAGGCTCCTTCGACAGCACCTTCCAAACCCACGACCACTACCATCTAGAAGGACCAGGGCAGCAGATAGATGGGAACACCACCACCCCTCCAAGTCACTCACCATCCTGACTTGGAAATATATCACTGGGTCAAAATCCTGGAACTCCCTAACAGCACTGTGGGTATACTTACACCACATGGACTGCAATGGTTCAAGAAGGCAGCTCACCACCACCTTCTCAAAGGCAATTAGGGATGGGCAATAGATGCTGGCCCAGCCAGCGAAGCCCACATACCATGAATGAATAAAAAAAAGGGGCAACTTACTTTGCAATACAGTTGTCTTTGCTGCCAAAAAACTATTGTCGTAGGAAACTTCTGCTTACTGCAACTGATGTAATGTAAAATTGGGGCTTTCTCCTCTTCAACTAAACTTTAATTATTTTTCATGTTCATGATAACACAATGTGCAAGATCTATATTAAATGCTTCTCAATTTCAGTGTAACAGTTTTGAAATGAAACTTTATCAAGTATTTTTAACACCTGATTGTTCTGAGACTATATTGATCAATCAAATTGCATGTAAAAACAAAACCCTTCAATTGTCAGATTTTCCTTTTCTCTATTTTTGACCTGTTTTTAAAAAAAAAAATTGGTCGTTTCTCTGCATTCTTATTGGATTCAAGTTCTCTTCACAGGACCTCTAATTTATTTTACAGCTTCCATTCTTTCCCAGCAATTATTTTTGTCTCCTGTGCTGGTTTCTGAAACAAATTGTGGAAAAGCAAGAACTGAGGAAAATCAAAACGCAGATCTTGAAAGAAGAAAGGGCCAAATAGGAAAATAGCATGATATAATAAAACTATGGAGAGATCAAAAACATTAGAGAACTCCATACTTGATCAAATATGGTGATTCAACACTATCTCCTGATTTGGTGAGATAATGATTTCATTGGTTATCTTAGAACATTAACAGAGGCACAACGTAAATGGGCAGAGGCACTGATCTGCAATTCTAGGGGGAAATTGTCTTTTCCAAAATATATTTGTAATAATCCTGATGCTATTAAACATGTCTTGGCCTGAGATCCTCACAGATGCCCTCTAAGTTGTATTGACTGTAGGAACACGAGGCGACAATTCTTTCTTTGTCCAAAATCCATTAACACTGAAATCGATTGCATCGTCTCTACCCTGACCAAATTAACCAATTCATCGCAGGTTGGGAGTCAAACCCGTAACAAGAGCTATCTTCATTTATTTACCATCTTTAACATAGCAAAAGGTGTCAAGGAGCTTCATGGGAGTGTTATCAAACAAAATTTGACACCAAGCCAAATAAGGAGATTTTAGTCAGAAGTAGGTTTTAAAAAGCGTCTTAAAGGAGGAAAGAGAATTAGAGAGGCAGAGAAGGTTATGGATGTAATTCAAGAGCTTAGGGTCTTGATAGCTGAAGGAATGGGCTGCTGAAAGGTGGAATCAGGGATGTGCAGGAGGCCAGAATTGGAGATGCAGATATCCCAGAGTGTTATTGGGCTAGAGGAGATGGGAGGGGCAAGGCTATGGAGGGATTTGAAAACAAGGGTGAGAATTTTAAGATTTTGGCATTGCTTATCCAGGGATCAATGTAGATCAGTGAGCACAGGGTGATGAGTGAATGGGACTTGATGTGATTTGGAATACAGGCTCAGAGTTTTGTTCAAACATAAGTTTATGGGTGATGGGAAGCCAGCCAGAAATATATTGGAATAGCCAAATCTAGAAATAACAAAGGCATAATGAAGCTTTCAACAACAGATGAGTTGAGGAGTGATGAAGTTGGACGATGTTATGGAGAAGGAAATAGGCAGTCTTTGTGATGGCAAGGATGTGGTCAGAAGCTCATCTCAGATTATATCTGGTTCAACCTTAGACACTTGTCAGGGAAGTGGATGGAATTGGTGGCTAAGGTAGCAATGGTGAATATGATGAGATCTGAAGACAATGGCTTTCTTCTTCCCAGTATTTAGTTGAAGAAAATTTTTGCTGATCCAGTATTGGATGTTTGACTAGTAGTGTGATGATTCAGAGATAGTGCAAGGATCAAGAAAGATGGTGATGAGGTAAAGCTGGATGTCGATGTGAAATTTTATGCTGTGTTTTTGGATGATGTCACTGAGGGGCACCCTGTGGTTGAGAAATATGAGGGGGCCAAGGATCGACCCTTAAGAGACACCAGAGGTAGTTGTGGAAAAGAAGCTGTTCCTTTGATTTGCTGGCTAAGACTGAATAAATAAGAATGAGACTAGGCAAGATTAGTCCCACCTAGCTGGATAACAGAGGAGCGTTTGAGAAGAACGGTGTGGTCAACCTTCGAGTCTTGAGTCTTGTTATATATTATGACACAGGGTGGTATCATAATCCACTGGGCCTTTGGGAAAGAAAGAACTAGCACTTTATGGCATCCTCAGTATTTCCAAAATACTTTTCAATCAATGATGTACTTTTGAAGTGTAATCATTGTTGTTATGTAGGCAAACACTTCAGCCAGTTTGTGCACAAGATCCCACAAATGGACAGATAATTTGTTTTTGGTGGCATTTGAGGAAGGAATATTCACTCGGAAACCAAAACTCTCCTCTTCAAATAGTGCCATGGGATATTTAATACCCATGCAATCATGTATATGCTGTTTCGTTTTTCACATCTCGCCTAAAAATGGCACTTCCAACTGAACAGCACTGCCTCAGAAATGCACTAGTGTGTCAATCTAGATTGTATGTTCAAGTCTTGTAGTGAAGCTTGAATCTGCAATTTCCTGGCTCAGTTGAGAGTGCCACTAACTGAGTCAAACTGACACAAAGGAGTCATAATTGAACTGTAATATTCCTCTCAGCTAACGCCATTTGATCTGCAGTTAATTGATCCACCATAGTCTTTGAAAAGACTTTATATTCAAATCTAATAATTTTGGATTCATGTTACTATTAGATTTGTCTTTAAATATAAATAATGCTGCTTTTTCACTTTCCCATAGGTTTTCTAACAAAACTTTATCAAAATTCTCTAAGACTAAGAGGGCTGTTTTCATCTTATTGTCTGAATTTATAGTTCCACTTCCACTTTTTTTATTTCATGGGATGTGGATGTTGCTGACAAGGCAAGTATTTGTTGCCTTCCTTAATTGTGCTTGAATCCAGTGGCTTGTGAGGCCATTTCAAAAGGCAACTAAGAGTCGACCACATTGCTGTGGGTCTGGAGTCACAGGTAGGCTAGAGCGGGTATGGATGGCAGATTTCCTTCCCCAAAGGGCATTAATGAACCAGATGGATCTTTACAACAATTGGTGATAGTTATCACGGTCACCATCACTGAGACTAGATTAGCTTTATATTCCAGGTGTATGAATTGAATTTAAATTCTACCAGCTGCCATTGTGGGATTTGAACCCATGTCACCAGAACATTAGCCTGGACCTCGAGATTACTAGTCCAGCAATATTACCACTGCACTGTTGTCTCTTTCTCTTCTCTTTCTCCCCCCCTCCCTCCTCACCCCCACCCCCACCCAATGCATGCATTAATTTTATTTAATTTTCCTTATTCAGTATCCCAATTAAAATCAGGTTTTTGATCTTTCAGCTCTCTATCTCAATGCTGACACTTTTTATGCCTTTAATTCTCTAATATTAAGCATCCTTCAAAGATTCATTTCCTTCAAGATCAAGTTGCCTTCTAATTTATCATTTCATTATAAATGCTACTTATAGCTCTTAACAGTAAAGGATGTTGCACTCTTCCTTCATCTGAAAACTATCAAACCTTTTATTTAAATTTCTGATTTAGTCTACTTTATCGTTCAGTCTGCAAAAATTTGACTTTTTATATCTGACAACTGTGCAGCTGTAAAATATTTAAAATAGTACATTAAATGCATTGGAGCTTGCTGTACAGGATTAGTCTCTGTATTAAGATTTTATTTTCATCGGGGAAATTAAATTTTTCACGTGCCTTTAGATTTTTATTCTCTTCCTATGCCTAGTAGTGTATGAGGTAGACGTAGCTAGTTTTTCCTGGAACAGATCACTCGCCTGTTGCCAGAGGCTATAGCATGAGGGATGCCACTCCATATCAAGGCCGACCAGGATATTTTCCATTCTTACCACCTGTCATAGGCATATTGGAAGGATTTAGAGGTGAATAACCAACTTGTTTGGTCACATTATGAACATACCTTCCATCGCTATCAAATCCAGGAGTGGGGCTCGAACCTGGAGCTTCTGGCTCAAAGACAGGGGTGCTACCCACTGCACCCTAAGACCACCTCTACCTTTAGACTAATACACAAGAATTTATACTAATGCCTTGATCACATCCATTCTCCTTTTACAGTATATGTTTAAATATAGGGTACATGACGAGGAGCGTGGTTAGAGAAGATATTTTATAAACAGTGTGTAAATTTTATTGGTCTGACAACAAAGATTAAGTATTTCACAAAGGCTATTTGAAGTAAACCGAAAAGATTATTGTTAGTGACAGATTTTATTTTATTATCTTAGTCTTAAAGGTGTCAAATTTTGCTTTATAATGCTTTGTGAAGCATCTTGGGATGTTTTATTATGTTAAAGGCGCTATATAAATACAAGTTGTGTTATTCTTTTTAGTGATAGGCCAGCACTGACACTACTGTAACATAACAGAATAAATACTAAAACCATGAAACAGAGGCTGGCACAGTTCAATATTTGAAGTTGTTAGGGATGTTAATATAAAAATGGTTTTATATGTGCTATACATGATAGAGAATCCATTTTTCTACATAAGTAGGAGGAACAAGTTTACCCCTATTTTGAAATAATCACATTTCACTTCTGAATGGCTCAGCTAAAGCAGCAGCTTTCTATTGAATGCACCTCAGTGCTAATATCATACGTGTTTTTAACCTGAAGTATGCAGTGTTGGCAGGCTAAATGCACTCTGCTGACCGGAAAATTCTCTAAATCTGGGAAAGAATTCTCACTTTAGATTTGATTTCACTTTCACATCTTGAAGATTGTTCATGGTTGTGTTATCTGCTTTGTCTTGTATGTGAGCTGGAGACAAAGCAAAGATTTGGCCTTTGGGTCCATTCTGGATTTCTGTGTTCAGGGATTGGCCGGATGGGTGCTAAACTGGTTTGGATGAGGGTTTCCTGCCTGTACCCCCACACAGTTGAATGGACTATTTAAAATAATAGGCTTTGATGTTTACTGGGATGCTTTTCTATAAATTTTCATTGTCTCAAACAAACTGAATACGTGCTTCATCTGAATTCTAAATTGCATTTTCAAGAAGCATGTGACATTGATTTAACCCCCTTGAGCTGAATTGAATTTATGATCAATATTTTGATATAAATTATGCTGAAATCCTTCCATGAACAAGTAATTAACTCCCTCAATTAGCTGACATTGACTGTTTTACAGGCGTGGAGAGCCATAATTTGGGCTATTTTCAAAAGCCATATCTAAAATCAATAGGTGTCAGTCTGTACAAATAGCACAGTCGTTGCTGGAAATGTAAACTAACAAGGAGGAATACATTCCTGACTCCATGCCATGCAGATATAGCATCAGGTTTTAGACATCCTTTTCAGCACAACACCGGTTGAGCAGGTCAAGATCCAATTACATGATTCCTCTCAAACAATCATGTTCAGAAATATATCGCTTAATAACCTTTCAACAAGGGCAAGTGGGTACTCCCAGGGTACTGGCCAACATTTTTTCTTCATCCTTCATAACTCAAAACAGATTATCTGGTCATTTATGTGGGACCTTGCGTGCATAAATTGGCTGCCATGTTTGCTTATCAACTGTGACTACTTTCAAGGCTGTGAAGCAGTTTGGGATGTTCTGAGGATGTGAATCATACATAGTCATACAGCACAGGAGGCGGCTGTGCTGGCCATCATGCCTGTACAGGCTCTATGGAAGAGCAATCCAATTAGTTCCATTTCCCTGCTCTTTCCGCTGTTTTTTCAAGTATATATAAAATTTCCTTTTGAGAATTATCACTGAATCAGCTTCAACCACCCTTTCATGCAGTACATTCCAGATTATAACAATTTAGTGCGTCGAGAAATTTCTCCTCATTTCATCTCTCTGGCTCTTCTACCAATCATTTTAAATCCTGTGTCTACTGGTTACCAATCCTCCTGCCAGTGGAAACAGTTTCTTCCTTTTTACCCTTCATAATTTTCTCTCTCCATAACTTTATGAAGAACAATCCCAGCCTCTCGGTTATGGCACAGCGGATGGTAAACACTGAGCTGCTAAAATCCCAGAGGGAAACTTGAAACAGCTGCTATAACTGTTTTTGCTATTTGTATTTTTATTTCAAGATGCATGCCTTGAATTCAGTAGTAATAAGATCACCAAGTCTGAGAGGTTTTTTTTACAAAACTAAATTAAACATTTATTAATAGAAGAAAAGATTTTAAGCACATACATAGGTCTACAAATTACTACTATGATAACTCCTAGCTCCTCTAATTAATCTAGCTCCCAATTACACCTCCGTTAAGGTAACAGTAAACGACATAGATTTCAACAGACCTCAGCAAAGCACACAATAACCTGGACAGTGATATTTAAAATGAATTCTCTTAGCTTCGGATCCTGGAGGCAGCAGCTTGGAATATAGAGGCTGGAGGCTTTTCACACTTGTTGGATCTTAGAATGCTGCCTTCATACACATAACCTCATCTCCTTTATACAGGTTTTTCCCTTTTTAATGTAAACCCCATTGTTCCAATATATCTTTGCAACTTTACTTTTCCATAATATAAATCTTTCATAGTACTCATTTTATCAGTAATCTTTGGGAAAAATAACACACTGTTTGGTTTAGCCTCTAATGACTAGGTGTAACACCGTTATCATCTCTTTGAAACTCATGACTCTGGTTTACATAAAAATGCAAATTTTCTCCACACTTCACATTCTAAAACTTAAGCCATGTTTATGTATTTAGCATTTCAAATCTAGTTTCCCTTCTGATACATCAAAGCACCCAGACTAGCTGTCTGCAATTCAATTAAAACCCCCACACACACCTGTACACAGAAACTAATCCAAACCCCACTATTAACCTACCTTTACAATAAATGACAATATTATGAAAATTATGGTATTTTCATGATACCCCCCTCCTCACTGGAAAATGAACCGTCATAATTAAAAAGGTGGCTTCATTTTCTTAACCTATCTTACATGACCTTCTACACTTATTTATATACTCACACTATTACATTACCAGAAGCATGCATTAACATGACAATATATTACTAAATCCTTCATACCAACAGAAATCATTCCAGTCCAGTGTCCAGGTTTTTAAATGTCCAACTTTCCCTTTCAGCTTCAGACTCATGTCAGTGCATCTGCAATCAGATTTTCTCATCCAGTCACATATATAATATGTGTATTAAATGGTTGTAGTAATAAATTCCATCTGAATAGCCTTGCACTTTTGTCTCAAAATTTGTCCAGAAACTTTAAAGGATTGTGATCTGTATAAACAATTGTTTCTGATGAATTGTTTGCAATCGAAATCTCAAAATGCTGCAAAGCTAACGCTAGACCCAGAGTCTCCTTTTCGATCATTGAATATCTTCTCTGTTGTACATTCAATATCCATGAAAAATATCCTATCGGTTTCTCAATTTCAGTGTCATCTTCTTTTAACAATGTGGCCCCAATGCCTATATCGCTTGTGTCAAAGGCCGACTTGAATTGCTTGGCATAATTGGGTACTGCCAAAACTGGTGTCGTAGTCAGTACAGTTTTCAAACTCTCACATCCCTTCTGACACTCCTGTGTCCATTGAAACTTCTTGTTTTTTAATAGTTCAGTCAATGGAGCAACCACACTGCTAAAATTTGTTACAAATTTCTGCAAAACCCCACTCATGCCCAGAATTCTCAAAACTTCTTGTTTTGTTGCAGGCACAGTGAAATCCATGATAGCCTTGACTTTCACATCTCTTGGAGCCACCTTACCATGTTCAATGGTATGGCCTAGATATTTAACGCGCGCTTTTGCAAATTCACTTTTAGCCACGTTCATCACCAAATTAGCTTCTTGTAATCGATTAAGTAACTTTTCCAGATATTGTAAATGCTCCTCCCACGTTTGACTGAAAACTATCAAGTCATTAATATAAACAGCATAATTGCTCAGTCCTGCAATTACTTTATTTGTCGGTCTTTGAGATGTTGCAGGTGCATTTCTCATACCAGATGACATGACTTTAAACCGATATAGTCCATCTGGCGTCACAAAAGCCGATATCTCCTTTGCTCACTCCGATAACAGTGCTTGCCAATATCCTCTTAGGAAGAAATCTTGGTAATAAATTTTGATTGTCCCACTTCCAACCAAAGGATATGAATCCGCTTTTGTCACCGCATTCACCTTTCGATTGTCCACACACAGTCTTTGTGTTCCATCCGGTTTCGGTACCAGTACAATAGGTGAACTCCAGTTACTGTAACTAGACTCAATGATGTAATTTTGAAGCATGAATTCAATTTCTTTCTGTACTTGTGATAAACTTTTCGGATTCAATCTATAATGATGTTGCCTTATCGAAGATGAAACTCCTACACATACATCATGTTTAGCTAAATTTGTCCTCCCCAGCTTATTCCCACAAATAGCTTTGCGTGACTGCAATAGCTTCTGCAAATCACTTTGACACTTGTCTGGAAGGTAACTCAATATTACATTTAAATTTTCAAGTACACCCTCATTTTCCAATTTAAGTAGAGGAAAATCAATTTCAGAATCCTGCATTTCTACCTCTTTCTCATTCTACCACCACCTTTTGGTCCTCTTCCCTGTCAAAGTACTTTTTAAGCGTATTTACATGACACACCCTCTGCTTCTTTCTTCTACCTGGAGTATTTATTAAATAATTTACTTCACTCAGTTTCTTTTCAATCGTGTAAGGCCCACTAAACCTTGCCTTTAACGAGTCACCCAGTACTGGTAACAGAACTAGCACGTTTTCCTAAGCAACGAAACTATGAACTGGAGCTTTCCTGTCTGCCTTCACTTTCTTCACTTGCTGTGATATCTTTAAATGTTCCCTAGGTAACTCACACGCTCTGTCCAATCTCTCTCTGAAGTTTGATACATAATCCAGGAGAGTAGTTTCTGAATTTTGACCCACCAATTTCTCATGAATCAATTCCAGTGGTCCTCTTACCTCATGACCATAAACTAGTTCAAAAGGACTAAAACCAGTCGATGCATTAGGAGCATCCCTAATAGCAAATAGCAAGAATGGAATTCCCCAGCCCAATCCTGTGGATAATCCTGACCAAACACCCTCATCATAGTTTTTAAAGTTTGATGCAATCTTTCCAAAGTCCCTCGTGACTCAGGATGGTAAACTGTTGAATTAAACTGTTCACACCCAAAACTGTTCATTACTTCCTTAAACAGCATGACATGAAATTTGAACCCTGATCTGATTATATTTCCTTTGGTAAACCATATCTTGTAAAACACTTAGTCAACCCTTCCACAATTCCCTCTGTTGTAATATTTCTCAAAGGTATCGCTTCAGGAAACCTTGTAGACACATCCATTATTGTCAGTAGTGTCACCTTTTAGTCTTAGGAAGGTGCCTTCAAATGCTGGAATAGGAATAAAAGGCGCTAGCTGAATCACTGCTTATAGTTTTCCTATCACCTGACATGTGTGACATGTTCTACAGAATTTGACGACACCTCTATGCAATCCAGGCCAATAAAAATGTTTTTGTATTTTCACCTGTGTCTTTCTAATTCCTCAGTGTCCCCCCATTGGAATTTCATGAGCTTTCTTCAGAATCTCATTTCTATATCCAAATGGTATAACAATCTGATGCACTTCCCTCCTGCTTTCATTTGCTGAAACACAAGGCCACCATTTTCTAATTAAAACATTACCCTTAAGGTAATAACATTATGGAATGCATTCTGCCTCTGTTTCTGAGTAAGCTGTCTGATATAACTGTCTCATTTGCATATCCTTTTTCTGTAACTCTACCAACTGCCTTGAGCTAAACACCTCAGCTGCATTCGCCGTTCTTTCTTCCTGAACAATGTTATCAAAAACGGTGCCAGCTAATTGGACTTGCACACCTTCTTGCCTTTTACATTCCTGTTCTTCTTGTTTCAACTTGTGAGCCTGTGATCTTGTTATCTCACAATCTGGAAACAATCCAGGATGCTCTCTCTGCAACACTTCTGTTGAAAATACTTCTATAAGCTGCTCAACTATCATAGGCATCACCCACATCTGTGACCCAGCTATATCAGTATGCAAAATAAATTGAACCCCTGCAATGGGTAATTTTTCCACTATTCCAACAATCACCTCACCTGTTTTTCACTTACTCTTAAATTTAACTTCCACAAGGGGATAGGTTTAGCATCTCCATGGACCCTACTTATTATCACCTGTTCTTGCAATACTCCCTCTGAACAACAAATGTCACTATCCCACAACATTGACTAGCCCATGTCTCTTAAAATGTTAACAGTTTTACCTACTCCATCCTTTACACATGGAAAGATTTTCCCTTCACATACGAAATCTTTAAACATTTCTGCAACCTGCTCCTCAGAACTCCCTTGGGTAAATTGTGAACACATTCCCACATCTTTATCTATCACTGCTTCTTCCTGTTTTACCTTTACACAAACCACTGCTTTTTCCTGTGCCTGAACCTCAGAACCCACAATACTTTTACCTCTAGAACTTTTCTGCAATCCAATAATCCCATCAGATTTTCCCTGTAATTTCCAACACACTGACTCGGTGTGTCCAAATTTATTACAATGAAAACACCTCAATTTTCCAGTGTCACTTCTACCTTCAGCACCTTCCTTTTTAGTCTGAGTAAAAATTTCCTGCGAATTTCCACCTACTCCTCTCCCCTGACTGCCCACCTTCCTTTCACCTTCCCACTATCTATCCTTCTCTGATTTAAAAGGGTGACGACAAAAACATTTAGCTCTATGAACTAACTCATAATCATTGGCTATCTCTGCTGCCTGTATTACCATTTTAGCCCCTTTGTTCCTCCACATGCGTTCTCATTCCCGAAGGAATTGAATCTTTAAATTCTTCCAAAAGAATTACTTCTGTAAGAGCTGGATATGTCACCTCTATCTTTAATGCCCATATCCACCAGTCAAAATTACTTTGTTTTATTCTCTCAAACTCAATATAAGTTTGCCCAGGCTGTTTTCTCGTATTCCTAAATTTCTGCCTATATGTCTCAGGAACCAACTCAAATGCATTCAAAATAACCTTTTTTACAGCTTCACAGTTCACCAACATTTCTTCTGACAGTGAAGCATAAACCTCACGTGCTCTAGCCACCAACCTGGATTGTAACAAATATCCGGTTTTCCTATGGCCATTTCATCTGTCGTCTTAAATGAAATAAAGAATGCTTCAACATTTCTTTCCTCAAACTTCGGAAGAGCTTGTACAAATTTAAACCCGCTAGGTTTTAGGTTAAACGTTTTCTCACCGTCAGAACTTTCCTCAGCATCTGATGTCTCCTTTTTAAAATCCAGCTTTTTAAGCTGGTGCTCTCTATCTCTTTCCTTCATTCTCTCTTTCATTGCTAACTTTTCCCTCTGGAGATCAAGTTTTCGCATTTCCATTTCTTTTGAAATAATCTCACTTTTTCCCTTTTTCTGCTGCCTCTAGTTCTAGTTTTCTCGGTTCCTTTGCTTTTTCAAATTCAAGTCTCTTAATTTCTAACTGGAGTCTCACAACCTCTAGCTGTGACTCACTAGTGTCAGGTATCGCTTCCAACTTTAAATGCTGTGCTATCACTTCAATTATGTCTGCTTTCTTTGCCCCTACAGATGAGCTTAACTGCAACCTATCCACCAACTCTGTTAGCTTACCCTTAGATACTTTTTGTAACCCAATCAGAGTTACATCTTCTATTTCCAAAGAAGTTTTAGCCATGGATACAGCCATTTTTGCAGTCTCAGCACTTTAAAAATACCTCACGCCAACTCCTCAATTCAAGTTGTTTCTTGTACTTGTAACCTTAAGATTCACCAACTCCAAACCAATCAAGGAATTTCAAAAACATATCCTGCAAAAAGCCCCCACTTTTGTTATGGCACAGTGGATGGAAAATGCTGAGCTGCTAAAATCCCAGAGGCTACTTGAAACAGTTGCACAACTGTTTTTGCAATTTGCATTTTTATTTTGAGATGCTTGTCTTGAATTAAGTAGTAATAAGACCACCGAGTCTGAGAGGTTTTTTACAAAACTAAATTAAACATTTATTAATAGAAGAAAAGATTTTAAGCACATACATTGGTCTACAAATTACTACTATGATAACTCCTAGCTCCCCATATTAATCTAGCTCCCAGTTACACCTCCGTAAAGGCAACAGTAAAACAACATAAATTTCAACAGACCCAGGCAAAGCACACAATACCCTGGACAGTGATATTTAAAATTAATTCTCTTAGCTTCGGATCCTGGAGACAGCAGCTTGGAATATAGAGGCTGGAGGCTTTTCACACTTGTTGGATCTTAGAATACCGCCTTCTTACATGTGACCTCACATCCTTTATACAGGTTTTGCCCTTTTTAATGTAAATCTCTGTTCCAATATCTCTTTGCAACTTCACATTTTCCATAATATAAATCTTTCATTGTACTCATTTTATCAGTAATCTTTGGGAAAACTAAACACACTGTTTGGCTTAGCCTCTGTTGTCTAGGTGTAACGCCTTACCATTTCTGAAATTCACAACTCTGATTTATTTAACAATGCAAATGTTCTTCACACTTCACATTCTAAAACTTCAGCCATGTTTACATATTTAGCATTTCAAACCTAGTTTCCCTTCTGATGCATCAAAGCACCCAGACTAGTTGTCTGCAATTTAATTAAAATCCCCACACACACCTATACACAGAAACTAAACCAAACCTCACTATTAACCTACCTTTACAATAAATTACAATAATATTATGAAAATTATTGTATTTTCATTACACTGTTGTCACTGAGTCATTTATGGCACAGAAGGGGGCAATTTGGTCCACCAAATCTGTGTCTCAGTGTAACTGAAGCTATTCATCACTGGTTTCATTCTGGTAGATCAACACGCACCATCTTCAATGCCTTGACATCCTTCCTAAAGTAAATGCCTAGAATTGGACACAGAACTTCAGCTGAGACCAAACCAGGGATTTTTGAAGGTTTAACATATAACTTCCTAGCTTTCATACTTTGCCTATATTTATAAAGCCAAGGATCCTGTGTGCTATTTTAATAGCCTTGCCAATTTGTCCTGAAAGGTACTACAAATGCAAGGCTTTTTTTTCTTTTGCTTTAAAAATACTTCTGAAATTCTGTTGTAGGACTGTAGTTGAGACAGTTTTTAGAGATCTTGGAAAGAGAAGTTTCTCTGTATGTTTCCTGATATCCACTGTGATGCACAAGACCTAAGCAAATGTGGCAGCAATAATTCTGAGAAACTTTATTTGGTTGAAGATATGTTTCTCTGATATTATGTGTTGACCAATTTATCTCCTATAGCATAAAGATCTGTTATTGTAAAGCACACACAAAAATTATGCATTGGACAGAGCGACATTGGAAGAGCCTGAATATGTAAGGTTTCCTCCCTTTGATTATGGATACCTTATTGCCATCCAGAAAAGGTTTCATACCTTACTGTACAGTGTTAAATAGGAGGAAATTAGCTTCAGTGTTGGCACAGAGGTTGGTTGTTTCTATTTATTTGAACTTGGAGATTGAACTACATTAAAATAATGGAGAAGACCTTTGAATACATTTTGAAATGCAAACCGGGACATTCAGAAGATGAAAACAAAAAGCTAAAAGCTACTGCGGATGCTGGAAATCCAAAACAAAAACAGAATTACCTGGAAAAACTGAGCAGGTCTGGCAGCATCGGTGGAGAAGAAATCAGTTAATGTTTCGAGTCTTCATGACCCTTCGGCAGAACTGTTCTGCCGAAGGGTCGTGAAGACTCGAAACGTTAACTGACTTCTTCTCCACCGATGCTGCCAGACCTGCTCAGTTTTTCCAGGTAATTCTGTTTTTGATTCAGAAGATGAAATGAATTACAAGTTTGGAGCAATCTTAAATTGTACTTAATGCAGCTTGGTCCTATGGCACACAAAGTATGGCATACTGAATTGTATCTTGGAAGCTTGTTCTTTGCTGAGGATAGGTGAGCCTATTCTTCCATCCAATACTTCTGATGGTACCTCTGTTTAAGGGTAAGAGATCTAACTTGTCAATTGTGTAAATCAGTGGTCCTTGGAGTTGCAAACGCTGCCAATGAGGTTGATGGTATCTAGGTGAATTGATTAACTAGGTTGGCCATCAAGGATCGTTGTTTGTGCTGCCTTAAAACCTACACTGCCACTTGCTTCATGTAGGGCTGGAGAGGGGAGAGAACTTTCATGTCCAGTCTGTGATGGGAAGTAAGTGGTCTTTTTTCTTGAAGAAAGATGACACTCTAGGAATGAAGGTGAGTAGTTTTGTAGGCTGTAAGGTTTACTGAGGTTTCTATAAACACATAGGAAAATTAGTTTCACATTAACAGCCAGTCTTTGAAAGATGGCAGTTTTTAATGAGGTCCATAATCTGAATTTGATGTTAATGATAAAAGGTAAAGTTAATCCTGTGCCATAGCTAAATAGAACTATATCTAAAACTGTCACGGTACCACAGATAGGTGAATGTCTATCCTTAAACCAGATAGTCATGGGTTTAAGTCACAAGATGGCTGCATTTTAGGATTATGTTTCATCCATTCTAGGCCATTTTGGATGGATTGTCAAATGTGTGGCAGGAGGGCAGAACAGTTATTAAGTAGAATCATTTAAAAGTCAATGTTTTGTGAGATAGTCAACGAATAATATTGATACCATTTCTGAAGGAGCCTGTATGTCATCAAGCTGTGTTAGTAAAGAAAAGACCCTATCAAGTAGAGGAAATTTAACGTGGATGTCATGGATTGCAGGTCTGATTTCGTAATTCATAAAACTGAATATCCTGTTCATGGCCAAACTGGCTGGAGGGACGAGGTGGAATTAAATAAGTTATCAAGTGCCACCCTTGCGAACTTTTTTGCAATTGGTTTTAGATCTGCAGAGACCTGGGTCTCTCCAAGTAGTTTAATTTTTTTTTAACATTTTATTTGTGTTACTTTTCATGATAATGTACTGTCTGATTTTTCAGTCCAAATGGTCTTTACATTTTTGCAGCATTTTGGATATGTGAAACCAGCTCCCTGGGGGATTGTTAGTGCCTCTAACACTAGCCACCAGGAAGTGCCAGTTATTACATGGACATGTAATTCCCTTTCACCTGATCCATCATAACAAGATCCCATATTCCCCATTCTCTGACATCTGTTAATGAAGCAGCAAATGGGAACTGGATGGGGTGGAAAACAATTTTTAAAGTATTTCTGAAGGAAGAAACATGTCGATGAAGCTTTTTGTCTTGCACTCATCAGGACAGATGCAAGAATACCAAATTTCAAAGAGCAACAATTTATACTGTATGAGAAAAGGGGTGCTGATTAGTTGGCAAGTTAGCTCTGATTGGTTATGATGTTGCCATGGTGAGTACACCAGGGAGCTATTGGCCCCTATGTTTTAGTTTATTCAAAAAAGGCACAATGTCTGGAGATATTCCTTTTGCCTGCAGAGGGCAGGTCCCTGAATATTAATACCTGTAGCTGCTAGCAAGTGTAAGTGAGCTACATTGCGAGCCTAACTGATAATCTTAAATTGATTGTTCGTGTAATTCTTAGTACACTTGGGATTGTGAGGGGCCTGTCCTCTGCAGGCAAAATGAATATGGCCAGACATTGCACCTTTTTTTGAATAAACAAAAGAATTAAGGGACATTAGCTCTCTGGTGCATTTTCCATGGCAACGTCTCAACCATTCAGAGCTGACATGCTGACCAATCAGCACCCCTTTCCTTATGCAGTATAAATTGTTGTTCCCTTTGAAATTTAGCATCCTTGGGTCTGTCTTGATGAGTGCAAGACTAAAACCTTTAACAGCATGTCTTTTTTCAACGATACTCAAGTTCTGTACCAGCAAGTGACGATTTTAAAACTACTTTTTTTGTTTAAAAAAAGAATTAGATTTGTTTCTTAGCTTCTGTAAAAGAAAATGATGGTCATACATGAATATTGATTATGCAGTTTCATATAAATGAATCCAGCAAAACTATTCCCTGACAGATACATTTGTATTAGTAAATAGCTTTCATTACTGAAAATTTTCTGAAGAGCTTTAAGATATAATTCAATATTTTGATTGGTAAATAATTTGGCTTTGATGTTTGTAAATAAATAAAATAAACATTTCTATAATTATTGCTATTTTACAACAAAATTTATGGCCATTTTGTGGTTAAGACAAATTCATGAACTACAAACTGTTATGAAATTGAAATCTACCTTGTAAATGTCCATGTTGAACAGCACTTGGAAGCAACGCTGAGGGCAGCAAGGGCAGCCAATGTACTCTGGGTGGGGCCTTCAATGTCCATCACTATGAATGACATGGTAGAACCGCTACTGATCGAGCTGGCCAAGTCTTGAAGGATATATCTACCAGACTGGGTCATGGCAGGTAGCGAGGGAATCAACACGAAGGAAAACCCGACTTGACCTCGTCCTCACCAGTTACTTGCCACAGATTTATTTATGCATGAAAGTATACGTAGAAGCACTGCAAATTCATTGTGGAGATTAAGTCCCATCTTCACACTGAGGACACCCTCCATTGTGTTGTGTACCACCAAGCTAAATGGTATTGATTCAGAACAGATTGAGCACCTCAATATTGGGCATCCATGAGGTGCTGGGGCCATCAACAGCAGCATTTTATTATAACACAAGCTATTACCTCATGGTATGGCACATACTTCACTTCATCATTACCATCAAGCCTGGAGATCAACCTTGGTTCAATGGGGACAGTAGAAGAGCATGCCAGGAGCAGCACCAGGAGTACCTAAAAATGAGGTGCCAAATCTGGTGAAACCACAACTCACGGCTACATGCATGTTAAATACAGAAGCAGCGTGGCTATAGACAGAGCTAAGTGATCCCACAACCAATGAATCAGATTAAAGCACTGCATTCCTGCCACATCCAGTTGTTGAATGGTGGTGGACAATTAAACAACTAATGGGAGGCAGAGATTCCATGAACATCCTCATATTCAATTATGGTGGAGCTTAGCACCTGAGTGCAAAAGATAAGGCGCTAGCATTTGCAGGCACCTTCAGCCAGTGGTTCCACATGGAAGCTCCATTTTAGCCTCCTGAAATTCACCCAGATGACACTCTTCAGCAAATTTGATTCACTCCATGTGATGTCAAGAAATGCTGCACAAGATACAGCAAAGGCTATGGGCACTGACAATAATACAGCTGTAGTGTTGAAGATGTGCTCCAGAACTAGCAACATCTCTAGCCAAGCTATTCTAGTACAGCTGCAGTACTGGCATCTACCCGATAATGTTTAATATTGCCCTGTTATATCCTGCCCATAAAAAGCAAAGTAATCCAATTGACCAATTACTACCTCTTTGGTTTATTCTCAATCATCACCAAAGTTATGGAAGGTGTTGTTGATAGCAGTGTCATGCAGAACTTGCTTACCAATAACCTGCTCACTGATACTCAGTTTGATTCCACCAGTGCTACTTTGCTCTAGATCTCATTACAGGCAAGAACTGAATCCCAGAGGTGAGGGTGAGAATGATTGTCCTTGACACAAAGGCAGCATTTGGCCAAGTGTGGCATCAAGGAGCCTTTGTAAAATTGAAGTCCATTGGAATTGGGGGAAACTCTCCATTGGTTAGAGTCATATATAGCACAAAGGAAGATAGTTGTGGTTTTTGGAGACCAATTACCTCAGGCCCAGGACTTCTCCACAGGGGTTCCTCAGGGCTGCCTCATCAATTACCTTCCTGCCATCATAAAGCCAGAAGTGGGAATGTTTGCTGGTGATTGCAGTGTTCAGTTCAATTTGTAACCATACAGATATTGAAGCAGTCCATGTCCGTATGCAGCAAGACATGGACAACATTCACCATCATCATCCTGGGGATCACCATTGACCAGAAATTTAATCGGAACAGCCACATAAATATTCTGGCTACAAGAGCAGGTCAGAGGCTGGGAATTCTGCCGTGAGTAACTCATCTCCTTACTCCCCAAAGCTTGTCCACTATCTACAGTGCACAAGTTGGAATTAGAGGAATACTGTGCACTTGCCTGGATGAGTATAGCTCCAACAACACTCGAGAAGCTTGACACTGTCCAAGACAAAGCAGCTTGCTTGATTGACATCCTGTCCACCACCTTCAACATTCCCTTCTTCCACCACAGGCACACCATAGCTATAGTGTAAATCATCTCCAAGATGCGTTGCAGCAACTTGCCAGTGCTCCCTTGACAGCACTTCTCAAACCCATTTGACGTCCAGAAGGACAAGGGCAGCAAGTGCATGGGAACGTCACCACCTGCAGGTTCTCCCCAAGTCTCACACCATCCTGGCTTGGGAGATACGTTGCCATTCCTTCATTGTTGCTGTCAATGTCCTGGTATTTCCTACCCAACAACATTGTGGGAATACTCACACCACATGGACTGGAGTGGTTCAAGAAGGTGACTCACCACCACCTTCTTGAGGCAGTTGGGGGTGGACATTAAATGCTGTCTTTGCTGGCGACACCCACACTCCACGACTGAATAATAAAAAAATATTAAGGGCAGCAGACGTAGTGCATTCTAGAGACCTTGACTATTCCGATTATTCTCACTTAAGAATTTCAGAAACCTCTTTAGAATTTAATTTTCGTGCAGGAATGTTTGTCCATTTGCTGGGCAGCTATTCCGTTGTTTAAAAATCAAAAGTTTCGGATTCAATATAGTGTGAACGGGTAACTCAATACCGAGAGTTAGCATTGACCTCTTACTGGCTATTGGTAATTGACAGTCTCCGGTACTTTTTTTCTCTACCACCCACACACACACACACACAGAGACAGACAGGCTGTGCATTAATTAAAGAATGTGCAACATGGCATTTATTTCGAGACTGTCATCTGGGCTGATTGGACTTCTTGAACTTGCAAACGTAAGGGTGTTCCAGCCAGTTAAATCCTGGCGAAGCATTGCATTTAAGCACGGTCATGCGAGCTCAGGGCTAACACGGTCTTTGGGCTGTGGAACATTCCGATTGCAGGGAAGTGGTGCAAACGGCGCTGTGCGTGCGTGTGCGTGCGTGCGGCTCTGCATCGCAAACAATCCGCTGCTGCAAAACTGCGGGGGACACGCAAACCCCCCTAATGCACATTTAAACAGGAGGAGGAGGGAGGAGGAGGAAAAAAAAGGTGCATTTTAATAACCTGCAAAGCGGAGAGGATTTAATTATTTTTTTTTAAATGCATGGTTGGGTATGGAAAGAAAATTCCTGATTTTAAAAAGGGGAAAACGACATGACGTAAGGTGTTTTCTGGCTTTGGGAGTGTATGACGTCATATGCAATAGAGTCCTATAGAAAAATGGTGTCTTTTTACACGGGCTGTAGAGTGACTGAAAGTTATTTGGATTCACAAAATCCTGGGTGATGCATTGGTGATTTAGAGTAATGCTATCTCAAAAATGGATGTAGAGAAAGAGTCTGGACGAAGATTGGTCTGTAGTTTTTTGTAACGTAACGAGTTTTTAATGCCATATTAAAAGAGAGAGAGGATTTATGCAGCTACTAGTGATATGGAGGGGAGCAGTCACCGTGTGACTGGAGCTGAAATGGCCTCTTGTTTGTTTTTATTTTGTTTTTGGGGAGAGGGGGGGTGGTGTGGAAGGGTTAGTGGCTTCCTGTTTTAATTCTGAGGGTCAGTGAGGAGAGGGGGGGGGGTTTATTTTTTTTAAATGTCTTTCTCTCTCTCTCTCGCTTATTTTTTTTAATATTCCGCCCTAGTCACGGTTTTTCCAAGTTTTGTGAGGGAAGTGTCTGAAGTGAGTGGCTCTGGTGTGTTTACAGTGTCTGCGGGAGGAAGCGCTGCTTCCCGCTGGCCGCTTTCCATCCTACAACCCAGGCTCGACGGCCTAGTTTCACCCCCCCCCCCCCCCAACCTCAAAACCATCTTGACCCTCCTCCGTCCTCACCTTCCCGAATCTCCTTCCCTCCGAGTGACTTTCTGTTTTTTAAAAGACAAACAAAATAATAATAATAATAATACGCCGGAGACGTGGGGTGGGTGGGGAGCCCAATGCCGAAGGACTGGGTTTGTGCTTTTTCAAACTCGTCTCGTATTCGCTCGAATCGGACGCCTAGCGACGAGAGAGCTGGCAAAAAAAAAATATATTGCCCATGTTTACAAAACCCTGCTGCTTCCAAAATGAGTTTTTTAAAAAAAAAATGAGGAACCTGAAACCACTTTTTTTTCCGTTTTATTTCATGTTTTTTTTTGCATGCCCGCTCACCCTCCACCCCCCTCCCCCCCCCCCCCGCCCTAATTTTCATATGCCAGTGTGGTATTAAAAATAATTCAAATCTTGCTGTGTGGAAAAACTCGCCTTTAATTTGCTTGGACCGGGCTCCCACTTTGGTCTAAGACGGTCAGACCGTAAGTGTTTGCAAAAGTATTGCAGCAAATTGAATTCCAGCGTCGTTTGCATCGAGATTTCACTTTTTAATATCTGATCCCTTCTCGGACATGAGCAAATGTCGAGTAATATAACACAGCAGGTCTGAAAGGTGCTTCTTCAGCAGGATACGAAGTGTAAACAAAATCATGCTGCTTTAGAAACTGGACCACGAATTATGAAATTGTTTCAACAATTGCAGTTTTTGTAATCTTAAAGAGGAAAAAAAAATGCACATAAACACGTTTAAAATGCAAAATGTACGAAGAAAGGACCGCGGTGGGACGGCTTCATTAAAATACCTAAGAGTCGTAAATGTCTTTAAATTGATAGATTTACAAACGTCCATTTATGATGTTAAAGGTACTTCTAATTCATCCTCCAGCTACTTAGTACTAATGATATGTTTGCATATGAAGTACGTCCTGTTTCTCCATTCGATGCGTGCAGCCCATATACAAATGTAAACTTTAGTCGTGTTTTATAAACTGATCCTGTTCAAAAAACGTGCACATTCATAAGGTTAAATTTAATACCTATCCAATACACAAATACAATGTTTCATTATGAAATCTAATATTTGAAATGGCTGTGGGTTCAACACTGGTGTAGCGTTACATATAGGTCTGGTTCTGTTCTGTTTATAGCGCACATTTTGTAGAAGGCGGTATGACAATGAGGACCTCTCAGACGATGACATAGCCAGCATGAGGACTTTTGATGTGGAGGAAAAGCTTAGTATTGCCTCATACAATTCAAGTTACGTGCACTTTATGAAAGGAAAAGGTAAGAATTGGGAGAGAGGTGTGTTTTTAAATGTACAGTAAATCCCGTCTAGTTTGCGACTGCAGCAGCAGTACTGCAGCTTGCCTGGTCAGTGGACTCTGCCTGAGTCTCGAATTTCCCGCCGTGAAGGCAGGCTATGACTTCAGAGCTTGACGAGTATCGTCATTATTTCACAATCCAACCCATTATTTTTCCCTGTGCATAAAAATATTTTACTGTGCAATCAATTTCAAAATGAGATGACGTTTGAAAAACAGGAAAACCATTGAGACGTTTTATTTTTTTTTTAAAAAACGGCTGTATGTGAGAAAGGATAATCGTAATATGTATGTAGCTGTGTGGATTGTAAATCCTCTTAATCCATCCACAAAATAAAATAACTATACGTAGACTTGCTGATATCGTTTATTTTCTTTTATAATTTGCATGTTGCTATTATTTGAACCGCCTGTATTTGCAGCAATTTGTCCAACAGGGATTTGGCCAGCGTTACATGAGGGGGGGTGGGGTGGGGGCGGGAGAGCGAATCAAAGCGACTGCCAATTTTTTTTTAAGCAAGTGGCCGTCAACCCAGGTTCAATGGAGATACATTGTTAAACAGCGGCTGCATTATTGGCTCTACGGATTGATATGAAGAGCTACGTTGATCTTAATAACTCGGTTTGCTATGTGAAGTTGTAAAATAAGAGTCCTGGGCAAATCCCTGTTCAATCTAACACGATGCCTATAAGGAGCGATTACGTCTCTTTTTGATAAACTATATATATTGTTGGGTTGACTTTTCTCGCTTCTCTCCTAAAGTTAAGTTTTACTGTATGTCGCAACAGATTTTACCCTTGAATATGTGCAGAGAGAGACTATCAAGGTCCCCATTATCTTCAGGGACAAAGATGGTCTAGGAATCAAGTAAGTTTTCTAATAGATATGTTTAGATTACATTTATTTAGTGATGTTCCTAAACATTTACAGCAAATGCCATCGATATGCTTGTTAGGTACGTAAATTACCCCCTTTTGATTCGTGACCTGAAATAGACTAAAACGACCTTAATGTACCGCTCGCGTGAGATGTTCACAGAATCGTAGAATTCTTTCCCCCATTCCAAATCATAATCTCCCTCCTTTATGTCCAGTATAAAAAGCAGGTGCTGTTGAAAGCAGGCCCTTACAGCAAGATTAGGTTTTCATCAACCACATTCCAGATTAAATAATTGGATGGAGCTCCAGATTACGGCACACTTCTGCCAGCAAACACATCACATTAGGGCAATAAACTAACCATGATACGGCGATGCTACCGTGAAGATTGGCAATTTGAATCTCCAGTTGCGTATCCTTCCGACTTACACGCTCTTTCAGTCCACACAGATATCCTCATTAACCCTTTTCCCGATCAGGCACACGGAAGAATGCTAAAGGAGATTTAGATACGGGAACTTCTTCACGCCTGTTTATTTTCACCGGAGCAAGCAATTCTAAAAGTTTAACTACTTTTCAGCATTTCCATTGGAGAAAACTGCGCCGGGTACCCAACACCCCCAAAACGGATACATTATGGAATGTGGCGCTTTCCCTAATAGGATGAGATCGTGAATCTGGAGAGAGAGGGGGGAAAAACACGTATTTTCTCATTGGCATCTTCAGATGCTATCACACCTAAATCATGATCCCAGCAGCCTCAATATCCATGTGACCTGTCTATTCGAGGCCTTGCGGACATAGCACTGGCTAGGATTGGTCTTAAAACAGAATCATATGCTCGAATAGGCTTTTGCTTTCTGAAGAAGTGAATACAGTAAATACAGTATCTTATTACATTTCTGTGCAGATGACCAATAATTACATTGCAGAGGGGGATAAAACAAACTTTAACATGATACTGTTCGACTTCCGTGGCCCTAAATTTGGTTAGGGGACAGATCGTGTCAAATGCAGTCTTGCCAAGCAAGCGCTCCACAAGCATTTTCGGCTGCCCGACGTGATAGCCCTTGAAAGACAGTAGTTACAACACATGGGGGAGCGGGGGCGGGGGTGGCGGAGATGTCACATTAACCATAGGCTTCATTTGATACAGCAAAGTGTAGTTAATGTGACATACCTTATAACCATGGAGGGTTTTTTTTGATGGGAATGATAATCGGCGACTGCCCTATTAAGTTTCCACCTAAAAGCAGCACGGTGACCTGGTGAACTCTGCATTCCAAGGGTGTACCTTAAATAGAGAAAACGGTCACATAAACGGCAGCCAGTTTTCTGTGGATGGCTGATGCACAGTCAAGGAATGCATTGGCTGAGTTCGGACACTTATTTTGAGGATGTATATGTTGACGAGAGGGGTTTGCAAAATACTGACACCAAAATGGCCCGAACAAATTGGAAAATGGATCTGAAACAGACCCACTAAGTTTAATATACTGTAAATTTTAGACTTGAACGTTAGCATTAAGTGGAAAGATCGTAGTTAATTATACATTCCTCTCGTCTTCTAACGACAGACAACTCTACAAGGAATTTATCGTATTTTTGTAAAACTGAATTCACGCATCCATGTTGATATTGCATTACCAGATCAGCCAATGTGTTTAGGTAGGTGGGATGGTACACGGGATGTCAAATCCTCGGATCGATTAAGCAGCCTTTTGATTGCTTGGAGTCCTGAGTTAAATCTCGGGTTCGAGTTGGAAACGCCCGATTGGACAAAGAAAGCGCCCACACGTGCAATGTGAAATAGTAAATCAATGCACAACTGAGCTGAAAATACCGCCCAATATCGTACTATGTAAATAGGCAATTATGCCTGTAATCATAATGGCGAAATATTGGGACTAGTCTTTATTTAGCAATTGATAATCTCATGTTTTAAAACTTTTTTTTCACACCGAAAGAATGTGAGACTAAATATTTAATTTCTTGTCTTCCAACCGCAGAACACCAGATAGCGATTTCAGTGTCAGGGATGTAAAACTGTTTGTTGGTAAGTGAAATTTGCAATATACGAGGTGGAATTATTTTGTTGCCATGCAACACCTTGGCTTTAAGTATGTAGAACTGAATGCCATTTGCCGTCATATTTGAGGAAGATTAATTATATTAATTTTAAATGCATAAAAGTGCTTTGTCCGTAGGTACTCTTTCCCCCAGGCTTGAGTTTGACAAATGAAATCACTGAGCATTGTGCATGAAGCAAGACACTGGAAAACGGTTATTTAGTTATCATTGGGGATATGATTGTAAAATATTATCTTTGTACTTTTAATGTTTTTGTCTCTGAAGGGTTAAACATCAACATTAAATTTGTAATTTAGTTGCTTTAATTGGAACAAAAACAAAAATGCTGCAAAAACTCAGCAGGCCTGACAGCATTTGTGGAGAGAAAGACAGAGTTAACGTTTCGAGTCCGTATGACTGAAGAGTCATACGGACTCGAAACGTTAACTCTGACTTTCTCTTCACGGATGCTGTCAGACCTGCTGAGTTTTTGCAGCATTTTTTGTTTTTGTTTCAAATTTCCAGCATCCACAGTATTTTGCCTTTATCTTTGTTTTAAATGGAAATTTAGTAATTATAAGGATATTGTTGATCCTTCAGTAGGAATATCTATATCATCTTGTCTTGATCAGTCACTTAACAAGTTTTGCATGCTCCTGAAACATTGATCTATGTTTTATGCTTTCGGATTATTTATAATGTATATAAATCTTAAGTTATAAATGAATATATTTAGGCCACAGTTCCATTGCTATTTTTGTGATCATGCAGATTGGTCTTTGGGTGTGTATGGGGACAGCCAAAGAAATATTAGGAGTAGACCATTCAATCTCTCGAGCCTATCCTTCCATTCAATTAGATCATGGCTGATCTATGCTTCAACTCCATTTACCTGGCTTTATTCCATATCCCTTGATCTCCTTATCTAATAAAAATCTGTCAAATTCAAATAAATTATAATTGTCCTAGCACTCATAGTAATTCCACTATCCTTTGTGGGTAAAAGTTCTGTTCGATTTCACTCCATTGTGACCGAGCTCTAATTTTAAAGCTACCTCTGTTTGTTGTGAGTTCCCCCACAAGAGGAAATAGTTTCTCTGTATTTGCCCTTGGCTCCCTTAATAATGTTAAATGCCTTCATTTTTTTTATTCATTCACGGGACGTGGGCTTCGATGGCTGGGCCAGCATTTATTGCCCATCCCTAGTTTCCCTTGAGAAGGTGGTGGTAAGCTGCCTTCTCGAACCGCTGCAGTCCATGTGGTGTAGGTACACCCACAGTGCTGTCAGGAAGAGAGTTCCAGGATTTTGACCCAGCGACAGTGAAGGAACAGCGATATATTTCCAAGTCAGGATGGTGAGTGACTTGGAGGGGAACTTCCAGGTGGTGGTGTTCCCATCTATCTGCTGCCCTTGTCCTTCTATATGGTAGTGGTTGTAGATTTGGAAAGTGGTGGTGAAGGACCCTTAGATCACTCCTCAACCTTCCAAAGTCTAAGAAGTACAAGCCAAAGTAATGCAACATGTCCTCATAGTTAAGCAAGCTGTGGTATATTTCTGGTGAATCCATATTGCACCTCTTTTAAGGCCAGTATATCTTTCTTGAGGTTTGGTGCCCAAAACTGAGTGCAGTACTCCGGACAAGGTCTAATCAAGGCTTTGTAGAATTGAAGCATCACTTCCTCACTTTTGCATTTCAGCGTCTTGAGATAAAACCCAACATTCCATTGCCCTTTTTAATTACATTGTTGTGGCTGTGCCCTGGCTTTTAGAAACTGGAGGCATAACTCTGGAGTCAAGTCCTGAACCAACTTACGAATGAGCTAAGGCCAAGGGGTGTGACCGCCCCATTTTCCTATTTTTCCTCTTTCCTCTTTGGTTTGGCATCATGCAGTGTTTCGCTGCCATGTGGTATGAAGCTGAATTTAAGAAGTGACAGGCATTTATAAACTCACTGAAAAATATTTTTCATGTTTAAAGAGCTGTTAATATTAAAAGCAGCAGCTGTGAGAATTATCTACACATCACGCAAACACATGCACTAAGCTCTCTTAGTGGGCAGATTATAACAGGCGTTCATGGTCTCAAAACGATAATGCGGTATTATTGCAGCCTAAAATAAGATCACATTGCAAAAGGTTCTAATCAGTCTAGAATGAATCTGCATGTGTTAAATGGAAAGGTTAGAAACGAAACAAAAACTGGATTGAAATCTTATAATCTAGCCACAATGCCTCTAAATGTTGATGTGTGGATGTGTAATTTGGAATTTTTTTATCAATCCAGCTGGATTTGGTTATTTATGTTTTTCATCATTAATGAAATGTTCTAATGAGATATTATAGGCAGTTAGCCTAACATCTGTCATTGGGGAAAATACTAAAATCCATTATTAAGGAAGTAGTAGCAGGACATTTAGAAAGAAAATCATAACACAATGAAACAGAATCAACATGTTTTTGTGAATGGGAAATCATGTTTGACAAATTTATTAGAGTTCTTTGAGGATGTAACCAGCAAGGTGGATAAAGGGATACTAGTATATGTACGGTATTTGGATTTCCAAAAGGCATTTGATAAGGTGTCACATAAAAGGCCGCTACACATAAGAGCTCATGGTGTTGGGGATAACATATTAACGGATAGCGGAATGGTTAGCTAACAGGAAACCGAGAATTGGGATAAAGGGATCATTTTCAGGTTGGCAAACGGGTGGAGTGCCACAGGGATAAGTGCTGGGCCACAACTATTTACAATCTATAATAATGACTTGGATAAAAGGACTGACTGTCTTGTAGCCAAATTTGCTGATGAATGAAAATAGGTAGGAAAGCTAGTTGTGCTCCTACTCCTTAATAATGGATTTTAGTATTTTTCCAATGACGCATGTTAGGCTACCTTCCTGAAATATCCTGCTTTCTGTTTTCTTTCTTGAATAGAAGTGATGGATTTGTGGTTTTCCAATCTGCTGGGACTTTTTCAGAATCTAGGGAAATTTGGAAAATTGCACGAATGCATCCACTATCTCTGTAGCCGCTTCTTTTAAGATCCTAGGTTGTGGGCCATCAGATCCAGGGAACTTGGCAGCCTTTAGGCCTGTTAGTTTTCTCATTACTTTTTCTCTTAAGGTCATCCCTCCCTCTTGCCTCTTGTTTTTCTACTATTCTTGGAATGTTTTTTGTGTCTTCTACTGTGAAGAAATGTACAAAATACTTGCTAAAAGTCCCTGCCATTTCCTTGTTTCCCATTATTAATTCCCAGTCTCATCCTCTTGTGGACCAGTGCCTACATTAGCTACTCTTTTTCTTATATACTTGTAGAGGCTTTTACTGTTTGTTTTTATTTTCTTGCTAGTTTTCTCTCATACTCTAATTTTTCTCACCTTTATTTTTTAGTCCCCTGATGGTTTGTGAAAAAAGATCCCAATCTTCTAGCCTACCACTAATCTTTGCAGCATTGTACACCTTTTCTTTCAATTTGATACCATCCTTGACTTCCTTAGTTAGTCATAGATGGTGCATCCTTCTCCATAGAGTCTTTTTCTGGCAATTAAATGCATGCAAGCAGAGCTCTGTGCATATATCTAAGCCCTGCACTCTATTTACCTAGCAGAGAATGATGCAGAACCAACAGTATAACTTTACTTTGGTCTAAGCGACTGCCAGTTTCAAACTACTATAGATATTGGCGTATAAGTTGACCATTGAAGTTTCCAAAAACCATCTCAAAATTAGGAGTCAACTTATACGCCAAGTATAAAATGTGAACTGCTGGTGTGGGTTGTCGTCATTTAAACATGTGGAAATAAAACATAGCACTGACATTTCATATTAAATTAATGTTGCACAGTTTATTGAATAAATTAATTGTACAAAGATACCTTTAATCACAGTGAAAGCATTTTAAAAACCGTCAAATTCATTGTCTTCAGCATCTGTTACAAAAATGTTCATCAAATTCATTGAGTTACTTTAGCTATGGCATCATCGTAAGGATTCCACTGTGGTTCAGAAATAGCGTCTTCAGTTTCAGAACGATCCCTCCACAACAAATCATCTTTCTCCGCATTATCCTTTTTTTTGGAACAATCTGATGACACTTTGTGCACAAACAGCACCCCACAACTTGATGACAGAACCACACAAAACATCAAGCGGGGCAGCATGTATATTTTCACTCTTTGTGATGATTCTTTTTCTCTATCAACCACCCACCTAATCCATTCGTTGCAAACATGACCCTTGAATGGTTTGTTGAGAGATGCATCCAAAGGTTGGACTATGGACGTTAGACCTCCTGGGAAAACTGCAATGTGGGTGTTATTTATTCACAGGTTTCTCTTGATCTCATTGATTATATGCGATCTGAACATGTCCCATACATAACTTCAGCCCACCGTTACATCCCACTGTTGTCATGGACTTGCACAAAAACTCCTGCAGGGAATGTGATTTTTGGCATGGTTTAACATTTGAAAATTACCATAGGCTTTATTTTTGTTTTGTCGGCCAAGTAGGCTAGTACCTCTGTGAATCTTGTTTTCACATGTCCTGTGGTTTTCACTAGAAATGTTTTTGAACCTTTCCAATGCACAGTTCAATTGCCGGGCCTATTGAAATTCATAGGTATTTCATCTATGTTGCCGATGTGACACAATGGGTACGCGTGTTTTTTCCACTGTCTGGTGATGAATCGCTGGAAACTGGTAATTTTTGTTCGTGAGGCCTTTTAGTGGTCTCTAAGCAATTTTGGTGTTCTGCAACACTAGACATTTTCGTTCCATAATACGGCTACATCAACTAACTGTTGCTCTGAAATCTTTGCTGGACGCGGGGTTTGATTTGGCCCACCTAAGTGCATACATTTACGCATTGCATTTCTGGTGTGGATGAAACTATTCTGAGGATTTGAGAGCCCATTTGGTTACATGCTTCTTAAGATCAAGTCACTGCTGATCCTGGTTCTCATTGTGCATTTGGTGTTGGACATTTTGTTCAGGGCGGGTTTCTGCTTCCATTCTCACACCAGTTTTTCATTAATACTGAATTCCATCGCTGCCATGCAGTGATTTGACTAGTTAGCAAATGTTATGATTTTTAACTTGAAACCAGCTTCAGACATTTGATTAGAAGATTAACCTCTCTTCGTCGTTCGCCATGTAAGGTCTGCTCTGTGTGGACATGTCTTCAACTCCCATGTATCTTCGCAACACGGCCCCTGTCACCAGCTTGGTCCCTTGCGTCAAACATGCACTTGTGGGGCAAAAAATTGAGATTGATTACAAATGCAAGTATAGCGTGTCGTGGGTGAAAAAGGGGTCAACTTAATCGATGAGTATTTACAGAAGTTTAGTTTTCGGGGTTAGTAAAATGGGATCGACCAGTATGCCCGATTGATTTACAGATCTCTGGTAGTATCTGCTATATAAAATCATTATAAAATGACAGTACTGTCAATATTAAAAGGAGAGTAATGAATTAATTTAAAAACAACACAACATCTACTTAATTTTCCCCTTGAGATTCTCATCTCCTCTTCCCTCATTTCAGAGATGTTTTGTTGCACTTTGGTTGGATGAGCCAGCAGTCACTATATATAATGCCCAACTGGTTACTTGTCTAGACTAGAAGTTATTTACTGGAGTGAGGGAGGTGAGCATCATAGCCTGATTTTGTTTTTGTATGCCATTCACACACTTGAACTGGTCAATGGATGACATGAACCGTGGTTACACTTCTTGTAACTTTTAAGACAGGAGCACTGAGGCTAATTTGTTCTTAGTAGATGGTCAATTTATTGTCCAACCAAGCTGTCCTGACAAGGTAGAGGTGAGTCTTCTTGAACTTCTGTGGTCCATGTGATAATGGTATTAGTTGGGGAATTGCAAGATTTTGACTGCAAATTTGCCCAAGTCAGGATGTTGCGTGATTTGGATATGATGTTTCACGATGATGTTATCCTTGTCCTCCTTGGCGGTAGAGGACACAGGACTGAGAACTGCTTTTGAAATAAATTTAACGAATTGCTGTACTGCAGCCTGTAAGTTGAACAGACTTCAGCCAGATTAGGTTGGAGGTGGAGGAGTAAATAGAGTTCAGTAGTAATGCCCTCGGTTCCATGAAGCATCAATTTTCTTTTCTCTTCTCCCACACCCCACTGCTAAGAATCTTTTGATTCATCCCTTTTTTTTATAGCTTGGATAGGAAATTAAATAGAGCAGGACTCAATTTTGTATCCATTCCCATTCCTTAGTTGCAAACACATGCAGTCTTAATGCTTGATGCACCACAGAATAAACTATATTTTAAAAACAGGATTATGACGACTCCACAGAATTGTTCTTTTTCTTTGGAGAGCAGCTTCTTGACTCTTTGTTTCAATATATTCTGGTTTGGGCTGATGGTCACATAATTTGCAATCTTCATCCTTCAAGGAGATTTTCAAGATTGTAGCTGCTCACTTAAGGTGAGAGGCAGTTCACCTAATCCACTGTGTGTTCAAGTGTCCTTCATGCTTGTAATATTCCTCAGTTTTTAAAGAAAAAAAAAAATTGTCAATTTGTTGTGTAACCAGAATATTCAGTGAAGCATTATGAAATGCAGTTGATTCTAACTCCCAAGATTTCTTTATAAATTAAAATATTCTTTATTCTGCAGTTTCCTTTTACAGTGTCTTTCTCCCTGTACCTTTTTTGTTTGGTTTTGTCTTGTCAGGCTTGTTCTGACAGCCCAGTGATATTTATGCATGCTTGCCCTGACAGTCCCTGTTTTGTTCCAAAATTTTAGTTTGTGCAGGATGTCACCAATTTTGAAAAGAGTAAAGGAAATGAGGTCAACCCAGAAGTGAAGATGAGGCAATGCTAAACTAGGATTGTCACAAGATTGAGAATTGTAAGCAGAAGGAAAGAGAAATTAAGACTTTTTAAAGCATTTTAAGACTTCAAAAATAGGCCAAGATATATTATTCATAAAGTTGGCTTTAATAATATTTAAGAGCCTTGAGACTACACACCAAGTTTGAACTTATCATAGTAAGGATGTAGGGAGGTGCAATCTGTCGGATGGCATATTAAAGCTAAAAAGGAAGAAGGGAAAGTTTAGAGGAACATCGACTATAGTATGTATTCAGTAAAACATAATTAGCAATCACAATGAGGGAAGACTAATTGATTTAAAAAAAACTGTGACAGCTCAGATTCCTTTGAGATTACAGACTGTCACAGGAGCCAATTAAAAGCAGGTCAGGTAATTAACTTCAGTCACCTGAGATGAAGTGTTGAACAACATTGTCACTGGGTTTACGTTCAGAGAGCAAGTGGAAAGTGTTTTGATGGAATTGAACCACTTTTCGTGTTTCCTCCATTTATTAGAATTTCATGAAATCTGGATTTAAAAAGATTTTTTCCTGAGCAGTTGAATCTGTATTAAACTATTTTGTAATTTAGAGCAAATGAGATTTGAAAGTTGTTTTAAATGGCTTGCTGGTGCACATACACTTAGTGTATTGTACAAAGCGATCGTGTATTTAATTAAAAAGTGACTGGGGAAATGGGGAATTCAGACTTATTTAGTGTTCTGGATTTTTGTTTTTAAAATAAGCTTACACAGATTACCTCATTGTATATGGCAAAATTGAGGAGCAAGGGTGGAGAGGATTGAAGTCAGCTCCCTTATGATCAATGTCTAAAATAATGCAAAGTCACACCCCCATCTATGACTCTGTTGCTGCAAACAGCAGTTCTGACTTTGGTAGCTAAGTTATAGTGTAAATGGAGGCAGTTTTGCTACCACCAGAGGAGCGGAGAGCACTTCCAATTGCTGGAGAAAGCAGTGAATGTAAGTGGCTATTGGTACCAGCACGGGTAAGCACCTTTCCTGCTTGCTGGCCTGTACAAAACACTCTAAATCGTTAGGGAAAATCCACTGGTAGAAAATGAAAATTGCAAGTTTGCATGTGGGCAGCTGTTTTGTGTTGTTGCCCTTGCTATGGAGTTCCCCTTGCCGCATAAATGGAATGGAATGGACTCCACAGTGCTAGCGCTTGTGACGTTGAAGAGTTCATTTAACTTGAAGTATTCCTCCAAAATTAGATTACAACTTGAAAAACTAAGAGCTCTTTTAAAGCAGAAATGGGGCAACTTCCATTTGAAAAATATTCAGTTGAATTCCCGTGCTGAAAAATTGGTCAGTGATGTCTCTTTATATAATAAATCAAAGCAGATTCCTTTACAAATACTAATGATGAACAGTAAACCCTGACCACTCATGAATTGTGTGTATGTTAAAGGCTGTCTGATGAGAATCCTCTTTCAACTCTAATTTTCTAGATGGCAGCAAAGGATATTCTTCTGTAAGCTTAATTGAAAGTGTAAAATTTTGAGTTAGATTATTGTAGCAAAAGACAAAATAAGACACATTTTCCATGGTTCACTAATTTTATGTCGTATTTGGGAGCGGTACGATGATGTGGTAGTTATGGTATTGGACCAGTAAACTGGAGGTAATGGTTCAAATCCCACCATGACAATTTGTGAGATCGAATTTAATGGTGAATTCTGAATTCAATAACTTTGGTAAATTGTGGGCTGGCATCGCAACAACAAAAATCAGGAAAGGTTAATAGTTCATTTGCTGCCTTGAACAGTCTGACAGTCCTGGCAATATTTAATGGAGGTTGATGTGAGTTGGCTCTGTGTGGTACAGCATTGTGGTTCTTGCATTGTATGCTTGTTCCAAATAGCTGCAGCTATTGAACCCGGTTCAATGTGATTTTTAGTGCAGAAAAAATTGGCAAGAGATAAAATTGGAACCCATGCGGACCTGGAGGTGAGAGCAGTGTGAGAGTCAGCTGGGCAGAGTGGAGACAGCAGGTATGTCTGTGGGAAGTTAAAGGTAGAAAATCAGCACGGGGGGAATAATTATAAAAACAACAGCAATAAGGGCTGAAAGGAAAATAGGACCGGGATACAGTCGGAAATTCTGGCAGAGACCTGAGTGCATTAAAAACAGTGAAGCAGAGAGCCTTGCATTGTGGGGAAGACAGAAAGTATCTGCAGTGCTTTGTGAAGAGGGACCTGTGTTGAAACCGAGGAAGCCAGCCTGAACAGATACTGCTGCACAAAACTATCAGGAAAAGAAAGGCTTAAAAAAAGATCGATGGGAATGGAAAGGGAGAAGAGCAGGGAAGAATGAAGGAAGCTAAACCAGGGAGGCTAGGAGAAATGGAAATGGGTGGAGAGAGTAAGTGGAAGAAAAGAGAGTGAGATACAGATGTAGCAGAAGGGAGAGAGAAAAACAGAAATGAACAATATTTTTGTGCATACTTGGCATTACTGATACCTGTAGTCAGAAGGTGATTTGAGGCTGAAAGTTTTTACATATGAAATGTAATAGAAATGGGCCACTTGGCCCAACCACACTGTTGGTATTGCCCTC
Organism: Cetorhinus maximus; assembly: GCF_964194155.1. Classification (NCBI taxonomy): domain Eukaryota; kingdom Metazoa; phylum Chordata; class Chondrichthyes; order Lamniformes; family Cetorhinidae; genus Cetorhinus; species Cetorhinus maximus. The sequence goes on from NC_135890.1 coordinate 96,500,777, forward strand.
TGTGCGAGTAAATAGTTCTAATCACTTACCTACGCTGTTTCCATATCCTTTTATCTGTTTTCATTGAAGTACCTATCCACCCTACTGTTGAACATCAACATGGTTTGTGTCTCGAGCACTAACCCTGGAAGTTGAGAAGGCCTCATGATTTTCTGTGTAAAGAAGTTTCTCTTGCTCTCTGTTCTAAATCCCTGAGATTTTGTATCTGTGTCCCTTGTTCCCGACCCCAGAACAACTACCAAAAATCTTTTGTTCTGTCTATCTTGCCCCAACCTTTCATAATTTTAATTAATACTATCGTATCACCCCATGTGTTATTCTTACAAAACAGCCTCGTTTTTTCAAGTCTTTCTTCCTATTTATATTTTACTTATAGCAGGCAGTATCCTGGTTAGTCAGTGTTGTACCTTCTCTAAAGGCGTAATATCGTTTCTATAGTTTGGAGTCCAGTACTGCACACAGCACTCTAACTGATGGCTTATTAAGGTTTTAGAAAGGTTGTCATTACCTCCTAGCTTTTATACTTGCCACCTTGGTTTTATCACATGGTGTAAATTTTAAAAGGATCCTCCTGGTTTGAAACTGATTGGACAAACTCAGCTGCCTATATTATCTTCTGCCCCATTTCACTTTACATTGATTTCAGGATGTAAAATGGACAGTCGATCCAATCCTGTCAGTTTCCCACTGAGCGGGCAAGGTTAAAATGACCCTACTGAAATACCATCAGCAATTTTTTTTACCAAGTTCAAAAAATGTTATGAGCCTCTGGAACAAATAATTTTGTTCAAATATCTTGTCAAATTGAGCTACCATTATTTTCTGTGAGATTGCACCTACGCTTGTTTGTGTTCTCTCTCTCTCAAAAGAAGTTCTTTGCCTTTGAGAGAGCTCCTCTGTTAAATACATTTTTCAAATCCCTCCACAGCCTTGCTACTCTCTTCAACTTCCTTAAGTACTTAGTTCTCCGAGAGCTCTGCATTGCCCCAATTCTGGCCTTGTTCTCATACTGCACCCCCTTCGCTCCACCTTTGGTAGCTGTACCTTCTGTAGCCTAGGCCTTAAGCCCTGGAATTCCCTCCTTAGCTTCGCTACCTCTCTTTTCTCCTTTTAAGATAGTCCCCTTTGGCCACACTATTATCTTAGACACACCTCAGGATGTCAAAGCAAATTAGACTCTTCCACGGGATCTCACCGCACCCCTCTGCTGAATCTGACTGGGCTCTAACTTCAGATTTATATTGTAATTTTAGCACGTTTCGCTTCACAGTGATATTAAAATTACAGTACAGTACATCCTTGCTTTAAGTTGCCCGTTCTAAGTCATTTTGATTTAACGTCGGTCAGTTATCGGGGCGGGTACTCGTGTTTAGTGTTGGGAGTGTAAACCGAATGGCATCATTTGGAATTACCTTTCCTGTTCCCCTACTCACCAGCTTTTGACCGACCCTCTCTCTTGCTGATGAGCCCCCCCTCCGCTGGTTGCTGGTTGATCTTCCCATTCCCCGATCCTCCCCTTCTCCGCCTCTCCAGCTTGCGGCTTCCTTCTACAAACCTGCAACTTGAAGCTGCTCTTGCTCCGAAGCCAATCTTCCTGCCTCTCACTGCTCATCTGTCAAGCCTTTGCTCACAGCAGGGGTTCGGGAGACGGAAGCAGTGGGCAAGAGAGGTGGAGAGCAAGAGGATTGGCCAGCAACCAGGAGGGTTGGCCAGCAACCAGGAGGGTTGGCCAGCAACCAGGAGGGTTGGCCAGCAACCAGGAGGGTTGGCCAGCAACCAGGAGGGTTGGAGAGCTTGATGTGCGGTGAGAACAATCAGTGGCGATAAGGAGGCCGGGGAGTGGGAAAAAGTAGGAGCCAGAGAGGCAGTACATGGGAGGTGAGTAGAACATATTTCTTTTATATTTTAAAATTTATTTTATTTTAAAAGTTATTTTATTTACAAATATATGATTTAGCAATGTATTGTAGTTCAACTTGCAAGGTATAATGTTTTAATTTTTTTTTCTGCAGAGACAGGTCCTACCGAATCTAACTACAATTTTTATATTGGTTATAATGGGAAAATCTGATTCGCATAACATTGTTTCACCGCAAGTTGCACTTTTCAGGAACACAACTACAATGTTAAGTGAGGATTTAAACACTGACTCATTGGGGAAAAGTAAGCATGAATACAAAGTGTTACATTCACAACTAGTGAACAAGTGGAAAAATAGGCCAATATTTCTACAATTATTAAGTGAGTAAAGTAAAATTGTAAATTTTTTGTGGTTGTTAAAAATAATGTGGTACATTTGAAAGACTCTCCTTAAAACAAGTTTGGGTCATTATTTTTTTGAGATGGTCCCTTTGGTCCCAAATGTAAAAAAGCTGTGAGAGCAAGTGTGTGGCTTCTGCTTACAGTCATATTAGGCTTGCATGAAAAATAATAAGTAGTGAAGCCATATGAATAAAAGTGCATGTTTGTGTGCACAGTGCAATAATAGACATGTTTGAGACACTTCTGCAGATCTTAGGACTCCATCGTTTGATATTTAGTAAGCTATTAATGATAGCAGCAAAAACTGTGCTCACAGTGTTCTATTTTGTTTCCTTGCATGATTTAATTTTTTATTGGCTTTTCGTGTGAACTGTCTGGCACCCAGAATATGATAAATAGATTTGCTGTCTATCAGATTTTACATAGAACAACCATTTTGTATATATTTATGATTTTTTTATGGCCTTTTTCTGTAAGAGTAAATTGAAGTGATTTGCAACAGTTTGGTTTACAGTTAATATTTAAGTGCCCCTAATTGTCATGGGATTTTGTGCACAGCTTCTATATTTTTTAAGTGAGAAATAAATTTGTTTTTGTGCACATTTTAAATGTCTATTTCTTGGATGGACTGCTGAAAACATTTTTTATACATTTTGTCAGCTAAGTATTAAACGGCTTGATTTGGATTTAATCTAAATGGAATAACTGCATCTCATTAGACTGCCTGTGCCTTAAGTGGTTTTGCTTGGCATCCAAAGGGGAAAGAAAGTCCAAACGATATATCGGAGTGGTAAGATGCAACTTCACACTCAGTTTCTCGTGTAGTCACTCCTGATAACTGCAACAACAAGTGACATCAAAGTACACCTCACAAAAAAGATAAGAATGCATCAGCTTTAATTGCCCACACACTATTAATTAGGGGATGTGAATATGTGTATGTTTATAAAAAAAAAAAATTCCAACGCTGTAAAATTACGTTTGGTGCTTAATAGGCATAGTTTTTTTTTTGAAAAAGGCAAGCTGTGCTGCATTTTTCATTAAAAGATCTCTGCAGCTTCTCCAACCAAGAGGATGAATTTGAAACTTGTTCTCAGGTCCCTGCTGATGCTGGGCCTTACGCTGCCATAAGGAGATCCACATTGATGACCTGGGATGGCTGACATCATCTCTGCAACCCAGTTTCCTTTCCCCAGTATCTGTTCACCATCTCCTCATAATAGTGCAGCTGAAATCAGAAACTTGACCTTTGGGGAAGTGTGGCCACAAACCCATATCCTGCCATTCTGTAGCTTATTGTTCTGCAGATCTGTATGATTGTGTGCAGTTTTTTAAAAGTAGATTGTAACAGACTTAAAGAAGCATCTGCAATAACGGTAGCAGCTGTTTTATTTGATCACTGGTGAATGGAACATTTTCAAAAATGCTTCTTCTCATGTTGACCACCAGTCTTGGTGAATTGGTTTTTGCTATCAGTGCATAACACCCTCAGATTGTTTCTTAGCTCTTGGACTACACTAATCTTCTTAGAATACATTAAATGCCTTGAGTAAATATCTCCAGTCATCAATTTAGTGTGTTTGTTTCTTTTCAGTTTGCTGAGCATAGTGAGCAGGAGTAACTTTTTTTTGGAAAAAAGTTTGGTTGTTCATATTCTTCAGTTGGTCAAATTACTCTGAAATTCCAGCTGGTTTTGTTGTAGTAGTGAAATGAATCAATAGATGCTTTAGTTTTTGTAATTTTACTCTGTTAGTTTTTAAATTCGGAAGACTTTCAAGATAGTGCAAGATGTTGCATTAAACACTCAACAATCTATCCAATATGGTATAATGTTGCATAGTTTACACACTATTGCTGTGGATGTGATATGTGCATTTCCTCCCAAGATTATTCATGCAGTAATATCCTGATCTCCTTCAAGGGGAGATCTGAAACAGAGGTCACACATTTCCACTGATAGGAGTGCAACAAATAGACCTTTGGTGTGTGCACATACCTCCTTGTGGCTGGACAAAGATCTGCAGTGGGAAATGCCTTTAAGAAGGATGCTTGATGTGCCCTGTTGGGTGGAAATGTCGCAGTTGGACCTAAGGCAGCTTGTCGTTGTTGGAAATGCATGGTTAGAAGGAAATAGATATTCTGTATTTAAGTTGAATTTCATTTACGCTAAATTGATTTGGCTTTCTCTGTGCATGTGCTATTGGTGGGAACTTGCCATTTGCAAATTGGCAGCTATGTTTCCTACATTAAAAACAATAACTACACTTCAAAAAGTACTTAATTGGCTGTAAAGCACTTTGGGACGTTCTGAGCTTTTGAAAGGTGCTATATAAATACAAGTCTGTATTCTATGTAAGTCAGCACATTGTGATTTCTAGCAAAGAGGACATGACAGAAACACAAAGTTATGTCTGAATATCTTCCAATTCCTTGAGGAGATTTGCTTTTCCTGACAAATCCACTTGTTTTGTGCTGTACAAATGAGGTTTAATTCCCATGACCTCTAGGGCCATACAAACATTAAAATGTGTCATTGTCAGTATCTTTGCAGGGTAAGCTAATCAGGATAACATGTTAACATATCTCTAAATAACCTTTTTGCTTTGACCTACATTTAAAACTTAACATGTTTCATGAGAACAATGTACTCTTGTTATGCAAATGTTTTGGGATTAGAACAGTGTCTTGCTCAAAAATGACTGATGCTTTAACAGTTACAATGTACATAACACTGAACTGATAAAAAGACATTTTTAAAATTCTGATAGAACATGATGCATTTAAGGGTATGCTAGATAAACACATGACAGAGAAAGGAATTGGAGGCTATGCCAATGGGGTTAGACGAAGAGGGGTGGGAGGAAACTTGTGTGTAGCATAAATACCAGTGTAGAACAGTTTGGCTGAATATGGTGTACTTTCTATACAATTACATTATATTTATATTTAATACAATTTCTTCTGTATGAACATTTGATGGACATCCACTTTATAGGGTGCTTTTCATCTAGCCATCAGTTATGTTCCAGTTCCCATGAAGTTATCAGGCTAGGCTCATCATTGCATCATCTACGTTGCCATCTGGTTATAGTTAACAGATGGTTTGATGTAATCTTCTGTTAATTGTTTCCATTTCTTCCATTTATTGTTCATTTCTCCATTTAAAGAAAAAAGTTGTGTGGGATACTTAAAAGTAGAACTTAAATGCTTTTTAGGATAAATTACAGTTATTAACTCGTCTCAAAAACATTCCTGACGGTTTGAAGTAGTTATAAAAGGCACAAATAAAGTTAGGTCATTTTAGTGTATTTGGAGTTTGTTTTATAATTTTTTTAATAAGTGAATCCTAAAAAGACTGGATGACTCATCCAGGTAAATTGAAAATGTATGCCTACATGATGATGCAGTAGTGCTGTGTCATGTAGCGTGAAGACAGTGCTATGAAGTGGTGGGGCATAGACTTGATTTTCGCCACTATACTGAGTTCCATTTCTTAGCATGGGCAGTGAACTGTTGACGTGCCACTCTTCCTGATAATGTAAGATGGTTACAGATGTGGAAGATGGGTTAGTCTGCCCTAGCTTATCCACCCAAGGAGAACGTATAGCTTCCCCATCGCAACATCCAGATGTCTTTTTTTTATGATTGCATGATTTTTTTTTTCCACCCCCACTACTCTACATGAAAATCTGTCCCATTTGATGCTTGGCTGCCTCCTCAGATCAGTTGCCTCTTTCTCCCTAGTTTTATATTGTATATGAATTTGATGAATTTGCATTGAGCTTCTGAATCTAAGGCATTGATTTAATTTAGAAACAATGAAAGTTCTAACACACGACTCATGGAATTTCCACTCAGTACTTCCCTCACACGAGCAACCCATGGAGGTGGGGCTCCGTTAATCAACTTACATTATAAGTGGCATATTGCTAATGTCTTCCCTCGTGAATACTTGAAGGAATTACTATTTTAGTATCTTAACTACTGATGTTCATTCTCTCTTTTTTGTGCACCCTTTAGAGCTCTCATCTCTGACTGATAGGTAGGCTACCAATTACTCTCATGTGGCACTAATTGTACAGTGATATGCATCAGTCTCTCTCTGTTCTTGTTAGTTTCAGGCTCTCAGGTATAGTTCTGTGGATTTAAGATAGAGACCCTCCAATGCTTGAGGTTTACACTGAGATTATTACTCTCCAATAATGCACAATGTTGTATTTGTTTTAAGGCAGTGATTTGAGCGTTCAACAACATAGCACTCCCTTAGTATTGAGCTAGAATGCCGACCCAGTTTAGGTGCTCAAGCCTTAAGAGTAGGGCTTGCAACCACAACCTTCTGACTCTGAGGCAAGAGTGCTACTAATTGATTCCTCTGCCACACACTTGTGCAGCAAAAACTGGGATTAGAGACAAGACTTCCTGGTCTGCATGACTCGGTTGCTCAGTGGGTGAGTCGCTGATCCATCTTTGGAGCTTTTATGCATATTTTGATATAGTGAGACAGCATTTGGATTTCAGGAACCCGAGGGTAATATTTAGCTGGTGAGTACTGGCAGGCATTTGAATCAGCATTAACATGAGACCTATCCCTGATATGGGACTCATTGATGCTGTTGCTAACTTTAACTCGGTACTTTGGGTCGTTTATAGTGGCAAACAGAGGTCAGATTCCAGGATTAATGTATTCTCCTTTTGGCACAACAGACAAGGTATCAGTCACTTTGGCTGTCCAGTTGAAAGAAAGAGCAGCCCTGGAGTGACTTAGATATGGGTTTCATTCATTGTTGCTTGGTAGCCACAGTTTGTGATGATTTCTGCTTTGGCAACATCTTCTGTACATTTCCTGTAAACACGTAGTCCCGTAGGCAGCTCCAGAACAGCCATTCAGTAGAAATATTCTCCTGGGGGAGGAAACCTTCAAATCAGAGTATACAACATGTAAGAGGTTTATATTCTCACAGTGTGTATCCTCTCAGCAGTGCACACGTTAGTACTTCTAAATTATACACACATTAACTTTTCTGAAAGTTGTCCAAAATTCCCAGTTCCCTAAGGAATCGTTCCAAAAGGCTTTATAAATGTCTCTCTCCTCCCAGTATTAAAGGTCATTGAAACAAATGTTTGCTTTGGCAGAGTTCAACTGATCTTGTCAGCATTTTACTGCACTAAAACACAAGGGAAAAAGTAACCAAATATAATCAAAGTAAGTAAAAGTGTCTGAAATGGGCAACTGATGAGAAATGTTTTTAAATTAAGACCTACTTCACTTTAGGTTTTGTGATGCAGTGGTAGCACCTCTACCTCTGGGCCAGAAGCTCTGGGTTCAAGTCCCATGTCAGGACTTGTTGGTCACAGAAGGAGTATTCATGACACGGTTCAATGGGCTGATGATCAGCCTGGGAATTCTTCCACCACTTGCTCACTATTCCCCAAAAGGGAAAAGTGTGTGTGTGTGTGTGTGTGTGTGTGTACCATGCTTGCACAGCTAAATGAAGCTTGAGAGGGAAAAATATCTTTACATAGCAGGATGGGTATGTCGACTTAAGACTATTTGAATGATAAACATCAATGCTGACTGGTTGGGCCAAATCACTAATTTCCGTGTTGCAATCTTTACCAGTATATAATTTGGCTCAATAAAATCAATCCATCCAGAAAGATTCTAAAGGCCACCCCATTTCAGCTTCATTTATTTCTTAAATGCTTCTGTTATTTTCCCCTCCACCATGTTGATTACTCTGAATGAAGAAGAATTTCTTAGTAACAGCTTGAACCTGTGTTCGTTTGTCCTTCCCTTGCAATTTCGTATGAAGTAAAAAAACAGGTTTATATTTTCCTTTCCTTTAACTATCTTGCATCTCTAAAAAGTTTCCTTTCCCAACTGTAAATTCCACATTTTTCTAGCTGTTGCACATGTGCACTCACTTGTTTCAAATTTAAAAGTGTGCCAGTTAGTTTTAGGTTGCAGTTGAAAGCAAATTTCCTTGATCAGACAGCCATTAAATTCTGATCTGTTGTCTAACTACATTTAGATTTAAAGGGAGAGAACTTAAAATTAGATTCGTGCATTGTGAATTTCTTGGTCTAATAGTCTTGCCATTTAAAAGTCATGTGTTTTATGCCTTGCTGTTATGACACAGCAGATGGTAAATGCTGAGCTGTTCAAGTCCCAGAGCGAAACTTGAAACAACTGTCACAACAAATTTTCAATTTGTATGTTTCTAGATGGGGGCTTTGAATTCAGTAATAAGACTATCGAGTCTTAAGAGGTTTTTGTAAAACTAAGTTAAACATTTATTAATAAAAGAAAAGATTGTAAGCACATATGTATGTCTATAAATTATTACGATAATAACTCCTAAGTCCCCTAATTAATTTAACTCTCAGTTACACCTCCGTTAAGGCAACAATAAAACACAGATTTTAAAAGACCCAGGCAAAATAACACGATACCCTGAACAGTCGAATTCAAATTGAGTTCTCTTAACTTCAGTCTCTGGAGGCAGCAGTTTGGTACACAGGCTGAAGGCATTTCACACTTGTTGAATCTTAGACTGCCTACCCTTACACACAGCCTTTTCTCCTTTATACATATTTTCCTCTTTGAATGCAAATTCCCATTGTTTCACTGTCTTTTGAACTTTACCTCTCTACTAAGAAAAAATCTATCATAGTAGAAAGGTGGAATTGGTACTAAGAAAAAATATATCATAGTACCAATTCCACCAGTAATCACAGAATCACAGTGCAGAAGAGGCCCTTCGGCCCATCGAGTCTGCACTGACACATGAGAAACACCTGACCTACCTACCTAATCCCATTTACCAGCACTTGGCTCATAGCCTTGAATGTTATGACTTGCCAAGTGCTCATCCAGGTACTTTTTAAAGGATGTGAGGCAATCCGCCTCCACCACCCTCCCAGGCAGTGCATTCCAGACTGTCACCACCCTCTGGGTAAAAAAGTTTTTCCTCACATCCCCCTAAACCTCCTGCCCCTCACCTTGAACTTATGACCCCTCGTGACTGACCCTTCAACTAAGGGGAACAGCTGCTCCCTATCCACCCTGTCCATGCCTCCCATAATCTTGTACACCTCGATCAGGTCGCCCTGCTCCAACGAAAACAACCCAAGTCTATCCAACCTCTCTTCATAACTTAAATGTTTCATCCCAGGCAACATCCTGGTGAATCTCCTCTGCACCCCCTCCAGTACAATCACATCCTTCCTATAATGTGGCGACCAGAACTGCACACAGTACTCCAATTGTGGCCTCACCAAGGTTCTATACAACTCACACATGACCTCCCTACTTTTGTAATCTATGCCTCGAATGATAAAGGCAAGTGTCCCATATGCCCTTTTCACCACCCCACTAACATGCCCCTCTGCCTTCAGAGATCTGTGGACACACACACCAAGGTCCCTTTGTTCCTCAGAACTTCCTAGTGCCATGCCTTTCATTGAATACTTCCTTGTCAAATTATTCCTTCAAAAGTGTAACCCACTTTTCAGGGTTAAATTCCATCTGCTACTTATCTGCCCATTTGATCACCCCATCTATATCTTCCTGTAGCCCAAGACACTCAATCTCACTGTTAACCACCTGGCTAATCTTTGTGTCATCCGCAAACTTACTAATCCTACCCCCCACATAGTGATCTATGTCGTTTATATAAATGAAAAATGATAGGGGACCGAACACAGATCCCTGTGGTACGCCACTGGACACTGGCTTCCAGTCACTAAAGCATCCTTCTGTCATCACCCTTTGCCTCCTACAACTAAGCCAATTTTGAATCCGCCTTATCAAATTACCCTGTATCCCATGTGCTTTTGCCTTCTTTATAAGTCTCCCATGTGGGACCTTGTCAAAGGCTTTGCTGAAATCCATATAAACTACATCAACTGCACTACCCTCATCTACACACCTGGTCACCTCCTCAAAAAATTCAAATTTGTTAGGTATGACCTCTCTCTGACAAAGCCATGCTGACTATCCCTGATCAAACCTTGCCTCTCCAAGTGGAGATAGATACTCTCCTTCAGAAATTTCTCCAATAGTTTCCCTACCACTGATGTGAGACTCACTGGCCTATAGTTCCCTGGCTTATCTCTGCAACCCTTCTTAAATAGCAGAACCACATTAGCTGTTCTCCAGTCCTCTGGCACCTCCCCTGTGGCCAGAGAGGAATTAAAAAATTTGGGTCAGAGCCCCTGCGATCTCCTCCCTTGGTTCCCTCAGCAGTCTGGGACACAAGCCTTTGGGAAAAATAAACAAAAACGCTATTTCTTACTTCTGCTGGCTAGGTAGACACTACATCTCCTCCTTTGAATTCAAGCCACTATAGTTTGTTTAAAAATGCAAATTTTCCCATTACACTTCACATTCTAAAACTTCCCCATGTTTACCTAATTAAAATTTCAAAGCTAACTCCTCTTGCATCAGAGCACCCAGACTAGCTGCCTCTAATTCAATTAAGTCTCTCTCTCACACTTTCTCTCACACACACACATATTCCACTATGACTCTATTTTACAATAAACGCCAATAACATTATGAAAATTATTATATCTTCCTGACACTTGCTGAGTACAAAACCATGGGAGGTCAACTAATCAATGAGGATTATTTTATTTTTTTTTGTCACTCACTTTCACCTAAAGGTGACATCTGCTGTTGAAGTATGTTTCCATAGGAGTCTGGCATCCTCTGTACTTTGCCTAAGAGGCTGTTCAAGTATGAGCCTTGATGATTGTTTTCACGTTATTTTACTAGGGTAACATCACACGTGCTCTAATAATTATTTGAGTATTGATGACAAAGAAGTGTCACTGACTTTTCCCTCTTTGAAGTCAATTGTAGTATTCCTGCTGCTGCTGTGGTGAAATCAGCAACTCTAAATCTGTGACCTCTACCACCTAGAAGGACAAGGGTGACAGGTGCATTGGAACATTACCAACTACAAGTTCCCCTCCAAGCCACACACCATCCTGACTTGCAATTAAAACACCATTCCTTCACTGTCACTGGATCAAAATCCTGGACTCCCTTCCGAACAAGCCTGTGAATGTACCTACACCACATGGACTGCAGTGGTTCAAGAAGGCAGCTCACCACCACCTTCTCAATAGCAATCCGGGATGGGCAACAAATGCTGGCCTTGCCAGTCATGCCCACATCCCATGAATAAATAAAAGAAATCTTGATATATTGTGGAACAATTAAGATGTGCGATACAAAGAGCATTTATTTATGAACCAGAGCACTAAATTTTAATTTCACACCCCAGCTATCGTGTGGCTATTGGAGGTTGTTTTGTACTCTGTTCAAACATGTTTCACTTAGGACCATTGTATTCAATCAATGGAAGAGTCTCAGCCATCCTATTGGGCTGAACTGAACTTGAACAAAAATGTGAAAAGTTATTATCTCTTCCGGTCCTCTATGTTCTGACCATGCTCTTGATCGCTTTATTTTCAGTATTTTATTGCAACGCATATATTTTTTACAATATGTTGGATGCAACATGCCGCCTGGATCATTAACATGCAGTTAGTTGTCCCCTAGATGTCTGTATTGGCAGTATATTCCCCATCAAGCATACTCAACACCTCAGTTGTCCTTGTGTTTTGTTCTTTGTGTCTAACTCGTGAATGAGCATCTTTTCTGGCAGTTTGTTAGAAATATTATGACCACTTCTGCTTCAAGTGTTTGCCATTTATCACAGAACATCAAAGAACAAAAATGTACTGTTTTTTTTTGTGCCCAAAAGCAAATGCAAGAAACTTGTTGCAACAAAACAGATGGTCTGAAAACCACAGTGTACAGTTATTTTTGAACCATTCAATTTGCTTTCAAGGGAAAACTTTTTTGTTCTTAAGAACAAGTCTGGATGTCCACAAAACACTGCCTCGTGAAGAATAATTTCCAGATTTCAGTCCAAAATTTACCTTTTACCAATTCGGTGTGATGGTGAAGACTTTTGTGTCAATGGTATACAATAGTCCTAAACGAAAGCTGCTTGAATTGCCTCAGAGCCACAGAGCACATGATAGCTGGCGGTGTAAAATTAAAATGTGAAATGTCCAATTGAAATACTTGAGGGGAGCAATGCTCTGATTACTTTGTTTAGATTGAACTCTGTAGGCAGATGTCTATTATCATCATTGTGTGCCTTAGAAATGGTAGTTGTGGATCTGGATGCTGGAGGCTAGGCTGTTGGTAAACTTTACCTTTAATTAAACATTAGGCCAACTAGGAAGACTTATAAAGAAGGCAAAAGCACATGGGATACAGGATAATTTGATAAGGCGGATTCAAAATTGGCTTAGTTGTAAGAGGCAGAGGGTGATGACAGAAGGATGCTTTAGTGACTGGAAGCCAGTGTCCAGTGGTGTACCACAGGGATCTGTGCTCGGTCCCCTATTATTTGTCATTTATGTAAACGACATAGATGACTATGTGGGGGGTAGGATTAGTAAGTTTGCGGATGACACAAAGATTAGCCAGGTGGTTAACAGTGAGGTTGAGTGTCTTGGGCTACAGGAAGATATAGATGGGGTGATCAAATGGGCAGATAAGTAGCAGATGGAATTTAACCCTGAAAAGTGTGAGGTGATACACTTTTGAAGGAGTAATTTGACAAGAAAATATTCAATGAAAGGCATGGCACTAGGAAGTTCTGAGGAACAAAGGGACCTTGGCATGTGTGTCCACAGATCTCTGAAGGCGGAGGGGCATGTTAGTGGGGTGGTGAAAAAGGCATATGGGACACTTGCCTTTATCATTCGAGGCATAGATTACAAAAGTAGGGAGGTCATGTGTGAGTTGTATAGAACCTTGGTGAGGCCACAACTGGAGTACAGTGTGCAGCTCTGGTCGCCACATTATAGGAAGGATGTGATTGCACTGGAGGGGGTGCAGAGGAGATTCACCAGGATGTTGCCTGGGATGAAACATTTAAGTTATGGTTGGATAGACTTGGGTTGTTTTCGTTGGAGCAGAGAAGACGAGGGGGCGACCTGATCGAGGTGTACAAGATTATGAGGGGCATGGACAGGGTGGATAAGGAGCAGCTGTTCCCCTTAGTTGAAGGGTCAGTCACGAGGGGGCATAAGTTCAAGGTGAGGGGCAGGAGGTTTAGGGGGATGTGAGGAAAAACTTTTTTACCCAGAGGGTGGTGACAGTCTGGAATGCACTGCCTGGGAGGGTGGTGGAGGTGGGTTGCCTCACATCCTTTAAAAAGTACCTGGATGAGCACTTGGCACGTCATAACATTCAAGGCTATGAGCCAAGTGCTGGTAAATGAGATTAGGTAGGTAGGTCAGGTGTTTCTCGTGTCGGTGCAGACTCGATGGGCCGAAGGGCCTCTTCTGCACTGTTATTCTGTGTAACTAAGAATCAGCATGAGGCTCTATGTAGAGCTATCTCTCTCCATACTCTCTCATGTCACCTTGTATTACTGATGATGTAGACTATGTATTTACATATTTAACACTAACCCTTTATACTCTGACTTCAACGAATACTATTTACATTATTCTATATTTCCTATTGAAGTCTCTACATCGTCTCTGGCTCACAAAAGTAGGAGGTTTCTCCAATTTTCCTGACTTTGTTCTCATCTCTGAGGTCGTACAGAAGTTCTCTTTGTTCTCTCTGGAACTCTGTAGAGTAGCATGTGAATCCTTAGAGACTATTGGTTCTCTGTTCAGGTTGACTTCCTGATCATATGGATAGTTAGTCCGTTCCATTTATCATCGTCTTTTCGTAGATATGAGTGTCCTTCTATGTCTTCTCACTGTCTCATTCTCAGTCTTGACAAGACAAGATCTCCGGACTTTGTGCCTTTTCCAGTAGTAGGCCTTCTGACTGATTCACCTGGTTAGAGTTCTGGTAAATCATGCACTCTTATGACGTTGAGTGTAGTTTCTAGTCTGATTTGCACGATACTCATCCTTCTTCTCCCTTACTCTCTCCATATCAGTTGTTTTTCAGACATGGCAAGAGTGTATGTAGAAGAACAGGAAATTAAATCTGTAGCCTTTCATCAGAGGTTCTGATGGAGCCAAACTACCCTGAAGTGGCATGGAACAGTAGCTCAGCTGTACTAAGTTAATATCATCATTTTTTAACGAAGCTTTTGCTGTTCTTACACCTCTCTCAGCCTCTAATTGCTTGTAAGTATCTGGGTGAACTCGTTGTGTGGACAAATCCATAATCTTCTGTAAATTTTTTGAACCCTTCATTCTCAAACTCTGGGCTATTATCTGAAATGACAAGATCTGGAATGCAATGTGTGGCAAAATTTCTTTTAGTGAATTAATGACTGGTCCTGAGGTTGTTCCATGAAGACATTTAACCTCAATCCATCTGGAGTAACAGTCAACAACTAAGAGGAATGTCTTCCCCTTGAGCTTGCAAAGGTCCATTCCAAAATGTTCCCATGATCTGGATGGAAATGAGAATACCATCAGTGGTTCTTTTCGTTCTTGGTGATGGATTACACAGGTGATGCAGCTCAAAATCATGTCCTCTAATAATTTTGTGATTTCTGGCCACTAGACTGAATTTCACACCCTAGCAAGACAATTTGTAATTCCTAGGTGTTCCTGCTGTATTCTTTGAAAGATCTCAAGCCTGAGAACTCTTGGTATGACCAACCTCTCATCGTGAATTAATGTGTCTTCCACAATACTGAGATGTCTGCGTTGCTCAAAGTATTGTTTCAGGATGAGATTGTTTGGAACATATTCTGGCCATCCATTTTTGCAATATTCTCTAATTTTAGCACATTCTTTATCATCTTGTGCTTCTCATATTTCATTCAGCCTCTGTATAGTTGCTGGTAGGAATTTTGTGGCTTTATGACTCTGCAACCTCAACAAGGTTTATGTCCTGTTCGGGCTACCCAACAGGAATGCGTGACATTGCATCCGCTGCTGTTTGCCTTGTTCATATTTTTCCAGTTCACCTGTTGTTCCAGGGAAATCTTCTGTCTGGTTTCCCCCAAGTTTTCCAGTTCATCCCCTTTAAAGATAAATTGTGGATCTGTGCAAGCTTTTCCACTTAACAGTGAACGTTCTTCATTGTGGATCACCTACAAAGTTTCTGTGATTTCTCTTCCTTTGTACTGGTGCTAAGCAATCAGCTGTCCATTGAGTTTCAGCTGGATGCCTCCTGGACCATGGAGCCTTATGGTCAATAGCTGAGGTAGTCTGGTTTTAACAACTGTTTTGAGTCTGAAAGAATTGAAACTCCTGCTCCAGTGTCTGATTTGAAGTTTCTTTTATGTCAACTGACCATAATACCTGCATTCCAATAGTTCCCATTTGATCTTGCAATTTCTCCCAAGAATGGTACTTCTGGTTCCTTTTCTTCAACTTCTTGGATGTCTTCAACTTTTTGAACAGTACATGATCTTAGTTGTTTCTCCTTTAATTGCTTTGTTAAAGAGCTTTTTGCTGTGGCAAACTGATTTGAAATGGCCTCTCTTCTTGCAGGAATGGCACTTTGCATTTTTGGCAGGGCATTTTTTGCGCCATTGCAACCTTTTCCCGACCACAACGTGAACACTGAGTAATGGTGGCTACCATACCCTCTTCACTTTTTTTTCTCTGATTTGGGATTAGGTGCGCTGCAACTTCTATGTGTTACAAATTGGACTGTATCCGATGGTTTTTCTCCACGAGATTTCTTTACTGTCTCAAATAAAAATTTTGTTTTCCTTTCTCCCTTCTGCTAGCCTTGTTAACTACACAGCTTTTGATAGGGCCAAATGTTTCTTTGGCTGCAGAAAAACTGATAATGTCTCTTCTAAGTTTCCCACAACAAATCAATCCCGAATTAATTTGTCTTTCAGGACTTCATATTCGCAATTCTCAGCTAATCGATTTAAATCATTAATTAATAAAGGCATCTATTCTTTTTCCAGATCTTTGGGTGCACCTATTGAATTTTGCACTCTTTATAATGCTGTTCTTTTGAAGAATAAAATGAGTATCAAAGGCTTTGATAAACTTCTTCACATGTCGCCGTGTCTTTGTTTATGCCCTGTCTGAACATTACATCATCTGCTCATCTGCCTGTGGCATAGAGTAAGGTACTGACCTCTCCTTGCTAGTCCTCTCTGTTAAAGCCAATGCTGTCCTGCACCTGGTAAACCTGCAACAACAATTCTGCCACCTCTCAGCTTAAAAAAATATATACTTCTCTGTGTAACAGCTTATTCTACTGTATCATTACCATTAATAGACTGTGAATAGAAGCAGATCCCTGTACTTACTTTGCCAGATGCACTGAATGCATGTAGCCAAAACATGCAGCATATCAAGTGACATGACCTTTTTTCAACATGATGTACAGCACTTGCAACAAAATATGTGGAGAAAAGAATCTAATTATTTAAATGCTCTTCCATGTGTTCAAAGCACTCTGGTGAAGGTAGGATTTTTTTCATGTCTCCTTTTTTACAGTTGCCTTCTCTGAAGTTTGGTTTAAAATTTTTCCATGCTGTCCTTGTCCTACAGTCCTTTCACTTGCTGCTTCTTCCAGTCACTGGCTCTTCACTTGTTGCTCCTTTCTTCATGTTTTCCACGACCATTATCTGTTATCATCGTTGTGGGTCTTAGATGTAGTAGTCATGGATCTGGATTTACATATAATGTCGGAGGCTAGGCTGCTGGTAAACTTTACCTTTTATTGAACAATAGGCTAACTATGTACAATACAAGCTCAGCACGAGGCTCTACTATCTTTCTCCATTGTCTTGTCACGTGACTGTATAATGTAGACTATATATTTACATATTTAACATTAACCCTTTTATACTACAGAATGATCTTGCAATACTGTGTTTGGAAATGTTTGCACTAGTTAAATTATATTGATTTTCCATTTCAATTGGCTGCCTTACTCTACCTTCTATTTCCTATGTTCTTTGTGCAACACCATCCATCTGCATGGACAGGTCAGCTTGCTGTACTGCTCTTAAGTAGTATCTGTTGACTTCACGGTTTAGATGTATTTAAAGAGCATTTAGATAATAGATTCATTTCACCATATATTTGTTTGTAAGTGTTGTACATCATGTTGAAAAGGTGCCATGTGACTTGATATATTGTTTGTTTTGGCTACGTGTATTCAGTGCATCTGACAAAGTAGGTACAGGTAAGTGAGTACTGTTCACAGTCTATTAATGGTAGCGATACAGTAAAACAAGCTATTGCACACAAGTATATATATTTTTAATTGAGCTACCACCCTACTTAAATAAAAAACAACTCGATGATTAGTATAACCTGCTGTGATTATGAAGTAATAAGGTGAACTAGGAAATGTGTATCCCAATGTTCCAGTTAGGAGTGACTGTGCCCAATTAAGTACACAAGAAAGCTCAAAACTGCTTGAATATATTTTGAATTTTTTCTGCCAAAATTTCATGGTGACATGTCTAGGAGGGACCATCAGTGAGTGCTTCCACAAAGCCATTTCTGAGATATCAGAAGTTCCTGGTTCCAGCATAAAGCGGTTGCCCTGAACTTCAATGCTGTTGTGACCCATTCACTGCTATAGGAATCAGAAGACCTGGTGCTCTTAGTTCAGCACACCACCACAGTCCATCTTTAATACCCAGTGTCACATATATGTGCAATGAACTCTCTTAAGTGCAGCCTAATTTTGTTCTCAGAAGGATGGCTCCACATCTTTCTTCAATTGTCTTACCTAAATATGACTGCATTTTCAAAGTTCTTCATTGGCTGCAGAGTGCTTTTAGGATGTCCTGAGCTAGTAAAAGATGCTACATAAATGCAAGATTTTCTTTTGCTCCCACTTTCTTTATGATTTCCACACCTCCTTTTCCAATGCAACTTACAGAAAAGGAAATTTCCAAGGTTGTTTACTGTTCCACTGTGAGCCCAGATGAATCAAATTGCACAGAGAATTATCTCTGGTGCAATTAATTATTTTATGCTTTTTTTATTTGTTCATGGGAAATGGGTGTCACTGGCTCGGTCAGCATTTATTGCCCATTCCTAATTGCCCTTGAAAAGTTGCCTCCTTGAACTGCTGCAGCCCATGTGGTGTTAGGGAGGGAGTTCCAGGATTTTGACCCAGCAACAGTGGAGGAATGGCGATATATTTCCAAGCCACGATGGTGAGTGGCTTGGAGGGGAACTTCCAAGTGGTGGTGTTCCCATGTGTCTGCTGCCCTTGCCTTTCTATATGATGGTGGTTGTGGGTTTGGAATGTGCTATCTAAGGAGGCTTGGTAAGTTCCTGCAGTGCATCTTGTAGATTGTACACACTGCTGCCACTGTGCATCGGTGGTGGAGGGAGTGAATGTTTGTGGATGTGGTGCCAATCAAGTGGGCTGCTTTGTCCTGGATGGTGTCAAACTTCTTGCCCCAGATGTCTGGAGGCTGGAGTTGAGTGGGGATTGCATTGTGTACACTCGTTGCTTGTTTGGGACTTGGATTTAAATGTAGCCCATTAGGATGAAGGTCTTCCCTTTTCGTTGAAGGTATTTTACATCAAGTAATGGTGAGCAATATCCAATGGACCCAAGTCCATTGCACAGAATTGTCCTTGGATTATTTTACCAGGGATAGTTATTTTTATTACGGTAGTTTGTGTAAATTTCTAGCAAGATGTTTACATACAGATTTAAATTAGGCAGGTTATTGCACATTGCCCCAGGGATTGTAGGTTGCAAGCTCAGCAATTATTTGTCTCACCATATGAATATTTATTGGTCTAATTCGGGAATGAAAAGCAAAGTGCTATCTATAGATGCTGGTAATTTTAAAAGTTGGCAGAATAAGCAGATTATGCAGTATTTATGGAGAAAATGATACAGAAATCAGCTGTGGGCTAGAGTTAGATGTTATTAGGACTAAAGGATGTGGGAGGGGATATAAGGTGGCAGGAAGTTGAAGAGGTAATATGGAGTGAGGGCAGGGATTTTAAATTCAATGCATCAAGGGTACAGGAACCCAGTATATTTCAGGAAACCTGGGAGTAATGGATGAGCAGGACAGGCAGCCAGGTTTTAAACAAGTGAAATTTATGAAAAGTATAAGATATCAAGGAAAACCTGGCCTGTTCCCACCAGGTGAGCTGGGTCAACATTAAGGCTTTAGTATACCTGCCAAGTAGTGTGTCCTCTTGAACGAATGCAGAGTGAAGCTATTGAACTAAAATTCAAGTGGAGGTTAATTTTATTTTTTAATAGACCTATTAGTACAGATGGAAACTAACATGTTTTGCAGGCTTTGGTAAATTGGCATTCTGATTGATCTTTGTGTTAATTTTTTGTGAAAGGAATAGATATACTGTGTTGA
This sequence comes from Cetorhinus maximus, assembly GCF_964194155.1. Classification (NCBI taxonomy): domain Eukaryota; kingdom Metazoa; phylum Chordata; class Chondrichthyes; order Lamniformes; family Cetorhinidae; genus Cetorhinus; species Cetorhinus maximus. Next base: position 96,520,384 of record NC_135890.1, read on the forward strand.
AGCATTTATATCTTTAAAAAATTTTTTGAAGGAGGCTGTTGTGGGTAAATACCAGCAGAACAACTGCGCACTGTTTATGGTAATAGGACTTCAAATGGAACTCTTAATCTTGCATAGTGTTACTTGTTGCAGTCTCCCTGCTTGATGGCATTAAGTTGGTAGTGTTGTAATTTTTTTTGTGACTGACCAGCTGCTACACATGTCAAGGCTGTCTGTGTGCTCATGTAACACTCCAGTGCAGAAATGTTGGAGCAAAATGACCTTGTGTCATTTAAAGAATTATGTTTTGAGAGTTTTGTTTTGCACTAACTATAAATTGTGACCTGTAGCCTCAGAGTTAATGTGTCATTTTTCTCTAAGCGATAATGATAAGCATACTGTGAGAGTTCTGTCATACAAGGATATGAATGCATAAATCTTCTGTGGTTTTTTTTTAAAGTTCAGCAGACAGATCAATGAGTGTGATGTTATTTTTGATGTAGTGCTATACAGGTTGTCTGCAAGTGATTAATTTCTCCCCGCCCCCTCAACTTGTCTGGCTTCAGATAGCAAAACAAGCTGACCCAAACTTTCCGAAGTCGCTTTGTGGTAAACAGGAGACATGCAAATTCATTTTGTCCTTTGTGTTGAGATGTCCCAGTAGTCTTAGCAGGAACTGATGAAAAATTCTAACTCCCTGCTCTTCACAAAGTGGAATCCATCACACCCACCCAAGAGGGTAAATGGGGCCTTTAGCATCTTATTTGAAAGAGTGCACCTTTTACAGTGTGGCAGCACTCCTTCAATCCTGCACAGAATGGGCAGTCTAGATTATCTGCTCAAATCTAGGGAGTAGGGCTACCACTGAGGCAAATTGGTGTTTATGCATTAGGGTTTCAACAGTGGTCAAGGGGGGCTAGGGTATAAGGAGTGTGATTTTTATGGGGGTGAAAGAAAACTATCTTAATAGTAGAACAGATGCGGTGAAGGAGGATCAAGTCCCACATCCGGTTTCTTCATCCCTAGAATTAGGCTGAGGAATTGAGGTCAGAGGCATATATTTGCTGTTGCGTTGCAAAAAGGTTGGCTTTGGTTTTGGTAACAAAAAGCTGAAGGAAATTTTGACTCCTATTGGTTTTGGTGATGAGATTACCGTAATCCAGTGAAATGCTGAAAATGTTTGAAACTGATGGCTCCAATTATTTTCCTTATAATCTAGATTTTAGTAGTTGACTAGCAGTTAGAGATAGTAGCAACAGCCTTGGGGTTGATGAGGGAAGCGAGAGAGATAAAGCAGGGTAATGTTTGCATGTACATCGAAGCTGACTGCACATTTCCATATGATGGCAGGTGGCTTATTTTAATTGTATTTTAACTTGTTTAATTGTATTCAGGTGATGGACATTAACTGGGGATATATTCAGGAGCAGAATGGTGCTTGATGCTTTGGAGGTGCTGCATGATATGTAATGTTTGTTGATATAAATGAAATCTTGTAAGTATATAAAGATTTGGCTCCAGTTTTATCCTTCACTGCCTGGTTGCCTGAGTTATAACAGCTTATAAATACTGTTATAACGAGGAGGGAAACAAGTGTGGAACCTTGTTGCACGTTGGAAGTGGGCAAGATGGGAGAAACTATTGGAGGGGATGCACTATCTTTGTTGACGCATATATCAGCAGAACAAATTAATTGAATGAAGAGAGAATGACATCATGGAGGTAGACTGCAAAGGAGGGAAGGATGGTGGTCAGTGTTGCACAATGCCAGATAGGGAGGAGGATGAGGAGTGATCCAACATCACAGTTGCATCAAATCACAGAAAATTAAGCCCATTTAATTTGCTGACACTGTGGCTGTTTCTGTGATTTTCAATCTAGGTCCCAATGAGGGCTAATACATTTCCTGTCCTTTCTCGAGGCAAGATATGATCCCAGAATCTTCACACACAGGAGAATTTGGGAAGTAGCTTGAAGGAGTTCTCCAAGTCCACCCATATTGGAAATGTTTTTTATAATCCAAAATGGACCATTTCCTAAATGTGGTGTGATTCCTGCAATTATGGAAACAGCTAAGCTACAGCGTGATTTATGATATTACTCTCTGTAGACTTGTGACAAGAGTGGAGTTTGTCAATGGTTGGTCACAGGGAAAATATTCAAAGTGAAAGACCAATCTGTTTTCCCAAAATCCATGTGGCCTCCAACCTCTTTACATCATTAAGAGGCTGGGTTGGCAAAGGTGCTGTGTTGCAAGAGCACTTGTGCGTTTATAGAATGATACAGCACAGAAAGAGGCCTTTTGGTCCACTGTACCTGTCTGCTAACTGATCTGTATTTGGTTTAGATGTTCTATGGATGAACTATACAGAAAAACTGACAATTGTCTTTAGCTGGTACAAAACAAGGCGTAAATGTTCAACAAGGTGTTGTGACCAAAAATTCAACCCCTGAAAGGGTGATGGAAGCAGACACAATCATAATTTTCAGAAGAGAATTGGATATGTACTTGCAAAGGAAAGATTTGCAGCGTGATCAGGAAAGAGCAGGGACATGGGACCTTTCAAAGAACTGGCACAGGTACAGTGGACCAAAAAGCCTCTTTCTGTGCTGTAACATTCTATAAATGCAAAAGTGCTCTTGCAACACAGCACTTTTGCCAACCCAGCCCCTTAATGATGTAAAGAGGTTGGAGACCACATGGATTTTGGGAAAACAGATTAGTCTTTCACCTTGAATATTTTCCCTGTGACCAACCATTGACAAGCTCCGCTCTTGTCACAAGCCCTTGCTCCCAATGAACAGGGGTTTGCTTTTACATTGCCAGTATCAGGGTAGCTGTAGCAAACCTCAGGGCTCAATATAATCCTTTGTCCTTGTTTTCAATGCAGAGCAACTATCACATGGCCATACAATCTCCTTGACTTCAGAAAGTTATTATAAACATCCGTCAGATTATGGTTTTGGATCTTATCTATGAAACAGAGTTAATAACCGTAAATAGGTAAGAACACAGTATCAAGAGCAGACTTACTGCAATAGCTGTTACTCCTTGACATACAGAATATGACAAACAATTGCACCTCCACTAAAACTCACCTGTAAAAACGACAATTTAAAAAAAAACTATGCTTACTGACATTCCACATGGGCAGCTCCTTGCTTGTTTTTTTTTCTTTCTCTCTCCCCCTCCTGTTCAGGATCCATTTTCTAGCTCCACTGAAGTTGGTGAAAAAAGAAATTCAAATATCTCTCTCTCCTGATTGCATCAGACTTGGACATTACAGGATAGCATTGGTACAGGATAGCATTGGTAATGACAATGTTTCACAGAAACATTCTTCAAGATGGTACTTAGAATATTGCCCCATATAAATCTACAGCTAAATAGCCCACTGAAAATGTATGCAAACACACTTAATCACAAAGCTAGGACGGACCACTGTCCCATGTTAGAATAAACCAAGTCACATTATTGAGACAGACTTTTTGAAATCAATGAACAAAACAAAAAGGCTGACAATTAGAAGTAATTATTACATTGTCTGGTTTCTGGACTGTTGTTTATCAGACAGATGAAGTGGTTTCCTGTAAGTGAACCTGAAGTTAGAGGAGGGTGCATCAGAGTCAGTATTTGTGGAACAATGAGCTCGCGATGCCATTTAAGGGTGGAGAAAGTCCTAGAGCTCAAGTGGACCAAAATCTTGGGAAGGTTTATCAACGAGGAATCCTGAAGTTGCCATAACAAAAAAAAGTGATATGCCATGGACAAAGCACTGTATTTTGTCACAAACTGTGCTGATTTTGCAATGGTCCCTGTCTGGGATTTAAGAGCATCATACTTTAGATAGTATTCTTAACTTCAGAGTGCTGCCAGTATATGTTCTTGTTTTGTCTAGATTGTCAGGAAAATAATTGGATCCATCAGTTATGGACATTTTCAGCATTTCACTGGATCGTGGTAATTTCATTACGATTGATATACCACTGCCAGTCTTGTAGTTACCGGAGCTAATCAGATCCGAGCCCTCCATTCCATATAAAAATCCATGTTTAGCTCACTTACACGTGCTAGAAGCTATATTCATAGGCAGCACCCTGTCATTTGCAAATGGAATATGTTCAGGCATTGTACCTTTTTCAACTAAATGAAAGCTTGTGGGATAACTGTTCCCTGGTTCTATGGCAACACCTCTACCAACCAGAGTTCATTTGTCAACCAATCAGCACGTTTTCTCATGCACTAATAAATTGTTGTTCCCTTTGAAATTTGTTATTCTTGCAATTCTGTCCTGATGAGTACAAGACGAAAAGTTTCACCATGTCTCTTTTTTCAGCAATACTCAAATAAGTAAATTATGACTATTAATAGAGATCTCTGGGTGAGTTTGACTTTGTGAAGTGGATAAAAATATATCTTGAAAAATAATTATTTTCTTTTATCATTATAAATTGTGGGCAAAATCAACATTCTAAGTTTTTAAAAAGAACCAGGAGTATTTGTCTTTTCATTTTTTTTTCCTTCTGGAACATTTTGTGACATTGTCATATAGTTAGCAACGAGTGAAGGAGAAACATTTCTGTAAAACGATATTGCATCCATTTTATGTTTCAAGCTTAAATTTTTCTTAGAGAAAGTTTTGGGTGCTTTTCTTTCAAAAGCATTAACTTATTTTGTTTGCTTTAAGATGATGGGAAGGCTGTATTGATCATTATCATGAATTTGCTTCATGCAGATTTGACCAGCATTTTAGGGGAAAGTTGGGTGAGGAAAATATTAAGAGTGCAATTTGGAGCAATCTGATTCGTTTTACCTGAGGGACCACAAGTGCAGAAAGTCAGCCCAAAAGTGCATCAGCCGCAGAATTTAGATCCATCCTTGCATATACAAAAACAATGTGCTCTCCTAAATAAAGGAACCATTCATTCCCCATCCTTTGCAACTGTTGTTTTCTTGTAATATATGAAATCTTTATGTTATAGGTTTGTATTTACATAATCTCCACACACAACGACAATTTTTTTCTGTATGTGTTTCTATTTTCCACTGTTGGTGAGTTTTACTGATGGAATGAAATTTGGAGTGAGTCAGGGTATGTAAAATGAGTTGAGGATAATAATATGGATGAGTATGATGAAAGTGTTGTGAGAGACCTGTTATGAAAAGCACTTCAGGGTTATTTATTGCTGTGATACCAGATTTTTGCCAATTATGTCCACCTTTTATTTGCTTACAAATGTCGAGTTATGTTTTCCCATCTCTTGCAGCTTTCTATTGCTGCACTTCAGGTCGAGAAATTGATTGTAGTTTCTCTGCATTTCATGTATTATCTTGAGTGAGAGTGACTCTTGTAAAATATTTATCATCTTGCACTATGGCTGAAGGAATTTATTTAGCATATAATTTAATCATTTGCATATAGTGCATGGGACCCAGCTATAATTTATATCCTGTTATTGTGTACAATCAAAATACACAATCATCATTTGTCTCTGTGCTATATAATGGATTCTTAGTAAAGGTATCACATTAGTGGAGTATTCTAAGCCACTCTTGCAAAGGTTAATTTATTTTGCAAATATAACTGTGCTTCATTATCTAAAGCAAAGACTTTCTGTTTGCAACTGGTATCTTATTTGAAAACATATGTTCCTGCATCTCCCACTACATACTTTCCACTGCAGACTGCTTTTTATCTTGCAACAGTTTTGCGGGGCGAGGAATAGGAAGGAGCAATCTGGAGGGTAAGTAATTCAAATGTCATGTCTTCCCTCCAAGACTTAGAAATACCTCGGACATGGGATTGTTATTGGGAGGGTAGTTATTGGATGATGAGTTTTAGAAGAATTCTTAAATCTGTTTTTCAATTAAGACTTTGGGTCCTTTGGTCGAATGAAAAGAATCTTAAATCTATTAATGGTACTGTGGGATAGATCTATATTGTAACACGTCACTGCTGTTTGAAATGGTATGATTCTTTCGCCAAGCTTCTTGATTCTTTTGAGGAAGTGATGACGCAAATGAACTTTGGAAAGTCCTACAACAGATACTCAACACCAAATACATCTTACCCTCTTTTTACTTTCTGTCCATTCTTCAGTTCTCTCCATGACATCCTAGTTCACCACCTACCCTTTACCTGGCACACTCCTGTGCAAATGCAGGAGCTCCTATCCCTGCCCATTTCTGCTATACAATTTTTCAGGGCCCAAGTGGTCCTTCTGTGTGAGATGGCAATTTATGTGTGCTTCCTTTAATCTAGTACTGTATTTGTTCCTCAAGGTACCTCTATCTTGGGAAACCAAATGCTGATTAGGTAACTGCTTTGCCAATAAGTTCCATTCTGTTTGCCATCAGAAGGGCCACCATTCCTGATTTAATCTGTTGCCTGATATTCTGTTTCATAACTGGGATTAGATTACATTGATACATGGCCCCATGTATCATTAAAATTTATGGGAGCAGCAGATCACATTAAATGTGGAAGATGGAGTAGCATAAAAAAAATTCAAGTTTCACTTTGCTAATTACTGCTTAATTTCAAATATAGATGAAAAAAATTATTAGTCAATAAGTGGATTTTGCGCAAAGTGAACAATTCCAGTTGCTAAGATATCAGTCCATCAGCTACCCTAGTACAATTTAATACATACATTGCTTTGTTTTTAAAAAAATTTTCTCAGCCGCCGCCTTTATTTATAATGCAGATAAATATATACCCATATAAATAACATCCATTTATAAATAAATGATCAAAAATTATTGTGAAAAAAAATGTCATAAAACAAGACATTTAATTTCAAAATGCCTCCAGGAATTTTCTTCTGGAGCCCCCTCTTGGAGCATAGGACTTGAAGTGCTCAGTTCCATTGTGGAGGTTGGTTTTCTCTCATTGGAGAGACTCAAGTTAGTAGTGGCCTCCTGCTACTAAGCACCACTATTATTCTGTGCAAGTCACATCTATGGACTACAGCTCCCGGAATACAACTTAAATTCTACCTCTATCTCTTTAATGCATTTTCCCTGAATAGGGAAAACAGGGCTTGGAAACAAGAAGCCTATTATTACGATCCCTGTGGGGAAATCATTGACCAAAATAACCAAATTTTCTGACTCCCAAATTAAATTGCCATCAAGATTCCACTTTTTGTAGCTTTCTGGGTCAAAGGTTATCACACTATGAATGATTAGTTTTGTTGAAGATTTTTTGATTGGACAAAGGAAAAAGTTCTCTCACCTGTGATTGGAAATCATTTTTACTTGGGTGCAATCACAGTTGTCATGTCCCATGGAGCTGTTAAACAGTTAAAGCTGCTGCTTCTCTCCAAGTCCAGTGGTTTTAATTTAAACCTTTCTGAAGTGTGCCCTGCTCTCCCACCCAATTCCTTCCTGTCTTGTTATTCTCCAGTTCTAGCTCAGAACGAAACCATGCGAAACATCACAGTTACTGTCCATACCTGGCAATATCACAGGAAACCAACCACCCCATGATAAGAAGTTAATATGGAAGGGCGATCCTGTTAATATAGTCTTCCTCTCTTTCCTGTTCAAGCATTCCAGCCTTGTCCCTTTCCTGGCTCATGACTAGGCTTCTAGCTGCCTTAATATTCCTAAATATGATAGTTAACTCTGAGGCCATTTCAAACATGATTGCCTGCCAAGACTAATTTGAATAAAGAACCAGGAAATGCAGCATACCTATCGTTGTCAAAGTCATTTATAGTTTTAAGTAAGAGATATATGATGTATAAATATTCCGTGTACTATGGGCAAACTCAATATTCAGTTTAACAGAAAATACTTCGTGTTTTCACCTTGCTATTTAACAAAATGCCATTTCAATCTTAATTAGAGAAGATTGTATTTTCTTTAAAACTTGAGAAATGATTATTGTTTTTCTGTTGATAAAAGCTTGAGTTGGAATACTTGTCACACCAAGCTGACGGTAACTTCAGCTAGGAAACTGACTTTTCTTGCCTGTAACAGATGTGTTGGACAGGCTTGTGTTTATAGAAATAATAAGCGATTTGCATAACACCTTATCAGCAAGTGGAGTGACTGCTGTCTAAGCAAATGTGGCAGCCAGTTTACCTATAGCAAATCCTGCAAGCAGCAATTGCAGAAATAACTGGTTTGATTTAATTTTGAGGGAGAAATGTTGACCAGGCTGCCAGGAGGACTACATTCTCCTCTTCAGTTGATGCCATAAGATTTGTAAAGTCCACCAGAATCAATGGAGCAGGTAGACTGAACCGTGGTTTAACACCTTGCCTGAATTTGGCACCCTGCATTGCTCCTTCAGTATTGAATTGGAATGTCGGGCTAGTTTCATCTGCTGCAGCGGAACTTGACCTTCCTGCTCAGAAATGAGTGCTATAAACTGAGACAAGTTGCCACTAGTAATAAAGTCATACATTTTGCCATCTTTGCTAAGCTTGAGTCAGGAAAACATTCTGAAGTGGCAGTGAATACACAAGCATCAGAAAGGCATATTTTCATGGAAGCATCATTAGGATAAACTGAATTAATTTTTTTTCCATTTGAAGCAAAGGAATGCTTTCTAAACTGAAGCAAAGTTGTTTGCTAGACAGCCAGAGTCGTCTGTGCTACCGTAAGGGTCTTTAAACGTGGCTGTTAATGTGAACAGGTTACCTTTGCTTATTACATTCTGGCAAAGATACAAGTAAGGAACCAATGTAATTTGCTTATCAAAATACTTCCAAAATAGACAGAAGAAGCCTAATCGTCTTGCAAAATGTATTATACTTACATGAGATTTTATGTCCATAATTGAGATCATCCATGAACTTTACGAATAGTAAAAAGAAAATTGTTAAATGTGAGATGGAATGCCTGAGAGCAGAGTATAGTGAGTTAGTAGAGGATAAGCAGAAATTGTCAGGGATACTTCGCAAGATGGCTGAATGACCTCCTTCTATGCTGTATGATTCTATGATTCTTAGTACTTTGCTTCCCTGTTTACAAAAAAAAATTAGGGAAGAGTTACATCTGAAGTTAACTACAATTATTACAGAAGCTCATTAAACTGAAGGAGGACAAAATGCCAGGAAGGGAAGCGTGGAAACTAGATTTGTGCCATCTGTTCAGGAAGAAGGAATGGAGCCAGACCCTCAACACTGTCCTTAAGCAAAATGAATGAAGGTTAATGCAAGATCACATGCCACACCCCAAACAACCTCCCCAAGTTTCATTCCTCTGTACCAGGTGACTGCTGGAATAGCTTTGGGATGAAAGTTTTTTTTCATTCCTTAACGGGATATGGGCACCGCTGGCTAGGCCAGCATTTATTGCCCATCCCTAATTGCCCTTGAGAAGGTGGTGGTGAGCTGCCTTATTGCGCTGCTGCAGTCCATGTGGTCTAGGTACACCCACAGTATTGTAAGGGTTGGAGTTCCAGGATTTTGACCCAGTGACAGTGAAGGAATGGCAATATGTTTCCAAGTTGGAAGGGACTTATAGGTGGTGGTGTTCCCATGTGTCTGCTGCCCTTGTCTTTATAGATGATGGCAGTCATGGGTTTAGAAAGTACTGTCTGAGGAGTCTTGGTGAGGTCCTGCACTGCATCTTGTAGATGGTACACACTGCTGCCACTGTTCGTCGGTGGTGGAGAGAGTGAATGTTTGTGGATGGGGTGCCAACCAAGCAGGCTGCTTTGTCTTGGATTGGGTAAAGCTTCTTGTGTTGTTGGAGCTGCACTCATTCAAGTAAGTGGAGAGTATTCCATCATACTCCTGACTTGTGCCTTGTAGATGATATTTTCCAAGAAGAACTTCAGAACCCTGCGAGTTTCCTCGTAAATGAGGCCGGAGATACGTTTAACACCTCCACGTCGAGCGAGACGGTGAATTGTGGATTTAGTGATTCCCTGGTTATTATCTTGGAGGACTTTCCAGTGCCGTTTAGCACCACCTTTGTTGAGACCTTTACTACTTTTGCCTCTACCGGGCATCACACCCGGAAACCAAGTCTTGTAATCTTGCACCTTCTAGATGGTGTTCAGGCTTTGGGGAGTTGAGAGGTGAGTTACTCGCTGCAGGATTCCTAGCCTCTGACCTGCTCTTGTAACCACAGTATTTATATGGCTTGTCCAGTTCAGTTTTTGGTCGATGGTAACTCCAGGGTGTTGATAGAGGGGTGTTCAACAATGGTAATGCCATTGAATGTCATGGGGGCGATGGTTAGATTCTCTCTTATTGGAGATGGTTATTGTCTGCCAATTGTGTGGTGTGAATGTTACTTGCCGCTTGTCGGCCTAAGCCTGGATGTTGTCCGGGTCCTGCTGCATTTGAACATGGACTGCTTCAGTCCATGAGGCGGTGGTAGTGGTATTGTCAATAGACTGGTAATCCAGAGATGCAGGGTAATGCTCTAGTGTCCTGGGTTCAAAACACACCATGATGAAATTTGCTTTTATTAAAAATCTGGAATTAAAAGTCTAATGATGACCATGAAACCATTGTTGATTATTGGAAAAACCCATCAGACTCACTAACCTCCTTTAGGGAAGGAAGTCTATTGCCCTTGTGAATATATGTGACTTCAGACCAACAGCAATGTGGTTGACTCTTAACTGCCCTCTGAAATGGCCTGGCAAGCTACTTAGTTCACCATTAAAAACAAGTCAATAAGGAATTACATTGGATGGACCACCCCGGCATCAACCTAGGCACCGGAAACAACAATGGGAAACTCAGCCCTGTCGACCCTGCAAAGTCCTCCCTAGTAACATCTGAGGGCTTGTGCCAAAACTGGGAGAGGTGTCTCGCAGATTAGTCAAGCAACAGTCATATTCATGGAATCATACCTTACAAACAATGTCCCAGACACCAACATCACCATCCCTGGGTATGTCCTGTCCCACCAGCAGGACAGACACAGCAGATGTGGCGGCACAGTGACATACAGTTGGGAGGGAGTTGCCCTGGGAGTCCTCTACATCAACTCTGGACTACATGAAGTCTCATGGCATCAGGTTAACGATGGGCAAGGAAACCTCCTGTTGGTTACTATGTACTGTTTCCGCCCCCCCCCCCGCCCACTCAGCCGATGAATCAGTGCTCCTCCATGTTGAACACCACTTGGTGGAAGCACTGAGAGTGGCAAGGGTGCAGAATGTACTCTGGGTGGGGGACTTCAATGTTCATCACCAAGAGTGGCTCAGTAGCACCAGTACAGACTGAGCTGGCCAAAATGACATTTCTGCTAGACTGAGTCTGCAGCAGGTGGTGAGGGAACAAGAGGGAAAAACATACTTGACACCATCCTTAACAACCTGCCTGCCGCAGATGCATCTGTCCAATAGGAGTGAGCACCGCACAGCCCTTGTGGAGACGAAGTCCCTTCTTCACATTGAGGATACCCTCCATTGCGTTGTGTGGCAATATCACTGGACTAAATGGGATAGATTTCGAACCGATCCAGCAACTCTAGATTGGGCTTCCGTGAGGCACTGTGGGCCATCAGCAGCAGCAGAATTGTACTCGACCACAATCTGTAACCTTATGGCCTGGCATATCCCCCACTCTACCAATAACACCAAGCCAGGGGAACAACCCCGGATCAATGAAGAGTGCAGGAGGGCATGCCAGGAGCAGCACCTGGTATACCTAAAAATGAGGTGTCAACCTGGTGAAGGTATAACATAGGACTATTTGTGTGCCAAACAGCATAAGCAGCAAGATAGACAGAGCTAAGCGATTCCCCAACAACTGATCTGATCTAAGCTATGCAGTCCTGCCACATCCAGTCGCGAATGGTGGTGGACAATTAAACAGCTCACTGGAGGAGGAGACTCCACAAATATGCCCATCTTCAATGATGGGGGAGCCCAGCAAAATATAAGGCTGAAGCATTTGCTACAATCTTCAGCCATAAATGCCGTGGATGATCCATCTCTGCCTCATCGTTAGGTCCCCAGCATCACAGATGCCAGTCTTCAACCAATTCGATTCAGTCCACATGATATCAAGAAACGGCTGAAGGCACTGGATACTACAAAGGCTATGGGCCCTGATAATCCAGCAATAGTACTGAAGACTTGTGCTCCAGAACTTGCCACACCCCTAGCCAAGCTGTTCCAGTCCAGCTACAATACTGGCATCTAGCTGGTAATGTGGAAAATTGTCCTGGTATGTCCTGTTTTTAAAAAAAAAACAGGACAAACCCAACCCGGCCAGTTACCGCCCCATCAGTTTGGCCTCGATCATCAGCAAAGTGATGGAAGGGGTCATCAACAGTGCCATCAAGTGGCACTTGCTTCATCATAAACTGCTCAATGATGCCCGGTTTGGGTTCCGCCAGAGCCGCTTAGCTCCTGACATCATTACAGCCTTGGTTCAAATGTGGACAAAAGAGCTGAACTCCCGAAGTGAGATGAGAGTGATTGCCCTTGACATCAAGGCAGCATTTGACCGATTTGCGGCATCAAGTAGCTCTAGCTAAACTGGAGTCAATGGGAATTAGGGGGAGAGCTCTCTGCTGGCTGGAGTCATACCTGGCACAAAGGAAGATGGTTGTGGTTGTTGGAGGTCAATCATTTCAGTTCCAGGACATCACTGTAGGAGTTCCTCAGGGTAGTGTCCTTGATCCAACCATCTTCAGCTGCTTCACCAATGACCTTCCTTCCATCATAAGGTCAGAAGGTCACCCTCTTATAAGCCTTCAACATAATCTGCTGCCCCACTCTCTCCAAACACAGCATCGCAATCTCTGTCCATGAAGGACGCTTATCAGGCCAATCTGATTATTGTCTCAAGCATCCTTTCCCTCAGTACCTTCATCCTCCACCAAACTAATCACTAGTAACTAAGATGCCCTGCTCTAACTCCATGATCTACATTGTTCCTAGTGCAAGTGCAGTCAGTGCATACAGGAGGAGTGTACTGGTACATTCAGGTTTCTCAGCATGACTTTGCTTTGTCATCAGTTAACAGGATTACAGAAGTGGTAGAATTGGAGACCACTTTTTCCACACTTCTGTTAAGCAACTGTTTTGAGTTCGAGGCTCAGTGCACTGTTTCGCTAGATAACTATTTTAGTCGATGCACCATTCTCTTGCTGCCACCATTTTTTTTTTTTTAGCCCTCTTTTCTCCTCCCCCAATTTTATAAGCCAAATGCTGCTCCACCATTCACACAATTCCTTACTGAAGATTTGGTGGTTGGAGCTTGGGAGTTATATCTGTTTCCTGGCCTCTGTAAATGTTATGTTAGTTACCAACGACCAGTTTGCTTTGTCAATATATAATCACCAAAACAGATATAGTACTCCACATTGATGGTATAATACAGTCTAAAATATGCAAATTCTCTGCCTCTAGTGCTGTAGACCTGAATTGTTAGGGTACTGACAGCTGTTGCTATTAGTAAAGCAAAACATGAGCTTATATCATCTTCAGGCCTCCGGCACATTTGGCTTGGTGGCGTGATGCCAGAAAAGATGAGAGAACGGCATTGAGTTCTCTACAAAAGTGCCCTAATGGCAATTTAAAATAGCTTAAGATGTGTGCGAGAATGTTTTGAAGTCTTTGCCTCTTTCTCCCACCTTCCCAAGGACCACTCTGTTTAAATGCCTTCTCGGATGTATTACTGAGATCAGAAACTCATCGTGTGCAGAATCTGTGTGTTATTGCCCTATCTGTGGCACATTAGATATCAGATATATCTTTGTTTGATTATTTTGCTAGAGGGTTTAGTTGATGATTTTGTTTCGAAGAATTCCATAGAAAGTTCCTGAGATTTAGTTGTGTGAAGGTTAGCATAGAAACATTTACCCAATTCATATGGAGTCCCTTTGTCTTCCATTTTAATGCAAGCATCAACTTAACACTAAGGGAATCAATGGGTATAGGGATAATGCGGGAAGGTAAAGGAGCGTAGAAGATCTGCCATGATTGTATTGAATGACCTAGCAGGCTTGATGGTCCAAATGGCTTACTCTTCTATTTATGTTCTTCTGTTTAGTTGTATGCCAACGGCATAATTCAAGGCCTATGTTTGAGTGTCTGGTATGCTGAGATATTGCAACACCCTTACAAATATTTTGGGGTTTGGAGTTGACTATTCACTGCACTGTCTACAGCTATGAAATCTATTTCTACAACCAATGTTGAATAATAAAGTCTGCAGTACTATAATCTGAAATGGCATTTTATTGACCTTTCAGAAATGTTTCCACACTTACATCCCAGTTGAAAGTCAAGGTCATGCAGTTCTGCACAACTGCCTTGATGTAATTATTATCAGGAATAAGGCTTGGCTGTGGAAGGTTTTCCTGAGTGAGCGTCAGATCCCATTTTTTTTTCTGTCTTTTTCCCTCCCCGTACTTTTAAACTGCTAGTTCCTTAGGATTGTAAATAAAGTGCACCTGGGATGCTTCAGTTGGAGGACTTCTGTCATGTAAGCTATCATTTACCTATTAGATACACAAAGAGAATTGAGTTTAGTGAAATGGCTCAAAGAGTAAAATGTGCTTAATAATCATGTTCTGAGAAAAGAATAATAGTAAAAATTGTGTTTGAAAGTACATTGTGTCACCACGTACTGGTCCACGCATGTGTAGAAGTCCAATGGCATACACACCTCAGTTTACCAAACAAAGCGACAACTCGTTTTGCTTTCTAATTCAGTTATTACGATATGATCTTAGTTTGTGGTTCCCATGGATCCCACACATCACTTAATTGGCAGGTCGCTCGGAATATATGTTGCTAAATATTCAGTGATCCGAAACTTTCAGTCGAGACTGAAAGAAAACTGTTTCAATGTTGTACTGAGCTCACTAATTCTAGCGGTTTAGCAAAGGGGCAAAATCCTGCCTTAAAACGTCTGCATATTCTGTCACGTTCTCAAATCTCTTCAGTTTAAGAAGGATCAATGAATTAAGGAATTAAAGTTACAGAACTAAATATGACTTTGCAAAGTACTGACAACCACTTTACTTTGATGCATGGTACATCGTCCTTGAAAATAAATAAGCTTGGGTTCATGTTGCCCATTGCCCCCTATAAAGATGGCAGCTATGCATGCGCCCTGGCGCACTTTGCCCCATAAAGATGGCGGCCATGCATACAATTGCGCATGCACGGTGTTGGCAGTAAGCGCAGCCTTGGAAGTATTATGGAAGAATATGTATATTCTTAATAACTTCTTGCAACCCAATGTTGGCAAGACCTGAAGTAATGCTTTACAACCAGAATCTCTGCACTCCAATCTCCCCATCCTCATTCTAAGAAATATGCTCAACCTGCACAGTTCTGTTTGACTTCAAGCTTTGGGTCTCACCATCAGTCCATCACCAAGTCTGTGCCTATTGCACTTGGGGCGGGATTTTCCACATGCACTCTTCCGGCGGCGCCGGGATCTTCCGGTACCACCATAAGTCATTGGACGGCTGGCTGGGGCACTGCCTCACCTGCAGCGGGTTCCGACTGCAACGGGGCCGGAAAATCCCGACCTTATTTACCAAAACCCTCCTCATGCCTTTTTCATTTCCAGACATTTACAATGCACTCCTCACTATCCTCCCAAGCTCATCCAAAATTATCCTGACTGCACCCTGTTCTAATTACTAATTGTGACTATTTTTCCTAACCTTCATTGACTCCCTATCGCTCAGCCCATCAATATAAACTTCCTCAATTTCAAATCCCTGCATGGCCTGGATCTTCCCTGCCACTACAACCTTCTACAGCCCAATGCCTCTGCTTTTACCCATGGCTCTTCTAGTTCTAGAATGCTGTCCATTCCTGATGCGTGGCAGAAACATCTTTGAAACTCCCTTCCTAAATTCCTATGCCTTGCTACATCCCTTCTCCCCATCTTCAATAACATCCTTAGAATCTATATCTTCAAAACTACCTCTCCTTACCTTCCTCTTATTTCCAATTACTTGTGACCCATCCCCTCCAACTTCTCCATTGTGAAGTATCTTTGGTTAAATACAGGTTAAATTTTGGTTAAATGTTGTGTGTGTAAATTCTCGTAAGTTTACTCCGAAGCTCTGAAATTCTCTCCCTAAACCTTTCTGCCCCTCGCCTTGCTTTTTCCCTTTCAAGACATTCCTTAAAACCTACCTCTTTGACGAAGCTTTTTGTCGCCTGCTCTGATATCTGCTTATGTGGCTTGATGTTGTATTTTATAATGTGCCTGTGAAGCATTTTGAATGCTTTATTAAGCAGTTGCATTAATATAAATTGCTGTTACATATCCTTTAGACCAGGAAAAATTAGCTGGACTTTGCAGCTTGGTTGGTGTCCAGGCCTCCTTGTATATTTGAATATTGTATGAAGACAGGATAGGCTTAAGCTGTGGGAATAATGTCTGTGGAACCGTGACCTGTAGTGAATACAGGGCAAGAAGAATAAATATTTTCTTTAATTTACACAAAAGATCTTTTAAGAGTAAACTCATGTTCAAATTTCTCACGCCTTCACTTCCTCTCCCTGTCCTCTGGATCCCACGAAGAATTTTTTTTTGAGATTTGTTTTGCATGCAAATGCATTTAGAGTTCCCAAGGCAAATAAAGCATTCGTCACGTACGTTACCTCTCCATCCAGAAACAGAACTGGTTAGACACAGGGAAGTGTCTCGTTATCCAACTTCATGGAAAATGTTTGCTCATCTAGAGCTTTATTTCATTCTTCGTGGTGTTGGTTCTCTGCTTTGTACTCATTTATACTTTTTTGCTAGCAACAAACACACAAAAATGTAACCTTTAGAATTTTAGTGATATCAGTTGTTTCATGTTAAATCCACGCCATTAAAAGCTTTAACAATTTCTATAGACCAGGTTTCCTGATTAGCTCTGAGCAGCTAATCTTTCCTTGGCAGCAGCTGATCAGATATTCTAGCTGCAAAGAAGTTTTGTGTTTGGATTTCACATTTGTCAAGTATCTTGTGAATTATATTTGGAGTGCCTTTAACATATATTTCCATGCATTTAGCAGAGATTTTAAGTTTCTTGATTGTATAGAAATAGCCTCAATCAATACAGAGTCATCCAACAAATACCTTGTTTGTCCTAAGCATTTGTTACAAGTTCATGTAATCTGAAGTTTTTTAATGTTTTTGAGCCTCTTCCACTTTTCTCTACTTTCGTTTCAATTATGTATTTTTGTATGTTCATGTTCTGGTTGGTTTGTGGGAAATGTGACCATTTAATGTGGGTCATGTGGTTAATGGGAACCAATTGAATGGGTTTCCTGGTGTCATGCAGATCAGTAAGAGTAATGGCAACAATCGCTGCTGTGACCCACAGTGGATTTGTTCCAATGGGATTTAAGTAGCACAAAATCTGTGTAGTAGCTGGCTTCCAACTAAAGCATTAGCCCAGTTTTGGCGATTCCCTTCCAAGTACACCTTCCACCACTTCCATGCCCAACTCGGGTGTCTCCAGCTGGGATCTGACCAGATTCCAACAGGATCATTCTTTGTCATCATCAGCTGCTATGTCACGTCTGACTGAACGATTCTGGAACAGACTGACCTTAAGACGCAATGGTTGTCCCACAGCCTTGACTACCCTCCAACCCAACTCTTCCATACTACTTCATTCCTACTCTCTTAACTTCCATTTCAGGCTGTTGACTGTGTGCTGTCGAATGTACTAGTGACTCTGGAACTACTGCACCCCTAAGCAGAAGAATGTCTGACCTTTTGTAGATGTAGATCCCAGCCCACAATACTTGTGTAGCATGCTGTAGACTTTGAAAGAGGTAAACAATCGAAGTTGAGTGGATCACAAAAGTAACCTGATTGAGAGGCATTCACAAGTTTTGGACACAGCGGAGAAAAGGCAAACAATAGAAGGTTAATAATCTTTCTGCCGTAGAGAAAATATGCAGTGATTAATTTCAAGAACTGTATAAAAGGAGTAAGAAGAATTATTGTGTGTAATTTTCAAAAATTGTTTAAAATATAAATTATGAAAGCTTTTGGAACCTATTCACTCGTCACTAGAACTGTGTATAATGCAGAAGAAGTCATTGTAAAGTATGTTGAAAAGTTTCACTATTCAAGTTGTGTAGGTTTGTGATTGTCTAACTAATGTTTAAAAAATACATAGAAAACAAACCTAGTTTAGTTAAACAGATTAGCATATTGTGCAGTCCAGGAAAGTTTCTTTTTATGGGATTTATTCATTCTTGTATTGGGTGTTGAAACAAATAATTGAGTGGCTTGGCAGCTTAACGTACTACACCATTGAGGAATTGAGGATAACTTGGTTTTGGGTCTCAGTTTCTATTGGTGTTCAGGCTCAGTCTTCATTAGATCATAAGAAACAAGAGCAGGGGTAGGTCATTTGGCCTATCAAGACTGCTTCACCATTTACGGCTGAACCGATTGTTGCCTTAACTCCACTTTCCTCCCCCCCCCCACACACACACATAACCCTTGGCTCCCTCACTGATCAAAAATCTGTCTCAGCCATGAGTACGTTCATTAACCCACCCTCCACTTTTCTGTGGGGAAGAGAATTCCTAAGACTGATGATCCTCTGAGAGAAGAAATTCTTCCTTATTTCTATCTTAAATGGGAGACCCCCTTATTTTTAAACTTGCCCCTAGTTCTAGATTTCTCCAAGTGGGGAATCATCCTCTCAGCATGTACCCTGTCAAGCTCCCTTAAAATCTTATGTTTCAATAAGATCATCTCTCATTCTTCTAAATTCCAATGAGTATAGGCCCACCTGCTCAACCTTCCATTGATGGTCCCTTTTGAGGTTCCCAAGCACAGCACCATGCACAGGTATGGTGCATAACTGGAGGAAGAGAGTCAGTCAGGATTTCATTACAGCTTATTCTTCTCCCTTCTCCTCCACCTGGCTACACAGTAGCGTTGTGGAAGATGGTGATCGCTATCTGTTCACCTTGACTAAGGTTAATAACACCCAGGGACCCCAAAGGAGTGAAATAAGGTTTGATCCTGGATTTTGCTTTTGGGTTGCTACAGTTGGTAGGGTTAGGGAGAGGAAACATGGACAAAGATTTCTACTTTTGATTGCTATTCAATTTCCTTTCTTGGAAAGCTCTGTGGAGCAGAAGTGAAGACAGGACTGGACTTTTGCGCAATGGTTAAACAATCTGCTGGCAATCACTGTTCGGGATCACACGTGAATAATTGCCATTTGGATAAGGTGCTGAGTGATAGCCAGCACAAGTGAAACCATAGCCTATGAGTTAACATCTTCAGGAGAATAGGGGGTGGGGGGGGGCGGGGGCAACATTTCATTTTTTTAAGAAAATAAAATAGAAGTTCAGTGTTAGTTAAAATTGTTTAGATCTGAATGATCTAATCCATGGGTGATTATTTGAAATCATGCCTTTTTACCAAAGGTTCTCTTTATCATTGGCTTCTAGCATAAATTCTGTGTGCGGTGTTTATTGGAAGGGAGCCAGAGCTCCTAAACTATTACACACTTCTTCATTCTTAAGAAATTTTAAACAGCTGCACTTCTTCCAAAATAGGCATTATAATAAAAGTAAGAGGTCCTCCATTTTTCATAAATGCCATAATTTGTACCTAGGTTTCTCTGAAGCAGTAATTTTTTTGGAGCTGCTTTTATAAAGATTTGTTACATGCAATTTATTCCATATGCAGTCTGTTTATTTGTGTCTTGTTTTGGTCTTGTATGAAGAGAATTTGTACACCATTAAAACTGGAAATGGTTTTATTTTTGCCTGGTTACTTTGGAGTTGCTTTAATACCAGCCATTGTGGGGAGCGGGTACCACTGGCTATGACTTGTGGTTACTGCCAGTGGCACAAGACCTGCACAGGGGACCATGGGGCAGTTGTATCCGACTGACTGCATAAAAGCAGTTTCTGAGTAAGTCCAGCCCTTTGAGGATGCACACATTTGTTAGTCCCTCTGGGCCATACAGTTCTTCCCAGGAAGGAAGATTGGGTGACTTGCTCTTTGTCACCCCCACACTTGGGTACCAAAAGTATTAAAAATAGAAAGAAAGAAAATAGTTTCATGCTGGAGTCAACTACATGCTTCATGTTTTTTTCTATATTAAGGAGGCTGTATAGGTGTAAGTTGTTGAGTTCACACTGAGAAAATCTGTTGAGTGTTGATAGAGTATGGGATGCTTTGCTATAAGGAATAGTTGAGGCAGAAGCTACTGCATATTCTAAGGGGAAAGTAGTTTTATATTTGAAGCATAGGAAGATGCATAGCTGTGAAGAGAGAGGTGAACAGTAGGAATGGTTCTGGAATTGCCCTAGTAAAGAGCTTACAGTGCTGTAAGCCTCGTTGGTTCAATGTTTCTCAGCGATTTGTGCAACTCCTGGGCAGTCCAGGCGAGTGTCGGTTTTCCAGGTCTTTTCTTGAGTATTGTAGAAATCTAGAATTTTCAGTTTGACAATTAAACCAGCAGAGTGCTTTAAGCACACAGAATGGGATGATACCATCATTGGACAATTGAATATGTCTTCCTTTTACTATTCAAATTTAGTGCTATCTGTGTCAGAATACACTGGAGTCAGGGCACACATGTATCACCTATTTCTTAGTTGTTTGAGAAGAGGAAATAACATTTGAGAATTATAATGGAAACTGAATTGGAATAAGCTAGTTAAAAGAACAATTGGTAATAAACTTTCTCGGTAGATGTAGTATAGTTTATTTTCATAGCTGTACCCATGGAGCTGATTTATGAGAGAACAAAATTCCCAGTTGTTCATTGACCTCTTGTGGCCGCCTTTAAAACTACAATACTTCTCTGACACTTGCAGTCGTGAGCTTAAAGAATACACTATGTCATTATGTCATCCATTTTTTTTAAAGTTTGGAATTTGAGCTCTGATTGTATTAAGGGAACTGCATTAGGTGAGCTCTTGAATAATTGTAACTGAATTAGCATAAACAGAATGCCACTATAAAATGGCTCTTCTGTTTGGTGTAGTAAGCAACTGATAGATTAATGAATTACAGACCACCACAAGTGAACAGGCCTAGCTATTCTATCTGTTCTTCAAATTGCAGTAATGTTTTCTTGTGTGATTTTTAAACACTTTGCTTCAAGTACAGTGGATGTAATTAGCCCTCTGTTCTGCACCTTGAAATCAAATTAATTCCGAAATATATGGCTGTGACCAGACAAAGTAAGCAAAAAATCTTCTCCATGTTGTAAATAGCAAATGCTTAATTCCAGTACAGCTGCACAGGAAAATTGCCTCCTGGACAGAAAGCTGTTTTCTCTGACACATATTTTCCAAAACCTGAATATATGGATTACAATCTTTTTTACATTTTATCTGTCTGTTTCTATCTCACTAGTTAGCTGTCTCGACTTTGTGTATATATCTTAGTCTATCGCTGTATATTTTACATTCACACTTGCCTTTCTATGTATTTCCCTGCCTATCTCTGTGTCCAAGTT
Source organism: Cetorhinus maximus (assembly GCF_964194155.1). Classification (NCBI taxonomy): domain Eukaryota; kingdom Metazoa; phylum Chordata; class Chondrichthyes; order Lamniformes; family Cetorhinidae; genus Cetorhinus; species Cetorhinus maximus. The sequence continues at coordinate 96,541,769 of NC_135890.1, forward strand.
TAATAGACAGTACCAACAACAAAGTGGGTTTTCCAAGAGCTTTTACTGAACTGTAACAAATGCCTGTTTCACAACAGGACAGTCATAATGAATTCAAGAGTTATTTACAGTTATAAGTAAAAACCTGCGGATATTGGAAATTGAAGGATTGAAATGCTGGAACTACACAGCAGACTAGTCAACATTCTGAACAAGGATTCACATCATAAGCGATAAATTATCTTTTTCCTCTACAGATAGTGAGCCTTTACACAATTTTTTTCTTTTTATTTTACTTGCAGCTGTGGTGTTCCCCCACCACCTCTCCCCACCCCCCCACCTTTTGCAGCCACAATTTGCAGTCATGGGAACAATTATTTACTAATTGGCAATTGTGTGGGAAAACTTCAGGCTCCTTAATTGGGTGCATTGCATATTACCTTGGGCATAGCTATTCTCCCCTGAAAAGTCAAGGTCACAGTTGCAGTTCTGTAAGGGTAAAAAAACAATTTAAATGAATGTTCCTGCAATTTTATCAACTACAGAGAAGGAAAGTCTTACTTATAAAATTGTGTCTTCAAATGTATAATTACAGGGCCGCAAAGAATTCCTTGTCTTTGCAACTTGACTAATTTTTAAAGTTTGATTTGGGCATCAGCTTTTCCTAAGCTTTGGCAATTTCAAGCCAAATTTTATTTTGACTGCTGAACCCAGATGACTAATATTCAACATTCTCAGAATATTGTCTCTCCCCCCACCACCCCCAACAATTTGAATCATTATTAAAAATAGCAACATAGAAAATATGGCTTAATGGAAAATCATTTCAAATTTCACTGCTGCTATCATTGCATCCTCAGAAATGTCATAAAGGTGAAATTGCACCTAATTAGAGAAAAGACATTGTTTACATCAGCAACTAACTCTGCATGGATCATCAACTTACCTATTTACTGATATGTATGTATATTTAATGGAAAAAAATGAGCTGATCCATAAGCCAATGTAAAAATGCAACCCTTTGCTCAGGCAAATAAACCATTTCATTGGTGCAAATATTCACTATTTTGCGCCAGCTTCTGCTTTTTGTTTTGCAGTCTCATTTAAAAAAAATGTTTTGTTGTGCATATTGTAAATTACCCTTTCCTTTAACTTACAGATTGCACAGAAGTATAATAATCTAAACTGGGGTGTCATAACCAAAGGCACATTGCTCTTTCTGCAGTGTTCTAACTCAGTTTGTAGGAAATGCTTAACAATTTGCACGAGTTTGGAAGTAAGGCCATACTCTGCTTTCCTGGCATTGAATTAAGAACTAGTCCACGTCCTGGTTTGACCTTCTGCTTTGTTTGTCTCAAACAAGGTAGTGGTTGGGATTAGAGAGGCTGAAATCAGCCAGGACTTCTATCTCTGATTTCTGTCCTGTAATCTCTGTGTCAATGTTGGGTGAAGGCTAGATTGGATATGGCTCTGATGCCCCCACCTGCATTGAATATATCAAGCCTTGTAAATGGCCACTTGGTCAAGGTACCTGAGAATGATTGATACTTTTGGACCATGGACCAGTAGTTTCAGCAATGCCTGAAGAGGAAGAGAGTAGGATACTTAAGTTCTTCCCTTATGAAAATCATTCTTGTGTTTTTCCTTAATTAAGGGGCCAGGTGAAAAAAAAATGTGTGATGGAAGTGAATGAATGGGTGTGAACATTTTGACACCACCAGCATCAGTGTGCTTTTCAAAAATCGCATATGCTATTGTTTGTGTTACTGAGTAGTACATTTGTACTCAATTTTCATTCTATTACATTTATGGTTTCATGAAGACAATATTAAACATATATAGGTGTACAAAAATTGGACTGTAAATTTGAATTATTTTACTTTGTGTGATTCAGGGAGTCGTCGTATTGTGGATGTCATGGATGTGAGTACACAGAAGGGGATTGAGATGAGTATGTCACAATGGGTGAAATACTACGAAACACCTGAGATGGAAAGAGAGAAGCTCTATAATGTCATAAGCCTGGAATTCAGTCATACGAAACTTGAGAACCTGGTCAAACGACCCAATGTGGTAAGAAAATTATATTCATAAGTAAATTCATTTTTAACAGGATCCGAAGTAACTATGCAAGGCAGAAGATCAACATTTGATTGTTTTAATTGCCTCATTTGATTGGAGAAGTAACTTCTGTTACGGGCTATAACATATATCTGTGTCTTAATGTTTTAACACTTGTCATTAATTTCTGTGTACTAATGTAACCAATGTGGTTTTAAAAAAGCCCATGGAATAAATTAAGTCTCCAAATTGAAGTACTTCTCACTCAATATTTCAAACTTAAGGCATAATGTTAGCTGCAGGTAAATTTTCCAAGTTATTGCATTTTCATTTGGTTGTTAACGACATGTTAAATGGGGTTTTATTAGCTTTCCTGGAAGTATTTTATAAATTCACTTAAATTTCTTAAATTAATACATGTTAGCACTCCAATTAACAATTAAAAAAGATTTAACTGGCCATTTACCTCATTTACTTTTGATTCAAAAAGATTTTCAACTCTTGAGAATTATATTGATGCTAAAGAGATTTAAATTATGAGTGGGTTGCATAAACTTGTATTCACCTGAGTATAGAAGATTGAGTGATTTGATCAAGGTGTTCAATATGCATAAAAGATTCAACAGGGTGGATCCAGAGAAACTATTTCTTCTCGTGGGGAATGAAGTATTTTAAAATTACAACTAGGCCATTTAGGAGGGAAATCGGGAAGCATTTTTTATGCAACGGGTTGTAGGATTCTGGAATTCTCTCCCCTAAAAGCATCCACAATGAACTTTCAAGACTGAGGTGGATAGATTTTTGTTAGATAAGGGTATCAAGGGATAGGGATCTAAGGTAAGTGAATGAAGTTAAGGTGCGGATCAGTCATGATCGAATTGAAAGGCTGGAAGCATGAGTGGGCCACTTCAGTTCCTATGTTCCTCATTGCCTGGAGACCTGGAGAAGTTACCATCTCTGGGCTGGGTTCTTTGATAAGTTATGAGTTCGTACATGGTGATTCAAGAATGAACACTACTATTTGAGTAGCATCATTAGCGTAATATTATCCCGAAAGGACTAAATGAAACATTTTGCGTACAATTTTTATTTAAAAACAAACATCCATGTTTTCTCTATCTCCTTTTCCATTCCTGTTGTACTTTTAATTTCACTTGAGCTCGAGGGCTGGAAATCCTTGATAATCAAAAGCAGATGTGATAAATGATATGTTAATTTCTTTTAATGGTGTTGGTTAAGTGATGAATAATGGCTAGGACACCAGGAGAATTTTTCTGCTTTTCAACTAGTGCCATGGGATCTTTTACATCCACCTGAATAGGCAGCCTAGGTTTCAGTTTAACCTGTTCTCCAAAAGAGAATACTTGCTACAATGTAGTGCTCTCACAAGTATTGCACTGCAGTATTAATAATGTGCTCAAATCCTGGAGTAGGGCTTGAAAACATAACCTTCTGTCTCCAAGGTGAGTATAGAAACAGTGGGCCAAACTGGCACCCCTAAGTTTTTGTTCATCCATGGAAAAGAGGAGACATTTTCCTATTTTTGATTAAAAGAGGAATTGTATTGCTTGCTTCATCACAGGAGCCAAAAATTAACTTCAAATATTTTTTACTTAACTTGCCTCTTGGATCCCAAATGTCGGGGTAGAGCCAAGTAGTTTTTTTTAAAAATGGGTTTTCCTCCCTCATTCTCGGCAAGTCTATCCATTGAGTAACTGGACCCACGGAGCCAGGTTAGACTTTTCTCTAGTTTAGCAAGAAGAGCCATGCCTTTTTTTCATACTAACAGGTACTTCTGGAGTGGCCCTGAAGCTTCATTACCATCCATGTGATTATTAAAGTAGTTTTTGAATGCTGAAACGGTCAAAAATTTGGAACCCCAGCACTTTTGGCTGGTGAATAGCAACATGTCAAACAACCCATTTTGTGCAACGGTGCAGATCTTCATAGAAAAGTAGAAATTCAAATACTGTCAAAAGACAGTGGTTTTAAATATAAACTATTGGTGCCATTTATACTTGTTTGTGAAGCAAGCGGGTTGTATAATCAAAGACTTGCATAACTCTATCTGACAGCCCAAGAGGGAGATTTATAAATAAATCTGCCAAAATCCAATGATTAGTGCAAAGTTATATTTAGAATTCGAACAAAATCTGGAGGACAACATTGTCGTAATCCAATATCCTCTGCATCCTGGAAATACTCAGCAGATCAGGCAGCATCCGTGGCGAAAAAACAGAGTTAATGTTTCAGACCGGTAACCCTTCATCGACCTGAAATGTTAACCCTATTTTTCTCTCTAAAGATGCTGCCTGACCTGCTGAGTATTCCAGCATTTTCTGTTTTTCTTTCGGATTTCCAGCATCTGCAGTATTTTGCTTTCGCATCCTCTGCATCCTGTTCATTCGAGAAAGTTTTTGTGTGGCACTTGGTAGAGCAAATGTATAGCAGAGATACGTTTTCAGCAGGAGACTGAACTGCTTTAAACTACTATTGTACGAGGATAATTTCAGTGAGATCCCAACATTGTAAAAGAGTTCCCACTGTAGGTGAACATTTACAAACAATTAGATCTAAGGTTTTGGGGGGGTTGGCCAATTCAAAATCCCCAAAGTGTATGGTGCAGCTTCAGTTTTAATAGTGGTCTTTATTTTCTGTATGACGGGATGCTAAAGGAAGCTGATCACCCACTTTGGATGCTAAACTTTGTTTTTTTGGTCCGTTTGTTTGACTCCAAGTTTGTATTTTCTTCCTATTTTGGGATTCTCTGACCAAAGGAACAAATAATCTGCTCCCAATATTTTGTCACAACGATTTAGACTTCCCATCTGCAGCTTAAATTTGGATACATTTCTGGGGAGGGACAGAACTTTCACCCATTGTTGAGATGCCTCTCACCCCCAACAGAGTGCCTGCTCATGGGGTCATTATGCTTGTTGGAGGTGGCTTCCTGACCTTAGCTGGGAAAAGGGTCCTGGCGTGGAAGCCTTCTGGCCTGTTTTTTTTTTTAATTCATTCATGGGATGTAGGCGTCACTGGCTGGGCCAGCATTAGGCCATCCCTAATTGCCCTTGTTCAGAGCGATTTTAAGGGTCAACCACATTGCTGGGGGGTCTAGAGTCACATTTAGGCCAGACCAAGTAAGGAAGCAGATTTCCTTCCCTAAAGGGTATTAGTGAACCAGGTGGGTTTTTACGATTTCATGGTCGTCATCAGACTTTTGATTCCAAGTTTTTATTGAATTCAAATTTCACCATCTGCCGTGGTGGGATTCAAACCCCGGTTCCCAAAAGATTACTCTGGGTCTCTGGAACACTAATCCAGTGACAATACCATTATGCAAGTTATCCATGGTGACTCTTGTATATCTTGTGCCACTAGCTGAAGAGCAATTGGCCAAGCTTTCAGCAGTTTCATCCCTGACTCCTACCAAATTTTCAGCAGATCATTTTGGGAGCATACACCCTCACTGGGACCTCGATGTGCATAAAATGTGGCACTGTGTACTCTCATAGTCATGCACTGTTCCACTGCACTGCCTTACAGTGGGTCCATGTTTTCATCCGAATTATTTACATGACATTCACATTTTTCCTTCCTTATCTCCCCCATTCAAAGGTATAATTTGTATAAGGCCCAGATGTATGCAGTCTGTAGTTACCCCATTTCAAAAGTGGCCATTTCTTTGTGTGATCTCAGTGAGGATTGTCGGGCTATTTTTCTCATTGCTATTGCTGTCAGGCCCATCCTGTGCTCATTGATATCAACAGACATGCCCTTTGCTATAGCCATCATAGTCATGTGATTGATAGAGAAAATCTTGTTGAATTTGTTTGCTTCCCCCAGTACAGGGACACTGAACTCAATTGTAATGGTCTCATTGCTGTTTGAGTTGAGATCTGCTTGCCCTGCACAAATTAGGGAGCAAGCCACTGATATTCTTGGTCTGTGTGTTTCTGCCACACCCAGAAGTTTATTGACCCAGTGAGTCTTAGTGAAAGCTTTAGTCTAGTTGAATAAATTTATTCTGTGATGTATTTCAAGTTGGTGGTAGACCAGTGATGTCTAAACTCCTTGTGGCCCACAAGTCCAGGCAATCTGGCGCTCAAACTCCTGGCAACCATATTATTTGGGCTTACTTCCTGCTTGCTAGTTTGTCCAGCTTACACTTCATGGAATTGGAGATTAAGAAAAGACCATTCTTAGTTAATGGACAAATCCTAAATCAGAATGAGAAGAATTTTGGGATAAGTGCAAATTAATGAAAATATTGATATTCAAGTTTTACTTGTGATCAATAAGGTACCTTGGTGTTCACCAAAGCTGTCCATGCGAATACAAAAAATTACAGACGCTTCTTGTTTGAATTTTTTGTAAAAGGGATGAAATTTGTCATAAAATGGAAAATCGGATAATGCATGTTTTTTATAACTATCATGAACAAAATTGCATTCTCAGTAATCACAATTCAAAGCCACATGTTTCTATGATGTTGTTTGCACAACTGCTAATTATGAAGAAAATGGACACTCACCAGTTTTCACTGAGAGAAATCTTGAGGCTCAAATTTATTTCAGTGCATTGGGGGAACTGTGTTTCAATAATGTGTGTGTTTGGGATTTGAAAAAAAAAATCTAATATTGCACTGTCAGTAGATTTTACCAGCGTGATTTACTGTGGAAACTTCAGAAATGAATTAGTACCAATTCATATGTAGAATATTGTGATTAGCAGAGATATTCTCAACAAATGCAATGCTGTTATATTTCTTCATTTGGCTCTATTGAGAAAATACTGATCTGTAACAGAAAACATCGTAGGCTTTAATTATGATTCAGGCTGATTCAGGCAATAAAAAGTTTAAGAATTTAATTTCAAACCTCCTTACCATATATTTGGAACATATTAAATATTCAGCAACTGCTCTTAACACCTGTGAAAAATGCAATGTGAAGAGAAGATCTTTTGTTTGGTGATATTTTAACGAAAATTGCTTTGGTAGCAAAGCATAAGGAAGGGGAGTGATATTCTAGCAACTTCCTGTGAATACACAGCTATATCTTTAATAATTTGAGGCTATGTTAACCTGCTTAATTCGGTTAGAAACAACAGTACTGTTCATGCTGAATCTCTAAGCAAAGCTGTGTCCTGAGACAGTTTTCCTGTCAAACTATTGTCCAGGATATCAAGGTTAGCTCTCGGTCTTTGTGATTAATGCTGTCGGGTAACAATAATTTAAGAACATTCTTTACGGAAGGTGAAGAAAAAAATGAATAAGAATTTATAAGCGATTGTAAGAATTTATAAGGGATTGAAGGCAGCTGTGAGGGAACAATTCAGAATGGCCTTAAGCTTGGTTGAAAAGAAAGATTTGGAGAAGGTTTTTAAGATTTAGGGAAAGGAGAGGTGCAGGGACTTTTAAGGAGAGAGTTTTACCGTGTACTGAATGGCTGGAACTTCTTCCACTGACAGTGGGCGCACACAAGGCAAGAGTTTGCAAGGTTTTGTAGGACATAGAGTATTATAAGGACTGAACCTTTGGCTTAATGGTAGCATTCCAGCCTCCAAGCCAGAAGATGATGGGTTCTAACCCCACACACAGCCCTGGAGAGTGGAGATTAGAATTTGCTCTCAGTGCTGGGTTGACATCCAGCTGGGCTCTCCCATCGCTGTGGAGTGACCACTGGCTCAGTAAGTCAGAAGGGATCGGTTTGGCCCCTACTCTCGACAGTATCAGTGAGTAGAGACGGGCACGCTAGCTCTGAATACAGGATTGATGTTAACCGGTCAGCACATGAAGTTGGTCTTCGTCCCACCCTGCAACCCACACCCCCCCTCCCACCCCCGCATTATAAAGGGTATGCCAATTTTGTCTTAGTTGCAGCCTACCTAGGAGAAGATACTTTGAACTCAAAATTCTTATGGAAGGAAATGGGGAAACACCTGATGACCCTCCCCAAATTCCAGTTTTTAATAAAAAAAATTCCTTGACTTGTGAAGAATGAGCATCAGCATTACAAAACTTGTATCCAGCAAAATTCTCACCTGAATGTTGTTTGCACCCAGAAATACATTTTCTGTCATCTTTCTCATTTCACCCAATGAATTCCTATCCACTGTTCCTTCACTTAGCACTTAGTTCCTTTCAGCACATAGATATTTATTTAATGTCTTCATTTCTGGCTCCTGGTGCTGATTTTAAAGTTCCTCTCTTTGTCTATCCTGCAAGGATGTCTTCAATTTTAAATCAACAGTGGGAGCTTGGATTGAAGTCAAGCGTTGAGGGGGCAAGCTGTCAGATAAATATCACAGTACTGGCGCAGCAGCTGAAAGCTATAACTGATGAGAACATACTGGTATGACACAGTTGGATCTTCTATCTTTGGTGACATTGATTCAGTAGAAGGGAAGAAGCCAGCCAGGAGAAACTTCTGAGGGAAGGGTATGATCTATGTATAACCTGCCTACCTGTACTTTTAGCCTCAAATGGTGACAAAGGCATCTAGTCTTGCATGTGAATATATGCAATTTTGTTGAAAGAAATCGGGTTGAAGAAATCGGTCTGTAATTTTATCAGGATTCCATTACTTATGCTCAACTATTTCTGAAATATCCACATTTTCTTACCCTTCTATTGCACTGAAATGAAAATAATTTCAATTGAAATCATTCTTGCGACTAAAGTTGTTTCATGATATGTCGCAAAGCTATTATAAATCTGTAATTCTGTGGTTGATGCGAATTTATAAATGTTCCAAAATGAGCTCCACATTTCACTTTAAAATGTAGTTGCTGCAAATCCTGAAGTAATGCCGTATTCAGTGTTTGCATTTATGTACGATCCAGATTTTGGGAGTAATGGAATTTTTTTCATCTGAAATGTGGAGCTGAATGCAATATAGGTAAGTGAAAAATTGAAATCTAAAAATTGATATATAATAAAATCACAGGATTAGTCATTTGCTTAGTTTCAATCTTTTGATTCAGTGATCAATCAAACTAATCAATGTAAAACACCCAGGAACAACCAAAATTAATTATTCGTATCCAATAATTGGGATGAAATAATTAGGATGTTTGAGGGGGGGATAAAAAGGTACATGATGATACAGATACTGTGTTTGAGACAAGTATGTAAACATTGCAGAGAAATGGGTACTATTGCTAATTTAAAATAAGTACATCCATATAAGGATGAAAAAGGTGAACATTAGCAGCATGGAAGTTCACTTCAACTGACTTAACAGAGATTGAACTGTACATTCAAAGTAATTTTTTTGCTTGTGTAATTTCAGATGTTTGTGTTTTCTCACTGTGAATTGGGACAAGCTGGTTGACAAACCTTTTGGTTTCACACTTTCTTCTTTTGTCATTGTTTCCAAGGACTTCTGCCTTTTTTTATTTGACCCTTTCTCCATAAGTGATGGGCTCCAGTTCTTTTGGTACTGGCAGCCCAGCAGTTTCTGACCCAAGTGCGCATTTTTCATACGTGAACTGAGAGATGAACTGTCTGCTGTGAAGTGTTAACATGTTGAAACCTAGCTGTTTCTTTTCTTTTGGTTTCCCTCCCCAGCCCAGGGGCACTGAGGGCAATAGTAGTGCCACAGCAACTATTCATTCTGTGATAAGCAACCTTAGCAGAGACTGGGGATAGCATCCACAACATTCTAGTCCCAAGTGTTTTGTTATTTCAGTGTGCAGTGTCTTTACCCAGTAACCATCAGGGGAGTGCTCTAAGAGCTTCTTGAATGATTAAATCATCATCCAGTGATTGCAGCCCAGCATCTTCAAGTGCTAATATTGAGCCATGAATCAAAGGCCCTGATTCCAACTTGCTCAGAAATACCATTAAGTAAGTTAAGTAGCAAGACTAACATGATTCTCCCATGCACTAGATAATTAAGGTGACTTCCAGCTTTTGAGTGACTTTAGCAACAGGGTTTCCAGGAGTTTTTGTCTCATACATTTTGCTCCTTGTTAAACAATATCTTCCATTGGTGAGGATTTTGTAGATTTGTTGACATTTTCAGTGACATTATCCTTGATCACCTTTTCCAAGAACATTTTGCTACAATATTGTGACCAGTTCCCTGCCAATAGGGATCACATTTGGCAGAGGAAAGTTCATTTAAACTTCTCATCTGTGCTTTGCCATGTGCTGGTGTTTCAGTTGAAACACCATTTAAACCAATAAATACCTTTTCAGGCATCTGATTCTCTTACAAGTAACACTAGGGCACTCGTGCCCAAAAGAACTATTGTCGGATCAGCAGCACATTCACCCAACCATTCTTGAGCACAGTACCAAGCATGTAATGATGTAACTGACATTTGTGAAACTGTGGGTTTTGAGCCTTGCCAACATAAGTCAATGACAATTTGTGCTACCTAGAGGCTTTTGCAGAAGCCAACAGCATTATTCTGTCCTAGCTGTCTAAACCTTTCAGCGCTGTTCTCTTTTTGCTCCAGCCTGTGCGCCCTGCAGCAGGCATTTCCAAACAGTCTGGTTTCATCACAGTTATAAACCTGATATCCATTTAAATACTCCCAGGAAAATTATTTCTTGGAATCTTCCTTTGTTAGACTTGACAAACTCAGCTTTGGCAGGTAGTTTTTCACCATGAATGGTGAAGTGCTGGTTTTCATGTTATGTCTCAAGTTCTAATAAGCACCCAATGATACTGCTAAATTTCTAGTTCTGTGATCTAGCTTTTTTGTTTTGATGTGTTTCTGGCTGCTGATCTGAATTGCTGAACTTGAACAAATGATTTGCAGTACATGATAAAGGGCCTTAACATGGGCCAAGTAGATAGCTGTGTGCTGCTTACTGCCATTTGTTACTTTGATTCCACAATTGTAATAATGACTACACTTGGAAGGTACTTCTTAGACTGTAAAATGTTTTGGGATACCTTGAGGCTGGGAAAGAACCAAAAAAGCACAAGTTCTTTCTGTTCTTTAGTTCTAAATTATCTCAGTGTTCAATATTATGTTGATTCTAATATTGAAAATCTCTTGGCTACTTCACAACTCATTGCATTTTCCGTCACCTCACTTGATTCGTAGTGCACAGCGGCTCCATAGGAATTGCTACCTTTCCTGTACTTTGCTCAATCATCCTGCTTCATTTGTGGCCCTACAGAATGAACGCTGCAGTCTACCGAACTATGGAGGGAATCCTAGCCGAGCCCAATTATTAGCTGCATAGTGATCAGAAATCAGAATGGCAACCAATTGCTTTCTCTCTGTTTTTGCCCAACTTGAGGAGGCTAAATCAAAAATGTGCCTCATTTGGCAAAGATCAATTAGCTCAACACCAATCGGAGATTGAACCTTGGACCGTACAACGGTTTTAAAATTTGTTATTGTGTTGGGATACTTTTTCTGTGTAGATTGAAATTGCAGTACAGTACACATTCTGCATACTGAACAATAGTTTTTCTGCAAGCAATTACCGGAAATGTTGTTTAAAAGGAAATGTTGTTTAAAAGCAGTTCCTCCAATTGATTTGTTTGCAGGAGTATGATGGAACTCTGAACTTAAACTAACTGAAGAACTCTATCTTGTCATTTGTATTGTAGCCCAGAATTACTCCAAGCTTTTTGTGTTCCCAAGATTATCTTCTCTTGCCTTCAGCTGGAGGTGCTCAGTGTCGGCTATAACTGGCATTGTGCTGGAAGAGAAGGCAGCTCAGTCACAGAGATGAATTCATTCTGTGAACTGATGCTTGGAGATCTATTTTTTGGAAGAACTGGAAGTTGACGACTCATACATTTGCAAAATGCTCAAGCGCAAATATTCTTCAGTGAATCAGAAGACTGCGACAAACTGATTTCCCAAACTTGGAGCTGGGTTCATACTTTTGGAAGTTAGGTGACAGGAAGCACCATTTGCCACAGGTCCAGTATTTCTTATTATCTGAGAAAATTACAATTGATCCCTGTACAATTGATGCAAACTCTTAAAAGTCCTTTTCAGACATTCTTAAAAAGAATTACAGATTCCACAGACACTTTAAAGAAATTATACATTTTTCTTACTGTACTGCTTCCAGGTCAAAGGTTGTCACAGCCCGCACAGGAACTTCCATATCTTTCTAAAGGTGTGGTGACCAGAACTGGATGCAGTACTCTACTTGGGGCCTAACCAGAGTTTTATATAGGTTCGGCATAACTTCCTTGCTTTTGTAGTCAATGCCTCTATTTCTGAAGCCCAAGTTCTCATTGCTTTGCTGAACACTCTTTCAGTACGCCCTGCCACCTTCAAAGATCAATGCACATGCACCCCCAGGTCTCTCTATTCTTGCACACATTTTAGAATTGTGCAATGAAGTCTATATTGCCCCTCCCTTTACCTTCTGCCAATGCATCACCTCGCACTTCTCTGTATGAAGTGCCCTCTTGTTTGCCTATTCTGCTAACCTATGTCCTGATGCCGGCTATCTCTCTATCTCTCTATATCTATCAATGGTCTTAACACTGATCCTTTCCCTCCAGTCTGAAAAACAGCCATTTACCAGAACTCACTGCTTCCTTGCCTTAAGCCAATTTTTAAAATCCAATTTCACATTGGCCCTCCTACTTCATGAGCCTCAATTTTGTTAAGCAGCCTTTTATGTGGTACCTTGTCAGATGCTTTATTAAAATCCATATAGATAACATGCATCACATTTCCTTCATCAGCCTTCTCTGTTACTTCTTTAAAAACAATCAATTAGATTAGAGGAGCACGATCTGCCTTTTACAAATCCGTGCTGGCTCTCCTTAATTAACTCAAACCTCTCCAAGTGCCTGTTTATTTTTTTTAAGGAATCTTACCCACCATGTTAGACGAATAGGTCTGTAGTTGCTAGGATGGTTCTTGCACAATGGTATCATATTTGCCACTCTCGAATACTCTGGTACCTCCCCTATATCTGGGGAGGGGATTAAAAAATAAAGGCAAGTCCTTCCGCTATCTCCACTCCCACTTCCTTTAGTAACATGGGATGCAAAGCACCAGATCAGCTGATTTATTTACCCTAAGCATAGTCAGCCTTCTTTCAATTTTCACACTATCCATTGCTTTCACCAACTCTGCTTCTACTGATACTTTTGTCAGATTCCTCTTGCTTAGTAAACTTTCAATCCAATGCTTCATTAAGCTTGATGAATCACAGTCGAGTTTTCAAGTAGAGAGGCACTAGAACTGCATGTAATAGTTTTATACTGTTGCAAATTTGTAGTTTGTAAGATTGTTTTGGTTTAGGGCTGTCCAACAACAAGCTTGGTTGTTAAAGGAGCATCCAGATTGTCTTACTGGAAGAAGGTGTGAGATATTCGCAACTGTGCTGACAGTGGATAGACAGTTAGCCTCCAAGACCCTCAGAGAGGTGTTAAGAATGTCAGGTTTTGTAAATGGTTATGCTTTAAACTGTCTATTTAATTTCAAGATAGAATTGAGTTGGGGGTCTAAAGGGTATCTAATTAGCATTTCTACCTGGATACAAGGCCAATGTGATTCATATTGCCATGGAGATTGGCTTTGTGAGGGGAAGAGTCCATAGCAAACCATTGTAGTACAGGGTTTTTCTTAAAATATCCCTGAACCCCTCGGGTCAGTCTGCAAGAATCTGGGAGAGATAGAGGCAGCCAGCCTCTCCTGTTCACTATACAGAATGCTCTCAGATTGGTGAGCAAGTTTGTGAGGAAGTTGGAAGATTCACCTAGCTTTAGCTAGAGGGAGGAACCTTCAGAATAACCCTCACTGTGAAAGCCAGACAGAGATTAGAAGTTATCTTGCTGAGAAGGTAAAAAGGAAGCAAGCAACTGGGAGCTGGGAATGGCTTTGGACTGGTTCCTGGTGGATGAAGTGTCCACTTAAGGGAGGGAATAAAGTATAATAGTGGAAGGGGATTTTAATTCATTTTAAAATTTAAATGGGGGTAACATTTCTGCAGTTTAGTATAAGTTACCAAGTGAATTGTGTTTAGACAATGTGGCTTTCAGTTTGTTTATCATGGTCAAAGTTTTAAAGCTTGAAACCTTGCTGTGTGATCCTTCCAGTTAGTCACTGGAAATTGAAAAACCTTTTTTAAAAAATTATCAGTCTCTTTGGGAATAATAACAATACCAGAATTGGTTGTTATAGTTTGTGCTTCTTGCCAATAGTCCCTACTTCCTCATGACAAACTCAGTTTTTCATTCATAAGCCTACAATTCCAATTAACCAAAAGTTAACCTTTCATATGGGGTGCAGGGGACACTTGACAATTTCATGACCAAAGGAAGTTGATGGGGATATGGTTCCCTGGCCGTTAAACTTTCGTGGACTGGTTTCAGCAAAGTGCTGGTTATAAACAACACTCAGCACCTCAAGTACAAGGTAAATGGCTGCAAAGTCTCCGAAGGAGTATCATGGCCTGGGGAGGGAGCAGGCTGGGGTTAGGACAGGGAGAGGCCTAAAGTTTCCTTGTGGGGCCAGGAGGAGCATTTTTGCCTTACTGGGCTTCTTCTGGAAGTAGAGTTGACCTGTAAAAGCAAAATTTTATAAAACTTTTCCAATGGGTGGAATTTTCCGCTCCCGCAAGAGGCGGGAATCGTGGTGGGCAAAGGCAGTAAATTAGGTGTGATTGGAAAAGTCAGTTTCCCACCGGCGGAAAATTAGTTTGGAACTTTGTTCTCCTGACTTTGATAGTTAAAGGCGGGTTGAGTTTCTCGCTGCTCGATGTCTGGAACTTCATTTGCAGCTCATGAATTCTCATTAAAAGGCCAACTTGCCGGAATTACACTCCCCCTCCAAATTAGGTGCCCCACCAGCGGATAATTAGAACAGTCTGTTTTACGACTGTGTATGAGAGGCATGCACCTGGCGAGCTTCAGTTCATCCACAACTCTGAAGTCAGTATACGCTGCTTTCACTTTCCTTTAAGACCGCGGCTGCAAGATATCAAGTGTCTGTGTAATACAATCTGCTCCAAGGCTGGACACAGGAGGCAAGACCAGCGGAGAAGGGTGAGACAAAGGCAGGATTGGGGGGGGTGGTGAGGGGGTGGAACACTAGAGGGGAGGTGTGAGATGGAGGCAGGACTGGGGTAGGGTAGAGACAGGACTGGCCGGGGCGAGGTGGAGGGACACGAGAGGGGAGGGGGGGATGTACCGAGGGGACGCCAGGGGGGAGGTGGAGGCAGGGGGCGAATATATGAGGGGATTGGGGAGATGGAAACAGTACTGGGGGGTGGTCAAGGAACAGAGTGAAAGACTGTCTGGGGAAAGAGTTTCAGACTGTCTATGGAAGAGTCAGACACTGTCCTGGGAATGAGGCCACGCTGTTGGGAAAACATTGAAGAGACTTTCCTAGGGCTGTCTGGGCCTAGTTAGAGGGCTCTGTATGGCACGCATGTCTTGGTCTCGGTCTTCGGCGGGGGATGGCCTCTTTGTACAATGACGGTCGTTCAGTGTGTTGTGCAGTTGTGATCCGTCACCTAAGGAATTTGGTCCTGGGGGTTCGAGTCATGGTAATGTGAGGCAGAGGGCACAGCAATGTTCAGGGGAGGCATCTGGATCCTGTATGTCGGTAGCTGAAAAGTCATTGGGTGGGGTGGGTATTGGATGCTCTCAAGGCGGGGGGGTCCAGAAAAGTAAGGGTGCATGTTGACTTGAAGGGAAGGGGTCAGGTCGACGAATGGCATGGGAACATTGAAGGATTCAGGACGGAGAACCAGAATATCCACATGAACAATGATAGGGTCAAGGGTAACTGGGGGAGGCTGGATAGTGACAGGAAGAATGAGAATTAGGAGACGGTGAATGGGAGGAACTTAGCGGGTGATAGGGGGAGATTGAAAGCTGGTCTCACTCACAAAAGTCAACAGCACCATTTCTACAGAAATGCGAAGAAAGATGCAGTTTGAAAAACATGAGAAAAAAATCAATTGGGATGGGATCTCGGCATGTAGGAGGAGTTCAGCAAAACAATTTTGGGCCGATTGAAGGGGTATCCTATAAATTTCCTGTTCAAACCATGGTGAGCAGGGCTCAGCTGAGTGCTGGACTTGAGGGTCTGATGCACAATGAACGAGCTTGACTCTTTTACTAATGGTGCATATTCAGGCGGGAATCCATTAAGTCCGAAGTGCTGCGGTGCATTTCATCTTAATTGGCAAATGACCCTTGCAGAGGCATATGAGATTGGATGTAGGGTCAAACAATCAAGAGCCACGGCTGCTGCGCAGAAGCAACATGGACCCTAGAAACCTCAATGTTCCCAGTGTATTGGTCATGGCATTTAAGTCACCTTGCTTGCAGTCATGATGTAACTGCAAGGATTGGGTATAGATGGTTATTTTCAAGGCCACTAAACACAACTAATAGAAGCCTGACTGAAGGTTATAGGACTTGGGTCTTTTGAGCCTAATTAATACCCTCATTGTGAATGCGCAGTCACATCTGAGGGGGATGCTCAGCATGTTATGGCACAGCTGATGGTAAATGTTGAGTTGTTCAAATCCCAAAGGGAAACTTGAAACAACTGCCACAGCATGTTTTGCAATTTGTATAAATTTCGAGATGTGTGCCTTGAATTCAGTAGTAATAAGGCCGCCAAGTCTTATAGGTTTTTACAAAACTAGACTAAACATTTATTAATAGAAGAAATGACTTTAAATACATACATTAATCTACAAATTACTACTTTGATAACTTGTAAATCCCCATCTTAATCTGACTCCCAGTTAACTTTCATTAAGGCAACAGTCAGACACATTTCGAAAAGACCCAGGCAAAGTAAATCATGCCCTGAACAGTCGAATTCAAAGTGAGTTCTCTTGCCTTCAGCCTGTATATACCAAACTGAAGTTATTTCACACTTGTTGAATTTTAGACTGCCTTCCTTTACACACACAGCCTTCACTCCTTTATGCATAATTACCTCTTTGAATGCAAATACCCATTGTTTCACTACCCCTTTGGACTTTACTTTCCTGATAATAAAATTCTCTCATGGCACTAAGTTTTACCAGTAATCTTTGGAAAAAATTAGCATACTGTTTCTAAACTTCACCTGGCTAGGTGACACATTTCACCCCTCCTTTGAAAACATTCCAGTCTGGTTTATTTAAAAATGCAACTGTCCTTTTACACCTTACATTCTAAACTTCCCTCATGTTTACCATGTTTACATCAAAGCCTTCAGACCAGCTGCCTTTAATCCAATTAAGTCTCTCTCTCACACTCTCTCTCACACTCTCTCTCTCTCACACTCTCTCTCTCTCTCACACTCTCTCTCTCTCTCACACACTCTCTCTCTCTCACAGTCTCTCTCACACTCTCACACTCTCTCTCACTCTCTCTCTCTCTCTCTCTCTCTCTCTCTCTCTCACACACACACAATTACTCTATTTTACAATAAATTGCAATAAAATTGAAAATTATTATATCTTCGTGACATACCTCTCATCCTTTAGGATGATATGATATCCTGCAAGGGGTAGCCTGGGGGTTTCATGTACAGACTGAGGGTGAGTCAAGGGCTAGAGACTGGATTCCTGTCTTGAATATGGAAGGGGACCACTCAAGGAGAACTACCATTGATTGCTTAATTGTATCTGTGCACAGATACAAGGAGGAGTGGAAAATGCAGGCTGTAGGCAACACAACCTTGTTGATAGCTCTGATTAGAATGAGGAGAAGAAGGGTCCAGCGCCAATTGGTGCAGCCTCGAGAAGTCCATTGCTGTGAGGATCAAGAGCCAGGGGGACCCCAGGAAGTCCCAGGATGCTGCCGAGGAGGGGCCAAATCCACGAAGACCTTTGGCGGGACCAAGGGTCTACAAATGACGGAGCTCATACATGGAGATGAGCAAGAGATAGTGTTGCAGGTGCCATCGCTTGTCTAGGGATGTGGTAGCTCCCATTTGCTACATGTGGTGCGAGTTCCTCACAGAGAAAGGACTTGGACCCATACCGGTTACTTTGAAGGTTACCACTGCGCTGAACTTTTTTGCCAGCGGCTCCTTCCAGGGTTCCACAGGGACCTTTGCTGAATCTAATAATCGATGACATGCAAATGCATAAGGGAGGTGACAGATGCCCTTTTCAATAAAACTCATTATTACATGCAGTTCTGGATGGATGAAGCAAGCCAGGCTGCCAGAGCTGCTGGATTCACTACTCTCTCAGGTTTCCCACAAGTTTAGGGCGTCACTCATTGCACACATGTGGCCTTGAGAGCTCCCTGGCAGCAGCCTGATGATACATTAATTAGTAGATAAGGATTTCACTCTGTGAACCCCAGCTCATTTGTGACTACCAGAAAGCAGATTCAGCATGTTTTTGCTAGGTTCCCAGGGAGCTCACATGACTCTTACATTTTGAGTCACTTGCAGATGCCACAGATATTTGAGGGACCTCGGTGCTGGTTGGCTCCTCGGTGATGAGGGGTACCCATAGAATACTTGGCTAATGATGCCAGTCTGTCAGCCACAGAGTGCATCTGAGGAGCGATACAATGCTGCACATTCTGCCACAAGGTCCTTAATAGAACAAACTATTGGCCACTTAAAGATGCTTTTCTGATGTTTGCACGGGTCAGACGGGGCTCTGCAGTATGCACCACAGAGAGTGTCCTGCATCATTGTTGTTTGCTGCGCTTTGCACAACCCTGCGTTGCAAAGTGGGAATGTGTTGCCAGAGGGAGACATATGGGGAGCTAGGCGTCTCCTTGGACGAGGAGGACTTGGAGGGGGATGACTCTGAAGAGGATAATGATTTGGATGAGCCACGTGAGGATGCTATTGCACAGGCACACGCAGCAGACTACTCATGACCGCCTCATAGCTACAAGATTCCAAGAGGAATAAGGTGAAGACAAGTTTTCACAATCGAAGATCTCTTCAGGCTTCGTTGCAGGGGAAACAACTAGACCTTCATTCTCAGTGTTTACACATCAGGAAAGGTCATCAATCTCTCAATGATTACGGAAGCAGCATGCCGTCTTCTGCTATAACGATGGGGTTATCCTTGGAAGGCATGGTAGATTTGGGAACATGTTGCCACGATGCAATGTGATTACCACTCTATTAGCACGCCTCCTTAAGCAACTACACATAGTCACACATTGCAGTCCTTTCCACCATGGCATTGACAAGTCTGTGGGCAAAGTAGCTTTCAAGCGGATAAAACGCCATTGCACACATGGATGCACTCATGTTGGTATGACAGCAGCTTAGCAAGGTTGTGCTAACAGGAAGAACATTTGGTTGGCACTTGACCATCTCAAGAGGGAGCAGCATTCGGACAGCGCCATCTCTCATGGTTGAATAATGCAAAGGCATCATTTTGCGGCTGAGCCCCAATATGCTTTTGGACATCAGGACACAGTGACCTGTTACCCTACATCATGCATCCAAAGCTGGGAGTTTTGTTCACATTGTCCTTGCAGAGAGTGGCTCACCAGGACCATGGTTTAATTATTTTGAAACACTCAGGATCCTGCATTCATCGAAAGCCTGCAAAGTTTATGTCCAGGAATACCTTGGCACTAGGGAGAATTGTGGCTCAGTCAATATTAGGCAGCAGCCAATGATAACTCCCCTTAAGAGACCCTGCTGAGGACTCTGGAAATGCACAAAAACATCACTTTCAGAGCATGACAGTCCTTGACATTGCCCCAGCTCTCACAGGCCCATCCTTTCTATATATCCCAAGTTAATGAGTGTACAGTCATGTAATGTATTCCATCTCGAGTTGCATACTGTGCATTTACAGCAGGATCATGTAAAGCACCACTAGGCAGCCATTCAGGAGCAAAGTAAGATCCTCACAGGTAAGCAGATGGCTTCATCAGGATGAGCACACAACTCTGACATCACACAATGATATCCCTCTTGCAGACACTTGTAACGTCACTGAGTCAAACCAACTTCCATAGTTCAGCATCATGCACGGGAAAGTGGGAACCAAGAATGGAACAACGTTCAACCTTAAACGCAGAGATGATAACAAGCTGCAGGGAGGCATTAAAGCCTATGGTGCTCAACGATGAATACTACTTTTCCCAAAAACTCACTGTCGTTAAAAGAAAACGCCATTGCAAAGTACACTTTATAGAAATGATTCTAACATTTGTTGCAACAAGTTCATGTGCCATTCACAAGCAACAGACATCGGTGTGAGTGCATCAGGGCAATCACTAAGCTTGATGAGGAATTCTGCTAAGGCCAAATAATGTCTGCCTGAGATTTAAGGGTCACAGGTGTATTGTCCAGTCATCATTGCCACATATGATGTGCCTTTGATGTTACAGATGTGGAAATAAAGGCTACTCAGTGGTGAGATTGTGAGGGACTTAATGCAACTGAGGATCCAGATGGGAGCCCATTGAGGGGGGTGTACATTTTTGACCCTCGACAGGACCTTGCATCACATCTATTAGCCATTGAATACCTGAGACTTGGAGATGGATAAATGTGAAATATACTTACAAAAGTGAAAAGTATAATTGAACACCCATGCCACCATTGTGCATTCAAAACTTTTAAATTTTTCTAACTCTACCGCTATGCCTAGGTGTAACACCAACATCGGGGGCAGAGGTGGAGGCAGCCCGCTGACTGGTATGCCCTGATGTTTGAGATGACTTTGGCGATCACCCTCTAGTGGCCCGAGGCCTTGAGGGCCCCAGCCTGCTAAGGATCTCCTGCTTTGGGGCAGGTGCACCCTCCTCAGCCTGACCTGTTGGTGAACACCAGATTGTGAACACGAGCCTACTTAGAACTAGGTCCCACCGAGGTGCGTGTATCTGCGCTGATGGAAGGTGCAGGTGAACACAGTGACAGGTCTTCATCAGACCTGTCTCCTCACCTGAGGTGGTCTGGGGGTTGAGGCATTTGCTGGAGGACATGCTTTGCCTTTTCTTGCTGGTACCGGAATAGAGAAAAGAGAAAATTAGTGATTGACTAGGCAGGCTCCTAAATTACACATCACTCACGGTGATTGTCCGCATGTGGCCGATTGTGTATTAGATGCACATTCACTGACTTGTTTGGGGGAGGCCAATCTTGCCCTGTGCATGAATGATTCCTATCCCCTCTGGCCAGCTCTGTGGCCTGTTCCCTGTAGGCAGCAAGTGTCCTCAACTCTTGGGTCACCCCTTCAGTCTTGCCTCTGTTTTGTTGTGGGAAATCTTGTCCTGCATAAATACAGATGGATTGACAGTGAGCACTATGGATGAAAGACCAGTTCAGAAGCATGCATGCCCATTGTGTCTGCTGAGCCCTCCTGAGTAAGCGATTAAGATGCCATTTGCACAGGATCTTACGCGAGATGGTGATCTTAAAGTGGGTGGCAGATATTCAGTACTGATGTCCCATTTGCTGGTTGTGTGACATCCCTGCTGGCTCTAACCCTCAGACTACCTGATGAGTGAGAATTTAGAGTGAGTTACCCTGGCGGAGTGGAACAGATCATTCATCCTCTTTCGGCACTGCATACCGGTCCTTTTTTTGTTTCCTATGGGTGCTGACCCCCCCCCCCCAGCGACGACCACCTGGGCTGAAGTGGGAGGACCTCTTGCTCCCATCCCAAGGAAACTCATCCCTTTCGTAAACGGCCTTAAGGGGAATCCCCAGGGAGGCCTCGCTGAACCGTGGTGCAGACTGTTTTGACCTTATAGGCGCCATGGATTACCTGTCCGACAGAACACCTGGGCTGCAGTGAGTAAATGTCTGTGTGGGTGCCGTTAAAATATGGTGCCAGGACCTTTGACCCTATGAGGTAATTGGCGGGATGAATCTCTGCCCACCCCACCATGAGATTCACCGAGCTCCTCACATGCATAATTAATGAGCTGAAAAGTGGAAGATCACGCGGGCTCTTCCGACCTGCCATCTGGGGGAATCATGTCTACTTTCCCACCCGCCACCGCACTTAATCGCCAGAATGCAACATTCCACCTATGCAACTATTGGGTTTAAAAATCAAGCCCATTTTGTATGTTTAATTGACTATATTTACAATGGAACGAAAAACAAAATTCAGTATGTTTTGCCCATGCAGGTCACTCATGCTATCGAATTGTTTGTTTTTGAAAAGGTAGGTAGATCTGAATTAAATAGTCCCTGAAAACGAATGCGGGAATCATGATGCATGATTAAACAAAGTCTGTTGATTGCAATGCTGGCATCCTGACACCTTTGACTATTGTGCTGTCTGATGACCACAATGATTGCTGTGTGCAGACCTGCTGTTCACTAGCTACATACATTCGGCATGCCCAAACTCGTAACTTTAAAAATAACCACTTAAATAAGAGGTACGTTGTGGCTGGAGCAGGAGCTAGGATTTGGGCAGGAAGTGGATCTGACCTGGTAAACAGTGAAGAATGGCACAAGATGGGAAGGCATAGCCTCCCAAGGTTTGTTGACACTGCATTGGAGATCTTGGTGGAGGAGATGGAAAGGAGGAGAGATGCCCTGGATCCACAGGGGAACAGGTGGTCCTCCAAATACACTGTCAAAAGGCCATGCAGTCTAGCCGTGAGGACCTGGATGTAGTGCCATAAGAAGCTCAATGACCTCGTATTTTTAGATAAGGTCGGTGAATGCATATTCAAATACCTTAACCAACTGCACCATTAACCTCAATTCACCACAATCCCATCAGTCATCTAACAACAATCTCTATAATTCAGGACTCCTCATCCCCTCCGCCCCCCCTACCATTTAGCAACTTGTCTGCTCTTTGTGGCCCTTGCTCATTCTCCCAACCATGCTCTATTCCAAGGGGTCAGTTTGCTAGTGCACCTGGGAGCAACTGGTTTGTACAGAAAACTTGAAGTCAATGAAAGTCCTGCAGCATCCACCCCACCACTCCCTATAGATTTTTTTTTCGATTTGAAACAATTATAGAAAACACTAAACACTAAAAGCAAGGGTAAAGCCTGGAACTTGGAATTCCAAAATGGCAGTGCATGTATCGAATCAACATTATGATCTGCCCACTCTCACTATTTTAGCAAATGTTCTCCGTGTACCTTAGCATCGGTGCGAGTCATGGCAGAAGTGTGCGTGCAGCAGACACCATTTTGGTCTCCAAGTGACAGCTGTAGCTATCAAGTCCAATTTTGCACTCAAAAATTTTGTTTCTAAATCTTTATTCGAAAGCCTTCAAGAGGATAATTTTAGCTGAACTCTTCCATCGGTGGTTTTGGGCCTTTTTCTTGAACCACTATAGTCCTTGTAGCAATGATGCTCCCGCAATAATGTTAAATAGGGAATTCCTGGATTCTGACCCAGTAATAATGAGGGAATGGCAATATTTGCCCAAGTCAGGATACTACTGTGTTTAAACTTAATGAATGCAGAAAACTAGAGTAAATGATGAAATCAGGATTAAGCTGTTCCCAAGTTTGAGGTTTCTATTCTTAGAGGATGCATTTAATTGTTTTGGAGGCACTTGCCATTATTAAACTTGACATTTTAAAACTGCATAGGCCTGCATGTGATCAGTGAATTGGTAACAAGTGGATATAAAATACCAGGTTAGGTCTGTGCAAGAATTAGATGATCCAGTCGTTGTGAGGTGCTGCAATTGCCCTATGTATTGTTTCTTTTTGAAGCGGAAAATCAGCTACGGTGCCTATTTCTGTTCAATATCCAGTTAACCCTGTTGAAATGTTTGCATGTGTGAACAATGGCTGCTGGCAGCATCAGGCTTGGTTGTAATTATTATCTGTGTCTTCTGCTTTCTCACATTGATGTTTCTTTTTCTTATTAAGTGCTTTTCAGAATTTCCTGAAAGTGAAGTGTTTTGTGTAACACCAAGGTTTTTTAATTTTGAAAGCTTCTTAGAGCTGATGGAAATGGACATAGCTAATGAATTTTCAGACCATAACAGACCATAAATGCCTAGAACGTATTTATGACTTGGGCAATATTTACTCTCCAGGATCATTGTTGCATTAAAACAGCGCTGAATAAAGCCGCTATCCTACCACAGTGAAGTTGTTCAGTATTGGCCAATGTGTGCATATGCATTCTATTCTTGTCAAACTTGGACTAACATCTGAAAGATTTTCTAGATGAGCTCTTTCTGATGGGTCATTTTATTATCATCGCTTAGCTTTCTAGTTGAATTTGACTGTCATTTTTGGGTGAACGTGGTAGCCATCCATATTCAAATCGCTTGTAAATTAAAGATCACTGAAACACAAAGATATAATTTTCAGCACAAGGTAATGGCTTCTGGAGCTGACATTACCTGATTTTTTTATTTACTGATTTCTACAGACACTCAATGTTTGTTGCAGGTGGACTTGGTAGACTGGGTGGACAACATGTGGCCACGGCATTTAAAAGAGAAGCAAATGGACTCCACAAATGCAATTGCAGAAATGAAATACCCCAAAGTTCAGAAGTAAGTGAATTTTTTTTTTAAGTTGAAAGCAAACGTTCAGAATCTATAAATTTTTACATCCTTAATAATGCCATATGGCTGAAATGTGGTGTATTTCATTTTTAGGATTTGCTGAAGGATCCAGTTATGAGATTTTTACATTAGATTAATGGTGTGCTGTGTGGAAATGGGCCAGATTGATTCTTATTCAGGAGTTCTACTCCAGAACCTATTGCCAAGTCTGCGTAATGGAATTAATTAGAAGAGATGTCTAAACCAGTCATCTATGTGAGTTATATACACAGTACTCCCATTTGTAATGGAAGCTATTTTCTTTTGGACCATTGCTGTAACTTCCGAGCTCCAGGGCAGTGTAACGGCGGGTGGCAGGTACCCCAAAGATGTGCTGGGGAACATCCCATTCTCTCCCCCCCCCCCCCAATGTTCCCAGGTAAGGTTTGCATGGCAATTGCCTGGGAAGAGCAAACTTCATTGGATAATTGATCTGCACTGGGAACCATCCGAAAATGCGATTTAAATTGCAAAGTTCAGATGATCCCAACTGTGTTACATCAATAGTTACCAAGAAAAAAATTAGAAGTATTAGAACCACTTCTAACTTCTGGGTAATTATTGTACAGACCCTCCCCACAGGCTCCCCGACTGCCCACCTAACTAGCCTCCAGAGGGACTCCCCACGCCCGTGAAGACACACCACCTCATGGGATATTCTCTCTCTCTCTCTCTCTCTCTCTCTCTCTCTCTCTCTCTCCTCCCCCCCCCCCCCCCCCCCCCCCCCCACCCCCCCCCCCCCCCCCCCCCACTTCCCTGAGGGTCCCGCCTGCCCCAGCATACAGCCGAACTGACCCAAGCCCCAACAAATCCCCCCTGGCTCCGAGGCACAGCCCTAGTGCCGTAAAAAAGGGGGCGTGGACTCCTTGCAGCCAACTGAACTGCCCTTGATGCTAGGCCCTAGGACATGCTGCATTGCCTGGATCTCACATTTGCCCCATATCCTTCAATACCTTTGGCTAACAGAAATCTATCAATCTCAGATCTAAAGTTAATAATTGACCTAGTTAACTGCGGTTTGCAGAAGAGACTTCTAAACTTTTACCACCCGTAGCATATGGAAATGTTTCCTAATTTCACTCCTGATAAGCTTGGCTTTAATTTTTAGCTTAAGACCTGTGGTCCTAGATTCCCCAATCAACAGAAGTAGTTGTTCACATCCCCTCCCTCACTCGCACCCCCTCCCTCGCTTGCGCCCTCTCTCTTCCCTCTCCCCCTGCGCTCTGTCCCTCTCTCTGCCCCCTCCCCACCGTGCTTGCTCCCTCTTTTTCCCCCCTGCACCCTCTCGCTCGATCCCTCTCTCTTTCCCCCTCCATTCCCATGCTTGCTCCCTCTCTCTTCCCCCCACTCCACTCCTGCGCTCGCTCGCTCTCTCTTCCCACCCCTACGCTCATACCCTCTCTGTCTACCTTGTAGGTTACCTTTAAGATCTTAAATTTCGATCAAATCAACCCTTACTCTTTAAAGTTCCTTTTTTAAGTTACTCACCCCTACAAGGCACATGTGATAGAATACTATTCCCTTGCCTGGCTGAGTGCAGCATCAAAAACACTGAGTGCAGCATCAAAAACACTGAGTGCAGCATCAAAAACACTGAGTGCAGCATCAAAAACACTGAGTGCAGCATCAAAAACACTGAGTGCAGCATCAAAAACACTGAGTGCAGCATCAAAAACACTGAGTGCAGCATCAAAAACACTGAGTGCAGCATCAAAAACACTGAGTGCAGCATCAAAAACACTGAGTGCAGCATCAAAAACACTGAGTGCAGCATCAAAAACACTGAGTGCAGCATCAAAAACACTGAGTGCAGCATCAAAAACACTGAGTGCAGCATCAAAAACACTGAGTGCAGCATCAAAAACACTGAGTGCAGCATCAAAAACACTGAGTGCAGCATCAAAAACACTGAGTGCAGCATCAAAAACACTGAGTGCAGCATCAAAAACACTGAGTGCAGCATCAAAAACACTGAGTGCAGCATCAAAAACACTGAGTGCAGCATCAAAAACACTGAGTGCAGCATCAAAAACACTGAGTGCAGCATCAAAAACACTGAGTGCAGCATCAAAAACACTGAGTGCAGCATCAAAAACACTGAGTGCAGCATCAAAAACACTGAGTGCAGCATCAAAAACACTGAGTGCAGCATCAAAAACACTGAGTGCAGCATCAAAAACACTGAGTGCAGCATCAAAAACACTGAGTGCAGCATCAAAAACACTGAGTGCAGCATCAAAAACACTGAGTGCAGCATCAAAAACACTGAGTGCAGCATCAAAAACACTGAAGAAGCTCAACACCATCCAGGGACAAAGTAGTCAATTTGATTGGTGCCCCATCCGCTACCGTGATCGTTGACTTCCTTCGCCACTGGTTCACGTGGCTGCACTGTACACTGTGTACTTGATGCACTGCA
This sequence comes from Cetorhinus maximus, assembly GCF_964194155.1. Taxonomy (NCBI): domain Eukaryota; kingdom Metazoa; phylum Chordata; class Chondrichthyes; order Lamniformes; family Cetorhinidae; genus Cetorhinus; species Cetorhinus maximus. The sequence goes on from NC_135890.1 coordinate 96,568,669, forward strand.
GAAACTTGCCAGGGCTTTTTCGAATGCACCTTCCAAATCCATGACCTAGAAGAACAGGTTAGCAGGTGTATGGGAACACCACCACTTGCAAGATCCCGCTCCAAATCACACACCATCCTGACTTGAAAATATCTAGCTATTCCCTCACCGTCGATGTGCCAAAACCCTGGAACTCCCAATCTATACCACAGTCTTCAGTGGTTCAAGAAGGCAGCTAACTACCAACATCTCAAGAGCAATTGGGGATGGGCAATAACTGTTGGCTTTGCCAGCAATGCTCACATCCCATGGACGAATAATAACAAAAGATCCAGGAAATACACAGCAGTAATTAAGACTTATCACGCTGTTTAAAAAGACTTCTTAAACTGAAGTGGGCAATTCTTAACTTGCTGGGATGAGTTTAGTCTGTGTTTACAACATGTACAGGAACTTTACATTGTTCGGTACATTCGAATGGGGAGCCAGATGACAAGATGTCGTTTTCATAACAGCTTATGGCTGATCGGTGCATCCTGGTCAGCAACTTTTCGATGTTTGCGTTTACCTGCACTTGCCTGAAGACAATGGCCAATTTACACATAAATAGCACTGAGCACCGTGACCCTCGTCGCTATATTTCAACAAATTCTGGGCTGTTGTTTTTCTCACAACAAACATGCCTTATCTTGTTTGAATGCTTTTACAAAAAGCAAGACCTGGTATTGTCTGAGAATGGACAGTCTTGCCATATATAAACAAGACGTTGAAGTTGTGTAGACACTGATATATATGTGGCAAATCTTACCCTGTTGCCTCTTTGGGTCTGTTTAGCTGGTCCTGGCTCAGCCCTTGGCATCTCAGAGACACAGGCCTCCAATGTTCACCAGACTGATTCCTGGGATGGCAGAATTGTCGTATGAGGAGAGAGTGAGCCGACTAGGCCTGTATTCACTGGAGTTTAGAAGAATGAGAAGGGACTTCATTGAAATGTATAAAATTCTGACAGGACTGGACACAATGGATGCAGGGATGATGTCCCCCCTGGCTGCGGGGGTGGAGGGGGGTGTCTAGAACAAAGGATCACTGTCTCAGGATACGGGGTAGGCCGTTTAGGACTGAGATGAGGAGAAATTTCTTCTTCACTCAGAGGGTGGTGAACCTGTGGAATTCTCTACCACAGAGGGCTGTGGACGCCAAGTCACTGAGTATATTTAAGAAGGAAATAGATAGATTTCTGGACTCTTAAAGGCGTCAAGGGGTATGGGGAGAAAGCAGGAGTAAGACGTTGAGACAGAGGATCAGCCATGATCGTATTGAATGGCGGAGCGGGCTTGAAGGGCTGAATGACCGACTCCGATTTTCTTTGTTTCTATGGAATTGTTGAAGTGTATTTTAATTGCAAATTTCTACCATACAAGTCAGTTTAATCATTTTTTTTGGTAAAATTTACTCATTTACAACGTTACAGAAATAAATGTTATTTCCAGTAGTAAGTTCTCAATTTAATGGGACCTCAAGATGGTGACCAAAAGGATGTTCAGAAAAATTGAGCTATTTGATTGGTTTGTCCTTTTTATTAATTATCAACTTCTTCTGACACCTTTACCTTTTTATTATAAAATTATTTGCTTTATGAAAATTCAGTCTTTCCAGTTGTGATTTATCTCTACTTTATCAACAAGAAATTTCAACCAAATATGTGCAAATGTGACACATATTTGTATAATATGATGCATTAAGTATATTGCAAAATATAAAGACCTGCTTCAAATTGTTCCGCATCTCTTAGTTTACTCAGCTGTAATTGCCTCTTGATGGTTGCTGAAGAACATCAGCTTACACACGGACCTTTTTTGTTTCCAAACGTACCTTAAAACCAGCTGAATAGTTCAGTTTTTATTTTCTGATGTTTAATATTGAAAAATTCTGATTTTTACAAAAAATGCTTTTGTATTTTTTTTCCCCCTCAGTGATCTTCCAGAAGAAGGAACAGGGCTTGCAAACTATGTATTGGAAAGCCTTGTGGGTAGCCAGTCTGAGTGTTGGTCATAGGCGTTCCTAGAAGTTTTTGTCAGAGTTGTATGCAGGGAGCAGTGGTTTACTAACTCAGATCTATTCAACAAAGCGATTCATCTAGGCATGACATGGATATCCGTCTCCAGCGGAAAATACTGTTATAGGCATTGCTAATCCAAAAACGTGCTATTGGATAGGCAAGTGCAACATTTTTGGTCAGCAATGAAGGATTTTTGAAAATATTTTGAATGATTGAATTGCTTTGTCTAGCTTTATTTTTAATTGTTGCTGACTGCCCATTTTGAAAGCATTATGACAATCTTAATCCATGGTTCATGTTAATATTTGAGAGGTAGTGTTCAGTTCTGGGAAGATTGTTGTTGTGAAGGTAAGGGAACTAAAATGCTGGGCTTTAGAGATTGTGAGACACCTAAAAGAAAATGGCAGTTCAGAAGGTTACCCATGTTTGTTTGATGAAGTCAGAATATAAGAGATGGAGCAGGTGGGCTTGCTTAGCTGGAGAACTGGAGACATGATATCTACACTGCTTGCAAAGAAATGCAGTCCAGAGAGATGTTTTATTTTGGGAGTTAGAGCTAAATTAATTTAAAAGCATTCGGTGAACTCTGAATGGAGATGAGTGAAGCCTAAGAAGATGCTCTGGTTTCAATTTGTCTGAGTGTTCTGTAGCAGGGGAAGAGGCTCCAGATCGAAAAGGTGCTGCTTTAAGCAGACTCCAGCCAGTTAAGGGTCAGAAAAGCTCGGGGAGCCATTTATAGCTTGTTGCAGCTGGGAGACTGGCGTTCGGGGGCAGTACCAGCTTAGAGAAGCTAGCGGTTTGCCAAAGAGTTGGAAGTGCGCAGGTAATTAGAGACAGGAATGCAGCTTCATAAATCTCATGGAACGCAATCTCAGGAGGAGATATTGAACTATTGGAAGGTGAACAGTCCAAGTCAGAGCATCTTTTTGAGGGAATTCAGAAGCTAAATCTTCGAAGAGTTGAAATCCCCCATAAAGGAGACAGAGTTTTTATGAGTTTTTTGACTCTGTGGTCGCTGACACCTGGGTGGGTTGCTGAGAAATCCGTGCGATGTGTCTTGGCTGCATCTGCCATTTAATGTGCAGAGTGTGGTGTGTTCAACCACAGTTTGCCTGTTAATTCATATTTACCTCATGTTAATTCTGAATGTTTAGAGTATAGGATAGATATTGTAGATTGTTTTCCTTTTCTGACATTGTATAGCAAAGTTTATTTTGTTTGTTTAAAACCATGGAATCTTGTGGCTTTATTCTCTTAGTGGGTAACTGGGATTTCAAACTTAGTCTACTTTAAACAAATAAGTTACTGGTCTCTAACTGGATTGTAACAATAAGTTTTTGAACTTGGTAGTTTTGATCTCTACTTGCTAATTAGTATGACCTCAGCTATAGTGTGATTTATTGCTGCTTTATGTATGTCAAGGTATAAACCAATCAAGTTCCATGTGTGCCACAAATTTGTATGTAAGAAAATGTGATGTCCGGAGCATGACTGATTGAGGCACATGCAATACAGAACTTTAAAATTTAAATAGTAGATTTCATGTGGTGTTTCTCGTAGCATGTTGGATGGTATGTTGTCTAAGCAGAAGAGTTTTATGCAATGGCTAATATTTTCTTTTGGTCCGAAGGTGGAGTTGCATTATTGGGGACTGTTTGAATGGGTTGTTGATATACACAAATAGTTTTTTAAAAAATAAATATTGATCAGTAAACCTTGCCTGGTATTGATTTTTGTGCACTAGCAGCTGGCTGATTTTTCAAAGCTTCACCGTTGCAGTTTGATGCTGAGTGGCACAGAGAGCACAAGTTGAGTGGGGGAAATGATGGGAGGCCCCAGCAGAGGAGATGAAACACAACAGGGTCTAATTTCTTAGTAAACAGAGCCATAGGCCTATCAGAATTTAATGTGGCATTGTTCAAGGAGCTCTGCAAGTTAGAATATGCTCAGACTTAGAAGCACATGGGATTTTAAAGTTATTTTGCCTCTGACAGTTAACTGGATGGGCGGATGTACCATTTTAATGTAAATTAATATACATATATATACATTATGTACACTTATTGAAATTTTCTTTCTGTTCCAATTTTCTCCCCTCATCTCAAACCCAAGCAGCCATTTTTCATGTGCAAGCCTGGATAGTGAGGGATGGCAAGCTGTTTGATTGTGAGATGTACCTCACAGTGAGACCCAGTCTTGTCCTCATGCATTAACCACACATGTGCACTTACCAGGGGTTTGCTGGACATCAAACAAGAACAGGAACATCAGCTGATTACGTTTTCTCTATTATCCGATCTCGAACCCAGTTCATGAAGGCCTGTTGTGGCTCCCCAACTGACAAACTGATAGAGGTTAACTAGCTCAACACACACCCATCTAAAATAAATGTGTGGATGTTTTTGTTAAGATAGTGGACGAAAAAAACTTGATATGAATGAGCTAAGTATTCTTAAGATAATATCATACACCTTATTTTGCCAGCTCAGGGAGGTTGCATGAGAAACTGGCAAATAATCCTCATTAAATAAATGTGATGGAATCCCTACTGTCTTTCCAGTCTTACTACAGAGTTAATATGTTCCCCTACTGTGCCCATAGCTCTTCAACTTACACCTGGATCTGACAAAAAGCCTAATTGACTTCAGTTCACTGTTTTATTCCTTAAGGTATTGGGTGTATTAGTCATTTTAATTGATTTTCTATGGAAATGTTTGTATTTATTGTGACAGGAAGTGTATAAGTGCTAGTTACCTTTTCTGAAACGTATTATTAGAGTCTTATGCCTGTTAGTGACAGTGATGGATCTCCTATCCGATAGTGTGTGCTGGAAACGTGAAAGCACTTTTGGTAATACTGATTGCTTCAGTTCATTTTGTGAATGATAGAATCCTTAGTTCGCCTTTTAGGCCTTGGAAAAGACCCATGAACACAATTAAAGTGCAACTCGGCAATGGGTTTCAGACGAGCAAATTTAGAGTAATATACAAAGCGATCTGATTGGCAAGGTGAAATTCAGCATTAAAATTATTTGCCTTCACCTGAGCTTTACTAAGAGGTGACAGACAGCACAGTAGCAGTAGTTGTAGATGCCAGTGCATAAATGGGCAGTTGTGTTATAAAAATGAACTGTAACAAAAATAGGTTCAGGGATTGAGACAGGTTGATTTTTTAATGCATTTTGAGATATTGTCCTACCACCATCTCTATAATTCTTTTTCCAATTAGTTTTATAGCTGCATTAAGTGGGACATGGTCATGATAACCCTTTTGCTAGATAATTCTTTCAGTACTTTTTCGCATTTCGTTAACATCCACGCAGATTTTAAATTCTAAATATTTTGCAAGATTTGAGTAATCTGTAAACATTCAGTATTCTGATTATTTTAGAAACAGTTTTTGTGTACTTTACTATGGTAATGCTAAGATTAAGTTCAGAAGTACAGTAGAAATAACCGCCCTTTTGTTTATTTTCTGATATGAGCTGCATTATTTCTATTTAAAATTAAGATCTAAAACATGCTTACATACAGAGCCTGACCCAGTGTTCTGTAGTGGCTAACTACAGGGAGACTTCCTCTTTAATTGTGAAATAACAGATCATGGTTATGTAAGCCAGTCTGTTTTCTGAAATAGGTTATTCAGGTCCACACAAGTTGTGGTTTTGGTGGGCACCCAAGTCTCTCTCGCAATTGCTCTGCAAGGAACATGGAGGGTCTAGTTACCATTGCTGATTCAGGAGAACTGTAACAGTAACAACGGGGAACAAAGACTATTAGACCCTGTAAATTGCCTGAGCTGTCTTCATGACATCAGTGCATATCTTTCTGTCAACCTCAATCCTGGATCCTGTTGCTAGGCAGCGGACTTCTCCTTACCAGAAGCAGCTCTGATCCGCAGACTGCTGCTGTTGCCACCTGGTACAGTCCTTCACAGCCTATCAGCAGAGGAGAGTGTGCATTGCCTGCATAGTGCTTAGATTTTATCTCTAAAATGAAGGCAATAAGTGAAGAGAAGATGAGACAATAAATGATCTTTAGAAGAGTTCAGCAACGCTGACACAACATAACCCACAAAAAGCAGCAACCGGAGTAATGGTGGGTTCACATTAACAGCTGAATTATTTCTAAGGTGCATGGAGCATCAGTTCAGTGTGATTCAGCCATTAGTTACAGCTGACGGCTGCTGCTGAACCTAACAGGACTGGGGAATCATGCAGTGAGCGTAAGGCAGCAAATCTTTGCAGCAGATTTATTTGATCATCCTACAGATGTGCAATTAGATTTTTCTTTAGTTTTTTTTAGAAATACTTATTTATATGTGTGGATGTTGGCCTGTGATTATATGTATTGGAAGCATAATTGATGAATGCTGATATGTGATTGCATTGTAAGTATTTTGCCCTGCTGTTTGGTACACTGTAACCAGGGCACTATAATTGGCTTTTTCTGTGCACTTGTGAAATTGGGTGCAGCTGCTGTACTGATATGCAATAGAATTGAATTTCAGAAAATTATTTTCCACACACACAAATGTGTAACAAAGTTCACATGCTTGTGGGCCATAAATTTGCTCGCTGGATTCTACAACTAGTTTAGATGTGTACAAGTAGAAGCTCTACATTAACAGATGGAAGTAATTTTATAATAAATTTACTCCTCCCAATTTATAAGGCATTAGGAGAGCACTTAGTCATTTTCCATTAACATGCAGGCATCTTAAAACTGAGAATTTATTTTTCAATTTGAATGCTGCATTTATGAGAGAGATTACAGAAAATATTGATATTTTCTTTCCTTTTGTGGAAATGAAGGATGAACCAATGTTTCTTTAACATTGGAACTATTTTGGTTTGTCCCTTTAATTCAATGTACTTTGAACTTGTAATTAATAACTGATTCCCATTTGGAAGTTGTTCCATCTTTTACGCAATTTCTAGCAGATCAATTTCACTTTAGTCTTGAAACACAGCTGCAGTATGGTTCTCAATGATGCAGTGAGGACCATACATCATTTGCTGATTTCCTTGGAGGGCAAAAAAAAAATTATATTGAAACCCAAAAATAAAAATTACTTATCTTAAAATGTGTTAGGTTAAATGAGCAGTACAGTCATGTTCAAAGCAGACACCTTGCATGAAATGTCCTGTCCTTGTTGACCTCCATCATGTCATTAGAGGACATTACTTGCTGCTGTTCTTGGTCATGATTGAATCCTCATATAGGTCAACAACTTGCTGATTGCTAAAGCATGAAGTGATTAATTGTTAAATGCTTTCTCTGCAGGTACTGCTTAATGAGCGTTAAAGGATGCTACACAGATTTTCACATTGATTTTGGTGGCACTTCTGTCTGGTATCACATTCTTCGAGGAGGGAAGGTAAGCAGTTGTTTATTTGCGATATTTGAGCTGTTAATTTCAATTTAATAAACTTGAAAAGTGAGGGGTTTATGTACACAACTGTGCTGACCAGGGTGATATTTTAAAGCAAAGATTATATTAAACATGGTTTAACAAATGAGAGGAACATTTTTGGGCCAATAAAAGCCAAAATGTTAATTTTATGTATAGCAAATCAAAGCTGACAATTTAGGCTTTCCTTTCTGTTGAAAGACTCTACCTTTTATAATTGTGAACCATGTGGACCAGAAAAAGCCAAATTTGAGTCACCTGACTATATTGAATTAATTGTTCTAGAACAGAAATTGGGACACTCTCCAGAGGCTCCTGCTGTGGAAAGAGAGATGTTTGGATATGGGGTATGGGTAGGATATGCCATTTTTGCCCCCATGTAGATATTGGAAGTTGAACTGCACTGCTTAGCAATTTAGCTACATGAGCTGAGTTTTCATTGTTTTCCCGTGGACTTGGCTGCTTCATTGCTGCAAAGTGTGAGTATATTGGCACACATGGAATGGAAAGTTGTGTACTTTGCATCAGAACTGTCCACATGTCATATTCCTGATGGATGGGTGGAAACAAGATGCCCTTTCCGAGTGGGGTGGAGGGCAGGGGTGTAAATTACAAGCCAACATTGATAGCACTCTTAAGAGTTGGTCAGTGTCAAAGACCCAGAAACCAATAACCTGTTCAGTTTCTCCGATGGTGAGAGTTCTGTCGTCAAGCTGGCCTAAGGCAGCCTACAAGTTAGGTTATCTATACAACATGGCAGCTTAATCAAAATACTCTGGAGGAGAATTTTAATTGTTTGCTATTTATAGTGAAATAAAAGACACAACCTAATACAAACCTTTTGATTTCATTATAATTAACAAAAATGGAAATCCTACCCCTATTTTTTTCAAACGTGTTTTTCTACATTAAAGGCACTATATAAATTCAAGTTTTTATTACTGTGACACAGGCAAATCAATGTCACTTGCGAAGCTATTTGAAGCTGCAGTGTAATGACATATAGGGTCTGCCATATTCTCTTCTGTACGCTCAACATGTCTCAGAGCAGTCTTTTTGGGCGGGTTGTTTTTATTTTAAGTTTCTTTGAAATGTAGCAAAGCAATCTTTCCAAAGCCTTTTTAATCTATTTTCTTGCCCCTCCTTTTTTTGGTATCACTTGTACCAGACACTGTGCCAAGAATGAACACCCAACTTCTATTACAGATCTAATAAAAGTAAATCCGTGACAGTTGCCAAGTTATTGTTTTTGTTCCTTCTCACTCACCCCTTCTGCTCCCTCCCACTTAAATGTGAAGTTTGGTCCCTCCCTTGGTAATGCAACAGAGATTGGCCCTCACTGTGGAAAATAGCAAGTGGAAATCTGCATCCTCCTTCCTGAGAGCACAGTACAATTGAGCCTCCACAAGCTTTGTTATTTTGGAAATGTCACGACATAATGATGTGGAAGTTGTGGCAGTAGAACAGGAGAAATTGGAGTGGTGAACTGTGCGGTGATCTGACCTATCTCTCTATCCCTTTCTATTAAAGAATCACTTGTTAGTTGAATGTTCAGTTAACCCACAACCAGAAGAAATGGCATATGTCACCCAGTCATACCTCCTACTGCTGTCTCTGGTTGATCATCATTTGAGTTGCTTAAGGAATTGTGTAATGGGACATGAAGTAAATGGCTATTATTACAACTATGTATATATATTAAGATATATTATCTTTGATATCTTATCTTAATATCAATATATCTCTATCTATTTCTAGTTACGCATAAATTGAAGATAGCTCTAGTATCATATGCATATATATTTTCAGTTCTCATGCAGAATTTTGAGCCACAGGAAAGCATATCAAAATTAGCATGTATAATTTTCAAACCCTCCGGAGTATTTAGTACTTTGTTTGAGGGTTTGTAATATTCTAAGTAACTAATGACGTGGACCATTGAAAGATCATTACTGCGTGTCACATAATTTTTTTAGAATTACAATTTAAAATTGAATCTTATTTTACCTGCGATCTTTAGAGGCTTAAACAACTAAAGGAGTATTTAGTTTAAAATTTCATTGGTGTGTTTAAAATTTGTAACAGTGTAAAATGTGACCATTCTGAAGAAATACCGGTTTTATAAGCAGTCTGTCTCATTCAGGTTTTCTGGTTAGTTCCCCCTACGTCACACAATCTGGAGATTTATGAAGAGTGGGTTCTGTCAGGAAAGCAAGGCGATATTTTCCTTGGGGACAGAGTGGATGGATGCCAACGGATTGAGTTAAAACAAGGATATACGTTTTTGATCCCTTCAGGTAACTGAAGACATCTATTACTATTTGTCACTTTGCATTACCTACATTAGCAGATTGGAGGAGGGTGGGGTTTGTAGGTGCATACAACCTAAGTGAATCTGGAAAAAAAAGACATTCCTTTGTGTGCTGCCCTTTTAGCTACTGCTTTAAATATGTGGGGGATAAAGTGCTGTAAATAAATCAGTTTCACTGAATCATTCTTAGCTGTCAGCCATTTATACTTGAGTGGCTGATTGCATCATCTAGCATAGTTACAGGCTGTAATGTTACTCAGCATTATCTTTGCTGTATTTAGCTGTATTTGTACATACTTGGATCTGCTTATTAACATCTCACTGAGATACATATCACCTGTAAAAGCAGATGAAGTACATTTTTTGTTCAGTTTGACTTGGATTGTTTTATTAAGAGGGTCAACCTCTTAGTTTCCAGTAGTGTTGTGTCTGGAGATTGAGTTTTTAAATGAAATTTCATCTGTCCTATTCCATTTGTGCATCTCTGGAAAGCCATTTCCTTTATCATCTGAGGGATAGCAGTCTGATTTGTCGTCAAATGGCTTGAAATGAACGATTCTAAAAGATCATGCACTACTATGTGCACTTCATGTGACATGACTGCAAGATAGTCACTCTTCATTTCTCCCCCCAGCACCTCCACCCCACACACACACACAATTTTATAGCAGTGTATCTTCAGAATTTTTCCTGCTGCATAGCTTTAAGGCAGTTTCTATTATAGTCAGTAAAGTGGTTGAGATACTTGCAGAAAATATAACTCCTCTGACCTCCTATCTTATGTTAGTGTGCATGGTACGATAGCAAAGATTATTATATAGTAATAACCTGTAAATTTCCTGCATTATTTGGATGCTGCCATTGTTACACTGATGTACCTTGTTGATTAATGAGAGGTGACAGATCCTGAAAGCATTGGTATGTCACTGAGAGAGGATATTAACAGCTGATGCCTGTGATTTCAAAGTGCATTTTACTGAGAATGTACTTTGCTTTTTACTTCAATGCTTTTGTTTTTTCCTCATCTTTATTAAAGCACTGCTGTAAGGACAGGGGAAGGAATTAGATTTTTAAACATTCATGTTACTATATCTAATGCTCTGATTCAAATGAAGCCAATCTTCTATATAGCCAAAGCCTTCTCAAGCCTTTTTGTTACTAGCAAATTAAGGTTCTGGGTAATACACTGCCTTTGAACCCCTAGTGTGAAATGCTGAGGGGAAGTGTTGGCCACCCATGGTTGTGTATTGTCCTCGTTGCCTGCCTCCTATTCATCAGACACTGACTTCAGTCAGCAATGATATAGTGCAATAAAATAAATGCCCTTCACCTCCCTGTCGTGCAACTGTATGACCAGTGATTAGCCTGTGGTGCAGACTGTATCTAACAGATGATCATTTTTTTGTATAAAAATATAACAGCAGATACAAAACAAAATTTAGCTGAAATTGATGTAGATAATCAATGCTGTTCACAGAATTGCTGTGGTATCTTGGTTACATATTGAATTAGAGCAGGGATGCCCAACCATTTAGCGCAGGTACGCATTCAGAAACAATCGGGAAACCTCGTACAATTGCACTTTTCTATGAGGCCCATTGTACAAAATTGCAAGATTTCCTAACACAAGCAAGACCTCCAAATGTGAGATCCTCAAAAACATACAAAGCGGAATTCCTCGACAAATAACAAGATTCCTATGGAAAACAAAATGAGACCTGGTACACAAAAACGTAAGACACCAAAAAAAATGCAACCTACCCATCCCCAAAACCTGAGCCCCACGTCCTACTTTCTTCTGCTTCCCTTTCCTTTTTTCTCCCTCTCCGCAAGGCCTGGGATATTTTTTTAAATTCCTGGACCTGTTGGATTGATAAATGCTGCACCCTGATTAGTTAAAACTTTAAAGAGCTGCTGATCAAAGCTGCTGAAGTTAGTTTTGCACACACAACCAGCAGAGCTGCATGCACCAGATCAGAGGAGATGATCAGGAGATTTGGCCTGAGGGCTGTGTTTTATTATAATAACTTGCCCTCTCTGCATGGAGTCTTTTCACTCATTTATTTAAATTTAATGAACTCACAGATACAGTGATCTAGTTACAAATAGAATTTTTATGACTCTTCCCCAGTGTACCCTAGCCCCTCTCCTCCTCTTGGATACAGTTCCACAGTTGCTAATGGCCCTTCAGTACTTTTCCAAGTGTTCATTCTTCATCTGATACCCTAAATGGTGAGTGTCAGTTAGGGTGTTTGCTTAAGACTTTTAATAAAACTTTTTTTTAAACTATCTAATGGACAATCTTCAAACTGCAACAAAGATCACAAGTCCTATCAATTTACTTTTAGGATGGATCCATGCCGTATACACGCCAGTAGACACATTGGTTTTTGGTGGAAATTTCCTGCACAGCTTTAATATTCCTATGCAGCTTCATATCTATGGGATTGAGGATCGAACTCGGGTAAGTCATCTCCTTGATGATTCAGCTTTATTAAGAGCAGACTTGAAGCAATTTTCCCCCCTATAGTTATTTCCTCTGTTTGTCTGAAGATGTTGTCTCTCCTGGAATACAGTTCCATCGTACATCCAGCGTTCTGGTACATTGAGCACTCATTTTTCATGTATAAATTTTGTGAATTTTAGCGCAGTTTAACTGGTGGTGAAGTAGAGAGGGGAAGTTGTTTTACAGCTGACCCTGACCCTGTTCTTACCAGAAGTCCCCATACGTGCACTTTCCAGCAGGGGTCACAGGATATCAATAAGGGATGGGAGCTTCAGCTGACTTTTTCTTCATCCAATAATGGGATAATTCTAATACCCCCATTTGGGAGCTGAACTGAGCTAATCACCTAACAGCATCTGCCAGAGAATTCAACCTGTGACTGTCCTGCTGTGTGTACCATAGTACTAGAGTGGATGGGGCATTAATCTACCGAATAATCATAGGAACTTCAAGCACCCTGTATTCTAGTTGTCTCTTCTCTTCCCCCTCCCTCCCATCCACCCCATTCCCTTCAAATAAGGATAGTTTATTGAAAATTTGGTTAGCAGGCCAAGTTTTTGCACGAGCTAAATGTAGTGTTAGAATATATTTATGGTTAATACTCAGAGTGATCTTTCTAGTTCAAAAGTTCAGATACTTTTTGTAATGGTAATTGCAATACTCTTCAGTCATGTGATTTTAGTTTATTTATGTGAAGAGTATTTCTAAAAACTCACCAGATTTCTGAATCCAGATTATTTCAAAAACCCCAACTGCTTTTTTAGGAAAATACAGCGTAACTTTTGGTTAAGCTGATGTAAAGGGTTTAACATGTTTACTGCCCCACTACAGATTTATTTGTTCCACAGAAGATTCTTGCCTATTTTTTGATCGCGATTCAAAGGCAGATACCAGAACAATAATCTACAACAGGAGACATACGACTTCAGAAAAATGTTCCAACATTAATTTATAATGAATAGCTCTGATCAAACTAAATGAACTTGCATAGACCTCCTGGATAAGTGTACTTTGTAGTTCGACTTAGCAGTGCTGTTCATCCCCGATCTGTGCTGCGTAAGCTAATATCAGCAGTGGTATACCTGTGACCTAAGGCCTCACTACGGATCCATGAATCAGTGACTCCAGCTGGAAAATGCACACAGATGGATGGGTTAGTGAGAACAGGATCACGCTCAGCTGTATTATCCTTTGTGGTCATTTATTGTCTCAGTTCAAACTTGGACAATAACCATTTTGATGAAGTACTGGAAGCCTGGTGGTACCCATTGATCCGTAACTGGAGTTGACATTTTCAGGCAAGGATGCTTAAAAAAAAATTCTCACTTTTCATCAGACTAAAAGTCATGTGGAAACTCATTGAAAAGAATGACAAATATGTGCCTCTGGAACTGGCAACATTGTGCGTGATCCTTGAATTTGTAACCCACTTCCCCCCCTCCAATTGCGAATCTTAGTCATATGGCAGCTATTAATCTACCTCTAACTAGTGAACTTGGCATCTGCATCATATCCCAAAATGGAAATCAAAATTCTTTGTATTCTGCTTTTAGAAAGGATGTGTGGTCATAGTGAGGATGCAAATTTAGTGACATTCTGCAAATTCTGTTAGGGCAACAGCTTTTTATGTGCTGTAAAGTAGTTTTTGGTGCTGATGCAATTCAGATGGCATCATAGGTTCCCATTGTGTCAGGTGATACCGAGCCATACAGAACAGGAAGACCCTGAGTTTGATCCATGGTCTTTGATGAGTTATCTCATCTCAGCCGGGTCATTGATAAGCACATTAAAAATTTTCTACCATGTTTCCAGGCTAGGGAGGAGAAAAATCAATGAGGCTTGTCATCCCTAATTGATAACCAATTAACTCTCCAGTTTGTGTCTGGGAAGCCAGCTAAGGCCAGGCTGCTTTTGATGGCCTCCACTGTCAAATAGTTTGCCAAATGTTCTGAAGAAGAGTCATATTTAACTCAAAACACTTCTCCCTCCACAGATGCTGCCAGACCTGCAGGGTATTTCCAACATTTTTTGTTTTATTTCATATTTCCAGCATCTGCAGTATTTTGCTCTTAATGTCAACAGTTGTTGCCTAGGTTGAGATGTGAAGAGTAGCCTCTTGAGTGGGGGCTCCTGGCGCCAGTGGAATTATGCACGAGCATGGATTGGAATAGGAATCAAAGCCTTTGTTTTTAAAAAGTGGCTCTGACTACACCATTTGTTGTAATTGGAATCCCCATTGAAAATAATGTATCATAACATTGACAGTGTACATTGCTGTAAGTTTGCTTTACCTCTGGAAGCAAGTACTTAATTTTTTTTTAAATACAACTTGGCCCAATCCCTCTTGATGCAATGTAAGTAAAGGTTCCTCAGCATTTTGACTGTACCAATAGCTGATGGCCACCAGTATGATTTCAAGGTTATCTCTAAGGTAAATCTCCACATTTGTGTAGCAGAAATTTAATTAGAAAGTAACAAGAAGTGAAGTGCACTCCTGTTCTTGTTTAGCTAGGTACTGTTGATGTGCTTGTTACCAACCTATCTAGTATTTTGTTACATTGGCACATTAACTAAAATCTCTTATGAGAAATTCTCCATTGTATTGAAATTTGATGTTTCTGTAAATGTGCAACATCTTGGTAAAATAACAATGTGCCTAACAAGATCGTTATTGATACTGAGAAATTTGTTGGCTGGACAGTAGAGAATCATGCTGCTTGTAGTCAGATATTTGATTCTTTCTCAATGAATATTTATTTACCTTGTACTCTAAACTGTACTTGTCACTTAGGTGTGATATGTCATTGACATAGCTTAGAAAAGGGCTTATGACCGTAATATTTCCACATGATGTTGGGAGAGGGGATGCAGAGTACATTCAGAAAGAGAAGCAGAGAAAATGAACAGAGAAGCTTACCTGGATCATTCTTGTGCTTGATCTGCCAGTTACTGGGAGTTATTGCCAGCTACCTGGGAGCAGGTTAGATTTGGCCCTTCAGATGAGAAGTTATGGCGTATAAGGGAACATAGGATGCAGTCAAACAAGGGAGTAATGAATATTTTAAATCGTATACCAAGTGACTAATTTCATACATGCATTGTTAGAAGACGACTATTTAGTCATGATATGAGTTGAACTGAATTCCAAACCTGAATTGACCATTCCACACTTTAGATAGGCCTTTTGATTTTAAGGGCATTGTGCCGTTCCATTTAGCGAAATTTCCTCCTATTGTGATTAGAGTTTGATTCATTGGTGTAAGAAATTAAGGATGATCTATTGTTTTTTCCACCAATTTTCTTCCCTCCTCTCCTAATGGTGTTAGCTCCTTGTTGCACATGTGCGTACACACATGCACACAGACACAGACAGACAGACACACAT
The DNA here is from genome assembly GCF_964194155.1 of Cetorhinus maximus. Taxonomy (NCBI): domain Eukaryota; kingdom Metazoa; phylum Chordata; class Chondrichthyes; order Lamniformes; family Cetorhinidae; genus Cetorhinus; species Cetorhinus maximus. The sequence goes on from NC_135890.1 coordinate 96,584,321, forward strand.
ACCCCCTGCCTCCAGAAACAGTGTTTAAGGATGGATTCCCATGTGCGCACTTCAAAAAAGACTGATTCTCAGCCTCCAGTCCTTATCGACTTTGTGCTATGCCACCTGCCACTCAAAAGCAAAGTGAAACAGAGAAGGACAGAAATAGGGAGAGAGAATAGGAGGAGAGAAGTGGACAGAAAACACAATGTCAAAATGACACAGGTAAGAAGAGACATGCAACACCATGGGAGATCCACCATTGTGCGTATTGTCTGTCTGTCTATATCTCTCTTTCTCTCTCTATCTTTGCAAGAAAGATTACTAGCCACTTCCTCAGGATGAAAATGTCTTTCAGTTTTTTACATGCTTGTGAGATAGGTGGTCTATTGTATCTGTTTGATTCTATTCCTGCTGTGGGGTAAGCACTCTCAAGGTAGTGATATATCATCATATAAAAGTCAAAACAAAGGCAGTTATTATCCATGCTTCTTGAGATATGTGACACTGCTGCACAGTAACTAAGGATCGCAGATAAGATCTCTTGACATTTTGGCTTATTCACAAGGCTTTTAGCATTCAAAGTTTCAAATCTACATATTCTCATTCCGACCATAAATATGCAATATTGATATTTCATAAAGAAATTAGTTGAATATTTCTTTGTAAATTTCAAACTTGCATATATTTTGCATTGTTGAAAATTTACAGTTCAATTTTTTAAAGGCTGGTGGAGCTTGCAAACACTTTGGAAAATGCAATTTTTTTTAGACTCCCACTCTTGTGAATTCTCACACTGTACTCCAAGAAAAATAAACACGTAAGATTTTAACATTCTTCCCCTTGGTCAAATGCAGGTAGGTAGTTTGTCACAAGTTTTGTTTTGTATGTGACAGCTGAACTCTTAAATGGGTCTGTTCTGGTTGGAAGCAGACCACAATAATCTTGATTTATAAAAACTAGTTTACTTTTGTAGAATTGGTGCATTGAGGACTGCTGTACAAAAATGTTGTGTTTTGCTTCTGTTTAGAAATCTGAGTAATGGCTCTACAAATGTTAGTCATTACAGTAACAAAGCACCAATGTCTGAAAAGTTCCAGGAAGTACCGTAGGACACTGTGTGTGTGTGTGTGTGTGTGTGTGTGTGTGTCCGTGTCCGTCCATCAGGTGCCTGTCGGTAATCTCAAATTCTCAACTCTGAACTCTGACCTAGACCAATTGTTCAGTTACAGTTTTTGGTTTGTTGACCCTGAATTATTGCTCAACATTAAAGCCAAAAGTAAAAAGTCTTGGGTTTGAGCAATCATCTGCATAATAGAAGATGTGCTAACATTGTGCCTCTCGCTGAAGAGTGAATTGTTGAAAAGGAAATCTTAAACTTGATTTCATCATCAATATTATCCTAACTTCCTTAGCCATTGGATTAAGCCTTTAAGAAACTAACTGGGAAGAGCCTTTTGGCTCCTAAGACTGCAGAACATGATCACTGTAAATCCAGTTTGTGATTTAGTGATGGTTTGCTGAGTTGGTGCAGCAATTACTAAGGTGCTGGCAAGGTTGTGCTCACAGCTCCCCAGAAGACAAGTTGCTGATTTCAATCAGGTTGACTTGAGGAAAAATACCCCATCAAGACGTTAACACCCAAAGGAGATGGGAACAAAGAAAATTGGTGAGAAGATAAACCCAAGAACCTTAAAAAAGATCCTTGAATAAGCTAAACTGTACTATTATGTTGTATTGTTTTGAAAATTCTGCTCATCGGGTTGCTATTAATGGGCCTTTTAATTTGGATGTTCTGTCAGGGTGTAACTTATTGTAAAGGCAAATGTGGTTTCTTGGTAGCTTGGGACAATGAAAGATTTGTTCTGGCTGTCACAGTCAATTGTAGATGTGTAAATAATGAAATATTTTGTTTAGACTTCAAAACATGCTTGAAATAGTCATTCAAGACACTATCAATGGAAATGGGGTTCATTTGGTTCCAAGTCGTGACATTAATCCAGATGACTAATGCCCTGCCTTGTACACCAGATACTGTGACAAAAATGTGTACAATTTTATATGTTAGGCACCTTCTGAACAACATTTCCTTAAAACACATTGGGGAGTATTTACATTGGGTGTTCTCAATCTCTCACCATGATTTTGGTGATGGCCCTCAACAGAAAAACTGAATAAATTACCACTTTCATTCTTTGGATGTCCAGGTGAATCGGAGCAGCAGAGTTTGATCAAAGATCATTATTCGTTCATAAGTGTCCTGTTGTTTTCCCTTCCAAACTTTCTCCACATCGCTCCTTTCCACCCTCTGCTCCCCAACTCCACTAAAGAAGGTGCCATCTGGCTTCCAAGGTGCACATTGAACTATATTCAGCAGAGGGAAAAGCCTAAATTGGTTTAGGAATACGGCATTAACATATAAATCTCATCATTCTCCTTTTTGTTTGTAAAATTCGGATACTGTGCATTATGGGTACTGCATTTTATGAACGTAAACTGGTGCAAACTTGCACAAGTGTTGTTGGGCACTTCCTCCCTTAATATTGCCTGGCCTGCTGCAGCATTGTCTTGATGCAGAAAGGGTGAACTTGGATTCAATATTGTAAGAAATTGCTTCTAGAAATGTGACTGATTACGGTCCTTTTGGATGATGAGTGTCCCTGCGGCAAACTTACTAAAAAATGTAATTATTGCAATATTTCTATATTGAAGTATGTGTTGTTAATACAATTCAAGCAAACAGTGGAACAATAATAAATGCTCACGTGCACTGCCTCATAATGAAGCGTAAATTGATGTAAATCAGTGTATTTCACAGAATTGATTCCCTCATCCCAACAAAAAATCATGGATATGAAATGTTTGTTACACTACATGAACTTAATTATTTTTTTTACAATTCACACAATCTGCATTAAATATTTTCTAAAATAAATGTGCACTCCCCAAGAAACAGCTTGGATGCGTTTTCCTTGGCCATCTCCACCCTACACCATGGCCATTGCTAAAGCTCTCTGCTGTGCCTGCACTTTTAGGTTTATTTTGACAATTCTCCTTTTACTATAAGCTGCATTCTGTATGTAAATATTCCTTGTTTTTCAGGTTAATGCCAAGTTCCGCTATCCATTCTACTATGAAATGTGCTGGTATGTCCTGGAAAGATATGTGTTCTGTTTGACAAAACGGTCTCATCTCACCAAACAATACCAGAGGGAATCAATGTTAATTGGTAAGCTACCAGCAGTAGTACATGTGTTCACATGAAGTGTTTCAGGCTATTATTTCTTAAGTATTTGCAAACGGATAAAAGGTCATTAGCAAATTCCATAAAATATGCACTGTCTTTCAGCAGACTAACAATAGCTTGATTGGAGCTAAGTAATTAAGTTGCTCCCCTAATGGCCCAGCTAGTTTATCATGTGTTGGTTGGATCATTTTAACCAGCAAGGTCGCTGGTATGTATTAAGTCAGGTGCTCTCAACTGGGGTAGTGTTAGGGACATGGAAACAATCAGTAAGGGAGGAGAAAATAAGCAAGTGTTCATGCTTATGTTTGATAGTCAGTAACCCCAGCTGGCAATTTGTTTGTCTGAGCTGGATGCAGATAGAATTGGACTAGATTATGATGCCTCTGTAGTTGAATAACCTCCCCAATGCATTGTTAAGGCTCAGACATGAAAAATGGTTACTTGGGTGAGCATGACTGGCATCATGGAATGACACTTCAGTAAGGAGTCAGCTTAAGGAGAAAAGGGCTAAAAATAACATGAATAAAATTATGAAAAAAATCTAGAACTAAATTAATTAGCAGAAAATAATTCTTTATCTCCTGACTTAAACTTGGACAGCATTAATACAATTACTAATTAGACCGCTTGCCATTTAGTGATGACTTTTTCTTCTGAGAACAAGATAGTCTTTTTCTCAATGCTGTTTCCTTTCCCCCCTCATCTTTTTGGACCACCCAATCTTTAGGTGGAATGGACAGGGACACTGTTCTCAGACATTGTCATTGGTCTTTTTGCCTGGATGCCATAGGAGTGGGCTGATGAAAACTCCCTCATTAATCACTATGAAAATTATGTTTGAAATTTATTTGCAATTATGTGTTTATAATTGTGTGGCTGAGCAGGGAACAGTGTGTTTTTTAAGCCTTTATTGTACGCTCTCTTTTCTCTCCAAAATCAAACAAAGTGTAAAACAATTAATTTGCTTTCACTACAAATTTTTGTAGCAGTGCATTTGAGCACCCTTGCTGTTTGCTTTTTTCCATTTTTTTTCTCCCCTGATGCACATGTGACAGATGCTTATCCAATTCCCTTTTGAAAGCCCCGATTGTATCGGCCTCACCACATTCAGGCAGTGGATTACAGATTCTAGTCACTTGCGACGTCAAAGGTTTTTCCTCATTTCACTGTTGGTTCTTTTTCCAGTGACCTTTTATCGGTGTCCTCTGGTTCTTGACCCTTTTTCCAGTGGGAAGGAAAGAAAGTTTGTGTGCACCAAACTTGGAAATTGATGCTTAGTCAATTCTCTAGGTAGTTTTTTTATGTCGGTGCTATAGTCGAGTAGGAGCTCCTTTTTTAAAAAAAAGGCCTCCATTAGTCTGCTGCGTTGGTCTGTTTACTTTGAGTGCTGTCAATAAGTAAGAATGCCACGTGCCTATAACACTCATAAGCATCTTAAGGTAACATCATGTTCTCATCCAAACAAACTGTAAAGGTGTTATGCTGTGAAATTTGTACCAAATTTGTGCCAATCCCATAAAATCAATTCTGTATTTACTATATAACACTGCCAAACCCAAAATTAGCTCACATAGACTGGTTTCAGTGAGGCCAACTCTCTGTGTTGGAATATCAGTTCCATTTTAGCAGTTGAAACTGGCAAAGCCTCTCGGAAAGTAATGCTTATCATAGAATTTCAACATCATGATGTGCACAAATTAATTCACCTGCTTCCAGCTAGGAGTCAACCTTTCCATGCCTTGGCTCGAAAGACCCAACCTGACATCAGTAAGTAATTATGAATGGCTGTGCCTGGGTGACTTAAGCTGCGAGCATGAGGCACTAGTTTCTTTCAAAACTTGGAGTGTCTGTGCAGGTGGACAGGAGATCCCTTGTTCTTTTGAATTGTGCCATCGGACCTTTTACGTCCAACCGTGAGGGAAGATGAGGCCTCGCTTTAATATTTTAGCTGAGCAACATCTCTGACAGTACAACACTCCCTCAGCTCTGCATTGAAGTATCAGCTCATATGTGTTCAAGCATCTGAACTGGGGCTTGCATCTATGACCTCCTGATTTTGAGCCTGAGCAGCTATCACTAATCCAAGACTGACACAAGTTACAGAATTATTAACTTGCAGTTAAGAGATATCCTACATGAGAGCTTTCTTAATGGCTGTCACAACGAAGACCAGGTTATGCATTACAGTCTCTTCAGGCTTATCTTGCTTCTCCTCGTGGTCCCCTGGATATCCCTGATGGCCTTCCAAGAGGTCCTTGATACTTTTTTGCTCAGCTGAGTTTGCTAGCACCTGAAGTGCTGCTTTATTATACTAATGGTACAAAATAGGCAGATATTCAGCATGATGGTTCTGCACTCCAGTTTCTGATTGACACCCAGTTGACTCCAGCAAAACGGGCCTTAATGATTGGAAAATAGGGCAACTGAGTTATTCTTGTCTAGCAGTGCAACCTCCGTTTTCATGACAACATAAGTTTTGTAGTGCTATTAAAGAGTGAAGCTTTCTACTTTGGGGTGGGGCGGGTTTCGGGGGAGACAATGGCAAAGTTAGCTGTCCCAGTGCTGATCCTTGGATCAGCTCAGGCAGACGTCAACCCCTGGGTAAGAGAAAGCAAAAGTCAGTCCAGGTTCTTGCTTTTGACTACTGTCCTGTGACCTCGACTAGGAAGTGTGGGCTTTAGGTGGGAGTAGAACTGAGCTTAGATGTGATGGCGTCTAAAGCAGTCAGTTATTTACCTGTGCTTGGTGCTTAAAACTGATTGCCAAAACCATTGGGAAAATAACATTTTGCATTCTTGTGTGAAAGTGCGTTGAAAGGGTATTAAACATATGTGTAGGTATTGTCAGAGACAAAGATGATGATTCTTGTTATTGGAGAGTTTTGTGCTAATACTGTAACTGAAATGCTTTTCATTGTTGTTGTGATTCCCTGTGGAGCCAAGTGGGTGTATCAGAATGAGAAATTTACAGCATTCTATTAATAATGCGCCAAAAAAAATCACTCCTACAAGCAGGTTCTTTTAACCCCTTGCAACTATAGTTTTGAAAATATTTGGTACAGTTGTATTAATGACAGAATGTCTAAACTGCCTAGAGTGGTGACTGGAATTTTTTTGCAGTTATTACATTGCAAGGCATTTTCCCTGGATGGACGTGACAGCATGTCCTAGGGCTGTTGCAAATCCCTAAAGGAGAGCAATAATTGGGCCTCAGTGCCCTGCCCAAGGGAATAGAAAATCAGAAGGTTCCTGCTGCTGACCAATAGCCAATGACTTCCAATTTTGTATCTTGAGATTATTGTCTTCTACATACTGTAACAAAGTGTTGGCTTTGTTCCTAGTTTCCTTAATGTAATCACCTATTAATATTATCCATTATTTAACTTGAACACAATATTTTCCTTTTCTTGATTAATGCTTGACATATTACATTTAAATTTAAATATTCTCAGATACAGAGAAGAAACCAAATACAGAGAGTCCTTCATCAGATTCCCGACTAGACATGGATGAGGAATCTTCTGATGTGCGTGTCAAGGAGGAGAAAGATGAGACAAGAGATAAAATGAGCCTTCAAAGCACAAAAGTATTTGGTGATGATTCGCCTTCTCCAAACAGTGCGCATTCAGAAGGAAATGAAAGCTCTGGGAAGACTCAGAAAATGACAAAGCGTTTAAAGCGGACTTTGTCCAATGACTCAGATGATAGCACCAAGTCACCAATGCTGACAGACTGTCCAAAGACACCAAGCGGATCTCCTGACCCCTCCCAGCCAGTGTCTGAGGGGTCTAACAAATGGATTCATCTGACAGAGTTTGAGTTGAAAGGGTTAAAAGCACTTGTGGAAAAACTGGAGTCCTTGCCAGAGAATAAAAAATGTGTCCCTGAAGGGATAGAAGATCCTTATGCCCTTCTGGAGGATATGAAGGTTAGTGTAAAATGTTTTCAAAGGCTTTGACGCAATTGTTTTTCTGTCTGGAGCGCACAATTTTAATCAAATGCGAGTCATGTTATCATTTCTGATTACAAGTGGCATTTATCCTGTGTTTCAATTTACGTTTTCATAATAATATGACACTAAATTGGTTAATTAATAAAAAGCACAGTATATTAGTCATCTTTTGAGACCCAGGGGATTGACAAAATAAATTGAAAATTCCTTCAATGCCTCTTTAAATTTGATATTTAGGACTTAATGTGTCAGTGATAATTAGGAAAATCCCATCAGTTTACTAAATATGACAAACAGCTTTTCTGGGTTTGGAGATTGTTAGCCTCTACTGTTTAATTATTCTGCAGGATTTGCAGCAACTCAACTTCGATAACTTGACATACTTCTGCCAAGTGGAATTCTTGTCAATACCGTGAGGATATGTCCTATTAAGGTTTTTTCGTGTAAGCGAATGAGTTTCCTCTAACTGTGGAATCTTACCCTGAAGTCTACAAGCACTTGTCGCAGCAGTTTGCTACCTGTGTTTCCAGCTTCCTTAATTGAGCAAATATTAATATTTTCTAGGAAGGAACATTTTCCGGTATGGAAAGATCCCAAGCTTGTTATCCATATGATAACAGAATCATAGGCTGATATTCTCCGCCCCCCCCTCTTCATTGCCTATGGGGGATTTAAAAAAAAAACACCAGTTGTCTAAAGGATGTGCAGATTTGCCTGACTCTTCCAGCAAACGTCTGCCCTAACCCTAGTGGAGTGGCTTTAAATTTCACCAGGATAGACAACACCAGGTTCTAGCCATAAACTGGGAGAATATCAGCCTATGATTCTGTTATCATATGGATAACAAGCTTGGGATCTTTCCATACCGGAAAATGTTCCTTCCTAGAAAATATTAATATTTGCTCAATTAAGGAAGCTGGAAACACAGGTAGCAAACTGCTGCGACAAGTGCTTGTAGACTTCAGGGTAAGATTCCACAGCCATAAACTGGACTTTCCAGTCACATGTTTGTGAAATGGAGGTAGAGAGGCACCTGGCTGGCCTAGAAAATGCCACTGGCTTGGAGAGCATGGCAACTCCATCTACTGCAAGCTTATGTTTCCTCGGCCCTAACATCTAGCATGATGTATGTTTGGAGGCCAGTCCAGTGCAGTCAGATGAGGCACACCAGCCTGCCATACAAGTAAAATGGTGGGCTGCCAATGACCCCATGTTCACAGGTTCTCTTTGTGCCATTTCACATGGATATTCATTTTTATACGCATTCTCTTTATTTTATAATAAATCAGACTCTGAAGATATGGGAGAGACTTTGTTGGAGCACCAGCATGTAGTGCTATCCACTGTGGCGAAGAATTCGGTCTTCCTTTCTCAGCCCTTCAACCTCAGATCTCTGCACTCCTCTGAATTTGGCCCCAATTTTCTTCACTCCATTGAAATTTCCTTCATCTAAATACTGGGAAGACCGAAACTTTAGCCTTCATTCCTTAGCCACTGATTTATCAATTACTTCAGTAGAAGGGTTGTGAATCTTTGGAATTCTCTACTGCAAAGGGTTGTGAATGCTCCATTCTTGAATGCATTTAAGGCTGGGATAGTCTCTCAGGGAATTAAGGGATATGGGAGGGCGGACAGGAAAATGGAGTTGAAGCCCAAAATCAGCCATGATCGTATTGAGTGGCGGAGCAGGCTCGATGGGCCTTGTGGTCTACTCCTGATCTTATTTCTTGTGTTCTCGCCTTGGTCACTATCTGAGGCTGAACCAGACCATTCACAACCTTGGCATCCTATTTTGAGATGAGCTTCCAACCACATATTTGCCCCACCTTCAAGATTGCTGCGTTCCATCTCTTTCATATCGCAGGTCTCCACCCCTGCCTCCACTCATCTGCTGCTGAAACCCTCATCCGTGCCTTTGTTACTTCTTGACTTGACTATGCCAATATTTCCCTGTTTGGCCCCTCATCTTCCATAAACTTGAACTCAAAACGTGGTGGGAATGTGAGTAGTGAGGAGGATGCGAAGAGGCTTCAAAGAGATTTAGACAGACTAAGTGAGTGGGCAAGAACATGGCAGATGGAAGAGAATATGGAAAAATATGAAGTTATCAACTTTGTTAGGAAAAACAGAAAGGCAGAGTATTTCTTAAATGGGGAGAGATTGGGAAGTGTTGATATCCAAAGGGACCTGGGTGTTCTTGTTTATAAGTCACAGAAAGCTAACATGCAGGTGCAAAATGCATTAAGGAAGGCAAATGGTATGTTAGCCTTTATTGCAAGGAGATTTGAGTATCAGAGTAAGGAAATCTTGCTGCAGTTGTATAGAGCCTTGTTAAAACCACATCTGGAGTATTGTGTGCAGTTTTGATCTCCTTTACTAAGAAAGGGATATACTGGCCATAAGAGGGAGTGCATCGAAGGTTCACCAGACCAATTCCTGGGATGGCGGAATTGTCCTATGAGAAAAGATTGAGGAAATTGGGCCTGTATTCTCTGAGCTCTAGATTTCATTGAAGTGTACAAAATTCTTACAGAGCTCGGCAGGGTGGATGCAGGAAGGATGTTTCCCTTGGCTGGGGGGATCTAGAACCGGAGGGTCTAGAACCAGGGCCCACAGTCACAGAATAAGGAGTAGGCCATTTAGGACCAGGATGAGGAGGAATAGAGGGTGGTGAATCTTTGGAATTCTCTGCCCCAGAGGGCTGTGGAGGCTCAGTCATTGAGTATGTTCAAAGCAGAGGTCGAGATACCAATGACATCAAGGGATATGGGGATAGTGTGAGAAGATGGCATTAATCTAGAAGATCAGCCATGATCTAGTTAAATGGCAGAACTGGCTCATGGGGCCTACCACTGCTATGTTCATCCAAAACTCTGCTGTCCGTATCATAACTTGCATCAAGTCCGGTTCACTCATCATCTGTATGCTTGCTGATCTACATTGACTTCCGGCGCCTTGATTTTAAAATTCTCATCTTTGTTTCAAATTCCAGTTTTCATCGCCCCACTATAGCTGTGCCTTTAACTTCCTGGACCATAAGCTCTGAAATTCCTTGCTAAACCACTCCATCTCACTACTGCTCTCTCCTCTCTTAAAATACCCACCTCTTTCCAGTGTAAATATCTCCTTATGTGGCTTAATGTAGAATTTTGTTTGGTAATGCTCCTGTGAAGTGCCTTTGAAAGACCAAATATACATGTCTAGAATTTTTTGGATGCTGCACGGACAACTAAAGCCCCAAAATGGTTGGCACTAAGTGTGCACTAACTTTTGAGCAGAAGTCTTAAATGGCTGACCCCTTGTTCTGAAGTTATGCCCCCTTGTTCTGATTCCCCATCAAGCAAAATATCCTCTCAGCATTCTTCTAAACTCCAGTGAGTATATATGTCCAATCTGCTCAACCATTCCTGACAAGAATCCCTTCATCCCAGGTTGATTACCATGTGAACCTTCTCTGAAATGCCTCCAATGCTAGTATAATCCCTCCTTTAAATAAGGAGACCAAAACTTGAGGTGTGGTCTCGCAAATGCCTAGTACAATGGTAGCAAATGCCCTTTTTTTATACTCCATCTTTCTTGTAATAAAGGCCAGCATTCCATTTGTCTTCCTACTTACTTGCTGTGACAGCATGATAATTTTTTGTGTTTCATACATGATCCCTCTGTACCGCAGCATTCTTTAGACTCTCTGTAGTTAAATAATATTTTGCAGTTCTGTTGTTCCTTCTAAAGTGGATAATCTTGCAGTTTCCCACATTAATACTCCAAGTGCCAAATCTATGCCCACTCAGTTAACCTATCGAGATCCCTTTGCAGACTTGTTGTCTTGCTTTCTCACCTATCTTTGTATCCTTGGCAAATTTGGCTACAATACATTTGGACCCTTCATTCAAGTCATTAGTATAAGTTGTAAATAGTTGAGACCTCAGCACTGATTCCTGTGGCACCCCAACCTGAAAATAACCCATTTATCCTGACTCTGTTTCCTGTTAGTTAGCCAATCCCTCTGTCTGTGCTGATATATTAGACCCAACACCATGAGCTCTTGTCTTGTGTAGTAACCTTTTACATGGAACCTTGTTCCTCAGGGTAGTGTCCTAGGCCCAACCATCTTCAGCTGCTTCATCAATGACCTTCCTTCCATTATAAGGTCAGAAGTGGGGATGTTCGCTGATGATTGCACAATGTTCAGCATCATTTGCGATGACTCAGATACTGAAGCAGTCCATGTCCAAATGCAGCAAGATCTGGACAATACATAGGCTTGGGCTGACATGTGGCAAGTAACATTCACACCGCACAAGTGTCAGGCAATGGCCATCTCTGATGAGAGAGAATCTAACCATTGCCCCATGACATTCAATGGCATTACCATTGCTGAATCCCCCACTATCGACATCCTGGGGGTTACCATTGACCAGAAACTGAACTGGGCTAGCCATATAAATACTGTGGCTACAAGAGCAGGTCAGGGCTAGGACTCCTGCGATGAGTAATTCACCACCTGACTCCCCAAAGCCTGCTCACCATCTACAAGGTACAAGTCAGGAGCGTGATGGAATACTCCCCACTTGCCTGGATGAGTGCAGTTCCCACAACACTCAAAAGCTTGGCACCATTCAGGACAAAGCAACCCCCTTGATAGGCACCCCATCCACAAACATTCACTTCCTCCGCCACTGACTCGCAGCAGCAGTGTGTACTATCTACAATATGTGCTGCAGGAACTCACTAAGGCTTCTTAGACAGCACCTTCCAAACCCACAACCACCAACATCTAGCAGGACAAGGGCAGCAGACACATGGAAACGCCACCACTTGGAAGTTCTCTTCCAAGCCACTCACCATCCAGACTTGGAAATATATCGCCGTTCTTTCACTGCTGGGTCAAACTCCTGGAACTCCCTCCTTAACAGCACTGTGGGTGTACCTACACCACATGGACTGCAGTGATTCAAGAAGGCAGCTCACCACCACCTTCTCAAGGGCAGTCGGGATGTGCAATAAATGCTGGCCTAGCCAGTGATGCCCACATCCCATAAATGAATTTTCAAAAACCTTATTGAATGTCTTTTGAAAATCCAAATCCATTACATTTACTTGTTCTCCTTTATCCACCCTGCTTGTTACATCCTCAAAGAACTCTAAAAAAAAATTGTCAAACACGATTTCCATTTCATAGAACCATGTTGACACTTTATTATGCTTTTTGACATGTTCTTCTACCAATTCCTTAATTATGGATTCCAGCATTTTCCCAATGACATATGCTAAGCTAACTAGCCTATAGTTTCCTGCTTTCTATCTCCCTTTTTCATGAATGGGGCATAACGTTTGCAATTTTCCAATCAAATTAGGACCTTTCCAGAATCTAGGGAATTTTACAAGATTCTAATGCATCCATTATCTCTGCAGCCAATTCTTGTAGGATCCTAGGATGAAGGTCATCTGGTCCAGGAGGCTTGTCAGCCTTTCATCCCATTAGTTTTCCTCATACTTTTTCTCTAGTGATTGTCTCAAATTCCTCCCTCCCATTTGTTCCTTGTTTTTTTGCTATTAGGATAGTTTTAGTGTCTTCCACTGTGAAGACAGATTCAGAATACTTGTTCAAAGTCTCCATTGTTTCCTTGTTTCACATTAATGGCCCAAAACGTTTTTATCAGAGTTGGAACCCCTGTGTCCAACTCTGATCAGACAGAAAACTACCCATTTACTTACATACGTTGAAAAGGCTCTGACCTGCGATGGAGGATCCTACAGAACTTCCTTAGCGCAGGAATCCTCGCAGAGAGCAGCGAAAAGAACCTGTGCAGAAACCACACCCCCTTTTTACAGCACTAACTGCCATACTCTGATAAGTGTTTAAAGGTCCCAAGCCTCTCAGTGTGTTAGTGAATAGGTGAGTGGGTATGATGACAGGTGGGTGAGTTGGTCGGGTCAGGAGGGGTTGTCAGGTCAGAGGAGGGTCGTGGGCTAGTCAGGTTGTGTCGGAGGGGAAGTCGGGTGGTGGGGGGGGGCATGTCTGTGAGGAGTCAGGCGGAGGGTTCGAGGGGAAAGTTGGGGCGTCTGTTGTATTCCTGTTACCCAGGAATTAGACTAGGAATTTTCTGTGTAACATTTCCTAGGTAACTATGACAGGAATGTAAGTTGGAAGTGTCCGAAGCCTCCAACTCTAATTCAAGAGTTTGCAACTTTTTTGGAAAGTCCCAGGGAGCAAGATAATTGCCCATCAGAAGTTCAAACTTCCCGGGCAATTCCCAAGGAGTCTTTGCGTTGGGACTTCCGCAAGGGCCTGAAGCACATTTTGGGGACGGGGGGTGGGTGCAATACTCTGGCCTCTGATGATCTAGAGACCAGAAGATCTGAGCCATTAATTACCTTGTACCATCCTCTAAGGGAACAATGCTTACTTTAGCTGCTCTTTTTACATGCTTGCAGAAGCTCTTATTGTCTGTCTTTTCTTGCTAGTTTACTCTCATTTTCTATTTTGTCTCATTTTTTAGTCATCCTTTGTTGCTTTCTAAAATGTTCCCAATCTTCTGGCCCACACTAATCTTTGAAGCATTGAAAGTCTTTTCTCTCAATTTGATATCATCCTTAACTTCTTCCTTAGTTAACCACAGATAGTTCATTCTTCTCTTAGAGAGTCTTTTTCAATGGAATATATTTGTTTAGAGTTATGAAATATCTCCTTAAATGTCTGCCGCTACTTCTCTACCATTTTCCCTTTTAACCTATTTACCCAATCCACTCTAGGCAACTCTGTCTTCATACCCTTGTTGCCTATAATCAGGTGTAAGACTCTAGTTTCACACCTACATTTCTCTCCCTCAAACTGAATGTATGTTATTATCACTGTTCTCTAAAAGACCCTTGACTATGTGATCATTAATTAACCCTGTCTCATTACACATTACCAGATCTAAAATGGCCTGTTCCCTAGTTGGTTCCACAATGTACTGTTCTAAGAAACAGTCCCAAATACACTCTTGTGAACTCGCCCTTGAGGCTACCTTTGCCAATTTGATTTGTCCAATCTATATGAAGATTAAAATGTCCCACAATTATTGCAGTACTTTTCCTACAAGCCCCCATTATTTCTTGACTGATACTTTTCCTACAGTGTAGCTCCTGTCAGGGGGCCTATAAACCACTCTCTCCACCAGTGCCTTCTTTCCCTTACTATTTCTTACCTCCACCCAAACTGATTGCACATCTTGATCTTAGTCGAGATACTTTCTCACTACTGTACTGACTTTATCATTTATTAACAGAGCTACTGCACCTCCTTTTCCTTTCTGCCTATCCTTCTGAAATGTCAAATACCATTGAATATTCAGCTCCCAGCCTTGACACACAGTTCAGTGAAACTAACTTGTAAAATGAGATAGGACACATCAAAGGGCAAGATTTGTGTAATTTATTATTTTGATACAGGGGTCAGCATGAAATTGATTGAACCTCAGTGGAAAAATTATTTTGTATGCATTCATATAATTCTTGCTTTTTAAAAAAAAAAGTTGCTGTTTTACAGTTGGGCTTGTTACTGAAATGTTTATAAATTCTCTTTCTGAATGATAGGGGTGATCGCAGTACACAGTACACACAATGAAGGGCCTTATTGTTAATTCCCTGTGGCACAATATTTAATGAGATAATGACCAGTGAAGTATTATCCTAATTATTGAGACCAGAAAGTCTGTTTATGGGAGTAAATTGTAATGCTGAACTCAAGAGAATACCTATTTGAGTGTTGAAATTTGTAACGCACTTAACACAACTTAGAGTGTCACTTTATGAATGGCCAGGGTACCAGAGGCTTGCTTTAGGCTTTGGAACATTCTCAACAATTGTAGTGGCTTTCAGGAAATGAAGGAAGAAAACGAGGGAAAGAAACTGCCTTTATAGTAACCATTTGTTGTGAAATGTCCCAAGATGCTTCTCAGGAGTGTTAGCAAAAAATTTATCACTGAGCCGTATAAAGGGACGAATGATCAGAAGGGAATTGCAGAGCTTAGGGCCTAGGGAATTGCAGTGTTGAAGGCATCTCCACCAGTGGCAGAGTGATTAAAATCAAGGATGCAAAGAGGTTGGAATTAGATGTGCCCAGATATCTGAGGATTGCAGCGTTAGAAGAAATGATAAAGATAAGGCAGGGGGAGGCCATGGAGAGATCTGAAATCGAAGGGAAGAATTTTACAATAGAGACCAGGAAGATATGCGGATGCTGAATGAGGACAGAATTGTACCAGATTGTGATATTTCCATAGTCGGATATCCTGCCTAGACTTGCACATAATTGATCCAAATAACTATAATACATCAAAGGGAAACTGTACCTAGTTTCTTAAGGGTGCTAAGAAAGTGGCAAATAAAATGTGCCTTCTCATCCACTAAATTCTTCCTCCTCCTGACTTAAAAATGACTGCCAGGCTTAGGTATGGTTAGAAGGATGAGTAAGTACAATGCCTAAGTGGCCATTCCTCAGGTGTGAAGCTAAATGATGTTTGTCAGTATTGATCACATAGCTGGGATTGGGGGTGAACTTGATCCTATCTTTGCCTAATATCCACACTTGCACTTTTGGTTCAGGTTCCAAGATAGTAATCGGTAGTGTGATCCCTGGATGATTTTCTTCCATGTGAGGCTAACTGGATCAACTCCACTTAGGCCAAGGCTGAGAACAAACTCAGCCCAGACCTGGAATATTCTCTGCCTGTATTGTTCAAATACTGTATCAGCTGAGCTAAAATGATGTTTTGTAACCTAATTTTCTGTTGACAATTTTACACCTTTTTGTTACCTTGCAATTTTCCTGGTTTTCCCAGGAGCGTCTTCTATCCTGTCCCTGTCTTAATGTACACTTCCATCCATTTTTGATTTGTTTTTTTTGTGGGTGGCAGGGGGACATTTTGGTTGCAGTCTCCTTGATGAATATGATTTTATCTGCACTTATGAAGTTTTGCTTCTCCCTTCTCTCTCAGGGTATCCTCAAATGCTGCTTTTGAAACAAAAAAAATTGTTGCATTAGTCACTGACAAAATGGTGGTGTATTTGAAAGAAGCTTCCTCTGTTAGATGTGCAGTAATCATTATTTTTGCCACCTATTGGCTATATAGAGTAATGCAGGCTATTCTGTGGAAATCAGCAAAACATCATTCTCTGCCTGTATAATCAGTACATAATAAAATAGGCATTTGTCATCTTGCATTAGATACCGAATGGACTTTGAAATATATTTTTCTTGTCAGCTTTTCTGCACAAACTTTCAGTTCTCCGGATTCCTTGATAGAGTACAATCCCATGGCTGCTGCTGCCTTGCCCAAGAGACTGTTATTCGTGTGTATTTTAATAACCTAGACTTGGATGTACAATTTCCAAATTTGCAGATGCTACACAACTTGGGATTATTGTGAATTGTCATGAGGGTAGTAATAAGCTTGAAGAGGACATAGGCTGATGGTATGGGTGGAGAGATGTGAAGTGATTCATTTTGGAGGGAAGAACAAAGAGAGGCAATATGAAACAAAGGGTACAGTTCTAAACGGGGTTGACACGGACAGGGGAGGAGAGATAAATTGAAACCCTCAAATCCCTTACCCTTACTGTCCATAATCAGTGTGGTTCTGGAGAGGAAGGTATGTGTGGTTCTTAGCCTCCACATTGTGTGGTCAGTTTAGAAATAACAGGAGCAATGTTTTGTCGGTTTAAATAAGGAGGATTATTTAATCTCTCACACCCCAAAAATCGAAGCGCTACGTCATTCGTGTGCCACATACTTAAGAAGGATACATTCAAATAAGTTAGTGCACTTCAAGAAGTGTTGAACCAAAGGAATAGTGAACAGTTCATGTGTTGGGTTCATGTTAGAAGAACAGTCACCGCAGGCCCAATAAAGAAAGGAGTCTCTTTCTACTTTTGAATTGCAGTTCATATGGATTCAAATAGCTGATGTCGGATATCAGGATTATTGCAGGATCCTCTCAAAGAGATGAATGTTCAGCAGGTCATGAAGTTAGGTATTTGTGTTTATCATATCAAAAGTTCTAAGTTCTTTACAGGTGGACTTGGAGTTTTGGAATCAGGCCAGGAGACTCCTTTAAGATGTATAGCCTCGAGGTTCTTAAAAGTAAAGGTGACAGTCTTGCTTAACTGCTGCATCTTTCGGTGTTTTCTGTGGACTGCCGATTTGAATGAAAAGGAACAGCCCAAAAACGTGGCTGCCTCACCATGCGTCTGCTTAGAGTTACCTTCCAAATGTGGTGAAAGCTTTATTGTAATTAGCCACATTCGGTACCTCTTGGGTTATTGTTTTCAAGCCAACCTCCCCTAGGGGCTTGAGACCATTATTGTCTTTGTTTCTGAAAAGTGCCATTCAAGCCAGGAATGCAGTTCTGGATGGTTTCAGGACGTGTGTGTTGACACTTGTTTGTTTGAAATGGGGTCTGTTGTCTTTCTGATACAGTGCGACTTCCACAGTAGTGTGCTGCCTGGGCATGTCCAGTAAGTGTCAAAGGTGAAAACAAAAACAGAATTACCTGGAAAAACTCAGCAGGTCTGGCAGCATCGGCGGAGAAGAAAAGAGTTGACGTTTCGAGTCCTCATGACCCTTCAACAGACCCTTCAGTTCTGTTGAAGGGTCATGAGGACTTGAAACGTCAACTCTTTCCTTCTCCGCCGATGCTGCCAGACCTGCTGAGTTTTTTCAGGTAATTCTGTTTTTGTTTTGGATTTCCAGCATCCGCAGTAGTTTTTTTGTTTTTATCCAAGTGTCAAAGGTGATTTAATCTGGAGCTTGAGCCTGTTGAAGTTGCAAAGATCACCTGACCCTTGGTGACAATCTTAACAGTTCATCAGTGTCCATTTTAAATAAAAGATTGTTCGAGAAACTTCCATACAAACAGAGTCCATATTGAAAGTTATTAATATGTCATGCCTTTCCTACAGCATGTTATGCCCAGTAGCAGAGGGACCTGGGATATATGTGCACAAATCATTGAAGTTGGCTAATACAGGACCCTGAGCTTTTTAAAATGCGCATAGAGTACAAAAGCAAGGAAGTTATGATAAACCTTATAATTTGGTACATAGTGGGGATCCAACCTGGCACATCCTGGCTTGTTGGCTTCAGCAACTCACGAGATAAACCTAATGAGATGCATGGGGAAGCCTGCATACATCACCTTGGCTGACATTAAAGAAAGAAAGGATTCACTTTTACATAGGGCCTTTCACGATCTCGGGACATCCCAAGGCACTTGACAGTCAATGACGTACTAAGTATTAAGTGTTGTAATATATGAAATGTAGATTTGTGGACTTCCTATGTACGCAAGATCAAATGGGAGGTTTAGAAAGGAATTTTAGAACTGCACACAATTACCCTCCTGTCTTCCTATGTGTTGATATAGATTTCTAGGAGGACCCAGATAATTTTATGTTTAACAAAGTTGGGTACATTTTGATTAAAATTGTACTTTGTAATTGAAAGATTCCTAAACATTACAAACATATTTATAGAAAATAAAAGTTATCATCACTTATTGTTCTGTCGTCATTTCCCCAAATGTACCTCATAGAGTCACAGAGGTCCACAGCACAGAAAAAGGCCCTTCGGCCCATCGAGTCTGCACCGGTCAAACAAGTACCTAACTATTCTAATCCCATTTTCCAGCACTAGGCCCTTAGCCTTGTATGCCATGGCATCGCAAGTTCACATCCAAATACTTCTTAAATGTTATGAGGGTATCTCCCTCTTCCACCCTTTCAGGCAATGAGTTTGAGATTCCCACCACCTTCTGGGTGAAAAAAATTCTTCCTCACATCCCCCCTAAACCTCCTGCCCCTTACCTTAAATCCATGCCCCCTGGTTATTGATCCCTCCACCAAGGGGAAAAGTTCCTTCCTGTCTACCCTATCTATGCCCCTCATAATTATATACACCTCAATCATGTCCCCCCTCAATCTCCTCTACTCCAGAGAAAATCTCCTCTGCTCCAGAGAAAATCTCCTCTGCTCCAGAGAAAATAACCCCAGTCTATCCAATCTCTCCTCATAACTAAAACTCTCCAGCCCAGGCAACATCCTGGTAAATCTCCTCTGCACTCAGTGCAATCACATCCTTCCTATAATGCGGATTCCAGAACTGCACGCAATACTCTTATACAGTTCCATCATAACCTCCCTGCTCTTATATTCTATGCCTCGGTTAATAAAGGCAAGTATCCCATATGCCTTCTTAACCACCTTATCTACCTGTCCTGCTACCTTAAGGGACCGGTGGACATGCACACCAAGGTCCCTCTGCACCTCGGTACTTCCCAGGTCCTACCATTCATTGTGTATTCCTGTGCCTTGTTTGTCCTGCCCAGGTGCATCACCTCACACTTATAAAACCATAAGACATAGGAGCAGAAATTAGGCCATTCGGCCCATCGAGTCTGCTCCGCCATTCAATCATGGCTGATAAGTTTCTCAACCCCATTCTCCCGCCTTCTCCCTGTAACCTTTGATCCCCTTACCAATCAAGAACCTATCTATCTCGGTCTTAAATACACTCAATGACCTGGCCTCCACAGCCTTCTGTGGCAATGAATTCCATAGATTCACCACTCTCTGGCTAAAGAAGTTTCTCCTCATCTCTGTTCTAAAAGGTCTTCCCTTTACTCTGAGGCTGCGCCCTCGGGTCCTAGTCTCTCCTACTAATGGAAACATCTTCCCCAAGTCCACCCCATACAGGCCTTTCAGTATTCTGTAAGCTTCAATCAGATCCCCCCTTTATCCTTCTACATCGAGTAGAGGCCCAGAGTCCTCAAACGTTCCTCATATGTTAAGCCTTTCATTCCTGGGATCGTTCTCATGAACCTCCTCTGGACCCTCTCCAGGGCCAGCACATCCTTCCTGAGATACGGGGCCCAGAATTGCTCACAATATTCTAAATGTGGTCTGACCAGAGCCTTATAAAGCCTCAGCAGCACATCCCTGCTTTTATATTCTAGTCCCCTTGAAATAAATGCCAACATTGCATTTGCCTTCCTAACAACCACTCAACCTGCAAGTTAACCTTAAGAGAATCCTGGACTAGGACTCCCAAGTCCCTTTGCACTCCAGATTTCTGAATTCTCTCCCCATTTAGAAAATAGTCGATGCCTTTATTCTTCCTACCAAAGTGCATGACTTCACACTTCCCCACGTTGTATTCCATCTGCCACTTCTTTGCCCATTCTCCTAACCTGTCCAAATCCTTCTGCAGCCTCCCCGTCTCCTCAACACTACCTGTCCCTCCACCTATCTTTGTATCATCTGCAAACTTAGCCAGAATGCCTTCAGTTCCTTCATCTGGATCATTAATGTATAAAGTAAAAAGTTGTGGTCCCAACACTGACCCCTGCGGAACTCCACTAGTCACCGGCCGCCATCCTGAGAAGGACCCCCTTATCCCCTCTCTCTACCTCCTGCCAGACAGCCAATCTTCTATCCATGTTAGTACCTTGCCTCTAACACCATGGGCTCTTATCTTACTGAGCAGCCTCCTGTGCGGCACCTTGTCAAAGGCCTTCTGAAAGTCCAAGTAGATA
Organism: Cetorhinus maximus; assembly: GCF_964194155.1. Classification (NCBI taxonomy): domain Eukaryota; kingdom Metazoa; phylum Chordata; class Chondrichthyes; order Lamniformes; family Cetorhinidae; genus Cetorhinus; species Cetorhinus maximus. Next base: position 96,605,075 of record NC_135890.1, read on the forward strand.
ACATCCATTGACTCTCCTTTGTCTAACCTACTCATTACTTCCTCAAAGAATTCTAACAGATTTGTCAGGCAGGACCTCCCCTTGATGAAACCATGCTGACTTTGCCCTATTTTACCATGCACTTCCAAGTATTCTGAAATCTCATCCCTAATAATGGACTCTAAAATCTTACCAACCACTGAGGTCAGTCTAATCGGCCTGTAATTTCCCGTCTTTTGCCTCACTCCCTTCTTAAACAGGGGGGTTACATTAGCGATTTTCCAGTCCTCTGGGACCCTCCCTGACTCGAGTGATTCCTGAAAGATCACCACTAACGCCTCCACTATCTCTTCAGCTATCTCCTTCAGAACTCTGGGGTGTAATCCATCTGGTCCAGGTGGTTTATCCACCTTCAGACCTTTCAGTTTTCCTAGCATCTTCTGCTTGGTAATAGCCACCATACTCACCTCTGCCCCCCGAACTCTCTTGAACTTACTCGTGTCTTCCACCGCAAAGACTGACGCAAAGTACCTATTCAGTTCCTCCGCCATTTCTTTGTTCCCCACTACTACTTCTCCAGCGTCATTTTCCAGTAGCCCAATGTCCACTTTTGCCTCTCTCTTACCCTTTATATATCTAAAAAAACTCTTGCAATCTTCTTTTATATTACTGGCTAGTTTACCCTCATATTTAATCTTCTCCCTCCTTATTTTTTTAGTTGTCCTCTGTTGGTCTTTGTAGGCTTCCCAATCCCCTGGTTTCCCACTGCTCTTCACCGCATTGTATGCTTTCTCTTTAGCTTTTATGCTGTCCCTTTCTTTCCTTGTCAGCCATGGTTGCCTCGTTCTCCCTTTAGTATGCTGCTTCTTCCTAGGGATGAATTTTTGCTGTGTCTCCCAAATTACTCCCAGAAACTCCTGCCATTGCTGTTCCACTGTCTTTCCTGCTAGGCTCATCTCCCAGTCAATTCTGGTCAGCTCCTCCCTCATGCCTCTGTAGTTGCCTTTATTCAACTGTAATACCGTTACATCTGATTCCAGCTTTTTCCTCTCAAATTGCAGGGTAAATTCTATCATATTATGGTCACTTCCTCCTAAAGGTTCCTTCACCTTAAGCTCCCTTATCAAGTCTGCCTCATTACACATCACTAAATCTAGAATTGTCTGTTCCCTAGTGGGCTCCACCACAAGCTGCTCCAAAAAGCCATCTCGTAGACATTCCACAAATTCCTTTTCTTGGGATCCACTACCAACCTGATTTTCCCAGTCTACCTGCATATTGAAATCCCCCATGATCACTGTAACCTTGCCTTTCTTACATGCCTTTTCTTTCTCCTGGTGTTACTTGTGCCCCACATCCTGACTACTGTTCGGAGGCCTGTACATAACTCCCATTATGGTTTTTTTACCTTTGCGGTTCCTCAATTCTACCCACACAGATTCTACGTCATCTGACCCTACGTCATTTCTTGTTATCGATTTAATTTCATTTCTTACTAACAAAGCAACCCCACCCCCTCTGCCAACCTGCCTATCTTTTCGATAGGATGTATATCCTTGGATATTTATCTCCCAGTCCTGATCCCCTTGCAGCCATGTCTCCGTGATGCCCACCACATCATACCTGCCAATTTCAATCTGCGCCACAAGCTCATTTACCTTATTTCGTATACTGCGTGAATTCAGATACAACACCTTCAGTCCTGTATTTCCTGTCCCCTTTCTCATTGTCGTCCCTTTATCTGATGTGCTTGAAGTTAGATTCCTAGCCCTTTCCAAACACTCAGTCCTACTTTGTGTTCTGGGGACTTTAATAGCCTCTCCTGGGCTCTCCTTCCTTTTCAGTTTTTTCATAATTTTCCATGAAGTTGAATCCAGCACCCCACATGCTAACCTGCTGCTTTGTTTCCCATTAGTCATACTTCTTGGAGTTTTACCCTTCCCTTCCCCACCCACTTTCTAGTTTAAAGTCCTGTTGACCACCCTATTTACCCTTTTCGCTAGAACATTGGTCCCAGATCGATTCAGGTGGAGTCCGTCCCAACGGTACAGATCCCTCCTGTTCCAATACTGATGCCAGTGCCCCACGAAATGGAACCCCTCTTTCCCGCACCACTCCTTTAGCCACGTGTTTACTTCCCTTATTTTCGTGTCCCTATGCCAATTTGCATGTGGCTCGGGTAGTAATCTGGAGATTATAACCCTTGAGGACCTGTTCTTTAATTTAGTTCCTAGTTCCTGATAATCCCCAAACAGGTCCTCTTTCTTAGTCTTACCTATGTTATTTGTCCCAACGTGGACCACAACAACTGGATCCTCCCCCTCCCTCTCCAATATCCTTTCAAGCCGGTCAGAGATGTCCCTCATCCTGGCACCGGGCAGGCAACATACCATGCGGGACTCTCGATCAATTCCCCTAATTTAGAATCCCCTACAACTACCACTTGTCTTTTTGCTCCCCCCTCTTGAATGGCCTCCTGTGCCACGGTGCCGTGTTCAGCTGGCTCATCCTCCCTACAGTCCTGTTCCTCATCCACACAGGGAGCAAGTACCTCGTACCTGTTGGACAAGGTCAAGAGCTGAGGCTCCTCTGTTCCTGAACACAGGATCCCTCTACCTGCCTCACTTGCAGTCACACCCTGCTGACCCTGACCACTGACTGAACTTGAGGTACTTAATCTACCGAGTGAGATCGCCTCCTGAAACAAAGCATCCAGGTAACTCTCTCCCCCTCCCGGATGTGCCGCAACGTCCGGAGCTCGGACTCCAGCTCATCAATTCTGAGCCAGAGTTCCTCCAGCAACCAACACTTGCTGCAGGTGTGGTCACTGCGGCTTGCAATGGTATCTGCCAGCTCCCACATCATACAGCTACAGCACATCACCTGCCCAGCCATCTCTACTAAGATAATTAATTTGTTAATTAGCTTTGCAGTGTTTTTTTTTTCAAATTTGGTGCAGATTTCCTACCAACCAATCAGGTCACAGCTTTCCTGTGATGTCACTTTTTCAGTTTTGGCTTCAGTTACCCTGTGCCCCGAGGTCACCGCTCTGGTGCTCCTCCCTCCGAGTCTGCTCCCTGGAGACAAGGCCGCGGTCCCTGAGGTAAACTAGATTTATACTCACCGCTCCGGTACTCCTCCCTCTGAATCTGCTCCCAGGATTTACTCACCAATCAGCTGCTTTTTCTTTAAAATCCACTTTCAGAAGAGTGTCCCTCGCAGGTCTGGTGCACTCCTGAAGGCACTGCCTCTTCCTCTCTTTTTTAGGTTTGAGGAGGAGGGAGGGATGGAAACACTACAGCAATGTAATGTTTGGGGCAATTCCGTTCTTTGACAGTGGGTCCTCCTCAATTCCCTCCTGAGTCACGGTGTCTTCTTCCAGAATGCTTCAGTCATTTCTCACCAGCACCCTCTGTTGGATCCGGATTAAATTCCATTTGCTACTGATTAGCCCATCTGACCAGCCCGTCTATATCCTCCTGTAATCTAAGGCTATCCTTCTCACTATTTGCCAACCCACCAAGTATAGTTGGAAAGATAACAATTGAACTTAATACTAGAAGGCTTATAGACTGTCATTATTTTACCTGGTTTCCTTTTCCATCCCTTCTATTCCTCCATTCACTTTGACCCGGCACTGTTTCACCTTTCTTTCAACGGGAGAACAGGATAGAAATAAATGGAATGGGCTCCACTCCAGGACTATCGTGTAGCAGCATTGATGTTGACTGTAGGCCTCTTATATAGGTGTTGATTTTTCCCCCCTAAAACTGAGTGTTCTGGTGTTGTGAAATGATCCAATCAAATGCTGACTGGGATCTCATGCAATTCATCCAAAAACGACGGCTAAATTTTAAGGGCGCTTGAGGCTGGAATGTAAATTCTTATCCTTATCTTAGGAGTCCAGTGCTCGACAGGTTACTACAGCTGCACATAGGCATCCTTTTACTCCACCTGTGATCAGTTGATGGTTGAGAGGGTTGAGGACTTTGTTCATGAATTGGTAGCCTTCCTAGCTTCGGAGCCATTTTGCCTCATATAAAATGGAAGACTGTTTGACTTTTGCTGCATTTTGAGAGCATTTTGAGTAAAGGAGACAGGGAACACAGAGCAACAGTGGTGTATTTATGCTGGTGTAGCACCACAGAGTAAGAAGTAAAATCTCAAACTCCTGAAACACTTGCAGACATTAGCAGGGGAGAAAGGATAATCAGTAATTCACAAAAAACATTGATGATTCCGCAATAAATAGTGATGGATTGATAAAGAGCAGATCAATGGTGAGTGCATAAAACAAAACTGTTGAACCTCAGCATAGTTCTTTCAGTGTGCTATCCATACAAAAATATGCTAACCCCCACCCCACTCCGAAATTCTTCAATGTTAACCAGTAGATCACGAGCCTTATATTTCACAATCCAATAGCGCAAATCTGGGCCAGATTGGAATTCACAGACTGCAGCTAAATCCTGTTGAAAAGCATCAGTGAAAATTATATTGATGATAAAGGACAGAAAGGTTTAACCTCGGGCAGAGACTGCTATGAATAAACCAATATCTTGTCTGTTACCGTGACAACATTTTTTCCTCCGTTTATTCTGCAGAATTTCAAACTCCTCATTGTATGTCACTTTAAATGTTCACCTAAATGACCACAGAGTCCGGCTGGATTCTTTGTGTACCATGCCAGCTATTACAGCCAGCATATTACTGACTGATGTAGCACCTTGAGGAAGCAAAAATACGAACAAGCCTGCCTAACCCAGTATAAAACCTAGAACCTACCTGGCTCAAATGCTTTAGCTTGTTACTGGATGGTACCATTGAAACCTGATGCGCAGTATGAACCTAAAGTATGTATTTAAATGTGGACTTTTTACCCAATTCATTTATGGTAATCATACACATTCTAGGCAGCACTTTGGGGCACTGTAGTGATGGTGGCCTAATATCCGCACTGCCTCTTCACCTCCGTCAAAAGCACTGCTCTGGGGCTCCTATCTCCTGTTGCTTTGATATTGAATGTCACTGCAAAATGTTTGGGGAATTCTGACAGAATTAGGAGATCCCGCCACAAAGTGCAATAGCATTCAGTTCAAGTGCAACACTAAACAACGACGGGGGCCCTGAAGCAGCATGGAATCTGAAGTCTTTGAGCGATACTTGGTGGGAAATGAAAGGAAAGTTTGTGACTAGAACTGGTGGAACCGGGTAGGAGATGGTGGCAGAGGGCAAAGGGAAGGGGAAAGTCTAAGCCATTATGTGGGAAGAGGAGAAAGTTTGAGTGGTACTTCAAACAGAGAGCATCCAATGGTGGCACTTGTTTAGGGGAAGATTTGGGGGTGGTGAGCAAAAAGCCTGACATCAATACTGAAGGGTGGGGTGAGGCAAGAGGAACAATTGGGATTGATGCAATAGGAATAAGGAGAAGTGAAGGAGAGAAAAGCCCAAAGATACAAGATCAGTTGCTTGAGTTAGTAGGATTGGGGGAGGGGGCAGAATAACATGGCTCTGTGAACTTGGGAGGGGAGAGATCTGCTGTGACCTGCGGGTGTTGAAGGGGGAGCATACTTTTTTAAAAAAGATCAATGTTGATTAAATATGAAAAAAAATTCCAGCAAAACATGTTGCACCCCCCGAGAAATGTGGCACTTGTGGTATTAGGGACAGCTTTTGGAAGGAAAGTGCGTAAGTTCTAAAGTTGCTGCCAATAACCCGATAGTTGAATTCTCCCAATTTATATTAGATACGCTATTTTTTTTTTAAGAGAATTAACTTTAAGCAACAGATTACATGCTATGCCTGGAAGAAAGAAGTTTTAAAACATAAAGAAAGTTCCCAAATAGCAAATGGTGAATTGTTCTCAAAATTGGGAGGATGGCTGTTCATCATTGTATTTTTTAACATCTAAATGTCGAATGTTGAGTCCGAAAAATCGGAAAATGGAGAAAATAAAATATCAAACAAAAAGCAACATTTTCTTTGCGGTGAGGAAAGATGGATGTTATGTCCCAGATGCTTCTGGGAAATAAATCTGGTGCCTTCAGCACTCGTATCACTCTTCAGGTTTTTTGTGCGTCGCTACTGCTGCTTTTCACATAGCATAGGCTGTGTGCCAATGGATACCAGTAAATCTTTAGAAAACTAATGCCATGGCATACAAGGCTATGGGCCTAGTGCTGGAAAATGGGATTAGAATAGTTAGGTACTTGTTTGACTGGCGCAGACTCGATGGACCGAAGGGCCTTTTTCTCTGCTGTAGACCTCTGACTCTATGACTCTAATTTAAACATTGCAGCTGTAGCAGGAGCAGCACAGTATCACTGAACATTAGAACACAAATGGACAGAACCACAGTGTGAGAGATGGCAGTAGTTTTGATCTCTGTTTCACTTCTCAACCTGTGAAGGCTACAGCTCCTGCCTTGTCCCAGTTGACTCGGAATGAGCAGCCAGAGCTCCCAACTTCCAATTACTAGCAGCATTCAGGTTTATTCTATTCCTAAGGCTCAAAATAGTATATTTTGAGCGAGAGATAAGCGGGAGAGGATAAAAGACAGATCAAGAGGCCTACCTGCAGTGAGGCCAGTGGCAGAGTGACGTCACGAATCACAATGTGACGCGGGTGCAAGGAAAGCAGCTCATTGGTGAGTATTTCTAGACTTTAAAGTAAGGTCTTTAGCTTGGGTTTAGGCCTCTAGTCTTTTTCTCGCTCTTTTTCTTAAAAATCGTCTAAGTACTGGTGTAAAAAAATTAATTACAATAAAGCGTAAATAGTGGGGGATTCTTCAAGTGTAAAGAGCAAGGATACTAGACTAATTAATAAATTAAGTAAAATACGATAACGATGGCAGGACGGTTGATGTGTTGCTGCTGCAGCACGTAGGAGCTGCTGGACAACAAGATGATCCAGAGTGAACACATTTTTAGTAAGTGTTTGCAGCTTGAGGAACTTCGGATACGAGTTGAGGAACTGGAGTCTGAGCTGCAGACATTGCGCCACATCAGGGAAGGGGAAAGTTACCTGGACGCTTTGCTCCAGGAGCCAGTCACACCCCTTAGATTAGGCAATGCAAATTTGGTCTGTGCTGAATGAATTAACAGCACAAATAGAGTTTAATGGGTATGATCTTATCGCCATTACGGAGACATGGCTACAAGGGGACCAAAGCTGGGAACTAAATATTCACAGGTATGTGACTTTTCGAAAGGAAAGGATGGTGGGCTAGCTTTGTTAGCACAAGATGGAATAAGTATGATAGCAAGAAATGATCTTGGATTAGAAGATGTTGAATCCATATGGGTGGAGGTAGGAAGTAACAAGGGGAAGAAGACACTGGTGGGAGTAATCTATAGGCCCCCTACAGTAACTGTACTGTAGGACAGAATAAATCAGGAGATAATAAGGGCATGTAAAAAAGGCAGTGCATTAATCATGGGTGACTTTAATCTTCATGTAGATTGGGAAAATCAAACGGGCAAAGGTAGCCACGAGCAAGAATTCATAGTGTATTCGGAACAGTTTCCTAGAACAATATGTTGTGGATCCAACCAGGGATCAGACTATTTTGGATTTGGTAATGTGTAATGAGGCAGGCTTAATAAATGATCTCAAGAGTAAAAGATCCCTGAGGAAACAGTGACCATAACATGGTAGAATTTAGCACTCAGTTTGAGAGTGAGAAACTTGGGTCGGAAACAACTGTGCTAAACTTAAATAAGGGTAATTATAAAGGAATGAGGGCAGAGTTGGCTGTAGTGGACTGGGAAAGGAGCTTAGCAGAAAAGATGCTTGATGAACAATGGCAGATGTTTAAGAAAATAGTTCATGACTCACAGTGAGGAAGAAGGATTCAAGGAAGGGGATAAACCAACATGGTTAACCAAGGAAGTTAAGGATAGTATCAAATTGAAAGAAAAAACATACAATGTGGCAAAGATTAGTGGTAAGGCAGAGGATTGGGAAAGTTTTAAAAACCAACAAAAGATGACCAAAAAAAATAGAGGGAGAAAATAAATGTTGAGGGTAAACTAGCAAGTAATATAAAAATGGACAGTGAGGGCTTCTTTAAATATATAAAAAGAAAAAGAGAGGCCAAAGTGAACATCGGCCCCTTAGAGAATGAGGCTGGGGAAATAATAATGGGGAACCAGGAAACGGCAGAGGAGTTGAATGAGTACTTTGCATCAGTCTTCACGGTAGAAGACACTAATGGCATTCCAAAAATACTAAATAATCAAGGGGAAAAAGAGGGGGAAGAAATAAATACAATAACTATCACTAGAGTAAAAGTACTAGGGAAACTAATGGGGCTAAAGGCCGATAAGTCCCCTGGACCTGAGGTGTTGCATCCTAGGATATTAAAGGAAGTAGCTACACAGATAGTGGATGCACTGGTAATAATCTTCCAAGAGTTCTTAGATTCTGGAAAAGTCTCAGAGGATTGGAAAACTGCCAATGTAACACCCTTATTCAAAAAGGGAGGGAGACAAAAAACAGGTAACTATAGGCCAGTTAGCTTAACATCTGTCATTGAGAAAATGTTGGAGTCTATTATAAAGGATGTATTAATAGAGGATTTAGAAATACATAATCTAATCAAGCAGAGTCAGCATGGCTTCATGGAGGGGAAATCGTGTCTGATAAATTTATTAGAATTCTTTTGAGGTAACGAGCAGAATAGTTAAAGAGGAACCAGTAGATGTAATATATTTGGATTTCCAAAGGGCATTCGATAAGGTATTGCACATAAGGCTACTTAATAAGATAAGAGCCCATGGTGTTGGGGGTAGTATATTAACATGGATAGAGAATTGGCTAACTAATAGAAGACAGCGAGTTGGGATAAGGGGGGCAATTGCAGGATGGCAACCTGTAACTAGTGGAGTGCCACAGGGATCAGTGCTGGGGCCACAGTTATTTATAATATATATTAATGACTTAGATGAGGGAAGTCAATGTACTATTGCCAAGTTTGCGGATGACCCAAAAATAGGTGGGAAGGCAAGTGGTGAGGATGACACAAAGTCTACAGAGGGACATAGACAGTCTAAGTGAGTGGGCAAAAACTTGGCAGATGGAATATAATGTGGGAAAATGTGAGGTTATACACTTTGGCAGGAAGGATAGAGAATGTTATGAGATGGCCTTTCGGTAAAGCTGGGTTATTTAAAAATCCCGTGGGAAACTTTAAACAACTGCCATAACCTATTATTAGTAGGAGTATGCAGCAGTAGTTGATTTATAAGTTAATAAAGGATGCTTATGATACAAGATTTACTTTTGCAAGGAGAAGCATAGGACACATACCTTGTTCACCAGCCCCCATCTTTTAAGAATTGGATATGGTCTATTTTGAAGTTTGTAATTCAGATTGCAAATTTGTAATTTTTTGACTTAAATAAAACTTATCACTTAACCTACTTCCTATTTTATTTTCAAGCCCTAGTGAGTCCATATGTGCAAGGAATAAAGTCAGCTAATATACTTACACCAGGGAAGTCGTACAATAAAGGCTACAGCCTATCTTGAAAATAAAACTTCACAAAACATCACCTAGAAAAAGGAAAAATTTACACCACAGAAGGCGGCCATTTGACCCAGCTGAGAAAAAAGATTTCTAGTGTAATTCCACCTTCCAGTTCTTGGTCCATAGCCCCACAGGTTACTGCACTTAAAGTGCATATCCATATTTTTTTTAAAACATGATGAGAGTTTTCGCCTGTGCCATGCTTTCAGGCAGTGAGTGCTAGACCCCACCATCCTCTGGTGAAAAAGATTCTCAAATTCCCTATAATCTTTCTGCTAATTACCTTAAATATATGCCCCCTGGCTATTGACTTCTCTGCTAACAGAAATAGGTCCTTCCCATCTACTCTATCTAGGCCCCTCATAATTTAACTGGAATGGACATATTCAGATAAAATATACACCTATGGCCTAGTTGTGTCCACCAGAATGTGCCTCTAATGTCAATGAGAGAGATACAAAATTAAATAATGTAGCAAACCAAGGAAGTACTTGAAGTTTAATTAAATTTGCTTTAGTATTAATTGACCTAAAGAATACAAACTGAATTAAAAATGGTTTGCGTAGTTTTTCTGTCAAGAGTCCCCTGCTCCCTCTTGATCAAATTAAATTTTAGAGATTTAAATGTAACCATATATATTTTTAGTATAGTCATTTTCTACATCTCTGTGATTTTTGAGATATCACCTGGTCTGATTGGATGAGAGAATACTGTGATGAGCCCGTGATTTTGAAAAACTGAACGGAAGGTTTTCAAATCCAAATGAAAATACAACAAACGATGATGTAACTCTGTGAGAGTTTATTTGCACACGTAGTTCTCGCTTTTCCAGGTTTGATAATATGGATTTCACAGGCCAATGGAAGTGCCTACTGTCATTAATGTATGTTTGATGGTTTAAAAAAAAAATCTAAATCTATAATTTAACTGAGGAGGTCCACTCGTAGTTTAGATTACACAAAACGTATTTAGCAATGGTGACCGATCAGTATTGTAATTTTTTAGTTCTGATCCATAGTATTTCACGGTAGGCAACCAAACAGCACAATAAGAAAATAAGCTTGGAATAAGCCAGCCTGGTGGATTTCTCAAATCTTGTTTTTTTTTAAATATTTTTGTTTTGTGATTAGCTTTGTCTGACTTTACTCATATTTGAGAATGTGGACCTGGTGCTGCATATTTTGGATGAGATGAATGCAGTTTGCATTAATATAGCACCTTTAACGTAGTAAAATGTTCCTAGGCTCTTAACAGTGTTATAAATAACAACTTTAACACCGAGCCAAAGGAAGAGGTATGAGAACAGATGACCAGGAGTATTCTTAAGGAGGAGTGAGAGGTAGAGAGGCAAAGAGGTTTAATGAGGGAATTTCAGAGTGTCGGGCCAAGGCAGTTGAAAGCTCAGACATCAGTGGAGGCCAGTAAGGCCAAGGTTTGCTCTCTAGTTTGTGTTGTTTACTAACTGAATCTGGGTCAGCTATACAGGCAACACTATTCAGCTAAGTGTCCATGTGCAAACATATTTGCTGCTCCTAATTGCTATTCAGTGCCTCTCTGCTACTAAGTATGTTTGTATAGGCCATTTCAAATGAATAGGGACAGAATTGGGTTTGCCTTTGATGCTGACCGTGGTTGAATTGCCAGTCAACACTCACTTGTAGGATCGCCATTTGGGTAAGGTCCTAAATAGTAAAATAATAAACCTGTGACAGTATATCCAAGGTTTGTGATTTCTTCCCGCGGGTTTTTAGTGTTGTCTTTAACTAACTGCTGCTTTGCTAATCCTCTAGCAGATATACACTGGCAGAATTGCCAGTTGAGCATCATCAAAACTGGTTGCCACAGCTATGTTAACAAGTGCAAACAATGTGGCTGTGTTGAGTAACATTACTCCATTGGGATTCAAGTTGAGATGAGCAAGGGCACAAGAGGACAAAGGCTTGTAGGGAAAAAAAACAGATGGCAGTGAGGAAGGGTATGGCTCAGTAGATGGGATCATGCAACAACTGTAGAAGGGTGAGGAGGAGGCCAGCAGAGAGAACTATGGAGATTTTGTGATTGGGATAGGATGGGCTGGACTTTCTTCTTCTTGAGTTCTCTGCCTGAAGGCAGGTCTGACCCACAGCGTCGCAATTTGCACCATGGGCAAGGAGGCAGGTCCCGAAACCACCCCGGCTAGAGCAGGGATCGAACCCTTGCTATTGATCAACAATAGCCATCCAACCAACTGAGTCACCTGACCCTCCAAGACGTCCCGAGTTGCTGTGACAACATACACTTACATGCATGTTGTAGCCTAGAGCTGTGGATAGTGATGGTAGAGACTCTAATTTCTTTTCATCACATGGCTGACGAGGAATCCCTCCTGCTATTTCCACCTGCAATTGGTGTATGTTGGAAGGATTTTATAAGTTGCTGATACTCAACCTGTTTGGCTGCGTTATGAACTCATCTTCCTTGACTACCAAGTCCTGGGGTGTTACTTGAACCTGGAGCTTCTGACTCAGAGGCAGAAGTTAGCCACACTACTACCCACTGTGCCACAAGACTTCCTGGGCTGGATTTCTGTGCAGAATGTCAGCTCCAAATCAGCATATAACTTCACCCTTGATGGGAGCAGCAACTGCAACAAAGTTCAGTAGTTTGTCCTGCACTTTGTACAGTGAGTGTATGGGAATAGGATGGGGGTACTGAAAATACAAGACCAATAAGGCCTTTTGCTGACTTGTTTTGAGTGTAATATTATGCTTAGCCAGTGCAAGCAATTTGATTTCTCAAGTTAACAATAGTAAAATAAATGGAATAACAGATTTTGAAATATGTAGATATTGAAATATATTTTCTGCAATTTTTTTTAAAACGTAGTGATTGATTTACATTTTTGTAATTTCAAATCAGGTGTTATTGGCTCAGCCCTTTCAGCCTGTAGTACTGCAGTTCCTTATTCTTTCAAACTCTCTGGAGCCACCTTTCTTTGTTCATTAATTTACTCAGTTCATAAAGAAGCAGGTGGCTATCTCCTTGGGGAGTTTAATAATGTAGTTAATCTTTCCTTTCCCATTGCATAGGAGTCCTTTTTAATTGTGGTCATGTTTACAAGAATGCTCTGTGTAAGGGAGAAGGATGTAGGTTGAAACCCTACCCACTTGAATATACAAATCTTTTTTTTAGTTTTATATTTGAAAAGCATAAAATTCATATAAATGTATGTATTATATAAAATACATTTCCCATGTATCAGGCATATTTTTTTAAACTTTGGAGGGCTAATTCTCAGCAGCACATAATGAGAGAATATAAGTTACTTTTATATTTAGCATTTCTGAGAATGATGATGGATGAGATAAGTAATTCAGCCTATTCTGAAAGACCCTAGCGACCAGTTTTAGCATTCATTTGTTTCACGGGCATTTGCCACCATTACTCTATCTGACATTTTTTTTCACATGTTGATTACTCTTTGAAAAGGAAGGTTTCCTGATAACTGTCCTAAAAGTAGTCTCCTCTAGTTTAAATCTGTGCTCTGTATATCTATATATGCTTTTTAATTGAAAAATTAACAAAGTAATATTTTGGGTCAATTTTCTTCTATACCTTAAACCATCTTGGACACTTTTCATAAAACTTGTAAACATGCATTACAACAACTTGTACTTATACAGAACCTTTAACACAGTAAAAAAAAATCCCAATGTGCTTCATTGGAGCATTATAAAGAAAGTTTGACACCAAGGCACATAAGATATATTGGCAGATGAACAAAGGCTTGTTCAAAGAGGCAAAGAGGGTTTTACACTGGTTCTGGCTGCTTGGTGTAAATTGTGGGAGGGCTTTGAACTGGGGCCTTTTTCCATTGATCCTTTGCCGCAAATGCCCAAGCTTCATGGTATCCCTCAGCACATGGTACTGAACTTAGTACCGCTTTAGTCTGCAACAATCAGTTTTGGAGCTCCCTGCATTGGAAAGCCAGTAAGTTTGGCAAAAAGCCAAAGAACATCTTTCACTGAGTTAATGATCTTTCAGTGGCAATCAATGTTTGTTTTGGAGAGTGACCCTGGGAACAGTCCATAAAATAGTGATCCACAGGGCCTTGAGTGTGTCATTTTGCTGACCACTTCCTGATTGATTTGTGGTCAAAGATGTTTTTCTGCACAAACTTTTCTTCAAAGGATAGGTCATGCGAACAGTCCAACTGAATGTAGCGTTGTGTAGCAACCTGACAAGGCCCATCCTTCGCAACAATGGAGACAGAACCTTAGCACGTGGGGACACATGGTGTTTGCATACCGAGGGCCAATGCAGAGCATGATACAGCCACACACAAAAGTGGCCATTGGGGTGAGGGCAACATTGCATATGTTTTCCCCCTTTTCTTTGGAAATTTGCACATCATGCCCTGTGGAGATAGTTCATTTTTGATCTCCAGATAACAATTCAGACTTCTTATTTCAAGGCAGAAGAGCCCAAGTTTCTCCACTTTTCCCTCATAATCCATACCCCTAACATTGGAGGTTAGCCTAATTGCTCTACTTTGCACTGCCTCCAGCATTTGGAAGTCTCTCGAAAATCAGAACTAGTCACAAAATTCAAGGAGGAATTAGATGAGCACAATAACATTTGACCATTATCTTCTCTGACCCACATTCTATTGTTTTGGCCATATGGTTCTCCATTCCATTGGCTCTGCTGATATGTTGGGCATGCCTAGCATTAAAATTCATTTAGGTTCCTCGGCCCCTTCAACTTCAGCCGCAGTTATTTTGACAGCATTCATTGAGTACACATCATCTATATTATTTTCCTATGTGTATCACTTTTGCCTGCATTAAATTACCATTGTTCTGCTCGCTACATATCCTGCGCAACTCATTCTGTATCTGTGATTTCCAAGCTACCTATTCCAATACCATTTCTTATTTGGTATAATTTGCAAAATTGTTCACTTTGCACGGAGTTTCTGAATCCAGATCCTTTTAAATTAGGGGGAGAGAGTGTTCCACAGACACCCAAATAATTATTCTCTGCTCCCTGCTCCCAACAATTCCCCATTCTGACATAATTCTTCTAACCAGTACTCATAGTTTCCTACACTTAAACCAGTTAATTATTCACTCTGTGTTTACTGTACCTTTGAGTTTAAATTAGCTTTGTCAAAAGCCTCTTGGAAGTCAAGGTACATCACGTCATGGGCTTACAACATTCCACAGGGGTCGTCACTTCTTTAAAGAAGTTTTTTTTAAAAAAATTGGTCAGACAGAATTTTCCCCCTTATTTGAGAAACCAATGGATGATGCACTGGGGGAACAATTGGATACTTCTGGATGAGTGAATTAAGATGGGCAGAATGACCACCCACATCTGTAATAATCTTCTGTCATTGTGCTGGGACCAGGTTGTTCAACTGACCTCTTAAGTGGAGAATAATGCTTGCCAACATAAACCAAAAGTTGTATCACTTAATACAAGTTGGAAGCAGTTCCACTCTGCTTGATCGTAGTGCTTGCAAGCAGATAGAATTACTTGCATTTATCTATACAACTTCCGGACAAGGAGTATTTGAGCAGCTGCCTTAAGAAGACAAGCTACATTAAACACTACTCGATTTTAGAAGCTAAGAACCAAAACTGTGCTCCAGACTGCCTCTGAACAATGTGTTAGAAGGTCTGTTAGATTCTTTATGAAAAGGAAAGCAATGTTTCATTTTGATGCTATGAGTAACAAATAAATTAATTTTGTTTACAAAATGTTTGTTCTCTTATCCCTGTTGTGAATGCAGACGGTGCTGGAAGAACATGCTGATGATGATCAAAAACTGGCTATCACTGGGGTGCCGATTGTAACATGGCCGAAGAAGACCGTGAAGGTAAGAGATGAAAGGATCATAAACTGAAGGAAATATTCATTAGTGTTTTTCAATATTGTTCACAATTGAAATCTTTACAGTTGCAAAAATGCTAACTTTTCATTAATCTACATTATGTAGGGGAGGCAATGGCAGTGGTATTGTTGCTGGACTAGTAATACAGAGACCCAGGGTAATGCTCTGGAGACTGGGTTCGAATCCCGCCACGGCAGATTTGAATTCAATAAAAATTTCATCTAATGATGACCAAGTATTATTGTAAAAACAAAAATCCACCCTGTCCTTACCTGCCTGGCCTACATGTGACTCCAGATCCACAGAAAATGGCCTAGCAAGCCACCCAGTTGTATCAAACCTTATAAAAGGAATAAAACCAGATGGACCACCTGGTATCGACCTAGGCACCGGAAATGACAACCCTGCAAAGTCCTCCTCGCTAACACGGGGGCTGGTGCCAAAATTGGGAGAGCTGTCTTACAGACTAGTCGACATAGTCATCCTCATGGAATCATGTTTTACAGATAATGTCCCAGACACCACCACCACCGTTCCCGGGTATGTCCTGTCCCACTGGCATGACAGAACCAGCAGAGGCGATGGGCCCTGACAATATTCCGGCAATAGTACTGAAGACTTGTGCTCCAGAACTTGTTGTGCCCCAAGCTGTTCCAGTACAACTCTAACACTGGCATCTACCCGGCTATGTGGAAAATTGTACACAAAAAGCAGGACAAAGCCAACCCGGCCAATTACCGGCCCATCAGCCTACTCTCGATCATCAGTAAAGTAATGGAAGGGATCATCAACAGTGCTATCAAGCGGCACTTGCTTAGCAATAGCCCAGTTTGGGTCCCGCCAGGGCCACTCAGCTCCTGATCTCATTACAGCCTTGGTTCAAACACGGACAAAAGAGCTGAACTCCTGAGGTGAGGTGAGAGTGACTGCCCTTGGCATCAAGGCAGCATTTGACTGAGTGTGGCATCAAGGAGCCCAAGCAAAATTGGAGTCAATGGGAATCAGGGGGGAAACTCTCCATGGTTGGAGTCATATCTAGCAGAAAGGAAGATGGTTGTGGTTTTTGGAGGTCATCCCTCTCAGTTCCAGGACTGCAGGAGTTCCTAAGGGTAGTGTCCTCGGCCCATCCATCTTCAGCTGCTTCATCAATGACCTTCCTTGCATCATAAGCTCAGAAGTGGGGATGTTTGCTGATGATTACACAATGTTCACCATTCATAACTCCTCAGATACTGAAGCAGTCCATGTCCAAATGCAGCAGGAGCTGGACAATATCCAGGCTTGGGCTGACAAATGGCAAGTAACAGTCACGTCACACAAGTGCCAGGCAATGACTATCTCCAACAAGAGAGAATCTAACCATCGCCTCTCGATGTTCAATGGCATTACCATCACTGAATCCCCCACCATCAACATCTTGGGGGTTACCATTGACCAGAAACAGAACTGGACTAGCCATATAAATACTGTGGCTACAAGACCAGGTCAGAGGCTAGGAATCCTGTGCCGAGTAAGTCATCTCCTGACTCCCCAAAGCATGTCCACCATCTACAAGGCACAAGTCAGGAGTGTGATAGAATACTCCCCACTTGCCTGGATGAGTGCAACTCCCACAACACTCAAGAAGCTTTACACCATCCAGGACAAAGCAGCCCGCTTGATTGGCACCACATCCACAAACATTCTCTCCCCCACCACCGACGCACAGTAGCAGCAGTGTGTACCATCTACAAGATGCACTGCAGGAATTCACCAAGGCTCCTAGAACAGCACCTTCCAAACCCACAACCACTACCATCTAGAAGGACAAGGGTAGCAGATAGATGGGAACACCACCACCTGTATGTTCCCCTCCAAGTCACTCACCATCCTGACTTGGAAATATATCGCTGTTCCTTCACTGTTGCTGGGTCAAAATCCTGGAACTCCCTTCCTAACAGCACTGTAGGTGTACCTACACCACATGGACTGCAGTGGTTCAAGAAGGCAGCTCACCACCACCTTCTCAAGGGCAACTAGGGATGGACAACAAATGCTGGCCCAGCCAGCGAAGCTCTCATCCCGTGAATGAATTTAAAAAAAGTGTTGATGAAAATTACAGAGAGCCAGTTCATTGTATCCAGAACTCTGTGAAGAAGCATGATTTTATATTAATTTTAAATTTTTGATGTTAAAGATGCTTTGCAGTACTTTTTAAGCCATTTATGCAAATTGTTTGAAGAGTGCTCATGTTGGGATTTGCAGAGGAGGGTTTATTGATCGTGTGGTTTCAAGTATCTTTAAAGCTACAAGTGCAGTTTGAAATTTTATTTGTGCTGTTACATTTTTGCCTTGGGGATTCATCGTTGAATGTGATTGAATTAGGCAATGTTTATACATTGTTTGACTTTTGCATGCGTTATTCTTTTGGTACAAACAGTGTAACAGTAGCATAATGTTACCAACACAAACTCAATTTTCATGTTATTCATGTATAATTTAGAAACACATTTTGGCTGGTTAAAGGATTGTAATTGGGTTCATTCATACAGAGTTAACTTCAGGGTGTACATTTCTTTTAGCCTTTTACTTTTGAATCAGTTGCTTATGATGAGGAATGCTCATGTTCTAGATTGGAATAGTTAATTTCAGGCATCCATTGTCAGCATCAAACATTCCTTGGTATAGCACAGTTGGATACAGAGTTAAACTCCTTTACTCTGCCCTAATGATGTGTCTCAGCTGCTACCTCAGAAGAGCTAGCTTTAACGCACCAATGTGATGCTTTTTGATTTCTCACACCAACACTGCTGTGACTTCTCAGAAAGAGTTTGCCAAATTATGGGCAATTTTGTGCTTTGGGGCCGTGACAAGGTAACATAGAGTTGATGAGGGTAGTGAGATCGATCTGTACATAGATCTTCAAAAGGTGTTTTACACAGCACCACATAATAAACTTGTTAGCAAAATTAAAACCCATGGAGTTAAAGAAACAATAGCAATGCAGGTAAAAAATTGGCTAAGGGACAGAAAGTAGTAGTATTGGTGAGCTGTTGTTTATCGGACTAGAAGAAAGTATGCAGTGGTGTTCTGCAGAGGATGGTAATTGGCTGTTCTTTTTGATTATATATTAATCTGGACCTGGATTTGGCACATGGCATAATTTCAAAGTTGTAAATTAAAATTTGTTGTAAAGAATGATGACGACAGTAAAGTTCAGGAGGACATATACTGGTGAAATAGGCAGACACATGGCAAATGAAATTTAACGCAGAGAAGTGTGAAGTGATACCTTTTGGTAGAATGAATGAGGAGAGACGATACAAACTAAATGGCACAATTTTAAATGGAGTGCAGCAACACAGAGATCTGGGTGTATGTACACAATAGTTTGAAGGTGATAGGAAAGTGAGAAGGCTTTTAAAAAAAACACAGGATCCTTGGCTTTATTAAAAGAAGAAAAGATTACAGAAGCAAGGAAATTATGCTATAACTTTACAAAACACTGGTTAGACCACAGCCAGAGTATTGTGTTCAATCCTGGGCACAAATACTTTAGGAAGGATGTGAAGGCTGCAGAAGATATTTACTAGTTCCAGGGGTGAAGGACTTCAGCTGTGTGGAGAGACTGGGGAAACTGGAATTATTCTCCTTGGAACAGAGATGGTTAAGAGGAAGTTTGATAGACATGTTCAGAATCATGAATAGTTTTGATCGAGTAAATAAGAAACTGTTTCCAGTGGCTGAAGGGTTGGTAACCAGAGAATACAGATTTCAGCTGATTGGCAAGAGAAACAGAGGTGACATGAGGAAGCTTTTTTTAGTCAAATGAGTTGTTCTGATCTGGAATGTACTGCCTGCAAGGTTGGTGGGAACAGATTCAATTGCAACATTCAAAAGGGAATTGTGGTAAATACTTGAAGGGAAAAATTTGCACAGCTGTGGAGATTGAATGGAATGGGACAAGTCGGGTAGCTCTGCTAAAGAGCCAACAAAGAAACAAAGGGCTGAATGGCCTCCTTTCATGCTGTATCATTCTGTGATTCTATGACAACTGGAACCATATTATGAATGTCCAGGTACATTTTATGTAGACCTTTTAGAACCAGAAAATAGTGATGACTTTCAGTCTGTTGGATTCAAACTAGATGTTCCAAAATGAAAGGTCAGGAGCTAACCAATCAAATCCAGGTTTGAAACTCATTTCTAACTTACCATAGAACAGTCAGGGATGAGGCTATCTCTGACAGGGAGGCAAGCTTGCACCACAAAATTCTAAAGAGTCAACCAAGAAATAGGACTGACCATGTCTATTCAGCTCTGGGCAACCGCTTTGCAGAACACCTGTGGTCTGTCCGCAAGAAAGACCCAAACCTCCCTGTCGCTTGCCATTTTAACACTCCACCCTGCTCTCTTGCCCACATGTCTGTCCTTGGCTTGCTGCATTGTTCCAGCGAAGCCCAACGCAAACTGGAGGAACAGCACCTCATCTTCCGACTAGGCACTTTACAGCCTTCCGGGCTGAATATTGAATTCAACAACTTTAGATCTTAAACTCCCTCCCCCCGTCCCCACCCTGTTTCTTCCCCCTCCCTTTTGTTTTTTTCAATAATTTATATAGATTTTTCTTTTCCCACCTATTTCCATTATTTTTAAATCTACAACTAATACCTTGTCAGTCTTTCCACCCCACCCCCACTAGAGCTGTACCTTGAGTGTCCTGCCATCCATTCTTAATTAGCACTTTTCTTCGATAATATCACCACCTTCAACACCTCTTTGATCCTTTTGTCTGTGACATCTTTTGATTATCTGCTCCTATCACTGCTTGCTTGTCCCTTAAACCAGCTTATATTTCGCCCCTCTCCTAACTACACCCCCCGCCTTAAACCAGCTTATATTTCACCCCTCTCCTAACTACACTCAGTTCTGTTGAAGGGTCATGTGGACTCGAAACGTCGACTCTTCTCCACCGATGCTGCCAGACCTGCTGAGTTTTTCCAGGTAATTCTGTTTTTGTTTTGGATTTCCAGCATCCGCAGTAGCTTTTTGTTTTTATGTCTATTCAGCTCTCTGTTTGTTAAGAAATCATAGGGACCTGTTGATCATGGTGTAGTATGGATAACAAGAATGCTGAATATATATACAAAAGAGAACATTAAATTCCCTCAATTCACATAATTGGAGTTAGGGAAGAAAAGAACTGTTTATGTTGACACTTATGGTACTGTTATACTTCTGGTACCAATGTTACAATACCATTTCAGGACTGGCATGAGCAAACAGCACGGTTGTGCTGTCAACTCTCTAGTCAGGGAATGAATAATTACAAAAATATAGACAAAGCTTTGCCTGCTGATTTCCAACTACTGCTTCCAATGAATCTCACTGCTAGAAAATGGGAAAAAATGCAGAAGACAGTTTTACTATAGTTACACTGTTCACTTTCCATTGGGCATCATAAAATCTGTACTAATATCAGTTCTGTACTATGCAAACCTCAGTTTCAATTTAACCCTTGGACATTTTTATGGGTACTAAACAATATGGTGTGCACAGTCCATTGATTCACCCTAGGTAGGCTACACATTTCTCAAATGAAACCAGAATCTTGTGATTTCTCCTCCCCTGGAGGCTTTAACTCCTGCCGGGATTTGGTTCAACAGGTGATGGTTGCCCTCTGATACCTCACTCAAGGGTTATCCTTCATGTGTAAGCTTATGCTGTGGGCAGGAATCATAGCCGAGTCTGACTGTGTCCTCACTTGATGTGTACTTTCCTGTAAGGGCACTGGATCACAGGATAATTTTCATTGAGAAAGGTCATACTGTCTGTCATAGTTTATCTATGCAGAAACACCCTGCAGCCCTTCATTGCAGTTTCCAACTGATTCTTAAATAGTTCCAGGGTTTTTGCCTCCTGTACACACGCTTTTGAAGTTTATTCCACATATTGATACAGAAGAATTCCTGACACCAGTTGTAAATTTGAGTTTCACTAGCAGGAATCTGTGTTCCCTTATACCACTAACAATTCGGTTTGAAATATTCTCCATATATTTTACCATTATAACATATATCTACAATTTGCCTCATTTCATTGTTAAAAGATCCAAGTATCTCCAGTCTTTCCTTAAACTCAGATTTCTAACATGAGGCATCAGCCTCCTGGCACATTGGGGAGATATCCATGCATTGGATGCAGTCCTGCAGTGTCTTGGTGACCAGACTGGACACAGCACTCAAGATGTATACAGATCGAGAATGAGTTTTTCCTTTAGTCAACTATTTTGGCATTATAATTCAGCTTTATATTGACTGTTTTCATTGCTGCCCTGCAGTGGTTGGTCATGTTGACTGTTTTCTAGCAGTGAAATCGCATGGAAGAGGTTAGCAGCAAAGCTCTGCAGATTTTTTTTTTAAGTATGCATTCCATCCTTAACTATTTCAACACCGTTTTTTCAACATCCTCTCCTATGTGTATTACTTTACAACTATCTACATTAAATTTAATTTGCTCATTTACATACTTCAAGTTTTTTTGTAATTTCTGAGCTAACTGGTTTGTCATCATTTACAAATTTGACCAACTTTCACTGAGTTTTTGAATTAATCATTGATATAAATTCAAAATTCTTGTGGTCCCTATATATATATATATATATCTATCTATCTCTTGACACCTCACAGCACTTCACCCTCCCCCAAATATATCTCCTCCAGTGCTTTCTACCTTGCAGCTCATTTCTTATCCATTCCCAAGATTTACCCTGAATCCCAACACATTCCTTCTTTACCAACCTGGAAGTATACCAGAAAACATTAGTTTGCATCCTCTATCTTTGAGTTACAAAGCAACCTTTATATATGGCTGTCATTTCTTCCTATTCAATTTACCCTGAATAGACTACCAGCACTGGGTCTCTTGCTGTTGCCTTTAGTATGTCTTTAACCTTTCCTGCTGTTTCAAGTCCAGCTGTTGTCCTTGTGGCACACATGCCTATCCCCTTTTCTGAGCCAAGAGCTCTCCCTGACTTAAAATCCCCTGTGACTTGCGATCTGCATTTTTAACCTACTATCCCTGATTTTCTAGCTGTTGCTACATCTGTTACCTTGTTTCCTTTTGCATTATAGATTAGTGCCTGGTATCTCTTTGTTACTATTGATCTTCCTGAGTAGCTTCAGAGGTTTTCTCAGTTTTTTTTTGCTACCTTTACTTGGCTGCTTCACTAGAATATACTGTGACCATTGGCTATTTTCATATAGATAAGTTGTTCGGTCTAACAGATAAACTGTCGAAAAATAGCTTAATTAAACCAGGGCATCCCAAACAGGGGGCCACGAGATGAGATTCTGGGGTTGCGAGCTCTGCAGCAGCAAAAGGCTGCCTTGGAGCTCCAACTGAGTGTTCACAGCTGCGAGGCCCCTTTAAATCCTCGCTTTTTTTTCCAAATGATGGGCGTGGCCTAAATGACTGAGGCTTGAGGCCTGATTCCTAATTGAAAAGACCCGCTGAAAAGTTGGGTTTTTAACAAAAGTGAAGATTAAACATACCCCCAGCACAGCTCCCACTGAGGGGTCAAGGCAATTTTCAAGCCTCAAAATGAGGTCACAGGGGGAAGAAGTTTGGGAAGCACTGAATTAAACACATTTGTAATCTAAACAGAAAAATAACTAGGAGACATCTAAGGCTGGTACTTACCATTGGAAATATCTGCTGAATGGGTTTCTTCTATAATTGTCTTTGTGTTTCCTTCCCCATTTTTGTTGAATTTCTTTAAAGCTTTATTGTTAAAAAAACTACGTCTCAAAAAATCAGTACCCAAGTTCCAAAATTCAGATGTTACTAATAACAACCTTTTGTTTCTATTCAATTGCTTTACTAATAATCGTTTTTTTTAGATTCACGATATTTTGCCAAATAGGATTTTTGTCTTTGCTGATCTTTTTGATGTGTATTTTTGTATTGGTTGAATCAACACAGAAGTGGTTAAATCAGCATCACTGTGAGCATTTTTAATAAGGGAGGCATCAGTTCAGCCCCAGGCATACTGACTCTGGGATCTACATAAAGGTAGATTGTAAACTGAGAGCAATATTGAGAATTCCATTTTCAAGTGACAAGTGATTGTCCTCGTTCAATATTGATTCAATCATGCAAGGTACATCATCTGATTTATTTCGAGATCTGCGGGAGTGTGTTTAAAAAGTAGGTCCCATGCTGGGGTAATCAACATAAACTGGTGAGTGTTCATGTGATTGCTGGGTAGAGGTTGGAGCCATGATTGGGTGGAGAGCTCTGATTGACAGCTCTGGGCTGAGACTCCATCTTGCTGTATTATATAGGCAGTCGAGAGTCAGACTTTTCTGAAACCCATGTTAGCTGAAAAGCTGAGTATCTTAACTCACTGCTACAATCTTCAAATGTCTTATATCTTTGTAATGTGACATGGTTCATCATGGCGAACTTCAGATATTGTAGTTGAAACCTTAACTCCTAATATGACCTCCTAAACCAAATTTATGAAAAGGAACTGGAAAACCCCACTACAATTTTCCAACTTTTGCATTTGTAATACTATATGATTAAATTTTATAAAGTGATATTTTTTCTCCTGAAAATTAAGATATTTTTTGGTGGGTGATTGCAATTTTTAGTTGCACTTAGTTTAAGAAAAATTTGGATTTTTGGGGTGGATTTTATGATGATTGGTTGCTTTTCCCCATTCTGAATGGTAGCACCTTTTCTCTGTAATTAAGTAAAGTAGTTTGGTTAGCATGAGCAAGTCAGAAAAGCATTGCACAGATTTCTTGTATTAACACATTTCCAGTGTGACGGATATAATACGTGACAGATGTGGGTGTATATGTGCATAGATCATTGAAGATAACAGGACAGGTGGAGAGAGCAGTTAGTAAAGCATGCAGTATCCTGGGCTTTATTAATAGGGCCATAAAGTACAAGAGTAGGGAGGTTATGCTGAATTTATATAAGACACTTGTTAGACCTCAGCTGGAATATTGTGTACAGTTCTGGGTGCCACATTATAGGAAGGATGTGAACACACTGTAGAGAGTGCAGAAAAGGTTTACAAGAATGGTTCCAGGGATGAGAAACTTCAGCTATGAGGATAGAATGGAGAGGTTGCTACTGTTCTCCTTGGAGAGAAGGCAGCTAAGAGGAGATTTGTTAGAGATGCTCAAAATCATGAGAGGACAAGACAGAATAGATAAGGAGAAGTTGTTTCTGCTCGTAAAAGGATCAAGAACGAGAGGGCACAGATTTAAATTGATATGCAAAAGAAGCAAATGTGATGTCAGAAAAAACTTATTCACACAACGTCTGGAATGCACTGCCTGGAAGTATGGTGGAGGCAGGTACAATCGAAGCATTCAAGAGGGCATTAGATGATTATTTAAATAGAGAGGGTACGGGAAAAAGGCAGGGCAATGGCACTAGGTCATAATGCTTATTTGGAGAGCCGGTGCAGACATGATGGGCCAAATGGCCTCCTGTGCTGTTAAAATCCTGTGAACTCGTTCTCTTCAATCTGAGCACAAGCTCCCATCCACGTTCTGCATAGTGAACAACAGGGTCAGCATTTTCTATGCTTAAGGTGCAGGACTGTCTGCCTTTGTAATCTGGTGCTCTCTCTCAGCTTCGAGCAGATTGAATTGGGTCTGCAAAGTTCAGTGATATCTTAGAGAACCCAGTAACCCAATACTGCAATGGCTTGCTATCGACTCTTCCCCTTTCGAAGCCCCTCTCCATGGCAAGGTGAATCACATGGGCCTTGTATCCAAGTGGAAATGCTAATTAGCTATCTTTTATACACTCAACTCCATTCTAGCTTGGAATTAAACTGGCAGTTTAAAGCATAACCATTTATAAAACCTGAGACCCCTAACAGCTCCCTATGAGACTGAGACTAACGGTTTACCCACAGTGAGCACAGATGCTCTTGCCATTGTCCACTGGTATAAACATTTTGCACCTTCTCAGCAAGTGTCTTGTCTTGGGCCCTTCTGTCCCCCTAGCAACCAAGCTACCTAGGCTACTTGTCAGGCAGAATTCATAACGAGTCATTTGACCCCCTTCATTCCTTCATTTCTTCATTTTACCTTAGATTAAAGAGACAGCCCCAAGACTTAACAATCTAATAAATTTACTATTTGTAACACATTTCTGATTTCCTCTGGCGTACCATTTACAGCTGTGCATTAATTGTCTAAGTCTTAACTCTGGAATTCCCTCCCTAAGCTCGTCACATTTTTTTTAAGGCGGTCCTTAAAAACTTCCTCTTTGACCAAGCTCCTGTCCTAATATTCCCTTATTGACTTGGTGCCATGCTTTTTCTTTAATGCTTCTGTTAAGTATCTTGGTACCTTTTACTAGGTTAACAGCACCATGCAAATACAATTTGCTGCTGTTGGGATACTTCTTTCATGAAGTGGCATGATTTGTGTGTCTAATTTCCTTCACCCTGTTATGCCTCCTTCCCCTGTGACACATTGCCTAGCTAACAGTGTTGAGCATCCAATGTCAACGTGATGACGTTCTTTCCTCTGTATCAATCCTCACTATGGCCTAGAAGGTCATGCCTAAATGCAGTCTTCCAGATGAAATGGTACACTGAGGCCCTACCTGCAGATTGGATGGATGTAACCGATGCCATGGCACTGTTTGGAAAAGGACATAAAATTCTCCTGGTGTTCCATACGACATTCCTCTGTATTCAACGCCACCAAAAGCATCATTTAAGTAGTTTGTTGTCTTTGGGATCCATGTGTGTGTAAGCATAAGCAAACTGGCTCCTGTATTTGACATCAGTGACTGCACTGCATGCAGTAATCCATTGCCTGTGAAATACTTCAGGATATCCTGAAATGTTCTCTATGAATGCAGGTATTTTCTTTGTTATCTGTTTTTAAAAAAATAACTGAATCCTTAACGGTTTTTATTTTTTGACTATAAAGTAAATATTTTGGCTGTTTCCCTTATTGTTTTGTTAACATTTAGCAATGACCTGCTGCCAAACCACAGAAGCCTTGTTTTGTGCATTAACTGCACAATGAACTTGAGCAAAAAAGTTCACTACACATTTTGGTCATGTGCTTTAAACTGAACCTTTGAGAGTTTCTACATCGGCTAGCAAGGCCTGCAGGCATCAGTGTTTATACATGGGCTGAAACGGCACGAGAGTGCTTAATAAATAGCAGCATAGAATACTGCTGTGAATGCTCTGTGATTACACCTCCACTCATTATACTTGCTCAGTGCATTAAATTCTTTGGGGTTCAGTTGTTATTTAATATTAGTAATTGTGAGATATGTAAAAGGCTGGGGAAGATAAAGTCATTTTAGCAGGGTGATTTGTTAATGTGTCGCGTGTGTGTCCTTACAATGTCATTCCTCCTGCTGACTATGGTGTGTAATCACAACCAGCGGCAGCTCTATTGTCTGTTTTTCAAAATAATACATCTGCTTATTTTTGATTGGTCAATTGAAACGGTTCAACCCCATCCTGACCTTCCCTCATGAATATTGATGAGCCTTGAGTGTAGAAGCTGGGTTTATGGTGGAGGCTCGTTACTACAGCAGTCCAGCCATGTCAGTTTGTTTCTGGCTGGGCCCAGACTGAGATTTGGCCATGTCCCTGAGTGCAGATGATGAGGAGTATGACTCAGACCCAGAGCAGGTCAGCTTTCAGCTTTGACTGTGGACACAGTAGAAGCATTTTCATTAAAAAAAAACTAGAAAGCCCTCATTGGGAAACAATGTGAGAGCCTAAAGTAGCTAAACTGAAGCCAGGCTCTGTTGTGCTGAATAATGATGGTGGCTGTTCATGTTTTTAGGACAGCTGCCAACAGCTTGGCTCTTTTCTTCCTTACTGATGCTATTACTTTTAAACTTGAAGCATGTGGGCATTATAAATCCTGCCTGTGTACTGAAGCAGGCATCCGTTACCGAGATCACGGAGTAATGTCCCATAAGACATGTTAAACCTCATCCTTTAGAACATTTAACATGCGTTTTTGGAGCTTTGAGTTCCTATATATGTTGAAATACTGATCACAAGCAAATCGACACATGCAATTGCCTGAAATGTTTTAATATTCATTTTGCTCTCTATGATTTTCATGGTTTAATAGTTCCTTATTGATCTTAGCTTTTCAATGTGTGCCTGTAGGGAAGAATATAGTGTTTATACAGTAAAACAACTTTGAAAAGAGTGTGGCGTTGCTTAACACTACTAATTGCATAAAGTACAGCAGTTGTTAAATCTTAAGACGTCAGCAGTGTGTGGTGGCCTCAAGTCCAGACACACAATTTTTGACAAAAGATGTTACATCTGCGGAGGAAACCTATTAAATATGATCATGCTTGATCGCCAGATCTGCCTTGTTTGCTGCATGGATAGTGTGTGGGGGGGAAGGGCGAGGGAGAGGTCTAACAATGAGTTGCTCTGTCAATAAATGGTTGTGCATTCACGGCACTTTGGGAGTAATGAATGCTTGAAGGCACTTTTTTTTTTTTTGCAGAGCATTTTTAAGTAGCTAGCGAGTGTTTTAATCCAAGTTGACCCACCGCCCGTCCCCACTGTAAACCGTTCACTGACGACCCGGGCCTAAAAGAGTTCCTTCCGTGCGTGAAAACCACTCTCAATGTAACTCAGAACGGGTTTGGCAGCCAGCGCTGGGCTCACAACATTTCAGTAACCGGAGTGTGATTTGGAATTCAACCTTTTAGGCAGCACGCGTCGGTTGATTTTTTTTTTTAAAATCTGTTATTTAATATCTGCATTGATTTCATTGAATAATATGCTGCTGTGTCAGGGCCCTGCCTCATGCAGTGGATAATGGAATCATTGTAAGTGCCAAAAGAAATACTGACCGGGAGAGTTCCTTTAGCCTGCTCCCTCTAGGATTCGGTTTCCTCTGTAGCACAGAGAATATCTGGTCTAGAATAAAAGGCTGTCTTTAAACCACTAAACTTTTGCAGGCAGGCTGGGTGGGGGAGAGGGACGGTGGTAAGCTTATTATTTCCTTTCTTTAAAAGTTCTTCTTAGCCCTTCACCACCGCAATGTAGGACAAAGTGTACAAGAAGAAATATTGGGTGCTTGTGATAAAGGGACAGCAATAGTCATGGATGACTTTAACCTACATATAAACTGGAAAAAATCAGATTGGCTGTAGTAACCTGGATGAGGAGTTCATAGAATGCTTTTGATAGAATTTCTTAGAGTAACACGTTCTGAAACCAACCAGAGAGCGGGTTATATTAGACTTAGCATTGTGTAATGTGACAGGATTAATTAATGACCTCAGGGTAAAGGCACCCCTAGGTAGCAACAACCACAATATGATTGAATTTTGTATCCAGTTTGAAAGGGAGAAGAGTAAGTCTAAGAATAGTGTTTTAAACTTAAATAAGGGCAGCTATGTGGCATGAAAGCTGAGCTCGCTGAAGTGAACTGAGATATTAGGTTAGGGGATAGATCAATAGAGAAGCAGTGGCAGACATTTAAGGGGATATTTCAGGATACTCAGAATAAGTATTTTCCTACTATAAAGAAAAATTCTAAAGGGAGGGCCCACCATCCGTGGTTAACTAAAGAAGTTAGGCAAAGCATCAAACTCAAGGGAAAAGCATATAACTGTGCAAAGATTAGTGGCAGGCCAGATGATTGGTCAGAATATAAAGAACCGCAGAGAATGACTAAAAGGTTAATCAGCAGAAAGAAATTAGAGTATGAGAGAAAGCTAGCTAGAAATGTAAAAAACAGATAACAGAGTGCACTAGGGTTACTGTGTCTATAAGTATCTAAAAAGAAAAAGACTAAGTAAAGTCTTGGTCCTCTAGAGAGTGAGAATGGGGAGTTAATAGATAATAAGGAAATGGCGGATGAAATGAACAAGTATTTTTCTTCTGGCTTCACGACAGAGGATACAGAAAATATCCCAGTAATAGCTTTAATAAGGAGGTGGAAGGGAGAGAGGAACTTAGTGAAATTATAAGTGGTACTGAACAAACTGATGGAGCTGCAGGCTGACAAGTCTCCAGGTCCTGATGGACTTCATCCTAGGATCTTTAAAGAGGTGGCTAATGAAGTAGCAGATGCATTGGTGCTAATTTTTCAAAATTCCCTAGCTTCTGGAAAGGTTCCATCAGACTGGAAAGTAGCAAACATAGCCCGTCTATTCAAGAAGGGAGGGAGACAGAAAACAGGAAATTATAGCTTGACGTCTGTTGTGGGGAAGGTGTTAGAATCGATCATTAAAAAGGGCACTTAGAAAAACTCAGGGTAATCAGGAAGAGTCAGCATGGTTTTGTGAAAGGGAAATCATGTTTAACCAATTTATTAGAGTTCTTTGAAGGAGTAACATGCACAGTGGATAAAGAGGAGCCTGTAGACATACTGTACTTGGATTTCCAGAAAGCATTTGATAAGGTGCCACATCAAAGGTTATTGCGGAAAATAAAAGTCCACAGTATAGGAGGTAACCTATTACCATGGATAGAAGATTGGCTGGCTGGCAGTAAACAGAGTATGCATAAATGGGTCTTTGTCCGATTGGCAGGATGTGATGAGTGGAGTCCCGCAGGGGTCTGTGTTGGGGCCTCAACTTTTTACAATTTACATCAGTGACTTAAATGAGGGGAGTGAAGGCATGGCAGCTAAATTTGCAGATGACACAAAGATAGGTAGAAAGTATGTCGTGAAGAAGACATAAGGAGTTTGCAGACAGATATAGATAGGTTGAGTGAGTGGAAAAAAACATGGCAGATGGAGTATAATGTGGGAAAGTGTTCACTTGTTCACTTTGGCAGGAAGAATAAAAAGGCAGAGTATTACTTAAGCAGAGAATGACTGCAGAATTCCGAGGTGGAGAGGGATCTAGGTGTTGTAGTAGCAGGTACAGCACGTAATCAGGAAGGCTAATGAAATGCTATCCTTTATTACGAGAGGAGTTGAACATAAAAGTAAGGATGTTATGCTTCAGTTATACAGGGCATTGGTGAGACCAGGGGCGGGATTTTCCGCACCCACCTACCGCTGGGATCTTCCGGTCCCACCGCAAGTCAATGGACTTCTGGCTGGGGCGCCGCATTGCCCACGACGGGTCCCGCCTGCAATGGGGCCGGAAAATCCCGGCCCACATCTTGAATACGGTGTGCAGTTTTGGTCTCCTTATTTAAGGAAGTATGTAAATGCATTGGAGGCAGTTCAGAGGGGTTTACTAGATAGTGGAATGAGTGAACTGTGTTATGAGGATAGGTTGGACAGGCTGGGCATGTTTCCACTGGAGTTTAGAAGAGTGAGGGGTGACTTGATTGAAATATATAAGACCCTGAATGGTCTTGACGAGGTGGACATGGAAAGGATGTTTCCTCTTGTGGGCGAGTCCAGAACTAGGGGACACTCTTTTAAAATTAGGGGTCGCCCTTTTAGGACCAGAGATGAGGATAAATTTTTTCTGAGGGTTGTGCAACTTTGGAACACTCTGCCTCAGAAGGTGTTAGAAGTGGGGTTATTGAATATTTTTAAGGCAGTGGTAGATAGATTCTTGTTCAAAGGTTTTCGGAGGCAGATGGGAATGTGAAATTCAAAATACAAACAGATCAGCCATGATCTTATTGATGGCAGAGCAGGCTCGTGGGCTCGAATGGCCTACACCTGCTCCTATTTCGTATGTTCGTACATGCGGGGTAAACAAACAAATTGGTAGCTCTCTAACTGTTGCACATTTCTGGATCCAAATAAAGGCCAGAACTGCAAAACAGTTTCTGTTCATATTGAGACCGTGCAGGTTGGTGACAGCTGAACTAAATTCTTGCCGTTGCTGGCGCACTATCATGTCATCTGAGCTAAACTACCAGTATATTGTCAAAAAGTGTAAACCATCAGCAAGATGTGTAATCCATTTCTCCTTCTTGTGCCCAGTTTCTGCCCCTTGTATTTCTCTACCAGCGTTACCTCTGATTGTAGTTGTGCTATTGCAAATAAAGGGGAGAACTGCATTTATACATTCCAATCTTGTGTGCATTTGTACAAATATTTCTTAATGCTTGCCTTTTTATTTGCATTCACCTCCCATTTTCCTTCTGAAAATGCTCAGTCTTGCTGGGGCACAGTTCCCACTGACATAGTGCAATGGTCAACAACAACAAGAATTTATATAGCACCTTTATCACAGCGAAAGTCAGAATGCCTCACCGGATTATGAAACAAAATTTGACATCATGCCCAAAAGGTGATAATGGGGCAGATGACCCAAAGCTTGGTCAAAGAGGTAGGTTTTAAGAACCTAAAAAGGTGAGTGAGATAGAGAGGCAGAGGAAAATTCCAGAACCGACAGCCAGGACAGTCAAAGGCTTGGCAGCCAATGGTGGAGCGATGAAAATAAGGGATGTGCAAGAGGCCTGAACTGGAGGAATGCAGATATCTTGGAGACTTGTAGGTCTGGATGAGGTTAAAGATAGGAAAGGATGAGGCCGTGGAGGGATATGAAAACAAGGATCAGAATTTTAAAATCGAGGGATTACTTAACTGGGAGCCAACATAGATCAGCGAGCACAGCGATGATGGATGAATTTGACTTGATGCAAGTTCGGACATGGGCAGCAGAGTTTTGGATGACCTCAGGTTCATGAAATGTAAAGCATGTGAAGCTCACCAGGAGGGTGTTGGAATAGCCAAGTTTTAACGTAACAAAGGTACGAATGAGGGTTTCAGCAGCAGATGAGCTGAAGCAGGAGTGGAGGTGGAAATAGGCAATCTGAGTGATTTTTTTTTGTGTGTGTGTTCATGGGAGGTGAGCATTGCTGGCAAGGCCAGCATCTGTTGCCCCACCCAAGAACACAAAAAATAGGAGAAGACCATACGGCCATTGGAGCCTGCTCTGCCATTCAATACGTTCATGGCCTTGAGCTTCAACTCCACTTCCCTGACCATTCTTCATATCTCTCGATTCTCTGAGACCAAAAATCTGTCTATCCTAGCCTTAAATGTATTCAATGATGGAACACCCACAGCCTTCTAGGGCAGAGAATTACAAAGATTCACAACTGTTTGAGTGAAGTAATTTCCCGTCATCCCAGTCCTAAATGATTGACCCCTTATCCTGAGACTGTGCCCCCATATTTTAGATTCCCCGACCAGTGGAAACAATCTTTCAGCGCCTATCCAGACAAGCCCCTTCAGAATCTTGTACGTTTCAATGAGATCACCTCTCATTTTTCTAAACCCCAGAGAAAATAGACTCATTTTGTTCAGCCTCTCATTATAGGACAGCCCCCTCATCCCAGGGACTAACTTAGTGAACCTTCGCTGTACTGCCTCCAATGTAAGTTTATCCTTTTAAATGTGGAGACCAAAACTGCGCAGAGTACTCCAGATGTGGCCTCACCAAAACTCTGTACAACTCGAGCAAAACTTTTTTTCTGTACTCTAATCCCATGGCAATAAAGGCCAACATTACAATCTTCTTGAGTGGCTACAGTCTGTGTGATGTGGTACGCTAACCGTGCTGCTAGGTAGAGAGTTCCAGGATTTTCAATCAGCGAAGGAACCCGATGTAGTTTCTAGTCAGGCTGTTGTATGGCTTGATGGGGAACTTGCAGTTGGTGGTGTTCCCATGTGTCTGCTGAATTTTTTCTTCCAGGTAGTAGAGGTCACCAGTTTAGAAGGTGCTGTCAAAGGGCAAGTTGCTGCAGTGCATCTTGTAGATGGTACACATTGCTGCTGCTATGTGTCGGTGGAGGGAGTGAATGTTGAAGTTGGTGCATGGGGTGTTCCAATCAAGTGGGCTGCTTTGTCCTGGATGGTGTCAAGCCTCAGGCAAGCGGAGGATATTCCATGACACTCCTGACTTGTGCCCTGCAGATGGTGGACAGGCTTTGGAGAGTCAAGAGATGAGAAACTTGCCACAGAATTCCTACCCTCCAACCTGCTTTTGACAGTATTTGTATGGCTGGTCCATTTAAGTTTCTGGTCAATGGTAATCCTCCAGGTTGGGGAGATGATAATGCCGTTGAACATCAAGGGGAGATAGTTAGATTCTCATTTGTTGGCACAAATGTTACTTACCACTTATCAGCCCAAGCCTGAATTTTGGCCAGGTCTTGCTGCATGTGGGGCTGACAGCTTTAGTATCTGAGCAGTTGCGAATGGTAATGTACACTGTGCAATCATCAGCGAAGTCCCCATTTCTCACCTTATGATGGAGGGAAGATCATTGATGAAGCGGCTGAAGATGGCTGGGCCGAGAACACTACCCTGAGGAGTTCCTCCAGCAATGTCCTGGAGCTCAGATGTTTGAACTCCAAGAACCACAGCCATCTTCCTTTGTGCTAGTTATGACTCCAACCAGCAGAGAGTTTTCCCCTGATTCACATTGACTTCAATTTTGCTAGGGCTCCTTAATGCCACACTTGGTCGAATGCTGTCTTGATGTCAAGGGCAATCACTGTCACCTCACCTTTGGCATTCAGCTCCTTTGTCCATGCCATGGCCAAGGTTGTAATGTGGTCTGGAGCCAAGTGGTAAAACCCAAACTGAGCACTGGTGAGCAGGTTACTGCCGAGTGTGTTGCTTGGTAGCACTGCCAACAACACCTTGCTGATGATTGTGAGTAGACTAGTGGGGCGATATTTGGCCGGAACAAAAACACAAAATGCTGGAAAAACTCAACAGACCTGTCAGCACCTGTGGAGAGAGAAACAAGAGTTTATGTTTTGAGACCGTATGACTCGTCTTCAGAGCTGAAGAGTCATACAGACTGAAAACGTTAACTCTGTTTTTCTCTCCACATATGCTGACAGAATCTACTGAGTTTTTCCAGCATTTTCTGTTTTTGTTTCAGATTTCCAGCATCCACAGTATTTTGCTTTTATCTCAATATTGGCCGGATTGGATTTGTCATTTTTGTGGACAGGACATACCTGGGCAATTTTTCACATTGTCAGTTAGATGCCAGTGTTATAGCTGTCCTGGAACAGCTTGGCTAGGCACAGGACTAATACTGGAACACACCTTCAGTACTACAGCCAGGGTGTTATCAGAGCCCAGAGCCTTTGCTGTATCCAGTGCTTTTAGCCGTTTCTCGATATTAAGTGGAATGAATCTAATTGGTTGAAAAATAGCATCTGTGATGCTGGGGACTTCAAGAGGAGGCTGAGGTGGATCATCCACTCGGCACTTCAGGCTGAAGATGATTTCAAATGTTTTAGTCTTGTCTTCTGCACTGATGTGCTGGGCTCCCCCGTAGGATGGGGATGTTTGTGGAGCCTCTTCTGGTTAGTTGTTTAATTGTCAACCACCATTCACTACTGGCAGGACTGCAGAGGTTTGATCTGATTCATTGGTTGTGGGATTTCTTTGCTATATGTATCACATGCTACTTGTACTATGTATGATACATGTAGTCCAGTGTTGTAGTTTCACCAGGTTGGCACCTCATTTATTGGTATGCCTGGTACTGCTGCTGGCATTCTGTTCTGCACTTCTGATTGAACCAAGGTTGGTACCCTGGCTGATAATGGTAGAATGAGAGATATGCCAGACCATGAGGTTACAGATTGTAATTGAATACAATTCTGCTGCTACTGATGGTCCATAGTACTTAATGGATGCCCAGTATTGAGCTGCTAGATCTGTTCTGAATCTATTCTATTTAGCTCTCTTGGGCAACTTACTGTCTGAGGTAGTGCCACACAACATGTTGGAGGGTATCTGGAGGATTGTGCAGTGGCCACTTACCGATACTGCTATTGACAGATGCATCTGTGACAAGTAAATTGGTGAGGACGAGAATAAATAGGTTTTTCTGTGTTGGCAGTTCTCTCAACACCTGCCGCAACCCCAGTCTATGCCCTTCAGGAGTTGGCTAACTCGGTCAGTGGTGGTGCTACTGAGCCGCTCTTGGTGATGGTTCTGAAGTCCCTTACCCATATTACATTCCAAAGTGATTCTTCCAAGTGGTGCTCAACATGGAAGAGCACTGATTAATCAGTTGAGGGAGGTGGTAGTTGGTAATCAGGAGGAGGGTTCCTTGCCATGATACTTAATGAGATACTTAATATCAATGGTGAGGACCCCTCAGGCCAGTCCCACTCTGCTGTATGCCACTGTACTGCCATCTTTGCTGGGTCTTACCTGGCAGTGGGAAAAGACATACCCAGGGATAGTGATGGAGAAGTTTGGGTTTGTAAGATATGATTTGATGAGTATGACTGTCAGATTTGCTTGACTACACTGTGGGATAGCTCTCCTAATTTTTGTCAGTGAGGAGGACTTTGCAGCGTCGACTGGGCAGATTGTGTCTTTGTTATCTCTGATGATGGTGCAGATGTGTAATTGAAAGTTCATCTCAGGATCAGGTATGAAACCAAGGGTGCAAAATGTCTGGTCGAGTCTCAGACAGTTAGTTGCCTAAGAGAGTGATGGGGACCAAAGGCAATGGTTTTGGCCTTCCCAAAAGAACTTCAGTCTTTCTAATATTTAGTCAGAGGAAAATTTTACTCATCCAGTATGTTGACCAGTATATTTAGAGATGGCGGAGGGATGGAGAGAATGATCCAGTAATAATATATCTCAGTATCTGATACTAAATCTTTCACATTATTGTTTGCTGTCAATATTATGATATCTGCTATGAGTTCCATAGTCAGAAATGGACAATTCCTTAATTGAATTAATATAAAGTAGATAAGCATTAAACAATGCAAAATTTGAAGAGGCTGATGACTTGCCATTATCTGAATCAAGAGTACAGTATATCTGATAAATATTTACAAATGTACAGATATAAGTCAAATGTATGGATATAAGCCTACTTTATAATGAGTCATTTATTGGCCAATTTTAAAAAAAGCACACAAATCCAAGTGCAGCATTAGCAGCACCTAGAATATTTGAGCCAAGAAGTGGTGATTTCTTGGAAGTAAGCTAATTTTAGTGCTACTTTCTTGTTTTGACCTCGTTGTGCTGAACTAAGCGCTTTGGCCCTTCACTTGGGTTTCTCAATTTAAAGAAAAACATTCATTTAGGTAGATGCATGTCTTTACTTGGGCCAAATCATTCCACTGCAGTTATTGTACCTTTTTGTTTATCTCACTTCAACTTCCTAAAAATGTATTTAACTATTAAGTCTTCACCTCTTTCTCCTCTTTGGAAATGTTTTGTAACAAATGTTGCGTGAAGTTTTGGCTTCTAGGGTAGATGGGTGATGAGTAGATGCGTAGTGCTTCTGTTTGGGATGGTCAATATAAAGAAAACAGGTTGTGAATTGGGGATTACAGAATTATCCAGTTGTCTCACCTCACACAAGAATGGTACCTGTTATGCATCCATTTCTCCCCCATATCTTGCTGGGATAACTTGAGCTGTGGGAAAAGCTTTGATAAGTTTGGCCTCATGAGCCTCAAAAGTTTAATTCAAAGTTGCATTTGAATTACGTATAATACTTAATGAGATAGATAAAGTAACCCCGCAGTAAAATATTGATAGACATCAGGACGAGCAGTGCAGATTGAGAGCAGAGAAAAGCAATTGAAGATAGACATCAGGATTTATGCAAACAGTTTTGAGTGCAGGTGCTAGGAAGTGTGGTTAATGTCAGAAAATCAACCTCATTTAGAACACCCAAATGCTGCAATGAGAAGTTTTGGTGAGGTTTTAAAAAAAAAATATTCAATTGATTGAAGTGCTGCATTCGCTCAGAGACATAGTGAGGCATATTTACTTAGTTTCTGTTTTTCTTGTGTCCTGATTTGGATCAGTCTGAATTGAACAAGCTCTCTGTGCAGGATAAACTTGTGGCGATGGCTAAAAAGCAAACGTTGCACACTTTAACATTGATTATGTAGGGAGACTTATCAATTCATTGGTCTGTTTATCATTGCAGGCTAAGTATTGTACGTGAGAGAATGTTGGGGTCCCTGTTTGCTTTTTGATTGGCTAGCTGTGACTAATCGCATTATAAAATTGGCAATGATTTCTATCCATCTGGGATTCTGCCTCCAAAATTCAGACTGATAGTGAATAAGTATCCTGTCCTGTCAAGTGCTGCCCTCCCAGTGTCATCACTTAAGCATGAAAAACCATCAGTTCTTCCTGTGATGCTGTCTTTCAGCTAACCTGGTCATTGACCATCTGTCCAATTTACCTGTCTAGTGTAGGCACCCACTGTCCATGAGCTGCGCAGTGCGAGTTCAACACACTTCCACTTGCATTCTATCACCATGTTGCATGATAGCCACCAATATATCAATATACCATTGCTAAGAGGTTTGTTTAAACTCTGGTGCTGACACAGATGACCAGTGACAGAACAGTCTTTTAGCATTTACTCAACTTTACAATGTGTAGCGCTGAGTTAGAATATTAAGGTTGTCGTTCAGCCAGGGCCTAAAAAAAATCTCAGGATTATAAACTATGTATTAGTTGAGAGTCTTAAATAATGACTTCCCAACTAATTTCCTTAATGATGTTATCAGTATTCACAACAGATCATGCACATTCAGAAAAAGAGTGCTGAAATGACTTATATTTCACTCTGGTGATTTTATTTTATTTAATAAAGGTAGTATTGGTTGCCATCACATTGTGAAAAGAGCTGTCTTTCCCAAAGGCACATTGCACCATAATTTGAAAAGCAGTGATTAGGCGTTGCTATGTTAGATTTAGTAGAAAAGGATAATGAAGAGTCAACAATAAAGATAGTGGGTTGAAAAAGGCAAAGTTCTTTGAGCTACAAGGGGTCTAGCCTAAATTAGCTGGCAGAAAAGCAAACTAACGGGTCATCAGATCAGCAATAAGAAATGTTCAAATTTTAGATATGTCACAAAAGTAAGTATAATCCTGTAATTACATTCCATCAGCTCTGTGCTCGCTGGCTTACTTTGGCTCCAGCTCATCTTTGTTTTCAAATCTCTCCATGGCCTTTTCCTTTCCTATTTCCATAACCTTCTCCTGCCCTACAACCCGCAGATCTCTGCACTCTTTTAATTTTGCACTCTTGCTCTGCCATTGCTGGCTGTGCCTTCAGCTGTTTAGGGCCTAAACTCTGGAATATCCTTCCCGAAACCTCTCCACCTCTCCTTCCTTCCTTTAAGATGCTTCTTAAAGCCTATCTCTCTGAGCAAGCTTTTGGCTGCCTTTCCTAATATCTCAGGTGGTTCAGTTTCAAATTTTGTTGCTAACACTCCTGTGGTGCGCCTTGGGACATGCTATGCATGACATTAGATATGCTCACCATGATCACTCAGATGAAAGTCGGAGTTAAATTGTGGAGGATGGAGCTATGGCAGAGGTAGTTAATATATTGCATTAGTTTCTATAGCAAATGTTTGTGTGATTGAGAAAAATGGAACAGTCGATGGATCTAATTCTAAAAGGTATTAGTTTTGAAAAAGCTTAGCAGAACTCAAAGTGGATAAGCCACTGATCCCCGATAGTCTGCAGTCTAGGACATTATTAGAAATCAGAGAGAAGACAGCAGAGGCCGCAATTTTTCAATCTTCCTTAAGTATGTGAGTTGTGCCATGAGATTGGAGAGTAGTTGATGGAATACCCTCGTTTAAGAAACGAAGGGGTGAACCAGGTAATTGTAAAACAGTTCCTCTAAAGTCAATTGTAGGCAAACACCCGGAATCCTTAATTTATGATAAATCAATAGGCATTTAGAATTGCATTGATTAGTGAAGGACAATCAATCTGTTGGAACCAAATCGTGTTTGACAACTATGATTTTTTTTTTTAAGAAATGACCAATTGTATTGATGAAAGCAGTGAAGTAGATATAGGCTATATAGATTTTCAGAAGGCATTCAATAAGGTGCTTCATGAAGAGGTTTGTTGGAAAAATTCAGAAAAATGGTAAGAGGAAATGTGGAAGCACAAAAAGAAAATTGATCGATAAACTGAAAACAGCGTCAGTAAATGTGTGTTATTCCAACTGGGGAAAGATTGGGAGTGGTATATTCCAGTGTTCAGTGCTGAGTCCACTTTTCTCAGTGTAAGGATGATTTAGACTCAGGAACATGTGTTCTCATCTCAAAATTAGCTGATGAGACAAAGTAAGAGGCTTGGCAAGCAGTGTAGAGGACTGTAGAGAACTTCAGGAAAAGATGTACGGGTTATGTTGAATGCAACTTGAAATGATAAATGTGAGCTGATGTTTTTCTAGAGAAAAACACAAGGAATAGGAATATGCGCTCAAAGGATAGATGCTAAAGGTTGTGGTTGAATGGAGAGGTCTAGGGATTCAAATAGATAATTCCTTGAATGATGAGTGCTGTTAGATAAAGTCCAGTAGCATTTAGGGTTCTATATATAGTGACATAAGAGTAAAGAAGTAATAATGAATTTGTGCAAAATGTTGGTACGGCTACATGCTGCTCAGTACTTTTCAGATACCCTGATGACACCCAGCTCTACCTCACCACCACCTTTTGCAACACCACCACTAAATTAGCAGACTGCTTATCCGACATCCAGTACTGAGTAAGTAGAAATTTCTTCCAGATTAAATATTGGGAAGACTGAAGCCAATGTTTTCTATCCCTGCTCCAAATTCTGTTCCCTATCAACTGACTCTGTCACCCTCCCTGACAGTCTGAGATTAAGCCAGTCTGTTCGCAACCTTGGTGTTGCATTTGATCCCAAGATGAGCTTCAACCACACATTCATGTCATCACTGAGACTGCCTATTTCCACCTCCGTAACATTGCCCAACTTCACTTCGTCTCTCCTCATCTGCAGCTGAAACCCTCACTCGTGCCTTTGTTACCTCT
The DNA here is from genome assembly GCF_964194155.1 of Cetorhinus maximus. Classification (NCBI taxonomy): domain Eukaryota; kingdom Metazoa; phylum Chordata; class Chondrichthyes; order Lamniformes; family Cetorhinidae; genus Cetorhinus; species Cetorhinus maximus. The sequence continues at coordinate 96,645,239 of NC_135890.1, forward strand.
AGGCTTGACTATTCCAATTGGCTGGTCTCCCACATTCTACCATCCGTAGACTTGAGGTCATCCAAAACTTTGCTGCCCATATCTTATACTGCAACAAATTCTGTTCCCCTGTGCTCGCTGACCAGCATTGGCTCCTAGTCAAGCAACACCTTGATTTCAAAATTCTCATCCTTGTTTTCAAATTACTCCATTGCCTCACCCCTGCCTATCTCTGCAGTCTCCTCCAGCCCCACAATACTCCACACTTCTCTAATTCTGACCTCTTGTGCATTCCCACTTATAATTGTTCCACTATTTGCAACCGTGCCTTGAAATACACTCCCTTCACCCGTCTATCTCTCTGCACTCCTTTTCTTCTTTAAGACACTCCTTAAAATGTACTTCCTTGATCAAGTTTTGGTCATCTGATCTAAGATCTCCTTATGGGGCTTGGTGTTATACTTTGTTTTATAATGTTCCTGTGAAGCACTTTGGGGCATTTCATTATGTTAAAGGCCCTAGGTAAATATAAGTTGTTGTAAGGCCACAGTTAAGAGTACTGTATATAGTCTTGGATGTCCCACTATAGGAAAAAAATGTCTCGGAGTGAGGAGAGAAGTTAGATGAATTTAATCTGAGCATCTTGAGGCTGACACTAGTGCAACTTAAGGGAAAATTGGATAAATATTAGAAGGAGGGTAAGATAGGACTATGAGGAGATAGTAGGCCAGTGAGATTTATGTTGGGTTGTTCTCGTAAAGAAGTGTAGTTACTGTTGTAATGTAGTGCACAGCACAGCCCATTTGTGCACAGCCTTGTTTACATACATTGCTTATGTACAGTAATGTCCCACAAAAAAACAATCTGATACTGATCAGGTATTTTTTTAAAAAGTTGGTTAAAGGGTAAATATTGGCCTGGACACCAGGGAGAACACCCCTGGTCTTCTTTGAATAGTGTTATGATATATTTTACATCCAAATTGCAAGTGCAGGCAGGGCCTCTGCTTAATGTTTCATCTGAAAGGCAGTAGCTCCGACATGCAACACTCTATGAAGTGTTAGTTTAGATCTTGTGCTGAAGTCTCTGGTTTGGGATTTAAAGCCACAGTCTTCTGATTCAGAGGTTGTGATGTTGATCAGTTTGGAAATATCCAGAATTAATATAAGATGAGCATATTAAAATTGATTAGGCTGCTCTTTTTGGTGAATAGGGGAAATTGTAGTGGACACAAAGGGATTGAGTAATGGGGAAGGACTCTGGCCATGTAATTAAGCACTTGGAATGTCTGAAAATGACAAGGACATCAGAGAGGAACCTGAGCCAGGTAGCAAAACATTTGGGGCAATGGGGAAATGCTTCAAAGACAGAGAAGGTTTCATGTGGACATCCTAAAGAGAGGGGTTGCTGGGAAGAAGCGATAAGTGTCAGCTTTTGGAGAAAGGATCAAAGCAGACATAAATCCTCATTTATGAACAGGCCTCGTGGAGAAAGCATGGCTGATCATTGTGTCTTATCTCTTTGTTTTGCTCAATCTTTCCATGATATGGATGAACGTGCCATCCCTTTCTTAGTCTCAACTCCACTTCTCCTTGATTCCCCTCACTTGGCTCCATTCCTACTTGTTTGAAAACATCCAAACATATCCAGCAATGGATATTGCTACTTCTCTTTAGCTCTGAAGAAGAGTCATACAGACTCAAAACGTTAATCTTGTTTCTCTCTCCACAAATGCTGCCAGACCTGCTGAGTTTTTCCAGCATTTTCTGTTTTTATTTCACATTTCCAGCATCCGCTGTATTTTGCTTTTATATCCAGCAATGGATTCTCTTCCTATCCTGACACAACCATTTCCCAAGCCCCTGAAGGATTTATACTTAACCCCCCCTATCCTTCATCGTGTTGCTCTCTGGTAACATTAACTGCAGGCACAAGAGCAGCTTCCATATATACGTTGGCAACACCAGGCTGTACTCTGACACTTTCCTCAACCTAGAAACAGCTTCATTCTGTACTGCCTCTCAAGTGCAAGAAACTGAGCAGGAAATTGCATGCGATTAGGTCTGACACAGGAAGTGTGCTGTGATGACAGGAAATGTGCATGGTTTTACAATTTTTATTACACTGATAGATGAGCATTTGAGAAGGAAAATAATGACAGCTAATGTCAGTCGCACATGATTTTTTGGCAGGGCCCTCTCCCATATGAGAGACAGTGAATTGATTCAACGTGGTTGCTAACTCATTTAGTGTGTATCACCTCAAAGCGAGTTGTCTGCTGAGAATGATTAAATTACTTTCCCAACATGTGAAAATGAACTTGCAACATAGAATTACCAGCCAGCTGTAAATTTCTTGCTTTTAACTTCAAGCAGCTTTAAGGGGAAAGGAAGAGGCAACCACAAGAGGAAAAGAAGAGTTTTTAACTCCAATGCAGTTAACCCCATTACCTGGTCACTTGATGCAAATTTCTAATATTTGCTGCACCATTATAACTGAGTCTCAAGGAAGGTAAATTACTTTAGAACACCATATTTACAGTTACTCTGTCTCATGAGAGATTGGTACTCCCAATATTTTGATCTTGATAATAAACTCAATGAATTTAATACATTTGTTGTGAGACACTTAGTGCATGAGAAATGGTCTGATGTTATGTCCTTCGCAGAATGAAGCACTTCAGAAATCCTGTTCTACCAACTACTTAGTATTGGCATATAGATTTGAATAATTTCTGAGAATTAGCAGCATCTTTATTTGCCACCTCATGGCATACCCCTTCTCATTTTACAACCATACAGAGTGCTGAAAGGACAGATGGTTTTTCCCTCTTTGAGTTATACCGAATTTTGGTACTTCTGTGTACAGACTGAGGAAGAAAAAGAGACCTGAGCATACTTAGCTAATAGAGTTTTTTTTTGATTACAGCATAGAGCAGTAGGAAGGCCGAAAGGAAAGCTTGGAACCTCTGCAGCTGTGAAACTCGCCGCGAACAGGGCTACAGCTGGAGCACGCAGGAGGAGGACAAGATGTCGAAAATGCGAGGCATGTCTAAGAACAGAATGTGGCGAGTGTCATTTCTGCAAGGACATGAAGAAGTTTGGAGGACCAGGGAGAATGAAACAGTCCTGTATCATGAGGCAGTGTATTGCTGTAAGTCACAACATGGTGAAATGTTTCCATTTAATACCTTTATGGGGAAAAAGTTGATGTATGTAAAAGATGATAGAATTTTTTGGGGCAATTGCTCTTTGTGAGCAATATACTTTCATTTTTGGATGGGCAAGAATTGTATCAATGGGCCTTTGTAAATTGTTTCAAGAAAAACCATTTTGAGCACAATAAAACATTGAATGAGGAGGCCATGGACTGTCACACTGCTCTGTCAATGTGAAAAATGAGCATTTTACTCCAGATCAGGCCTGGTGTGACTCTGAACTGGAAAAAAGTAGGGTTTCAAAATATCACCTGGTACACAGCAGGATTGTAGATATAATACCTAATCATCCACTCTGTTATCCAGAATTTAGGAACAGCATATACAAAATGCTGATTAAGCTAGTTAATAGATTTGTTAGCTATTCTTCAACTTTAAAAGAAAGCAGCCAGTGACAGTATGTGTAATCATTTCTGAAAGAAGTGAATACTCCTGATGGATTACCAGGTTTCTCCAGTGATGCATTTTAGTATTACACTGTGGAGGATGGGATCACCATAATTTTTCACTAGATATTCAAAGAAAATTATTTCCATCAATTCCATTGACTTAACCTGCATTGTTACATTCAAAGGAAAAACCTCACAATGTTTTTGAAATGTATGGATGTGTTTTTCTGTCATCAAAACACATTGTAATTGTATAGTGAAACAATTTTCATGCATTGGTTTCTCAACTGTTCTGCAATACTCCGTATTGATTGCATTTGTTTTCATTAATCCTTGGTATAGCCAGGTTTCAAAGTTATCCTTCAGACTTTCAACTCTGGCCCCTTAAAAGCTGAATGTAACCTGTTCAGTTTGAGAGTCTGGGGCCTTGTAAGGTTTTAAGTTCAAAATTATCCAAAGTATATTTTATCAGTTATACATACAAAGAAATATTTATTAGTTACTGATGTAAGTGCATTTCCCATGAAAGGGAAAGGAAATTCCAGCAGGGTACATTTTGTTCTATTTAAATTTTGCCCGTTCTTAACCAGTATAGAGGCCCTCTTCTAGGCTGTTCTGATGGTGGTGCAATCCCTGAAAACCATCCTAAAGGCTGGAATGCAGCTTCCTGAAATAGTTTGATCCTAAAAGCACTCAATTCAAAAGTGCTGCCTGGATATGGAAAATAATACAGGCCCATGATGCAAGAACATTGAATTTCAAATAACTTCTAACCACACAATTTGAAGGTAGTTATTAAAACCTAATTACCACAGGAGAGTAAAACAGGAAACAACACCCACTTAACAAGTAGGATCACCATGCAAATGAGAACCTTTTCTAAAGTTCTAGAAGTTTTGAAAATATCTTTCCTCTTCCTCTGCAAATGCACCATACCATACTGAAGTTATCATCACTGAATATACATAATATATAACACTTGTGGAGGCATCATATTGCATTTTTATTTTGCAGGAAAAAATATCCAACTTTAGAATGGAAATAAATTATGAAAATTATTGTAATTAATTTAGTCAAAGTGTTGTATCCAAATTTCTATTAGAGCCAAGAATTCGAAGCTTTATTAAGAAGATAAAACTGCTGATAGTATACGCAGTAATGTGTAGATGGATTGGAAATTTCTCTGCCTTGTAGCCATTTCCTACTTCAATTGTTCACACTTAATTGAACTTTTTAACGATTAGCTGCTTGGAAGGCATTAAATAGGCATTGATATGCATAATGATTTTTAGTTCATTTTTTGTTACTGTTTACAAAATTGTGTTGGAAGAGGTATTTCCATGTAGAGTGATCCAGCTTTGATATTAACCTTCAGGCAACCCTAATGGCACTGTGGCTCCGATGAACCCAATAATCTAGCACCTGTATTTTAAAAAAATCTTCTAATCTTAAATCCACACTACTGCTATATAGTTTCATTAGCCTTCAGGTGCTTCATCCAATGCTCTTCTGCCCTTATGATTCTACTCAAAGCAACAAGTTTTTCAACTCTTGGGGGGCATCATAGCTGTACTAAATCTTCTCATGCATTGTTCACGCAAGCACAACCCCAACATAGGCCACTCCGTAATCACCCTTAGAAAACCCAAGCTAATATTACCTTCCCCCGACCTCCCCCAGCCAACCAAGGGGCATTGAGGCCAATTGTAAAACCCCCTATTTTCCTGCCTAAGATCATTGAACAGTCAAGATGAGGAATTAAACATTGGTAAAGCTTGTATAAATCAGGGAAACTTTGTTATTCGCAAATGCCACAATTAAATGAATATTAATATTATATCAATAATACACTTCCCCTACTGTTTACTCATCCTTCTGTACTTTGCTTTTTCCCTCATTGTTCCATTCCATAATAATAATACTGTTCCCAGACCTTTTAGTACTATTTTATTTCAGCTGCTAAAAGTGGGGTTGAATGCTTTCTCTCCCTCAGAATGGAGACTCTTGGGTTTTCCAGAAAGTACAGCCATTTTTGCTAATTAGCAGGAATTTGAATAGTGCTACAATTCCCATATAGATAACTTGTCAAAAGAAATTCAAACTTTCAGTTAATCGCTGAGAGGATGACATGGCAAGATTTCTTTTAAGACTTTTACTTTGACAGAAGACTAAAAGCACTATTGAATAAATACTATCTTTGTAAGTAACTTATTATTAAAATCACATTCCCCTTTTTCTTGTAGCACAACTGAAAACCCACTTCACAGATATACTTTGCACTGTCCCTTAAGTGACATTCAATTCTAGAGCCAATCCAAGGTAATTCTTAGCTCCAAAGGGTTAACTTCTGTTATTTTCCTTTCTCAGTCTGGAAACTTTAAATCTCAACAGTTGTCTTTCACAATGAGGTTTTTGCTCCGGAGATTCTTCTCTAGTGCAAACTAAGTGAACCTTCCAGCCTTATTTTAACTCCTTGTGAATTCGGTCTTTTCAATCTGTGCGTGAGTTCCCACCCTCATTTCTGTGTGGTGAACCACAACGCCTTGCTGCCTATAGCTGCTCTCCCTCCCCCAGACCCCGGCAAACTTGTCTGTGCGTTTTCAGGGATATCTAGGACCGTTCCCCTCTCAAAACCCATCTTCAAGGCAACATGAATCACATGGGTTTTGTACCCAGGCAGAAATGATGATTAGTTATCCTTGAGACCCCAACTCTCTTTTTATCTTGGAAGTAAATGGACAGTTTAAAGCACAACTGTTTACAACTTGACATTCTCAACATTTTCCTGGGACTTTGGAGACTTGCTGTCTATCTCCTATTAGCACACAGGCTGCTGCCATTGTCTTTTGAAACACCTTGCACCTTCTTCCCAGTAAAACAATTCTGGGTCCCCCTTGATCTCTAACAATCAAGCCACCCAGGTTTGCTGTCAGGCAGACTGCGGAACAGGTCATGTGACCCCATTCATTTTATCCTAAATGAACAGTCCCAAAACATTATAATCTTATAATCTCATATTTGTAACAATCTGTGATCAATTCTTGTTTTCATGCACATTTCTCAGAAAGACAACTTTAAAATGCCCATTGTTACCTGATCAAAAGTTTGGAACAGAACTATTGGAAATATTGGAGCCAATCCAATTGGGAGACTTGCTGCACTGTAATCACAGTGTAATCACAATAAATTGAGTAATATTTGCAGGGCTAATGGGAAGAGAGCAGGGAATGGGACTAATTGGATAGCTTTTACAAGGAGCCAGCACAGGCACGAAGGGGGAAATGACGACCTTCTGTACTGTGAGATTCTATGTTGAAAATATAATTTGTGATTTGGACTTCCTTTGTGGTCCCTACAGAAGGCAGTCAACATTAGCAGGCCTACACCTCTTATCAGCCAAATTTAACTTGCGCTTGAAACAAAAGGAGTGTTACATACTGCAGAGTTAACAACCTCCTCTTTTACTGCTGGCTTATTTTGGAAATAGCACGGGATGCAGTGGCATAGTAGTATTGTCACTGGACTAGTATTCCAAAGACCCAGGGTAATGCTCTGGGGACCAGGGTTCAAATCCCACCACGGCAGATGGTGAAATTTAAATCCAGTAATTAAAAGTCTGATGGTGACCATGAAACTATTGTTGTAAAAACCCATCTGATTCACTAATGTCCTTTAGGGAAGGAAATCTGCCATCCTTACCTGGTCTGGCCATACCCCACATATGACTCCAGACCCACAGCAATGTGGTTGACTCTTAAATGCCCTCTAAACGAGGGCAATTAGGGATGGGCAATAAATGGGCCTAGCTAACCAGCGACACCCACATCCCATGAATGAATTTTAAAAATGCCTACAGTATGCTCCTTACCTGATAGAAAAACACTATGCTGTCGGACCATGTATTTCAGGCTAAATTACACATAGTTAATTATGGGAAAGAGCTATACACAAACGCAGTATAAAGAATCAGCTACTGCCCTTTAATATTTGGACAATTTCCCGATCCCTGTGAGCTCTAGCCAATGCAGACTGAGAACTCTCCATGAACATGTAATTAGGCTAGTCTCAGGAAATTGCATGAAGTTGACAATGTGCAGTCTTGGCAAATGAAAAATTTGCTGTTCTCTGATTCTAGCAATTTTGCCATGGGACCGGAACCTATGTGCTTATTTTAATTTGTGTTTTCTATACTAGCATGCATTTCCGCACGTGATCACAATAAAGCCAGAAAGACTGTCCAATCCATTAAAGCTGTAATTGTTTAACCTAGGTAAATACCGTTTTCAGTAAACAGGAATTTGTGGGTAAATGGGATCAATGTTTGTACTACTTCACTACTGTTATATTCCCTTGACATAAATATTAAATCAGGAGTTCATACGTTATAAACATTGCTAATATTAATTTTAAAGCATTTGGCAGCATTTAGACACTGAGACACAACTACAAAGTTCTGTTATTTGATGTTTGAAGCTGAATCAATACTCTGATTAAATATGTATTTGCTTTAAGCAATCTGTGCATGCTGTACACTGAGCAAAATTGCAGAGTAATCCTGCTAAAACCTTGTGCTCGTTTGTCACAGGGAAAGGAGTGAATAGTATTTAAATAGCATTTAAGGGGAATGTGGACAAGCATATGAGAGAGAAGAGAATGGATGGTTTAGATGAAGAAAAAGGGGAGGAGGCTCAAGTGAAGCATAAACACCGGCATAGACAGGACATAGCCTCTTTCTGTGCCATATATCCTATGTAATCCTATATCAGTGGGAGCATTCTGTTTTCAAATGATTAATGTTGCTAGTACTGTGATTACATTGAATGCATTGTGATCTTAAAAGGGAGGAAATAGCACCAGTGCACTCTCATGAATTTGGAAGCATGTCTGGTGTTAAAGGTACATTCATAGATTGCAGGTGGTTTTGCTTTGTCTTTGCTTTGGGTTCTGTCTCAGGAGTGCAACCTCCTGTTTCTCTCCTACAGCATTTATAAAATGCCTTTAATGCAGCAAATGAAACAAGACAGAAGCAAATGCAATAAGAGAAGAATTAATAAAAGTGACTGTGTTATAGTCAACCAGATAGGTTTTGAGTTTCACTTTCGAAGGCAGAGAGGTAGTTGGCAAGGTGGAGGACTGAAGACTCTGCCATTGATAGCCGAATGGAAGGAGTTAATACAGTGTTGGAAATGTGGAGAGCACACGCTAGCACAAAGCTGCAGGCGATTACAGAAGTAAGTTGGCATGCAGTTGTGGACATGTTTATAAACAAAAACAGGAATTTTTGAGTTCAGTTTATTGGTATGGGGAAATCGATGGAGGTTTACTAGTGCAGGAGTGATAGGGGAGTGAGATAGCATCGGGAGCCACTTATAAGCAAGCCAAGGCTTGGAAAGCCAAGATGTTGTAGGTCCACATTTTTGCGGCTTATTGAACCTCATCTTGTCTGGAATTAAAAGTGCATCAGAAGGAAGAAGGACCATGAGACTGTCTTTGCCAGTGGATAAGGCTTTGATTATTAAATATTATTATTCTTACAATTAGACAGATCATTGCCAAATACATTAATTATTGAGGAATGCAATGTTTTGTAAATTGAAAGAAAAATATCAGCAATGCACTAGAGGAAATAGAGTTAGCTCAGAGATTTTTTTAAAAAGGACTTTCGGGTGACTGCAGAATCAAGATTGAGACATTGTGCAAAAGTAACTGAAAAAAGCAATAATGTGCTGGGACACATACCCCAAATTGTTGAGTACAGTTTTACAGAGGTAATGCTAACCTGGACTAGGCATAACTGCTGTGGATTATGATGGAACACTGAAGTATCACAGATGGCAGTTTTACAGTGTCTGTTTTCTCCATAGCCGGTCCTGCCACACACAGCAGTCTGTCTCATTTGTGGAGAAGCAGGAAAGGAAGACACAGTGGAAGAAGAGGAGGAAAAGTTCAATTTCATGCTGATGGAATGCTCAATTTGTAATGAAATTGTGCATCCTGGCTGCTTAAAGGTAAAGCAGTTAAAGGTAATTTATTTCCCTTCAACTCATAAAAGTGCTGACTCTTGCTGGAATAACCTTTCTTCATATTTAAACCAAGTTCCAGCAGGCCATCAAATAGTTTCAAAGGGAAATTGTAGAAAAGTGACTCTCAAGATTGAGTATTGTTATCAGTGTGAAATAGAAGTCCACAGATGTTTAAATATAAAATGAAACTCTTTTGAACACCAGTCACTAAATTGGACATTTTGTTAGTAATTAGCCTGCAACGGTGATGGAACACCATAACAAAAAGCAGTTACATTTTTATAGCACAATTAATGTAGGAATTATTCCCAAAGCACTTCATTGTCATAAGCTAAAAAACAAATGGATGCCATCTTCAGGTAACCTTATGTTGGACATATTTTAAAGCAGTGTCAGAACTCCAAGACTAAACCTGAAAATGTTGTTCTATCATGGTTTATATTGTCAAATTATATTTATATACATTTATGTTGTATATTTTTATATGTATTTGTATTATATATTTATATTTATAATTTAATTTGTTAAATAAAAGCATCAGAATACTTTGCACCTTTTAGTAAAATAGTTGGGACAGTCAGTTTATGACTGGACAGTTCAGTACTGCAGCTGAATTGCAGGTGATTGACAAGTCGTCTTCATTGAGCCACATTACATGAAAGTATAGTCATGTAAAGTATTCTGTTCAGTTTTAGATGCTTCACATGTTCCCAGCTGTGAACTAAGATTAAAAAACTTCTCACTGCACATTCAACCATGACATTATTTTTTGGATTAGGTCTAAACGAGTGACCTGAATCTTGTTTGTTATTGACTCCCCCTAACCCGCTAAAGAATTAATTCAAAGCTGATCAATAAAAGCCTCTGATGTAAGAAACTCTGTAGCAAGATGTGTGCGTATATGTGAGATTAAAACACATTCTGTGTCTGTCTGCCTTCTGTGTATCAAATAGTGAACATTCCAGAAACATAGTGGCAGTGAAATTAACACTGTACCACATCTGTTATTTATACTAACCTGGTGTCATCGCTTAATCGTGGCTTTCAGCCTAACAGCTTTGGCTAGGAAGAGTTGGTTTAAACAGATTATACATCTAACAAAATAAAGTCTCTTCTGAGGCAATCATCACTAGTTTCAGTTATAATGCAGTAGCCAGTTGTAATTTTTTACTGGACTTGACCATGAAGTATCACAGCGATTCGCAAAATGGTATATATTCTGCAATCACGCAATCAACAGTTCAACACCATTTTAAAACTCGTGAAAATTACCATGTGTTTTAAGCTCTCAGGAAATTTACACTTTGCACCCTTCACCCTGCCTCTTCTAAAGGTAGGGGCACATACAGTTCTATGCACACTAGAAGTGCAAAACAACATGGCTAGTGACTGTAGTTCATGATTTTAAATATATGCTGTTATTGAAATATTTTATTTAGTGTCTTCATATTTAAAGAGTTTTGCCAATTGTTTTCTGACTTTTTTTCCCCTTTTGCCAAAACTTCCAGTGTCAGAAAATGACAATCAGATTAACATTGCCATTTTATGATGTCTTATATGCAGAATTGTTTATTAATTGCTGTTTGTATTTTTAACTTTGGTCATAAATATTATTTTGTTCCGCTGAAAAATGATCAATTATCAGAGTGGATGTTTAGTAATGATGTTAACTTCCTGCACTTGTTACTAGGTACAGGATGGAGATGGAGTTGTCAATGAAGAGCTTCCAAACTGCTGGGAATGTCCAAAGTGTAACCATGAAGGAAAGACGGGGAAAGTAAGTTTAATTAGAGTTTTCTGTCCAGGCTGTTTGATAGTTTCCTGGGAGGGTCATTGTAGCCAGACCCTCATTGACTTCCAGCAGCAGTCTCTAAATAATAAACTAAGACTGATTCTTTCTCCCCCCCAGCCTCCCTCACCTGCCCCATCTGTAACATTAAGGCAAATCATAGGAGTCTCATCACCACCTTAACAAGTTGCCTAACCCAGCCCAGACTAAGTATTAAACCTGGAGCTTGATTATTTCTTGATGACCTATGTGGCTATATTTACAAACAGGGCGATTGGGGGAAGCACCATTTATAGGGAAATACATTTTGACAGGATTTCATGTTTTTCTTTTAGAAACTTAAAAGAGTTATTTTTATTTCAGTGGATAACTCTGAAAGAAGTCTCAATTGAACATTAGCATAAAACAGCTGACTACCTCATACCCATCAAGTTATATAGCCCCCTAAGTCCAATTCAACACAATATGGTTCAGTCAATCAACAAATTGTCTTTAAATGCTGTGGCAAATATAGTTTATTCCATTCATGTATGGTCATAGGTTGTTGACATTTAAATTAGGGATTACATTTTCTATGTGATTGATGACAGTGTACTGGTGTCATAATACATTATGGAATGTAGATCATGACGACATTCCCTGGTATTTAGCAGTCAGTTGCCAACCTCAGCCTGACCATAGGGTTAAATGCCAAACAACCTCAGGTAATTAACAAATATGCTTATTGGTCAATCCAGCCATGTGGACTTCACTGCTGTTCGTTCTGTGTTGAATATAAGATCTGGAACATGGTTCTATTTCAGTTAAATTGTGCCTGCTCTACGACACACCGTCATGTTCAGCCATCTCCTGTGTCTAGCACATGCACTCTGCGAATACTTGCTGTGTGAATCACTAGCTGTCAGTATCCGGCACAGAATATGGAATGGAATATGTATGTTGAAGCTAATGCAATGCATCTTTTTGGCCACAAAACACAAAATCCAGCAGTTCTACAGGTTCAAAAGTTCATTGCCAGAAGGCTGGGGACAGGTAGAATGTTCTTTCTGTCCGGGAATAGTGCATGCCAAATTAAACTTAAAAGGAAAAGAAATTATTTTTGACAAGGGTAGATTTATGTCTGGATTTTTTTTTTTTTGTTGGGTGTAACTGAGTTTCTCAGTTTCTGAGATGAGGGCAGTGAACAGTGAGGGAACCAGTGGATATATTCTTTACCAGGGTTTACAGTAATTACATCAACTGTATTATGTAATTTTTATTACATAAAAATCTGGGATTTTGGGATTGCATACATGATTCTATCAATTCTGTGAAAATGGAAAGCCAATTGCTTTAGTTACAATATACAAAGTTGGGGGGGGGGCGTGCTATTTCCAATAATTAGGGCCATTATTTTACAATAACCAAATAAATCAAGTTTCATTCCTTTTTAGGATTTTATTGGTATTTTTGGATTGTGTTCTGCAATTCTGTCTACTTTTTCAAAACTGACCAGTAGAGTCCTTCACTTTGACATTTGGAAAGGCATTTGATATTCTTCCTTGCAACATGATAATGTGGTTTTGGGGTTTTGAAATTTAGGTCATGTGCATTAAAAACTGATTAACTGGAGGAAGCAGGATAATTATAATGAAGTTTATTTAAGTTGAGACCTGATTTTTGTAGTGTAATTTCTCCACAAATCACTGCTCAAACCCCAACTTGTTGTGAATGAAATTTTGCCAATTTCAATATTTTCTGAAAGCGATAGATTTATTTAATTTTCAGCTAATGCAGTATTGTACAATGCAGTACACGAATCCCAGTTTTAGATCTCCAAGGATGGTAAGAAACAGTACGAGTGGGATGCTATTGTTCATAGAGAGCAAAAGAGATTCAGTCATTGAATGAATTCATGTACTTTGTTGTTGGTAGAGGAACAAAAGCTTTTGAAGAGATTGTAGAGTGGACTTCAAAGACATGCCTAAAATCTGAAACAGTGATTAATAGATCAGAATGTCTCGTTTAATTGCCGAGTACTGTGATGTACAAGTTCGGAAATATTGTTCCCTGATAACAACACTTTTTACATCAATGATTTCACAGTCACAGAATTGCCTTTAGTCCCAACCATAATATTTCTGGAATAGGAGAATAAATACAGTTTTCCAATTTGGATTACTGTGATGTGGCGTTAGTCTCATGAAGCAAAAATTTATTGAAACAAAGAATTAAGGAGATGTGCACCACTATTAACCGAAAGGTCCAAAAGGTGACTTTTCCTAAGAACTATGGTAATGTCAGTTTTGGCTCAGCCACTGAAGGATCAGTCAGATCAGCAAGAACTAATTCAGTCTTTACATTCACCCTCATGCTGTCTTCCATGTAAATGAAAACTGTAATTAGGAATTTGTTAAGTGAAAGCATTTCAGCTATTCCATGGCATTTTCCGACCATTGCACCAATATACCATGAAATTGAGCAAATAATACATAATATAGAGTGAACCAAGGAGAGGTGGTGGACACACTGATAACTTAAATGAGTTAACCAGCTGAGAAGATAAAACAAAGAAACTGCAGAAGCAGTTTATAATTGGAACAATTCCAACTTCAACAGTCACACATATGCCCTGGTATTGGCATCATTTAATTACTTTTTCTTTCTATGCAGTAACCAGGATTAGAATGCTCATATTTTGCAAGGGCACATTTGTCGTCACCAAACATGTTGTAATTTTGACAGAATCTGTCTCTTTACTGTAGCCAGCCAGAAGCAATAGACTGTCATTAGATTTCATAATTGTTTTTGATTGATTCCTGAATAGTATGATAGAATGATTATCTATCGCATGTACATGACCCATTGAGTTTGCAAAATAGAAAACTACAATGCAGGGCATTAACGTTTCAATATTGTTCCATCCTGATGAATATTCTTCACTGATAACATAACAGATAATATACCTACATGCATTCTACAAGTAAAAGAAAGAACTTGAATTCTGAAAGAACAAACAAGATGCTTAATTATAGAACTATATAGTCATTACGGCACAGAAGGAAGCCATTTAGCCCATCAACTCCATGCCAGCTCTCTGTAGAGCAATCCAGTCAGTCTCATTTCCCCACTCTATTGCCATTGCCCTCAAGTACCCATTCAATTTCGTATTGAAATCATTGATCTGTTTCTGATTCCACCACCCTTGTAGGCAGTGATTTCTTGGTCATTACCCCTCTCTATGTGTAAAAAAAAAAGTTCTTCCTCACTTCCCCCTGTAACTCCTACCAAAAGCCTTAAATCTATTCTCCCCTAGTCCTTGTACTATCAGCTAATGGGAACAGCTTTACTTTGTCTTACTTATCTAAACCTGTCATAACCTTGTACACCTCTACCAAATCTCCTCTCAATCTCCTTTACCGCAAGGAGAACAACCCCAGTTTTTCCAACCTAACCTTGTCGCTAAAATCCCTCATCCCTGGAATCATTCTGGTAAATCCCCTCTGCATCCTCTCAAGGACTCTCACAGCCTTCCTAAATTATAGTGATCAGAAGTGGATGCAATACTCGAGTTTGGCCTAACCAGAGCTTTATAAAGATTCAGCATAACTTCCCTGCTTTTGTACTCTGCATCTCTATTTGTGAAGCCCAAGGTTCTATTTGCTTTGTTAACTACTCTCAATATGTCCTGCCACCTTCAGAGATCTATGCACATGACTCCCGATGTCCCATTGTCCATGCACATTCTTTAGAACTGTGCCATTAAGTCAATAATGTGTCTCCTTATCCCTTCTGCCAAAATGTTTCACCTCATACTTCTCTGTATTAAATTCCATCTGCCACTTGTCTGCCCATTCTGCTAGCCTGTCTCTTGTTGCAATCAAATAGTATCATCCTTGCTGTTTACCGTACCTCTAAGTTTGATATTATCAAGTTTTGAAATTTTACTCTCTCTTCCAATATCCAAAACATATATATATATATATATATATATATATAAAAAAAGATAGTGGTCCTAACTGACCCGTGGGGAACATCACTGTTTCTTACCTTCCAGACTGAAAAGCAACCATTTACCGCCACTTGCTGTTTTCTGTCCAATTTTTTAATCTAAGCTAACACTGACCCTTTTATTCCACGAGCTTCAATTTTGTTAACCAGCCTTTTATTCGGCACTTAGTCGAATGCTGTCTTAAAATCCATACAGACAACATCCGTTGCATTCCCTTGATCAACCTTCTGTTACATTATCAAAAAATCTAATTAGATTAGCTGAGCACGTTCTGCCTTTTACAAATCAGTACAGTCTCTCCTTAATTAACTGAAATCTCTCCAAGTGCCTGTTGATTTTTTTTTTCCCCCTGATTTATTCTTTCTAAAGCATTACTTTCTACAGGTTTTAAACCAGCTAGCCAATAGTTACTAGGACTATCCTTGTACTCTTTCTTCAATAAGGGTGTCACGTTTTCCATTCTCCAATCCTCTGATAGCTGCCCTCAAATCTACTCCCACCCCCATTTCCTTTAGCAACCCAGGATGCAAGCCATCCGGACCAGGTGACTTATCCACTCTTAAGCACTGCCAACCTTTCTGGTACATCCTTCCTATCAATTTTCAGCCCATCTATTATCTCTACTATTGATCTCCGCTTCTATCGATATTTTGTTGGCATCCTTTTCCTTTGTAAACACCAATACAAAGTACTCATTAAGTACTCTAGCTTTGCTCTGCGCCTCTGAACATGTCCCCAGTAGGACCCACCCTGCTCTTATTACCTGCTTACTATTTAGAAGCTGGTAGAAGATTTTTACATTCCCTTTTATGTTAACTTTCATTCTATTCTCTCAACTGTTTCTCCCTGAAGAATTCATCTGACAGTTTTCATACATTTTTTTTTGTTTCATCATATTCTTACTATCTCCCTCATCATCCATGCATCCTTGGCTTTGGTTCCCCTACTTCCACCCATGTTGGAATGTACCTAGCCTGTACCTGAAACATTTCCTCCTTAAAGATCATCTGTTGTTTCATTACAATTTTTCCTGTCAGTTCTGTGATTCTAATATCTGGTTTTGTGAGGATGCATAATGTTATTTTAGGTGATTCCTCCTGGCTTATTGCCAGCTTGTGATTTACAAAAATTTATTACTCATTTATTGATATTTATCGTTAACTTTTAAAGAAGAAATCCGACCACCCAGTAATTAACCGGCAGAACTACACCACAAATTTAATGTTTTTAACGAAAGCAAATTTTATTCCATATCAAAAAGAATTAAACAAAGTATATACTTTATAACTACTTACGCTATGAACTCAGTTTTACTTTTTACTCTCCCTCCCCTCCCACCAAAGAATTTCTTTATACGCTACAGAAATCTTGAAGGTTCATTCACTTCTTTAGGGACCAATGCAAAGGTATGCCATCATTGGTGAACTAAGTTCTGGACTCTGAAGAACCGAATGGTATGTCTTATATTGCTACTGTTTTAGTTCTAAACTAGATTACTTATAATCAATGTTTTTCAGCCAATTAATGTTTTAGACATGCTGTTGTGAAAATCTAGTTCGTGGTTTCAGGTTGAAGGTAAGATAAGTGGACATCTGATTGTGGAATATTTCAGTCACCACTTGGAGTCCGGAGAGAGTAGAGTTAAGCTGGTTCATTCAACATATGCTGGGGACGCTGATCCGAAAGCCAGTGGATCAAATATATTTTATAGGATAAAAGACACATGCATCTGTGCTATTTATCACTCACTTACTTACATTCTGTGCCTTTTATCACTTTTATTTATCGTTATCAGCTAAATTATTGTTCAGCACCCTGGTTTCCATTAAACCACATTAACCAGCAAATTACATCAACAGCTATTCTTATTATTTTTCCGTTTGCAGTAGATTGTGTTTTAACCCTTTCCTTCCCCAGACAATCCCTCCTGTTGGCAGAGTCCACTAGCTGACCTCCAAGCCATGATACTCTACCTTCCCCTTTCCAGTGATCAGCTGATGGGTGTGATGGTGATATCAGGTTCCTAAGCCCTCTTATGCTGCACTGTATTGCTAGTCGATAAATTCAAGTTGGGGTTGTGCTAATGAGCATTAATATGCAACACAGTTCCTATCTAAGCTGGCAAACTACACTCATTCTCCCCAGGTTACACTTGAGGCATGTCAGATACAGTAGCATTACCAACTGGGCCACTACCAAGACTTGGGAGATAATCCTGATCCATGGGTGGATCTGCATGTTGAGGCCCCAATTCGTCCATTTCGTCGATGGCCTCATCTATGTCCTTGCTCTTCTGTTGCAGTGTGTAATGTGCCCAATGCGCCTCCTCCAGTGCGCGCCCCCCCCATTTCAGTAAGATGCTTGGATGGGGGGAATTGGGTAAGAGAACTGATTAATGTATTGTATCAGGTTATCCTTTGCATCTTCTTTAACCTGCATATAAGCCATCTGCTTGTGGATACCCACCAGTTTGACCCTCCTCACCCTTTCCTGCCCCCAGTACTCTGAAATTCACTTTAATTCCCCTGAGTGTTCCAGCTATCCTCCAAAGTAAGATTCTATGTGGTCCTTCCACTAACCTTTTCTTTTAAGACCTCATGACTGTGGATGCTTCTGCTTCTTGTACAGGTTGTTAGCAGATAGCCAACTGTCTTCCCATAACTTTCCAAGCTAACTTTGCTGACTGCTTTCTACCACTGTGGATTTCTTCCACTGGCTGCAAACTAGAGCAAATCTTCTAGCTGCTTTTCCCTCACAAAACCCAAACTGAGCTGTCTGCTTCTGTCAACAGACATACACAGATAAATTAAACAAAAGAATCTTCTAACCCAGGCTCCACCCTGAATCAATATCTCTTTGGTAGTGTGGCATGCTTTGGAATGGTTTAAATAAAATACACATTATTTTACCTTCAACGCAACCCTTTGATTCTGCATCCATATGAATAATTTATATTGCTCATGAAGTTCTGTGACCCTTCTTCCAGACTTCCTGGCTTCATGACAGGTTTAGATATGGATCATTCATTGTTCAATTTTTTTCACTATCAATTCTGACCTTGCAAGATAAACACAGGATATCTTTTAAGTGTAATAAACCCAAGCTTGTTTGAGTTGTATTTGCATCAGAGTTGTTTTTAACCAGTTTCTCAACCAGATGTCCACTTATCTTACCTTCAACCTGAAACCAACAACAGCATGTCTAAAATGTGTTAATTGGCTGAAAAACATTGATTACAAGTAATCTAGTTTAGAACTAAAACAGTAGCAGTATAAGACATAACATGTGGCTCTTCAGAGTCCAGAACTTAGTTCATCAATGATTTATTCTGTTCCAACCTCACTAGTCCATGTGTTGATAAGGTTGAAACTGAGCACTTATCGGTTAGACAGTGACATTGATGCGATCAAACAAACTTGAGTCTACATTTCATGAGCTGGTAGTCGACATGTATTTTGCTTTGTTTAAAAAAGTAATTTAAAAGATGCAGCACTGCCCACAAACATTAAATGGACATTTTAACTAGGGCTAATGTAATATTGTTGCTCTATATAAATAATTGTTGCCAAGTGTTAACTTGTTTGATTTTGGAGTTTGGTATAGGTTATAATTAAATGTCAGTTATGAAGTAAACATCACAAAAATAGGCATTGTAATAAACTTATTTGCTCTGCAGTAATTCATGTTTGATGTAATGTTAAGTTGGACACTGTTTTCATTGACAATGACTCTGAGATTTGATTAGCTGTGCAAGACAGATTGCACCCTGAATAATTTATGCCACTGTAACATTTGAAAAATCTGATACACATTTTAAAAGTAGTTCCCCTGGCCCCATGTGGAACAATGGGCAGCAAAACTCCACCGCAGTCTGTTTCACTCCAGCTAGGTGGTGTCCTTAAGTGTTACTTAGAGCTTTCCTTTTCTGGGTGCAGCCTCTTTTGGGCCAAGCAGCGCCTGTGGCTGAGAAGATGAGTAACCCACTCCCACACTGCCACCATGTGACATGCATGAACAGTTTGGGAACAATGTTCTCTTTGCCCTTTGCTTTCCAATAGTGGCACAACAGAGACCAGGAACTCAACAAAGTTGGGATTTGAACCTGTGTCTCAATTCAGTGGGCCATGCATTAATGTTTGCAATAGATATTTAACATGAGACTTATCTAGCTGATCAGTCATTATTAAATTATAGAATGATACAGCATAGAAGGCGGTTGATTATGCCTATGCAGGATCTTTGAAAGATTTAATTAGTGTCCCTCCTTTGCACTTTCCCCATAGCCCAGCAAATTTCCCCCCTTCAAATATTTATCCAACTCCCTTTAAGGCAGTGCGTTCGGATCATTAGAGTCAGAGTTATACAGCACACAAACAGGCCCTTTGGCCCATCGCATCCGTGCCGGCCATCAAGCACCTATCTATTTTAATCCCATTTTCCAGCACTTGGCCTGTAGCCCTGTATGCTATGGCGTTCCAAGAGCTGATCTAGATAGTTTTTAAATGTTGTGAGGGTTCCTGCCTCTACCACCCCTTCAGGCACCCCCGTTATGACTCGCTGCATTTTTTAAAAACCCTGTTTTCACCTCTGCTTCTCTTGCTTGTTACTGCAAATCTGTGTACTCTGGTTACCAACTCCTCTGCTATTGCAAACAGTTCCTCCTTATTTACTTTATCAAAACCTTTTGTGATTTGAACACCTTTGTTAAAACTTCCCTTGACCTTCTTTGGGGTAAGGTGACCAACCCAGCTTCTCTAGCCTCTCCATATAACTGAACCCCATCCCTGGTACCACTCTAGTAAATTTCCTCTGCATTTTCTCTATGGCCTTGACAATCTAGCTAAGGGGTGGTACCCAGAATTGGACACACTGCTCCAGTTAAGGCCAAACCTGTGGTCTGTAAAGGTTCAACATGACTTCCTTGCTTCCTTAGTCTAGTTCTCTGTTCATAAAGTCAAGGAAACTGCATGCTTTCTAACCAACTTTCTCAACTTTTCCTGCAACCTTCAAAAATCTGTGTTCTTGCACGCCCTCCGACGCCCACCGCCCCCCCCCCCCCCCCCCAACCACCTCTGTTCCTGCAACCTCTTTAAGATTATGCAGTTTAGTTTATAATGCTTTTCCTACCAAAAAGCGTCACATCACACTTCTGCGTTACATTTTGTCTGAGACATGTGTGAACTTCTGACCAGTCTCTTACCTCCCTGAAGCCTGTCATCACCTTCCTCATTGTTAACTGCATTTTTGAGTTTTGTGGTATCTGCAAATATTGAAATTCTGCCCTCTATACCCAAGTCCAGGTCATTAATATTTATTAAAAAGGACTGACTGACCGCTGGGGAGGAGGGAATGAGCTGGGGGGTGGTGGTGGTCCCACAGTATGCTTTCCTCCAGTTTGAGAAGCAACTCCTCACTACTACCCTTTGCTTTTTAATCCCTCTCAACAGTCTTGCTTCCCATACTTGGCTCTGCAGCCCTGTATCCCTTTCAACTCACTGAAATTAACCTTCCTCCAGTTAAGCATTTTCACTTGTGATTGCTCCTTGTCCATTTTCAAATTACACAAAACCTAATGATATTGTGATTAGCATTTCTCAAATGTTCCCTCAGTTCATTCCCCAGGTCCAGATCCACCACTATTTTCTTCCTTGTTGGGCTGGAAGGATACAAATAGAGCAAGTTTTCTCGTGAATGTTTCAGGAATTCCTCCCATCTTTGCCTGATACACAGTTATGTTCCCAGTTTACTTTAGGCTGATTGAAGTTCCCTATTATCACTATTCTATAGATCTTCCTGTAATTTGCACTTTTTTTTCCCTTCCACTATTTGGTGGCCTATGGTATATACCCAACAATGTCGTAACTCCTCCATTGTTCATTATTTCTAACTGAATAGATTCTGTCTTTGAACCCTCAGGTACATCACCTCTTTCCAGTCTGTAACAATGTCTTTGAACAATGCTGCCATCCCTGACTTCCGACCCCCCCCCCCCCCCCCCCCCCCCCCCCCCCCCCCCTCCCTATCTTTTCTGAATAATTTAGGCAAAATATTAAATTCCCAATTTCCTTGTTTAAGCCAGGTCTCTGCAATTGCCACTATATCGTAACCTCATGTGACAATCTGTGCATGCAGCTTATCAGTCTTATTTACCACATCTGTTCATTTGCACACGTGCAGTCCAAACCCATCATTGCCTGCCCTGTGTTTTCCCCCTACCCCCCCAGCCCGCCCTTGCCTTATCCCTCCTGCTTATTCTAATGTTATTTTTCTCTCCGAGTCCTCTATGCACCTTGTTGTTTCTCTCTGACTTTTCATTTTGGTGCCTCTCCTCAGACCAAATTAGTTTAAACTCTTACCCACTGTACATGAGACGTTGGTCCAGATCTTCCATTCCCCAGGGGGCTGTTCCCTGGAAAATGTGCTGGGACCCGACCCACCCCACCCCACCCCACCCCAGGAAGTTTCAGTTTCCAATGGGCAGCTACCTTATGCCTGGAAGACCCCCAAAACTCTGAATTAAATTGGAGACTTCAAATGGCTCCAACTCTCCTAGCAGAATGTTTATCCAGGAAAAGTTGTAAGCATTAAAACCACTTCTAACTCCTAACTATGGTACTAACCCCCTGACTACACCTTCGACCAAGTGAAACCACTGACTACCCGCCCCCCCGCTTCCCGACTACTTACCCCCTACCCACAGGTGACCATCTGATTCCAACCACCTCCCCCCCCCCCCGCCACCTCCCTCAGCACCTGACTCCCCCTCCCACCTCCCTGACCACCCACGCCCGCTAACCACCTGCCCCCAGCCCCCTCACCCACTTACCTTACACACTTAGCTTTTCTCCTATCAATGCGGCTGATACCTTTAACCTTACCTGGTTTATTGCAGCTAGTGCTGTAAGAAGTGGAGTGGCTTCACGTCCCATGACGCTGCTGCGCTACACTGGAGAGACTGGCGGAGCAGCTGCGCTCCACGTTTCTCAGTAGGCCCAGGTTGGAAGTCTGAGTAAGAAATGTGCAGCTCCAGGCTAAGTAAAAAGGGGTGGAGTGACAATCCAACAGTGATTGCCAGACCACCGAAGATTCAGCCCATTGTTTCTGACCCTGTTGCAACCTGTCCATGTTGTATAGATCCCTCCTTCCCCAGAGCCTGTTGCAACTCACCCACCTTGTACCGATCCCTCCTTCCCCAGAATGAGTTCCAATGTCTTAGGACTCTGAAACCATCCCTCCCGCACCATTTCTCTAGCCACGTATTAACCTGTCATCCCTTACTGTTCCTTTATTCTCTGGAAGTTGATACTGGGAGCAATCCAGAAGTCCTTTGAAATCCCGCTCTTTAACTTCTTCCCAAGCCCCTTAAACTCAGACCTCAACTCTTTTCCCTCCTATGTCATTGGTTCCAACATGAGTTACGACTTCTGGCTGTTTCCTTTCCCCTGTGGATCTACACCCATTTTGTGATATATAAGTTATATCATGTATCACTGTACTTATATCATTCAGTATGTATCTGCACATACTCGTCATATAAAGTACAATGACCTTTTAAAGATTATATCTGGTATTAATTTCTGCTCTGGTATTTCAAGAAGTGATTAGTGTGGAGGCAAACTAAGACTATTAAGAATAAACATTACAATAACGCCCTAAGACATGAGATATAAAGTTGTATCTGTGCTTTTTCTTCTTCTGGTCTATAAGCAGAAAAGAGGGCCAGGGTTTAAGTATGCCTCCAACCTCCCAGGTTCACTACTGAAGGAGCAGAGGCAGAACAGAGAACACAAGGACTCTGCAGAGACGACCAAGAAAAAAGGAGACCGAGAGGAAAATTCCAAACGGAGATCAGAGGAACATCCCAAGAAAAGATCCGATGACTCTGTTCCAAGAAGGAAATCTGAGGATGGGCTTGTGATGCGAAAGCGGAGAGTTGTTGATAGAACATCTGAGCCAATTCCCAGAAAAAAGGTGCAACAATAAAAACTGAACAATTGATAACACAGCAGATTCATATAGAAAGGGTTTTAATGAATGTTCTGTTATTAAATCATACTCACATACTTCAGCACAGATTTAAGATTGTATCTGACAAGATTAATTTTAGTGTTTACTATAAAAATTCAGGACCTCATCAAATAATATAATTTGCAAAAAGCTGATGAAGTTTTTCAATGAATAGTGGAGTGATTTATGGGGCAGTAGGATCACTACTGATGAACTCCTGCTTCCCCGATTAACTGCTTCTCTCTACCAGCCCTGTCTGACCCTTCATTGTTTATCAGCATAACCAGGATAGCTCTAATAATTGGCAATGTGAACAGGCACCGTCTGCATTATGGCCATGATTATTAGCCTAAATAGAGGAAGACATTCTTCCCTCACTTTGACAGAATTTTTTTAGAGCTCCCATGTCATCTTATGGCACTAAATGTGGGATTCACTGCTCTCCTTTCCATCAGTGATCTCAAACCCTCTTTCTGACCCAATTTATCCTGAGTTTTCGGTAAACCTCCACTGCCGACTCCAAATCCAGTACTCCACTGTTCAAACTTTTATAAGGTCTGCTTGTAGTTATAGAATATGATAAGTATTATTTGCTGCTTTACACCACAGTTGTATACTTATCTTTCATATACTTTTTTTGTTGCATATTGTTTGTTTATAAATGTTTTAGTGAAGCGCTAGAACTTATCTAAAAGTGTGACTCCTTATATTGTACAGTATTGATAACATAGTCTGTTGACACATTATTCTGCATCAATTTAATGCATGTTCCAAGATACATTTGAGTAATGTATATATGCTAATTTGGGGAGGCATCAGAGCTGAATCTTAATTCTGTCCTCACTTGACAACCACACCATGCTCTTCTAGGGAGTAGACATTCTGATTTTTCTCTCCCTAACCTAGCAGCACTGAGCCAAATTGTATTTTTTCTACTGCTATCCAAGCTAACTCTGGATAGGCCGAAGGTTGAACCTTGGACTTACTGCTCTGTATGACTCAGCTAATCACTTGATAATCTTGCTAAACAATTGGGGAAGACGAAAAATATAGTTAGTGGTGGCAAGAGAGGTTCAATTGATTTTGGAGTGTTCTAAATCATGCTATTTGAAGTGAAGTCTTTATTAGTATTTATGTGTTATGTGGAGGAACACCCTCTGTATCTTTATTTAAAAATGCCCAATCTGCAATGTATGCTTTCTGACTTGATTATAAACTATCCTAAGCAGTGTACACTGTAATGATTGTGCTGCAGCCTTTAAATTGTTATTTTACCAAATATTCAGTCAAATCTATAATTACCAATATTATAAAACCTATTATTAAGTAGTCACTGCAGAATATCCACGCCAGGCATTAATGAACAAGCATTGACCATGTTGACAGGGAAACTGAGTGACTGAGACTTTCATTTTGACTTACACAAATGGTTGAATTGCTGAGAGCTGCAATAAACAGAGTTTTTGGAATAAGAACGTTAGTACATATTTCCTGCTAAATTAACTATTATTCTGGGTAATAGAATCAGAATGACCTCTGCTGTGACACTGACACAGTCTGCCTTCTTTTGTTGCAGTTTAAGATTGGAAAGGAAGAGAAGCTATTGAGGAAAAAGGTATTTGTTTCATATTTTCAAAATGTTGACCACTGCAATATTTTATTTCCTCAGATTCCAAAGCTTTTTAAAATTGGCTACTTTGATCTGAGACTTTATAAATTAGTAAATCTCCCATGACATTGCTCAGTGCTTATCCAGAGCTTGGAGTGAATTTGCTCATTGTAATGGATGAAAATCCCTATTCCATCCATTGAATTCCCATGATTCTTGAGTGTAAACTCAAATTCACCAAATCCGAAATGCTTACATGTTCAAAGGAAGCTTATTGCATTCCACATTTGGGTCATGTAGATGAGCTGGAACTTCAAATATATAAAAATGAAAACGGAATGTCTAACAATCATTCTTTTAGAATTTAAAGCAGTTTGGAAATAAGTTACATGCTTTATTTGTGTTTGGTAACCTGGGCTGCTTCCCCACTATTGGAGCAATTTGCCAGCATATACTTGGGTGCAGAGCAAAGCGTGGGAAGTGGAGAGGGGCTGTTGCAAAATTCTTTTCAAATAGTGAATACATTTTAGATTTTGCAATTACTTTCAATGAGTGGTGGGGCTAGGGAGAACATAAGAGTGCAGATGTGGATTGGGTCTTGGGGTGCTGTTTGTCTTTGAAAAAAATTATAGCTCCTAATGTAAGTCACGTGGTCACTAGCCAATGAAAATATACTACCAGGACTAATGGCAGGCGATGGCTGTCACATGGTGCCCATGGATCAAACTGGTTGATAGAGACAAATGTCAGACCATGGATAAATAACTCAGCCTTGAGGGATACCAACTTCCTTGAAGATAATGGACAAATATGCTGTAATATAAATGATGATACATTAATTACAACATTGATCCTCCTAATAGAGTTGTTAATGCATAGTTTTATCCTCAACAATGAGGCACTTCAGTTATGTGATAAGATGAAAGAGCCTGGGTTCATTATCCTTATAGTAGAGAAGGGTACAGAGGAGATTTAATACAAGTGTTCAAAGTTATGAAAGACTAGCTAGGGAGAAGCTCTTTCCAATGGATGAACCAGAGAAGACAGATTAAAGGTAATTGACAACAGAAGCAGAGAATTGTTGTGATTGGGAATGCACTACCTGAAAGGCTGGCGGAAGCAGATTCAATAGTAGGAAGGAAGTTGGATATCTACTTGAAAATGAAAAAAATTGCAAGATGATGAGAAGAGAGCAGAGGAGCGAGACTAGTTAGATAGCTGTTTCAGTGAGCTGGCCTAGGTATGGCCAAAGTCAAATGACCTCCATCTTTACTAAAAGATACTATGGTGATTTTATGAGCTATTATACCCTTCAACACAAATGATTAAAGCTTGTTAAATGTGATGGTGTTTCATGTGACTGAAAATATGGGTCCATATGAGGGTCTATCTTGTTCCATAGATTGTCTACTCCCAAAGATAGCTTGCAGGGCTGTGCAGTCCCACCACCACCAATAATCTTCAAGGTCTCATCTCTTAGCCATTCTTCTTGTGTAATCCTGGACAATGAATGTTGGCTAGCTATTTGACTCTGGAAGCAGCATCATAGCGAGAGCCAAATCTGTCCTCAGCTAGTGATTACACTGAATCAGATTTCAGTGGGGGTATCTAAATTATGCGCTTCTGATCAAACCTTTTCTCTTTCCATACATATTGGCTAAGCCAATTGTACACCCTACCCTTTCCCCTGAAGCACTGAGCTCAGCTAACTCTATAGATGAAAGATGAAACCTGGGACCTCTGTGCAGTTTAAGTTACCACACCATGCAATGCCTTACCCCACTGAGCCAGCAAGGAGCATTTCATTTTTCTTGTCATTAATTTACAGATTTTTACACCAGCACTTTTCCTGTTCAAATGGAATTGTGTAGACAGCTAAATGCAGCTTTTGATTTAAATTTTTTTAAAAAAAATTGTTCATGGGGTATGGACAGCGTCAGCAAGATAGCATTTATTGCCTCTATCTCGTTTCTCTGATAGGCACCACGTTATCATGTAGGCCATGTGACAAGTTCCATATGACAACAGTCTAGTGGCCTTTATGTCAGTTTTTCCTGGTACTAGCTTCTGTATTGTCAGATTTGCTGAATCCAATTTCAAGCCTTGCCCATGGTGAGATTTGAAGTCATGACTTGTATCCACTACTGCAACCACTAGGTTATAGTATCCTACTTTTTGTAATCTTCCATGCCAGCACCTAACTGTATAATATGTTATGATAAGGTTAGCAATTTCAAAATCTTACATTGTTCATAATGTCTACCTACTTTGTTAACATTGTGTGGAGGTGGTTAAGGGCAAAATATCAGGGAAGATATAAAATAGAGTCAAAAGCTTCTGCAGTTATTTTTATTCTACAAAATCTGCAAATATTTTAAAAAATAACTTTTTTAGCAGTCCCCCTCAACTGGCCTTTGCTTTTCTGGATGTTTCAATAGCTCACACTAGGTCATGCTATATTTGAATTTCAAGTGACTAAGGCACTCTGCTGTTTTTAGGAAGGTTACTGTGTGTGCTGTTCAGGCACAGCAGGGCTGAGGAATCATCTTTTCATTTGCAGGTTTAAATATTAAGATCATTTAAACCAAAATGAGGCTCTTGAGGTGATAAAATACACAGCACAGTGTAACTAATAACTCATTTAAAACATCCTTCAAGTAAACTTTTAATTAACTTGTCTGCGGTGTTTCACTGGGTTGGTATGGCATCTGATCACGTTCAGATGCTGCTCTGCGTGGCCTTCTACTTCTGGAGCAATTTCTTATTGATTGTCCCATGGTAGATTATAAGTCTCGCAATAAGTAACAAGAATTCAGTGACTGTTCATCAATTGTAGTTTCACCCAATTCATCTTTCTCCAGAAAGCAGAGTTTAAACATAAAAGTCTGTTGCCTTGCTGCATTGAATTTCTCTTCAGGCTATTATGTTAGGTAATCGTTTGGAAATAGTTGTTTTATGTGCTATATCTTTTCATTATTTATAGTAACAATTGGTTTCCTATCATGGCTTGGGGGAAAAGGGAAATTATGCATCCAGTTAGACTATTTAATTCTCTATAACAATTCTGTTAGCAAATCATCTCTGGTATCCTGTGACCAGTTGCTAGGCTTCAAGTAACAGAATCACCTCGTAACACGCGTCATGGGCTTTTGGATATATGCTGACTCAGAAGGTTGTAGTTTCAAGTTCCACTCCCAGACTTACACACAAAAATCAAAGTTGACGCTCTAGTGCGGTATTACTGAGGGAAGTGTTATATTGTCAGAGGTGCTGCCTTTCAGATGAAAGGTGAAACCGAGGCCCATGCCTGCCCCCTCAAGTGTGGATGTAAAAGATCCCATTGCAGTATTTCAAAGAGGAGCAGTGAAGTTATATTTAGTGTCCTGTCCAATAGTTATCCCTCAGCCAGCATAACAAAAGCAGATTACTTGGTCATTATCACATTGCTGTGTGTGGAAGCTTGCTCTGTGCAATTGGCTGCCGCGGTTCCTACATTACAAGAGTGACATTTCCAAATAAAAGGGCAATATTAATGCAAGTCTTTCTTTATATCATTATCCAAAGGTGTCTCTGCTCACTTCTTGATCTGTTAAGTGTACTGACTTGAGTTTAATGCACTTTATTTTTCCAATAGAAAAAATCATTGCATCCCAATGAAGACCACCCAACAACTGTCAAATCATTGCGGAGTATCAAGCAGGAGCCTGAGGATGATCCACCAGAGACACCTCAGAAAACAAAGGAGAGTGACCAGTCTAGATCAAGCTCTCCAAGAGCTGGTCCCAGCACTGAAAGTGCAGAGACCAAGGAGAAGAAAAGTGAGAGATTTAAAGAGAAACGCAAAAAGCGATTGCACAATAAAGAACTTAGTAAGGAACTAAGCAAAGAACTCAATCAGGAGATTCATAAAACTGAGACCAGCCTGGCAAATGAAAATCACCAACCAATTAAATCTGAAGGAGATAGTGAAAAAGTAGAGAAGCCTAAACGATTGCTGGCAAACAGTGAAAGATTGCACAGGTTAAGCAAAGGATTAAATGGAACTCCCAGGCTTAGACATCAGCTTACTACAAGCTTGAGGCGGGCTCCCAGGGTTATTACTCGACCACCACCCTCTGTGTCCCCAACTAAATCCATTCAAATGGAGCGGCATGTGGTGCGGCCTCCGCCTGTCAGCCCACCCCCAGACTCTCTGCCCCTTGATGATGGCGAAGACCATGTAATGCAAAGGGAAGTGTGGATGGCTGTGTTTGGCTACCTTAATCGCAAAGATTTATGCATTTGCATGAGAGTCTGTAAAACCTGGAACAGATGGTAAGTTTTTATTTTCCTATTTATTGTCCTGAAATGGTGTGTTGGGTGGCGGGGGAACACTGCAATAATTTAAACACCTTTCTCTGTGTGCCACTTCAAAATAAACTTGCATATTGTAAACCTGTTGAAATGCTATGTCAGTGTGTACAACATCTAAAGCCCTCAGTTTTCAGTGGTCTGCCTCGTCAATACTAATTCGATAGCAATTAACATGGGCCCACTATAGTTTTCTCCAAAACACTTGGGCTGTTATATTAGATTTTGGTTTAACTAACCTTGGACTGACAGCAGGCTGGTTATATACCAGTGCTCAGATTTCTAGCAGTTATTGATCTCAGTCAGGTTGTCAGAGTAGCCAAGTAAAGGTGAAACTTGCATCAGAGTGAGGGAGCATCAGGAGTGTGTGTCAGCTTGTGGTGCATCTGTACACCTCCTAACATTATTACAGTGTGACAATGGCTTTTAACAGGTGGGGAGAAATGGAAGTTTCTGAAGTGTAAGGGCCTTATTAATTCACCTGTTACAATTGCCATTGATTGACAGGCAGTTAAATGCACAGCACTGAGGAAAGATGCCTTAATATTTGGGATACAGATAATTCTACTTTACATATTAACCACAAGCTTCAGATGGAATCGTTGTGTTCCAGCATCTTCAATTTTTTCTCTTTTTACATTTGAGCAGAGAATTGTGCCTTGAATTTTGAACCTTAAATTTCATCTGCTTTGTGTTCCTGCTAGCCAGTCATACTGCAAACTCCTTTTTAATTAATATTTGTAAAATATTTACAGCACAGCGTTAAAAGCTTTGAATTGATTTTATTACTACACTATATTGTGCAATGGGATTGTGTACTGATATCTTGATGCTACAGTGATTGTTAGACTTGTGTTCATGAATCCATTCACCGTGAGGCATCATCTTCAGATGACTCCGCCTGCAAAATTGGGGTGTTTTTGTTAAGAGAGGCAGAGAATATTGGAAGAGAATTAGCTTGCACTGTTCCTGAGCACTTCCTAGCAGCTCCTTAAAGAGGAGCATTGGCAGAACCTGGGAGGAGGCCTCTGCCTGCTTCGATGGGTGTGGTGAGTGCATGGGGAGTGGTCCTTCTGCAGGGATCAAATGCATGAAGGATATTATACATATAAGTTATATTTTGAGCTGGGAGGAATGATTGCCTTCACCCCTCCAATTTTTGTTCACCCCATCCCCCTCGTAGGTAATGACTCTTTCTGGAACACAGCTCCATATTGCGTGTCAACAGCTCATAAATATCTCGCCCAAGTGCTTACTGTTCATCAGTGAAGGAAACCAAAGGGTTGGCATGCTCTTTGACATGACATTCTTGGAAACACTTCAAACACTTTTCTCCAGGGGGAAAGCGAGGGCTACTGGTTAGCATTAAGAATAAAATCATTTGAGGAAGATTTATTTTTAATGCTTTGCTAGCCCAGGGGTTCCTGGTTGAGATCAATGAGCCTGGCACAGGCTGGGGATGGAACTTGACCCCAGTGGTTTGTATGCCTCCCCACTGTACCAGGTGATGAACTAACCTGCAAAATCATTTCTGCTGCCCTTGTAAGAGAGATGCAAGTTGCTTCACATGACTCTATAGGTAATTAGAAATATGCATTTTGTGATGTTCTGCTTCCAGTATCAAGCTTCACTGCATGTGAGGAGGTGCATTCAGTAAGTCACCGAGCATTGCAAAGCCAGTTCTGGGACATGAGCTGCCAATTAGCATGGTTGCATACTGGTAGCAGAGCTTTGTTAAATTACAAACATTTATTTCAAAATAATTATACATATTTTAGTATGTGGGTCATTGCGTGTGATACTCGTAAGAGTTCAGGTGCTGTAAACAACAAGGGTGTTTAACTTGAATGTTACATAGCAACAATAGAGCCTCATCACACTGCTGCAGGCATAGTATAAGTACTTGACACTGGACTCACTCTGCCCTGTTTCATTACCAGTTTGGGTCATGATACCAAATTTACACTATACAAGTTTAATGTCAGTGAGAAAGTGAAAATAGTTTTGCACCAACGTCTTGTATTGTGAATGTGTGCTAAATTAGTCTTATACCAATTATAGAGAATAAGTGTAATAGCTTGATGCATACACAATAGTTGTGAGAAAAAGAAAATACAGTTGACAATAGTTATAAAGTAGCAGCACTTATTTTATTTTTGCAGTCTGTTGCAACTTATATCATTTTGTTATGCTTTCACCAAACAACTGATAATCAGATCAGCCCAATACATTACTGAGTTGGGAGGCATAGTGGTATTGTCACTGGACTGGTAATCCAGAGACCCAGGGTAATGCTCTGGGGACCCGGGTTCAAATCCCAAATCGTGGCAGATGATGGAATTTGAATTAAATAAATATCTGGAATAAAAAGTCTAATGATGACCATGAAACCATTGTCGATTGTCATAAAAAACCCATCTGGTTCACTAATGTCCTTTAGGAAAGGAAAGCTACCGCCCTTACCTGGCCTGGCCTGGCCTGGCCTACGTGTGACTCTGGACCCACAGCAATTTGGTTGACACTTAAATGCCCTTTGAACAATTAGAGATGGGCAATAAATGCTGGCCTAGCCAGCGATGCCCACATCCCATGAAGGAATAGAAAAAAAATTGTAACTGATCTAAAATTACTCTTCTATTATAATAATATTTTCCTGTTATTGAAACAGTTGTTAAATTTTACCTTCCTAGGTGCTGTGACAAGAGGCTTTGGACCAAGATTGATTTAAACCGGTGCAAATCAATCACACCTCTTATGCTCAGTGGCATTATTAGGAGACAACCTGTAATCCTTGACCTGAGCTGGACAAACATATCGAAAAAACAGTTAACTTGGCTTATCAACAGGCTGCCAGGTGAGTGTCAGTGAAATGCCAATACACTAATATCAGCTTGTCGCATTAAAATGAGTTGAAAATATTGAGCTAGTCAGACTATGCAAGTAAGTTCGCTTCAGTGAATATGTGAATGAGCATTTTGTTTTTCCCAAAACTACATCTTTCTTTGATATGTCACCCATAATTTTGAAGAATAAGCTTATCATGTTTGATTTTGTGGCCATTTTTGATGTCCAGAATATCCAAATGAACAGATGTATTGAATAGAAATGCATGATAAAATGTTCCATTAACAGCAATATTTTCCTAATGACGATGATCAGGGATCATAGGCATAACATTTAAAAATAAATAGTCATTTATCACTTAGTTCTCTATCTTCACTCCTTTTAATCTTCTGCACAAAACAAGTTCTCAGGAAAATAAACTTGAAGCATGGGAATCGTATAGTTTCCACTACTTCCTACTGTGGGGAAGCATATAATCACTGCTTAGTGCATTTTTATTACAAAATAAATTGCTTGGCATGGTAATATGAAATGGAATGATGTTCCATGATAGGATTGGCTTCCTACATCCAGCTCACTGGTTATTCTGAAGCTATCAGGGCTACAAACCCTGTCAGAAGACTTACTACCATAGAAGTAAACAAATGTGCTTTAATGTTGACATTTAGTGCAGAGAAGTGGCTTTGATGTATTTAATAGTTGGAAAAATCAATAAAATTTTATGATTATTATAAATATAGTTTCTGCTGAGTGCTGTTCTTGCTCTTGTTTTCTGTCCAATAACTTAGTCTGGTAATTTAAAGCCTGACCTATGATCTGCAAATGTTATTCTTCTGCCTTCTCAATTTGGGAAGATCACCTGGTGGCGTTTGATTTATCCAAGTAGGTCAGAGTGCAATGATATGGGTTCTTAGGTCAACCTTTGGATCTCACTGTGGTTTACCATGATTCGGGACAAGAAAAGGCATATTGCTTTATAGGGGATATGAGATCTGCCTACAGGAGTGGTCAATCACTGAAATTAAGGAGAATATCTAGTGTAAAAACCCAAAAAGTAACATTTCTAAAATGGTGTAGCATTGAGCTCTGTGCAGTCAGTAATTCCTGCAACCTTCTTGTCTACTTTGAAATCTTTCTTAGCCATCAGATTTTAAAACTAATGTTAGCTTCCTAAGGAGACATTGTTTTTGCCTTTACATTCATGAATTCCTGCTGTTTTGCACTTAATTCAAGGCAATGTTGCTGTGAAAATAACCTATTAAAAGCTTAAAGCTTCTTACGAACATAAGAAATAGGAGCAGGAGTAATCCATTTGGCCCCTAGAGTTTATTCCACCATTCAGCATGATCTTGACTGATCTTCCACCATAGCTCCACTTTCCTGCCTGCTCTCCATATTCCTTGATTCCCTGAGAGATCAAAGATCTGTTGGTATCAGTCTTGAATACACTCAACAATGGAGCATCCACAACTCTCTGGGCTAGACGATCCCTAAGATTCATAATCCTCTGAGTGAAGAAATTTCTCCTCCTCCCAGTCCTAAATGATCAGCTCTCATCCTGAGGCTGTGCCCCCTGTGTTCCAGATCACTAGCCAGAGGAGGCAACCTCTCTGTGTCTACCTTGTCAAGGCCTTTCAAAATCTTGTTGAAGAGACTGTTGTCATAATTCCATCATTTAGATTATGATGACTAAACTGGGTACGGTAGCAGAGTGGTTATGTTACTGGACTAGTAGCCCAAAGGCTTGGATTAATATTCCATAGATAGGAGTTCAAATCTCACCATGTCAGCTTTGGAATTTATATGAAATTATTAAATAAATCTGGAATTAAAAAGCTAGTATCAGTGATGGGGACCATGAACACACTGGATTGCCATGAAAATCCATCTAGGAACATAGGAGCAGGAGGAGTCCAATCAGTCTGTCGAGTCTGCTGTGCCATTCAATTAGACCATGGCTAATTACCTACCTCAATGCCATTTTCCTGCACTATCCCCATGTCCCTTGATGTCACTCGTATCCAGAAATCTATCGATTTTTGTCTTGAACATGCTCAATGATTGAACTTCCATAACCCTTTGGGGTAGAGAATTTCAAAGATTCACCACCCTCTGAGTGAGGAAATTTCTCCTCATTTCAGTCTTAAATGGCCTGCCCCTTATTCTGAGACTGTGTCCCCTGGTTCTAGATTCACCAGCCATGGGAAACATCCTATCTACATCCACCCTGTCACACCCTGTAAGAATTTTGTAAGTTTCAATGAGATCACCTCTCAATTTTCCAAACTCTAGAAAATATGGGCCCAGTTTTCTCAATCTCTCCTCATAAAATAATCCTGCCATCCCAGAGATTAGTCTGGTGAACCTCCATTGCACTCCCTCTGTGGCTAGTATACCCTTCCTTAGATAAGGAGACCAAAACTGTACACAATACTCCAGGTGTGGTGTTACCAAGGTTCTATATAATCACAGCAAGACACCTTCACTCCTGTACTCAAATCCCCTTGCAATGAAGGCCAATGTGCCATTTGCCTTGTAATTGCTTGCTACACCCTCATGCTAGCTTTTAATGACTCACGAATAAGGATGTCCATGTCCCTTTGGACATCAACACTTCTCATCATTTAAGAAATACTCTGCCTTTGTTTTTTCCTACCAAAGTGGATAACTTCACACTTATTCACATCATATTCCATCTGCCATGTTCTTGCCCATTTACTTAGCCTGTCCAAGTGCCCTTGATGCTTCCCTGTATCCTTTTCACAACTTATGTTCTCACATACTTTTGTGTTATCAGCAAATTTGGAAATATTACATTTGGTACCTACATCCAAATCATTTATGTAAATTGTGAGCAGCTGTGGCCCCAGCACTGATCCTTGTAGTACCTGACTAGTAACAGCCTGCCATCCTGAGAATGACCCATTTATTCCAACTCTTTTCTGTCCGATAACCAATTCTCGATCCATACCCGTCCGTATATTACCCCAATCCCATGTGCTCTAATTTTGTTTACTAACCTCCTGCATGGGACCTTATTAAAAGTATTCTGAAAATCCAAATACATCATATCCACTGGTTCTCCTTTATCTATGCTACAAGTAACATCCTCAAAAAAAACTCCCAAAGGTTTTGTCAAACATGATTTCCTTTCTATAAATCCATTTTGACTCTGCCAATCATATCATTATTTTCCAAGTGTCTGGTTATTACATCCTTTATAACAGATTCTAACATATTTTCCTATTACTGAAGTCAAACTAACAGGTTTGTAGTTCTCCATTTTCTCTCTCTCCCTCCCTTCTTAAATAATGGGGATACATTTGCTACTTTCCAGTCTACAGGAACCTTTCCAGAATCTGTAGAATTTTGAAAGATAACCACCAATGCATCTACTATCTCTAGCAACCTCCCTCAATAATATGGGATGTAGATCATCAGGTCCAGGGGATTTGTCAACCTTCAATCCAATTAGGTTTGAGTACTATGTCTTCATTAATACTAATTTCTTTCAGTTCCTCAGAAGGGGTTTTCAGAAGCCCCTTGTTTCTCTAGTATTTCTTGGAGATTTTCTGTATCTTTTTCCAAGAATTTGTCCTTGCTATTGTTTTCCTTTTCACATACCTAAAGAGGCTTTTACAGTCCATCTTTGCTTCTCACTAACTTGCTTTTATATTCTCTTTTCCCTTTCTTTATCAGTTTTTTGATCCTCCTTTGCTGGATTCTAAATTGCTCCCAATCCTCGGGTATACCACTTTTTCTGGCAATCTCATAAACCACTTCCTTTGATCTAATGCAATCTTTAACTTATTTTGTTAGCCACAGTTGATTCACCTTTCCTGGTGGGTTTGTGTCTTAAAGGAATGTAGATTTGTTGTAGATTGGTTCACTAATATCCTTCAGGGAGGGCTATCTACTGTTCTTCCCGGTCTGCCATATAATGCGACACCAGATCCACAACAATGTTGTTGGCTCTTTATGACCTAGTTGTATCAAACCACAATGAAAAATAACAAGAATAAAACTGGCCAGATCACCCAGCATCAGCCTCTGCACCGGACATGACGAAAAGACATCCAACCCAATCAACCCTGCAAAGCCCTAATAACATCTGGGGACTTGTCAAAATTTGGGAGAGCTGTCCTACAGATTACTCAGGCAATAGCCTGATGTTTAATCTGACTCGCACCTTTCAGCTAATGTCCCACATTCTCATCACCATTCCTTGGTGTGTTCACTGGCAGGACAGACCCACCAGAGGTGGCACGCAGCACTGTGGGACATAGTCATGAGCCTGTGAGCCCTCAACATGAGACTGGGTTTGCAGTCAATGTTATCAGGTCAAACATGGGCAAAGAAACTTGATCCTAATCACCGCCTACCACCTTCCTTCAACTAATGAATCAGTGCTCCTCCATGTTGAACGCCATATGGAAGAAGCGCTGAGGGTAGCAAGAGCACAGAATATGGATGGGAGAGTTCAATACCCATTACCAAGGGTGACTTAGAAGCACCATTATTGACTGAACTGACCAAATCCTATAGGACATAACTGTTAGACTGGTGGTGAGATAACTAACAAGCGGGAGAAACTTTGTCTTCGTCCATCTTCCTGTCATAGATGTACCTGTCCATGACAATATTGATATGAGTGATTATCACAGAGTCCTTGTGGAGATGAACTCACTGAGGACATCCCCCACCAGGTGTATGGCACCAACCACCTGCTAGATAGGTGAGATTCAGAACAGATCTAGCAACTCAAAACTTGGCATCTGTGAGATGCTGTGGGACATCAACAGCAGCAGAATTGCTGTAGCAGTT
This sequence comes from Cetorhinus maximus, assembly GCF_964194155.1. Taxonomy (NCBI): domain Eukaryota; kingdom Metazoa; phylum Chordata; class Chondrichthyes; order Lamniformes; family Cetorhinidae; genus Cetorhinus; species Cetorhinus maximus. Next base: position 96,682,261 of record NC_135890.1, read on the forward strand.
CTTCAGGGCAGTATCTCAACCACTTTCAGCTGTTTCATCCATGACCACCTCTCTATCAAAAAGTCAGAAGTGGGGAAGTTTGCTGATGATTTCTCAGAGTTGAGTTCCTTTTGCAACTCCTCAGATAAAGAAGCAGTCTGTGTCACCATGCAGGAAGGCCCTGGCAACGTTTGAGCTTGGTGTGAAACTTGGTAAGCAAAATTCACACCTCAAAAGTGCCAGGCAATGATTATCTCCGACAAGAAAATTGGAACATAGGACTTAGGAGCAGGAGTAGGCCATTCGGCCCTTCAAGCCTACTCTGCCATTCATAAAGATCATGCTGATCCAACCATTTCTCCTTTACATTCAACAGCATTTTCAGCGTCAAATCCTCCACCATCAACATCTTGCAGATCACCATTATGTGGACCAGCCACATAACCTGCTCTTGTAGCCACAGTTTTTAACACCATCCAGGACAAAGCAGCCTGCTCGATAGGCACCCCCTACACCACCTTAAATCTTCACTCCGTCCACCACCAATGCACCATGGCTGCACTGTCTACCATCTACAAAATGCACGTCAAAATGCCAAGTCTCTTTTGACAGTACCTTACAAATTCAAGAACACACAAAAGGATAAGGGCAGCAGGTGCATGGGAACACCATCTGTGTGTTCCCCTCCAAGCCAGACACCATCCTGATTTGGAGATGTTTTGCTGTTCCTCCAATGTATCTGGGTCAACATGCTGGAACTCCCTCCCCAGCAGTACAGTGGGAAAACCTTCTTACAGAGACAGCCACCACCACTTTGAGGGCAGTTAGGAATTGCTCATAAATGCTGATCTTGTGCCATGAATGAACAGCAAAAAAGAAAGCCCTGCTTCTATTCCCATTACTGAAATTTCCATCACTGCCTCACAAAACCTGTACTCCACAAAAGTTTTTGTACATCTCTTATCAAAGTACAATGTTCATTAAGAGGAGAAAAGAAGTCAAAGAATGCCCCTAGGGACATGACTTCAGCTGTACAGCACAGAAATATTACAGTTAGAGAGGAAGGTTTTGTTTTTAAGTGGAATAAGTTTGGACAGTACCTACTAGGTAGAATAATTTGTTTTAGATGGAGAAGTGGATAGGTGAAGAAATTAATTAGCCTATCGCCATCTAATGACCATAAGAGTGCAATTGTTTTGCATTCAAACTTGTTTGTTGTGCTGGAGCCATGGGATGGGAACAGGAAATATTATCTATGGGTGGACTCTATTGGCAGTACAGATTGCTTCCTTAATTTGGTAATCATTATTTTTGCATGGTAAATAACCTTAAATTCCCCAAACCTGTGTTATGTAATGGCAGGACTAGATCTATTACCTGATTAAGCATTATTACAAAGCCTGTACTATGATCCACATTCCTATATTTTTGTAGTCTGATGTTTTGTATTACCTTTGGCAGTCTTAAAATCAGATTTTCATTCCATAGCTATGATTATGCATCTTTGCACGTTCTTTAGTGAGGTCAATCTGACTTTTGTTCCATAGCGCTCATTATCATGACCTTCAGAGTTTGAATGAGGCCCAGATTATTTCCTCCTGTGATTGCAGAGTGGATGATGAGCTAATTAGGACATTTCAGAGTGCTTTGTAGTTTTTTTTAAGTGCTTGTGCTGCCCTTGGCAGTGGTACAGTGTATTAGGTTGCCTTGGGGCACCATTTGTGTTCTATTCTAAGCAGGAATTATTAATAAGATCATAACATTGATTGTGAAACACCTTCAGGTTGTCATGCTGCAGTTCTGGTTTGGTTTTGGGCAGTAAATGGCATCATTTGGATTTTGCTAATATGATGGCAGTTTCCTGACCACAAAATAAATTTGCAAAGCCTAATAAGTTTTGCATCAGTTATATTTGCATGTACCAGTTTGCAGTTTGCCTTGTGCCATTCATTGACGTGTTGTGGATTTTGACAATGAGTCCCCAAAACATCCCAATAGACCACAACACACTTAGCAAAGAGATGGAGGCTGAATTGCATTTCATCTGAACAGGTGATACAAAAGCAGTGATGAAAAGCACTCTAGACCAATCATTGGAGTTTAACTATTATATCAGAGGGAAAAGGAACAGATGGTAGATCTAGTCCTGTCATTTTAATGAAAAGATGGATGTCACAATTAGCATATATAGTCAATCAAATTGAATAAAAGTGGAAGCTGTGAAAATTTTGTAAAGCAATCCTTGTCCGAGTTTTCTGTTGCCCATTATTAAGAGTAAAATAACTTGTTTCTACTGATTACACTTGGGTTAGGTATCAGACATGCTTACTGGAGATTGTTTCTGTTACCATTACAGCATGCCCACAACTCTACCCAAAAAATATTTGAGATCTGTGGGGGAAGCCATTTAAATACTAATTTTTCAGAAAATGGGTATACATTAAAGAAAAAAGCCTCCTTTAAAGCGATTTATATTCAGTGGACAAAATCGCTGGACCACCCATTCTCTTAATTGGTAGTCTCATCCCTTCAGTTGCCATTCTATATTTCAGCCAAATGGGTATCATTCCTGTCATGGGTCTTTTTATTCAATACTGGCCACTTGTTAAAATTTATTATATTATTTTGCCCCTTGTTTTTCAATGTGTGCTTTAGATTCTGCAATATATTGCCCCTTTGGTTGCTGAGAGGCTTACATTGGCTCCCAGTCCAGCAATACTTCGCCTTTTAAAATTCTTATCCTCATGTTCAAAGCCCCCCCCCCCGTGGCCTTGCATCACCCGATCTTTGTCAGCGTCACAACCTTTGCAAACTTTTGTTCCTCCAACTCTGGATTCTTGTGCATCCCCAACTTTTCACCCTAACACTGGCAGCTGTGCCTTCAGGTGCCTTGGCCTTGAGCTCTGGAATTTACGCCTCGAAAACCACTCCGCCTTTTCACCCCGCTCTCATTTAAAACATTCAAAGTGTACCTCACCAGTCCTAATGTCGTCTCTTTTGACTTGGTGTGAATTTTTGTCTGATTACCCTCCTGTGAAGCCCCTTGGGCTGCATTACTATGTTAAAGGTACTTCTGAATGAAAATTGTTGTACAAAGTTTCAGTAGTTTCTGAAGCCACCTCTCCTGAACTCTGTCATCTCATCCATCAATTTGGATCACCCAAATACTCCTTCATCACACTCTGTTAGTTGTACATTTTCTTTAAGAAGCCATTTGCTTCTGATGAAATAGCATGGGTGACACTGAGACATATTTCTGTTTATAAAAGCCTATAAATTAGAGTGAGCTTCTCTGTTAATTTTGGATCGTAAAATCTGACTTCAACCGGGGAAACGGCAGCCTTTTTATATCTACCACAAAAATCAAACTTTCAGCTATTTTTTCTTCTCTTTCTTTGATCAACTGAGGAAAATGTACACCTGTTTTGGTAGCATTGTTAGAAGCAGTGTAGGCCGGCGTATCAGAACTTTCCTGAATAAAATCTGATGCAGAGAAAAAGGAAATATCACCCAGGTTGCTATTTTTGACAGTAGGTGCAGAAAGATTAAAGCTGTAAAGCCCCTGCATGAAGCAACGGTTTCAAAATTGAGACAGCTGTCACTCAACAAGGAATCGAGCAATGTGCTGTCCGAGGCTGATCAGCAATAGCATGTCTCTTCACCTGATGACAAGTAATTTTTCCTCATTTTTTTTTTTGTACATAAATGGAGCTAATGTGAATTAATTTACCTTATCAGAATCCTTTACTATAACTAGCACAGAATATTAGCATGAGGCAATTAATTTTTAGCAGCAGATTGCTGACCTCCAACCGGCCATCACAGGGATGCAACATCAGAGCAGCCAATACTTTTATTTGTTGGGGTTCTATGATTTATACCTCTTATATTCTTAAAATTTTAATTAGGATAATACCAATACATGAGCACACTGTTCTCCTAGTTAGCTCCTATGTACTAATAAAGCAGTGACTTTGGTGTTTTTTGTGTGGTTGTTCTTGTCATGTTTTGTGATTCCTGTGTTAATCGTTTGCAATTTTTTAAGGATTTATATTAAATTAATTTCTTGAACATAGCCACTTAGCACTTTCACATCCAAACTGCTGTGCAGCTGATACACTCAACTTTGTTTGTCTTCCCCTTTTTTAGGTCTTAAGGATTTGGTTGTTTCAGGCTGCTCCTGGGCAGCAATCTCTGCACTTTGCAGCTCTAGTTGTCCCTTGCTGAGAACCATAGATCTCAGATGGGTGGAAGGATTAAAAGATGCTCAAATGAGAGATCTGCTTTCACCTCCAACTGACAACAGACCAGGTAGGAAATCTTTTTAGACCCTTTTACACATGTTTCAAGGTGTGTTGTATCTAGTCACCTAGCTTTTTGAGTTGGTTAATTATGACCCGTTAATTGCACATCTTCCTTTGTGCTCAATATGATTCCAGCTAGTGGAGAGTTTTCCCTCTATTCACATTGATTTCAATTTTACTAGGGCTCCTTGATGTCACACTCTGGCAAATGCTGTCTTGATATCAAGGACAGTCACTCTCATCTCGCCTCTAGAATTCAGTCCTTTTGTCCATGTTTGGACAAAAGCCTTAATGAGCTCTGGAGTCAGGTGGTCCTGGCAGAATCCGAACTGAGCATCAGTGAACAGGTTGTTGGTGCATAAGTGCCATTTGATAGTTCTGTCAGCAACATCTTCCATTATTTTGCTGATGATTGAGACTAGGCAGATGGGACACCAATTGGCCTGATTGGATTTGTCCTGCTATTTATGGACAGGACATACCTGGGTTAATTTTTCACTTTTTCAGGTAGATACCAATGTTGTAGCTGTACTGGAACAGCTTGGATAGAGGCACAGTCAATTCTGGAGGACATGTCTTAAGCACTTTAGCCGGGATGTTGTCGGGACCACGGTCTTTGCTGTATCCCATCTGCTCAGCTGTTTCTTGATATCACATGGTGTGAATCGAATTGACTGGCTTCTGTGATAATGAAGAGCTGAGGAAGAGGCTGAATTGAATTATTCACTGCATTGTTCCACTATTACTGTTTTGCAGAATGTTCTAGAAACATGTTTTAACTTTTTCTGGATATTTTGATTGATGGCAGGTGCTTTTAGGAGGCTTGTTTTCTGCTATCAATCGCAGAAGGCTCACAACATTGCAGTTAAAAATTAAGTTGATCTGCAGATTGTACTCCACATGCTGTCATCCTTAAGTCGGAATACCTACACCTCCACTTTCTAGCATTTATTTACTTTTTTGTTCTTGAATAACATAACATTACAGAAACACTCAATATCAATGCTGTTGAGCCCTGACTTTGCTACAGTGTGGGCCTCTCTCCGGGCAATCATTTTACTTCTGCTGTCGTTGATGTAATTTTTTTCAGCTGTTTCAGAATTCATACATTTATTTTTAGACCACATACTCCATAAATGAATGCTGAAAAAGGCAAATTGACCATCCTGATAGCATATTGTGGCGTACAATCTAATTGAGCTAAAATAGCAAAGATAAAAATTAATTTTTAATTTTAAATAATTTTCAGTCGTCTTTAATAACGTATCAACAGTGCGTTGTAGTAATACTTCTGTATTATTAAAACAAACACTAATAGCGATGAGTACAATTACATGAACTATGAGACTCTCAGAATCCGGTATGTTAATAAGTGTCTTGTTACCATAAAGGTCAAATTGACAATCGCAGTAAGCTACGAAATGTGGTAGACCTTCGTCTGGCTGGACTGGACATTACAGATGCAACACTCCGACTTATTATTAGGCACATGCCAATGCTTTCCAAACTGGACCTTAGTTACTGCAACCATCTGACAGATCAATCAATTAACCTACTAACAGCAGTTGGCACTACAACTAGAGATTCCCTAACAGAAGTCAATCTATCAGGTGAGAAATGTACATTTGATGCCTTATTATTGAAACCGAAATTGATGAAAATCAATGTTAATTGCTTTGCAAGTGATTTGAGCAATTGTGGTACATAATTTAGAAAATAAAACTCGAAATTTTATGGTACCGTGAAAACATGGATGTTTTCCTATTTCAAACCAATCCAATTTTAATGAAGTTTAAAAAGAAACTTCATTTTTTTTTACACATCGCACAAATAGTAAGTTATGCAATAAGGATCAGTTGTTCCCGATCCTGAAAACTCTTAATGGGGGCACAGTCCTATAAGTACTGGTAGCTCTTAAGATACTTCACCCAATAACCTTAACCATCTTCAGCTGCTTCATCAATAATATTTCCACCATCATAATGTTTAGAGGTGGGGTAGTGTTCGTAAGTCAGCCTATGTCAGCTTAAAACAAGATCTGATGACATCCAGGTTTGGATGGTAAAATTACCAATTCCTGTCCATCAACATCTTGGGGGTAACTACTCACCAGAAGCTTAACTGAACCAGCCATATAACCAACATCATAACCCAACCAGAGCAGGGCAAGGATTAGGTACTCCAAGATGAATGGCTCACTTCTTGAAGTTGTTTCACCATCAACAACATACACGTCAGGAGTGTATGCCCTTTACTTCTTAACTGGACGTGTAGCTGCAATCATTCTCCAAAGAAGTTCAACACCATCCAAATCATTGGATTGGTTCTTGTGCCACTTTACTCAATATCCATACATCCACATTGACTCCAATATGTACAATATATATATGTCCTGAGAACCCCCCAATCTCTCACCATCCTGTCTTGAACATAGTGTTGTCATTCTTTCATTATCACTGGGTCAGTATCCTGGAATTATTTTACCTACTGCCATTGTAGGAGCATCATTATATACTGCTGCAGTCCTCATGCAAAGCCCTCCACCACCTTTTCAGGGCATGGTATGGGAAGTAAAAGTCGCTTTCATTGCTCGCATCCAGGATTTTTTTTAAATGAACTTAGTAACATTTAACAACCTTTTTGACCCTGGAGAACAATACAGCTGAGCCTAAATCTATCCTCAACCATACTTTCCAGTATATGGTCACTAAATAGCAATTTGGAGTGGGAACACTGGCTGATTCCTCCTTTTTTTTATTCTTTCACAGGATGTGGGCACTGCTGGCTAGGCCAGCATTTATTGCCTATGCCTAATTGCTGTGAGAAGGTGGTGGTGAGCTGCCACCTTGAACCGCTGCAGTCCATGTGGTGTAGGTACACCCAGTGCTGTTATGGAGGGAGTTCCAGGAATTTGACCCAGCAACAGTGAAGGAACAGCGATGTATTTTCAAGTCAGGGTTGTGAGAGATTTGGAGGGGATTTGGAGGTGGTGGTGTTCCCATGCATCTGCTGCCCTTGTCCTTCTAGATGTTAGAAGTCAGGGGTTTAGAGGGTGCCATCAAAGGAGTCTTTGTGAGTTGATACAGTGCATCTTGTAGATGGTACACGCTGCTGCCACTATGCATTGGTGGTGGAGGGAGTGAATATTTGTGGATTGGGTGCCAATCAGGCAGGCTGCTTTGTCTTGAATGTGTCAAGCTTCTTAAATGTTCTTGGAATTACGTTCATCCAGGCAAGTGGACAGTATTCCATCACACTCCTGACTTGTGCGCTGTAGATGGTGGACAAGCTTTGGGGAGTCAGGAGGCGTTACTCTCCACTGAATTCCCAGCCTTTGACCTGCTATTGTAGCCACAGCTTTAAATGACTCATTCAGTTTAGTTTCTGGTCAATGGTAACCCCCAGGATGTTGATAGTGGGGAATTCAGTGATGGTAGTGCCATTCGAATATCATGGGGTGATAGTTGGATTCTCTCTTGTTGGAGATGGTCATTGCCTGACACTTTTGCCTTCCCTAACCTCTGGTTGCTGAGGTCAATAATTTCAATGGGATAACACTGCAGTGAACATTACAAATCTGAAAGAAACTAAGGAAAAAAACATTAAAATCAATAGTTAATGCATTCTACCTATAATACTTAAATATTTATCATTCTCAGTAAATTTTCCCCATTATATGGTTCAAATTATATTTATGTTCTTTGGTCTTACTTTGTGAATATTTTGAAGTAATAATTTGAATTTGTCTTAATATTGTTTAACACTATATAATTCAACAAGATTACTCTATTTTCTAGTCTTGAATACTTAAAATTGTCTGACCTTTTGAGATTGCCCATTACATTTGGATTTATTTTTATTAATTAACTCAGTAATATCTTGTTTTAGTGGCATGTTCAGTTAAACTGAACACAGCATTTGAAATGTAGTTGAAAAATGTCTAAGTCCGTGCCGTACCTAAAATGCACAATATCCTTCTTCTTCAGTTTGCAATAAAGTCACTGATCAGTGCCTAACCTATTTCAAACGCTGTGGCAACATCTGCCGAATAGACCTCCGTTACTGCAAGCAGGTAACAAAAGAAGGTTGTGAACAATTCATAGCAGAAATGTCTGTTAGCATTCAGTTCAGTCTGTCAGAGGAGAAACTGTTACAAAAACTTAGTTAACTAAACAAAAAGAGAAACTGGACACCATAACAAAGGACGTTTAATTTCTTCTAAGATTTAATTACGCCCAGATTCTGCTTCATGTTATTGGCAACAGACGGAAGGACAAGGATGAACTCTGGACAACCTTAAGGACAATGACAGAAGCTGCTTTTCCTCACACAAACGTTTCCACGTCTGAAAATCACTCCAAAATTCAAATTTATTTCCTAAGTTTTAATAATGTATAAAAGGACACTGATGCATAAGTGTTTGTATTTGTATAAACATATGCAGCAAGAAAAATGATAAAACTAACTTTTTGTGCACGTTTTACAACTAACGCATGTGCAGTATAAATTTTAATTTGTTCTTTTAAAAAAATGCAGTCTTAAGACAGAGGTATCTTAGACATATCTGACCACACATTGGGATCATTTTGACCGTGTTATAAATATTGTTGTTTTGTTACACTCTACACATCATACATTATGCAGAAATATTTTTGTACAGAAATTACTTTATTGAGAGTAGTGTGGAAATTTCAATAATTCCAATGGTAACATTATTACTTGTATACAATTGAATTCCAGTTTATTTCCGATTTCCCTATTTGTTACTTGTGGTTTAATCTCTGTAAAGTTCCACATGTTTCTTGTGGAATGATCGTGATGTTTGTATGTGCCATCATTGCATGCCTTTAAGGCAAGCAGCTTAGCAGCAGTAATGATACTGTAAAGTGACAAGATGTTGGTTTTCCACCATTTGCTATTGCCATTTTGTCATTGCTGAATTTGTATAAAACCTTTGTCTTGAATGCTGTGTACTGAAATATTGTTAGATTCACAGGGGAACAATATTCAAGGTGCTGTACAACACAATTTTTTTAACACTTCTCTCTAAATGAAAATGAGCAATTTCACAGAGAAAACAATGGTTTCCACTCCCTCTTGTGTCTGGTGCAGTTTGTCATGCATGTAAATGAGATGCAAATTAAGGATAGAATAAGACATCAGAATTCTCATTTTGTTCCTATTGTGTTCATCTGTGCCTAGATAAGAGAACTAATAGCTTGCTAGAGAAGCAGAGTCTGATGTAAATGCTCCATTTAAAGTTACCTGGGCAATTTTAACCCATAGATCAGGTTGTCCTGCATATTGATTTTTTTTTTAAAGCTTTGGTTATTGAGGTTAAATTTAAACTACGAGATTTTTGGAACCCAATTTCCATGAAGGATACTACAAATGTACGTTTTCCTATGGGAATTTTGGGGTGTGCTTTCTGGATAGACCAGAGCACCAGGGACCAAAGGGTATAAGTCTGCATCGAAAGGTGAGGATAAATTACTTCACAGTATTTTGTACTCCCTACCTGGGGCCCCCAAAAACAATGTTCAGTGGCTTTGGAATTCTAGAAGCTTAGCCTTTACAACCAGTACTGTAGGTAGTCAGTCCTGGATTACTTGTAGCCTAGCTCAGCTTCCCGAGCAACTGCGCCAATTCATCGTGTCACTACTATCACCATCAGTAAAAAGAGATTCAAACATTTTGGGAACAAGCGTCAGAAAATGCAATGATGAGGTTACATGCTCTGTTGCTTTTTGATGTCACAGATCATGTTCAACATGCTTCCAACATCAATCTGCTCTCGAGGAGAGAGAGAGGTGTGACTCCCTCTAAAGCACAGGCCCCACCCTACAGTTCTTTCCTGCAGTCTCTCCTCCATCTCATTAGGCATCTGTTTTGGTCTGGGAGCAATTGGCAAAAGCTGCATTTGGGCTACTTACCACAATTGGACACTTGAGTTCTTCCATGAAAATGGTGCTTCTCAAGTTGTTAGCGATTCTATAGAAAGTTTAATCATTGCATAAACAAAAACATGCCAGATTTTTTATATAAAAGTGCATATTAGATATTTTACTCCTTTTTAGCATTTAGCTTTACTTAGGTTCAGATATTTCCCTATTCCATGGTAATATAAAAAGAGGGCAAAAAAAAAGTTCACCAGCTCCAAAAACTCTTCAAAGAAAGGCTATAATCAGGATCAGAAATTGTTGCAAATTATATTCTTGATTTTATTAATTTCAGAACTTGTCAAAATTCACTGACAGAATTGCTACATTAAATTCAATTCTTTATTAGTTAAATTGAATTTCAAAAACATGATTTACAAAGTACAGAAAGCAAAAAATGACAAAACTAAAACAAGGCAGTTGGCAGCAAATGATACAAGATTGCTTGAGGTTTCCTTCCTGTTCTTATGCTGAGCACTACTAAATGCTCAAATTCATATCCAGAGCAAGCCGCACCACAATTAATACACTACCACACTCCATTAAATGGTAAATGTTTAAGGAGACTTATAAAAGTGATATGAAAAGTTTAAAATAGAATTTTGCATTGTCTCCTGCATATCTTTCATTTAGTCTCTGTCCTAGCTTTGATAACTCTTATAATTCAGTAATATCTATTTTTTTGCACCTTAGCATTGTGTTGGTTTTACACTGATTTCTTTAAGGCTTCCAGTAATAAGCAATGATAAAACTGTTAGTAAATTAAGAAATTCCATTCTTCTACCATTATCCAAAATTGCCACAACAAATTACTGTCATTGATACAGTCAGAAAACTTTTCCTCGTTGAGTTTGATGTATCTTAACAGGAGATCTTTCATTCAAACACCTCCCAAATTTAAGATTTAAAGACGTGCACTGCCCTAACAACATATTGTCGACATATAGGGCATTCATTCATGCGCTTTCCACATTTGGTGCAAGTGACCATATGACCACATTCGAGGAGAACGCAATCAATCACTGCATCCATACAGATCCTGCAGAGATTCTCATCACTGCCCAGCTGCATGTGTTCTTCAACTGAAAATAAAACAATTATAGAAAAATTGATTAAAAACAAACTTTAAAGTTGCTTTCCCAAGCGTAATAACGTAACTCCTTCCACAATGATTTTCAAGTACAATGCAAAATAGACAATTCTCATATGCTAGGTCATCACTGTTCCCAACTCAGCAGTATGGCTGGTTCTTAACAATATAAAGAATAAGCTGTCAGCCCAGGTAATATTTTGTTTTTGCTCAGTTCAATGATAGTATAAGTATAAACTGACCTTGCAGAGATAAGTAAAATTAACGTCAAGTGTAGACTAGGGGCCTACCTTGGGAATACATACATGTTTGTTCTCTTCACAAATGTGGATTGACCTGATGCACACTCTAATCAAAAGTTTGCTCAAAATGCTTATTAGTGAAATGCAATCTTGAGTGCAGCTTCAAAAGTGCTCACCTTCCATAGTGTAAAATGCTTTTTAAGGGTGAAGAGAGGGGGGGGGGGCAGGGGTTGTTATAACTATTGCATAGTATTAGTATGCAGAACTGCACACAATTTTGTTACAAATTGCAGATTTGAAGCTAAAAGTAAATGGTAAGAGAACAAATGTAGCCACATTACTTTCTCAATTTTCATTTTGAATGAGGGTAGAATGAAAGGTACATTTCTGCTGACCTACAGCCTCACTATTTGTAAAGGCAAGAAAATTCAGTAAGTTTGCTGTTATAGCTGTGTCCCATTAAAGGCTTGCAGGAGCACCAAGTAAGAATTTTAATAAGTAGCATCTGAATACAATAACACTAAAATCCTTCTGGGCCCAGGCAATTATTTTCCTTTCAGATGGCACTAGTGTTAGATGATTGCACATCAGGATAATTCATCTACAAAATCTGACAGGTTTATGCTAATTAACATAGGGAAGTTAGATTGGTTCAAAAATTCACTTCACCAAAACCAGTAATTCTTCCTTTTATGAAAGCTTAAGTTCTACTAAAAAGATTACTGATATGCAAGTTCAGATTTTTCCACATTTCTTAAATGCTAGCTCTACAAAACACACGTACTGACATTAGGTCTCAATTACACATGTTGATTAAGTTTGAAGGAAAGTGTAGGAAGCCAACTTTTTGCTGAAAGTATTACCCCATTTTATATATAAAACTTGGCTTCTGCAGAATATCCAGTGATTTTTATTTCCTACCACCATAGAGCTTTTAAAAGATGAGTGTTACAGGATACAACTTTATGCAATGATAGAAGAAAACAAGTCAATGACTTAAGAGCTCTAAATGTCAATATATTAGCTCCGGAAGCATTCCATCTCCTAGGCATCCATCCAACAGTGACATGTGGGATGCTCTTCTTGGATGAGACAGAAACCCAATTAGAGGATCTCTGACAAGATAAAGATAGACTTTCTTCATATATAAAAAGATTGATCAGAATTCTCCTGAGCCTGATACTAATATAGAAATAAAACGTACTATTTCCTCCCAGTGACTTCCCAGTACCTCCTTATCAACTTCAAAACACTTTCCAACTCGTGAAAAGCTCAAGTAAAGTTCACTACTTACCAGCAGCTACAGCTGGGTTACTTCCATTTTCCACTACAACAGAAGAAAAGTTTTGAAAGTCACTACTTGTTGAACTAAATGAATAAATTTCTAATAAAACATTTTGGAGACAAACTTACAAAACTTGCGATTTTCTTCTGTTTCTTTGAATAATCTCTTCACTCTTTCCACCAATTCCCATTTTTCACAACACCCTGAAAAACTGACAAAGTTGCGAGCCAGTATTTCCTTCAGCTGACGAACAGTCAATGCTTCAACATCATCGGTACTGGAAAGGTCTGATAACGAGGCTCGTGTTTTTTTAGGTGGAATATCATCATTGGTTCCATTTGCCTGCAAGAAAATCCCACAGTACACATTGGCTTTAGGTTGTGCATTATATTGAGAACTGAGTTAATAAGGACAGCTGCTGTTTCCAATATCCTAACGAAACAGTATCTCTTGGCCCCTCCAAGCCACACACCACCCTGACTTGGAAGTATAATCACTGTTCCTTCACTGTCACTGGATCAAAATTCTGAATCTCCCTAACTGCACCTACACATGGAATGCATCAGTTCAAGAAGGCAGCTCACTTTTTCTCAAGGGCAATTAGGGATTGAAAGAATACTTTTAAAAAGTATTCTGCATAAGTTAATGGACTATTAACTAGCAAGATCAAGATTCTCCAAACTCATTCATGTATTAACTTTCATTCAGCACTCAATTCAAACTGCAGTTTCAAAGTGGTGTATGATCACACTGACTTCTCAGGTCCCTCCTGATTATCATTCATTACGTTAAAAATAAATTGCAAGTTTAAGCATCACCATTTTAGAGAGTAGCTTCAGGAAAGTCAATTCCCTACCACAGGCAATACTGGAAATACTGTCTCACATACTATCTTTTGCGAGTGTACCATTTTTATTCTGGGTTAGCAGACATATTGGCTCCTTCAGTACATTCAATTGATAACAATGCATGGAAACTGGAAGTGTAACATCTGAATCTCATCACCCATCTCTTTTTTTAAAAATAAAAGCACCAGTTTCAGTGATTCCATCTTCCATATCAAAATAATTTCGCCCAGCTGACGACCACAATCAATTACGCTGTCTTCCCTTGAGTTTGTAGGGGTGTTGTCATCTTTCTGTTAGGGTGGGTCGTACAACCAAATGCAGGAAAGACATCAATGGCCAACAACATCATTTTTGTCCAGCCTGCTTGCAAGACTTTCCATGAGCAGGAAACATTCCCTCCACAAGGCCAAAAGGCATCTGGTTCTTAACTGCTACATCTGACCTCCGGACACATATATGGATCTTTGCTGCCATGAGGAGGACCATGAGAGTATGATCAACCAAGCAAGACCTGGAGAAGCAGGCTGCAGCGAGTAAAACTGTTGTAGACCCAACAAAAGTCTTTCTATATTTGGGGAATTAGGCATAATATGAAGGCACAGTACATTAGTTAACCAGCCCTTTTGAGCTACCAGGCCACTCATCATTCAATTAATTTGTGTTCCAGTAGTCTTAATGTCTTTTTATTTTAATTTCCCTGCTTTCTAAATTAGTGCCCTATACCTTACATTTTAATAAATCTCTCACATGTTGGTTATCTCCATAAACCCTGATACTGAATTTTTCCCCTTAATCGTAATATTGTATTCTGTTCATTTAAGGAACAGGATTGTTCAAAACAAGAAAGTGGAAGAGCAACCGTTCAAAAATGAAGACAAATTCTAAATAAAACCACAGTTGCACAGAAAATTGATTAAACAATGTTTTCAAAATAGAAATAAACCCTCAAAACAGTCTGGCCTGCTCCAATAACAAATTTTCAGCTATGAAAAATGGTCAGCAGCAAGATTCCCTTTGAATAGAAATTCAAAACAGGACCCATCATTTTTGCTGGAGTTATAGTCTGCAAAAAAGCCCATAGATCTTAGGAACACAACCATAGATTCCAAGTTTCATGCAGAGACTGATAACATCCTATCAGCAAAGGAATGGAGTAATGCACAATTTTCCTCACTGCTCTGCTGGGACAGTGCCAAAAAGTTGATCACCCTCCAGTTCCTTCATTTACGTGGTCATTATTAACGTATAAGCTGGACACTTAGTTGTGAGGAAAATCAAAGCCAAACACTATCCCATTAACACTCAATCCTCTTACTTGCAGGAGTTGCAAAAGTTTACTAGGAGCACGGGCAAATTCTTCTTCCTAGCCCAATGTGAATTCAACTGTAGCACAATGGTAGAGGTGACCAAGACCAAACTGGCAGTCCAACCTGATGCCATCAATCTGTATTGAACAGTACATTTAGTAAAGCAGCCATTAAAAAGCAGCTTTTCAGTGACCAAAAGAAGGTGCAGATAAGTTTGTGCTATGCTTCATTATATATTTTCAAGACAATAATACATTCTATATTTTCAAGACAATAATATATTCTTCACAAAAAAATGTTAGGTAATGCAATGGCTTGTGCAAGGTATCAGAACAGAAGTAGACCATTCAGTCCCTCAAGCCTGTTCTACCACTCAATTAGATCACAGCTGATGTGTTTCTCAATTCCATTCACCAGTCTTAGTTACATATCCCTTAATACCCTTGACTAGCAAAAATCTCAGAATTTAAAATAATTGAACTAGCATCGATTTATTTTATGAAGGATAGAGTTCCACTCTTTGTGTAAAGAAGTATTTCCTAACTTCTTGCTTAAATGTTCTGGCCATCATTAACGAATATGAAAATTGTAGAATGATACAGCAAAGTAAGCCATTTGGCCAATTGCGCCTATGCACTTTGGTCATGCTATGTAAATTGTCCCACACCCCCACTCTTTACACACAGCCTGCAAATTTTACCCTTCAAATATTTATCCAATTCCCTTTTGCAAGTTACTATTGAATTTTTTTTACTATTTTATGGGAAGTGGGCATCACTAGCAAGACCAGCATTTGTTGCCCATCCCCAATTGTCCTTGAACAGAGTGGCTTACTAGGCCATTTTAGAGGGGAGTTAAGATTCAACCACATTGCTGTGGGTCTGGAGCCACATGTAGGCTAGACCAGATAAGGATGGCAGATTTCCTTCCCTAAAGGACATTAGTGAACCAGATGGGTTTTACAACCATCAATGGTAGTTGTCATGGTCACCATTATTAAGACTAGCTTCTAATTCCAGATTTATTAATTGAATTTAAATTCCAACTGCTGCCATGGTGGGATATGAACCCACATCTCCACAGTATTAGCTTGAGCCTCTGGATTATTAGTTCAGGTACAGTACCAATTTTAGTCACCATCTCCCCTCAATCTGCTTCCACTATCCTTTCAGGCAGTGCATTCTAGATCATAACTTGCAAAGACAATCACCTTAAATCTGTGTCCCCTTTTGCCACTTGCCATTTTCTCCTTCATTTGCTCCACTGAAACCATTCATGGTTTTTCAGCACCTCTATTAAGTCTCCGTTTAACATTCTCTGTTCTAAGGACAGCAACCCCAGATTCTCCAGTCTCTCCATATAACTGAAGTCCTTCTCTGGTGCCATTCTAGTAAATCTTTCCTGCACATTCTCTAAGGCCTTGACATCCTTCCTAAAGTGAAGTGTCCAGAATTGAACACAATACTCCAGCTGAAGCCTAACTCAGTGTTTTATAAAAATTTAGCAGAACTTCCTTGTTCTTGTACTCTATTCCTTTATTAATAAAGTGAAGGATCCCTTTTTTTTTAAAAAAGGGCATTCTCAGCTTGTTCTGCCAAAGATTTTTGTACACACACTCCCTTGTTTCTGTTCCTGCATCTGCATCTGCTTTAAAATTGTACCATTTATTTTGTATTGCCCCTCATTTTCCCTATCAAAACATACCTACCTCTTCACACTTCTTAGTGTGAAATTTGATCTGCCACCTTTCTGCCCATTTCAGCAGTCTATGTCCTTACATCCATTAACCACCTCATTGTTTACTATGCCCTGTATACTCAAGTGCAAGCGCAGAAAGAACACTGGTCCCAATACTGGTGCCTGGGAAACACCACTGTATACTTAACTCCAGTCCAATAAAAAACATTCACCATTGGTTTCTTTGCCAATTTCATACCGACATTGCCATTGTGTAGGGCTTTGCTAACACCTATTGCAGTACTTTGTCAAATGTCTTTTTAAAGTCCAGATATACATCAACCACCACATTACTCTCATCAATTTAAAAAGCACTCAATCAAATTATGCAAAGATGATTTGCCCCATTGTGCTGGATTGTCTCAAAGTTTCCCCACTACTGACACTGAGTTGACAGGCCAGTCTTTGCTGGGTCCATCTTGCTTCCTTATTTTAAATTGGGGTGTAACATTTGCAATACTTATGTCCTCAGACACCACCCCATGCACAAGGAAAATTTGAAGATTATGACCAGACCCTCTGCAGCTTTAACCCTTACTTCCCTCAGCAACCTAGAATGTATCCCATCTGGACCCAGCGATTCTTATTTTGAGCATTACCAGCTTTTAAATACTTCTATTTTTATCCTATCGAATATCACTACTACCTTTATGCCCTTTAATTGCATTTTTATTCACTAGTGTACTGTTGAGTTCAATCATTCAGTGTAATCACAAATCACCAACAAATCTGATTTGAACAAATAAGAAATTGTTTTTTTTTTTAAACACAAGACTATCAAATGTTGGTCTACGGAGCTCTGGCAATTAATGAAAAATAGACCAAATGTAGTGAATGGTTGAGGCCCCAGCATAGATTCTTGTGGAACACATATAGTCACTTCCTTTCAATTCCCATTATCCCTATTCTGTCTTCTACCACCTAACCAGGTCAGTAATTTGCCTTCAATTCCAAAAGCTTTAATTTTAGCTCAATGTCTTATGTGCTATCTTAATAAATAAATGCCTTCTAGAATCCTATATAAACTAAATCTGTAGACAATACCCTGCCTACTACTTCAGTTACTTCCTTAAAATATCCAATCAGGTTCATCAGACATGACCTACCCATTACAAATCCATATTGCTCAGTCACGCTGTCCTT
The DNA here is from genome assembly GCF_964194155.1 of Cetorhinus maximus. NCBI lineage: Eukaryota > Metazoa > Chordata > Chondrichthyes > Lamniformes > Cetorhinidae > Cetorhinus > Cetorhinus maximus. Next base: position 96,700,135 of record NC_135890.1, read on the forward strand.
AATTATAAATTCCAATAACTTCCCCACAGCAATTGTTAGACTAGCAGGTTATTATTTTAGGCTCCCTCATTTCTTAAATAATGGAGTTACATTTGCAATTTTTCAATCTAAAAGGGGCAATTCCTAAATCAAGAAAGCTCTGGAAGGTTATGATTAAAGCGTCTGAAACTTTCTCACCTACTTCCCTTTAAAACCCAAGGATGAAAACCTATCAGGTCCTGGGGATTTGTCAGCCTTTAGGGCTACTTTTAAACACTGTTTTCTTGCTTACGTTACCTTGCGTGAGTTTCAGTCCTTGATTCATTATTAGCTTCCCTGGAATATCAGGTATATGATGTTCTTTCTCTATTTGAAGACTGACACTAAGTAATTATTCAACAAGTGTGCCATTTCCTTATTTTCATTATTATCAGCATCTGTTTTTAAAGGGCCAATTTCACACTTGTTACCGTTTTCCTTCAAATATAATTCCAATACAATGGCAAAAACAATTGTAATCTTGATATCCCTTAATTTTTTTAAAATTTCCTCTTTGCAGCTCTTACTTCCTTTGTCTTTTCTTTATATCTCTCCCAGTCTGCTGGTTTGACGTTAATCTCTACACTTTTGTACGTTCTTTTCTTCAGTTTTGGGCCATCGCGCATCTCTTTTGCCAACCGTGCCTGTTTAATTTGGTAAGTACAGTTCTTGTCCCCTTTAGGGGTAAATACTGGTCATGTATTATGTCAAGTTCTTTTCTGAACATCTGCCATTTTTAATCTTTAGTTTTACCCAAATAACAATTTTGACTAGTTTGCTGTAGTCAGTCCGTCTCATCCTGTTAAAGTTAGCCTTACCAAAATCCAGAATTTTAAGTAACAGTGTTAAAGTTTCTCCATTACAAACCTAACACTGAATTTGATCACATGACAATCACTGTTAGATGAATGCTCCCTCAGTGTTACATTATTAATTCTGACCCATATGCCCTGCCTTCCTGTTGGTTCTAGAACATATTGCACCAGAAAACTCTTACATGCATTCAATAAACTTACTATCTTTCTGGCCTTCAGCAACTACACATGTATGGTTAACCATGAAAATCAGGAAGTTGCTGTCATTGTCCTGCTCCTCCAAGCTTCGCTTTAACAATATCTTGCCAAAAGACTTGGCATTCACATGTATACAACAGCATGATGCTAGGGTACTTACCCACTAGCTATCCACTAAAAAAAGCTAGAAGAAGTTGAAACTTGTTAACTGAAGGGAATTTTTAATAGCATAGCAAGGCTTAATTTGCTACTAAACAACCTCTCTGGCACTAAAAATTTACATTGACAAGTGTTCCTTCAGATTTTATTTATTAAAATTCTTTCCAAATTTTCCTTGTCTCTCTGTATATGGTTTTATATTGAAATAAATATTCCAACTATTTTCTAATATCTGACTGAGTGTGGCATCAAGGAGCCCTGGCAAAATTGAAGTCAAGGAATCAGGGGGAAAACTCTCCAATGACTGAAGCCACAAAAGGAAGATGGTTATGGTTGTTGGAGGCCAATCATCTCAGCCCCAGGACAATGCTGTAGGAGTTCCTCTAGGTAGTAGGAGGTGTCAGCTGTGGCTCAGGTCATAGCACCCTCGCCTTTGAATCAGAGGGTTGTGGGTTCATGTCCCACTCCCGGAAACCAAGAACTGTGATTGTACTCGAAAGAGTTGCAATCTGTGACTGTTGATAACTCGAAAGAGTTTCCTCTAGGTAATGTCGTAAGCTCAACCATCTTCAGCTGCTTCATCAATGACCTTCCCTCCATCATAAAGTCAGAAGTGGGGATGTTCGCTGATGATTTTGCAACGTTGAGTATCAATCACAACTCCACAGATACTGAAGCAGTCCACACCTACATGCAACAAGACCTGGACAACATTCAGACTTAGGCTGATAAGTGGCAAGTAACATTCATGCCACACAAGTGCCAGGCAATAAACATCACCAACAAGAGAATCTCCCTTTTGACATTTAACAGCATTGCCATCACCCAATCCTCGAGCATCAACATCTTGGGGTGTTATCATTGACCAGAAGCATAACCGAACTAGCCATATAAATACTGTGGCTTCAAGAGCTGGTCAAAAGCTTGGCATTCTGCAGCAAATAACTCACCTTCTGACTCCCCGAAGTGTGTCCACCATCTACTAGGCACAAGTCAGGAGTGTGATGGAATACTCTCCACTTGCCGGGATGAGTGCAGCTCCCACAACACTCAAGAAGCACGACACCATCCAGGGCAAAGCAGCTCACTTGATCTGCACCCCATCCGCCATCTTCACCACTCACTCCCTCCATCACTGACACGTTGGGCCGTAACTTCCTCAGAGTGGCAATCAGCGTCAGATTGTCACTCTGTGCCCAATTACCTATGCCAAATTTCTTCTGTGCCTGTCTCGCCCAACCTTCCAACTCAGGCTGGGCAAGATCCAGGCAGCACAGCTGTCTCTAAAGTCCAGCACCGTTGGATTGAAGAAGGACACACCTTTTTTACAGCACTAGCTGCCTAAAAGCAGGTAAGTTTAAAGGTCTGATTGAAATTGACAGGCCAGGAAGAAGGCAAGTGGATAGGATTTGGGGGGCGGATGGTGTTCTGAGGTCAGGTCGGGATGGGGGGGCAGCCAAAGAGGAGGGTTTCGGACATTGTGGGGTGGGGGTGGTGGTGGCGGCGGGTGGGGGGTCAGACATGTGGGGGGCATGGGCGGCTGAGAGTTCAGGGGACTGGGGGGTTGGGGTTCTGGTCGGAATTCGGGAGTCCGGTTGGGTGGAAGGGTCAGGCCTGCGAGGGAGAGGGGATTGTGGGGGGGAATTGGGTGAGGAGTCCCAAACGGGTGGGGGGATCCCATTGGAGGTCAGGGAGTGGGGAATACCGTGGGGGTGGTGTGGTTAGTCAGGGGTGGAGGAGTCCCCCGCGGGGTCAGGGGTGGTGGGGGGTTCGGTCTGGGTCTTTAGAATTGTTACCTAGAAGTTAGAAGTGGTTTTAATTCTTCTAACTTTTTCTGGGTAGCTATTGGTGTAACCCCGTCAGAACCAAAGTTTGCGTTTTAAAATCACATTTTCGGATAGTTCCCAGCACAGCGCAATTGCCCAGAGGAAGCGTGCACTTCTGGGCAATTGCCGTGCAAATGCTTACCTGTGAAGTTCCAAGAGGGATTCCCCGGTGCATCTCTGGGGTACCTCTCCAATCCGATACTGGGAAGCTCGGAACCTACGGTCCATAGTGGCAGCACTGTGTACCATATACAAGATGCACTGCATTGACTCACCATACTCCTTTCACAGCATCTCTCCCCTACTATCTGGAAGGATAAGGGAGCAGATGCATGGGAACACCACCACCTGCAAGTTCCCCTCCAAGCCACACACCATCCTGACTTGGAACTGTATCACTGTTCCTTCACTGTGATTGGATCAAAATTCTGGAATTTCCTAACAATGTGGGTGTACCTTCACCAGACAGACTGCAGCAGTTTAAGGCAGCAGCTCACCACCGCCTTTTCAAGGACAATTGGGGATGGGCAACATACGGTGGCCATCTCTCATCACAGAATAAAAATCTTACACTTCCTGGTTTACTGTGTGTGCCTCAGTAAGGATTCTTCACGCTCATTGAGAAAGGGCATTGCTTGCCCTGCTCCCAGGTAACCAGTAGAGGGCGATGATATTTCTGCATTCTAATTATCGCAAATCACAGCACAAAACCCTAATGAAAGTCTGTGGGCAAGTCCAAGTATTACGGATGGCAAGTACTGTTTAGTCACAACCTCTGAACCAATGCATTTGAGAGATAAATCATTTCTATCTGCCAAAAAGGTCATCATTATTAATTTTCTGCAAGATGGAGAGTATTTAGTGGACAACCTGGCCGTACCTTTACCTCAGCGCATGATCTGATTGGTACCACTATATGTGGATAGAAACACAGACAGACTGCCTGAATGGTTATCGATCAGGAATATTCACATATCTTACTGGGTCCTGTTGAAACAAGTTGTTTTAATATAATTTCCTGTAGATTGAATGCAGAAGCATTGAATTTAACCTGTTTTACAGTGTCTGATGGCTGGATGGATAAAGTGTCAAGTTCCATGCATCACAGATTATTCAAACGGAGGAACAAACATACTATGCCACTGACAAAGAATGGTAATTGTAATTGAAAATGCTACTTAGCTAATGTTTTTTTATTAAGAGAAGTGTTCATAGGTTCTTGAACCACTGGTCACTTGGAACAGATTGAAGAAACAAGTCATCCTGGAATGATATTCTATCTTCAATGGATAGCTGTGGCTGGAATGAAGACCTGGGAAAGCTTGCAAATAGGGTTGGATCCAATGTTTCTTTGCAGTCATTTTGGCAGTCAACTGTCCAACTAGGGGCTTCCAATTGGACTACCTAGATTCTAAGTCTTTAGCAACCATACAAACTGCACTATTTTGACTCATGGTTCATCATGTAAGAAGTGAAATTCCATTTTCAATTGAAAAATAACAGGGGAGAAGCTTCTTTGCTAATCTCCAATGGTATTTCAAAATTATAGAAGTTGGTAAATTAAAGTAAATAAATCATTTTATACTTAAATCAGTTCTTCAACCTGCTCTACATTAAACAAGTGGTCTATTGGTTTGTAGCTTGAGCCTCAAGTTCTATATAGTGTAAAAGTAGAGAAATTCATGAGGCACATGTGAGATGTTCCAATAAACCAGAAAAAGTTCTCTATTTGGTCGCTATGTCTCTCTATTGTTTACCTAGACGTCAGGCAACTAAAGTCACTGTCTGGTTCACAGGGAATGCAAAGTCAACTTATGGACATGGTCACTGATGCTGATTCATAGTAGAATATCTGATGTAAACCCCAAAAATGTAACACTTACATATTCCTGATTTTGTTGTGATTCAGATCCTCTACTCATTGGAGATGTTGTATCTTCTCTCCCCTGTAAATATTGTGGATAAGAAATTAAATAAGCATAGATTTCACCAACTCCAAGTACCTAGTTCATGGTTCATAGTAATATTTTAGTAATTTTTACTTCTGGGAAGATTGAAGTTTAACTATAGAAAATAGGAAATGCAACTAAAGCAGCTTGAAGACTAGTACGCTTAAAAGGTTCGGGCCATGTTAACTTAAAGGGTTAAAAGATAGAAAGGCAAGATCATTAAACAGCAGGTGGACTTACTTAGCTGGAGAATTGCAGGCAAGTTGTCTACATTGATTGCAAAGAAATGCAGCCCAGGGTTGTTTGGTTTTGGGAATTAAAGCTAGAGATGGGTGGAGCTTAAGAAAGTTCTAGGGTTTCAATTTATCTGTGTATTTGCTGGGGGGGTGTTCTGCAGCAGGGTAAGGTGATACCGAAAAGGTGCTGCTGTTAGTAGGCTCAAGACAGCAAAAGTATTGCTGTTGGCTGGCTCTGTGTAGTTGGGCTCAGGAGTTCTATCATCCATTGATAGCTCTATGCAGTTAGGACACAGGGGAAGTCCTGAGGACTTGGAAAAGTGGCGGATCACTGGCTCAGTGCTAGAAAGGGTAAGGGCTGAGAAGAAGCCCTGGAAGCTATTTGTAACTTGGTGTATCTGGGGAGATTGGAGCTTGGTGAAATCCAGGGTCCGTGCCAGCTCAGTGAAGCTAGCCGGCTATTAAAAGAGCTGAAATTGCGCCAGTAAGAAGAGGCTGAAGTGCAGACTCGGAAACCCAGGGGAACAGAGCCTCAGGAGACTAGAATGACCCTGGGAGGTGTACAGTCATTCAGGCAGTCTGAGTTGGAGTGGCTTTGAGGGAATTCAGAGGCTCGATCTTCAAAAGTGAAATGTTTGGAGTCCCTCGTAAGGGAGACGGAGTTTCAATTATATTGGCTGACTCAATGTTTATTGATGTCTGGGTGGGTTGCTGAGAAATCCTTGCGATCTGTCTTGGTCACATTTGCTATCTATTATACAACGTGGTGCGCTTGACTACAGTTTGCCCATTAATTCACACGTACTTCATATTAACCCTGAATGTTAGAGTATAAGATAGATATTGTAAATTGTTTTATCTTTTTGACCTTGTATAGTAAACTTTATTTATTTTTGTTTGTTCAAAACCAGTGGAGTCTTGTGGCTTTATTCTCTTAGCAAATGCCTCGAATCTCAAACTTGCCTGCTTTAAACAAAACATTATTGGTCTCTAATCAGATCTTACCAAAAACTTGGGGGTCGGGTCCAGGATCATAACAATACACAGAAACAATCATGGCCCAGTGATTCTGCAGTTTTCTCATTAATTCATCACAATAACTTGTGTAACGGAAGTTAAGTCATCACAACTAAATTCTGGCAAGTGATGAGGCGCCAGTTTGAGGAGATACTTGAACATTACTTCAACTGCTCTGAAGCAAACTTTAGAAGGCCCAGGAGCTTTAAAAGCTTGATTTTAAATTTTGCAGCATTAGCCATGAGATGACTGCAGATGTTAACATTTAACCAATATCTTAAAAATGATGAACAGAACTTCATTATATCTGATCAGATAGCGATGTACCTGATCAAGTAGCAATGTAACTTTGGCAGTATAAATTTCTGCTGTGAGCTCACATGACGAACTGTATTAAACCAGTTCATGTAAATACACCAGCAGAACAGACATACTGATACAACATCACAAAAGGCAGGCAGATGAGTTATTCACAGGTATCTGTTAATACCATTCCAAAATCTTAATTAAAATTGTTTTTTTTTGTACTGCTTTTTGGTGTTAGTGCAATTTCACTAGAACACCTCATCAAGTAACAAAGTATCTGCATATGCAAATACTGTACAAGGAACTAGAAATCATTCACAGAAACTGCTGGAAATACTCCGTAGGTCTAACAGCATCTGTGGAGAGAAAAACAGAGTTAACATTTCACATCGGTGACCTTTCAGAAATTTCCCATTCTTAATTGGAGCAGGCTGAGGCACAAGTGAGCATCTTCCTGTTCAACCTGGATTTTACATTAACAAAAGTTATAGGGACTAAACCTTTAGTGTGGTAGGGCATCTTGCACAGAAAAACTTAAAATCTCTCCTAGAAATACCAATGCCTTCATAGTCAGGCATTTTTGAAAACAATATTTAAAAGTTCTGTATAAACAAAGCATTGCATTAAACAGTGAAAAAGAAACAGTGCAAGCTGGAATTGTAATCCCACAAAGAAATCTCCTCAAATAAAAGGGAAGCAGGTGTTAGGCTTACAGCTTTATTGTAAATGCAGTAAACAGGCATGCACATCTAATGATTTCCGTTGGTCTCATTTCAACGTGTACAACTGCTCCAGAAAACTTGTGATCATGTCATAAATATTCCAAACCCAACATAATTGGGAATACTGAAATCCAACACCCGTGCACATGCTGCAAGGCAGTCTTTTTCCAAAATGTCTGCTCACATGTGGCTTCTTTGCAGCTATTTTTCCATTACAGAACAAAAAATCATTAACCACCATTAATAACTGTAAGTCACTCTGCAGCACTTGCAAATGCACAGCAATTTATACTCAGAAAACATTTCCATTATAAGTGGATGGGTAGTTTTAGTTTCCTCCATACAAAAGAACTGCACACAAACAAAACAAAGCAAATTATGTAGTCAACTGTTAAATTTTATCACTGCAATTTAAAAGCAAAAGCAGCATCAACACCCTGATGTAATAACATTAATTATTTGTAGGATTTGCTGCTGCTGTCATCACTGGATTGATCAATCATTTCAATTACCAGGTGTCATTACTTTGGCTTCGATACTCCAAATAAAGTGCAACGCATGACAGCACCTCATTGAAAAAGGAGTAATTTAAGAGTTTTAATGCATTTAATTTTTAATATTCTTACTAAATGACATTTATTAAATTCTCAGCTGATGAAAATGAAAGCTATTTGAGCACTACAGAAACATTCTAGAGATTTGCTGACTAAAAGATTTGCTTGCTCCCACTAGTCACTGAGCACTTTGCACAGGCCTTGTAGATATTTCCAATAAAGTAAGCCTCCATGTTGAAAACCATTATAGGCATGTGCACCCGCATGTAAACGCTACGGAATCTTTATACACTCCATAAGGAAGACTCTCCTGCAAATAAATTTGCTGCTCCAAAATATTCAGGTGCATTTATTTAAATGCTTGTACCTAGAGTCTCATTTACACTGGAGACATTTTAAAATCCTCACTAGGGAACATATTTTCCACTGCAAACTGAGCTGGGGGCAATATGAAATTAAAAATATACTAGCTTATTTATACACTCTCTTTCTCCATCCCCCCCCCCGCCCCCAACTTATAGAAGATACATTTGTACAAACGAGATGGCCAGTACAGCAGGTTCACCTAACGTTCCTATATTGATTGTAAGGTTAGTTAACATAACTCACATTTATAGAGAACCCTTAATGCAGTAAAACATTCCAAGGCACTTCACAGAAAGGTAATCAAACAAAAAGTGACAGAACCAAAGGAGGAGACATTAGGACAGCTAAGGTAATTCGGCATCTAATTGAGAAAACAGAGAAACAAAGTAAATCAAACAGCCAATCTGATACAATTTTTCTCTCTCGGATATGACAGGAACATAGCATAAGGAAAGGGATTCAGAGAAGGCCATTTTGGCTCTTCGAGCCTGTTCCAGCATTCAACACATCATGGCTGATCTTCCACCTCAACTCCAGCCTCTCAGTATTTCCCCTTTCTCTTAATTCCCTTAGTTCCCAAATGTCCATTGACTTCTGCCTCTAACATACTCAATGACTGAGCATCAACAGCTCTCTGGGGTAGAGAATTATAAGGATTCACAACCCTTTGAGCGAAAAGATTTCTCATCTCAGTCCTAAATGGCTGACCCCTTATTCTGAGGCTATATTAATGACTTTGATGAAGGGACTGAGTGCATTGTAGCCAAATTTGCTGACAATATAAAGGTAGGTAGGACAGCAAATTGCGAGGAGTATACAAAGAATCTGCAAAGAGATATACATAGGTTAAGTGAGTGGTCAAAAATTTGATAGATGGAGTTAAAATGCAAGGTTGTCTACTTTGGCAAGAAGAATAGAAAAATGTATTCCTACATTGTTTTCTGTCCGCTAACCAATCCTCAATCCATGCTAGATTCTCCCCAATCCATGAGTTCTAATTATGTCATAAACTGTGTGGCCCCTGATCAAATGCTTTTTGAAAATCCAACTACACTACATGCACTGGTTCCTCCTAATGCCTACTAGTTACATCCTCAAAAGCTTGAACAGATTTGACTGACCTAATCTCCTTTTCATAAATCCATGTTGATTCTGCTTAATCATATAATGATTTTCTAAATGTCCTGTTACCACTTCCCTAATAATATTCTAGCATTTTGCCGACTGCTGGGTGTTAGGCTAATTGGCCTATAGTTCTATTTTCTTTCTTCCCCCTTTCATATAGTGGGATTATGTTTACTACCTTTCAATCCTTGGAGGTTGTTTCGAATCTAAGGAATTCTGCAAGATCAAAATCAATGTATCCACTATCTCAGCAGCTACTCTTAAAAATCCTAGGACGCAGGTCATCAGATCCAGAGGATTTGTCACCACTTCGTCCCATTAATTTCTCCAGTACTATTTTTTTTACACTGATTTCTCCAATTTCCTCTTTCTCTCTGGACCCTTGGTTCCAGAATATTTTTTGAGTCTTCTACTGTGAAGACAGATAGAAAGAATTTGTTTAATGGGTCTGCCATTTACTTTCACTAATCTTTACATACCTATAAAAACGTTTCACTGTTTCTTTTTGTCTCTTATTAGCCTACTTTCATTCTCTTTCATTATCAATTTCTTGGTCCTCCTTTGCTAAATTCTAAAATCCTCCCAATCCTCAAACCTACTGTTCTTCTTGGCAACATTATAAAGCCTCATCCTTTGATATATTATCTTTAACTTCTCATTTGTCACAGTTGTTCCACTTTTCTTGAGAGAGATTTTTGTCCTTTAAAATAATGTATATTTGTTCCAAATTATATATCAGCTCTTTAAATGCTAGCTATTTCATGGGTACCATCATGCCTTTTAATGCAGTTTCCCAACCTATCTTAGCCAACTCATTCCTTATACTGTGTAGTTTGCTTTGTTTAGGTTTAAGACCTTAGTTTCGAACTAAACCACTTTGAAACACAATATAAAATTCTAACAGTCCTCCCTAGGGGCCCCTTTATTACAAGATTAATTGACCCTTTCTCATTGCACAATACTATATCCAAAATACAGTAGATTGTTCCCTCATTGATTCCGCAACATACTGATCTAGAAAACTATTTTGTATACATTCCATGAACTTGTCTTCCATACTATTACTGCTAATTTGGCTTGCCCAGTCAATATGAAGACTACAGTCCCTAATAACAACTGTATTACCGTTATTGCATGCACCTTTTAACTTCCCAATTTAAACTCTGCCCTCCACTAATTACTGTTTGGCGGGATTTGTTTATAGGCCCCCTGTGTTTTCTAACTCTTGCTGTTTCTTATCTTTCCCCTTGAGCTGATTCTACTCTTGATTTTCTGAGCAGAGATCTTTTTTCTGTCTTTATTCCATCCCATCCTTTATCAAAGCTACCCCTCTTCCATTTCCATTTTGCCTATCTCTTAAAAATTTTGTACCCTGGAATATTTAGTTCCCAATCTTGATCATCTTTGTAGCCATGTCTCCATAATGGCTATTGGCTCAAACCCTATTAATATGTGCTATTAATTCATCTACTTAATGTTGCGAATGCTTCATGCATTAACATATAGTGCCTTTAGCTCTGACTTTTTTTCTAATTTTCTGACGATACCTTGGTTGTTAAGGCCCTATTACCTTTACCAATCTAACACAGGGGAGATAGTAATGTAGTGGCAATGTCACTGGACTAGTAATCCAGAGACCCAGGCCAATCCTCTGGGAACACGGGTTCAAAGACCACTATAGCAGCTGGTGGAATTTAAATTCAATTAGTAAATCTGGAATGAAAAGCTACTCTCAGTAATGTTGACCATGAAACAATTGTAGATTGTCGTAAAAATCAATTTGGTTCACTAATGCCCTTCAAGGAAGAAAATCTGCCATCCTTACAGGGTTTGGCCTATATGTGACTCCAGACCCACAGCAATGTGGTTGACTCTTAAATGCCCTCTGAAATGGCCTAGGAAGCTACTCAGTTGTATCAGACTGCTGCAGAGAAGTCAATAAGGAATGAAACCAGGCAGAGTGCCCCTGGAGTCCTCAACATTGACTCCAAATCCCACAAACATCAGGTCAAACATGGGCAAGGAAACCTCCTGCTGATTACCACCTACCACCCTCGCAACAACCCCCCCCCCCGATAAATCAGTACTTCTCCATGTTGAATCCCACTTGGAAGAAGCAATGAGGGTGGTACGGGCACAGAATGTACTCTGGGTGGAGGACTTCAACATCCATCACCAAGAGTGGCTCAGTAGCACCACTACTGACCAAGCTGGCCGGGTCCTGAAGGACATATCTGCTCGACTGGGGTCTGTGTCACGTGGTGAGGCAACCAACAAGAGGAAAAACCTTAATTGTCCTTATCAATCTACCTGTTGCAGATGATTATGTCCATGGCAATATCAGTAGGAGTGGCCACCAAATAGGCTTTGTGGAAACGAAGCCCCATCTTCACATTGAGGATACCCTCCATTGCGTTGTGTGGCAATATCACCGTGCTAAATGGGATAGATTTCAAACAGATCTAGCAACTCAAAATTGGGCATCTATGAGGCACTGTGGGCCAACATCAGCAGCAGCAGAATTATATTTAACCACAATCTGTAAGTTCATGTCCCAGCATATCCCACAGTCTAACATTACCATTAAATGGGGGGAATCAGCCTTGGTTCAATGAAGAATGCAAAAGGGCACGCCAGGAGCAGCACCAGGCATATCCAAAAGCTTTTTAATTTGGTCCCCAACTCCTCAAGTAGAAACACTGAAGCAACTATTACTGATGATGAATCTTTATGGAGCTCGGTCCATGTAAAGACAGCCAGTTCTGTGAGATGTGTGTCTGCATCGAAGGATGTAACCAAGATTCAGAGGCGACTGACATCTTTAAATCATCAACACCTAAAACCTGTCTCTCCTTTTTGTTGCAAAAGCGATAGTTGAGCGATTTCTTTGTTGATGCATCTTCTTAAATAGCATTAAACGGTAATGTTATTTTATCATTCAGGGCACTTTAACATCAAGTAAGCATAGCTGATGCTGCCTAAAATAGACTACTTCTGACACTATTAGCAGCAACTTTGAAATGGACATTATTGCAAATGTTGGTCGCTATATGCAATTGGCCATTTTAAATGTGGACATTTTAAGTGATGGGAACTGATTAGAAATTCTGGCCAACTAAAGTGACACAGAAAACCCCTGATGTTTTCATTAATGAGGCTGCTAATGAGACTGACATCTGTCAATCATTCCAAGGCCACTGCATAACAACAGTGACTGAATTATTTTTTCCAGTAAAGTGTGTGAGATGACATTTATTTATAGCTACAGAAACTGCTCCAGAGATTTGCCAGTTATTAGTTTCCCCTTCCCCCCCAACAAATGAGTCATCAACATGCACACACACACAAACTTTCAAAAGAGTATCTACCAAAATAATCCGGATTTTACAGTCATGATTACAACAAAATTGTCAGCATTTTCTATCATTACTTCTGTGAAACACGAACAACTTCTGGCATCCACGTTTAAACACAGAAATCCAGAAGTTGGTGTCTGCATCTCCAAGCTTTATCATAGGGTGTTGAATTTTCCCTAGGCTGCAATCAAGTAGAAACATTGAGCTGATAAGACTTGTCCTTTTACATAATTTATCGCACTATACCAACCCTTGAGAAAAAATTACATCTTGTTAAATGAGGTATAATGTGTTTTACCAGCGTACTAAGCTGATAATTACTGCTGAACAGCCTCACTGGCCCTCAAAAGCTAAATATATATTTGTGGAATGTCAAGCTTAAACATTATCAAGAAAATTAAAATTTTTAAAGTTTACTATTTCAGCTTCTTCCTTCCCAATCATTTATTTCATGCTCTAAGTGAAAATTCAGTGCATTTTACTTCCTGGCTGCAGTTTGAGAATGCTTCAATGTAATTGGCTGATTACCCTACTTGATGACACTGTTGCTAGATGCCTGAAGATCCCCTCGACTGGCATCAAATTCATGTTAAGGGGAAATCCATGCCACAGAGATCACTGAATATTTGTGGACAGCTTTGAGATCAGCAGTGTGCACTGTTGCTTTGCCACAGATCATGAAATCCAAGTCAATGACTATTCCAAGAAACAGGCTTCTGATACAACCAGAAAAAGTAAAGCTGCCTTTTCGCAAATTTATCTTATAGATGCAGCCTTGAAATATCATAGATTGATGAACAGACACGATTCTTTGCTGGCTGATTTATATCCCTTTGGAACAGCTGCAACCAGTCAAGGAGAGTGGTCTCTGACTGGAAAAGGACAAGACCTATTAGAAATAGCAACGAGCTGGCTCATTGTTAACCAACATCAGAAGTATCTTGAAATAAAAGACATGGAATATTTCATTCCAACATACATCAATGTAATTCAAAAAAGCAGCTAGAATAAATAAATTAGATTCAACTACAAAACCACATTAAGGAGGAATGGATATTAGGCTTTAGAATTTGCATGTGCAGAGGAAAAAATCAAAACTAAAGCATAAATAAACATTCTGACAGGAAATTCATAATTACAAAAAATATTTTCTATAAAATCCTGGATGTCCAAATTAGAGGATTAAATGATGTTTTGTTAGCTTTTGACATTTAATAAATGTAGGGAAAAAACCTGCAGATGCTCTACCTTTCAATATTGTATTAATCTAAAAGAGGAATGCATCAGAGTGCCACCAACTGCACCATACCTACACAATGACAGTCAATGGCACTCATTTAATAATGTAAAAGCACCTAGAAAGGCAAGTGGCATTCTTCACATTCAGTTACAAAGGTTGTTTAGAGGTCATAAAAAAAGTGGGAGTGGAAATAGTCAGTGAGTACAACAGGTACAGGACGATTGCTGTTTCTTCACCTCGTGTTTCAAAACATTTTTCTGGTTTGAAACATGAGGTGGAAAAAACAGCAAACATCCTTACAACAGTTCCTTGCCATGAAATTATTTCCAATCTCTTTTTCTTCCCTTCCCTATTCCTTCTTCAGGGAGTATCAAAGCATTAACATAAAAACAAAAAACTGCGGATGTTGGAAATCCAAAACAAAAACAGAAATACCTGGAAAAACTCAGCAGGTCTGGCAGCATCGGCGGAGAAGAGCAAAGTTGACGTTTCGAGTCCTCATGACCCTTCAACAAAACAGTATCAAAGCATTACCCTGATCACCTTACTTCAGTAAGTTAAATGCAACTAGAACAAAAATAAAAATACCTGGAAAAACTCAGCAGGTCTGGCAGCATCTGCAGAGAGGAACACAGTTAACGTTTCAAGATCTGTATTTGCCATTATTTTATCTATTCAGCTTAATTACAATGCTCAAGGAATTCTGAAAACAGCATAGCCAAAACAGATGACTAATTTCACAGAAAGCTGGAAACTTTCAACTCTGAAAACATGTGTTTTTTTCATGTTATTATTGCATGAAATTTTAGGAAAATGAGTACTAAAAGCAAATGAAGGTTTTGCTAACTCTGTAGGTTAAGAAAGAGAATGTCTCCTAAACCTTGAAGGTGTGCATTCATATTTTGGAAAACTATTCCAATGTATTCAAGGAATATCATTAGCACAAACATTTTGTTACAAACATTCTTGATTGCACACTTTCAAATGCTTAAAAATGACTGGACTTTTGCAAATTAAGATAGATTTTTTAAGACACAAGTAACTTGGTTCGGAATGGATTTATAAGAACTGCACCAGTTGGATCTTTCCCAAATGAAAATTCAACATATTTGAAAAGTTATAATCTACCTGTTGCATGTTTGGAGTTCCTGAGCTAGGTCTTTGATTGGTGGAAATCCCCTGAGAAGATGGTGCTGCTGATGCTGAGGTGGTGACGGGAGGGTTGGTATAAAATTGTGAACTCTGTGATCTTGACGAACGTATATTCTCAGTGTCTACACCATCAGCATCTGATTCATGATGGCTCAATACAAGCTGTACCAAGTCTTCTTTTTCACGACATGTTTCTATGGGTATGTTTCTTAAACTCAGATACTCTCGTAGATCTTTGACTTTTATTTTCATGAGCTCATTACGCTGGAAGGAAGTTTGTTGTAACACTTGGCATGTGTAGCACCTTCGTAGACTTTCTTGCATCACTGAACAGAATGAACAGAAATTCTTCTTGCACTCCTTACATATGTACTGGTAAACAAAAGATAAATACTTTTAGAGAGTGGGCTTCACCAGTAGGGCTCCTCATAGTGAAGTAATTACAGTACAACCTTCCATCAAATCTCCCTTAAATGAAGTTTAAGAGAAGTTCAGTTATTTTTATGCTTCAAATTGGGTAGCCTTTTTATCCCCCCAAAAAAGGTAAATCAGGAAAAATATTTCCACTGGTCAGTGAGTCAGTAATCTATTTTATAACAATACTGTTATTGCCATAAATGTACGTGTTATAATTTGGTGACTTTTCATGGTAATTGAATGCCAAATTGTCTATTACATTATTTTTGGGATTGAATTCTGCAATTGTCCATTTTTTTTAAACAATAGCTGTAAATTTACGTGCCTTAATGATTGTCAGATTCACTTTTACCTAAGCACTCAAAAGGAGGAGGTGCTAGGTTTCATTCCAGGAAGCAAGTAATGCAAGAATAGGGAAATATCCAAGAAGAAGTGACAACATAAATTGTAGAAATGTAGAACATATCAAGGGACTCATAACAACAAAAACTACCTACTAAAAAGCTCACAAACCTTTCAATTAAATGAGTGAATTACCAATTGGAAAAAGACTAGTGAAATTATAAATATATTCTGACTACCCCTCAGATACAATTTGAATTATCACTACCTGACAAACTTAGGACTAGAAATGTTTGTAAAACAGGGACACTAAAATTTAAGCAAACAACTAAACTTACTTATGCAGCAATACTTTGCAAGTTTTTCCAGGATTTGCTATTAGTGAGGACAGCACTAAAAAGACATTGAACTAATAGAAAGGGGAACTTTATTCAAAAGCAATTAAAGTAACTGAATTCCTTCTCAAAAAAAAAGATACAACTCAAAACTTTTGGCAGGTGGAGAAAGAATTCCATCTGATAGCAAACAGTATTTAATATTAAAATTCCAAATTTATTTTCCAAAACAATTAAATTTATAGGAACTGGAGTCCCTTAACATTCAGCAATCTTGGAACTTTTGTCACAGTATATGGAATATAGTCAACATTTTATTCCTCCTCTCCATCTTCTAGCGCCAACCCTCCCCCACTCCAGTTTTCCTTGACTAGTGAACTATGTTGCAATATAGTTCTACATTTCTGTAGCACAGTGAAACGATTATTCATGTGCGAGCCAAGGCAGAAAACTACTTGACCATCATGGCCCAGACCAATTATTTCCGTGTCCACACATTTACACTTTCCAGTCGAGATCACTGGATAGAAATCAGGAGCTGGTTGATTTTGTTTTGTAGCCTCGACAAAATTCTACTTAGATTTTTTAAATGACTTACTATGACACTATACATGACTAGCATGACATTTTGAAAACATTATATCAGTCAATGCATGCAGGATTGTGTCTATTGTCTGCTGGAATGAAGTGGGTGCAGATGCACTTCCAGTTGAGCGCTGATATAACCTGAGTGAATTGTGGTGAACTAGTCACTGTATTCAACGTAATCTAGCAAAACGACCACAGTATATCAAGTTTGTGAACCTTTCTTTCCATTTAACATCAAACTGGTGGATATTGGTTTAAAACAGAAAAAAAATGCATTCCTAGCTATCACATATACATAAAGTTTAGAAAAGGTCAGTTATTTAAAGGGCTGTTTGTTTTGTTAATCTTTTCATACATTAACTGAGCAACTGCTAGCAAAGTATCGAGGTATATCAGTGTATATTACCAATATAGCTAGCCCATTAGTAAAAGACATTTTTAAAAACAGCGTGTCCTGTAAATTTTAATTTCAGTAAATGTTGGTAATCCCTATCCTATCAAGATAGGACCTATTACATTATGAGAATTTAGCATAAATTCCAGCAAGTAGCCTTCCCAGCACATACCCCCCCTTCTTGACTTGCATAAAATTTTACAGAGGAAAGGAAGAAAGGCGATGGAGGCATCAGGCAACCCACCCACCTTTGGGCCTATGGAGATCCTGAAGTGGCCAATTAAGTGCCCTGCCACTGTTTTATCTGCAGCATGAGGAGGCCTATGCCAAGCATGTGGCACGGCAGCTTTAACTGTGAGAGCTGGTGTCAGGCGGAGTGAGGTGGTCCCCTGTGCCCATTGGAGGTACCCTGCACCCCCTCCACCCACCCCACCCACCCCAAGACACACTTCTCCCTTTACCCTCCACATCAAACTCAAACTCAGCCATCCACCCCACTCGCTTGGGCCTGCTAGCTTGACCCAGGAGAAGCCCACACCACCACCCCATGCCTGGATGTCCCGCTTCAATGGCAATTTCCATTGGAAACTGCCTGTATCTAGTGCTGCTGGGAGTACAGAGCTGCAGGTCATCTGATTAGCCGGCAGCTATCCAAGATGGGACATCCTGTCCCTGAGGGGCTGCAATTCCTCCTCTAGCCTACAGCTTTGGCCAGTGAATGACTACGGGTGGACATTCTTTCGCTGGATGGGCTCTCCGCTGACGTGCTAGCCCGGTGTGTGTGTGTGTGTGTGTGTGTGCGTGTGCATGTGCGTGTACGTGCGTGTGGTGGGCAGGGACGGATCTTGGGGTGGAAAGCAGGGACCACAGCACCTAATAATATCCAGTACCATATATCAACTGGTTAGCATAATAGTTCAGTCCCACATTGTCTCAGTAGCTTACTAACTTATTAAAGATAGCCATTTACATAAAGTTTCATGCTTGCAGAATTGTATCACAGTAAGAAGTTAATTCTGTCAAAATTAAGGAAAAACTGACAGAAAAAGGGAATCAATACCACATTTTGATTTAGAAATATGTTTGATTTTGTTCTCCGATTGGTTCTCTTGCATAGAAAGACACAGGGCCTGCTTCAATTAGGAGACGCCTGTTTTAATTAGGAGACAAACAGTAAACAAAGGACAAAATATGTATATGGCTATGTAAATTATTTTGCTTTGAACTGTGCTATGGTTCATTATGCATCATCATTGGCCATGAGAAGCTTTGCTTTAATGCACAAGCTGACTACAGTGAATTTATTTTCTACACTAAACAGATAATTATAAGTAAATATAAGGAGCAGAGCTATGCTCTCTGTTGTAACAGGTATTGGAATTAAAACAATTTACATTGTAAGTAATTTGAGTAGCCTGTCAAAGCATTTAAGAAGCAGCAGAAAAATCAAGATATTATGACTCTCATCCAGCCTAGCTGTGATAACGGAAAACTACAAAGATTGCATAAATTGCCCTAGCCGCTATAATTTGGATCAAAATTACTGCAAGTGCTTGGTTTGTGATATTGCAAATGTACTTGAGTTTATTTAAATTTTGAACATGTGGTCTGAAGTATTCCTTTAAATACTTCTGTACTATTGTGTTTACCACTAACAAATGGGTAGTTTTAGACCCAAGTTCTATGTTAATGACTCAAATATAAATGCAAGCTTTTGTTATTGTCAGTTCATACAAAATTCAAACTGCTTAAAAAAAAACTCAATCTGGCAAGTACTAATGCAGCCAGTCACTAAAACCTTAAAGCAAATGCTGAACAGATTATATTTCACTGTTATCACAGAGGATAGAAAACATTTTATATGCAGTAGACACAGATGACACAGCATTATCTATTCATACAACTCACATATGACCTGTTGTAAATCCAGCTTTTTATTCAAGCATTATTTTCTCCCTCTCACTCCTTGCCACCCCCTTTAATGCATGAATGCTAAGTTAGATGTACAGCAAATTTAAAGATTACCCAACTCACCTTCTTCCTAAAGAGAGAAAAGGCCTGACCACAGCCTTTACAGACTATATTTGGGACTTCAGGCATTGGGGAGGGATATGAAGAATATCCTGTGCTGTGGGCAAATCTGAATGGCCCTGTACCTCCACTGAAACCAGGTTGCTGTCCACGCACTGTTCCAGTACCCATTACTTCATTCAGCAGACCACAACATGAAGCCCACATCGATGTGGCCCCAGCCTATAAAGCAGACACAAAGTCACACTGCTTGCCTAAGAACAAGGTTATAGAACAAACGACACAATTCTTCAAAAACCTCAAGATTTGAAGATTAGTTTAGTTAATTTACATTAGAAATAATTTACAGCATAAATCCACAGTATTCACCAATTAACATGGTATTATCCTACTCACAGTAATTATTTTCAAACTATACATTGTAATTCAGACAAAATAATAGGCAGGCACAGAAAGCATTGATACATAATGTAGGCAGCATGCTCAGACATGTTACTGAAACTGGAGACCTTGCAGATTGAACTTAATAGCATGATAAGAAATCAAACAAAAACCTGCAATTTAAAAATGAAAGGATTTTGAGTTGTTTAACTTTTCCCTGCATGTTATCCTTCATATATCCTTAGTTCAACTGGTCACACATTTCTGCTCCTGAGAGGATGAATATTGGCTGGCTGACTAGAGAGAAATCTATACAGCATATTATTGTGTTTTCAGAATGGTTCAAGTTGCTCATAGCCAATGAATTATTGTTAAGTAGGCAAATATTACTGCAAATTTGCACAAAGATCGATCCCATAATGAGACAATTATCTTAATTTTGGTGGTGATTGTGAGAGGATATATCCATCGCTGGGCATATGATCTTCATAAAAGCAAAAAACTGCAGATGCTGGAAATCCAAAACAAAAACAAAAATACCTGGAAAAACTCAGCAGGTCTCGCAGCATCTGCGGAGAGGAACACAGTTAACGTTTCGAGTCCAAATGACCCTTCAAATCTCCATACTTATTTTCATACTTGTAAACTCAGCTTTCCAAATTACTATTTTACCAAGAATCTCAACGATTAAAGTGCATGTGCATACTACATTTTGATTTGCAAATGTTTTTTGATCATTGTGAGTTTTCCTTAGTTATTGAATGATGTTTGCACTTCATATGTCTATTTACTGACCGATTACTTGAATTGTGTGGCTGTATGTAAGGCATTGTCTGCTAATATTAGTGCATGTGGATAAAACATGCCTTAGCCATACCCATAGCTAGTAAGCAACAGCTATCAGGTAACACTGTGTTAAAGCATACAACAATAACTTTCATTTATATACTACTTTTAACATAATAAAATGTCTTAAGATGCTTCACAGGAGCATAATTAAACAAAATATGACACCAAGCCACATGTGACAGATTAGGACAGGTGATTAAAAGCTTAGTGAAAGAAATAGGGTTCGAGGAGTGACTTAAAGGAGAGGGAGAGGTACAGAGACAGAGAGGATTTCTGTTTTATCATCGCTATGGGTTTTAGATGGGGTTGTTCATGATCTGGACTTACAGATAATGCTGGAGGCAAGATGGTTGGTAAATTCTGCCTCTTATTGAACATTGTACAAACTACGTACAACACAGACTCAGCACAAGGCTCTACATAAAACTCCTCTCTCCATGCTTTGTACATCACTGACATAGACTATATTTACACATTTAACATAAACCCTTTATACTACACTCTCCACAAAGGTTATGCCCTAAAACAGCTCACGCCATGGTCCAAAAAGCAGACAAGAGCTACCTCCATCTCCCCTCTTATCCCCACCATGCACGCACTTCAAAAACTCCCAATCTCATTCTCAAACCACACCATGGTCCATTAATTCAGTTCTCTCAGGCCATTGGGTTCAGTCACCCCTCCCCAGCCTGCTCTCTCTAGTGAGATCATCAGCACTTAATGCTTATACAAACAGCAGGGGGGAAAAATAGGCTTGATTTTGTCTCCTTGTCTGAACTAAGAGTTAGAGGGCACCAGCTGCCATCTGTTCTAAGGCTGGAGCTATTTTGAGGTCTCGGTTAAATAGAACTGGTGAGCTGCCCAACCCAAACAACAACCTGCTGGGGACTCATTGGATTCAGCTTGCAGGGGTCACAACAGAGGCTCAGATCATCAACCTGAAACATTAACTCTGTTTTTCCCTCTCCACAAATGCTGCCAGACTTACTGAATATTTTCAGCATTTTCTGTTTTTATCCCAGATTATTTTAACTGAGCTCAGAAGAGCATTCCTGGTAATAAGCTCCCTGATCTTCATTATTTATCAACAAGGAAGAGCCTTTTCATAATTTTACAATATCCTTCACAGTATTTAAAAGATCTTGAACTTATGAACATTTGAGTTACAATCCCACTTTAAGTACTAGGCTGAGACATCAATTATGTACTGAGGAAGTGGTGTCTTTCAGATAAAACAAAAATAGAAACCAATCTGCCAGTTAGGCAGATGTAAAAGATTACATGGCACCATTCAAGGAAAAGTAGATTTTGATTTACAAATGTTTTTTGATCATTGTGAGTGCCACACTTAGTTATTGAACGATGGTAGATGTTTGTACTTCATATGTCTATTTACTGAACAATTACTTGTATTGTGTGGGTGTATGCAAGGCATTTTCTACTAATATTAGTGCATGTGTATAAAACATGCCATTGCCATACCTAGAGCTAGCAAGCAACATCTTTTAACCAACACCAACTAAAAGCATTAACTGGTCCTTCATGACAAAGGCAAGAGGATAGTTTGGTGAAGGGGAGCTACTGATGAAAGTTCATGTAGCCAGAGGATATGTAGTACAAGTCTGAATTTCTTTAAATTTGAAAGAAACTGAGCAAATTGAAGATGAAATTTGAATAAAAAGCATACAATGATATAGCCTTGCATTAGGTGATCTCAACACAGTACAAGATGTTTGAAATTTCACCAATTTCTACAAACAGAAGTTGGTCCAATCAGAAAAGAGTTTCTTAAAGTTTATAGTAATTCTTGCTTTTGATTGCCTATCTTCCATAGTAAAACAGGCAGTTGATGTTAGCTTGTATGGGTAGCACTGGCAGGCACCAACCAGGTAAGCAGTCTTTTTCAGTTTTCTACCAGTAAATATATGATCCCTGCATGAAGTGATACTGCACTGATCTGTCATTTCAAATTAATGTTCCTAGCTCCCCTAGCTTCTGTGTGCTATGTAACTGATAATGGATACAACATTTGGTGTTCAGTACGTGAAGAAATTCAGTTTTTTTCCTTCTTGCTCAAGGTAGCAAAATAAAAAACAAGTCCCTTGGAGACCAAATATCCTGTCCCCAATGATAAAATGATAAAAGATTTTTTTCAACGTTTATCAAAGATAAGCTCTTTCAACTGAAATGACTGAATGAAGATAGTTGAAGAAGTGTGATGCCTACCTTGTGGTAAAGACTTGGCAAGTTTCTAAAAATTTAGGTTTTCAAGTAACTGAATTAACATTATCATAATTTCTTGACCAGTGCTTCCAGATTGTAATTGGGTTATTTGGCAGACTCAATCAACCAAGCCTCTCTTTGAGAAGGGAATTGTAACATTTTCATTACCCATGGAAAATATACAGAGCTTTGCCAAAATTAATATGGAGTAGCTGTTTACTGCAAGACAAAGAAGACTATATCAGGAACATGGCTACAATCATTATGGACAGTGAAGCTTGGAAATTAAACATGTAATTCTGGAGCACTTGTCTCAGGTTTGCACAAAATTCAGCAAATATTTTCCTGAAAGGGGACAAATGAATTGTAGGATTTTGCCCAGGTTCGAAATCCAATTCCAGAGGACTTTTCTGAAAGGCCAAGATTGTTGTCTCTAAAACAGAATTTGATCAAAGATGCTGGTGACTGTTTTTTGAGAGACTATTTTAAAATCAAGCCTCTTGAGTAGTGTGAGGCGATCGTAAGTGTGAGGCGATCGTAAGTGTGAGGCGATCGTAAGTGTGAGGCGATCGTAAGTGTGAGGCGATCGTAAGTGTGAGGCGATCGTAAGTGTGAGGCGATCGTAAGTGTGAGGCGATCGTAAGTGTGAGGCGATGCACTGGGGCAGGATAAACAAGGCACAGGAATACACAATGAATGGCAGGACCCTGGGAAGTACCGAGGATCAGAGGGACCTTGGTGTGCATGTCCACCAGTCCCTTAAGATAGGGGGACAAGTAGATAAGGTGGTTCAGAAGGCATATGAGATACTTGCCTTTATTAGCCGAGGCATAGAATATAAGAGCAGGAAGGTTATGCTGGAACTGTATAAAACGCTGGTTTGGCCACAGCTGGTGTATTGCGTGTAGTTCTGGAATCCGCATTATATTCCTTATAGGAAGGATGTGATTGCACTAGAGAGAGTGCAGAGGAGATTTACCAGGACGTTGCCTGGACTGGAGAGTTTTAGTTATGAGGAGAGATTGGATAGACTGGGGTTATTTTCCATGGAGCAGAGGAGATTGAGGGGGGACATGATTGGGGTGTATAAAATTATGAGGGGCATAGTTAGGGTAGACAGAAAGGAAAACAAAAATAAAAATACCTGGAAAAACTCAGGAGGTCTGGCAGCATCTGCGGAGAGGAACACAGTTAACGTTTCGAGTCCGTATGACTCTTCAACAGAACTAAGTAAAAATAGAAAAGAGGTGAAATATAAGCTGGTTTAAGGGGGTGTGGGTAGAGCTGGATAGAGGGCCAGTGATAGGTGGAGATAGCCAAAAGATGTCATAGACAAAAGGACAAAGAGGTGTTGAAGGTGGTGATACTTCTGTTGAAGAGTCATACGGACTCGAAACGTTAACTGTGTTCCTCTCCACAGATGCTGCCAGACCTGCTGAGTTTTTCCAGGTATTTATAATCTTGTTTTGGATTTCCAGCATTCGCAGTTTTTTGTTTTTATCTTAGACAGAAAGGAACTTTTCTCCTTGGTGGAGGGATCAATAACCAGGGGGCATAGATTTAAGGTAAGGGGCAGGAGGTTTAGAGGGGATGTGAGGAAAAGGTTTTTCACCCAGAGTGTGGTGGGAATCTGGATCTCACTGCCTGAAAGGGTGGTAGAGGCCAAAACCTTCATAACATTTAAGTAGAATTTTTATTGTGCACTTGCGATGCCATGGCATACCAGGCTATGGGCCTAGTGCTGGAAAATGGGATTAGAATAGTTAGGTACTTGTTTGACCAGCGCAGACTCAATGGGCCGAAGGGTCTTTTTCTGTGCTGTAGACCTCTATGACTATGATTAGTTGTTGCTCTCAATTGAAAGGTTTCCAAGTTGTTGTCAGGAAGATATAATAATTTTCATAATGTTATTGGAATTTATTGTAAAGTAGAATAATAGTGGGGTGTGTGTTTGAACTGAATTACACACAGCTGGTCTGGGTGCTTTGATGTATCAGGTGGGAAACTAGGTTTGAAATGCTAAATAGATAAACATGGGTGAAGTTTTAGAATGCGAAGTGTAAAGGGAACATTTGCATTTTTTAAAAAATAAACGAGAGTAGCTTGAATTCAAAAGAGGGGGTGAAATGTTACACCTAGCCAGAAGAAGTTAAGAAACAATGTGTTTATTTTTTTCCCAAAGATAACTGGTAAAATTAGTACTATGGTAGATTTTTATTATTAGAGAGGTAAAGTCCAAAGACATAGTGAAACAATGAGAATTTGCATTCAAATTGGAAAATATGTATAATGGAGAGAAGGCTGTGTGTAAAGGCAGGCATTTTAAGATCTAACACGAGTGTGAAAAGCGTCTAGCTTCTAAGCCTCAAGCTGCTGTCTACAAGGAACCAAAGCTGAGAAAAACTCACTTTAAATTTCAGGGTATTGTGTTACTTTGCCTGGGCCTTTTAAAACCTATGTGCTATGTAACTGATATTGCCTTAATGGAGGTTTAACTGGGAGTTAGATTAATTAGGGGAACTAGGAGTTATCATAGTAGTAATTTGTGGACCAATGTATATGCTTAAAATCATTTCTTCTTTTAATACATGTTTAACTTAGTTTTGTAAAAACCCTCTAAGACTTGGTGATCTTATTACTACTGAATCAAGGCACGCATCTGAAATTAATATACAAATTCCAAAACAGTTGTAAGTTTCCCTTTGGGATTTGAGCAGCTCAGCACTTACCATTGAGGCAATGTTATGGCACAGCCAAAGAGCCATTGAAATGGCTTGTTGACTTTGCCTCATCATATCTTTATTGATTTTCTTCACTTACTTATCAAAAACAAGTATTGAAGCAGTTTTGAACACAGAAACTGATTGTCAGTTGAAACTCTCCAAAATAAATCCAAGATTCCACATGTGACAAATTAGCAAACTGACTCATTCTACTAAGATAAAGAGAATTATGTATTTGTTTATGTTCGTGTTTATTCAGTTGTATCGTGCTGGTCTGCACTACTTACATTGTCCTTGATAGAAAGCAATAACAGATTGCTTAAGATAGACTTAGTGCTAGACTCCAACCTCTGGAATTCTTTCCTTGAACTTACTTCCTTTTTTAAGGCACTTATAAACTACCCTTTCGACCAAGCTTTGGGTCACCTGACCTAATATGTCCTACTTTGGCTTTTGGCAATTTTTGTCTGATTAGCTTCTGAAGCACTTTGGGACATTTAATTACACTAAAGGCATTATGTAAATGCAGGTTGTTGCTATGTTAGTAAAGAAATAAAATCCTCTTGCTTTGTGTGAAAATACACATAACAAATTTCATTTTCGCCAGTAGTGCGAAATTGATTGAAAATCATCAGTCCACTTCCACTACTGGTGATCAATGTCGCCCCATGGATTCTTCGAGTGATGCAAGCATGGGATGTAGCAACAAATACTTTGGGAACACTAATATAATCTAGAAAAATACACACATATGAACTAAGAGGAGTAGGCCAATCGGGCCTTCAAGCCATTCAGAAAGATCATAGCTGACCTGATTGTAATCTCCTGCCTACCCCCGACAACCTTTCACCCGCTTGTTAATCAAGAATCTATCCAGCTCTGCCTTAAAAATATTCAAAGACATTGCTTCCACTGCCTTTTGAGGAATAGTTCCAAAGACTCTCAGCCCTCAGAAAAATTTCTCCTCATCTCTGTCTTAAATGAGCAACCCCTTATTTTTTAAATCATGATCCCTAGTTCTAGATTCTCCCACAAGAGGAAACATCCGCTCTACATCCAATCTGTCAAGACCTCTCAGGGAAAGGTTTTGACTAAGTCACCTCTTACTCTTCTAAACTCCAGTGAACACAAACCTAACCCGTCCAACCTTTCCTCATAAGACAACCCACCCATTCCTGGTATTAATCTAGTAAACCTTCTCTGAACTGCTTCTAACTGAACTGCATCTACATCTTTCCTTACATAAGGAGACCAATACTGTACACAATACTCCAGATGTGGTCTCACCAGTGCCCTGTATGCTTCCCCTCCGAAGCATAACTTTCTTACTTTTATATTCAAATCCCCTTGCAATAAACAATAACATCCTATTAGCTTTCCTAATTACTTGCTGTACTTGCACACTAGCCTTTTGTGATTCATGCACTAGGACACCCAGATCCCTCTGAATCTCTGAGCTTTGCAATCTCTCACAATTTAGATAATATGCATCTTTTTTATTCTTCCTGCCAAAATGGACAATTTCACATTTGCCCACATTATACTCCATTTGCCAGGTCTTTGCCCACTCACTTAACCTATCTATGTCATTTTGTAGCCTCCTTACTTCCTCTTTACAACTTACTTTTCTACCTACCTTTGTGTCATCAGCAAATTTAGCAGCCAAGCCATCTGTCCCTTCATCAAAGTCTTTTATATAAATTGTAAAAAGGTTGAGGCCCCAGCACTGATCCCTGCGGCACACCACTCGTCACATCTCACCAACCAGAAAAAGATTAATTTATGGCTACTCTCCATTTCCTGTTAGCTAGCCAATCTTCTCTCCGAGCCAAAACGTTACCCCCTATACCATGAGCTTTTATTTTCCGCAATAACCTCTGGTGTGGCACCTTATCAGATCCCTTCTGAAAATCTAAGTACAGTACATCCACTGGTTCTCCTTTATCTGCAGCACATGTGACTCCTTCAAAGAACTCTAATAAATTGGTTAAACATGATTTCCCTTTCATAATACCATGTTGACTCTGATTGATTGCCTTAAACTTTTCTAAGTGCCCTGCCAGAACATCTTTAATAATAGCTTCTAAAATTTTCCCTATGATAGATGTTAAGCTAACTGGCTTGTAGTTTCCTGCTTTCTGTCTCCCTCCCTTTTTGAATAAAGGAGTTACATTTGCTATTTTCCATTCTAATGGAACCTTCCCCAAACCTAGGGAACTTTGGAAAATTAAAACCAACACATCAACTATTTCACCAACCACTTCTTTCAAGACCCTAGGATGAAGTCCATCAGGACCTGGGGATTTGTCAGCCCGCAGCTCCAACAATTTGCTCAATAGCACTTCTCCAGTGATTGTAATTTTCCTGTGTTCCTCCCTCCCTTCCATTTCCTGATTTACAGCAATTTCTGGGATGTTACTTATATACTCTAAAGTGAAAACCAATGCAAAATACCTTTTCAATTAATTTGCCATCTCCATACTTTCCTTTATTAATTCCCCAGAGTCACCTTCTATAGGACCAACACTCACTTTGTGAACTCTTCTTATTTAACTATCTATAGAAACTCTTACTATCTGTTTTTATATTTCCAGTTAGTTTTCTCTCCTATTCTATTTTCTCCCCCTCCTTATTAATCTTTTTGTCATTCTTAGCTGTTCTTTATATTCTGTCCAATCTTCTGACCTGCCACCCATCGTTGTGCAATTATATGTTTTTTCTTTAAGTTTGACAGTGTCTTTAACTTTTTTAGTTAACCACAAAGGTAGGTTCTCCCCTTGGAAGTTTTCTTTCTCATCAGAATGTATCTATTCTGTGTATTGTGAAATATCCCTTTAATGGATCTGTCCCTTAACCTCATTTGCCAGTTCACTCTAGTTAACTTTGCTTTAATGCCCTCATAACTGCCTTTATTTAAGTTTAAAGTGCTAGTCTTGAACCCACTCTTCCCTCCCTCAAACTAAATGTAAAATTCAATTATATTATGATCACTGCTACCTAGGGGTGCCTTCACTATGAGGTTATCATTTAATCCCACTTTGTTGCACAGTACCAGATCTAGTATAGTCTGCTCTCTGGTTGGCTCCAGAATGTGCTGTTCCAAGAAACTATCCCAAAAACATGCTATGAACTCCTCAGCTAGGCTACTTTTGCCCATCTGATTTCTCCAGTCTCTCTGTAGATTAAAATCCCCTATGATTATCGCTGTATCTTTCTGACAAGCTCCCATTATCTCTTCCTGTATACTTTGTCCTACCATGTAGTTACAATTAGGGGGCCAGTACACCACTCCCACAAGTGTTTTTTTGCCTTCATCATTTCTCATCTCAATCCAAACTGTTTCTACATTCTGGTTTCCTGAACTTAGGTCACCCCTCTCTAATGCATTAATACCGTCATTTTTTAACAAAGCCACCCCTCCACCTTTCCCTCACTTCCTGTCCTTCCTAAATGTCACATACCCTTTGACATTCAGGTCACAATCTATGTCATCCTGCACCCATGCCTCTGTAATGGCTATCAGATCATACTTTTTTATTTCTATTTGGGCTATCAGTTCATCTGTTTTGTTTTGAATGCCACGTGCATTTAGATTCAGAGCCTTTAATTTTGTTCTTTTTTTATTTTTGTAATGTCTGGCCTTATCTGATTTCCTCTTAGATTTGTACTCTGTCCCTTCCTATCACATTCTGTTTATCATTTGTCTCTACTTTGGTTTACCACACCTTCCCAAACTTGATCCCTTGCCCCCTTTATTTAGTTTAAAGCTATCTCCACTTCCCTAGTTATGCAGTTCGCTAGAACATCAGTCCCAGCATGGTTCAGGTGTAGACCATCCCAACGGTACAGCCCCTACTTTCCTCAATACTGGTGCTAGTGCCCCACAAAACAGAACCCACTTCAATATATACAATATACACAAGCAGATCATGCTATTTGGTTGCACTGATACATTTCTTTAAAATTTTCAATGTAAGCAATCTTTTCGATTAATTGCAAGATTTAAACTAACAATTCACCATTCGGATTTGTTAAGCATAACAGAAAATTTAATGGGCCCTTTGCACAGGTGTATTTCACTGAGATATTAATTGTGTTGAAGCGGGTCGGAAACATCTTCACAATGCATCCACTTAAACAAAGGAGTGGGATGGAAAACACTAAAATTGAAGTATTTTGAACATCATGAGCACAATTAAATAACAAAAGGTTGCCAGCCAATCTTCTGTTCAAAATCATAAATGTTGGACATTACTGATCACCGCAGATATTCCGGATTAGGTGCTCTCAACTCCCCTTTTCCTTCTCCCCTACAAATTCTTATTCTGGCATCGCGCAAACATTAGCACGGTTATATCTGACAAAATCCCCAGGGATTGCGGCTGGAAAGCTTTTACATGTGTTACAAATCCCTGCGCGACACTCATGGCCTCTGCAAGAAACCAGAGGGAGAAAAATAAACCCAGGCCGAACAGAGACAGTAAAGGGACCCCTCCCTCCCTCTCTCTCTCTGTCTTTGCTGCTGTCCCCGCTAAATAACACAATAAATAACACGCCTCACTTTCACACTTGTCCTGTGGCATAAATTCCAAAATTAAAGTGGAACCATCACCATCAGTAAACGCCCACTGGCATTTTCTACGCCTACATTTCCTATTCCAGCAATAATAAAAAAGGGATGCTTGAGAGATGCTGAGTTTCCCCAAACTGATGACAACCTGCTTCAAATCTGAACCAAGTCCTGCCTTCCTGCCAAATATTATTATTATTTGCGCACAGTTAGTGGCGACAGTAATTCGTGTCCCAATTGGGGGGGGGGGGGGCAGCAACACCGTTCCAGGAACGGCCGGCCACCCCAGCAACATTGACGGCTCCGAAAATACCAAAGACGTACCTTCATGACAGTTACTCCGTATCCGCGCCCCGAAACTATAGCAACATGTCCGGCCTCTTGGTGCCCGAAGCTGAGGGGGCTCGAGCAGAGAATCCGGTAAACGGACACTCGTTCTCCTGCTAGCGCGGCTGCGCACAACCCGGCCCCACCCACCCAACGGCCTGATTGACATTCGCATCAACCAATCGGAAGCGAAACGCTGCGCCTCACAAACCGGAAGTGATGCAAGGTTGAGCCGGCATTTGACGGGAGCTCTTATTTCGCCCAGAACCTTGACCGGAAGAGGTGTTGCTCGGTTTGTACATATCTGGAAATTGCAGCTTGGAAACAGGCTCAACCAGTTCTCATGAAAGGTCGGAGTGTTGAGCTTTTGATCACATATCCACAGCATCACTAAGACCACCAATTTCCATCTCTAACAAGGTCCAACTCCGTCCCTGCCTCAGTTCATCTGCTGCTGAAACTCTCATCAATGCCTTTGTTACCGATAGACTTGACTAATCCAATGCACTCCTGGCTATCTCCAACCTTCTACCCTCTGTAAAGTTGAGATCATTCAAAACTCTGATGCCCATGTCCTATCTCAGACCAATTTCTGTTCTCCCATCATTCATGTGCTCATTGACCTATGCTATCCAGCTCTTGTTGTCCCACCCCGCCCCCTTAAACCAGCTTATATTTCACCTCTTTTCTATTTTTCCTTAGTTCTGTTGAAGAGTCATGCGGACTCGAAATGTTAACTGTGCTCCTCTCCGCAAATGCTGCCAGACCTGCTGAGTTTTTCCAGGTATTTTTGTTTTGGACCTATGCAAGTGGTTGCTTAAGTAACACCTGAGCTTTAAAATTCTCATCATTGTTTTCAAATCATGCAAGGCCTCCCTCCTCTCTATCTGCAATTTACTCCAGCCCTTTGAGATATCTATGCTTTTCCAACCCTGGCCCCTTGAGAAATCCCAATTTTAATTTCTCTACCATTGCTGGCTGTGCCTTCGGCTGCCTGGGCCTTAAGTTCTGGAGCTCCATCCATTAGCTCCCCTTTCTCTCCTACTTTAAGATGCTCTTTAAGACCTATCCCTGTGACTAGGCTTTTTGTCATCTGCCCTAATATCTTAATGTGACTTGGTGTCAATTTGTTTTTGATAACACTCCTATGAAGCACCTTCATATGTTTTACTACTTTAAAGGCACTATATAAGTGTCATCTGTGACCTAGTTGGTAATTTTCTAAGTCAGAAGGTTGTCGGTTTAAGTCCCACTCCAGGACTTCACAGAATCGTGACAGCACAGAGGGAAGTCATTTGGCCCATCATGTCTGTCCTGACCCCTCATGATTTTTATCGGTGCATGGGATGCAGGCATTGCTGGCTAGGCCAGCATCCACTGCCCATCCCCAATTACCCTTGAGAAGGTGGTGGCGAGCCACCTTCCCAAAACCGCTGCAGGCACATCCACAGCGCTGCCAGGCAGGAAGTTCCATGACCCTGACCCAGCAACAGTGAAGGAACAGCAATATAGTTCCAAGTCAGGATGGCATGTAACTTGGAGGGGAACTTGCAGGTGATGGTGCTCTTGAGCATAAAAATCAAGGCTAACCACTCTGCAGTACAGAGCAAGTGCTGCACTGTTGGAGGTCCTCTTTCAGATAAGGTAAACTGAGGTCTCATCTGCCTTCTAAGGTGGAAGTAAAATATCCCACTCCCCTATTTGAAAGAAGAGCAGTGAGTTATTTATTAGTGAATGTCACAAAAACATTATCTGGTCATTATCATATTGCTCTTTGTGAGTGGTTGCTGTGTGCAAATTGCCTACCACCTTAATTCCTACACAACAGTGACTACATTACAAAATTACATCATTGGCTTTGAGATGACCTGTGAAAGGCACTATACAAATGCAAGTATTTCTTTCCATACAGTTGTTGTTATAATGTCGCTGGTTTTTTTGCTTTCTTTTGAGAGAAACACAAAATATCACATTTTGAAAAGTAAACAGCTCCCTATATGTTTGTGTGTTTCTAATCTATCTTGTTTCCTTGCCACATTTCATTCCTGACTTTGACGTTTTCAGACCCAGCAAATCCTGGCCAGAGCCAATCGAACCGGACGTCTCGATTGTTCATCGATTGGCGAGCCTGCTGCTGAGATGGTTGCTTTGTTGCGCGGCAGATTTGTTCGAATTTTCAAATTTTGAAAATTACAAGTTAAGACTAAGGGAAATGTGTCTTGAATTTAGTGTGTTGAGGCTTCGTTGCAGGAATGACTCTCGGTGTTAAATGGAAATGTCTTTAACAAATCGAAGCCCTTATATGTATGCAACTAGAAAATCAACAGGCCTAGTGTGATCGTGGTCTCTGGGATATTCACTGTCTTTTTGTTCTTGGAGAACTTCAGTTGGGTTTAGTTGCATTTCTTAACTCGTGATTTTCGCTCTGGTATTTAATTCCACCAGTTAACTGCTTATTATCATGGCCAGCGTTCATGAGAGTATGTTTTTCAATCCTATGATGGCCAACGGTGTGGTTCATGCAAATATTTTTGGCATCAAAGACTGGGTTACCCCACACAAAATCTCAATACTGGTTCTGTTGCACGAAATGGCCACTTCTAAAGAACAAGGGACGCCAGAAGTTGAAACCAGACGTCTCCACATGAACAAATTGAATTTACCGTTGCTGCAGGTAAGGATATTTCTTGATGATGCATTTGTTTGAAGTCTATTGGTGTGCCCGGTTTTCATTCTGAAATTATAAACCTACCTTAATACTTTATTACAGGGTCCAGATATGACATTAGTTCAGTTGCTTAAGACTATTGGAGAATGCTGCCCGAAACTAGCGAATGCTGTGAGTACAAGGTAAAAAAAATCTATAATAATGGCTCAAATTTGCAATTCTAATAACAGGAAAGCTGACAGCATTCAGCACCACCACCCTATGAAACTGAAAGCAACTTCTGCCGTCTGCACAATGTGCGGTTAAATGTGGAATTCCAGAGCTTCTTGTCAGTGCCTGCTTCTTCACAGGGTGTGCTGTTGAAGTTGTAGATAAAAAAAATCATGTAGAAATCACAAAATTTGAACTTCCACTTTTGACACTATGAAAACTCTTTAAAAATTTGAACTTTCAAGGTTTTTAATCGTGTACTAAATTATAGTTCCTGCTGAACAATCTCTCTGATCCTGAGCAACTGTATTTATGGAATGTCAAATTTCTCCATTCCATGATAGTCCTTCAGATTTTTCGCAGTAATTCAGTGTTTAAAAATTTATATATATTGCAGCTTCTATCTTAATCCTATGTGTATGTTCCAATCTTTATTTTGCTTTCTGTAAAATTATGAAAAGTGAAATAAAATTATAAAAGCTGCTTGTTACTTCCTGATTTGGTGTCTGAGAATTCTTCAATGGGGTTAGCTGTTCAGCTTGCTTGATGGTATCATTGTTGCTAGACACTACAGATCGTCTATAGCTGGCACCAAAGTTAAATTAACTTTGGAAAAGGTGAAATCTATGCCATTGACCTCACTAGCAATGATGTGGTGGGAGCCACAGAAAAGTGACTAAATCCAGAAGGTAGAAATTAGCTTAACATTCTGGGGTAGTGCGTTTGTAAAATAATGAGAATAGAAAGATGGTGGTTTAATCTTATATATTCCGATGACGTGGGAGATAAATGAACTTGGTCCTATGGGGAGGGCAAGCTACAAACCAAAGTATTTGGATTTAATAGCTCAATTACAGAATAAATCCAAGCTCACATTAGGGATATGGTACAGACTTCAAATCAGAATAAAAAGCAGGACAATGTGCTCATTGAAGAGATAGGAAGAACAATTTCATTACTGTACTCTTAAAATCACTACAGAAGCTTACTGTAATTGCATTGAAATGAATGCAGATTTGTCTCTTTAACAAGACCAACAAGTTAATTTCATTTTCTCGTCGAAAAATACATTTGAATAGTAAAAATATCCAATTTATCTTTCTAGAGTAAAGTTAATGGCCGAAGGGGAGTTGAAAGATATGGAAAATTTCTTCTATTCCCTACAAAATGTTTTCAGTGGAACAGAACCAGCAGTTCACAAGACTAGTGTAATAGGTATGAAATTTTAATATTTGACCATGAAATATTTCTTATCCCGGTGGTCATTAGTATTTGGTCTGCACAAGAGTACATTACTTTTTGACTGTCTAATTTAAAGCTAGAAATTGCTTTCCTTTACCTTCAAGTTATTGATTTTCAAATATCTGCCATTGTTGATTTCAAATCATTTTCAGCACAAGTTACAAAGATCTGTAGTCATCACAAGTATAACCTTTCGCTTTGCTAAAATTGACCAGTGAGAACTTTGTTTATGCAGCACAGACTGCAGTGTTTTACCAACTGTTTTTTTTTAAAAGAGCACAGTGTTTTTAATCAAATAACGTACCACCTAAGATGAAAAAACACCTAAAGTTTTACTTAATTTTTATGGTCCTGTGGAAGATTTCCTTTTTCAGGTAATCCAAATTCATTGGTAGCAGGTGAAAAAACAGCAGCTTGATATTCATTTTCAATTTCAAATCTTCTCTTGTGGAGAAATCCCTCTGCAGAATAATGGAAATTGGTGGATGACTTTAAAGTTCCCAGCTAACTCTGGTGCTTCTGCAGGCAAGATTAACCATTGCTGGAACAGCTGATGTGTGATCTGGAATATTGGGTTCAAGCAAATTTACTCATCTACCCACAATTCCAGTTGTTGCACACAGTCAAAGATTTTCCCCTGACTTGAACCACATGTTACCATGGTTCCTCAGTTTTCTCAGTGCACTTTGTGTGCTAGTGAATATTGAGTTACAAGAAAGAGAAGTAATGTTTGGATCATTGCCAGAGCTATTGGGTGTCGACATTTTATTTGCACATTACCATCATTTTATAATTTACCACATGGCCTCTCCCCTTTTTGAAAAAGGGAAGCCTCTAAAGGTGGAAGATTTTGAAGAGTAAAAGAACAAATAATTGTCAAACAATGATTAATTTTTATTTGAAATATTGCTCTTATTCAAAGGCAATGGTAGTTTTGCAGTAGCGAAATTTGCTGCTTCTGTACTAATAGATGAGGTAACAAATTCCCTTTTAAGTAACTTGATAACTTGTAAAGATATAATGTCAAGTTGATAACTTGACATTCAGCTCACTCACTAGAGAAATGTGGCTGAGTGCCTTATTGAATGTCAATCCAGTATTGAGAGGCTGGAATTCTGGTCCTCTGCTCGCTGTCTCCTCAGACCTGAATACCCAGTGAGAAAACAACTCAGTATTTAGACTGGGACTCTCGTCTCCACTTGCTGGGGCTGGCTACACTGGGGCTTGAACCCATAATCTTCTAAGTTGGAAATGTGAATACTATCATTGAGCCAAAGCTCAGTCCCATAATGTAAATTTCAAATAGAACTTAATTTAGATTGATCAGTTTCGCTGATTATCTTCTTACTAATTATCTTGTTGTGTCCAGGACAACAGTTTGAAAACAGATTGAAGTCAGTTGGGTAATTAATTCTTAAATGTTCCTGTAGGTCTGTTCTTGAGGCACATGATCTTGGCTTACAACAAACTGTCCTTCAGTCAGGTTTATAAGCTTTACACAGCTTTACAGCAATATTACCAAAGCTATGAAAAGATGTCTTCAAGGACTGCAGAAAGAGAAGACACAGATATGGAATTAACCTCTTTAGACCTGGAAGGAAAGATGGAAAAAGAGGAGCTAGAATTTCCAACAAGGTAAGATTCATCATATAATAATAACACTTGTTAATTGCTTAAAGCAGAATGGGGAAACTACTTTTCAGGAGAAGTGTTCCACATCTTGTGTTTTTTGTTTTTTTCAACTCCTTCAACTTGGTTAGAATATTTTCTAGTCCTGCAAACACCTATTATTTAAATTCTCTACAGAATTGGGGAGCTGCTGAATTCATGGAGGTTCTACACACTCTGCATATTTTTTCCTCCACCTCCCTTCCATTAGTCTACAGACTACCTAATAGTGGGAGGGAAGTGGAGGAAGAAATGTGCGAATAAATTAGGGAATTGAGTATAAAACATAGAATAGTAATTCTGGGAGATTTCAACTACCCTGATATTAATTCAACAGAAGAGGTAGGTAAAGGGGATAAGGGATCCTACAGAGTGTACTGGACTCCTTTCCATCCCGATATGTAAAAAGCCCAACAAGGCAAGATTTACAATTGGATCAAGTAATTGGGAATGAACCAGTGCAGATAAGAGAAGGAAAACTAGGGAACATTTGGGCAATAGTGACCATAATATAATACACTTTAAAATTATGATAAAGAAGGACGTAAGTATGACAAAAAAAACAAGCTCATAAATTGGAGAAAAACTGATATTGAGAAGTTGAGAATATAACTTGGGAAAACAAAATGGGCAGCTATATTGGCAAACAATAATATAGAAACACAAAGGAAGACATTTAAAACCGTGTTCAACAGAGTTGCACCACAGGTTAGCAAGGCCATTATAAAAGCAAACCAAGCACTGAACTTTATTCCTAGAGGGTTAGAATTGTAAAGTAGGGAGGTTATGCAAATCTTGGTTAGACGACGCTTTGAGAGTACTACATGCAGTTTGGTCTCCATAGTATAAAAATGTATACAGAGGCAGTGGAAAGGGTGCAAAGAAGACATACAAAGATGATACCAGAAATGCTTGGGTATGTATAAAGGATAAACAGGCTTTTCTCTTGAAAAAAAGAAGACTGAGTGGTGACCTAAAAGAGGCAATTAAAGTGGATACAGAGAAAATATTTCCTCTTGGGGAAGAGCATAACTAGAGGCCATCAATATAAGATAGTCACCAAGAAATCCAATAGACAATTCAGAAAAAGCTTCTTTACTCAAATAGTGGTGAAAATGTGGCACTCACTACCTTTGGAAAAAAATAGTATAGATGTATTTAAGGGAAAGCTAGGCAAATATTCGAAAGCAAAGGGAATAGATGGTTACAGTGGTAGATTTAGATGAGGAAAGTTGGGAGGTGGCTCGAGTGGAGCATAAACATTCGCATTGACTGGTTAGTCCCAGTGGCCTGTTCCTATGCCATGTATCCTATGTAATCCTAATATTCTAAGGCCAGTATGAAGTGGATAATTGAAAATATTGCTAACTGATATTCTTTCAGTTCTGGAGGCTGGCCAGGAGAGATTTGAGCCAGGAAGATTCAAAAGTAGCTTGTTCTTTAGCAATACCTTGCTCAAAAAGTTGCTTGGTAGTACAGAACTTGAGTATTGCTGAGGAAAGAGACATGCTGTCAAAGCTTTCTGTCTTGCACTCTTCAGGACAAAATCGCAAGAATACCAAATCTGAAGGGGAACAACAATTTATATTGCATGAGAAGAGGGTGCTGATTGGTTGGCAGGTGGACTCTGAAATGGAGACATTGGATGGAGAATGCACAATGTAACAGTTAACTGCTAAGCTTTTGTTTAAATTCAACCAGGCAAGTTGACTCTGATTGGTCAAGGCATTGTCATGGGGTAATGAACCAGGAAATGGCAGTCCCCTAAGCTTTTGTTTAATTGAAAAAGGTACAATGTGTGGACATGTTCTTTCTGTTTGCAAAAGACAGGGCCCTGTGTATGTTGACTGGTTGTTTGTGTAATTCTTGGCACAATCGGGATTGTTTAATAAGTGCTATCCAATTGCGAATCACATCTAATGTTAGACACTATGTTCTAGGCTTTGTAAGCACAGGCTGGTTCTCTATGGTTAGTACTTTGCCTATTGCGAGCAGCTGAAGGGATGTGATGTTTGATACAATCCATCAGTCATTGGGGCGTACAGCCTACATACCTGGCATCACAATGGCACTGAAATTCGTATAGCAAATTACTCATTTGTGTGGTAGGTAGAATGCCTTTTTGGCTTGACAATTCTGTTTTGATTACTGCAAGACAAAAAACTTCAACAGCGTGTCTCTTTTTCAGCAATACTTAAATACCTTACTCATTATAGAACCTTCTTGATTCAGTTGGCTCCTGATTGGCATTTATGACGGGACCATGTATGGAACTGTATTTGAAATGGAATTGCCATTTTTTCATCTGTTACTAATGAATTTGGATGCCTAAAAAAAAATCTGTCGCGGGTTCATTAAAAATAAAATGAAACATTAGGATCATTTTTATCTTTTAAATGTATATATATTATTTGATTGCAAATGCTCTGCGTATGCTACTTTTTTAAACCAACAGGATATTGATCAAAAACTAGTCTGTGCCCCATAAACACCATAGTTCTCGCTGGTTCATTTTAGCAAATTGAAAGATCTGCTTGTGCATTTGTAACTTGCGCTGACATTGTGGGTTGCATTTTTCAGTGATTTGGATCATTCTTACTTTGCACATTCTTAAAAGCTAATTGCATTTCTAGAACTTGTTTTGATTTCAAATATCTACCCATATAAAACCCATCTGGTTCACGAATTTCATTGAGGGAAGGAAATCTGCTGTCCTTACCTGGTCTAGCCTGTATGTGATTCCAGATGCAGGGAAATGTGGTTGACTCATAACTGCCGTCTGAAATGGCCTACCAAGTCGCTCTGTTGTATCCCTATGAAATAGAATAAGAATGAACATAGATGAACCACCAAACATTGACCTAGGCACCGGACAGAATAAAAGCACACCCAGCCCAGTCGACGCTGCAGACCCCTCCTCGCTAACATACAGGAACATATCTAAATTGGGAGAACTGTCCCGCAGATTAGTCAAGTGATAGCATGACAAGGTCATGCTCACACAATCATACCTTTTCAATCAATATCCCAGACTCCTCCATTACCAAAACTGAATGTGCACTGTCCCACTGGCAGGACAGACTCATCAGAGGTAGCAGTTAGGAGGGATTGGCTCCGGGAGTCCTCAGCATTGACTCTGGACCCATGAAGCCACATGGCATCAGGTCAGAAAAACCTCTTGCTGATCATCACTTGCTGCTCTTCCTCAGCTCATTCATCGTGACTCCACCATGTTGAACACCACTTAGAAGAAGCACTGCTGAGAGTAACAAGGGCACAAAATGTACTCAGTACTTCAATGTACATCACCAGGAGTGGTGCAGTAGTATCACTACTGACCAAGTTGGCTGAGTCCTGAAGGCCATATGTGTTAGACTGGGCCTAGGGCAGATGGTGAGCGAGCTGTTTCAACTGGGTGAGGACACATGCCAGGCCTTGCTCTTTCTTTCCCATTCCTCGATTGATTGTAACAGAGTTCTTTGAAATTTATAAGGATGAAGGTGTCAACTCAGTGTCTGTACTTAACTGATTATGTCCTGATTGCAAAGAACTCAGTCCGACTTTCTTAAGTTTAAACACAAAGGGGTTAGTTTTATTGAGCTAAAAATCCATCCAGGCAAAGAAATAAAATAGTTAAAAGGTAAACACACATCCCGACCTTTGCGATGTACACACACAGGCAAAATTATAAGTTATACATTAGAGGTGGTTAACTTTTGGCCAATTTAAGATTCAACGATAGAAGGCAGAATAAAAGAGAGTTCACTGTTTGAGTCCTTCGCTGGTGTTCGTGGCTGAGGCAGTTATTTTAACGGTGGTCCTGAATTTTTTCCCCCCTGGAAACACTGCTGTGGGTCTTTGAAGTGTCCTCCAAACTTCACTATTGACCCTAGTATGATAAAAGCAGGCATGACTATTGGTAGGAATGACCACTGCACAGTGCTTGAGGAGAGGAAGTTCTATCTTCACACTGAAGACCCATGCCATCCTGCTGTATGGCACTACCACTGTACCAAATGGAATAGATTCAGATCAGATCCAGCAGCTCAAAGCTGGGCATTCATGAGGTGCTGTGTACTGTCAGCAGCAACAGAATTGTGTTCCGCCACAGTCTGTAACCTCACAGCCTGTCATATCCCTCATTCTATCAATCCAATCAAATCATGGGATTAATCCTGGTTCAATGAGTGAGAGAGCATGTCATAACAACACAAGGTGTACCTAAAAAATGAGGTACCAACCTAGTGAAAGTTGCAAGCATGCTATAGTCAAAGAGCTAAGTGACCTCACAACCAATGGATCAGATCAAAGTTTTGCAGTACTGCAACATCCAGCTGTGAGTGGTGGTGGATAATTTAAAAATTAATTGGAAGAGGAGGCTCTATGATCATCCCATCCTCAATGATGGCAGAGCCCAGCACAAGTCCAAAGGACAAGGCTGAAGCATTTTCTAGCCATCTTCAGCCAGAAGTGCCCATGGGGGATCTTTATTGGCCTCCTCCTATTCCAACCTTCACGGATGCCAGTCTTCAGTCTACTTGATTCACTTCACCTGATATCAAGAAATGGCTGAGTGCACTTGGAAGCAGTCAGGACAGTGGGCTGTGACCACATCCTAGCTATAAAGTTGCATCTATCCAATAAAGTGGAAAATTGCCCAGATATGTCTTGTCGAGAAAAAGCCCCACCTGTTTGTTCTTGATTATCAGCAAAATTACAGAAGACGTCGACAACAGTGCTATCAAACAGCACTTGCTCACAAATAACCTTTTCACTGATCCTCAGTTTGGATTGTACCAGGACCAATCGGCTACAAACCTCATTACAGTCTTGGCACAAACATTGCCAAAAGAACTGAGTGCCAGAGGTGGGGTGAGGCCAGCTGCCCTTGAAATCAAAGCAGCATTTGACCGAGTGCAGCATCAAGGAGCCCTAGCAAAATTGAAGCCAGTGGGAATCAGGGTGAAAACTCCTCATAG
Organism: Cetorhinus maximus; assembly: GCF_964194155.1. Lineage (NCBI taxonomy): Eukaryota > Metazoa > Chordata > Chondrichthyes > Lamniformes > Cetorhinidae > Cetorhinus > Cetorhinus maximus. The sequence continues at coordinate 96,741,121 of NC_135890.1, forward strand.
GCTGAAGCCCTAATTAGCACAAAGGAGTGTGGGGTTGGTTGTTGGAGGCCAATCATTTCAGTTCCAGGACATCACTACAGGAGTTCTTCAAGATACTGTCCTAGGCCCGATCATCTTCAGCTGCTTCATCAATGACCTTGCTTCCATCGTAAGAGCAGAAGTGGGGATGTTCACTCATGATTGCAGTCTTCGGTTCCACTTGCAACTGCGCAGATAATGAAGCAGTCCTTGCCCGCATGTAGCAAGACCTTGACAACTTCCAGGCTTGGGCTGACAATGGCAAGTAACATTTGTGCCATACAATGACCATATCCAGCGAGAGATTCCAAGCATCTTCCTTTAACATTCAATAGTATTACCATCACTGAATTGCTGCCTATTAGTATCCTGGAGCTCACCACTGAGCAGAAACTCAATTGGACCAGCCTTATAAGTACCATGGCTGCAAGAGCAGGTCAGAGGTTTGATATTCTGCAGCAAGTAACTCACTTCTGACTCCTTGAAGCCTGTCCACTATCTACAAAGCACAAGTCAGGAGTGTGATGGAATATTCTCCACTTGCCTGGATGAGTGCAGCTCCAGTAATATTCAAGAAGCTCAACATCATTCAGGACAAAGCATCCCGCGTGACTGGCACCCACAGCAAAATATTCACTCCCTCTGCCACCTGCAGACAATGGCTGCAGATACACTGAGAGCAACTCGACATCACCAGCCAAACTCATGATATCTGTCACCTAAAAGAACAAGAGCAGCAGGCACATGGAAACATCATAACCTGCAAGTGCCCCTCAAAGGCACACATCAGCCCAACTTGGAAATATATTGCCTTTCCTTCATTGTCACTGGTTCAAAATCCTGGACCATAAGACATAAGAGCAGTAGTAGGCCATTTGGCCCATCGAGTCTGCTCCGCCATTCAATGAGACCATGGCTGATCTGATAATCCTCAGCTCCACTCTCCTGCCTTCCCTCACTGATTAAAAATCTGTCTATCTCAGCCTTGAATATACTTAACGACTCAGCCTTCAGAGCCCTCTGCGGTAAAGAATTCCACAGATTCACTGCCCTTTGAGAGAAGACATTCCTCCTCATCTCTGTCTTAAATGGGTGCCCCCTTATTCTGAGATTATGCCCTCTGGTGCTAGACGCTCCCACAAGGGGAACAACTTTTCAGGATCTACCCTGTTAAGCCCCCAAAGAATCTTTTATGTTTCAATAAGGTCGCCTCTCATTCTTCTAAACTCCAATGAGTACAGGCCCAACCTACTCAACCTCTCCTCATAAGAAAATCCCTCCATACCCGGGATCAACCTAGTGAACCTTCTCTGGACTGCCTCCAATGCCAGTATATCGTTCCTTAGATAAGGGACCAAAATTGTTCACCGTATTCTAGTTGTGATCTAATTCGTGCTTTGTGTAGTTTTAGCAAGACTTCCCTATTTTTATACTCCATTCCCTTTGAACTAAAGGCCAGCATTCCATTTGCCTTCCCTATTATCTGCTGAAATTGTATGTTAGCTTTTTGGGTTTCATCCACGAGGACTCCCAAATCCCTCTGTGCTGTAGCTTTCTACAGGGTTTCTCCATTTAAATAATATTCAGTTCTTCAATTCTTCATGCCAAAATGCATTACCTCACATTTTCCCACATTATATTCCATCTGACAAGTTTTTGCCCACTCACTTAACCTGTCTATATTCCTCTGTAGACTCCTTGTGTCATTCTCACCACTTGCCTTGCCTTCCCACCTATTTTTGTATCATCCGCAAACTTAGCGATAATACATTCAGTTCCCTCATCTAAGACAATATATATTGTAAATAATTGTGGCCCCAGCACTGATCCCTGTGGCACTCCACGAGTTACGGGTTGCTATCCTAAAAATACCACCCTTATCCCAACTCTCTGTCTTCTATTAGTTAGCCAATCCTTTATCCATGCTAATATACTACCCCCAACACCATGGGCTCTTATCTTATTAAGTAGCCTTATGTGCGGTACCTTATCGAACGTCTTTTGGAAATCCAAATATATTACATTTACTGGTTCCCCTTTATCTATCCTGCTTCTTAACTCCTCAAACAATTCTAATAAATTTGTCAGGCATGATTTCCCCTTCATGAAGCTATGCTGACTCTGCTTGATTAGATTATGTAATTCTAAATGCTCTGCTATTACATCCTTTATAATAGACTCTACCATTTTCCCAATGACTCCCTAACTAACAACATTATGAGGGTATCGGTTCAAGAAGGTGGTTCATTACCGCCACCCCAAGGGCAATTAGGGATGGACAACAAATGCAGACCCTGCCAGTGATGTGACCTCCCATGAATGAATAAAAGAAAACATTTGCATCATGCAGACTAGCTGACTAAGCTATCCCAGATCATCCTGCTTGTGTTTTGTGTGCTTAGTCAACAAAACATTGTGCAAAGATTTACAATAATTGCTCTGCTTAGCAACCAATGACCTTTCTAATAAACAATTTACTAAGGAGATGCAGGACCAAATAGCAAAGATTGCTGGAAAGCATTTTTTCTGCGGATTGAAGTGTGCTTTGTTCTTCTTAAGAGGTCCTTATCTTTATTTTTAGTGAGGCATGAGGGATCCAAGGTTGTCAATACCAAGTATATTATTGTAATATCAATTGGCACAATCAAATCACATTAATGGGCAGACTGAGAGTGAATCCCAAACAGTCAGAGCCCTCAAGCTACATTCACAGTTTGAATGTGACAACCAGACAGGATTTGTAGTGAACAGTCTGTTGATCTTTCGGTTCAATTAGTTTTGAAATTAATAGGGTAGGAAATAGGTTTCATAACAATTTAATTTCTTCACTGAATAATTGTACTTGATAACAGTCCCCACTTGCTCTAATGTGGCCTTTTTTTGGTGTGTTTTTTTTTAAAGCTGCTCAATAATTAACCTGGTTTAAAAACACACTCACTACATGAAAAGAATTGCTTTTCCCAGCAGTAGCGTGTGTTATGATCCTTGGCCAGACCCTGGGCCATGGGGAGAGATTTGGTTAGGGACCAATAACGTTTTGTTTAATGTAGGTAAAGGTTGAGAATCAAAACATCTGCTTTTGGAATAAAGCCACAAGATTCCACTGGTTTTGAACAAGCTTTAAAGTTCAAAAAGATAAAACAATTTACAAATCGGTCTTGCAGTCTAACATTCAGGCTAAGTATGAGGTATATGTGAATTAACAGATGAACTGTGGTCAGATGCACCACATCACAGAGTTAAAAGACAAATGCAACCAAAACTGATTCCATGGATTTCTCAACAAATCACCCAGACGTTAGTCCCATTGCGAGTCAACCAATCTCACTGAAACTACATCTTTCCCATGAGGGTTTCCGATCTCCACCAATGAAGATCTCTCCTTGGAATTCTCTCCAAAAGTCGCTCCCACTCAAACGGCTTTAACAATGGCCCACCTCACAGGGTTTCAATCTCACCTTCCGAGATACCTTCTCCCTGGATTCCTGAGCACTCAAATACTAGCTCAAAGCGCACTTCAGCTCTATGGCAGGGCCAAGCAGAACGTCTCTGTTCCAAAGGGGTACCTTTGCCCCGATGGCTCTCTTTACTTAAAGTCTGCTGCCCACAGCTCTTTAACTTAACTTAAATGGGACCTGTTTCAGTCCCTTATATATTTGTGACACTTGTTGGCTGACAGACTGCCTCAAGAAGAGCTGTTCACTGATCCTTGAACTGATCTAGTGACCTATGAAAACACTCCACGAATGTCCCACCCTTGTTACTAGGCAGGATTCAATATAACAAGCATTGGAACATCATGCACCTTTTAATGTTACAATCTCCACGCATTGCTAACTTAGCACACAGGGACCCAAAGATCAATGGATTTCATGACACATGATTTGTCAGGGTTGAATTGAACCAAAGTGTCGTCACACCAGACTGAACTCTTAGATCTTTCTCTTGGTAACAAAGATGCTGCCGGTCACTTCCCCAAAATCACTAAAGCAGCCTAGCAAAGGAGAGTATTCTTCAGTTTCCCAAGTCTGATGACTGCTCTTGCTCCACCCATATTTAAACATTCTTTCTCTCTTTGCTGTATTGAGTGAACTCTCTTCTCAAGTTCCTGCTACTGTTTCTTGGACCAGTTATGTTACCCCCATCTGCCTTGATTCTATGGCTGTAACTTATACCTCTCCTGGTGCCTGACTTTCATTGCTCTTCCTAAACTTTGCATACCTTTAAAAATATCAATGTTATGCAGATATGTAGCAACTGATGTGAACAGACAAAAGTGTTTTTGTCAGAGGACAAGCGTGTTACCTCTGACTTGATTAGTATCAGTAAGCTTATCTATTTTGTTGAATTACTAAAATTGATATTGGAGAGTTTGCATTGATACAATGAAACATTTGATTTCTCTGTTAACCTGCAATTTGTAAGCTTTCAGTTATCAACTAAAATTCTTGCTTTTTTTTTTGTTTTTAATCTATTCCACAACCTATTTCCTTGTCACTACAGGAATATGCACTTCAGCAGCTAGCATCAGTGAAGCGGAGAAGTAAATTAACTAATAAAGCTCAGCTTTGTTAAATATGTAGCAAATAAATGGTCTTAAAGTTCAGTTATTGATGCTACAGTATTATTTGACAGGGATGAAGAAGTTGTCGACAGAGGACCTCTGTCCCAGAAACAAGCGGAATATTTCCTTGCTCAACAGGTATGCTTTGGCTGTTTTTATTTCTCCTTTTTTTAAAGTTCTAACTCTTGCTGTGATAAATATTACAGGTACAAATAGCTGTCCTGCATGCCTTCTAAGTGGCACAGGCCAGGGATCAATCTTTGGATCTTCCTGGTCTGTGTGGCTCAATACCACACTGGCTGATGCCTCTATTTACTGTCATGAGAGGGGATATTATTTCACAACTGTAGAACCATTACCTGTTTTTACTTGCACTTGCAAACTTTTCCTTGTCTGGATTTGCTGGTGCTGTCAGGAGTGGTGATCAGTCTACTGGCCAGGAGTCTTTTGCTGTTTTGCAACATGGAAAAAATCTATTAGACATTGACTTGCTTACGGTTGTAATCCTCCCACATTGATCGCATTCTGCTCTCTGACAAAAGTGATCACTGGATCTTCTCTTAACCCTTTTTCGCAAATGCTGCTTTTGCCCTAAAATGGATGTATAAGATAGGAGGTAAGTAAGGGGTTTCTAATTCCAGCTTTTAGAGGAGACAGAAAGATAATGTTTAGAAAAGAAGTTTCAAAAAGACAGACTCTCTTCTGTTTATCTGCTGCTGATTCGCATTCACTTAGTAAGTTGGTTTTTGGTAGTGATTGGAGAAAATACCTCATGGAATGTGATGGAGTTTTGATGTGGATATTTTTAGTTCAAGCAAGATCAATCTTGCAATAGTGATTTCCATATTTATTATGGGTATTAAACTCAAAGAATCCAATTCAACACGAACCCGGAAATATGCTTTTTTTCTCAGGGGTTATTTAACAATATGTGTTGTATAAATGTAATATTTAATATTGATTTTGAAGTACAAGAAGTACACCAGTTTAGATTGACCTTGACCAATTTAGAAAACAAGTTCATATTTAGTACAGGCTGATGGCCATTCTCTCAGAGATAATCTTGTATAAGTATAGAATTAGATTCTGCTCTGTGTGCATTTAAAACAATTAGCTAATGCTATGGTGTCACCATTGACTAGTTTATCAGCTTTGCTTGTATGAAAAGACAAATGTGGATTTTAAATTTTGTAGGCATCATTGTTGAAAAACAATGAAAACAAGGCTCTTTCACCAGCTGCTCTACAGAAAGAACTGAATAACTTACTCAAATTTAATCCTGATTTTTCAGAAGCTGTAAGTATTCGAATTCTTAACATATCTGATTTAAATTCTTCCTTCTTATAACTAAACCATTTGTAATTGTATTTTTAAAGAAAAAACATCAGCCATCACTAATGCTGCTTTATGTAGGTGAATGTTGGTAAAGGATCTGTTGAAAGGCTGTAATGGTACATACTGGTGAATGAACATACAATTTTCAAAATGCTGTAGATGTTACATTTGAAAATTTGATATATAGAGTAAGGGTTGATAATTTAATATTTTTCTGTACTCCTGAAGTAATTTGGGTTTATAAGCCATGGATAGCTTGCTTGCTTTTCCCACCTCTCCAAAATGGTTGCTAATTCCGTTGCAAATATACAGCCTTGAAAACAAATTAGTTGGAAATGTTTCACGTTTCCCCTCCTCCTCATCCCCAAACCACTGTTGCATTCACATTTTAATTCAGTGACTGCCCTTGCTGCACCTCTTCTCCCTCTGCACACCACCACCCCCCACCAGAACTTGATTATGCGGAATGACAGTGAATTAAGTAGATAGTGTTTCTCACAAAATAACTTGGAAAATTTGTATCTATCAAATATCTTTTAAAATGTATTATTTTAAGGTAACAGGTGCAATGTTGTAATATATTTATTTATCTTGTGATTTCAGCATTATTTGAGCTATCTAAACAGCCTCCGTGTACAAGACTACTTCAGTGCTATGCACAGTCTCCTTCACTATTTTGATCGGTTGATCCTTACAGGCAGCGACAGCAAAAGCAGTGGAGAGGATGGATTCGGACGTAGTTTACGATATGCGGCTCTCAATCTTGCTGCTTTAAACTGTAGATTTGGCCATCAGTGAGTATCTATCAGTTTTGGTTCAAGTTGTTGAGTCCATGTTCTAGACTGCTGCAGAAGAATGTTTTAATTTCTGTGCAAACTAAGATATCATAAAATTAATAAAGATTGGCACCATTAAATGGGCATATAGCAGTACATGGCTATTGGAGGCAAGGAACAGCACCAAAGAAGTTGATTTGCAGCAATATCTCCAACAGCAACATCACTGCACTTCAACTTTAAATGTTCCTCTTAGATGTAGCCAAGAAATATTGCTGAAGCAGGCAGGCTGAATGGTTGAAGCATTCTTTATTATGTCTGTCAGGAGTGAAGTGATTGTGCTAAAGGTGGCCCGAATAACCCTTGCCGAACCATTATATAAATTGATGGCACGCAATCAAAAATGTGATTTTTTTTTAACGTTGCTATGGCTACTGTTAAAAAGCAACTACAAACATGCTAGTTTTAAAAGCAAGAGGTCCCCAGGAGCTAATTAACACTGGAAAACTGCTTCATGAAGTGCTATTCTAATATAATTGGGACAATTAAGTACAATTAATGCTACTAAGTAATACATGCTTGCTTGATGACCTGACTTTTATATCTTTGTTTCTGTAGTGAGCAGGCCCAGTTTGCTTTACAGGAAGCTATTCGTATTGCACAAGAATCCAGTGACCATGTTTGTTTACAGCACTGCTTGGTAAGGCGGGGAGAAGAAAAATATTGTTTTTCTATAGTCTGTAATTTAGTCTCCCCATTTTTCAATTCTTAGTAATGCATTTCTACTGGTTTGCTACAAAAAGTGACTTTAAATTCTAATATTTTAATTTTTATGTACATTCTTCTAAATTCATCATGCTATTGCTGCTTTGTTTCTAGAGTTGGCTTTACATACTGGAGCAGATGAAGGGATCTGATAATGCAGTTCTCGTTGAACATTCTGTGAAAAAGGCTGGGCAGCTTGGCTTACCTGTGAGTAATTTTCCTTTTTAGAACTAGATACTATTTAATATTTTATAAAATTTATGCTTAATTTTTATAATTCTAGAGGAAAGTTAATAAAATTACCACAATTTTCTAACTTAGACTATATTCAGAAATGTTTCTTAAAATGTATTTGTAGTCCTTTAAGTAGAAAACTGACATACAGTTCGAATAAGAAAGCTAAAGTCAAATTTGAAGTATTGCTGCAGTATGATAATGTAATGGTTTTTGTGCTGGACTAGCAAACCCAGAAGTCGTGAGTTCATATTTTACCACTAAACCTTCAATTTACTAAATCTGATAATTGTAGCTTAACAAATACCCAAGTGGTTCACTGCTGTCCTTCAGGGAAGGGAATCTAGCACTTCCATCTGGTCTTGCCAACAGGTGACTCCTGCTGCCTTCATCCCTTCTGGATAGTTAGGCATTGACAACAAATGCTGCCTTGTCGGTGTTTTACCACATTGCAAAGACAACAAAAATGATACTCCCATTCAGTTAATAACTAACTGTTCTTGTTTTGTAGTATCTGGCTTCTCTGGGCATCCAATCACTGGTACAACAAAGGACCTTTTCTGGAAGGTCAGCCAACAAGTTAATGGATGCCATGAAGGACTCTGACATGTTGCACTGGAAACATGGGCTTTCAGAGCTTATTGATGTAAGCATAGCGCAGAAAACGGCAATTTGGAAAATGTATGGACAAAGGTACATAATAGCTTATTTAATTTTTTATTTACTCATGGTGCACAGTTTATTGTGGGCATTTTGATACCTAGGTGTAAAATTAATTGTGTGTATTCATTTTTCCATTATATCTCGCATTATTCCACAACTGAGAACGGGCAAATAATGAGCTAGTCCATATCCAATTTTGTTACTTTCTGCTAAGTTTCCAATACCATACAGTGACAGCTTTTCAAAAAAAATTCTAAAATATAATCATCATCCCTCAATGATTAGGAATGAATCTGACTTCATTTCAGTGCCTTCCTATCACTAACAGAGATTATGAGCCTATATACTCTGGAACCGTATGCAAGAGGATATCCTTTTCTCTTAAGCCTGGGCAGTGATCATTAGCAAGCTAATTTTGTCAGAGGGAAGGGAAAGGGACATCACAATGGAACCTGAACACTGTTCTTCCCCTCCTGTTTTTGAGTCCAATGGTGATTCACCATAGGAAGTTGGTGCCAAGTTTGCAACCTGGTTCTGATGTTGCCTTGTTCTATATACCTTAATGACATAGATTAGATTTACCTACTACATGAAATTTCAAAGGTGCTTGTCATGATTTCTAATAAATCACAGCGCTAATGTTTAGTGCTTCATTTTTATCATTGTAGCACAATGGCACTGCAGCAAACACAGCTTCTTCTGTACATGCACAGTCTGGAGTCTGTAAACATGGATATCCATCAAAATAACACTGAGGCAATGGCTGTAGTACTGTGTCACCTGGCAGAACTTCATGCAGAACAGGTAAGTCAGCTTTGTGCTTTTGTCTTGTCTGTCCTTTTCTCCTGCAGGCATTACACCTTGATGAGATACAGCTCTGTGGGTGGTTGGTGTCTGATGATACCTCACCCAAGTGACCACTCTGTTAACAAGACATTTTACCACAAGGGACTTTGTAGTTCAACCCAAACCTGTCTTCATATGCCCACTTCAGCAGAGTTCATTGGATAGTAATTAGGAACAAGGGATCTTGGCTTTTACCTTTTGCCCAAGATGTGCTGAGGGTAATCATTGTGCCCAAACACTGCATCTTAGCTGAGATTAGCTTACCCTGCACAAACCAGGGGTCAGGTCTCACATTTTCTTGTCTGTCTTGCGCAGTTATTTAGGGCAGTCAAGTGAGCCAAGAGCGTACCAGCCAGCTATTTAGAAGAACATTGCTTGAAGTATTTTTATTAAAACAGGCCTGTGATTTTCCTAACATTATAGTGTAATTAGGAAATTGGAATCATGTCACATGGTTAAAGTAGTAATTTTGTGGTCACTTAGTTTCTTAAAAGAGTAAGCTCCCTGAGTGGGGGGAGAAATTGTTCCTTGTGCCTGGTTTTTGGACGTAAAATGGATATTGTGGGGTACCAATTTCAGGGCACAATCTCCCAATTTAGGTCCCTTTTCCACCCCCTACCTGAACCCTGTCAGTTTCCAAAATCAGGGGTCTAATGCATGTTTCAAGACACTGATGAAGAATTGGATGAATGCTGCACAGAGCATGTTTCTCTGGGTCTGTGGCCTAACCAGTAGTATAGCAGCAGGCTAATCAGAAATAAATCTATGGCCGATTTCTCCATCTCGCTAGTGAAGAGAGAAGTGAGGCTTCCTCTCAGTGTCCCTCGACAGTGGTGCAGGTGAGATTTGGAACTCGGCAAAATGGCCTTAAACCTGCCTCATCACTCTGCTACCCCTGTTACATGTTTTTAGAGCAACTGAAACGTTGTAAGCCTGTATGATCTAGAAAGTCTTACAATATGAAAAAATGAATAACAACTTAAATTCTGCACTTCACAATATAATGTAGGAACTCGGCAGCATTCAAAATTGTGAACACCTTCGGTCTGTCCGCAAGCATTACCCAAACCTCCCTGTCACTTGCCATTTCAACACTCCACCCTGCTCTCATGCCCACATGTCCGTCCTTGGCTTGCTGCATTGTTCCAGTGAAGCTCAACGCAAACTGGAGGAACAGCACCTCATCTTCCGACTAGGCACTTCACAGCCTTCCGGACTGAATATTGAGTTCAACAATTTTAGATCATGAACTCTCTCCTCCATCCCCACCCCCTTTCCGATTCCCCCCCCCCCCCACTTTTTTTTCCAATAATTTATATCGATTTTTCTTTTCCCACCTACTTCCATTATTTTTAAATGTATTTCCATCCATTGTTTTATCTCTACCTTTTAGCCTTTTTTGATTCCTTCACCCCACCCCACCCCCACTAGGGCTATCTGTACCTTGCTTGTCCTGCTTTCTACCCTTAATTAGCACATTCCTTAGATAATATCACCACCTTCAACACCTCTTTGTTCTTTTGTCTGTGACATCTTTTGGTTATCTCCACCTATCACTGGCCCTCTATCCAGCTCTACTTGTCCCAACCCCCCCCTTAAACCAGCTTATATTTCACCTCTCTTCTATTTTTACTTAGTTCTGTTGAAGGGTCATTTGGACTCGAAACGCTAACTGTGCTCCTCTCTGCAGATGCTGCCAGACCTGCTGAGTTTTTCCAGGTATTTTTGTTTTTGAAAAGGATTTTTTGTTTTGATAAAGCAAGTTCCATATAAGATTTATGTGGGTTATTTGGCCAAGAGCAGTTCCTAAACTAGACCATGAGAGGGAGCTAATGAAGCCATGATGGAGATGGCCATAACTCTGGACGTTTTTAGGAGTTTGCCTCCATGTTATTAATCAACTCTTTAACACTTCTCAAACTAGTAATCCTTTCCAAACCAACTGAAGTGTATCAATGAAAATTGAATTAGTCATATGGCCTTTGTTTCTAAAAAGGCAATCATAATAATTAGACTCCATCTTGTGGTGAAGCAAAATTCCTTAAATAATTTTTTGTCAAAATATCAGCAACTGAGCATATTGAACTCCACTAAATATAAAGCAACAAGAATTTAGTTCGCTTTTTAAAAATTGATTCACATATCCAAAAGGGACCCAAGCAACAGAAATGCTATCACAATTGAATGCTAAATGCATTCTTGATTGTGATTGTTAACATAAATTCTGTGTATTTTTGGACTTGTAGGGCTATTACTCAGCTGCTTCCGAAATCCTGAAGCATTTAAAAGATCGTTTTCCTCCCCACAGCCAGCATGCAAAGGTACGTTGATAATTGTGCTTGCAGTAATATTTGGACAGTGTTTAATTTTCAAAATTATTACTGTCACTTAACAGAAGGTATAACCATTCTTCAAAACAGGTACACATTATTTTTACTGCACTGGATTCAAAATGAATTACATGTCTGAAAGTGCTTACTTTGTTTTCTTGCTGTAGGGATATTGGGAAGAAAGGATTAATGCCTCAACAGTAACCTTTACTTTGAATTAGGGGAGCTGCAAGTATAGAAGGATAGACAGTGTTGTCCTTAAACTGCCATGAAAACTGCAGTTTCTATAAATTCTGGAGACAGATGATCTGCATGATAAGTAATCCTTTGGCTTTCTAACGACCATAAAAAGCTCCTGCTTCTGTTTCAGCCATCACTGCAGAGCTCCTATTGGACTCAGTGGAAGTAGACTGTGAACTGGAGAACCAACTAGCTTCACCAGTTTAATGGGATGTAGGTTTGTTACCCTGGTCTGCTACATTGCTAAGTTCCTTGCCTGAGATGAAAGAAAAGCAAAGGCCATAAATCTCCTTTCAAGGAAAGAGGGAGGCTGAAGGGGGAGTCATACTGTTAAACCAGATTCTGTCCATGCCTAGAATTCACATGCATGCACTTCTAGCATGGGTTTATGATTAAGAACATCAGCCTGACCTATTTATATTTCTTGTTTTTCCGATGTGACTACTTGGATTTCAAAGAGCAAACAATTGCAACCCTAGTTTAGTTCTTTGTTATGAATTACCTATTTCAGTGTGTTTGATCTCAAGGAATTCTTTGCTAGGTGATGATTACCAGACTCTTCCCAAATTTATTGAAAGGAACTGCTGAAAATTCAAGCCTTATTATTTTGTCAGAGATTTTGCATTGAGTTTGGCAAACATTGTACCGCTAGATTTTTATTCTGTGTTTTTTCTGCCTCTGTGCAATGATGTCGCTTGAAAATATGTTTTTGAAATGCTAAGGAACATAGGGTTGCAGCCCATGTAGGCTTCAGTGACATTGCTGTGGGAAAAGAATAATTCTTGGTTCTTATCTCATTATCCCATTCATGTTATACATTTAAGTTCGGTGGAGATATGGGTCCTTTTATAGGGACTGCCTTTCAACTGTGAACACAAATATTAGGAGAAAACCAGAACAGTAATACACACTACAGGAAATCTCATTGTAGCTTACTGAGTATGTACAATGAATTAATATAAATTGCCTCAAGATTTAAAGTTACTAATTAATTGCTATCTTAGTACCAAAAAAGCATACAATAGTGTTATCCCAACATTCATCTGCAGCTCTGTATGGTTCTGTGCTAATAATCACTTTCTCTCTGCCTAAAAGCTCTGGATGCTGTTTGACCAAAATATACAGTTTAATCGAGCAATGAGTGATGGGAAATATCATATAGCTGACTCCCTAGTCCCTGGAATAGCAGCACTTAATGGGCCAGAAGGACTGTATAGGTAAGTGCAAGGAATATTTCTCAGAAAAAGTTTTCTGCATCTAAAAGGCTTTAGAAGTTTAGAACTCTCTTCTGCAAACAGCAGTTGATGCTAGGTCAATTGTTAATTTGAAATCTCAGATCGATACAAATTTGTTCACCAAAGGTATAAAGAAATGTGGGACGAAGGCAGGTATATGGAGTTTGGTCACAGATCAGCCATGATCCCATTGAATGGTGAAACAGGCTTGGCCTACTCTTGTTCCTATGTTCCTATAGCATGGATGTCCCAGCCTCATGTCAAAATGTTCCACTTTCAGCAATAAATAAGTTGCATAGCTTTAATGTTTTTGGATAAAAACTAATTAAAGAAACTTGATTATAGAGTGGAATTTTCGTAAATTGAATGATCTGGCAAACCTTTCGAATCCGAGTTTAGCTGATTTGATTAGTTTTCTTGAATTGGGAAAGACAACGGTGTGTCTCCTGCCAACGCAATATGGCCGTCTGCGCATAGGTCCATGCAGACGTCACTCTGCTGCACCCAAAACATTTATGCAGGTCTTAATGTCTTCAGTTTTTTAATATTTTACAACTACCAATGAATGGCAGAAAAATGATCAAATAATTACATTTTCACTAACAATGTTCAAACAGCATGGGCATCAAACAATTGCTGCACTTTCACCAACACTGGATTGGCTCCCCCTCCTAATATTTTAATTATATTGACTAATTGTCAAAGAGCCATCATTAACACTTCACAAAAGAGACAAGAAAGATATTGCCGATGCTGCAACTCAGAAACAGAAAACTTTGGAGGCATTCAATGTAAGATGCCATCTGATTGTCTCCAAGATTTTCTGTTCATTAGTTTGCTGCTTTAAATTATCGACTTTACTTCTGCATTAAAATGATACAAAAGTTTATTTTTTCTTTGACATTGAATGAATTTCAATCTAGCAGTGTCAGGTCTATGAAATCTTTTTCTGCTGCCAGTCTGATACAATGTGCTGTGTGAGTTTATAAAACAGTAAACATGGTGGAGAAACAGTAGAACTACGCATGTGCAGCGTTGGCAGAAAACACCGCCCAAAAACAAACCTGGCCTGTTTCTCTTGTGCTACCTTTTTAAATAAAATGGTTTTCCACAATAAAAATTTAGAAAATCTCATGGCTAGTTTTTGAAAATATTGTATTTACAGGGTTTTTGGAAGCTTTGTTTTTTTGTCAGTGTACTGAAGAGGAGGTTGCAATGATTGACATCACTGGGGAAATACCTGCTCCATAACCTTAGTGCCAGTGGGTTAGTTTCTTGAGCTTCGGTAACTGATACATGTTTGCTAATAGATTACATGCACCTAGTTCGAGTGAGCTGATCTTACACTTTCCATTTGAATTTACAGATTACTATCTGTGTGTCTATCTCTCCATCACTGTCCACTTTAAATGCGTTACTACCTTATTGGCTCAAATTTTATATTCATAGAATGTTACTGTTCAAAAGCTTCACAATCTTCTAATTAAAATTATAACTAAAAGCTACTAAATACTTTGGACAAGAGAAAATCAGTATGCAAAGTCTGCCAATAAAAGGGAGAAGAAGCACAGTTAATTAAATTACTCAAAATAGTTTTTGAAAAGATTCCCCCTCCATCTCACCATTTTCTCCAACTTGACAGGTTAAAAAATATCATTTATAACGTAAAAAATGTAAAAATAGAATTAGTATATTTGACTCATTTACAGACTTCTCTAGTTCTTATCCTTAATGCACCCAAGGAGCCTGAATTTCTGTGGAGTGGCAGTCAGGGTCGGATTGCAGTTCTGCTCCTAGTTACTTACCTGGAAATCCAGCCACTCCTTTCCCACCCAGCCTTCTGACTCAGGCCAGGTGAGAGTATGTAGGGCACTGCACTCCTGAGGCCTTCGGTCAAGGGCTGGAGAGTCGCAAGGAAGGAAGCCGCCCCCTTTTTTATGGCACTAGCTGCCATAAAGCAGGTGCAGCCACTTTCAGAAGCCAGGGAGAAAGTAGCTTTGTAAGGTAAGTGGGTCAGTGGGGGGTGTCCCATGGAGGTGGGGGGCGGCTTCTTTGTTAGGGGTGAGGGGGGGTTCAGTACTATAATTACCCAGGAGTTAGAAATGGTTTTAATTATTCTAACTTTTCCTGGGTAACTATTACTGTAAGACAGTCAGAATCAGCCGCAGCTTGCGATTTAAATTGTACTTTCAAATGGTTCCGATTGCAGGGCAATTGCCCAACAGAAGTTTGAATTTCCCAGGCAATTGCCAGGCAGTCCTTACTTGGGGACTTCCGGGGGTGGTTCCCCAGCGCATATTTGGGGTACCCTCAACAGTCATGATGCCCAGAAGCTCGCAAGTTACATGACATTAAATTTCATCCCCTGAGCTTCGGGCACTTAAGCTTCAATGTTTCAATGCAATACTAATGTTGATGCATGTGGTGCAATTACTTGTACCCTGGCACAGCCCTGAATGATATCGTGGCAGGTCAACTGTTTTAATTTATAAACAAGCATGTCCCAAACAATACAACACCACTACCATTCTCCCACCTATCTCAGTCCTTCCCAGACCAATCTGACCTGGAAGCCAGAACTCCCTCCCCCTACCCCCTCCCCTAGCATTGCTGCATTTCTGCTCAACAAACCTGCCCTTTAGAACCATCTTAATTTGCTCTGATCCCAGCTTGGATGTCTGCAATATGTTCACAATTTCCAAGCATGTATCAAATGGCTTATCCGTGTAAATATAAATATAAGCTTTCTAACTTTGATTCCAAGTCATTTAAAACAAAAAGCAAATAATCTGTACAATAAGCTTTTCAGGTAAGGTCTCGCATTTTGTTTTCAGCTGCTTATATTTTTAGTTCAGAGAGGGCATTAGTGATGGATAACTAGCCAAACAAACAAAGAGAAAGGCACCGCTGCACTTAGCTTTATTTTTCTAGGATTCAAAAATTGTTACTCTTTATACACATGCTTAGAATTTAAATGTAATGGATATTAATAGAACATTATAATTTCTCTGACTGACCAGCAACCTATAGGAAATGTACTAGTAAAGTACTGCTGCGTGAATGACCCCTTGACCATCATATAATCACATTGGCCAGAATTTTTAGCTCAGCGGTTGGGCACGCGCCCGACCCAACTGAGCGTGAAATGATGTGCAATGACGTTGGCCGAGTGTGCCGACGTCATTGCGCAGTCATGCGATAGTTCGGTCGGCGGGCACGCGCCAGAGCCGGCAGCGTGCCCACCAACAATTAAGAGGCCTACTGACGCCATTAAGTTATCAATTGTCCTGAATTTTCACTGCCCGTTCAACCTAACGGTTGACGGGTAGGCGAAAAGGCCAAGCGGCCTTTGCATTCTTTGGAAACCTCATCCACGAGTGGGATGAGGTTTCCAAAAGCAAATACAAATGAAATAAAAACTTTAATTTTTAATATTAATTTTTTTCTGCTGTTTAATAATTTTTTTCAATGTATTCTTTATTTCCCGGAGGCAGCTTCGTGCCTCCAGGAGATTATTCAGCGCTCTTTCATGCGCATGCATGAAGTGCGCTCTAAGCCTGCTCACCCTCCCCCCGCCTGCATAGGCAGCGCTCAGCGCTGCTGCTCATGTAATAAGCCAGGCGGGCCTTCATTGGCCCGCCAGCGTGAAATCATGGTGCACTGTGGATTGTGGTCGGCTTCTGGACTGCAGCTGCCAATCCCGCGTGCCAAGGACAAAATTCTGCCCATTATAGCTGATACAAATGTCTGTCCTGTTTATGAAGTTTGCCTCAACTCGATATTCTTCTATCTGATTGGCCTGAATGAAAATATGTTAATTTTAACTTGATTGTACCTAAATTTCTTTTAACTTGATTGTACCTAAATTTCTTAGAAAGAAGATGATGAAAAATTTGCTCAAGAAAATTTTTGAAAAAATATCATTGCCATTTTTCTTCTAAGATATATGCAGGTTTAAAAAAATATAATTTACAATCTAACCTGTGGAAAAAAATATGTAACTTACGCATAATATTGTCCAACTCCCGTTAGAGATTCCTGTAACTTTCATCCTGAAGTTTTGGGATCTTAAACTTGAGTTTATTAGCCACTCCAACTGGCGCACATTGCTCCTGGCCTATGTTCATCTGTTCCAGCCCACCTAGATGCTTGTCATCCTGTTGTATATCCTGGGCTTTAAGAAAAAAGGTAAAATTGAGTATGAAAGTAATTGTTGAATTTAATCGCCAAAAACTGATAAAAATACCAGAATGATTTGGAATAAAATTTGATGCATTCATTCACCCTAAACCAGTGTCACTGATAATGCATTGTCAGTTGCATAGCATTAAACATACTTTCATAAAATAAAATATTCTCCAACCCACTGTGATACCATAGGAAATTCGTTGAATTAATTAAAATGGACAGTATTCTAATGGAATGTTTGCATCAGATGTCACATGGCACCATCTTGTAGCACTCACTTGCTTCTCTTTTATGTTCCCCAAAGGAAAGCACTTGTGTTGAAAGCACAGAATCAGATCACAGAATCCTACAGACTTCTACAAAAGTTGTTGGTTCATTGTCAGAAAAAAAAGTCTACGGAAATGTTGATAAAGTAAGTTGGAAAGGAATACACATGTGAATGATTATAAATGATGATAAACACTAGGGACTGAATTTTCATTTGGGGACGGGAATCTGAAATGGGTTCTAGTTCCAGATCCTGACCTTGCAAGGCATGTTATAGACACACCCACCACGACTTTGAAAGGTGAAGGCAATTAAAGGCAGGGATGGTTAGCAAGCACCCCATGCTGCGGGGCCAATGGGATGCCCTTCAGCACTCGCAGATCAGCAGCCCCTTTGGTCGAGCTGCTGGAGACAGTGAGGCGTACAGCCAGATAAGTTTTCTTGATTATTAAAACATAGCCCAGGCTATTGTGGGTTGCCCACGTTGCCAACTGGAAATCCCAGTCCACATGGGAATTGCTCCTTAATAGACCCCTTAATTAAATCAATTTGTCAACTTACCTGGCCGCTTCAAAAATGGGTCAGGATCTTGGCAGGAAACCAGCACGATGGTTGGTGATGCCAAATTGTGGGCCGCATTCTTTCAGACTCTGACCTCGATTGAAAATTTAGCCCTCGGTATCACCACAGAGCAAGTTCGAGTAACATTTCATTGTGATAAAACAGTACATTCTCTTTTGTAGATTTCTGAGTCTTTCTGAAGAATTTTGTGAGTCTGTGGTAAAAATTCATGACTGCAACTAAAACCTTTTAGATTAACATTCTTAGGTACACAATTTATAAGGAACAGCTTGTTTGGTGATACTCTTCAAGTTTTATTTTGTGCATTTAAAAAAAATAAAAGCTGGAAGCAGTATCACAATTGCAAATGATAATGCTCGAATACAAAGCAAACAACCAAAAGAAGTCTAAAAATGAGACTTTTCAACTGACAAGTTTAACACAAAATTCTAATTGATTCAAGTCAAACTGACTAGTAGAACAAAAAATAAAGAAAAAATATTAAATGATATGGAAGATAGCAGTTGTCAATGTACAACTTAAGAAGGGTTATAGGTGCGCAATAAACTGAAGGGAGATGAATACTGAAACCCGGTATACTCGCTACCAATTCAAAACTTTTAATTTAGGTAACAAAGTGCAGCCATCCAGAACATCACTGTACAAATATCCTAAATAAGCAAGCCATTTTATCAACCTTTATTAAGGAAACCCAGCAGGGATTTTGTAAAGGCAAATGGTGTTTAACTAACTTGATTGAGTTTTTTGAGGTAGCAGTGTTTGTTAATGAGGGTAATGTGGTTGATGTGGTATACATGGACTTCCAGAAGATGTTTGATAAGTCCCACATAATAGTGTCAGAAAAATTGAAGCCCATGGGATAAAGGGGACAGTGGTGGCATGGTTATGAAGTTGGCTGCATGACAGGAAATATTGGCGAATGATTGTTTTTCGGACTGGAGGAAAATATATAGTGAGATTCCTTAGAACCACTGCTTTCCTTCATACTTAGACTTGGGTGTACAGGGCACAATTTCAAAATTTGCAGATGAAACAAAGCTTGGAAATATTATGAACCGTGAGGAGGATACTATTAGACTTCAAAAAGACATGGACAGGGTAGTGGAATGGGCAGACTCGTAGCAGATCAAATTTAATGCAGAGAAATGTGCAGTGATACATTTTGATAGGAAGAATGAGGCAAGTCAATATAAACTAAAAACTAAAGGGTACAATTCTTGAGGAAGTGCAGGAATAGTGAGACCGTGGGTCTATGCGCACAAATCATTGGAGGTGGCAGGGTGGATTCAGAAAGTGGTTAAAAAGGCATATGAGATCCTTGGCTTTATAATGGGCCATAGAGTACAAAAGCAATTAAGTTATGATGACGTTTATGAAACACTGGGTTGGCCTCAACTGGAGTATTGTGTCCAATTCTGGGCACCACACTTTAGAAAGGGTGTGAAATCTTTAGTGAAGGTGCAAAAAAGATTTATGAGAATGGTTCCAGGGATGAGGGACTTCAATTACAAGATTACAAATTGTAGAAGTTGGGGCTTTTCTCCTTGGAGAAGAGAAGGTTGAGTGGAGATGTGATGGAGTTCAAAATCATAAAGGTTCAACACAAGAGTAGATAAAGAGAAACTGTTCGCTTTAGCAGATGGTTTGGGAATCAGAGGATACAGATTTAGGTGATATGAGGAAAAGAAATTTACGCAGCGACTTGTTAGAATCTGGAATATGCTCCCTGAGAGGGTGGTGGCGGCGGATTCAATTATGGCTTTCAAAAGAGAATTTGGATAAGCAACTGAAGATTTAAAAAAAAAAAGCATTGCAGGTTTACAGGGTAAGGGCAAGGCCGTGGGACTAGCCAAACAGCACTTGAAGTTGTACATTGACAACTGCATGGACTGAACAGGCCAAATGGTTACAGCACAGAAGGAGGTGATTCTATGATGCTATGTGGGCCATGGGAGCTATGTCCAGCATACCCTCACCTGACTTCCACACACAAGCACTTCTAACAGGGTACTGCAGCAGGAACTCTGCTTGACTTTAGCCATCCTAATTTAACACACTTGAAGCCAGTTGTAGCACCTTAACTGCTGTTTTGAAAAGAGCCAAATTTAGCACAAGCCAGGCAATATACCTGGAACTCTCTTCATCTGTATGGTTTGGCTTCTCCCTGCAGTAAACATTTGAGCCCAGGGGACTATTAGTGTGGATAAAATTGATCAGGACTTTGCTATAGATATCTCTGACAAATCACAGATAATTATCGTTGAGGATGTCCATTTGTCCCGTTTTGGTTCTCCCATCCAGAAAGACCCTACATGTCCCCCCACTCCTTCTCCATTGTAGGCTTTAATTTGTTCCCAAAAAGATTCTAGCATTTTTTGCATTGATTACTCTACCTGGAAGTCCATTCCATGTGCTCATCAGTGTTTGTGTCAAAAGGAGTTTCCTGATACCTGTTGGACTGCTTTCTTATTCTAATACATTTAGTTTCTTTAAACACCAGAACATACACACTCCAGTTGTAGTGATGCAGGATCAAGCCTTTATTGAGACATCATACCTCACAATTCAGTTACGTGTGCTCAGGTCTTTATTGACATCATACCTCACAATCCAACATTCACACTTCACAATTCCAGAATGAGCGCAGCATACAAAGCCTTACTCACACTTCCTATACTAATTCAACCTTTATCCTTTAGGGGAGATGATGGCTTAGTGGTATTGTCGCTGGACTAAACATCCAGAGACTGAGGGTAATGCTCTGGGGACCCGGGTTCAAATCCCACCACCAATTCGAATTCAGTAAAATCTGGAATTAAAAGTCCAATGACGATTATTGTCACTAATGTCCTTTAGGAAGGAAATATGGTTGACTCTTAAAAATGGCATTGACAATGGCAATCGCAGCCCTGTCGACCATGCAAAGTCCTAGGGGCTAGTGCCAAAATTGGGAGAGCCGTCTCACGGACTAGTCAAGCAACAGCCTGACATAGTCATCCTCACTGAGTCATACCTTACAAATAATGTCCCAGATTCCACCATCACCATCCACCAGCAGGACAGACCCAGCAGAGGTGGCGGCACAATGGTATACAGTCGGGAGGGAGTTGCCCTGGGATTCCTCAACATCGACACCGGACCCCATGAAGTCTCATAGCATTAGGTCAAACATGGGCAAGGAACCTCCTGCTGATTACCATGTACCGCCCTCCCTCAGCTGATGAATCAGTGCTCCTCCATGTTGAGGAAGCACTGAGGGCAGCAAGGGCACAGAACGTTCTCTGGGTGGGAGACTTCAATGTCTATCACCAAGAGTGGCTCGGTAGCACCACTACTGATTGAGCTGGCTGAGTCCTAGACTGGCTCTGTGGCAGGTGGTGAGGGAACCAACAAGAGGGAAAAACACTCCTCACCAACCTGCCTGCCACATCTGTCCATGACAGTATCGGTAGGAGTGACTACCATCATCTTAGAGACAAAATTCACATTGATCCTCCATCGTGTTGTGTGGCACTACCACCGTTCTAAATGGGGTAGATTTCGAACAGATCCAGCGACTCAAGACTGGGCATCCATGAGATGCTGTGTCACTCACCATCCTGATTTGGAAATATATCGCCGTTCCTTCGCTGTAGCTGGGTCAAAATCCTGGAATTCCCTTCCTAATAGCACTGTGGGTGTACCTACACCACATGAACTGCAGCGGTTCAAGAAGGCAGCTCACCACCACCTTCTCAAGGGCAACTAGGGATGGGCAATAAATGCTGATCCCACAGACAGCCCAGGACATTGTTCTCACAAAATCAATCTTAAATTTACTCCAGCACAACTTTTCCATAGTTACAATCATCTAAATGTAATCAGAATCAATTGGTAAGAGTTTATCCATGGGATTGTTCATGGGATGTGGGCATCGCTGGCTAGGCCAACATTTATTACCCACCCATCATTCAGAGGGCATTTAAGAGTCAACCACATTTGAGTCACATGTAGGCCAGGTAAGGACGTCAGATTTCCTTCCCCAAAGGGCATTAGTGAACCACATAGGTTTTTCCTATCGGCAATGGTTTCATCACACTTTTAATTCCAGATTTTTATTGAATTCTAATTTCACCACCTGTCGTGGTGGGATTCGAATCCAGGTCCCCAGGGCATTACCCTCGGTCTCTCAAACACTAGTCCAGTGACAATACCACTATGCAACTGCCTCCCTAAGGGATGGATCCATAAAGGATGAATAAAGCATGTTACTGAATCAGACAACTAATTTCTCAAGTTTTCTAACTTGATGTCACAGTAATGTGTACTACATCTTGCTGTTGGGAGATGCCAAGGCCAGGTTCTCTCATTAACCAAATTATAGAGTGCTATAACAAATTGCTTGCCTACCTTTTGGGTTGAGTAATGCTGAAGGATATTAAAGACAGCAGAAGTGAAATAAGACTAAAGGGCAATCCCATAGCATAAGCGAAAGAAAGGCAACATTTAAGATAAAGATGTCACAACTTGGTGATCAAACGTACTGCAGATCAAGTGCTTTAAGTGGAGATAGCGGTGAAATAAATGGGCTGCAGTTTAGATGTAAAAGCTCTTCCTAGTGTCCAACTTGTAGCATCATTTTCAGAAAACTGAAAGCTTGTTGCCTGTCACACAACTGAGATCTATTTGGAAAGGAAGGAAATCTTGAAATTATCTTCTTCATCAAAAAACATTTTTAAAAAATCAAGTTGTGACATTACAGGAAGATCGTGAGTTGATTGACTGGTGAATATTGTAGCTTTGATCCCCTTTATTAGTACATTAAATTTATAACGTATCTAGTTAAATTCCACAACATAACTATGGATAATTGTTGAGTAATATTTTTAAACTTGAGACTTAATTAGTGAAATAAATCAAAATAGAGATGGTAGGGCAGGTGATGTGTTGCAGCAATAATATGTGGGAGCTGGCGGACACTTACATGATCCGTGTCAACCACGTGCGGCAAGTGTCTGCAGCTTGAGGAACTTTGGCTCAGAGTTGATGAGCTGGAGTCGAGCACTGCAGTGCATCAGGAAGGTCACCTGAACACTTTGTACTAGAAGATAGTCACACTTGTTAGACTAGGTTCTTCAGATTTGGTCCCTGGTTAGGGATGGGGGTGTGACTAAGGGAGATAAGTATGAGGATCCAGAAGGTAGCAATGGAGGAGCCTCAGCCCTTGCAATTGTCCAACACATTCAATGTTCTTGCAACTTTTGTGGACGAGAGCAGGAACTGAAGGGAAGATGAGCAAACTGACCACAGCACTGTGGTGCAGGGGGCCATTCAAGTGAGGGAAGTAACATAAAATGTAGCTGTAGTAGGGGCAATATAGTTAGGAGGATAGATACTGTTGTCTGCAGCCCAGAGCATGAGTTCTGAAGGCTGTGTTGCCTGCTTACTGCCAGGGTTAGGCCTGGAGAGGAACTTCGAGTGCGAGGGAAAGGATCCAGTTGTCATTGTCCACATGAATACCAACAACATAGGTAGGATTAAGAACAATGTTTTGTTGAGGGAGTATGAGCAGCTAGGGGCTAACTTAAAAAGCAGAACCACAAAGGTAAGAATCTCTAGCTTACCAACTGATCCACAGGCAAATTGGCATAGAGTAAATAAGATCAGAGAGTTGAATGTGTGGCTCAATAATCAGTGTGGGAAAAATGGGTTTCAACTCATGGGGAACTGGCACCAATACTGGGGAACGAGGGAGCTGTACTGTTGGGATGGCCTTCACCAGAACTACGCTGGGACCAGTGTCCTGGTGCATTGTGTAACTAGAGCTGCAGAGAGGGCTTTAAACTAAATGGTTGCGGGGGCGGGTTGATGTGAGGGAAGATTTGGGAAGTTAAAGAGAAAGGACAAAACAATAGTACAGGGTACTGATATGAGTTACGATAACCAAACTGTGATAGGAATGAACAGAGTGTACAAACCTAAGAGTGCAACAGCAAATAAAGTCAGAATAGGGAAAAATGGTAAAAAGATAGAAGTAAAGGCTCTTTATCTGAATGCACACAGCATTTGTAACAAAATGGATGAATTGATTGCACAAATAGAAATAAATGAGTATGATATGATAACTGTCACAGAGACATGGTTGCAAAGTGAGCATGGCTAGGACCTGAATATTTGAGGGTATTTGACATTTCAGAGGGACAGGAAGAAAGGAAAAAGAAGTGGGGGAGCTCTGCTAATAAAGGATGAGACCGGTACAGTAATGAGAAATGATCTTGGTTCAGAGGATTAAGATGTAGAACCGGTTTGGATGGAGATAAGAAATAGCAAAGGAAAGAAGTCACTCATGGGAACAGTTTATAGGCCCCCTTACAGTAACTACACTGTAGGGGAGAGTATAACTCAAGAAATAATGTGGGCTTGTAAGAATGGAACTGCAATAAAGTAGAATTAAGGCCACAATCAGATAAGCCATGATATTATTGAATGGAGGAGCTGTCTCGATGGGCTAAATAGCCTACTTCTCCTATTTCTTATGATTGTATGATCTCAAAAAACATTGAAAATAAAACTCCATTAATGTGTTATAAAGTAATTATAACTGTTTATTTTTAGAATTCTTATTTTGGAGGCTGAGCTTTTCTGGCGTTCCTCATGTCATGCAGTGGCAGTTCCTTTACTTCTAAAAGCATTGGCTTTGAGCCGTGAATATCACTTGGAGTATCTAACCTCAGAAGCCATCTTACATTTGGCGTTTTCACAGGTGAGCTATGCTACAAATGTTAGCGTGTGACCAGTTGTAAAGTAAGTATATACTCCTGTTTGAGACAAGAAATGTATATCCCTGCTTAGGTCTATATGTAGAGGAGACCTCTATAAGGAATATTTCTTCCTTCCTGATTCTCTCCCATTGAAACAATTGTGCTAATGACAGCAGCCCCAATAGCACCAACCGCCATACAAGTCGTTCCTATGGGCTGTTGCTATGCTCCACTCATACAGTGCTGTGATATTAAATATCAACTTCCTTACTGAACTTCAGTCTGAGCTTCCACCTTTAAAATCAGTTACAGGGAAAAAAGATTTAAAATGTGTAGTGGGAACCAAGACTAAATTTGGAAGAAAGAGATGCCATTTAAACATCGTTGCCAGAGGAGTGCACCGACATAAAAAGTGCAACACATATGTGTTTATTTTCCACACAAGCGCTAGTTTTAACCCTATATGCTTGCAGTGCTCCCATATCCCTTTATTTTCCTATTGCCTCCTTTCCTTCAACTATCTTTCTAACCTATACTTAAAAGTTTACATTGTCTTTGTTTCAATCATTTCACAGCCTACCTAGCCTTTAAAGCTTCTTCTTGCTTTTCTTGGTCACTTGCATTTAATCTTACGCTAATGATCTTTTGTTCTAGGCCAACCACTGGAAGCAGTCTATTTCGATCTACGCTGCTTCATCACTTCATAAACTCCTCCAAAACACCCCATAAACTCCTCTGTTCTAATAACAATAGGTTTCAAGTCTTAGTTTGTGTTTGTATTTTATTCTATTAGGCAGCATCCTAATGAATAAGTACTCTAAACTTTCCATTGCCTCACCATTCTTCCTGCAGCATGGAGCCCGAACTGAACAACCATGCTGTTACTTAAATTTTCTATAGAATCACCTTTACATCTTGATTTCTATCCTCTATACCTTATTTATATGTAACCAATAGTTATTTTATGATCTTATCCATCTGAGGTGCTGCTTTTAACATCCATTTACAGCCAGAGGGCCATTTACAGCCAGAGCGCTTGTGAAAAGCAGCGGGGCCATTTACAGCAAGAGAGTATGAGAGAAGCAGCGGGGCCTTAACACTGAGAGGAGTGTAGCCTTTAATAGTGAGAGAGTGCAAGAGGAGCGTGGCCTTTAACAGTGAGAGAGTGAGAGGAGTGTGGCCTTTAACAGTGAGAGAGTGCAAGAAGAGTGAGAGACCGTTAAATAGTGCGGAGAGCAGATGATTGGTGAGTAGGATTGGGAGTATTTCTAGTCTTTAGGTCTCGAGTCTTTTTTCTCTTTTTCTTATAGATCAATATAAGATCAATACTGGTGTGTATAAAAAATAATTATAATAAAGTATAAAGAGTGGGGGTACTAGAGTAATTAATTAATAATTTGAATAAAATGCGATAGCAGGACTGGTGGCGTTGCTGCTGCAACATGTGGGTAATGCTGGACATCAAGGTGATCCAGAGTGAACACATCTGTACCAGGTGTTTGCAGCTCAAGGAAACATGGATCTGAGTTAAGGAGTTGGAGTCCAGGCTACAGACATTGCACCCCATCACGGAGGGGGAAAGTTACCTGGACACTTTGCTCCAGGAGGCGGTCACACCTCTCAGATTAGGTCATTCAAATTTGGTCTGTGATCAGGGACAGGAGGGTGTGACTGCAGGTGAAGCAGGTATGGGGGCCCAGGGGATAGCATTTGAGGAACCTCAGCCCCTGCAACTGCCTGACATTTACAAGGTTCTTGCAAGCTGTGTGGACGAGAGCGGGGACTGCAGGGGGCATGAGTGAACTGACCACGGCACCGTGGTACAGGAGGCCATTCAAGTGGGGGGAGGAAATAGGAATATAGTAGTGGTAGGGGACAGTATAATTAGGGGGATAGATACTGTTCTCTGCAGCCATGAGTGTGAGTCCCAAAGGCTGTGTTGCCCTGCCTGGTGCCAGGGTTAAGGACAGCTCCTCAGGGCTGGAGAGGAACTTGGAGTTGGGGGGGAAGGATCCAGTTGTCGGTGTCCACGTTGGTATCAATGATGTTGATAGGACTATCAACATGAAAGGAAGCTCTGCTGAAAGAATTTAAACAGTTAGGAGCTAAATTAAAAAGCAGAATCTCCAATGTAATAATCTCAGGATTACTACCTAAGCCACGGGCAAACTGGCATAGGATAAATAAAGTTGAGTTAAATGCATGGCTCAAAGATTGGTGTGGGAGGAATGGGTTTCAGTTCATGGGGCACTGGCACCAGTACTGGGGTAGAAGGGAGCTGTTCCGGTGGGACGGGCTTCACTTGAACCGTGCTGGGACCGGTGTCCTGGAGAACCGAATAACTAGGGCTATAGAGAGGGCTTTAAACTAAATTGGGGGGGGGGGGGTATGGAAAGGGGATGCGCAGGCTTACAAAGCAAAAGGCTATGGTAGCCTTGCAGGGCAGCTATTCGGATAATGATACCCAGAGTGTGACAGGAAAGGACAGGACGTACAAACATAAAAGAAAACACAGCAAATAGGGTCAAAGGGAGAAAAATGGTATAAAAAAAAAGGTAAAATTAATGGCTCTTTACTTAAATGCACATAGTACTCAGAATAAAAAATGAATTAACGGCACAAATAGAGATTAATGGGTATAATCTTATAGCCATTACAGAAACGTGGTTACAAGGAGATCAAAACTGGGAACTAGATATTCAGAGGTATGTGACTTTTCAAAAGGACAGTCAGGAAGGAAAGATTGGTGAGGTAGCTTTGTTAGTACAAGATGGAGTAAGTACGATAGCAAGAAAGGATCTTGGTTCGGAAGATGTAGAATCCATATGGGTGGAGGTAAGAAATAACAAGGGGAAGGTGACACTGGTGGGAGTAGTCTATAAGGCCCCAAACAGTAGCTATACAGTAGGACAGAGAATAAATCAGGAGATAATGAAAGCATGTAAAAAAGGCAGTACATTAACCATGGGTGACTTTAATCTTCATGTAGATTGGGAAAATCAAATTGGCAGAGGTAGGCACGAGCAAGAATTCATGGTGTATTCAGGACAGTTTCCTAGAACAATATGTTGTAGATCCAATCAGGGATCAGGCTATTTTAGATTCGGTAATGTGTACATCACCAAGGCAGGTTTAATAAATGATCTCAGAGTAAAAGATACCCTAGGAAGTAGTGATCAGAATATGGTAGAATTTAGCATTCAGTTCGATAGTGAGAAACTTGGGCCAGAAACAACTGTGCTAAACTTAAATAAGGGTAATTACAAAGGAATGAGGGCAGAGCTGGCTGGAGTGGACTAGGAAAGGATTTTAGCAGAAAAAATGGTTGATGAACAATGGCAGATATTTAAGAAAATAGTTTATGACTCACAACAAAGATATATACCAGTGAGGAAGAAGGATTCAAGGAAGGGGATAAACCAACCATGGTTAACCGAGGAAGTTAAGGATAGTATCAAATTAAAAGAAAAGACATACAATGTGGCAATGATTAGTGGTAAGCCAGAGGATTGGGAAAGTTTTAAAAACCAGCAAAAGATGGCCAAAAAAATAATAGATGGAGCAAATAAACTTGAGGGTAAACTAGCAAGTAAAATAAAAATGGACAGTAAAAGCTTCTTTAAATATATAAAGGGGAAGACAGTGACCAAAGTGAATATAGGCCCCTTACAGAATGAGGCTAGGGAATTAATAATGGAAAACCATGAAATGGCAGAGGAGTTGAATAAATACTTTGCTTCAGTCTTCATGGTAGAAGACACTAATAGCATTTCAATACTAAATATTCAAGGGGCAAAAGAAGAGGAGGAAATAAATACAATAACTATCACTAGAGAAAAAGTACTTGGGAAACTAATGAGGCTAAAGGCCGATAAGTTCCCTGGACCTGATGGATTGCATCCTCGGATATTAAAGGAAGTAGCTACAGAAGTAGTGGATGCACTGGTAGTAATCTTCCAAGAGTCCTTAGATTCTGGAAAAGTCCCAGAGGATTGGAAAACTGCCAATGTAACACTCTTAATCAAAAAGGGAGGGAGATAAAAAAAACATAACCATAGGCCAGTTTAGTTTAACATCTGTCATTGGGAAAATGTTGGAGTCTATTATAAAGGATGTAATAGCAGAGCATTTAGAACTGCATAATCTAATCAAGCAGAGTCAGCATGGCTTCATGAAGGGGAAATCGTGCCTGACAAATTTATTAGAATTCTTTGAGGAGGTAACTAGCAGGATAGATAAAGGGGAACCAGTAGATGTAATATATTTGGATTTCCAAAAAGCGTTCGATAAGGTACCCCACATAGGGGATCTTATCTTATTAAGTAGCCTTGGTGTTGGGGGTAACATATTAGCATGGATAGAGGATTGGCTAACTAATAGAAGACAGAGAGTTGGGATAAGGGGGGCATTTTCAGGATGGCAACCTATAACTAGTGGAGTGCCACAGGGATCAGTGCTGGGGCCACAATTATTTACAATATATATTAATGACTTAGATGAGGGAAGTCAGTGTACTATTGCCAAGTTTGCGGATGACCCAAAAATAGGTGGGAAGGCAAGTGGTGAGGGTGACACAAGGAGCCTACAGAGGAATATAGACAGGTTAAGTGAGTGGGCAAAAAAATGGCAGATGGAATATAATGTGGGAAAATGTGAGGTTATGCACTTTGGCAGGAAGAATAGAGGAGCTGAATATTATTTAAATGGAGAAAGGCTGCAGCGCAGAGGGATTTGGGAGTACTTGTGCATGAATCCCAAAAAGCTAACATACAAATTCAACATGTAATAGGGAAGGCAAATGGAATGTTGGCCTTTATTTTAAAGGTAATGGAGTATAAAAATAGCCAAGCCTTGCTAAAACTATACAAGACACTAGTTAGACCACACCTAGAATACTGTGAACAGTTTTGGTCCCCTTATCTAAGAAAACATATACTGGCATTGGAGGCAGTCCAGAGAAGGTTCATTAGATTGATCCCAGGTATGGAGAGATTTTGTTATGAGGGGAGGTTGAGTAGTTTGGGCCTGTACTCATTGAAATTTAGAAGACGACCTTATTGAAACATATAAGATTCTTAGGGGGCTTGACAGGGTAGATGCTGAGAGTCTGTTTCCTCTTGTGGGAGAGTCTAGGACCAGAGGGCATAATCTCAGAGTAAGGGGGCACCCATTTAAAACAGAGATGAGGAGGAATTTGTACTCTGAGGGTAGTCAATCTGTGGAATTCTTTACCGCAGAGGCTGGATCGTTAAATATATTCAAGGCTGATAGACGGATTTTTAATCAGTAAGGGAATCAAGGGTTATTGGGCAAGAGCAGGAAAGTGGAGTTGAGGATTATCAGATCAGCCATGATCTCATTGAATGGCGGAGCAGACTTGATGGGCCGAATGGCCTACTTCTGCTCCTACATGACCCAGCAACCAATATGGTAGCAATTTCTGATCAAATTCCTGTGCATATTGAACTAGAAAAATGTGTTAATTCATATTCCTATGGCTCCACACAGAGAGTCAAGATCAAGTGTATACGGGAAGTTCAAAGGGGAAGAAATAGCAGGGATTCATTTTAATTTTCTCCCTCCCATCAGAACAGAGCAGAACCTAAGAAACAGGATTATCTTGCAGTGGCGATATAAGAAGATACGGGTAAGGATGGGCAGGTTGTAGCCAATGAGTAGATGTCCTGGTGAAGATACTTTCTATCCTGGCTCTCCTCATGTATGTTCAGACCATTGCTAGTAAATAGGAAGCAGTAAGCAAGGAAAGCAAATTTGTAAGGCATTTGGAAACTGAAAATCTGTCACTTGTTTTAGATAGGTGACAAGAAAGCTAGTTTGGGATTAAGATCTATATATTTTTCAGAGCTTGATACTGGAATAAGTAGGCTAAAAGAGACCCATGGCAGAAAATAAATGTAAAATAAATTACATATAAGCTTGGGGAAAATAAATGCAAAAATATTAAATTTATCTGAATGCTTTAGAGAGGAATAGAGACAGAACTTAGACTTAACTACTGTTTCCCCTAGCATTAGGAGGAATGCAAGGTAAATTTATATATTGTGACACAGGAAGTGAGTGCGACAAGCAAGAAGTACATGCCAATGTGATCATTTTAACAGTTTTAGCTATAACACCTTTTTTTCAGTTGAAAAACTCAATCAAATTGTATCTTCTACTAGCTGCTGCTTGGAATTCCAGAACAAGCTTTGAATGTGCTGCATATGGCTATCGAACCCATTCTGGCTAATGGAACAGTCTTGGACCGAGGGCGTGCTATGCTGTTGTTGGCAAAATGTCAAGTTGCTTCTGCAGCCTCTTGCCCTACTCAAGAAAAAGCTGAGGGTAAATACTTGAAATCTTTTGACCTCCACTGTATACTTCTGCAAGGATTGATGTAACTTTTACAAACTATCAAAATAAACATTTTCTCACATCTTACTCCGAATCTGTTAGGTCTAACATGTATATTTATTCTCATTAAGACCTGTAATGAGAGGAAATTTCGAGACATTCCTCAGGCTATCACTTTAAAAATGGGAGATTTCTCAGACAAGCACTTGGTGAATAGACAGGCCATTTTAAAATTAGTTGGAACAGCTTATTTTATATCATATAGCACCTTACTTAAAACACAACTAATAGGCTGTTTTATCACACATTCTAGTGTACTGTGAGTCAAATGTGTTTCTAATAAACATTGTATTTCCATTAATATTAGAATATTGCAATTTGGACTTCTCTAAATTTCCATAGTTTTGAAACCCCTGGTATTTCAGTCAAGACTATAATGATGGACTTCAAGAAGACATGTACAGGCTGGTGGAAGGGGCAGACATGTGACATGAGTTTTCTGAGAAGGGTGAAGTAATGTATTTGGTAGGAAGAACAAGGAGAGACAAAGTGAAGGGCACAACTATAAAAAAGTTGCAGGAACAGAGAGACCTGTTGAAGGCAGCAGGGCAGGCTGAGAATGTGGTTAAAAAGGCATACCATATCCTAGGCTTTATAATTAGAGGCAGAGAGTACAAAAGCAAGGAAGTTATGATGAACCTTTATGCAACACTGGAATTTTTAGTGCAGTACATGTACAGACTGAGTTTCTCTAAGATTTTGCTTTGTGTCAAAAAGTGATTGGTTCTAGCCCCACTCCTAAAATCTGAGCACACAATCTTGGCTCAAACTCCTTTGTAATAATAAGGGAATGCTGCATAGTTGGAGGTACCATATTTCATATGAGACTTTAAACCAAAGCCCGTCTGTCCTCTTGTGTGTATGTAAAAGATGCTGTGACATTATTTCTCTTTGTGAAACACCTGGCCGCATAAATTTATTCCTGTACCACTCAAGAATCCAGTAATAGTAAGCCAAATGACAAATTGAGTTTACAATAATCTTTTAGTTTAAAAAAATAGCCAGATACTTTATATTTGTGTCAAAGATCCTGTAATTTACACCATTTTACATAATCAAAATTTTCAAACCAATATTTTTCCCATTTCTAGTACTTAAAATAAATTGTTTGTGAGGATTACTAAAATGAGATCATATCATAATTTATATATTGATATAGTTGCTTAGTAGTACAGAACTTGAGTATTGCTGAAAAAAGAGACATGCTGTGGAAGCTTTTTATCTTTTACTAATCAGGACAGTTCACAAGAATACTAATAGTAAAGGGAACAGGAACAACAATTTATACTGCATGAGAAGAGAGTACTGATTGTTTAACAAATGGTTTCCAATTGGTAGAGGCATTGCCATGGAGAATGTATCAGGGAACAGTTAACTGCCAAGCTTTTTGTTAAAATTCAAACTGGACAGGTTGACTCTGATTGATCAAGGCATTGCCACAGGGAATGAACCAGGGAATGCCTGTCCCCCAAGCTTTTTTTTTAGTTGAAAAAGGCACAATGTGTGGATATGCTCCATCTGGCTGCACAGGACAGGATCCTGTGTGTGAATATATGTGGCTTCTAGCATGCATAAGTGAGCCACATTGTGAGCCTGACTAATAATCTTAAATTGTTTTTCAGTGTAATTCTTAGCACAATCAGGATTGTTTAGCAAGTGTTGTCCAATTGTGAAATCACATCTAATGTTGAGCATTATGTTTTATGTTTTGCAAGAATGGGGCTGGTTGGGTACGGTCTGTACTTTGCCTATTGAGAGAATCCAAAGACACATGCTGATTGATACGATCTGCCAGTCGTTGGGTTGTACAACCTACATACCTAGCATCACAAATGCATATACCAAATTATTCATTTGTGACATAGGCAGAATGTCTTTTTGGCTTCACAGCAGCATCCTGTTAATGGAGAATAACACTTGTGTTGCTACTGCATAGCAACAGCATGAAACGGCTAGCTTGACCTGTTGCACAAATTTTTGAGGCACCTTAGCCTTCCAGGATAATCTGAGGTGGACTAGGTACTTTTCATTACCAAAATTG
The DNA here is from genome assembly GCF_964194155.1 of Cetorhinus maximus. Classification (NCBI taxonomy): domain Eukaryota; kingdom Metazoa; phylum Chordata; class Chondrichthyes; order Lamniformes; family Cetorhinidae; genus Cetorhinus; species Cetorhinus maximus. Next base: position 96,774,359 of record NC_135890.1, read on the forward strand.
GCAGCCTTAGGCCCATTCATGAGCATGAGCTTATGCGATACACAGCAAGCGATGATCTGATCAGGGGAGCCATTATCCCACAGGATGGCTTTGACGAGCCCTATTTCAGCAAGAAATTGACCATACAGGACTTGCATATCAATAGCAATGCCATGTCCATGTGCTCATTCGACATTGCTAGCCTATTAAGTAATGTACCACTCAAGGGTGCCATGGACATTTGTACCATGTCACTGTATCATGGTGATCTAGACGCACCATCATGTCTGAATCTGTATTAATTGAACATATGAACTCAGCCACTCATGCAGTTGGGTTCAGTTTTAATGACACCATGTATGGCCAAATAGATGGTGTTACCATGGGATCCTCTGCAGGCCCAGCTCTCGCAAATATCTTTGTTGGTTTCCACTAGAAACGCATCTTCGATGGAATCACACATAAACCCCTACCCCTTGCATATTTCTGCTACATTGATGATACGTTTGCTATATTTGAATCTGTAGCTGCATGTAAGTACTCCCTTACACATCTTAATGGGCTCCATCCTGTGCTCAAATTCACCTTGAAAGGGAGCAATCAAATAAGCTCCCTTTCCTCAGCATGGTATTTGAGAAATCTACCAGTAAGTTCTCTACTATTGTCTACTGCAAGCCTACCTTCACTGGTCAATATACACATTGGGATTTCTAGTTCCACACGCTATAAGAGTGGCCTTATCAGAAACCTCTCAAATAAGGCCCGAGCCAAATGCTCACTGTGCAAGTTTGATGCTGAACTAGGGCTACCCTGATTAGATCATTGATCCCTGTATATCGCACAAACTCATGAATGGGACTAAGGCTGCCACTTTCGGTCCTGAAAAATGCCAAGTCTACCTCATATTACCCAGTAAGAGGGCAAGGTGTCTCAAAAATCTGAGCAACAGGTGAAGCTAGCCATTTCACGCTGTTACTGTGCAGTAGCAACACAAGTGTTATTCTCCACTATTAGGATGCTGCCGTCAAGCCAAAAAGATGTTCTGCCATCACACAAATGAGTCATGTGATATATAAATTTAAGTGCCACTGTGATTCAAGGAATGTAGGCCGTATGTCTCAACAACTGGCGGATCATATCAAATCGTAAGTCTCTTCAGCTGTTCACAACAGGCAAAGTACAGACCGTACCCAACCAGCCTCGTTTGCAAAACTCAAAACATAGCATACAATGTTAGATGTGATTCTGCAATTGGACAACACTTGCTAAACAATTCTGATTGTGTTAAGAATTACACTGAAAACCAATTTAAGATTATCAGTTGGGCTCGCAGTGCTAGAAGCTACATATATTGACACACAGGGCCCTATCCTTTGCTGACAGAAGGAGTATGCCCATGCATTGCACCTTTTTCAAATAAACAAATGTTAGATAGTTTAGTTAGTTAGTTAGATGGTTTATTCCCCATGGCCGAGACATTGTCAATCAGAGTCAACCTACCTGGTTTGAACGTGAACAAAAGCTTGGCAGTTAACTGTTCCCTGGTGCATTCTCCATGGCAAAGCCTCTACCAGTCAGAGTCCACTTGCCAACTAATCAGCACACTCTTCTCATTCAGTATAAAATGTTGTTCCCTTTATTATTGGTATTCTTGCGAACTGACCTGATGAGTGCAAGGTGAAGAGCTTCAACAGCATGTCTCTTTTTTTTCAGCAATTGATTATAATTTTAATTATAATTATAAAATATTGATAATGGCCATAGGACTTTCCAGTGATGTTGCTCGGCACACTTTCTAAAATCTAACTTTGTTTTTTAAGCTTTCGAATCAGCAGTTGAAAATCTGAATGAAGCCAAAGTATATTTTGAAAAAGCAGACTGCAATGAGCGGATCAGAGAAGTCCTTTACTTACAGGCAAGGCTCTTCAATACTCTCGGCAAGACAAAAGAAAGAAATAAATGTGCTATGATGTTCCGCCAGCTACACCAGGAGTTGCCAACCTATGGAGTACCTCTTCTTTCATAGCACATGATGCATTTTAATGCAACAACTTAAATGTGAAGGAACCCTTTTATAGTAAACCTTAATACTAAGCTTCGTACAGCAGAAGATAAAATTTTCCTGATTTGAGTTTGAAATTAGAAAATATCAAATTAAGTTTTTAAATTAAGTAATGGAGTATTGACATCACTGTGTTAGCTAATAAGTTGTATTGTCAGCCAAGGAGTTGAAAGCTGAACAGGACATGTGGAAGGACATGCAGCAAACAGAGACTATTTAGAATCTCTACAAGCTACAGCACACAGAAGTCAGGACCGAAAATACTGCAGTCTATTGATAAAAGCTAGATCACTTCTCCAATAAAATGCAGTGAGTGGAAGATGGTTATAAAATTGATTATTTCTCTAGCAAAATTATTCAATTTATGTGCGTAAAAGAATCCCCAGTCACTTTAGCAGTCTGGTCTCCAGGCGTGATTGACGGGGGAATTACCCAATCAACTCCATTCTAGCCCGGAATTGCCTCACTACATTTAACCATAAATTAACTGTCCAAATGAATTTTAAATTGTTACTGGATTACAGTTTTAATGTATGCAAAGATCATAACTTTCCTTTCAAGATTATCAGCCTGATGTGAAACTGTGTGTATAGTTCTACAAAAACTGTGAACCTGACAAGACTTTTGGTGCCAGAATTAACATGTAAACTTTTATAAAGTATAATTAAGGGATTCCAATAGTCCACAAATGAAGATTAATTGCATTACAACTAGCGGCACCAGGTTATGGTGATTTTATAAGGTACATTGCACGACTTCATTAATGGTTTAGGACTGATAAATAAATGGAGATATGTTTAGTTATGGTAGAGGTATTAAAATTTTTTTTAAAATTCATTCGGAGTAAGTGGTGTCCTGGCAAAGCTGGCACTTATTGCTCATCCGTATTGCCCTTGAGAAAGTGGTGGTGAGCTATCTTCTTACTTACAACTTGAATGGCTTGCTAGCTCATTTCAGAGGGCAGTGATATATCGGTCAGACTGGGTGGGAATGACAGATTTCCTTCCCTAAAAGACAGCAGCAAACCAGATGGATTTTTACAACAATCTGGTAGTGTCATGGTCACCATTACTGATGCTAGCTTTATATTTCATATTTAATTAATTTCTTGGATTTAAATTCCCCAACTGCTGTTGTGGGATCTGAATTCACCCAGATCATTAGTCCAGGCCTCTGGATTACTAGTCTAGTAGCATACCCACTGTGCTAATGAATCACCACCATGCCAACCCCTCAATCTTTCAAAATATAAACGTTCACTGTTTTAGAATTCACAATAAATGGACTCAATTATAAGGATGTGGTGTAACAAGATTATCAATAAATCAGTAAAATTATATATTTAACTTGATACATTAGGTGTTCCATTGAAAACTCATTGTAAGTACTTGTAGACGTAGCGCTGAGGAGTATTTTCAGTGTTATAGCAGTCATGCTACGTGATGCACAATAGCTGCTATTATGAGAGAGAAAAATGTGTATTCTGATTACACACCTGTTGCAGAATTTTGTTTTGTGCTGTATAAACTTTAGAAAGTGCATTAAGCTGAAAGCGAAAGGCAAAAGAGACCTCGAACAGAAATTAAGATCGAGCCTTCATGTGAATGTTAGTTTTATTTTTAAAATCCTGTTGGATTTTGAAGCCATTTTTTAATTCACTTGTGTTTCGTTGACAGACAAGTTAATAATTATTGCTTACATGTGTAAGAAATGGAGAGTTTGTTTCTTAATGTTATTTTTCAAAAAGAATCAGTTGAGTTTTGTGATCAAATTAAATGAACTTTGATTACCTCACCTGTATTTTGTTGATGATTAGAAAAGATTAATGCTAATGAGCTTATACTTGTGAAATGCAAATTCCAGCTTCTAACATTACTGAGACAGGTGAGGGACGAGAGGAAGAAAGACAAATAGAATAATAGTCAGGAAATTTATTTCCTCATTTTAACTTGATTTCTTGTTCCTATTAATAATTTTAAATTATTCTTATGTTCCATCTTGACTTTCGTTACCCTATTCTTAACCTCATTTCTTTATATTCTTACTGTTAGAAAGCAAGAAAGATTTGCATTCATATAGTGCTTTTTATCTCTTCAAAACATTTTACAGCCAATGAAATTCTTCTGAGGTGTAGTCCCCGTTGCAATGTGGGATATATTGTAATGTTAGTAAAATACACTAGCTTTTTTCATCCTATTTATGGTATATTCTGGTAATAAGCTGACCAAAGAAAAGGATTTTTAAAAAAATCTATTCAGTTGCAACAGTGTGGTACAAGTATGCAAAATAGAAAATTGTGAACAAAAGTAAGATTCAAGGTTTATTTGCATAAATCTCCATTCAGTTAGGCAGAAGTGTAAAATGTTATAAAGATGTTTGGACACCTGATATATCATGGTGTAAAGTTTTTGTGACATTGTGGAGATGAGTAATCAGATATGGAATGTTTATAGAAACTTAAGTCATTTTTTGAAGAAACTTGGGGAGTGATGGGGTGGAAGAGAATGGAGGAGTCAAACTAGAACACTCTTCTGAGTTTGAATCCACCAAGACAAATGAGTTGAAACTCTCCCTTCTCTCTAAGTGGCACAACTAAAATGATTTAGGTACTCCGCCTAGTTCTTATATGATTTAGGTCTACAAAAGAGGAACCATGAAAAGTACTGATGAAGTTGAAAACATTATTCTTGTGCTTTAGGGAGCTGCTATTCTAATGTTGGGTTTGATGCAATATAGAAAGTATCCTATAATGTATCCAAACGATTTTATACTTGAAAGGGACGCACATTTCTCAAACTGCAGCATATTCATTCATCCTTCCTATAGCAGCTTAAAAAGCATCATTAATTGTCCAGGTTAATCAACCACTCAGTGGTCTCTGGTAATAGTGAATAGAAGCTATTTTTCCAGCTATCTTAGTGACCAATAGTTAACAGGATGCTTCATGGTTTGGAAAGTCTTTCCATAGTTGCACATTGAGGTATCCATAATCCTGCCACTTTGGGCCTGACTTTATTCTGTAGCAGGTGGTTGCAGTGTCCATTTGAAGTTCTGATGCAGTTTACAATGACCTATGTTTTATGTGGCATGGTGAAGCTGGGTGGTTAATCCATTTTGGTTATGATTCTTGACCTTGTTGATTTCCCATGACCTCCACCATATCTTTAGATGAGAGTTACAAGGTTTTAAGAGTTTTGGCCACTAACCATAAGGGTTTCCTGAATTTATGGTGGTGTCTTAGGAACTTATTGAGATCTTCATTAGTAGGCAGATCTGAATCTGCTGGGGTCTAGTTGTATTTACTGATTATTTCTGTTTCTTTTCTGAGAGATTGTGGCAAGATATGTATGAGGATAGGAAGCCAGCCTATTGAAACAGAATTACCTGGAAAAACTCAGCAAGTCTGGCAGCAACGGCGGAGAAGAAATCAGTTAACGTTTCGAGCCTTCATGGCCCTTCGGCAGAACTGGAGCATAGTTAGAAGGGAGAAATATAAATTGGTTTAAGGTGGGTGGGGGGGGGGGAAGAGACACATTGAGGGTGTGGTGTGATGATTGTGGAGATGAGCAGATAATCAAAAGATGTCACAGACAAAAGGGTCAAAGAGGTGTTGAAGGTGGTGGTCTTTGAGAAAAGTGCTAATTAAGAATGGAAGACAGGATATTCAAAGTACAGCTCTAGTGGGGGTGGGGTGGAAAGACTAAAGGTTTTAGTTTTAGATTTAAAAATAATGGAAATAGGTGGGGAAAGAAGAATCTATATAAATTATTGAAAAAAAAAGCGGGGCGGGGGGGGGCAGTTTAAGATCTAAAGTTGTTGAATTCAATATTCAGCCCGGAAGGCTGTAAAGTGCCTAGTCGGAAGATGAGGTGTTGTTCCTCCAGTTTGAGTTGGGCTTCACTGGAACAATGCAGCAAGCCAAGGACAGACATGTTGGCAAGAGAACAGGGTGGAGTGTTAAAATGGCAAGCGACAGGGAGGTTTGGGTCTTTCTTGCGGACAGACCGCAGGTGTTCCGCAAAACGGTCACCCAGTTTGCGTTTGGTCTCTCCATTCGTTGCTCCCAATGCGGTCTCCTCTACATTTCTCCCTTCTAACTATGCTCCAGTTCTGCCGAAGGGCCATGAAGGCTCGAAACGTTAACTGATTTCTTCTCCGCCGATGCTGCCAGACTTGCTGAGTTTTTCCAGGTAATTCTGTTTTTGTTTTGGATTTCCAGCATCCGCAGTAGCTTTTAGCCAGCCTATTGATGTGGGTAGCATCCCTACCTCTGAGCCAGAAGCTCTGGGTTCAAGTCCCACTCTGGAACTTGATGGCTGTGGAAGGTGTGTTCATAACATGACCAAACAGGTTGATTATCAACCTGCAAATCATTTCTAATACACCTATGAAAGGAGGTAAGAGCAGGAAAATCTTCCTGGTCAGCCAGCAAACCAGTGCAGTACCTTGCCAAGCATAACTTGGACCAATACATGTAAGTCTATGGTCACCAATGCCCTCTTATGGTACCTGAAGAGAGAGAAATTGTGCCATGAGGCAGGGTTAATTAGTAATTTCATAGTAAAAGACCCTCTGGTAAATAATGATCATAATAATACAATGGAATTCCACATTAAGTTTGAAAATGTCAAACTCCAATCACAAACAAGAATCTTAAAGCTGATCACATAAGTATGAGGGGAGGGCTGGCTATGATTGATTGGGAAGATGGACTTAAATATGGTGGTAAATAAACAATGAGAAACATTCAAATAAACTATTCCAAAATGTTCAACAAAAATACATTCCATTGGAAAAACAAAAACTCAGCAAGGAAGATGGCTTACTAAGGAGGTTAAGGATAGTATTAGATTAAAAGAGGCATATAATGTTGCAAAAAGAACTAATAAGTCTGAGGATTGGGAGTGTTTTAGAAACTAGCAAAGGACCACCAAAAGTTGATAAGGGAAAAAATAGAATGAGAGTAAACTAGCGAGGAAAACAATATCAGATTGTAAGATCTTTTACAAGTATATTAAAAGGAAGAGAGTAGCTAAAGTAAATGCCTGTCCCTTAGAAGCAGAAACAGGAGAAATTATCATGGGGAATGAAGAAATGGCAAGGACATTGAACAAATATTTTGTCTGTCTTCAGTAGAAGAAACAATATACATACCAGAAATGGAGGGTAACCTGGGAGCTAACAAAAGTAGAAATTAAGGTGACTAATATCGCAAGAGAAAAAGTACTGGAAAAACTCGAGGGACTAAAATTAAACAAATCCCCAGGACTGGATGGCCCACATCCTAAAAGAGATAGCTGCAGAGATTGTTGATGTGGTGGCTTTTCCAAAATTCCCTAGATTCAGGAACGGTCCCAGCAGGTTGGAAATTAGCAAATTTAACGCCACTATTCAATAAAGGAGGGAGAGAGAAAACTAGGAACTATAGGCCAGTTAGCCTGACATCAGTCACTGGGAAAATGTTGGGTATTGTTAATGTACAAGATAAGGGCTCATGGAGTTCAGGTGATATATTAGCATGGATAGAGGATTAGTTAATGGAGAGGAAGCAGAGAGTAGTGCTACGATCATGTTAAGAACCATTAAAATTTAAGGAAGGAATATGAACAACCAGCAATTAACTGACAGAAGCATGTCACAAGATTTCACATTTTGAAACAAAATCTTTATTGTACATAAAGTGAAATCAAAGCAAGCACCACTAACTTACCACCATAGCTTATAAAGACATGCTATAAATTTAGTTCTACTTTTAATCTTTCCTCCCCCTCCCCCACCAAGAGTTCCCTTATCTTACAAAATCCTGAAGATTCATTCACATTTTCTAGGACCAGGCCAAATGTGTGCCAAAGCCCTCCAGAATTCACTTTAGTTCTCCCCAGTGTTTCAGCTATGCTCTGAAGTAAGATTCTATGGGACTTCCCATTAGCTTTTGGCTACGCGACCCTCTATCTTTTCTTCATAGACCTCATGAGTGGATGCATTAGTTCCTTGTTCAGGTTGCCAACAAATACCCAACTGCCTTCCCACGGCTTTACAAGCTAACTCTGTTGACTGCTTTCTACCACAAGGCTCTGTGAGGACACTAGAATTTTTCCACTAGCTGCAAGCTAGAGCAAATCTTCAGCTGCTTTTCCTTCACAAAATCCAAACTGTGATAGGGCCCCACTCACATTTCACATAGTGAATGATAAAATTCATATTTTCTCTGCTTGAATGCAGGTCCAACTGTATCTCTTGTTGGCTCCCTCAATCCGGTGAGATGCAGTCTACACCAAAGCAAAGCTACAACCTGAACTGCTTGCTTCTGTCAGCAAACAAACACAAATAAATAAACAGAAGAACCTTCTAACCAAGGCTCAACCCTGAGTCACTATTTCTTTGGAAACATAGTATGCTTTGGAATGGTTTGAACAGAAATGCAAACATATTATTTTATCTTCAACACAACTCTGATTCTGCAGCCCATAAAAATAATTTCTAACTCTAATAGAGTTGTATGATCCTCTTTCCAGAACTGCTCGCTTATGGCTGTTTTATGGAGATAATGGTGGACACCCTGGCTCTACCAAGAGATCCAGAAATGGGTCATCCATTGTTTAGCATTTTTTCACTAGCAACTCTGACCTTCTAAGATAAACACAAGTTACCTTTTAATAGTAATTAATTCCAAGCTTCTTTGAATTGCATTTACTTCAGGGTTGCTTATCAGTTTCTCAATCAGATGCCCGCTTTATCTACAGTTAAAATTTTAATTCCCAGAACTAAAAGTTATATTCTAAAACACATAAACCATGAACCAGATTTTTGCAACTGTAAGGATAAATGGGGCATTTTCAAGTTGATAGGCTCTGACCAGTGGAATGCCACAAGGATCAGTATAGGGGCCTCAATTATTTACAACCTGTATTATTGACTTAGACAAAGAGACAGAGAGTAATGTATCTAGGTTCGTTGATGATACAAAGCTATGTGGGAATGCAAGCGGTGAGGAGGACACAGGCTGCAAAGACATGTAACAGGTTAAGTGTATGTGTAATAGGTTAAATGTGTGTGCAACAAGGTGGCAGATGGAAGATAATTGGGCAAATGTGAGGTTATTCACTTTGATCATAAGAATAAAAAAGAATATTTTTTAAATTGTGTGAAACTTGTGATGTCAATGTTCAGAGAGACTCAGGTGTACTTGTACAAGGAACACAAGTTACAATGCAGGTACAGTAAGCAAGTAGGAAAGCAAATGGCATGTTGACCTTTACTGCAAGAAGATTTGAGTACAATAATAAAGAAGTCTTGCTACAATTGAACAGGGTTTTGATGAGACCACAACTGGGATACTGTGCAATTTTGGTTTCTTTATTTAAAAGACATGCTTGCATTGGAGTCAGTACAGCAAAGATTGGTCCCTGGGCTGAGAGGATTGTTCTATGATGAAAGGCTGAGTAAATGGTCTATATTCTATGGAGTTCTTATTGAAACACTCAAGATTTGAAGGGGCTTGTCGGGGTAGGCACTAAGAGGCTGATTTCCCTGGCTGGGGAATCCAGAACGAGGGTAAACAGTTTCAGGATAAGGGGCCGATCATTTACGACTGAGATGAGGAGCAATTTCTTCATTCAAAGGGTTGTGAATCTTCGGAATTTTCTACCCCAAAGGGTTGAGGTTGCGCCGCGATCATTGAATATTTTAAATGCTGAGGTAGATTTTTGGTCTGTCAGGGAATCGAGGAATATGGGGAACAGGCAGGGAAAGTGGAGCTGAAGCCTAAGATTAGCTATGATCATATGGGATAGTGGAGCAGGCATGATGGGCCATATGGTCTTCTCCCATTCTTATTTATGTTCTTTTGATAGAATTCAAAAATGTTCAATTTCTTATCAGTTCCTATCAGATGTGGCCATGCTGAGATCAATGGAGGCTGTAAAGGGAAGGAAAGTTTTTGAAAAGTTTATTTGTTCAGCGAATATCACTTCTATAGAAAATACTATGGCGAGTGCTCTTGTTGGGCAACTCTAGTAACATCAATTAGAGGGAACTTCCATGTGGTCCTTGAATGGGAAATGGTGTCCATGACCTTGGACAGGTCTGGGAATCATTCCAAAACCACCGAACTCTGGAAAATCCCATTACAGGCCAAAACTGGAAATGTGCCTTATTTCTTCTGACTGAGCTTAACAAACTATTGGTAATTTTGTGGCGGGATTACTGAAATTCACTTCATCTTGGTCTGCCCAGAAGTGGATGGATAGTTTTCCAACTCATGATAATAAGGAATATTCCTCTTGCACATATTTTCTCCATCAGTATAAGATCACACTCTAGTCACCTTTTTCAGGCTGAACGGCCCTTGATTCTGCAGTCTTTATTCTGGCACACATCAGACTTTTGGTTCCTTTGAAAAAATATATGTACATCCATTTGCCAAAATGAGGGATGCCAACTCTGGTTATACTTATATACATCAATCAACATCAATTGAGGCTTCACTAATTCTTGTAGGATTCATTACATATTTCCAGTCTCTAATCACCCAGTCAAACAGCCTGTTTTCCCCATTTCCAATATTTTTATACTTAGTAAATGCACTTTTGTTTTATGTCCTTCGGATTTTTTCCCTGGTTGTTTACTAGACTGTCCAAGACAATCCTGGAGGAACACACAATTTTTAATTAAAACTTTTAAACGTTATAATAGCATAGACCTTCCAGCACAGAAAGAGGCCATCTGGCCCATCGTGGTTGTGCCAGCTCTGAAAGACTTATCCGTATTCGTCCATCTTATAGTCCTGCAAATTTTCTCTTTTAGAAGCATACATCCAATTGCCTTTTGAAAGTTACCATTGAATCCTCTTTCACCTTTTTTTAAATATGTTTGCAACTTTTTATTACATATTCTAAAGTACTTTCAGAATTACCCCCCCCCTCCCTATATCCTCCTCTGAATGATTGCACTAGTTCCCCTTCCCTTTTACTACTTTTGTTTCCTGTGAGACGTTACATCTTGCTCCCGATTGGTTGATGCGAATGTCAATCAGGCCGGGGGGGGGGGAACGGGGCGGTTGTGCCGGGTTGTGCGCAGCCGCGATATCGGGAGTGCGAGTGTCCGTTTACCGGACTCTCTGCTCGAGCCCCCTCAGCTTCGGGCACCAAGAGGCCGGACATGTTGCTATAGTTTCGGGGCGCGGATATGGAGTAACTGTCATGAAGGTACGTCTTTGGTATTTTCGGAGCCGTCAATGTTGCTGGGGTGGCCGGCCGTTCCTGGAACGGTGTTGCTGCCCCCCCCCCCCCCCCAATTGGGACACGAATTACCGTCGCCACTAACTGTGCGCAAATAATAATAATATTTGGCAGGAAGGCAGGACTTGGTTCAGATTTGAAGCAGGTTGTCATCAGTTTGGGGAAACCCAGCATCTCTCAAGCATCCCTTTTTTATTATTGCTGGAATAGGAAATGTAGGCGTAGAAAATGCAAGTGGGCGTTTACTGATGGTGATGGTTCCACTTTAATTTTGGAATTTATGCCACAGGACAAGTGTGAAAGTGAGGCGTGTTATTTATTGTGTTATTTAGCGGGGACAGCAGCAAAGACAGAGAGAGAGAGGGAGGGAGGGGTCCCTTTACTGTCTCTGTTCGGCCTGGGTTTATTTTTCTCCCTCTGGTTTCTTGCAGAGGCCATGAGTGTCGCGCAGGGATTTGTAACACTTGTAAAAGCTTTCCAGCCGCAATCCCTGGGGATTTTGTCAGATCTTCCCTGCCTCACCGTTCATTTTTGTTATCAAATACCAGGCTAGTTTTTGTATTGTTCAATGTCAGCATGTATGCGCGGGGTGGGTGGGGGGGAAGAGGGAAAGAATGCTTGATTTTGGAATTCGTGTGGGCGTCCAGTGATTCTTTTTTAAGACATTATATTTTGGTGAAAATGCCTGAAAATCTTAACTGTTTAATCGTTAACAACGCAGGGTAGTGAAAAGTATGAATTGCAAAATTTTGAATGTGATTTTTATAACTCCTTTGAACTGACATTTTGCTTCTCTACGTTTTAATTCTATTTGTCGACTTCCAGTCTCCATATTATACACAAATAGGTTGTGCTCTACCTGTTATTTTGGCTCTGCTTCCATTTAAAATGTTAAAGGAAAAATGCTTTTTCAATCAGTTACCAGCAGCATCCCTAGGATTTCATTAGAACAGTCAGGCAAAATTTTAGTGCAGTTGCCTTATAGGTATGCTTTACTAAGATTTTAATTGTAGTATAATGGGCTTGAATTTATTTTTACATTTTATCCACCTGTATTGTATAACACAAAATTAACCTTGTCCTCAATTTGGCAAGCATGTTTTGAGTTAAATAGTATTAGGATGAAGTAATGATGGGAGCAATTTGAGATTGAGATGAGTGACATACAAGAAACATTATACAGTATTACAGCACTTTGACTTGTGCTTTTTTTCTTATAATTGGTATCAACTGCCAATGGATTTAGATCAACAAATGCAGGATACTTTAGACAAGCTAAAACACTGATTATAATATATTTATTGGAGCTCGCTTGATGCAGATTTGGTGATGAGAGTAACGGTGAGGCTGTCAACACCACTCTCGTGGAGTAAATCGCACTGCAATTTCTGGTGTCCGCACTTGCATGGTTACACGTGAAAATTTGGAAGTTGCTGTCCATCTTGCCATGCTTCTCCACAGGTATCTTGCTGGTAGATTTAGCATTAAATAGTTGAAGGGTGTGAAGTTGCTGCACTCACTAGTTTTCCACAAAACACATCAGAAAAAATTAGAATTAGTGGATTCTTTTTTATTCTTTCATGGGGTGTGGGCGATGTTGGCAGGGCCAGCATTTGTTGCCCATCCCAAATTGCCCTTGAACTGAGTGACTTGCTAGGCCATTGCAGAGGGAAGAATCAACCACATAGTTGGACTCCGTGGGCCTGGAGTCACATGTCAGCCAGAGCTGGTAAGGAGAGCAGATTTCCTTCCCTAAAGGACATTAGTGAACCATGTGGGTTGTACACAATTGATGATAGTTATCTTGCCATCACTGAGGTTAGCTTTATATTCCGTATTTAATAATTGAATTCAATTTCCACCATCTGCCATAGTGGAATTTGAACCCATGTCCCAAGACCATTAGCCAGGACCTCTGGATTACTAGTCCAGTGACATTACCACTACGCCACCATTCAGGTGTAAGTGAATTTTTAATGGAGCCCTGAGAATTTAATTTTACAAATGTGGAGATTAATTCATTCATATCTTCAGGATTTAGTTATTGTTGGAAATGTTTTAAATTAAAAACACTGTTTCTTTGACTCCTCTCCTTGATCTCTGTACAGGAATTTGCATTGAGTTAAATGTTCTAATGTATTTAGACTGGTTAAACTGCATGTCTGAGAATGCTTCAATTTGATTGGTTGCAGAGACACACTGTTGCTATCCTTGCTCTCTCACACGGTAGATCCCATGCAGAGGGAACTTCTCTGAAAAGGATCTCTAAATACTGTAAGTTGCTGTTCAGAGACCTATGAAATGTGTCTGGGCAACTAAGTGTAATGAACAGCAAATGCTGATCATTTGCCATTGATTGAAAAATCTGGGCCATTGTATTAATGAGCACTGCTATAAAGTGATTCTCAGGTTGTTTTCCAGCATAACAATCACTGACTGCACTTCAGAGTAATTCATTGTATGTGAAGTGCTAAGGTGCCTTATGAATAATTTATCCCATCATCTTTTCCTTCATTCTTGAGATTTGACTTGCTCCTGGTCAGTCCATAGGCTTATCTTATCAACTCTTCACTTGCAAACAATGGAACATTTCTTGCCTGGGGGTATTTTGCATGTACTTCCAGTTCAGGAAGCTGTATCTTTTCTAAAGCTGTAAGCTTTTCTATCAAGCCATTCCCACAAGCCTTAACAAAAACATTCAATTGTGTGCATAACACAGCTGTAGTAGAATGTTTTTGTGCTGTTGTGTGTAAGTGAATATAAGCTTAGATATCCTTAATTGATTTCCCCAGTGATTGTTACTCTATTTTGGCTTAAATGTTTAAAATTCCTTGCCATCTTTAGAATGCATTTTTTAGGTAGACTGGGTCTGCTTTTTTTTTAACACACTTGTGTGATTTAGTTCTTTGTTAGTAAATGTTCTTGTTTTCCTCAGTGAATGTCTTGACTTTTTCTACCTTTTCTATTGTAAAACTCTGCTTTCATTAACAAAATAAAACTTTGGCTTCCACATTTGTTTGAGAATTCTAAAGAGAAACTACCTTTTTACCAGTGTACATTAGTTGATCCAGGCAAGAGAACTGCTCAATTCCTTCCCATATGCTCAAGTTTGACCTGGTTGGTTTACTGTAGAATAGAAAGATTATATGCATGGAGCTATCCAGAGTGGTATTCACCCAAGGTGGTACATTAGAAAATACAAGGAAAAAAATGTATATTTTATTAAACAAGAATTTTAACATTATATAGCAGTGATTATAATGTCAAGTAGAACATTGGGTATGCAATCCTAATACATTTTAAGGAGTAACCCTTTTACATGTCCAACTGTTAACATGGAATAAAGTAAGAGACAGCAAACTGATTAGGACTCTTGAGGCTACTGGCACAACTCTATTTACCTATGAGTAAAAAGAAGAAATGGATGCTATTCTGTTGGCTGCTTGCTCTCGTATTTAACAATTTGTAGACATTTAGGATTTATTCCATGGATTTGGGGGAGACCCATGTGGTCCCTTAAGGGAAGTAAATCTGAACCTGGGAATTATAGGCTGGTTAGTTTATTGTCAGACTAGTGGCTAGAAGTAATTTGAGATTGCTGTACAATCATTTGGAAAGAGTAGAAGCTATTCTGAAGCCAGTGTGTTTTCATCAGAAAGACCAATGCTGCTCTTTTCCAACAGGGCTTCAAATGATCGCCCCTAAATTGGCCTTTGGAAATGGAAGTCCTGTCACACCAACTTGTTTGAATTTTTTAAAGAGCTCATAAAGTTAGCAGCTGAGGGTAGCGCAACTATATTGTGTATCTTGATTTTTAAAAAAGCTTTTCATAAAGTACTGCAGAGAAAGCTGTTAAGTAAAGTTTTTCCTGTGGAATTGGCAGTCACATTTTAAGCTAGATTGAAAATTGCTTGTATTTGAGTAGGCAGAAGGTAGTTATCAATGGTCACATCTTTACATAGGGCCTGGTCGCTAGTGAAGCCCAGCAGGGATCCATATGGGGATTGTTGTTTTTCACCATCTTTCTTATTAATTTGGATAAAGACAGCAGAGGCCACAACCCTTACATTTGTCAATGGCGCAAAAGTTTATGTGGGAGTTAGGATTATGGACAAAATAGATGACAGACTAATGAATGCAGTGAAATGCATTTGGCTCACAGCAATTCTAGGCATGTATATCATACAGGATTACTAGTTTAAGACTGCAGAGCAGGATAAGGACCTGGGAGTCGCAATTTATGGACTATTAAAGGCCCGTGACGATTGTTCTGAGTTGTAGGTAAATTAAGTACCATGTTATAATGTGTGGCTCTAGACAGTTAAATACAAGATGAGTAACACAATAATTAACCTATACCTATTGATATGGCTGAATCTAGAATATAGTGCCAGTTTTGGTCTTATCACTTGGGGGATATTGAAACCCTTGCAAATGTTCAAAGGGTTACCAGAAATAATGTTTAGTCTTTGGGCTCCTTGTTATTGGGTAACCTCAAAGAAAGGAGGCACTTTTCAATAAAGAAGCACAGCTTTTCAGAGGAAATGATGAGCTGATCAAAGAGAATTAACATTGACTTGTGAAGGGTAGGCTATGTCTAGCGAGTTCAATTTTTTGTGACCATGAACACGGTGAACAAGGGGCTGTAAGTATGGACTGCCACATGGCATTTGATAAGATTCCGTGGAAATTAACAAAACTAAGAGTGCATGTTATTGGAGGTAACTTTGTGGTGTCGATTAGTAATTGGTTGGGAAGTAGGAAACTGAAAGTAAGTATAATGGGAAATGTTCCTTGATTGGCCGTGTTCCCTGATTGGCCGGGTGTGATAAGTGGAGTTCCCCAGGAATCTGTACTGGGGTTTCAGCTTTTCACCATATAATATGAATGACTTGGATGAAGGAATAGAAAGTTGCATATGCAGTTGACACCAATTTAGGATGTACAGTAAGTCATGTAAGTGGAAGCAGGAAGTTAGTGATGTAGATAGATTAAATGGGCAAAATTGTGACAGATGTAGTTCAAATGAGAAGTGAGGTAATTCATTTTGAACCCAATAAAGACAATTTGGAATGTTTTCTTAATGTGAGAGACCAGGAGCTGTAGAAGATCAAAGGGATTTGTGTGTCCAGACACACTAATCGTTAAAAGGTATTGCCTGGTTCATTTCTCAAACGTGTTTGGATTCATTTCTCAAACGCGTTACAACCAGGTGAGGAGGAGTCGGCTGGCTCCCCCTTTATTCAGCCCCCTCTGGCCACAAGAAAAGTTTTTAAAAATGCCTTTTCCCCATAGATGCGTTTTCAATCCAAATGTATTTACTTCTTACTAAGGAGCCAATCAAACCCAAGTTTTCTTGAGTCAAAGAAAGAGTAGTTTATTAGTTACTAAAACCCAAGAAAAGTAATAAAAGATGTGATCTCTTTCACACACACACATACACGAGAAGTAAGAAAATTAGAGTCCAAAAATAAAAGTTATAAAAATATACAAGTAATTGCATGTCTGTGAGGCAGAGATTGTGGAACGTTGCAGCTGTTAGGTGGTTTCTGGTAGGAGCCTGGAGTTGAATTTGTTCAGGTCTGCACTGTCTCTGAAGCCAGTGTGTTTTCATCAGAGAGACCAATCCTGCTCTTTTCCAACAGGGCTTCAAATGATAATCATGTTTCTTTTCTTCCTGCTTGTCTCCTCTCACCTTGGCAGAGCCAGTTTTTAAACTAATTTCTGTATATTCCTGGAAGGGAGTTCAATTAGTGTGTCTTGCATCTATTGTAGTAATCTCAGTTTTTTGATCTTTCATTTCAGAAACCCTTTGACACATTTTTGAGATATAAATCAACAGGAGATGGGGTTGTTTCATCCTCCACAGGGAATTTTGAGTGTTTGTTGGGGTGTAACTAACTGGGTAGCAGTTCCCATTTTCTTCACAGAATTACAGTGGATTAAAAGTCCAGGACTTTGTATTTTTAATGCCTTCCTTTCAAGGGTCTCTGTTTAAGGTGGACCTTGACACCCCCCTCCCCAAAACCAGGTGTGAAATTCCATGTAACAGGTCTGCAGTGCAATTTGTATAGACTTTCCAGAGAAGTGGTCAGCTTTACAGTATCAGCCATCAGGTGACTTGTGGCAGGCATCTTTTGGTCAGTTTTTTTTTAAAGACAGGTTCATTTTAAACAAAGATAAAAACAAAAAGCTAAAAGCTACTGCGGATGCTGGAAATCCAAAACAAAACAAAAACAGAATTACCTGGAAAAACTCAGCAAGTCTGGCAGCATCGGCGGAGAAGAAATCAGTCAATGTTTCGAGCCCTCATGGCCCTTCGGCAGAACTGCAGCATAGTTTCAACAAGGGAGAAATATAAATTGGTTTAAGGTGGGTGGGGTGGCGGGGTGGGGGGGGAAAGAGACACATTGAGGGTGTGGTGTGAGCAGATAATAATCAAAAGATGTCACAGACAAAAGGGTCAAAGAGGTGTTGAAGGTGGTGGTCTTTGTCTGAGAAAAGTGCTAATTAAGAATGGAACAGGATATTCAAAGTACAGCTCTAGTGGGGGTGGGGTGGAAAGACTAAAGGTTTTAGTTTTAGATTTAAAAATAATGGAAATAGGTGGGGAAAGAAGAATCTATATAAATTATTGAAAAAAAAAGCGGGTGGGGGGGGGAAAAGAAACGGGGTGGGGATGGGGGGAGGGGGAGTTTAAGATCTAAAGTTGTTGAATTCAATATTCAGCCCAGAGGGCTGTAAAGTGCCTAGTCGGAAGATGAGGTGCTGTTCCTCCAGTTTGCGTTGGGCTTCACTGGAACAATGCAGCAAGCCAAGGACAGACATGTTGGCAAGAGAACAGGGTGGAGTGTTAAAATGGCAAGCGACAGGGAGGTTTGGGTCTTTCTTGCGGACAGACCGCAGGTGTTCCGCAAAACGGTCGCCCGGTTTGCGTTTGGTCTCTCCAATGTAGAGGAGACCGCATTGGGAGCAACAAATGCAGTAGACTAAGTTAGGGGAAATGCAAGTGAAATGCTGCTTCACTTGAAAGGAGTGTTTGGGCCCTTGGACGGTGAGGAGAGAGGAAGTGAAGGGGCAGGTGTTGCGTTTCCTCCTACCTCTCCCTGGACCATGACCCCACCACAGAACATCAAGCCATTGTTTCCAGGACTGTCACTGACCTCATCTGCTCTGGAGATCTTCCTCCCACAGCTTCCAACTTGATAGTCGCCCAACCTCGGACGGCCCGCTTCTACCTCCTACCCAAAATCCACAAACAGAACTGTCCTGGCAGACCGATCGTGTCAGCCTGTTCCTGCCCCACGGAACTCATTTCTCGTTATCTTGACTCCCTTCTCTCTCCCCTTGTCCAGTCCCTTCCCACCTACATCCGTGATTCCTCTGACACCTTACGTCACATCAACAATTTCCAGTTCCCTGGCCCCAACCGCTTCCTCTTCACCATGGATATCCAATCCCTCTACACCTCCATCCCCCACCAGGATGGTCTGAGGGCTCTTAGCTTCTTCCTTGAACAGAGGCCCCAACAATCCCCATCCACCACTACTCTCCTCCGTCTGGCTAAACTTGTTCTCACACTGAACAATTTCTCCTTTAACTCCTCTCACTTCCTCCAAATAAAAGGTGTGGCTATGGGTACCCGCATGGGCCCCAGCTATGCCTGTCTCTTTATGGGGTATGTGGAACATTCCTTGTTCCAGTCCTACTCCGGCCCCCTCCCACAACTCTTTCTCCGGTACATCGATGATTACTTCGGTGCTGCTTCATGCTCTCGTCGGGACCTGGAAAAATTTATTAATTTTGCTTCCAATCTCCACCCTTCCATCATCTTCACATGGTCCATCTCTGACACTTCTCTTCCCTTCCTTGACCTCTCTGTCTCAATTTCTGATGATAGACTGTCCACCAATATCCATTACAAGCCTACCGACTCCCACAGCTACCTCGACTACAGCTCCTCACACCCCGCTTCCTGTAAAGACTCCATCCCATTCTCTCAGTTCCTTCGCCTCCGTCGCATCTGTTCTGATGACGCTACCTTCAAAAACTGCTCCTC
Source organism: Cetorhinus maximus (assembly GCF_964194155.1). NCBI lineage: Eukaryota > Metazoa > Chordata > Chondrichthyes > Lamniformes > Cetorhinidae > Cetorhinus > Cetorhinus maximus. The sequence goes on from NC_135890.1 coordinate 96,793,698, forward strand.
TGACATGTCCTCCTTTTTCCTTAACCGAGGTTTTCCATCCACGATGGTTGACAGGGCCCTCAACCGTGTCCGGCCCATATCCCGCGCATCCTCCCTCACGCCTTCTCCTCCTTCCCAGAAACATGATAGGGTCCCCCTTGTCCTCACTTATCACCCCACCAGCCTCCGCATTCAAAGGATCATCCTCCGCCATTTCCGCCAACTCCAGCATGATGCCACCACCAAACACATCTTCCCTTCACCCCCCTTGACGGCATTCCGTAGGGATCGTTCCCTCCGGGACACCCTGGTCCACTCCTCCATCACCCCCTACTCCTCAACCCCCACTTATGGCACCTCCCCATGCCCACGCAGAAGATGCAACACCTGCCCCTTCACTTCCTCTCTCCTCACCGTCCAAGGGCCCAAACACTCCTTTCAAGTGAAGCAGCATTTCACTTGCATTTCCCCTAACTTAGTCTACTGCATTTGTTGCTCCCAATGCGGTCTCCTCTACATTGGAGAGACCAAACGCAAACCGGGCGACCGTTTTGCGGAACACCTGCGGTCTGTCCGCAAGAAAGACCCAAACCTCCCTGTCGCTTGCCATTTTAACACTCCACCCTGTTCTCTTGCCAACATGTCTGTCCTTGGCTTGCTGCATTGTTCCAGTGAAGCCCAACGCAAACTGGAGGAACAGCACCTCATCTTCCGACTAGGCACTTTACAGCCCTCTGGGCTGAATATTGAATTCAACAACTTTAGATCTTAAACTCCCCCTCCCCCCATCCCCACCCCGTTTCTTTTCCCCCCCCCCCACCCGCTTTTTTTTTCAATAATTTATATAGATTCTTCTTTCCCCACCTATTTCCATTATTTTTAAATCTAAAACTAAAACCTTTAGTCTTTCCACCCCACCCCCACTAGAGCTGTACTTTGAATATCCTGTTCCATTCTTAATTAGCACTTTTCTCAGACAAAGACCACCACCTTCAACACCTCTTTGACCCTTTTGTCTGTGACATCTTTTGATTATTATCTGCTCACACCACACCCTCAATGTGTCTCTTTCCCCCGCCACCCCACCCACCTTAAACCAATTTATATTTCTCCCTTGTTGAAACTATGCTGCAGTTCTGCCGAAGGGCCATGAGGGCTCGAAACGTTGACTGATTTCTTCTCCGCCGATGCTGCCAGACTTGCTGAGTTTTTCCAGGTAATTCTGTTTTTGTTTCATTTTAAACAATATCTGTGGTTAGCTGGTGAAGTTGTAGGTAGCTGTCAATTTTTTGTCATCGTGACAAATGTTCGTATTAATATTAATAAATTGTTCATTTAGTTATTAATCTCACAGGAGTAGAGGTGGAACATTTAGACAGAGGATGATAATTGTAATGATGGAATAGATTTTGCCTCATTAATATGAAATGGGTAAAAGGAAGTTTTTTTTTTATTATTACATCTTCTGCACAGCATAAATCACAATGCTAGTTTATGGGATTGTTTTGTTAAAGGAATGGAGACAACTGATTTTTGGGTGTGCATGATCTGAAAACTTTAGCAGGGCTCTAGTTTGTACCTGATACCTGCTTCACAGTGAACTATAATGGGAACGCATTTCAGAAGAACATTGGAAGAGTGATTGTCATTTGTTATGCCCAGCCTAAAGCAGGCTCCTCTAGGCAAGACTCCACTTCTTATTTCAATTCAGTTCAAAGGTTGTCTGGGATAATGTGCCTAGGTGAACAATAGACTTGTTGTCTTCTGTAATATACTAGCTCTTGTTGCTTTAGAAGATGATTAATATCAATGATGCCAGACAATCCTGCAGCATACTAAGGTTTATGCACAGATGGTCATTCATAGAAGCAATAAAAGCCAGTTGTTGACACCAGTTCAAATAACACCAGCTTTGACCTAGTTCAAATGCTAAACAGACAAGCCAATTAGTTGAGTTCCTTTGAAAGGCTTGCTTTGCATCGGCTTCACATAAATAACAGACAAACATTTTTGGGAAGGGATCCCTTCCCAAAAGCTTTGTTGTAAAATATTTGAACGTATTTGGCAGGTTCCTGAGACCTGATGGCCTACATACTCGGGTTTAAAAGAGGTAGCTACAGAGATTGTGAATGCATTGGTTTTGATCCTAAAGGCTCCCCTTTATCCATGTTGCTTGTTACTTCCTCAAAGAACTCTAATAAATTAGTCAAACACGATTTCCCTTTCACAAAACAATGTGCACTCTGCCTGATTGCAATGCGATTATTTAAGTGCCCTGCTATAACCTCCTCAATAGATTCCAGCATTTTCCCTATGACAGATGTTAAGCTAACTGGCCTGTAGTTTCCTACATTCTGCTTCCCTCCTATCTTGAATAAAGGAGTTACACTCGCTATTTTCCAATCTGACAAGACCGTTCCAGAATCAATGGAGTTTTGGAAAATTCTGGGATAATTGGCATCCACTACTTTAAAACCTTTAGGATGAAGTCCTTCAGGACATGGGGACTTGTCAGCTTTTAGCTCTAATAGTTTTCTCAGTACTCTTTCCCTGGTGATTTTAATTGTTTCAAGTTCCTTCCTCCCTCCCTCTTCACCTCTTGATGCACACCTATTTCTGGGATGTTATTTGTCTCCTCTACAGTTAAGACAGATGCAAAATATCTGTTCAATTCACCCTCTATTTCCTTTTCTTCCATTATTAATTCCCCAGACACACTCTAGAGGACCAACGTTCACTTTACTTTTTTCCTTTTTAAATATCTGTAGAAACTCTTACTATGTGTTTTTATATATCTACCTAACTTTCTGTCATACTCTAATTTCTCTCTTATTTTTTAGCCATTTTTTGCTGCTTTTTAATATTCTGTTCAACCTTCTAACCTGCCACTAATCCTTACGGAATCGTATGCTTTTTCTTTCAATTTGATACTAACTTTAACCTCCTTAGTTGGCCATGCATGGTACTTCTCCCCCTAATCTTTTTTTTCTCATTGGTATGTATATTTGCTGAATGTTATGAAATATCTCCTTAAATGTCTGCCATTGCATTTCTACTGACTTACCCCTTACCTTATTTCCCAGTTCACTTTAGCCAGCCCAGTCTTCATTTTAAAAAAAATATATACTTTATTCATAAAATATCTGGAAGAACATTGCAAAACATTTCTAAATCACCATCACAAAAAGTGCAATCAGATTCAACTTTTACACATGGATCACGAGGTGCTTCAATGCAATAATTAATGTTACAATCATTTCAATATGGTCATTACAGACAGTCAGACAACTCCAATACCATTGCACTATCAGCATACACCGTGAAGCACTCTGAGGTGCTTCAATACGATTATAATACAATTATTATTCAATGCATACATTCATTGTGAGCCGTACAGCCCGAGGGGTCTATACCTTTCCCAGCCCCTTGGTGCACTATGGCAAGAAGGTCTTAGACAGCGACCTTTCCCCATTGCGCACTTGTGGCGGCTGCCCCAAGCTTTAGTGCATCCCTCAGCACGTAGTCCTGGACCTTAGAATGTGCCAGTCTGCAACACTCGGTCGGGGACAACACTTTGCACTGGAAGATCAACAAGTTTCGGACAGACCAAAGAGCGCCTTTCACCGAGTTGATGATCCTCCAGCTGCAGTTGATGTTTGTCTCGGTGTGCATCCCTGGGAACAGCCCGTAGAGCACAGAGTCCTGTGTCACCACGCTGCTCAGGATGAACCTCAACAGAAACCACTGCATCTCTCTCCAGACCTTCTTTTCAAAGGCAAAATCCACAAAGAGGTGAACAACGGTCTCGTCCCTACCACAGTCACCTCGAGGGCAACGTGCAGAGGGGGTGAGACTCCTGGCGTGTTGGAAGGATCTGACTGGGAGGGCTTTTCTCACCACCAGCCAAGCTGCACCTTGGTGCTTGTTGGAAAGATCTGGCGAAGAGGCATTCTGCCAAATGATTGAAAATCTGCTCAGGAAACCATCCGACAGGATCCACCATCTCCTTTTCCTGCAGGGCCTCTAAGACGTTATGTACCGACCACTGCCTGATGAACTTGTGGTCAAAGGTGTTTGCATAAATTTTTCCACGAAGGACAGGTGGTACGGCACGGTCCAACTGCTTGGAGTGTTCCGCATCAGCGTGGCCAGACCCATCCTTCGCAACATCAGGGACAGGTAGAACCTCAGCACGTAGTGACACTTGGTGTTTGCATACAGCTTGATGCAGCCGCGCACAAAGGTGGCCATCAGGATGAGGGCAATTTTGGGCACATTTTTTCCCCCTTTATCTAGAGACTTGTACATTGCGTCCCTGCGAACACGATTCATTTTCAACCTCCAGATAAAGCGAAAGATGGCTCCGGTGATCGCCAACAAGCAGGAGTGTAGAATGGGCCAGACCTGCGCTACGTACAGCAACAGCGAGAGTGCCTCACACCTGATGACCAGGTTCTTACCTGCAATGGAGAGGGAGCATCGCTCCCACATGCCCAGTTTTCTTTCAGCCCAGTCTTCGTACCTTCAGCATTGCCCTTATTTAAGTTCAAAGCACTAGTCTTAAACCCATCCTTTTCTTAGAACTGAATGCGAAATTCAATCATGTTATGGTCACTGCTCCCTAGGGGTGCCTTTAATATGAGGTTATTAATTAACGCTGTCACATTGCACATTGAGATCTAAGATAGCCTGCTCTCTGGTTGGCTCCAGCATGTGCTGCTCTAAGAACTTGTCCTGAAAAAGCAACATGGACTCATCTTCCGGGCTACCTTTGCCAATCTGATTTGCCTAATCTGATTCACCCAATTTATATGTAGATTAAAAGCACCATGATTATCACCTTTCTCGACAGCCCCCATTATTCCTTCCTGTATACTCCATCTCACCGTGTGGTTACTGTTAGGGGGATGTATAAACTACTCCCACAAGTGACTTCCTACCTTTTACCATTTCTTATCTCTACCCAAACTGATTCTACATCTTGATCTTTAGAATAAAGATCATCCCTCTCTATTGTACTAATGTTATCCTTAATTAATGGAGCTACCTCTCCACCTTTTCCTAGCTCCCTGTCCTTCTGAAATGTCATGTGCGTTTGAATATGTTGGTCCTAGCCTTTTGTCTTCCAGCAGCCATGTCTCTCTAATGGCTATCAGATCATACATATTTATTTCTATTTGAGCTGTTTTGTTACATGCTGCATGCATTCAGATACAGAGCCTTTAATTCTGTCTTTATACCATTTTTCCAATCTCTAGCCTTATCTGCTGGCGCACTCTTAAGTAGGTATGCTCTGTCCATTCCTGCCATGCCCTGAATATCATTTCTATTATTGCTACCTTGATCTCTTGCCTTGTCTTCTCCCTTTAATTGATCACATCTTCCCACGCTTGATCTCTTGCCCCTACTATTTAGTTTAAAGCTCTTTTTAACTGCCCTAGTTATGCGACTCGCCAGAACACCTTGTCCCAGCACAGTTTGGGTGAAGACTGTCTCAACAGTTCAGCTCCCCCTTTCCCCAGTACTGGTGCCAGTGCTCCATGAATTCCTCCCACACCAATTTTTGAGCCACGTATTTAACTCTGTAATCTTATTTATCCTACGCTAATTTGCTTATGGCTTAAAGGTAATAATCTCTGGACTATTACCTTTAATGTTTGGCTTTTTAATTGGGCCCTTAGCTGCTCATACTCCTTAAACAGAACATCTTTCCTAGTCATACCTATGTCATTGGTACCCACATGCACCATGACCACTGGATCCTCCCACTCCTACTGTAGGTTTTTCTCCACTCCAGAGCAGATGCCCTGTACCCCGGTACCAGACAGGCAACACATCCTTCTGGACTCACTCTCAGCTGCAGAGAACTGTGTCTATCCCCCAGACTATACTGCCCCCTTCTACCACAACATTCCTATTTATTCCCTGCACTTGAATGGCTTCCTGTATCGTGATGCCATGGTCAGTTCGCTCATCCACTGCTGCAGCCCCCAATTACATTCATACAGGTTCTGAACACCTCAGACCTGTTGGACAATTTCCTTAAGTTTTCCAATTTATTTCTCTTCCTCCTTGTATTGAAGATATTGGCTAGTTCTGTACTATATTACCTCTAAACTTGGCTATCCTAATGCACTTCTTGCCAGCCTCTCATCTTCCACCATCTGCAAACTTAAGCTTATCCAAAATTTAGCTATCCATATCTTAACTTGCACCAGGTCTCATCACCTCCACGCTGGCTGACCTACATTGGTTAAGTACTGTCTTAATTTTAACATTCTCATCCTTGTCTTCAAATGTTTTATGATCTTATATTTGCATGTCTCTGTAGCCTCCTACAGCCTCAGAGAGATCTGCGCTCCTCCTGTTCTGGTCTTCTGTGCATCCCCGATTTTAATCACCCCATTATTACTGGCCATGCCTTCAGATGCTGAGGCCCTAAGCTTTGGAATTTCTTTCCTAAACCCCTTTGCCTCGCTACCCCTCTTTCTTCCTTGAAGACACAGTTATGATCCTTGATCAGTACAGTAAAATTTACCATGGAAACCTTATCAACCCTAACCTCAGCAAGTACCAGCACTCGTTTTTGTCTGTGGAGCCAAAATCTTGGATGAGCCCCTAATTCATGTTAGGATCCTTGACCAAGCCCCCAGGTTTTTGGTAAGATCCGGTTAGGAGACAAAGTTTGAGATTCAAGACGCTTGCTAATTCGAATAAAGCCACAAGATTCCATGGGTTTTGAACAAACAAAAATAAAGTTTACTGTACAAGGTCAGAAAAATAAAACCGTTTACAACATCTCTCTTATATTTATCCTGAATGTTAGAGTATGAGGTACATGTGAATTAACAAGCAAACTATGGTCGAACCCACGACAATATACAATAAATGGCCAACAGAGGCGCCATGGATTACCCAGTAACACACCCAGATATCACTAAACACTGTGATTGAACCAACCTCACTGAAACTGTTTCTCTGACGAGGTATTCAAGACCCCGGCTTTGAAGATGTAACCTGGGAATTCTCTCAAAGTCAGAGGCATCAACAATGGCCCATCACGCAGAGTGTCAGTCTCCTGAGATTCCATTCCCCTGGATTCCCGAGTATGTGCTCAAGCACAGCTCCAGCGCTTGGGCCACACCGAGCAAGACACTGCTGCTCCAAAGGGGATACTTTTGGCCCATAGCATGTAGTCACCAACCTCTGCTGCCTTGTTGGATCTTCAGCACACCCCCCCCCCCCCCCCCCCGCCACCATGGTTGACAGGTTCTCCTCCTCCCTCCACACTTGAGTTGCCAGGCTGCGTTGTGCAGCCGCAGCCCCCTGCCTCCACTCCCCTCCTACTTTTTAACTTAACTGGGACTTCTTCCTGTCCCAGTGCCCTGTCTGGGACTGTTCTTTTTGGACCTTCCCCTCTCTGCCTCCAGTGACGCTCTGCTGCTCGTCGCACAACCCAGGTTTTAGTATGATTTTCTTCAATGCACAGGGGTGCTGGGTCAAAGGGCTTAAAGTCAAGAACTGCAGATGTGCATCCTGCTCCAGGTCTGTACATGCGTGACAACTCTGAGGTCTGTCAGGAGTTGAAGTTCTGGACCTCCACACTTGCCCTTAAGTTAAGTTGGACTTCAAAGCAACACTCATAAAACAATCATCTTTGACCAAGCTTTTGGTCACTGCCCTAATAACTTATGTGTTTTTTGTCAAATTGTGTTTGATGCTGCTGCGAAGTGTGATATCCACCTGAGGGCCTTGGGGCAGGTCGGATAGGTGCACGCCCTTTCCCCATAACTTTAATAACTCACTCGCGTTCAGGCTGGTTCCCTATCATCATGCCAAACACCTAACAAATACAAGAAAGAACACATCAATAGTTGCTATATAAATGAAAGTTCTTGTTGTATTGGGATAGTTCTGAGAATGCCAGGCACATTCAGCACCTTACCTGTGGCCAATCTTCATATGTGAAACTTGATATTGAGTTCGCAGGGTATTTGATTGTAGGGGACATAACAGAAAGCATACTCCTATCCTCTCCAGACTTCAACATAAAGTCTATTTCCCAGCAGTATTGTTGGATAATATCTAGGAGCAGGAATGCTGAATGATTTGATCTCTATACCACAACACCACCCCCACCCCTTCACCCACCTCCTGATTGCACCCTGTGCAGCAACATGCTCTCAGGCCATAGTTTATGGTTGAGAATTTTGAAACAAAAAGTTTTAGAAACTTTTGCAAGACCAGAGAAATCATCACCAGATCCCAAAAGATATTAATACCTTATTTCAAGTTCCTTAATTTTATATTTATAGCTTCTGCATTTCTATATATATTCATTATATTTGTAATAATTCCCTTAATATATTCTTGGTGAAATTTGCAAGAATTAAAGATTAACTCAGTGGCAGTTAGATTAATATATTTAATGTGCCATGGAGAATGGATTAAAGGTTAGAAAATTACCTTTTTAACACTGGTGGTGCTGTGTTGCAAGTTAATTTGTACTTTGCTTAGGCAAGTACAGTGCCCAGGATAATTCCTAATTTTCCTAGTTATATGTTTTGACAAAAGCTGAATTTTTGACTCTGGTCTCTTATATTTTGGTTCAGTTTAAAAAGCATTTTTAAACACAACAAGCAGAAGGGGAAAGAAAACAAATCTTAACTCCTTCACCCCAAACAACACCTTGCATTTATATAGCACCTTTAATGTAGTGCCAAGGTGCTTCACAAAATTTGACACCGGGCCACATGAGATACTTGCTTGGTTTAGGGCATGTCTTAAAAAGGAAAGGGAGGTTGGGAGACAAGCTTGCACTTATATAATTCTTAAAGGTTATCTTATTTTTGCCTGTGGAGGGAAAACCAGAGCATAGGGCCTTAGTAGTGGAGTGATCAAAATTGGGATATGCATAAATACCTGAGGGCTGTACTGCTGGGCGAGTCAAAGAGATGGAGGAATTTGAAACTAGGATAGGAAGAGGTGTTGCTGGACTAGGAGCCAGTGTAGGCTAGAAAGTTTTGTTCATCTCATACGAGCAGTGTGACAAATCAGAGACAGTAGACAGTTGAGAGAGATGGTGGTGAGGTATAGCTGGATGTTGATAATGTACATGTGAAACCACCACAAACTCTGCTCCCTAGCCAACAACACCATCTGTCACCATGCCAACTGTCTGAGGCTGAACCTGACTATTTGCAATCTGGTTGTAACTTTGAAATGAACATTAATCAAGTGGTTGATGCTTTTCGTTTTTTGATTGATGTAGTGACTGCACATTTTAAACTTAGTTTAGCTGGTAGGAACTGTATCTCTACACTTGCACTTGTATAATTCTTACAAAGATTATCTTTTTACTGTGGAACAAGATTGGATATTTCTTTCAAGAAATACTTTGAGTTCTCCCAAAAAGAATTCAAGAGAAAGGGACTTGTTTGATTTGTAAAAATTAGTTAAAAGTTCACGCCTTGATGCCACAAAATGGTACGCTTCCTTTTGATGCACGTTCGTCCTTGTATTTGTTAGGTGTTTATCATGATGATAAGAAACTAGCCTGAACTCGAGTGAGTTATTAAAGTTATGGGAAAAGGGCTTACACCTAATCCATCTCCCCCAGGGTCCTCATGCAGACTGGCTTCTGTACCTATTTTAAGATTCCCAATTATACATAAAACAATATGTTAATCTATTTATAATGTTAAGAACATAGGAACAGTAGTAGGCCATTTGGTTCCTTGAGCCTGCTTCACCGTTTAACTAGATCATGGCTAATCTTCTACCTCAACTCCCTCTTCCCGCACTATACCCGTGCCTATTGATGTCATTGGCCTCTAGAAATCTATCAACCTCTGCTTTGAACATACTGAATGACTGAACCTCCACAGCCCTCTGGGTTAGAGAATTCCAAAGATTCAGCACCCTCTGACTGAAAGATTCCTCCTCATCTCAGTCCTAAATGGGCTACCTCTTATTCTGAGACTGTATCCTCTACTTCTAGACCTCCCAACCACAGAAAACATCCTTCCTACATCTACCTCGTCGAGCCCTGTAAGAATTTTATACACTTAAATGAGATTACCTCTCATTCTTTTTAACTGTAGAGAATACAGGCCCTGTCTCTTCAACCTCTCCTCACAGGACAATCCTGCCATCCCAGGGATTAGTCTGGTGAACCTTTGTTGCACTCCCTCTATGGCCAGTATATCCTTCCTTCAGTAAGGAGACCAAAACTGCAGACGATACTCCAGGTGTGGTCTCACAAAGGCTCTATACAAGAGTTTTCTTTTTGACAACATCGTTGAGTTCTGACACGAGCTTCAGTTTCAAGAGCGAAGATGAATACAGGGTACTCACAACTTGTTCTTGTGGCAGCCTTCCATCTCATAAGATGATAGTTTGCCCCATGGTAATCAACTCTGTGTTAACTATTCTAGCAGTCTCTGCAGAGGAGTACAGTGGACTAAGAAGGTGGACAATTCACTGCCCTCTTTTCTCTGGGCCCTCTTCTCAGCCAGCTGAGCTTTTCATTTCTGCTCGCCTCTTCCAATGCTCTTCAAACAGTCAGCCTCCAGGGGTCATGGCCTTCAGCAACTGTCTTCCAGTTGTCAGTGTCATTGTCCATCAGCTTCATATCATACTTGCAGGTGTCCTTGTAGCGGACGTATGGACATCCAGGAGGTTGTAAGCCAGCGGCCAGTTCATCATACAGAAGGTCTTTGGGTATGCAGCTGTCATCCATTCAATGAACGTGGCCCAACCAGCGGAGATGTTGTTGGCTTAGCAATGATTATATGCTGATGGAATTAACATGCTCCAAGACCTCTGAGTTGGCGACCTTGTCCTGCCAAGAGATAACGAGGATATGTCTAAGACAACAAAGGTGGAAACTGTTCAGCCTTTTCTCCTGGCAAGCATATGTTGTCCATACCTCACCACAATGGAGGACTGCGCTGAGGATGCAGGCTTGGTAGACTCGCAGGTTGGTGTTCTCAGTAAGGTTGCTGTTGTTCCACACTTTTACTCAGCTTGGACATAACAGCTGCAGCTTTTGTGATGCATGTGTTAATTTCAGCATTAAGTGGCAGATTGCTGGTGATTATGGAGCCTAGATATGTGAAGTTACCAAAAAACTTCTAGCGTCACATTGTCAATGCTAATAGATGGCCATATGGCACAACCTGGACCATAACATTTGTTTTCCTGATGCTGATGGTCAAACCAAACTCTGTAGACGTGAGAGCCTGTCCATTTGCTGCAGAACATGTTCTTCGGTATGGAATGCTAATGTGACATCACCAGGGTAGAGAACTTTCAGATGATGACTCAGCGCACATTTGCCTTGGATCTCAGGTGATGAAGGCGGAACATGTTATGTGCCATGTGGAATACACTTGTCTCTGTGACCTAGAGTTGTTGTGCAGTGAGCAAGCTGATGGATTGTATGTGTGAGAGACCTTCAAGGGAGCACAGTCCATGTGGGACAGTTGATGTGATACGTCTACTGTGTGAGTGAAGAGAGTTAGCATGCTTTCCGCTTTTATGTGCTAGTTTACTTATCATTTTCAGCCCAGGTTGCTGGCTAGCAGCAGTGTGAGAAAACGAATGTGTAAGTCTCTCCCTTTCAATACACAGCCCCTCAATTGGCAAATCCTCAACTATGCCTCCTTGTGGCTTCACACGGAATCTGGGTCCCTCACAGCCCCAAGCTAAACCTTTAGAAGAACTTTGAGGAGTTTTGGCCCCCAGATATGCAGTGTGCAGGCCCACCGGCATGTGAGCACACCTTGGCACTCATGAACCAAACTCTCAGCTTTGGTTGAATGGCTCCATTGCCTTGGAGCCTTAGGAGAATTGAAGGTTAAGGGAGTGAACCCTGACAAAATCTGGAGTGGAGCCCAAAGACAGATTGATGTCTAAACATGTCATCTTTCCGGAAACTCCTAAAACCAAGCCGGTGCCAAACATAGTGCATTGCATTGCTTTGGACTCAACTAGGGAGGTCATGAGGGGCATCCTTGACTTTTCGGCAGTCTCGGGTCTCCATAAATTTCTTCAGCTTGCGCCCTGGAGAGGATACTCCAGTTTTGCTGCTGAGCGTTAAGTACTTAATATCTCTGCTATACCCCGTGAATCCCCTGTAAGCTTTCCTTGTGTCTCCTTCAGTGGCCCAATATAAGTGTGGACCATTCTCTGACCGTTCACATAGAAGACCATTGTCTACGATCCTCTTTTCCATTAACCTTTCAGCTGATCTAACTGTATCCTTGGTTTTCTTTAGCTATTCCCAGTGTCAATCTGTTTTGTTGATTATTATATGACCTAAGTTTGTAGAAACTGAATTTAACTTTTTTTCTAACTGTGGTGTATTCAAATTGGAGAATGTTTAAGCCTTTACTAGTGATAGTCTATTCTCACTGGATAATTAATCTAAAAGCTAATGCAATTAAAATGTTTTTCTTATCTAGTTTATATTATTTCTATAGGAAGCTCAAGGTCACATGACCTATCCATGTGGATAAAGCAAGGAGAAGCACCATGTCATCATGTGTCTCAAGCAGTTCTGCTGCCAAGAGGCCTGTAAGCAGGGTTGAGCAATGTGGCAACAACAACGAGGAGCAGCTAGATATCAGTTGTAGTCTGTCATCCTTGACCATTGACTTAGGCATGGAGTCTTTCATCGTTGTGACCGAATATGATCAGGGTACTACTGACAGTGAGCTAGGACAAAACGGAGAAGAAATGATGGAAGATGAACCTATGCAAGAGAGTAATGAAGTAGTCAGATCCTCCTGTGATAAGACTTTGGGACGATTGGAAAGAGCTCAATCAGAAGATGTCCGACAACCTAGAGTAAAGCTAAGTATGTCCAATCGGAAGCTATCTCTTCAAGAAAAACCCAGTTTAAATCAGACATCTGCCAGCGGCTCAGTCATTAATGGACGGTATATTTATCCTTCTTTGCCATATTCTCCAATTACATCACCACATTCTTCTCCTCGGTTGCCTCGTCGACCAACAGTGGAGTCTCATAGAGTGTCTATTACAGACCTGCAAGTAGGTATATTTTCCTGAATAAACAAATGAATATATCAGAACAGCTCTTCTGTACTGTTTTACATGAAATAATTGTGATTTTGTTCAAATTTAATGATATAACATCCATGTTAAATCTGGTTATAAACAAAAATGTTCCTCAGGTACAATTTATCATTAATATGATGGATATTGTCAGTGAATTGAGGAATTGTTTCAGTTCAGATGACAGTAAAGAAAATAAAACTTTGTTTGTTGTTAGTGCAAGTACGGGCATTGAAGTGAATTAAAGAAAGATTCACCGTAATGACTTAAATGTCTGGGAGGCACTGGAAAATTAAACTAGCATTTTTAAGAACATAACATAAGAAATAGGAGCAGGAGTAGACTATCTGTCCTCTAGAACTTGCTCTGCCATTCAGTAGAATCATGGTTGAACTTTGGCCTTAACTCCACTTTCCTACCTGCCCCCGGTATCCCTTGATTCTCTGAGAGGCCAAAAACCTGTCTGTATCAGCCTTAAATATATTAAATGATGGAGCATCCACAGCCCTTTCGGGTAGAGAATTCCAAAAGTTCACAACCCTTTGAGTGAAGCAATTTCTCCTCATCTCAGTCCTGAATGATCAGCCTCTTATCTTGAAACTGTTCCCCTTGTTCAAGACTCCCCAGTCAGGGGAAGCAACATCTCAGTATCTACTCTGACAAGCCCCATCATAATCTTGACTTTTTCAATGCAATCAACTCGCATTCTTCTAAATTCCATAGAGTAAAGGCCCAATTTATTCAGCCTCTCCTCATTGGGCAACCCTCTCACCCCAGGGTCCAATCTAGTGAACCTCCACTGTACCACCTCCAATGCAGATATATCCTTCCTTAAATATGGAAACCAAAACTGCACACACTTTCTCCAGGTGTGGTCTCACCCAAGCCCCGTTCAATTGGAGTAAGACTTTCTTATTCTTGTACCTCAATACCCCTACAATAAAGGTGGACATGCCATTTGCCTTCCTAATTGCTTGCTGTACCTGCATGCTAACTTTGTGTTCCTTGTACATGCACACCCAGGTCTTTCTGAACATCAACATTTACAAGTTCCACACCTCTTAAATATTTTTCTTTTCTATTCTTACTACCAAAATATACTTCCCCACATCATACTTCTGCCACTTTGTTGCCCGCTCATTTAACCTGCTTATATCTCTTTGTGTCCTCCTCACAGATTACATTCCAATCCTGAGGCTTTCTCCTATTTTTTTGCCACATTATAAGCCTCTTCCTTTTAATCTAATGCTGTACTTAACTTCCTTAGTAAGCCACAGATGGATCTTTCTTGCTGGGTTTCTGTTTTTCGACAGAATGTATTTTTGTTGAACATTTTGAATTGTTTTTATAAATGTTTCCCACGGTTTATTTACTGCTACCCTTTTTATTTACCCAATCAACCTTAGTCAGCTCTCCTCTCATATCTATGTAGTTGGTTTTGTTTAAGATTAAGATTCTTATAGTCGTTTGGTGCACAGAGCTTGAGTATTGCTGAAAAAAGAGACATGCTATCAAAGCTTTTTGACTTACACTCATCAGGGTACTCTCAAGAATTTTCCAACTGTAATGGGGGAACAACAATTTATGCTGCATGAGAAGAGAGTGCTGATTGGTTGGCAAGTAGACTCTGGTAGTGGCATTGCCATGGAGAATGCACCAGGGAACAGTTAACTGCCAAGCTTTTGTCCAACTTCAAACCAGGCAGGTTGACTCTGGTCAAGGCATTGCCATGGAAATAAACCAGTCAATGGCTGTCCCCAAAGCTTTTGTTTAGTCGAAAAAGGTGCAATGTGTGGACTTGCTCTTTCTGCCTACAAAGGTCAGAGCCCTGTCTGTGAATATATGTAGCTTCTAGCATGTGTAAATGAGCCCCACTGCGAGCCCAACTGATAATAAATTGGCTTTCAGTGTAATTCTCGGCACAATCAGGATTGTTTAGCAAGTGTTGTCCAATCTCAGAATCATATCTAATGTTGGACACTGTTTTGAGTTTGTAGGCATGGGCTAGTTGGGTATGGTATGTACTTTGCTTGTTGCGAACAGCCAAAGCACGTGCAACTTGATATGATCCACCAGTGGTTGGGATGTACAGCCTACGTACCTGTCATCACAGCAGCACTGAAATTCATATGCCACGTTACTCACTTGTGTGATAGGCAGAGCTTGACAGCAGCATCCTGTTAGTGGAGAATAACACTCATGTTACTACTGCATAGTAACAGCATGAAATGGCTAGCTTCACCTGTTCAAGTATTTGAGACACCTTGCGCTTCCAGGGTAATCTGAGGTAGCCTCCACATTTTTCAGGACCGATAGTGGCGGCCTTAGGCTCGTTCATGAGTTTGCACGATATATAGTGAGCGATGATCTGATCAGGGTAACCATTATGGCGCAGGATGGCTTTGATGCGCCATATTTCAACATCAAGCTTGCACGGTGAGCGAATGGCTTGGGCCCTATTTACGAAGTTGCCAATAAGACCAATCTTGTAGCATGGAACTGTAGGAATTCCAATGCGTATATTGACCGGCGAAGGTAGGCTTGTGGTAAACAATAGTAGAGAACCCATTGGCAGATTTCTCAACTACCGCACCGAGGAAAGGAAACTTGTTTGACTGCTCCATTTCAAAGGTGAATTTGAATACAGGATGAAGCCCATTAAGGTGCGTAAGGAAGTTCCTCATGGATTCAAGTATAGCAAACGTATCATCTACGTATTGGAAATGTGCAAGGGATAAGGAGGTTAGGTGTCACTCCATTGAAGATGCGTTTCTCGTGTTCAACATTAGATGTGATTCCATCATTGGACAACCCTGCTAAACAATCCTGATTGTGCTAATGATTGCATTGAAAACCAATTTAAGATTGTCAGTTGACTCACAGTATGGCTCACTTAAGCATGCTAGAGTGACATATATTCACACACACGGCCCTGTACTTTGCAAAAAAAAAGAAACGTCCACACATTGTGCCTTTTGCAACTAAACAAAAGCTTAAGGAACAGTTATTCTCGGGTTCATTCCCCAGGGCAATGCCATAACCAATCAGAGTCAACCTACCTGGTTTGAATTTGAACAAAGCTGGGAAGTTAACTGATCCATGCTGCATTCTCCATGGCAGCACCTCAATCAACCAGAGTCTGCTTGTCAACCAATTGGCATTCTCTTCTCATGCAGTATAAACTGTTGTTTCCCCGTCATAGTTGGAAAATTCTTGTGAACTATCATGATGAATGCAAGACGAAAAGCTTTGATAACATGCCTCTTTCTTTTTTCAGCAATTGATTCTTGTTTGTAGCTTTCAAATTTAATATGGAATTCAATTGCATTATGATCACTCTTTCCCAGTGGATCTTTTATGATGAGATTACGAATTAACCCTGCCTCATTGCACAATGTTAGATCTAAAATAGCATTAACCCTAGACAGTTCCGCAATGTATTGCTCCTGGAAACTGTCACAAAAGCATTTTACAAACATCCTCAAGACCACCTTTGCCCATTTGATTTGTCCAGCCTGTATGAAGATTAAAGTCCACCACATCTATTACATTGCCTTTGTTACAAGCTCCAGTTATTTCTTGCTTAATGCTCTATCCAAAGGTATTGCTACCTATAGGGGGCCTATAAACCATTTCCACCAGCATTTTCTGACCCTTGTTATTCTTAATCTCTACCCGGGCTGATTCTCCTTCCCGATCTTCAGAGCCAAGATCCTTTCTTTCCATTGTCCTTAGGTCATCTGTTCCTATCAGGGCTACTGCTCCTACTTCTCCATTCTGTCTGCCTTTTTGAAATACTGTGTATCTGGAATATTTATTTCAAAATCTTGATCACCCTGTAACCATGTCTTTGTAATGGAAATTAGGTCTAGACCATTTCTCTCTGTTTCTGCCACTAGTTCATCTATCGTGTTGTGAATGCTTTTCGCAGTCAGATTTATTTGCATAGACTTTACTCAGTGATGCACAATTACCATTAAACTCTCTGCTCCTTCCTGTCCCTGTTTGCCTTTACCCAAATCACAACACTGCATTGTTACCCCGACTTTTCTCTTTAGATTTCTGAATTTCCGGACAACAGAACCGTCCCCTCACACCTTTTAGTTTAAAGCCCTACCCACAGCCCTAATTGTACGATTTGCCAGCACACTGATCTGAATCCAGTTTAAGTGGAACCCATTTTAAAGGAATGGCTCCCTCTTTCCTGAGTACTGGTGCCAGTGCCCCAGGAATCAAAACCCATTCTCCCCACACCACTCTTTGAGCCACACATTTAGTTCTCTAGTCTGCTTGACCCTATGCCAATTGGCACGTGGCTCAGGTAACAATCCAGAGATTTATTACCTTTGAAGCTCTACATTATAAATTGGACCCCAACTTCTTGACCTCTTAGCAGAACATCATTCTTAGTTCCACCTATGTCGTTGGTTCCTATATGGACCACGACAACTGGATCCTTCCATTCCAAGTTCATCTCCAACATTGTTCTTAATGTTCTTAACCCTGGCAGCAGGCTGGCAACACAAACTTCGGAGCTCCCAGTCACAGCGGTAGAGAACAGTATCTATTTTCCTGACTATACTGTCACCTATCACTACCACATTCCTTTTCGCTCACCCCGCTTCAATGGCATCTTGCACCATGATGACATGGTCAGTTTGTTCATGCACCCTGCAGTCTTCTCCTCCTCAATCACTACACGCTGGGCCCTCATACCTGCCTGACTTGCAGTCGCACCCTCCTGTGACCAGTGACCATCTCTAGCATTCTGCTTAACATAAGGGTGTGACTGTCTCCTGGAACAAAGTATGCAGGTAACTCTGCTCCTCCCAGATGCCCCAGAATGTCTGCAGGTCAGATTTCAGCCCAGCAACTCTGAGTCAAAGTTGGTCAGGCTGCAGCCACCTACTACAGATATGATTATTTGGGCCTGCAGTGCACTCCGCATTATGTTACTGTATCTCAACAATACCTTTTTACTAGTTATTTGCAAAGAATTGTACAAAAAGGAATTCCAAAGTTAATGGGCAAACCCTGAATGGTCACTGATGTAAAAAAAATCAAATATTTCAGTGGTTTGTTTTTCAAAACCAATATCTGTTCTGGCAAAATATTCAAAACTTGAAATGTGTTCCAGAAATCTGGAGCAAAATGTTGCACAATGTGAGACACACTGATGGACATATATTCTAAGCTATTTTAGCAAATGACTGTATTGTACATTCTGGAAAACTTTCATTCTCATGATAATGCAAACTGCACTAACTATCGGAATTAGATCACCGGCCTGTACAGAAAATCTGAAACTAATTCGTGTTGATCCTTGGGACCTCCTGGATCTACTTGTCTTAGTTACTCAGTGGATAAACTGATTGAATTGTTGCTGGAGTTTCTTCTAGGTACTTGACTGATTTGTGTGGGTAGTGTGACAATATGGCTGAGTGCATCACATCAGTCATAGTACTTGCAATGTTGTATCCTGTCTGCCTTGTTTCTTAAGTAACTCATTTTTCTGAAGTGAGTTTTTCGCACTACTGAACATCAAAATGTTAGCTTTAAAACCAGTTGTTGTGAAGCTGGAGCACTAATCTTGCCGTAGCTCCCAAGGATTTTACTCTCTAGTTATCCCTGATAGAAATTCATGTGCACACATTGGGTGAGGACAGGATTGGGCTTGGCTGTGATCTCTTTCTCTCCACCTTCTGGTTAGAAAAGCTTCCAAAACTTGAAATGCATCCTGATTATGGCATCAGAGCATATCCAACACATGCAATTATATCCCACAAGGAGTGAAAATTTTCAGAAGGGAAGGGGAGAATGGTAAGGAAAGAACATCAAGGGAATAAATATTGCTGAAAGAAGCCCCAGCAGCAGCAGAGCTGGGCCATTAACTCCCCTGTTTTGAGAATCTTCTGGTGCTAATTTCTTGTCACTGAAATATGTAGCTTATATTTGTTGCATTCGAACTATAATTCAGGCTCAGCATTCAAAGTAAATTGCCTCTGTTTTAGTACAGCTGCCATCTTATTTATTTGCCAGATCATTCTACTGGAAATCAAAGACTCTGTCCCCACCAATAAACCACTGTATAGCTTGCTGCCTGTTCCCAGATGGACCTTCAAATTCAATTAACAAATGTGGATTGAAAACTAGCCTCGGTAATGGTGGCCATGAAACTATCATCAGTTGTTGTAAAAACTCATCTGGTTTACTAATATCTTTTGAGAAAAGGAAATCTGACATCCTTACCTGCTCTGGCTCACATGTGACTGCAGAAATTCAGCATTGTGGTTGACTCTTAACTACCCTGTGCAATGGCCTAGCAAGCCAGTCAGTTCAAGGGCAATTAGAGGTGGGCAACATCCTTGCCAGTGATGCCCACATCCTGTGAAAGAATAAAGAAAAAATTCTACATCATCCATTGCTGTTTTCCTTCTTGGTCCACCCAAATAAAGGACAATAAAAGGGGGTCACAATGCACAAGCCAATTATAATTCAAATTGACAAACCTGAGGCTGCAAGCAGGAAGCCTCAGGTTCCTGACCTCAGCTATCCAGTGAGGTGCTTAGTGAATGTTGGATAACACTGTGGTGTGTAAATCAAAAGATGTAGCTGTGCCTAATGGCAGTGAGTAGAATTGGAAGGTGGAGGTTGGGCAGGCTGGGGCGGGTTATGGGGAAACTTTCAGCTTGCAGGGATTTTCAGTACTTAGTTTGAATGTTTGTTCATTGAAAAAAAAAGTTTGTCTTCTGATCTGTATCTCTGTGCAGTTGACATTTATTTTTAGAAGTACTCATGATTCCCAGGGTCCTTACTGCTGTAGAGAAATTTTAAAAATAGCAAAAGTTCGATGCACCTCTGTACCTCCCACCATGACTTCAAAGGTCTCTGTAAAAGTTCTTAAGCCTGAGTTTTGCAGTTCTATCAAGCATTTTTATTTACCAGTGCACTGAAGTGCCCATAAGCCTTTGAATTCCATGACGTTTATGGGAACAATTCATCGTCGGCTCTCCCTCAGTTCAAGGATGACATCTACTTAGCGTGGCAAGTTTCAGCTATGTGCCTTCATGTGACAAAACTAGCCAGTTCTTGATCCACAGATCTTTGAGCAGATGGGGCATGATGTCCCATGAGATAGTGGGATCGGGAGTGCAAGATTTGCTTTCTTTTCTTCTGCTGCTGCTCTGCCTCCCCATTTGTCCTCTCTTGGAATGCTGGCCATTTGAGAATTGAGAAAACAGGACCTAGCAGTAGAGATGCTTTTTGGCCATCCAGGTACAGTGTCCAATCTATCTAAGTTCATTTTCCAGGAGTTTTGCCTGAATGATTGTGGAGCTGGCTTCAAGGAGGATACCAGCATTTGCTCAACAGTCCTACCATTGAATCCAGAGGATGAGATGGAGTCTTGCTGATGGAACTTTTCTAGCACTTTTTTTTTGTCTCACTGATACTATCCAGGTCTCACTGTAGTACAAGAATATGGTGACAACACCTGCTCTGTACGCAGGGACTTTTGGCTCGTAGAGGCTTTTGTTGTCAAATACTCATTGCCGTGGTTTGTAGAAGGCTGAGCTGGTGCAGCTGATCCCACTGTTGGACCTCCTCATCAATGGTGGCTGCCAAGTTATGGGAAGCGCTCAACATATTCTAGTGTCTCTTCTTCAACATTTATAGGAGGTGGAATATTTGACTGACCAGGTATGGATTGAAATAAGTTTTGTTTTGGCAACATTAAAGGACAGGCGGAGTTTCTTGTGTGCAGAATTGAAGAGATCAAGAATTGCTTGAAAATCTGGTGCACAGTGGATACCAAGACTATATTCATCCACAAACTGTAGATCATGTATGTATATGGTAATCAGTTTATTTTTCGCACGGAGGCACCCGAGATTAGAGTTTTCCATCTAGGCAGGACTTAACACTCACACCAGAGGGCAGTTGATCTTTGAGGTGAATAACCACTGTCAGATTATAAATGATATGGGGGCTATCTCACGGCCTTGCTTGACACTGGTCCGGATCTCTTTCACGAGACAGTTGTAGTCATATCATCATGAAGCAGTTGCAGGACTGTGAAGTTTCTTGGACACCTAGATCTCTGGAGCACAACCCACAGAGCCTTACGATTTACAGCGCCAAATGCTTTGGTCAGGTTGATGAATGGATAAAAGAGTTCCTGGTGTTCTTGAATTTTTTTTGGCAACAAAGACCATGTCAGAGGTTCTCCTCAAAGATCTAAAGCCACACTGTATCTCTGGGAGGATTTCCTCAGCCGCAAGAAGTAGGTAGTTCAGGAAAATGCATGTTGCATTCCTGAAGTCAGGGGTAGAGGGAGGGTGGTAGAAAGAGCTATTTTTCCTCCCAAATCCAAAGGATAACTGCATGGAGTATGGATGTGAGCAAAAGCCCAGTAGCTTTGAAGACCTTGGAATACCATCAGGGTCACAGTCTTTGTTGTTTTTCATCCATTTGATTGCTTGTTGCAGCTCTCCCATCGCTGGTGGTTCGTCAGTGGATTTTACCATAAGGTACAGAGGGGTAGGAGAGTATCAGCCTTGACTGTGGATTCACAGTTGAGTTGTTGAAAATGTTCTTTCTAGCATTGATGGAAAAATACAAAACCCACAGAGGCATCCTAGATCAAAGCACTGGCACCTCCTAGATTAAGTCATGCTTCGAGTCAAAGATCTAAATGATGATCCATGCAGGGGACTGCCTGCTGGACAGCTTATCGACTTGTCTGATTGGTGATGAACATCCACCTAGCACCAAGACATCGCAAGACCCAAAAGGAAGAAGATAAATGTTTCAGCATGAAAGCAGCCTGATTGAAGAGAGTAATTCCAAGTGCAGCTTATGACCAATGGAAATTCTTCAAAGAGCCAATTCAATTCCAGAACAGTAGGATCAAATGAAGTTAGCTGTACAGAACTCCTGTGTCCAGACATTTGGGTTTGAGCATTGTTGTCACCAGGACTGGTTTGATGAAAATCATGTGACCTCCAAGAACAAAAACGAGCAGCCTTCATTGCCTAGCAGAACAACCCAAAGTCACAAGTTAAGAAGGCAGAATTCCAACAACTCCGCCCCCCTCGTACTGCCACCCCCTTGCTCTGCCCAGACTCCCCGGTGGCCCCACCACACTGCCCTACCTGGCTCCACCCCCCCCCCCCCCCCCCAGCCCGCCTTGCTCTGCCACACCCCCACCCCCTTTGCTCTGTCGCCTCCCTGCCCCCCCCCCCCCCCCTCATCACACCTGCCTCACTCACTGCACCCCCCCTCCCCGGACCATCTTGGTGTTGATTTATTTATATGCCTTCAGGTACAGGGGATTTCAAGACTGTGGCTTAGTGGCACTTTTGGTGACTGGGACCCTGAATACACCCAGTCTCCAATGTCACTTCAGCACCCATGGCATTAATAGCAGTGTGTGGGGTGGCCCCAGCCCCTGAATATTGCCTCGCTGTGCTCCTGACAACAATTGCTTCATGTATGTTCGCTGGTGTTGGGAGAGGTGCGGAGTGCACGCACCCAGGACTCTGAATGCTCAAGTTCCCTGGCGCGGGTGGCATTCATTGATGCCTGTTCTGGAGTGGCGATTCCAACCACCACCCTGGTGCATTGCGGTCACACGGGAGGAATAGTTGGGGGGAAAAAATGGTTAGTAATTTTTCCCAGTTGGCCTTGCAACAGCTGCAGGCCCAGAGAGGTGTCAGAGAGAGAGGCCAGGGGAGGTGTGGCAGGGCCTATGGCATGGGCGGGATAGGGGCTGCCCCCTCTCGTACGTACGAACATACGGATTAGGAGTAGGCCATTTGGCCCTTTGAGTCTGTTCTGCCATTCAATGTGATCTTGGCTGATCTGATATAAGCTCAACTCCACATTCCTGCCTAAACCCAATAATCTTTCATCCCCTTGCTTATCGAGAATCTATCTACTTTTGCCTTAAAAATATTCAAAGACCCTGCTTCCACCACCTTTTGAGAAAGAGTTCCAAAAACACTCAACCCTCAGTAAAAAAAAATTCTCATTTCTGTCCTAAATGGGCAACCCCTTATTTTTAAACAGTGGCCCCCGGAGCCCTCTCCCATCCTCACCATCTGAATTCAGCCTACCGCAGGCTTTCGTCCGTCAGTTCCGCCCTGTGCTCCTGCACTGATGGATGAAACTGTTCAAGATGTTCCCCCCACCCCCGCAACTGCCCCAACCAAATTCCCTCTGCCACAAACTGAAGCCTGGGAATATATCAAACACAGTCAGCAGTCAGACCTACAGTGCATTGGGCTACACCGAGAAGGAGGGGCATCCACCTTATTTCAAAATCTGGTCACCCTAACTTCCCCCCCACCCCCTCCCCCAAACAACCACTTCTTGCTCGACCCACTTTATCTGTTAGGGAGTTATTTTTCATTTATCTACTTTCTTCGATATGTTTTTAAGACAATTGAGGTTACAGGATCAAAAATGACCAGTTTACCTAAGCAACATATATTAAATATTGAGATAGAAATTTACCCTGGGGAATATTGTTGACAGTAGGACAACAACAGAGCAAGGTTGTGGAACAGGCCTGATGTGCCTGCCAGTATAAAAAATTTCAGTATTAAGTAAGTATTTTTAAAAATGAACTGTTGATTTTTGTTATATAATATAGTATTAATTGCTTTTGTACTTCAGGCAGTGGATAAGATGTAATGCGAAGAACTCAATGGGCTGTATAGTTTTGACCTTGATTTTTTTTGTAGTAACGGAATCTAGTGCACAGTCTGCAGCCCTGCGGAAAATCCTATTGGCTTGCAAGCTGAGACTACTGGTGCCGGATTCATGATTGAAGGTTTTTTAAAGACAGCAGTGATGTATTCAGAATAGATGGATGCAGTCTGTTGTTTTAGCATAAATTTTATTCTCAGATTATTATAAGCTTCTGGTATGCTACATCTGTGCTATTCATTACTATTTTTTTCTGTAGACCTGAAAATGTGAGCGCACAAAATTTTGAAGGAATTGAAATAGATTTAAATAACATTTAAAATTGCAGCTTCACCCAACGTGCCCCCAACCCCCATGCTAACTTTCCATCAATTGACTCAGATGGTAAAGTTGCTCTCATGTGAGGCACCAGTTGTGCTGATAACATTGGCCTTGGCACCCTTGAACTGTGAAAGGCCAGAGCAACCAGGGTTTCAGTTCTTGTTTGCTGTCCAGCAGCCTTTGCTGGGAAGCGTTTATTTGTAGAATTCCATAATACTTTCATATTGCCCATTGACACAATCTGAGCTCATGTATGAAAAATGATTACTTCGGTAAGTTAAAGCTTTTCTACCATTATGGAATTGTACTTTGGCAGTAGTCAGCGTCAGGAAAGGCTGGGAATGAAGAAACTTGACCTTTAGAAAAATCAGGAGGCAGTAATTAGAGCACTTTCTAGGCACTTGCCTGTTGAGCACCGCAAAAGTTAAGGTCAGTTCAAATTGGTTGCTCTAGGTAACCCCTCTTGGCCTGTTTGGCACAAGTATTAGCGTATGTCTTGGAACAAGTCACCCAGCCACCATGGCAAAAGAGAGCATTAAGAGGTTAGACAAAATTTGGAGAAAGCTTGTTAGTATGCTGTTGATCATCATCAAAGCGCTAGAGCTCAGATTAGATTATTATAATTTCAATCCCCATGCAGTTTGCTTTTTGTTTTGAGCCCTGGTGAGCAGAGTCTGCAGAATCTCCTTGCTGAAAAAGGGGAAAACCAAAAGGAAGAATTGCTGGCAGCAGTTGACACCTTGCAGGCATGTATCAGGGACGTTGATGGCCTGCTTCATGGTAGTATCATCACAGAAACCAGGTAGATTGAAAATGGACCATAACTAAAGAAAATATATTTAAATTAATTTAAAAATTGGGAGTTTTATGATATGTAAAAATCTGCATTTTTACATTTTGTATAAGTTGCATAGACAGCAGCTTGCAAAGTAGATTATGTTCTTCAGACAGTGTGATTACAAATACAGAATTATTCAAATCATTGCTACAGCTGCTGAACAAGTCTGGCAGCCCTTCATTTTTTGTGAGGTTATTTTCTTTATAATGAGTTAGCTTTTGGTCAAATGCAAATGTCAAGCTTACAGTTAATTGCTCATCCAGTCATCTACATTGTATTCCCTAGCTTGTAAAGTCATTCATCCTGTCTCATATCAATCTATTCAGTTACCTGCAGTCAGCTACCCATATCCATATAGCTGCTCACTAAATCAAAATCCGATAAATTATCCACCTACACACATCCAATTAATTAGTCTTACTCCTACTCGATCTTCATTCACATACTACCTCTGTATCATTCTCACACCCACGTAGTCCTCCTCTGCATGCACATGAAGATGAAATGCAAATACATTATTCACAATTTAATTACCTGCATTCAGTTCTTTAGGCATGAACAGAATTCAGTGATCATCTGAAGCAAGGTATATCCCCAACTGTGATATTTTACCAAATAGAGCTTTTTTTTAAAAAAATGTCCTTTATAGATTTTGTCAAAAATGCAGGTTCTGAAACAATTTTTCAGAATTTATTTGTTGAGGATAGTACAGCAATCACTAGAACAGTAGCAAAAAGTTTGCATCATGAGCTGTGGCTGATTCCTGCTTTCTTGCTGGTCTTGCACATAATACTAACAACTTCACAGTTTAGGTTTTCAAGGAGGCTCCTTCCACCCAAGCCCAGTGCTGGACAGAAGCAGTGTACCTGAAGTGTTCTCCTGATTAGACTTAGGAGCACTCAGATTTCCCCATTCCTCCTGACTAACAGAATGGCAGGAACTTGAAGTGCTACTGCGAGTTTCTCAGTGCTGAAGCTGCAGATTAGATCTCAGCAATTGAGATTGTCTGGTTCTTAACGGAAATTGGACCAGAATATCAAAGGAGAGGTGCACAAATATGATTAACAATTGAATCTTCAGCTGGCTCCTATACCCCTGCAGAACGTATGGTTGCCAGGGGACTGGAGCAGGCTGTGTTTCTCTGGGAACACAACCAGCATTTCCTTTTTTAATGTACACCCAATTTAGCTATAAAATTGGTGCCAAATGGATTAGAACAGCACTGGCTGGTACCTTTACCCTCTAGCCCATCCATTAACTCAACGAAAGGAAAACCTTCGCAGTTCACCCACACTGGCCAGGATTTTCTGCTTCAGGCCTAAGTCCCATGGCGGGGGTGGGAAGTGGGAATGTTTCCACCACGGAGCCCAACAGGAAATCGCACGGAATTGTGTGATGCTGAGCTCATTAAAATTGCAGCCGCAGGTTTCCCAGTGTTTTACGCATTAGAGCAGGCAGGATGTCATGTGCCCTGCCATAGTATCTGGGTGCCATATTTAAAAGGCCCCCAGACAGCAGCTGCTCGAGAATCCACTTCCTGGAACCACCTGCAGCTCGAGGATCCATGTGATAGATGCTCCACTCATGCTGCACGTGATCTTCCACGGTAAGGCTTGACATACGCATGCCACGTTGGTCCGGACATGTTCTGGCCCAACATGAAATCGCGTCAGCGGGTTGGGGGGGTGGCAGTTGGACTGGGGTGGGGTGATGGGGGTAAATTCCAGTCGGGTTCATTTGCATCCAGATGATGGGATGCAAAAGGGCTTCCCGACAGCCTCTGGCAGGAATGGCACTGCCCTCTTATCCCACCACAATGGTCAGGATCGCATGTTCACACCGTTGATTCCTGCTGTCGGGAAACCGATTTTGTAGTTCCTGTGGGAATGTCCACCCACCACAACTCATGCCAGTGACGGGGGTGGGGGGGGGGGGGGGGGGTGGTGACAATTCCGTTCACTGTAAAGTTCAGTTTCAACTCTTGGTCCATGCTGAGTAAGTTGATCTGAACCTGATTAGTATTTGGGGTGCTACAATTGATTTCAGTGCTTCTTGGCCCGGTGAAAAAAAAATAGCCAGGATTTCCACTCTTAATAATTACAACCATTGTTGGAACATAAACGTGTGGACATTGGGTTTGCCTATGATGCCCTCCAAAATTGCATAGTCTGCCAACATTCACTCCTTAACTTTCTACTGAAAAGTAGTTGTTTGAGTAAGTTACTAAAGGGGAACCCATATTTGCAGGATGTGCACCAGCAAATGTCAATGCATTCAGAAAGATAAAATAGCCAAAGTTTACCATTAAACAATACATTTAGCTTAAGTTATAACTTCAAAGTTAGAAGTACACTTTAATTCTAATGTACAAAATAAACTAATTCATGAATTCTAGAATATGGTGCACTTATTCCAGGAATTAACCTTTTTTATTCAGCTCATTCTGCTGCTCTGCACCTAATTATCCAGCTATCTGTAGTGAGGAACTTTGAAATTCGTTTATCCCTACCGTATACTGTTTGGAAGTGGAATTTGACCGCATGTGAACAGGTTTGCAAAGTTGTGACCTGTTCATCACATAACCACAAAAAAGAAAGAAGTAACCTAGACATTGTAGAAGTTACTCCATTTGTTTCTTTTAAGTAACTTTTGAGGAGTAGGGACACATTGGCGGTTGATTGAATTAATACTGATTCTACTGAAAGCAAAGTTACTTATATTTCAAATCTTGTTATCTTACTTTCTGTGAGCAAGACATAATGAATACACAGAGAAACATCAAACCAAGTGATTTGTGCTACTCTTAACTTCTCATAATACAGATATTTAATGCTTTTTACCATCGCAACTGTATAAGTTAATTGGCTTCTTGCATACAAGCAAGCAGCATATGGTAGTGATAGTTCAGTAAATAACATTTGGGAGTCCTGGTGATTAAAACAGTGTAGATGACATGCATATTGTTTGTGATCTAGTCTGTAAGAATTTATCATCTTTGTATGAATTATGTGTTAGATTTAATCCAAATGAGATATAAAATCAAGGTAAAACTTATTTTCTAGAATTCCAGATTCAGCAGTAATTTGTAAGAATGTCACATATCCTCAGAAAACATGCATCAAAGATATGATAATCATGAATTCAGTTAGCTGTTAAAATTTAGGGCACAGAAAGAACCACAAGTGTCACCTGTACCTCAGTGGGTTGCACTCTAGCCTCTAAGTCAGAACGTTGTGGATTTAAGTCTCACTCCAGGGACTTGAGCATAAAACCTAGTGTGAAACTCCAATACAGTCCCAAGGGAGTGCTGCATTGTTAAAGGAGCTGTCTTGTAGGTGAGACCTTAAACCAAGGTCCAATGTGTCCTCTCAGGCAGGCATTAAAGATTCCATGTCAATATTTTGAAGAGGAGCAGCAGAACTATCCCCAATGTCCTAGCAAATACTTACTTACAGCACTAAAACAGATTATCTGGATTTCATGTCATTGCTGTTTGTGGGAACTTGCTGTGTGTGATTGGTTTCTGTGTTTCTTAATTTAACAGAACCCTGAGATTGTGAAAATGCACTTTTTTTATTCTCCATCTAGAGCTATCTAATCCCATTTCAATGCCTGTATCCTTTTCTATTCTTCATTTTCAAATGCTATCCAATTCCCTTTTAACTGATAATTGTTTTAATCAACATTTGTGGTTAAGCATTTCCTGTTTCAATAAGCATCAATGTGGGAAAATTTCTTCCACTTTTCCTTTACATTCTCCGGGTGATAATTTCTGAGTCTGCTCCCAATTTTGCGGATTCACATTCGGTGTGAATAATCTTGCTATTTACCCTTCCACAATTTTGCGAAAACCTGTGTTTAATTCCCTTAGTTTTCTCTGTTCCAATAAAAAGGCTCAAATTTTTCAAGTTTCTCTTAATTTGCAATTTGGCTTATCAGCAGATGGCAGTTTTTTTTCTTGCTTCAATTTCTTTGGCTTTTTTTTTTCTTTTGCTCTTCTTCCAGTTGTCTGCAGTTCTTTGCCCATCTGTTCTATTATGCTTTCTACAGTTTGGCTTCTCTTTGTGTTCCTTTCTACTTTTTTTCTTTACCTTTTCACTATCATTTGCTGGTGGCAGATGTGCAATGTCAGTTGACATGATATCTATTGTGGGTGCAGATTAATTTTTTTGAGGGAGAGGCATAGCCTGTGAGGAGGAGAAAAAACTCCAAACTTCAGCCCATCTTTTCTGCTTGTGGGGTGTAGAGTTTTGGGAAAGGGAGCACTGCAGTTTGATGGGAGCCTTTGAGGTCACACATGGCTTACTGGTGGAAAGAGAGAGGATCAGAGCCACTGGCTGCATTTCCCAGTGGTCAGTATGAAGTACTGGTCAGAGGAGACATCTCCCAGGACTCCACACCAACTGTTTACAGGTACCTTTCAACAAATGAGGGGATCTGGGATGAGGGGCACTTTTTCTGGCCTTGGAATGATAGTCTGGGGAATGTCACAGGCTGGCATCAGGGAAAACAGCAGTGTGAAGTATTATGGACAGGAGAGAGAGAAACTGAACTTCTTAATCCCCTCCCTGTCTGTGCATAAGCAGAGGTGTTTTTTGAATTATTTTTAAAGTAGGCTGTGTCGTGTTTCCCCAAACCCTCAATTTGTGTGATCCAATTTACTAATAGCTTGCAGGAAACTCGCGTTATGATTAACTCAGAAGATTAGTTTATTCACATTCAAACCCCCAGTCAGGGGAAGGGGAGGGAGAGTGGTGGGTGAGTGTTAGCAACCTCATACACGCACGCATATACAGTAAGGGGGGGAATAGAAAATATGAATATTTACAACTATGGGCAACAACAGCTTTTTACAAAAAACACAAATGAATATTAGTTCATGTGATTTCCAGAGTCCGAGAAATCATAGACTGGAGGCTGTTTCTTTCATGGCGGAGTTGAGTGCAGATGAGTTCCTGGTTGTGTACAACAACAAGACAGTCCTCGAAACAAATGACGATGTGGCACTGTGCTTAGACTGCTTGGTAGGCAATGATCAGAGACTTCTAAAATCAAACATGCTTCGAGGAGTTGAAAGATGGTAGCTGGCTGCTTGTTCAGCTGGGAGCTGCTGGAGCTCTTTCCGGTTGGTGTTAAATCAGCAGTCTGGGGGTTTCTCATTTCTCAAAGGATTATAGAGATTTCAACGTGGTCACTCGAGTCATGTGACCTTCTTTCTCTACAGTGATGTCAAGAGGATATTTATCTCTTGTCTGGGACTGGCTTTGGTTTCAGGACTGCTAATGCCCCAGCCATTAACGTTTGAAAGTGTTCCATCCATAATGAGGTTATTGTCAGGAAGCCATTGTTTAGGCAGACCCTTTGACTCAGCTTATCGAGATATAAATGATGTTCATTGTCCCCTTAACGGTCCCCTTTGAAATGGACCTGTACAGTCTCGGATGTGAGATGGGACCGTTAACAACTCTGCAGGAATAGTAAATATAGATCTGCGAGTCCCAAGGTTTTGTGATTATATGTCCTTACAATTAGGGATGAGATTCCATGACGATGGCAGGAGGATTCTTTTGTTCTTGTAACTTCTGTTGGGAGCTTCCAGAACAAAGGGCCAATCCTGTGGTCCTTTGATATGACTTGTAGCAGCCATCTTTTTTGTTCAGCAGAAAGTCCATTTTAAAACTAGAAAAAAATTATAGTTTTGATTCATACAGTTTTGGATTTTTTGCCTTATTGACATAACAGAAGGGAGTGATCATGTGGCCCATAATGCTGAAAACTAGACATGACTGAAGGGTAAGCATAATATAACTCTGCAAACTTAAACATCATCAGCTTATACCTAATACACTGGCATAACAGAAATAGCATAACATGACTTTCCTGTAAGTACACGAAGTGCAGACTATATATTATTTAGATATAATTTAACATATTGATGAACTTGATTTAGTCTTTATTAATTCAGGAAGCCCTTTCTTTAATTGTCATAATTGTTCATTGCAATAATGTCCTGACACCATCAATACACTTCAAAGCAATTACTTGTGCATCTTTTCAGAGAAACCTGATTTTATTATTAAAGCATAGGTTTTTTCTAATTTTGAAGTTTAGCCAATACAAATGTGATATTTGAGCTACTTTGTGATGCCATATTGTATATGTGTTTTATTAAGCAAAATTCTTGCCTAATGGCAACCATAATTACTATATTAGACGATGATGCTCATTATTCTGCATTGTAACACACCAAGAATCAGACAAGGAGCGTCTTTAACAATTAAATAATACATTAACTGTTCCCCTCACACAAATTAAGTTGATAGCATTTTTGTACTGAACACAAAATATCATCAGGAATTTGACATTTGCTTAATCATCTGCTGCCACTTGCATTAGGGTGGAAAATGTGGCTGATTATATTTAACTTGCAGCCCCCTCAACAGTAGCAGATTTCAGACATTGTTCTCTTCGACGTTTAGACTGCACCCCGTGATGTACAATAAGTATTCTCCAGTTTCCATAACATACTTCAGTCTGAATGCAACTTTATAGAACCACCTAAATGACTATTTAAGAGGGGGAGAGGGCGAAAAAATAAAGAAATGGGATCTGGTTAAATTTTTGTTAGGGTGGTGCAAGTCATTCATGGGCAGGATTAGCAATATTATTGGCCTATTCAATTTGAATTACTATTTCAAAATATTAAATCATCTACATGTAACCTCCCCTTTTTTAACTTCCCACCATCTGTTATCATTTAACCGGCATTGTAAACCAATTTCCATCCCTGCCATTTCCACATTTTGATCGGACTCCAGGTATGAACATCATAAAAGGGAGGGTTGAAATAATCGTTTTTGTTCAAACACACGAATATTGATTATCAGTTGATCTACCTAGTGTCCTTGCTATGAATTGCCAAACTTCAGCAAGGTTATGGCTAGCACATTGAAGTGTGTAGCAAATTTAAGGCTTAAGGAGCTAACTTATTCTCAAACATTAATTAGTATGAATTTAGGTTGTATTCCTTAAGTTTAGAAGGTGATTTAATTGAGATGTTTAAAATGATAAAAAGATCCAATAAATTAGATACAGAGAAGTTATTTCCTCTGGTGTAGGAATCCATAACAAATACAAAGTAAATATTAGAACTAGGCCATTCAGGAATGAAATCAGGAAGCATTTTTCCACAAATTAGGTAGTGGAAATGTGGGATACGCTCCCAAAAATGCAGTTATGCTGGATCAATTGAAAATTTCAATACTGGGGTAGACTGATTTTTTTTTTTATTAGAGAAGGGCATCGGGGAATATTAATCAAGGGCAGATAAATGGAGTTGAGGCATATGATTTAGTTGAATGGTGGAATTGACTGAAGAATCTGAATGGTCTACTCCTGTTCCTAATTTCCTAATTTCTGTATTTTCAATCATTTTCATTCCTTTTGTGTATATTGTGTACTTGATTTTATGCAATTAGCTGTTTTCCTTTGATGTTTTCATC
Source organism: Cetorhinus maximus (assembly GCF_964194155.1). Lineage (NCBI taxonomy): Eukaryota > Metazoa > Chordata > Chondrichthyes > Lamniformes > Cetorhinidae > Cetorhinus > Cetorhinus maximus. Next base: position 96,826,128 of record NC_135890.1, read on the forward strand.
TGTTTTTGACACTTATTAAAATTCCTCCGTTTTTCATCATATTTCATTGTACGCTCAGATGTTCTGTTTCATGTTAATATTATCCTTTATGTTTTATTGATTTATTTCTCCTGATTTTTTATTTTACAATGTTTTCTCATGGTTTTTCAGGTTTCCTTTCCTTTACCTCTCCTATGGACAGGTTCTTCTACCACTAAGACTGTAATTGGTGAGATTTTTGACCTCCATTCTTATTCATTACTTTAATAGAGTGGACTTTACCCAGAAGCAACAATCCTCAGTTACATTATATCCAGAATTCTTAACAGAAGGGCAATGCTTCATCAATCTGGAGGCCTCACTCGGTAGTTATGTCATGGTCACAGGAATAAGAAAAAACAGATTCAAAAATTAATGGAAAAATTAGTCATGTATTTGAAGGATTAATCACTTTGCTTAGGATCCATTCCTTTTTAAGGGAAAATCTGTCTATAACAAAAACAAGCCCATCTGATAGAAATCTTATATCAATATGAAGTAGCTAAGCATGAGTCATTATACATCATAACTAAACAGACCCTTATATGGATAAAAATACTTTGCTTCAAGCACATCAATTGCAATGTTTTTAAAGCTTGTGTCTTTTCCTATTGAGAGGCAATTTTAAAAAAAAATTCTTTTTAATTTTATATTATGGTACAGAATTTCTAGCTAAAAACAGTCTTGGTGGAGATAAAAATCATTAAATTCCATTATTGCAACTGAGACTTTTTATTGCACAGAACCAGTTTCAAAATATCAAATCTTTTGATGAAGACCTATGAGATGTTGCGAAGGTTAAGGCCCATGATATTAAAGGTAAAGTGGTTACCTGGTTAGAGGGTTAGCTGAATTATTAAAAAGTAGAGATTATGGGAAAAGTGATTATTTATTAATAAAGTGTAGTTAGTGGCATGCCACAAAGACTTGCATTGAATCATTTCTTGTTCTCCTTACAAATAAATGATCTAGATGTGGGAAAAGAACTATGATGACACTAAATTGTGATGTGAAAAACTGTAAAGAAGAAATTAAGTGGTATAGGAGAACACATAAAGGTAAATTTATACCAAATGTAGATAAATATGATAGTACATTTTGGAAGTGGAGCAGAAACAGAAAATAAAAATGAAGCTTAATAGCAAAATTCTCAGTATTGTGGGGTAACGGAAAGATCTAATGGTACAGATACAGGATTGTAGGTAGAAAAATCAATAAAAAAAGGGAAATGGGATTCTGAGTTTTATATTTGATGGCTTTGAATGTAAAAGCAAAACGGTGACATAAATCTCTATAAGACATAGAGTCATGCAGTACTCCATGAAATTTTGAGCATCGTGTTATCAGAAGAATACTGGAATTGTGGAAAAGGTGAACTGTCGATTCATTAGGCTGTTGCAAGAGACGAGAGGATACAATTCATAAACTTAAAAAATGAGGGCCATATTTACTGAAGCAGGAAAGGTTATTGGGTTGGGGGGGGTTGCTAGTTATTGCTCAAAATTATCCAAAGTATTGAGAGAATAAATTGTGAAAGACTTATTTCCACCAGTATGAAGAATTAACAAAGCATAAATGCAGGATTCCTGGTAGAAACAAGGGGCAGATTACTAGGATGTAAAATTGTTTAATATAAGAAGCTATTAAAACTGAGTCAATCACAACATTTAACAGGAAATAAAAGGAGAAAAATATTGAAGCATTCGAACATATGAAATGGTAGCAGGAGTAGGCCCCTCGGCCTGCTCTGCCATTCAATAAGATCATGACTGATCTGATTTTAACCTCAACTCCACTTTCCCTTCTACCCCCGATAATCTTTTACCCCCTTTCTTATCAAGAATCTTATCGACTTCTACCTTAAAAATATTCAAAGACTCTGCTTCCACTGCTTTTTGAGGAAGAGCATTCTAAAGACTCTTCACCCTCTGAGAGAAAAAAATCCTCATCTTTGTCTTAAATGGGTGACCCCTTATTTTTAAACAGTGAACCCTAGTTCTAGATTCTCCCACAAGAGAAAACATCCTTTCCACATCCACCCTGTCAAGATGCCTCAGGATCTTATATACTTTAATCAAGTCACCTCTCACTCTTCTAAACTCTAGCGGACACGATCCTAGCTTGTTCAACCTTTCCTCATAAGACAACCCTCCCATTCCAGGTATTAGTCTAGTAAACCTGTCATGAAAATATAATAATTTTTATAATGTTATTGGGATTTATTTAAAGTAGGAATGGCAGGGTCCACATAGTGCTTGTGTGTCGGGGGGTCTTAATTAAATTAAAGACAGCTGGTCAGAAGAGAAGCTAGGTTTGAAGTTCTAAATAAATAAACATGGCTGAAGTTTTAGAATGTATAAAGGAAAAGTTGCATTTTTCGGTAAGCCAGGTTAGTTTGAATTTCAGAAGAATGTATGAAATGTGAAATGTTATACTAAGCCAAAAGAAGCCAAACAGTGCATTTATTTTTTCCCAAAGCTTACTGATAAAATTGGTACTATGAAAGATTTTTATTATTAGAAAGGTAAAGTCCAAACAATGAAATTTGCATTCAAAGGGGAAAATATGTATGAAAGAGAGAAGGCTATGTGTAGGAAGAAGGCATCCTAAGATCTAACACAAGTGTGAAAAGCCTCCAGCTTCTAAGTACCAAGCTGCTGCCTTTAGGAACCAAAGCTAAGAGAATTCACTGTGAATATCCTTGTCCAGGGTATCATGTGCTTCGCCTGGGTCTGTTAAAATCTATTTTGTTTTTACTGTTGCCTTAACGGGGGTGTAACTGGGAGACAGATTAGTTAGGGGAGCTAGGAGTTATCATAGTAGTAATTTGTAGACCTATGTATGTGCTTAAAATTATTTATTTTATTAATAAATGTTTAATTTAGTTTTGCAAAAAACCTCTAAGACTCGGTGGACTTATTACTACTGAATTCAAGGCGTGCATCTCAAAATAAAAATACAAATTGCAGTTGTGGCAGTTGTTTCCCATTTCCCTCTGGGATTTGAGCAGCTTAGCATTTATCATCCACTGTGCCAGAACACCACCTCTGAACAGCCTCCAACGCATTTACATCCTTCTTTAAATAAGACCACCAGTACTCCAGACGTGGTCTCACCAATGCCCTGTATAACTGAAGCATAACCTCCCTACTTTGATATTCAACTCCCCTTGCAATAAACGATAACATTCTGTTAGTTTTCTGAATTACTTGCTGTATGCGCATACTAACCTTTTGCGATTCATGCACGAGGACACCCAGATCCCTATGCATCTCGGACATCTGCAATCTCTCGCCATTTAGGTAATTTGCTACTTTTATTCTTCCTGCAAAAATGGACAATTTCACATTTGCCCAAATTATACTCCATTTACCAGATCCTTGCCCACTCATTTAACCTATCTATATCCCTTTGTAGCATAAGGGAAAGTGCAGGAAAATGGGATTACAGAAGAGGACTCCAGTAGGGTAAACTTAACACAGGCATGATGGTCCTTCAGTACCCAAGGTTCTGTGAAAACATTTTCTGCAGGATTTTATAAACCCTTCTCTTGTAATCCTCTGATTTCAGCTCATCTGTTGCATTTGTTAAGATAGCCACATTCAGATTGACATTCTCATAAATAAACATTTTTAATTTCAAATTAATTTACTGATAGTGAATTAGCGAGAGTGGGTTTAAAAAAAAAACCTCATTATTGTTTGTAACTAATGTAAATCTGTTAATCTAGGTAAAGGACATGTATGTGCCGTGTTGCACATCCGTTACGTAAAAATTAAATGTCATATTTTTCTTACAGGTTCAAATATTACATGTCATTTGAGATGTACCAATTTGCTGAAATATAGATTAATAAAATGAATCCTGCATAAAACCAATCATTTAATTCTATGCAGTATTATAAACAAAACCTTCTCCCCATTAATTTTGGTCTCCCTTTTATGTGTTTACAACTGCAAATTGCAGTGTAACATTTCCTATTCAATTTTGCTACATCAATTACAGTTCCAGGCACTATCCCCTTGGCTCAGTGGTTTAATTTCATAATTCTGTATACCATGAGCACACCCACCCTCCCTCCCTTATGTGTTGTGTTCCCTACACATACTCCCTGACCCCCGCCACACCCATTGCACACCCCCTCACCCCACCTGTTCTGCAGTCAAAGCCTCTCTCCTGACCTTGTGCTCTGCTTCCAATTTTGGAATGGACTAAACATCACATCAGCGCTGCAGATTCCAATAATTACGTAGTTACAGAAAAATCAGCATTTTGTAACAACCTGTACATATTCAATTAGAGAAAAGCAAGGATTTTTGGAATAGAACACCTTTAATATGTGCCTGTATTGCTTGAGTCTGAGTTAATGCTAATGCCTATTTGAAACAAGTTATTTTTGTTGATGCATCCCTTTTTTGAAAGAACTTGGAGATCTTTTTACTTGTGCCCAGCAATTCCACTTATATGCCACAAATGAACACACAGCCTCTTCCTAAACACTCCCCTGCTTTACCTTCCAAGAAGTAGTTGGATCAATGGTGTCTTCTGTGTGTGGTTTCCCACTCCTTTGTTTTCTAAGCATATCTTCAACTAATAGTGCAGCACTCCCTGCAATGAATCACATTTTTAAAAATTGGTAGCTCAATATTGGACTTTCTCCTCTATCCTTTGTGTACTAATTTCCTTCTCCCTCCTTTTCCCCCACCTTCTGATCCTCCATTGTGCACATTTACTGTGGGTCATAATTCCACAGGTGCCAAGCAGTTGTTCTTAGTGTGTGAGCCAAGATAGCAAATGTCAGCAGACTTGTCAGCTGCAGGAGCTGACACAGTCAAGCTGGATCCTGTCCTCATCTGATGACTAAACACATGTGCAGGAAACATGATTAATTTACCCTTCTTCACTCAGGGGCAACAAAGTCAATTCTGTTGCTGTCAGTACCTCAGCTGATCAGTTAGCTCAGCACAATTTAGATTTAGATCTCCTGGAGCCCTCTCTTCATAAATATTTGTAAATTCCATATCATTTGAGACTGAATATGGTCCTTGTCAAAATAAAGTAATGATGTGGGAAGTTGAACCGACTACATGTACAGTGACCACTAGGTGGAGTCAGTGGATTAACTTTTTTAATAATTAAAAGGATGTTTAGGTAAAGATCAAATAGAATGGGAAAACTGATGGAAATTAATAATATTAAAATTTGCCAAAATCCCCTCTCCATAATGGTTTATGTGAGATTATAGGATCAACATATGGCGATTGTGGACCAAACCCTTATTTTACCACATCCTGCAAAATTAATAAGTCTAAAATTAAAGCAAATTAGAAGAACGTCTTTTGTAACCAAATAGCATGTGTGGGAAATAGGTTTCTGGAAAAAGAATTTAATGCTATTTAGATTAAGCCTTTTACTAAAATGTTTCAAAAATCTATTCAAAATGTCTTATTTTGCCTGAGTCAGCTCATTGGTCTGCAGAATATGAAGTGCACAGCGATGAGTCACGATTCACTTCGCTCATTTTCCAAAGGGAGCTTTTTTGCAAGTCTTACTTTCAAAAGATATCCATGATTAAGGGAGCCAAATCTCAGTACATTTATCAGATTTTTGCAATCAAGAAAAGTCTCTAATTCTAGTCTATTTCTTGATCAGTTGTAATGTTGAATGGAGTTCATGAGAATTACATATCAATTTATCTTTTTCTTTATTACATCTTAGAACACTTTTGTATAGTATTTTGGATAGTGACGAGCTGAGAGGGCGCTTCATGAGATGAAGGGTTGTGATAATTTGTAATTGTGATTAATATACTTTCTGCATCCATTTGCCATTCTATATCAATCAAAATAATGTTATTAGCCCCTATAAAATGTGAAGTATTCTTAAGATGTACCCTGCAAGGTGGCATGCGAAGGGACATGGCGGCCCTTCAGGTTATCTGTCTTGCTTGGTGACACAAGCGTGAACCTTCTGCCATGTACTGGGGCATTTCTTTTCCATAGAAAAATTTTTAAAAAGCAAGTGAAGTTCGCAATTTATAAGGCAGTGAAAAACAAAGATAGAGAGGAAACCTAAAAGAATTAGATTGTGAGAGATGAGCATAGTCAGTTTTAGGAAGAGGCAAACTCTTTTTCCAAAAAATGTTTTTACTGGAGAATTAGAATAAGATTTAAAGCTTAAAACATAACGAGACAATGTAATGCCCTTTAGTTCATAATGATTTGTGTGCTCTGGGGTTCAAATTGAATGTACTTTGGTGCAATTTAATGTTGTTTTGTAAAGTTAAGCTGGTATTCTGTTGTTTCAGCCAGTCACCTTTAGGATTGAGGACAAATTTTAGAGTTGCTTAGAGGTTCTACTTGTGGCTCGGCACAATCAACAATATGTTTGTATGGAATTTTGCATTGATAGGCTTGATATCTGATATCAAAAATATGAGGCAGCAGTTGCATCCTAAAGCTTTACCCAGTTTCATACTTCAGGAAATAGTGACAATTTGGTACATGGATTTCTTTTTTTCATCCTGATTCAAATTTGGTTGGATGTCATAAAGAAAGAAACTGTATGACCTTTTTGGATGGATGACCAAGATGGTTGGAATGGCCAGCATCATCTTTGTTTATTTTGTACATTTAAGTGGCTTTATTGTGTCTTAGATTTGTACCACAATATTTCAAGTACAATGTGAACATGGACATTTTGAACTTGTATCTGTTCAATAAGCTGTGCTTATTGTCAAATCTGGTGAATTTATGAAAAAATATTAAATTGTTTGCATTATCATTTTATAGTTGTTTCTTGCTTGTGTTTTGGTTTATTTTTTATATTCTTTCACAAGTAGGATTGTGTGCTGTTAAACTGGTTTTGAGCATAAAAGATACTATAATAAAAAGCCAAAGTTTGTGATGTCACCATCCTACCACATGTCTGCTAGAACTGTACCAGGTTGGTTCCAAACTGTTTCAATATATTTGTATTTGTTCTTGGGGTATGAGTTACACTTGCAAGGTAGTATTTGTTCCCCAACCTTAGTCACTCAAAGTTCTTTAGTCACATAGTGTGAGACAGGCATGTAAGTCACTTTCATTGAGAGATTCCTTTCACTGAAGGATGTTAATAAACCAGTTGAGTTTTGCAACAGTCTGGCAACTTTTATGGTAATGGTCTGGCCTATCCCACAAATAAATAGATTTATTGAATTGTGGGATTTGAAACCACAACCTCTGGATTGGTAGACCCAGTACTATAAACACTAAACTGCTGTTCCTGCTGGCCTTACTGACTAATCTGCCAGGCTACTGCTTGTGGTTGTGGATTCGTGCTGGAAAGTATCTGGACAGGATCAAACCTGGCAGTGAAGCTTCCCCATCCTAGAATTGCCTCTTAATATTGCAAGTCTGTTGACTGAAAACACCATGGTATTTGCTTTATCCAAATAGTCCTAGAAAATTGAGTAAGTGAGTAATTCAGTTTATTGCAACAATAATTCTATTATTGTATTCGGGAAACTGATCAAAAAAAAATTAAATTATTGTACGTTGTGCATTCTCAAGTCGAACAAGCCTGAATTAACAGCTTTATATTTCTGTGTACACAAACACAAGAAGCTCCCTCTTATTAATTTAGGTTATCTTACTCAGTGCATTGAAATCGTTATAATTTAAGAAGTATTGTCACTTTAGGATGAGTGAGAATGCTGGCATGCGAAAAGATTGACTTTCCCATGAATTTGCAAATTAAAAGCCACTGAGGCATGATTCATTGGCCACACTGCTGGATATCTGTGGCTCTGATAGCCAGTGTTCTAATAATATTTTATTTATTGATTTTTGTTCACTTATATCTTTCATCAATAGGATTGTGTGCAGTTAAACCAGTACAAGCTAAAAGATGAAATCGGAAAGGTGAGCATCAAGAAATCAGAATACAAAATAATTTTTACATTGAAAATTTGTTCTTAAATACTCTTAACCATGCGTCTATGCTGTTGCTTTTGCGGCTGTACTTTGCTGAATATTAGAAATGTGAAGTATTATTTTTTGCAGATAATCTTTGTAGTCAAGAGTTTAGATATGCAATAGTCTCCACGCTCCCTACATCTAGGAAAGCTTCACTATAGAAATTAAAAATGTATTTGGAAATTGAGCATCCTGGCAAAGCGCTCCCTCCTTCCTGTGTAGCCTTCGCATTAACTCTCTCTACAGTGACTGACAGACCATGTTCCCATCCCTGCTGAGCTACTTAAATTTTCTTACTAACATTTACAGCTTTGTTGACTTTAATATCCATGTGATGCATAATTTATACATTAGTCATCAATTAATTCTAGTGTTCTACTAATGTAACCTCCCGTTCTGTTTCCAAAAGCACCCTCTCTTGCTGACAGTGAATTAATCTTACATGTGCTTTATAAAGCATTTGGAAATTCACAGTGTGGTTATAATTGATGAATTATGCCACGTAATTGTCTTCTGAATGTATTGTGTTCTTTTGTGCAGGGTTCCTATGGAGTTGTCAAATTGGCATACAACGAAGATGATAACACCTACTATGTATGTGCTGAATAAATCAAACATTTCTCTTATTGGGTGTTCTAAACCAAGACCATTTACATTTTTCATATTTTATGTTGATGCAAAAAATTTACATCCAATTCTCAAAAAAAATAAGAACAGCTTACTAGCAATGGATACGGAAAAACATTTTTGACCTGTAAAAAATCTGTTCAGCTCACATACTGAGCATTCATTAATTGACCCAAAATATGATTGAATTTTATACAGATTAAACATATGAAACATTACTTTTTATTGACAACTGAAGTTAGCAGCTCTGCATTATGATACAGTATTTCAGACATCACTTGCACTCTGATTTTATTTCAGTCAGATATTTTATTTACATTTGATGACGTGAAAGTATCTATGTTCTTGTATGACGGTATAAATAAAGCTATAGTGATATTTATAGGCTTATGTAGAAACAATTGTATTTCTAGGTGAAAATATTCCAATCCCACAAAGTTTAATGTTTCTCCAACTGAAGTTATTTTTATTTAATACTCTGCATTTTGCATTTTAATGTGCATAATTACATTTTCAAAATATGATTTTGCTATGAGTTAAACAGATCCCACATTGAATGGGAATTTCATATCACAGATTTTTATGTAGATAATTGACCATAGGATAACATAACTGAAGTCTAATTTCTGTTCTTATTTTCTTTGATATAATGCTGTTTATTGTCTAATCCAATAAATATAACTTTTTTTAATATTTTCTGAAATTCAGGGTTACTGATTCTTGTTGTCATTTGTCAGATTAAAGTTTAATGATTTTTTGAATTAAAAGGCTTCACTAATATTAATTAAACTTTCTTGCTAGGCAATGAAAGTCCTTTCTAAGAAGAAGTTAATGAGGCAAGCTGGATTTCCACGTAAGTATGGTGAAGGTTTTTTTAAAAATGTACTGCAATATTGGCAGTCCTTGAAGTTACAATATGGAAATGGGTCATTTGGCCCAATCAATACATATTGGTATTCATGCTCCATGCGAGTAATAGTTCTAATTCCATGTGCTCACCTTTTTGTCGCATTAGTTTATCCCACTTACTTTCAAATACTGACTGTAGTAGTGCATTCCACAGCTTCACTACCCTGTTTGGAAAATGTTTCTCCTGCTCTGTATCCTAAATTTCTAGCATTTGATCTTATACCTACATCTACATCCTAAACCCCTCACCCACTGGAAATATTCTATTGCTCCCTGGTGTGTCCCATACCTTCATAATTTTAAATAGATTGAGAAAATCAAATAATTTTTCAGTTTGCAAATAAAATTGATGTTCAAGATGGTGTACTATCATGGAGATCATGAACACTGATTCTCCCACTTTTCCATAAGAACAGCTTTCAGTCTCAGCCCTACAATCTTCAAGATTTGCCAAAAAGTGGAGATAAATTTCCCCAGATGGAAGAAAGGAATATCCTTAAAGGAACAGAAAGTGCTAGAAATACTAAGCAGGCCAGCCAGCATCAATGGAGAGAGAAACAGAGTTAACATTTCAGGTTGATGACCTTTCATCAGAACTGGGAAATATTAGAGGTTTTGAGCAAGGGGTGGGTGGGACAAGGACAAAGGAAGGTCTGTGATAGGGTGGAAGACAGGAGAGATTGACTGACAGAAGAGTTAGTCATAGAGAGCCAAAGGGATTGGTGATGGGCGAGAAAAGAAAGATACAAAAGATGTGCCTAGAGCAGATGCAAAGAAAAGGAAACAAAATGGTGGAACTGGGTTTATGGTCTGGAATTGTTTGATCTCAATGTTGAGACTGTAAAGTGCCTAATCGAAAGATGAGGTGCTCTTCCTCAAGCTTACATTGAGCTTCATTGGAACAATACAGCAGGCCAAGGACCAAGATGTCAACGTGGGATCAAGGTGGAAAATTAAACTGACAGATCACCGGAAGCTCGGGATCACGCTTGCGACTGAACAGAATTGTTCTACAAAGCGGTCACCCTATCTGCGTTTAGTCTATCCAATGTAGAGAAGACCACATTGTGAGCAGTAAATACAGTATATGAAATTGAAAGGAGTACATGTACGGTGGTCGTTGAGGAGAGAGGAGGTAAAAGGGCAGGTGTTACATCTCCTGTGTTTGCATGGAAAGGTGCCATGGGATGGGATGGGTGTTGGAGATGATTGAGAAGTGGACCAAGGTATCACAAAGGGAACAATCCTTCAAAGCACTGAAGGGAGTGGGGGGGGAAGCTATGTGTTTGGTGGTGGCATCACACTGGACTGGTGTGTTGAATATGGAGGCTGATGGAGTTGAAGGCGATGATAAGCAGGAATCTTCTAGCGGTTCTGGGAGGTAGAGGTAGGAGTGAGAGCAGAGGCATGGGAAATGTGGCGCATACGGTCGAGGACCCTGTCAACCACAGTGGAGGGGTTGGGGGGAATCCTTGGTTAAAGAAAAAAGAAGACATCTCAGAAGCGCCGGTGTGGAAGGTTGCATCATTGGAACAGATGTGACGGAGAAGAAGGAACTAGGAGAATGGAATGGAACCCTTACAGGGTGTAAGGAAGCGTAGTCAAGGTAGCTGTGGGAGTTAGTGGGTTTATAATGAATATTAGTTATAATCTATCACCAGAAATGGAAACAGAGAAGTCAAGGAAGGGAAGAGTTGGAGATGGACCATGTGAAATTGAGAGAAGGTGGAGATTTGAAAGGAAAATCTTTGTTACTGTAAGAGGAAACACCGCCACATGGAAGTTCGCCTTCAAGCCCCTCATCATCCTGACTTGGAAGTATATCGCCATTCCTTCACTGTTACTAGGTCAAAACCCTGGAACTCCCTAAAAGCACGGTGGATGTACCTACACCACATGGACTGCAAGCGGTTCAAGAAGGCAGTTCACCACCAACTTCTCAAGGCTAATTAGGGATGGGTAATAAATGTTGGCCCAGCCAGCGATGCCCACATCCCATGAATAAATAAAAGAAGCAGATAAAACCTCGTAGAATGGGGAAGGAGACAGATTGAAAATATCAATCACACAGTGGGGAAAGTGCCTGGACAATGCTAAAGGAATAGAAAAGGTAACACACGTAAAAAAGCTAAATTCAGTTTCACTGTGATTTCAGGGAAGAGAAATAAACTTTATTGATCGATTACATAATGCAAATGTACTCACTGCAATTTGGGGAATTAAGGATGCAGCCTGAAATTTCCCAAGATGCAGCTCCAACAGGTGCTGCTCCTGCTGACAGCTCTGGATCAGAAAATTGCACCTATTGTTTCACACTAATGTGTATGATCACTCACTCATTCCAACCCTCAAAGTTTTCTACTATTAGATTGAAAGGATATAATGCCTTTCCCAGGCATAACATTTATACTGTCATTGGACTCATGAACAACAAATGTAACTTTTTAAAGAAGTTATCATTTATTTCATGCTGTAATACAAAATTGTGAGGAAGGGTTGCTTATGATGAACCATTCATTTTAGTATGTAGCAACCTAGCAGATAATGATCCTGTTCTGTTGTCTAGGTCGTCCCCCACCTCGAGGTGCCAAAGCTGTTCCACAAATCTCTGCACAGCCAAAAGGGCCTTTGGATAGTGTGTACCAAGAAATTGCCATTTTGAAGAAGTTGGATCATCCAAATGTCGTCAAATTAGTTGAAGTATGTTTTTCTTTTCCTCTCTCCTTTACTCTCTCCAACAAGTTCTGGCAGAAGTATATTTATATGGAAGCAATTTGGGTTATCAAATTTCCCATCTGCATCCATATATATGTGAACATAACTTGTCATCTTAGGCATTTTTAAAATACTGTATCAGATTTTAATCAAATCTTATTAGCGTTTAATGGTTCCTTTAAAAAGTGAGCACTTCTGAGAACTGTCTTTGTCATGTTCCTGACAATGTAAGCAATAATGTTTCACTTCAATCATTTAAGAATCTCTTTATTACATTTCAACAGACTTTTAAGTTGCTTTTTATTACCAGCCCCTGGAAACTGAGGATTGGTTGCAGAATATCATCGGTGTATGAAACTATGTACCTCATTTTTCCACTCCAAAAAAGGTAGTGAAAAGGGGGCACGATGTTGGCAAGCACTAATGAATTATTTGCCTGTTTTCAGAACTGATGTATAGATTTCTGTTCTTCTAAAAGTAGGTTAATGAAGATTTGCAAAAAGTAAATAAAAAAATATTTTCTTCCAGTTATGGTTTTGTGAAGGTCTTATAAAAAAAACTGAGTATTTTACTGTAACTCACACCTATAGTTAGTGATGTTACTGAAGAAGGGAGTTGGAAATAATGGAAGAATGCAGATTTTTTTTTTTTGCCAGAGAGCATGACTATAGAAATATTAGCAGATTTATCACAGTGTAGCTGTAGGAGGAGAAGGTGACTCTTAACACAGAGGACATAGGAAGCAACATGCAAATAGATCACATGGTACCAAATAAATAAACACACTTATCCATTGGGTTTTGCATAATCACTATGCTATTATACATTTATGCTTACTCACTTTTTATGAACACATTGATATAATATACTTTGTAAATCATGGGCTGTGTAAATAATATGGCGCAAACTATAAATTCTATGCTCCTATCTCTGTAGCCCTGCATGCCTTCTAAATTTTCCTCCTAAGAAGGTCTATAATAGTTTGCTCATAAGACGTGAGCAGATTCACTTCTTAAAGATTATGATTTAATTTATTCTGTGTCCATCATTGTATGCAAGTTCAGTTTAATATTGAGAGCGGGGGTGGGGTGGGGGGGATTGAGACAGGGTAACTTGGTCCATGGAAGTGTCTTCATTCAGCCCACTCTTTACATTATACGTGTCATGATAGGAATTTGCATAATCCTGCCATTTTTAATCTCTTGCTTAGTGTCAGTTCAGTGTTCTTACATACTCCTTTAACTTTCATGTGTGTATATTTGCGTCCAGTGCAATATTCATGCTTTGCTCGTGTTTACTACTTTAAGTCTCTCAACTTCTTACAGACTTCCCACTTGATCCTCAATGTAATTAGCAACATGCTCTTGATATTACAATTCACAAACTTTGGGGCTGTTTTTCCTACTGAACATCTCATAATAGAGCTTATTATGTGTCCAGGGCCAGCTTGCTAAAATATCCTTTTTGAATTAGGTGTTGTGTCATTAGCATTCTCAACAACTAAATTAAACTTTTTGACACACTGATGGGTAGCTTTTTCACTGCTTTAGAAATGCTACAAAAGGCAAGCTTGTAGACATTGGATAAGGACAAGATTGGGCTTGACTATTTAATGCCCAACCCACCACCCCCTGGTCCTTAACTTTTGGTCCTTGATGCTCACAAACATGTATACTCACTGTTGAAGCTCACACTTGAATAACAACCTCTATTCAAGGTACTGTACTAGAGGACGGATCAGCAAATAACGAACAACTTCATATAAAGGGACATTAATTTAGGAGAAGAATAGAGGAAGAGAAAAACAAAATGATTGTTACACGGGTCATGTTTGCTATTTTTTCATTCCAATAAATCATAGATTTCAAACATCATACTTTAGTCTAATTTAATTATGTTGTAAACTATGAAGAAACACAAACAATTTTTCCTTTAAAATAAAAGGTGAAAATATGGTCCCATTTGAATTCTGCTCATAAAATAAGCTTTTTGGACAAAGTCTCAGAAACACTATGATGCCTGGTCTAGTCTTTACTTTTAATCATTGTGGTCCATTCAAGTTGGCAGTATGGGACCTACTTGTCTGTATGCTCAAGAGATAATGTGTGTTAATTGTTCTAATGTATGTTTTCTTCTTTGTTTTTCATTCTCCCTCTGTAACCCCCTTCATTTCAGCATGCCTGTTTTTGGCCGTTTGGTATTCTTCTCCTTTACATAAAATAGGCTGTCAAATCGTTCTTGTCTTTATGTTCCCACATTTTTTCTACTCTCTTTTTTTGTCCCCGTAATTCACAAATTCCAATCTTCCAGATAATGTGCTGGAAAAAAATCCTGAAGTTATTTGACAAGGAATATAGTTTCCAGTAAATAACATTTCTTAGTTTGTGGTCCCCACATGTGTTTAATTCACAAGTTATTTGGATTGATGGTCATTTCTGTTATGTTCATCTCTGATTTTGGGTGGAATATAGAACAGCGTTGAATATATAGCACAGAAACAGGCCACTTGACCCCATCAGGCCATGCTGGTATTTATGCTCCTATATTTTCTTATCTAACCCTCTATCCCTTTCTCCTTCATACCTATCTAGCCTCCCCTTAAATGCATTCTATACTATTCACTTCAACTACTCCCTATGGTAGTAAGTTCCACATTCTCAGCACTCTCCTGATTAAGGAAGTTTCTTCCGAAACCCCTAGTTAACAATGGCCCTGATTGGTAGAAATAGATTACTCCCGATTTCTGTGCCTTTTAGACCCTGCTCAAGTATCTGGATGGCCTGAGGCCAGTGATGGAAGTGTTATGGCAGAGCCAATGGTTAATTCCGAGTTGTTCAAATCCCAGAGGGAAACTTGAGACAACTGCAACAACTACTTTTTTCAATTTGTATGTTTCGAGATACGGGCTTTGAATTCAATAGTAGTAAGACCACCGAGCCTTAAGGGTTTTTGCAAAACTAAATTAAACATTTATTAACAAGAGAAATGATTTTAAGCACATACATATGTCTACAAATTACTACTATAATAACTTCTAAATCCCCTAATTAATCTGACTCCCAGTTACACTTTCGTTAAGGCAACGGTAAGACACACAGGTTTTAAAAAGATCCAGGCAAAGAAACATGATACCCTGACAATCCAATTCAAAGTGAGTTTACTTAACTTCAGTTCTTTGTAGACAGCAGCTTGAGGTTTAGATGCTGAAGGCTTTTCACACTTGTTAGATCTTAAAATCGCTTACACATCGCTTTTGCTGCTTTATACATATTTTCCCCCTTGAATGCAAATTCCCATTGTTTCACTATGTCTTTGGACTTTACCTCCCTCATCATAAAAACCTCTCATAGTACTAAGTTTTACCAGTAATTTTGGGAAAAATAAACACTCTGGGCAGAATTTTCTGCCTTCCGGGCGGGCGGGCCCAACGCAATATCCGGCAGGCAGGGAGCAGACCCCCACCGGAGAAGCGGGCCCCGCCGCCATTTTAAGTGGGTGGGCCAATTAAGGCCCGCCCAGCGTGACACCCGGAAGGAAGCGCTATGCACTTCCTGTGCGGGCAGGGGGGGGGTATTCCCCAAATGCGAGAGTGCGCTCTTTCGCACATGCACATGAAAGAGTGCACATCTCCCTGAGGCAAAGTGCTGCCTCAGGGACATCGCTGACGGTTGTAAAAACAGTAAAAATAGAAAGAAAAAAATCCTTAACATGTCCCCCTCATGTGACACATGAGATGGGACATGTTCATAAATTTCACTAAAACTGTATTGAACTTTTTAAATCCCTTCATGAAACCTCATCCCGCTGGTGGATGAGGTTTCATGTTTTTTCCATTCCCCGCTGGGGCCCTTGGCCTGCCCGCCAACCTTAAGGTTGGACGGGCAGGTCCTTTAATTGTTTTAATCCTGTCAATGGCCTCAATTGGCCATTGACAGGTCGGCAGGCCCGCAGCTGATTTTGCTGTGGGCCCGCCTTCCTGAAGATTTAAATGGGGCGGGATGATGTCAGGGGTTCCCCCCGATGTCATCCCGCGTCATTTTGTGCGTCGGCGAGCGGGCCCCGCCTCCTGCTCGCCGACGGCAAAATTCAGCCCACTGTTTCTGAACTTCACCTGGATAGGTGACACATTTCAACCCTCCTTTGAAAACAATCTAGTTTGATTTATTGAAAACTGTAAATGTTTCCTTGACACCTATGTTTATCTATTTAACATTTCAAACCTAGCTCATCTTTTACCACATCAAAGCCTTCAGACCAGATGCCTTTAATCCAATTAAGTCTCTCTCTCTCTGTCTCTCTCACACACACACCACTATTTTACAATAAATTCCAATAACATTGAGAATTATTATATCTTCCTGACATCCCCCTCCTTATTAAAAAAATGAACCATCATAATTTAAAAACACGGCTTCATTTTTATTAACCTATCTTATACTATCTCCTATATTTATCTATAAACTTACATGCATCTGGTAATGTAGTAGTGTATTAACATAATATATATACAAATCCTTCGTATCAACAGAAATCATTTCAGTTCAGTGTCCAGGTTTTAAATGTCCAATTTTCCCTTTAAGCTTCAAATTCTTGATAATGCTTTTGCAATCAGGTTTTCTCATCCTGTCACATGTATAATCTGTAGATTAAATGGTCGCAGTAATAGACTCCATCTGAATAGCCTTGCACTTCTTTCTCAAAATTTGACCATAAGCTTTAAAGGATTGTGGCCTGTATAAACGATTGTTTCTGACAAATTGTTTGCAACATAAATCTCAAAATGCTGCAATGCTAACACCAGACCCAAAATCTCCCTTTCGATTGTTGAATGTCTTCTGTGTTGTACATTCAACTTCCGTGAAAAATATTCTATTGGTTTTTCAATTCCATTGTCTTCATCTTGTAACAGTACAGCCCAATGCCTATATCACTTGCACCAATGGCTAACTTAAATTGCTTGGCATAATTGGGTACTGCCAAGACTGGTGTCGTAGTTAATACACTTTTCCAACCGTGAAATACCTCCTGACACTCCTGTGTCCATTAAAACTTCTTGTTCTTTTTTAATAGCTCAGTCAGTGGAGCAACCACACTGCTAAAATTTGGTACAAATTTCCAATAAAACCCACTCATGCCCAGAAATCTCAAAACTTCTCATTTTGTTGTAGATACGGAGAAATCCACGATAGCCTTGACTTTCACATCTCAGAGCCACCTTACCATGTCCAATGGTATGGCCTGGATACGTAATTTGCGCTTTTGCACATTCACTTCTATCCAAGTTTATCACCAAATTAGCTTCTTGTAATTGAGTAAATAATTCTTCCAGATGTTGTAAATGCTCCTCCCATGTCTAACCGAAAACTATCAAGTCGTTAATATAAACAGCACAATTGCTCAGAACTGCAATTACTTTGTCAGTCTTTGAAATGTTGCAGATGCTCTTTTCATACCAAATGGCATGACTTTGAACTGACATAGTCCATCTGGCATCACAAAAGCCGATATCTCCTTTGCTCTCACTGATAATGGTACTTGCCAATATCCTTTTGGCAAGTCAATCTTTGTGATAAATTTTGATTGTCGCACTTTCTCAATACAATCTTCCAACCATGGTATAGGTTATGAATCCGCTTTTGTCACTGCATACACGTTTTCATAGTCCACACATTGTGTTCCTTCTGGTTTAGGTACCAACACAATAGATGAACTCCGGTTACTGCAACTAGACTCAATGATATAATTTTGAAGCATGAATTTGGTTTCCTTCTGTACATGTGATAACTTTGCCAGATTTAATCTATAAGGATGTTGTCTTAGCAAATATGAAACTTCTACACTTAGATCATGTATTGCCAAATTTGTCCTTCCCAGCTTATTTACAGAAATATCTTTGTGTGACCACAATAGCTTTTCCAAATCACTTTGACACTTGACTGCAAGGTAACTCAATATTACATTTAAATTTTCAAAGTACCCCCTCATTATCTAATTTGATTAGGAGGAAAATCAATTTCAGAATCCTGTATTTCTTCTACTTTCTCATTATCTCCCACCTTTTGGTTCTCTTCACTGTCAAAGTACTT
Source organism: Cetorhinus maximus (assembly GCF_964194155.1). Taxonomy (NCBI): domain Eukaryota; kingdom Metazoa; phylum Chordata; class Chondrichthyes; order Lamniformes; family Cetorhinidae; genus Cetorhinus; species Cetorhinus maximus. Next base: position 96,844,441 of record NC_135890.1, read on the forward strand.
TGTAAGCAGACACACCCTCTGCTTCTTCTAACTGGAGTATTTATTAAATAATTTACTTCACTCAGTTTCTTTTCAATCCTTTAAGGCCCACTAAACCTTGCCTTTAATGAGTCACCCAGTACTGGTAACAGAACTAACACTTTCTCCGCAGCAACAAAACTATGAGCTGTAGCTTTCCTGTCTGCTTTCATTTTCATCACTTGCTGTGATATCTTTAAATGTTCCCTGGCCAACTCACATACTGTGTCCAATCTCTCTCTGAAGTTTGATACATAATCCAGGAGAGTAATTTCTGAATTTTGACCCACCAATTTCTCATGAATCAATTTCACTGGTCCCCTTATCTCATGACCATAAACTAGTTCAAAAGGACTAAAACCTTTTGGAACTAGTTTAAAACCTAAAAACTAAAGTTGATGCTAATAGCAAATAACAAGAATGGAATTCCCCTATCCCAATCCTGTGGATAATTCTGACTATACGCTGTCGTCATAGTTTTTAGAATTTGATGCCATCTCATAGACGTTTACAGAACAGAAGGAGGCCATTCGGCCCATCGTGTCCACACCAGTCAACAAAGATCTGACTACATTTATCCCATTTTCCAGCACTTGGCTCATAGCCCTGGAGGCTATGGCAACACAAGTGAATATCTAAATACTTAAATGTTATGAGAGTCTCTGACTCAACCACCCTTTCAGGCAGTGAGTTCCAGACTCCCAACACCCTCTGGATCCAACGTGCCACTTTGCCTTAAATACCATGGGCTTCTTACTTTCTTGACCAGTCTGCCATGAGGGACCTTATCAAAAGCCTTGCTAAAGTCCATGTAAACCACATCAAATGCATTACCATTCCTGGTTACCTCCCACAAAAAATTTGATCAAATTTGTCAAACACGATCTTTCCTTAACAAATCCGTACAGACTATCCCTGATTAATCCATGTCTCTCCAAGTGCAGATATATTCTGTCCCTCAGAATTCTTTTAGTAAATTCCCCACCACCAAGGTTAGACTGACTGGCTTGTAATTTCTTGGTCTATCCCTTCCTCCCTTTTTAAATAATGGGACAATGTTAACAGTCCTCCAGTCCTCTGGCATCTCACTTGTGACCAGAAAGGATTTGAAAATTACTGCCAGCGCCCCTGATATCTCTTCCCTTGCCTCCCTCAACAGCCTGGGATACGTCTCATCCGGGCCTGTGGATTTATCCACTTTTAAGGCCATTAAACCCACTAGTACCTCCTCTCTCTCTATGTTAGTTTTCTCAAATATTTCACAGTCCCCCACCCTGATGCCTATAGCTGCAACGTCCTTTTCCATTGTGAAGACCAACGCAAAGTATTCATTGAGGACTATACCCACATCTTCCGAGTCCCCACATACATTACCTCTGCTGTCCCTAATTGGCCCTACTCTTTCCCTAGTTATTCGCTTGCTCTTTATATATTTAAAAAACACTACTTTCCAAAGCCCCTTGTGACTCAGGATGATAAGTTGTTGACTTAAATTGTTTTATATCCAGACTGTTCATTACTTCCTTAAACAGCTATGACATGAAATTTGAACCCTTATCTAATTGTATTTCTTTAGGTAAACCATATCTTGTAAAAAATTTAGTTAACTCTTCCACAATTTTCTTTGTTGTAATATTCCTCAAAGGCATTGCTTCAGAAAACCTGGCAGGCACATCCATTATTGCCAGTAAGTACTGATTTCCACTTTTAGTCTTAGGGAGGGGTCCTACACAATCAATCATGACCCTAGTAAAAAGGCTCTTCAAATATTGGAATTGGAATTAAAGGTGCCGGCTTAACACTGCTTGTGGTTTCCCTATCACCTGACACGAGACCTGTTCTATACTATTTGACTACGTCCCTATGCAATTCAGGCCAATAAAAATGTTTTTGTATCTTCGCCTGTGTCTTTTTAACTCCTAAGTGTCCCCCTATTGGAATTTCATGAGCTATCCTCAGAATCTCATTTCAGTCTCCAAATGGTAGTACGATCTGATGCTCACTCCTCCAGCTTTCATTTGCAGAAACATGATAAGACCTCCATTTTCTCATTAAAACATTACCCTTAAGGTGATAGCATTCTGGAATGCATTTTGCCTCTGTTTCTGAGTAAGCTGTCTGATGTAAATGTTGTATTTGCAAATCCTTTTTCTGTACCTCCACTAACCACCTTGAGTTAAACACTTCAGCTGAATTGTCTTCCAGTCCTTCTTCCAGAGCAATGTCGTCAAACACTGTGTCAGCTAATTGGATTTCCACACTTTCTCCCTGCCTTTGAACTTCCTGTTTCAACCTTTTAGCCTGTGATCTCGTCATCACACAATCTGGAAACAATCCAGGATGCTCTCTCTGCAACACTTCTGTTGAAAGCACTTCAAAAGGCTGCTCAACTACCATAGGCATCACCCATATTTGTGACCCAGCTATATCATTACCCAGAATAAGTTGAACCCCTGCAATGGGCAATTTTTCCACTACTCCAGCAATCACCTCACCTGTTTTCCACTTACTCTTTAAATTTACCTTCCACAATGAAATAAGTTTAGCATCTCCATGAACCCCACTTATTATCACCTGTTCCTGCAATACTCCCTCTGAAGGACAAATGTCACTATCCCACAACATTAAGGATTGACTAACCCCTGTGTCTCAAAATTTTAACATCTTTACCTACCCCACCCAAACCCACTCTAAAGACTTTCCCTTCACACACAAAAGCTCTAACATTTCTGCAACCTATTCCTCTGAATTCTCTTGGGTAAATTGTGAACACATTCCCACTTCTTTAACTATCACTGATTTTCCCTGTTTTACCTGTACACTAAATGCCCTGTTTGTTCCTGTGCCTGAACCTCAGAACCCACAGTACTTTTACTTCCAGACCTTTTCTGTACCCCTTTTATCCAACAGATTTTCCTTCCAATTTCCACCACCCATACGTTGTATGTCCAACTTTATGACAATGAAAACACCTCAATTTTCGAATGTCACTTCTACCCTCAGCACCCTCCTTTTTATTCTGAGAAAAAAAACTTCCTGGGAATTTCTACCTACTCCTCTTCCCTGACTTCTCACCTTCCCACTTTCTCCCCTTTTCTGATTTAAATGGGTGATGAAAAGAAAGTTTAGCTCTGTGAGCTAACTCATAATCATCAGCCATCTCTGCTGCTTGTCTTACCGTTTGAACACCCTGTTCCTCCACATGAGTTCTCACTACCGAAGGGATTGAATCTTTAAATTCTTCCAAAAGAATTACCTCTCTAAGAGCTGCATATGTTGTCTGTCTTTAATGCCCATATCCACCAGTCAAAATTACTTTGTTTTACTCTTTCAAACTCAATATAAGTTTGTCCAGGCTGTTTTCTCACATTTCTAAATTTCTGCCTATATGCCTCAGGAACCAACTCATATGCTCTCAAAATAGCCTTTTTTTAACCATATCATAGTTCACAGACATTTCATCTGATAATGAAGCATAAACCTCATGTGCCCTACCCACCAACCTGGATTGTAACAACAGTCCAGTTTTCTTGTGGCCATTTCATTTGTTTAGCTATTTTCTCGAATGAAATAATGAATGCTTCCACATCTCTCTCCTCAAACTTTGGAAGAGCTTGCATAAATTTAAACATCGCCCCACTGGGTTTTAGGCTAGAGGTTTTTTTCTTCATCAGAACTTTCCTCAGAATCTGAGATCTTTTTTTAACTTCCAGCTCCAGCCTTTTAAGCTGGTATGCCTTTTCTCTTTCCTTTTCTCTTTCCTTTGCCTCTCTTTCTTTATTCTTCTCTCTTGCCTGGAATTCCAGTTCCAGCTTCCGTTCTTTCTCGTGCCTTGCCCCCTTTGAAATGCCCTGTCTTTTCCTGCTGCCTCTAGCTCCAATTTTTCACTTCCAATTATTTTTTCCTTTTCCTCCAATTTTCTCAGTCCCTTTGCTTGTTCAAATTCAAGCCTCTTTATTTCTAACTGAAGTCTCACTACCTCCAGCTGTGACTCACTAGTGTCAGGTATCACTTCCAACTTTAAATGCTGTGCTATATCTTCAGTTATATCTGCTTTCTTAGCCCCTTCAGGTAACCCCGATTGTAATTTATCCGCCAATTCCATTAACTTCAGTTACCTTTTGTAAACCAGTCAAAGTTATAACTTCAACTCCCAAACAAGTCTGAGCAACTGCCAAAGCCACATTGCAGTCTCATCAGTTCAAAAAAAAACTCACACCAACTCATGAATTCAAAGTGCTTCTCGTATTTGTAACCTTAAGATTCACCAACTCCAAACCAATCAAGGAATTTCAAATATATCGCACAGAGAGCCCCCAACTAGCCGTTGGTAAATGCCGAGTTGTTCAAATCCCAGAGGGAAACTTGAGACAACTGCTTTTCGAGATGCGGGCTTTGCATTCAGCAGTAATAAGACCACTGAGCCTTATAATTTTTTATAAAACTCTATTAAACATTTATTAATAAGAGAAATTATTTTAAGCGCATACATATGTCTACAAATTACTACTATAATAACTTCTAAATCCCCTAATTAATCTGACTCCCAGTTACACTTTCGTTAAGGCAATGGTAAGACACACAGGTTTTAAAAAGACCCAGGCAAAGAAACATGATACCCTGACAATCCAATTCAAAGTGAGTTTCCTTATCTTCAGTTCTTTGTAGACAGTAGCTTGAGACACTGATGCTGAAGGCTTTTCACACTTGTTAGGTCTCAAAATGCCTACCCTTACACACAGCCTTCGCTCTTTTATACATATTTTCCCCTTTGAATACAAATTTCCGTTGTTTCACTATGCCTTTGGACTTTACCTTTCTGATAATAAAAATCTCTCATAGTACTAAGTTTTACCAGTAATTTGGGGAAAAATAAACACTGATTCTGAACTTCACCTGGCCAGGTGACCCATTTCACCCCTCCTTTGAAAACAATCTAGCCTGGTTTATTGAAAAATGTAGATGTTTCCTTGACACCTATGTTTATCTACTTAACATTTCAAACCTAGCTCATCTTTTACCTCATCAAAGCCTTCAGACCAGATGCCTTTAATCCAATTAAGTCTTTCTCTCACTCACTCACACACACATTCCTTCACTCTCATTGGATCAAAATCCTGGAACTGCTCCCTAACAGCACTGTGGTTGTACCTACACCACATGGACTGCAATGGTTCAAGAAGGCAGCTCACCACCAACTTCTCAAGGGCAATTAGGGATGGGTAATAAATGCTGGCCTAGTCAGCGACACCCACACCCCATAAATGAATAAAAAGAAGAAAATCCTAGATTAGTTAAGAATTAATTGGATGTAGCAACTTAGAAATTTTGGGTTCTTTCTGAAAGGTTGAGTTAAAACCGGCCAATTGTTTTCCACGTTGGTAAATATCTTGTGATCCTGCAGGGACACCTGCTACCATGCAGCATTGGGGTGGCACATGCAATATTTTATTCATGGACGCAATGTTCAAATTGACCTGAAACTTGTCTACATTCACATAGCAGCATGCTTGTAAGGCAGTGTACCTTGTAAATGAAAGTTGTATAATAACTCATACAAAAGTTAGTTACATGTATGTATAGAAGAGATGTTAAAGCCCAGGAAAATGTGGCTGAAGCCATTTATAAATATGAGGGCCTAATGTCAGTCTGTGAGAGGTGCTTTAGCTTCCCTGTATAACGCTAAACATATTCAATAACCCCTGACATGGTGGTTAGAATAGAAAGTTAAGGGGTAATTTAGGACTTGTGCCGATGGTGTATGCCAATGATTACAAAATTCTGTAGCTGATAGTGGATAAACCTTGAACTGAATGCAAAAACAAAAGTACAAAAAATTGCTACAAAGCTTACCTGTCATATTTTAATTGTTATTCCAATACATTAGGACTGATTTTCAACCACAGATTTAAGTCAGTTTGGAATAGTGTCGAATTAGTGCAAATTCTCAGTTCTTTTGTGTAAAGCTATTTACATAATTATTCACACATTGCATGCAGATTCAGTCACTAATTCATTACTTGAGGCAAATAACATCGATAGAGATTTCTTTTCCAGTGTGGTTTTGTAAATGTGTGATTTTTTTTATACATATCCAGGCCTTTACACTTCTACTGAACTAAGGTTTAATTTTTGATTTTCTAGCCATGCAGTTTGGAGAAGGGGAATTGTTATTGGTGTTTTTTTTTAATTTTACAGAATACTGGAGTGAGTTGTTGTTTGATCACGATAAAAAAAATAGCTTGATATCCTTGCATTAATTTCTTCAATGTAGCCAGAAGGGCAGAGTTACTGTAGTCTTTTCCATCTAAAGGAAATTAAAATGACTACAAAATCCTTTTGAAAATAATAAAATGTTTTGAAATGTCTTAGTGAGAAAGTAATTTGACATGAAATTAAAATATTCATTTTCTACAATGGGTAGAATGCACCAGTGTTCAAATAAACTGCTAGGTAAGCACCCAGGTTGATGGAATGTTCCATATTTAGAACAAGGAAACTCCTCAGGATTGATCTACCACATGCTGCAAAGTGCCTTCTCTCAGTTGATAATAAGTCCCATTGATAAGAACTATGGAAAAGTTTGTGGCTCAATAAGTCCACCCTGAGAATTAAAGAAGTTTCCTTGAAGATGGAAACAGCTGTTATGATATGGCAGGTGGTATTTGCCAGGCTGACCAAATCCCAGAGGGAAACTTGGCCAGGCTATTAAAACAATTTTGCAATTTGTATTTATTACGAGAAGGTTTGTGCACTAAAGTCAGAAGCAACAAGTCCACTACCATCTTTGGATATTTTAAAGATTAAATTAAAACATATATTAACAAAAGAAAAAAAACAAATCAAACACACACAAGGTTGCAGTTACACAGTTACTTAGTCTTATAACAGTTCCCAAAACTTTTACTTAACTAGACTCCCAACTACACACCCCTTTCAGGCAACAGTCCAAAATAGATTATTAATCTATAAAACATCCAGCAAGACTACAGCAAGCACTTTCTGCTGCTGTAAGGGAGGTATTTCACCCTTCTTTCTCCCTCTCACTCAACAGTGAAACTCTAAAGACTTTTAATACAACCTTGGTCACTGAAACAGCAAAGTCCTCCACAGTGGCTGGAGGCTTTTTCCACAAGTTTATTTCGCACAGTGCACCTTTCAAGATCTCACACTGCCACCCCCAAACTGCTTTCCATCTTTCTTTAAACATATTTTCTTCTTTTTGATCTGTAAATCCCATTGTTTCCACCTGTCTTTGGAATTTACTCTTCCCAGAATATAAAAATCTTTCATGTTATCATAATGGCCAGCACTTTTGGGAAAAACAAACATAATTTTGCCTTATTTACCTTGCTAGTTGTAAACATCTTACCATGTCCCTTTGAAAGGCCAACAACCTCTTCACATATCTAAAAATGCAAATTTCATTTTACTTAGCTCGTCCATTAGCAATTCAAATACTTGTTTTTTTCACTTAACCCCTTTGATGATTCAAACCTTGCAGTCTAATAGTCTGCAGTTTTTATAAATTATTCTCACACACACAAATATAAGCCTACTTTAAAGTATCCTACAGTAATATCAGGAAAAATATAGCTCCTTTACATAGAAATGAAACAATTAAAACAGAGAAAATAATGATGTTTGAAAGTGCAGGAGGGCAAAATATTAAATGTTATGTTTTTTAAAATTCTTTCAAGGGATGTGGGCATTTCTGGCTAAGCCAGCATTTTTGTTGCCCTCAAGAAGGTGGTGGTGAGCTGACATCTTGAACCACTTCAGTCCATTTGGTGCAGGTACATACAGAGTGCTGCTTGGGAGAGTGTTCCAGGATTTCAACCCAGTGACAGTGAAGGAACAATGTTAAAGTTCCAAGTCAGGATGGTGAGTGGCTTGAGGGGGAACTTCCAGGTGGTGGTGTTCCCATGCACCTGCTGCCTTTGTCCTTCTAGGTGATAGAGGTTGCAGTTTGGAAGGTGCTGTCAAGGGAGCCTTGGTGAGTTGCTGCAATTCATCTTATAGATGGTTCACACTGTGTCCATTGTGCATTGGTGATGAAGGGAGTGGATGCTGGAGGTGATGGATGTGGTGCCAGTCAAGCAGGCTGCTTTGTCCTGGATGGTGTCAAGCTTGTTGATGGAGCTACATTCATCCAGGCAAGTAGAGAGTATTCCATCACACTCCTGACTTATACCTTGTAGATGGTGGACAGGCTTTGGGGACAGGAGGTGAGTTACTCACCACAGAATTCCTAGTCTCTGACCTGCTCTTCTGGCCGCAGTATTTATATGGCTAATGCAGTTCAGTTTTTGGTCAATGGTAACCCCCAGGATGATGTTAGTGGGGGATTCAGCAACGGTAATGCCATTGAATGTCATGGGGAGATGCTGGATTCTCTCTTGTTGGAGATGGTCATTGCTTGGCACTTGTGTAGTGCAAATGTTACTTGCCACTTATCAGCCCAAACCTGAATGTTGTCCAGGCCTTACTGAATATGGGCACAGACAGTATCTCAGGAGCCATGAATAGTGCTGAACATTGTGCACTCATCAGCAGACATCCCCACTTCTGATCTTATGATGGAGGGAAGGTCTTTGATGAAGCAGCTGAAGATGATTGGGCCTAGGACATTATCCTGAGGAAATCCTACAGCGATGTCCTGGAACTGAGATGGTCAACCTCCAACGACCACAAATATCTTCCTTTGTGCTAAGTGTGACTCCAACCAGTGGAGAGTTTACCCTCTGATTCCCATTGACTCCAGTTTTGTTAGGGCTCCTTGATGCATTAGTCCCTTTGGTTCAGTATATTTCTTCAATAAAATTCAATACTTGTTTAGCTTCTACACTATATACATTGTTCAGTTTCTTAACTGTTGTCTGCTTTCTGCAATACTATAGTGGTAATGTTACTGGACTAATAATTCTGAGGTTAAGAGTTCAGTCCTGCTCTGGCAGTTTGAGGATTTGATTTTGTTTTTAAAAATCTAGAAATAAAATAAAATCTTGCATTGGTAAAAGTGGCCATGAAACTGCTAGATTTTTTAAAAATCCAGCAGGTACATTCATGCCCTTTGGGGAGCAAATCATCCTTCCTTAGCCAGTCTGGAGTCAGGGGTCAAAGGGTTAGGAAGGACCAGAATGGTGAGGATAGTTGAGATGCTCTTCATCCACAAAATGCCCCGTATGGTCAGCATCTCAAATAGCCTCCCCTAATCAAACTTCTGCCTGGCTTCATGTGCCAATCCTTGTTTAGAAATGCGGGTAGAGGTGTGAAGGCGGGTGTTTGGCCCCTCTAAGCCAGATAGCTTTGAATTGGGCTCATCAGCCTTAATTGGCAGCCTACCTAGAAGGTAACTCTGATTTCAAAACCCCCAGCAATGGGTTAACTAGTAAGGTATACATCGGCTGACAATGCAGAAGATCACAAATAGTGCCAACGGACTGGATGGTGATGTCAAGCGTAGATGAGGCTCTTCAGCTTGCTCAGCAGCTCACCTAGAAGAAGGAATGCTCCAAAATCAAATCTGCATCCTTTCATCTGCTACACTTGTGGCACACATTGCACCATTATGCACCAGCTGTCTTGGACAAAAGGGATAGGGAGAGGTTCTGCACAAACTCCCTTCAACCAAAAGGCCAGACATACAAAGCCCTGTGGCAAAGGGGAAGTGACGATGGGAACAGGTAGAGGATGCTGCTGGCAGTCTTCAATCATAACCCTGTACACAGGTGGCCTCGGGATGATGGGGCAGATGTGGAGTGAGTTTCATCCTGAGTTGACAGAGTAGACTTTTTCAGGTACAGGACTGCTCTCCCCAGTCTAGAGAAGGGGAAGCAAAGGAACAGTAAACATAGCCTGCTCTCCCTGCACCTGCAAGGTTACTGCTTCTGGCTGGCTGTTGCAGTCGAAATGTAAAAAACGAGACTGCAAGTCATCGTATGAAGTGCGTTTCATGGGATGTCAGAACACATCTAGACAACAATAGAAGACCAGAACACACAACTGCCCTCATATCCAGAAGCTGAGCATATCCTTGTTTCACTTGGGACGGCTGGATAAGGAGTGTCAAGTTGGACATTGGTGCTGGCTACATGTTTTACTGGATTGATAAGTCCAAGGATCAGCCTCGACAGTCAGACGTGGGCTTTCCAATTTGAACTGAACTAGCACACAAGCATTACTTACTTCCTGTGGTGATCAGCAATCGACTCATGGTTCTTCACTTAAGTTTTGCCAGTAATCAGCATGCAACACTCATTAGTGCCTATACTTCAACAATGAGGTTGTGGGTTCATGTCCCACTCCCGGAAAAAAAAAGTCAAGAACTGTGAATGTACTCGAAAGAGTTACTTCAACAATGACACATAACGAGATAATTAGCAGAGTACTCCACCAGGACAAACTCATTATTCTTGATGATTTTCAATGCTTGAGTGGGCACAGATTGTAATACATGGAAAGCAGTAGGATACCACAGTATTGGCAGAAAAACTCCAGTGGCCAGCTCCTCTAAGTGCAGCAAGTTTGACCTTACCATCACCAACATAATCTTCCAGCAAACAGACAAACTGAAAACTACATGGATGCACCCCAGATCCAAACATTGGCATATGCTGGACTACCTTATTGTATGACAAAGATCTCAAAGACAGGCACTCTACCTGCTCCATTAGAGCCGCAGAATGATGGGTCTGACCATCAGCTTGTCAGTAGTAGTGTAAAATCGAAGGCACTTTGGCACAAAGTCAAGCCACCAAGGAAGCTTGATGTAACTCTTCCTAAAGACATGACCAAGAGAAAGGAACTGGAACACAAACTAGCCACAGAAATTGTTGATATCCAGGCGGACAATATTGCTATGGAAGATTCTTAAGGGATGTTACTTACAGCACAAGATTTGAGGTCCAAGGATTCATTAAATGGAAGCACCAAGACTGGTTTGACGCCAATGATCAAGATATAGGCAAGTTTCTCAACAAAGTTATAAGGAACATATCTTTTTATTTTCTGTTGGATTGTAGATCAAAATTACACTGGCTGCAGTTTGAAAGACATGTCCACTGGAGCAGGATGAGAGATATATACAATGTTGCAGTCCTGGAACAGAGTGTGCCATGAAAGACAGGATGGTGCTGGAAAGGAATCCTAGACCAAGGGAGCTGCCTGACAACAACGTTTTAATTGGCTTCTGACCAGGTGACCAGGTTTTGTGCGAGAGCAGTACAGCTATTATAGCTCCTAGTCTGAGAGAACAAGACTTAAATCCTTTCTGTCCTGTGTGTGTAAGATTCTAGTAATGCCACAATAATAGCTAGCTGGCTTTTTCTCCTCATATCTCTATAACCTTCTTTCACCCTGAAAACCCCTTTCAAGAGGCAAAAGGGGAAAATCACTGTTAGAGACATGGAAAGGCAAGTGGTCAACCAGTGAACAAAGTGCTGGAAGAGCACCTCGTGTCATCAACAAAACTGAAAGGAATTTGGAGGATATCGATCAAAATGAACCCATCGAATCCTGTACTCTGGATTTGGTGCTATTGAACTGTTTTATTCCACCCCTAAAATCCATGGTTGGGTTGGGGGGGTTGCTGCTGTGTGTGTGTAGAATTTAAGTTTTATATAGTGTTAGAAATTAGTAGTTCACATTTCATTCCTTTGCCACTAATTAAAGACAATTTGTTCAATAAACAGTTATTTACTTAAGTTTACAAGCCTCGTGCTTGTATTCTGTTAACTAAATTAAACGGTTAGGTAGAATTGGGGCAATTTAGTGGTTTGATCAAACTTTTTCACATTTGTTGCAGTTCAGGGAGCAGTAGGGCTTGATATTGTAGTGCACTATCCCCAGTGAGTCTTGACGGAGTTTGAGGGCTCGTCAATGACACACACTGTTCCAGGACTGCAACATTGTATATATCTGTCATCCTGTTCCAGTGGATATGTCTTTCAAACTGCAGCCATTATAATTTTAATTCACAATCCAACAGAAAATAAAAAGATATGTTCTTTACTACAGTCCAACAGAAATAAAAAGATATGTTCCTTACATGCCTCCACCCTTAAAAGAGATGAAACACCATTTCAAAATGGGTTTCATCACAAGGTATGTGACACATGGACAACAAAATATGAGATTTACTTCCATTCATCCTCCTCTCCCTTATACAATTGGATATAATCTTCAGAATTTCTTACCCTTTTAATTTAGGTATTTTGCACCCCGGACAATGCATCTGCGATCACATTATCTTTGCCGGTAATATGAACAATGTTTACATTGAATGATTGAAATAACAGTCTTGCATTTCGAGTTTTAAACTTTTCAATGAACGCCAGCAGCTTATGGTCAGTGTCGATTAGTGTTTCTTTGTTATTGTGTCGGACATAAACTTCAAAGCGGTGAAGAGACAACAACAATGCTAGAGGTACTTTTCCTACTGCAGAGTACTCCCTCTTTCAGCTTTTCAAAGGCTGCTTGGCATCCTGCTGACTGTGCACCAATTTTGCTTGTTTTCTTAACAAATGGTGAGAGGTACAACTATTGTGCTGAAGTTAGCCACAAACTTGCTTTAAACCCAAACATGACCAAAAACATCATGATTTCTCGTTTAGTTTTAGGAATGGGAAATTCTATTAGAGCGTTCACATTTGCTGTTCTTGGCAACACTTGCCCTTGTCCTACAATGTGACCTAAGTAAGTTACCCTTGCTTTTGCAAATTCGCTTTTGGCCATATTTATGACTAAGCCACCAATTGCAATTGCTAAAACAAACCCTCTAATTGCTTTATATGTTCTTCCCACATGTTACTATATGTTATGACATCATATAAATAAACCACACAGTTAGGCACTTTAGCTCCAACTTGATTCATAAGTCTCTGGAATGTAGCTAGGGCGTTTTTAAACCCAAACAGCATGACTAGCCATTGATACAACCCAACTGGTGTAACAAAGGCGGATATTTCTTTAGCCTTTGATGTTAATGGCACTTGCCAGTAACCCTTCAATAGATCAATTTTAGAAAGAAATCAGGCACTGTCAACTCTATCGATGCAATCTCCTAACCGAGGAATTGGGTACGACTCTGTCCTTGTTACTACATTCACTTTCCTGTAGTCTATATAAAATATAGTGGATCCATCTGACTTAGGAACCAATACTACCGGTGAACTCCAGCCACTTTGGCTAGGCTCAAACAATTGATTGTCCAGCATATATTGGATCTCTGTTTCTAACTGAGCTTGTTTTTCCGGGCTCAACCAATAACGATGTTTTATTGGCATTGAGTCTTCTACATCCACGTCATGTTTAGCTAACATAGTACATCCAGGTATATCCCTACAAATTCCCTTACATTTCCTGAGTAACCTTATTAGATCTTTCCTTGGTCCTTCCTCTAAATATGAGAACAGTGTCTAACTGTCCCAGTATTGTCATATTGGCTAGTTGAGTTGTAGGAGGTTCACTTTGAGCACTGCCTACTTCCCCTTCTACCTTGCCTTTACTGTCTCTGTCATCCTCCACTACTACTACCACCTGACATGTATGACACATTTTACAAAACTGCACTACGTCCTTATGAAATCTTGGCCAGAAAAAATGCTTGTTTATCGATGCTTGGGTTTTGCGTATTCCTACATGTCTTGCCATTGGGATTTCATGTGCTACTCACAATATCTCCTTATGATATTTGGGTGGTACCCTATCTGATGAACTACCGTCCATTCCTCATCCACAGGTCTGTGAGGACGTCTCCACTTCCTCATCAGAACTCCGTTTTTAATGTAATAGCACTCCAGAACTCCTTCAGCCTCAGTTTTAGTGTGAGCTGACTGTGCTAACTTGTTTAACTCTGTATCTGCTTTTTGAGCCTCAATTAATGAAGACATGCCGAACACTTCCTTTGAATTATCCTCATCCTTAAAGAAAGTTTTGGCTACTCTTAACATCTGCTTGTGGTATTACTTTGGCCTTTGGTGATGGACTTTGTTTAGCCATTGCTCTGATCACCCACACTCAATGGAAAAATACTAGGAACTTGTTCTTGTAACTACTCCGTCTCGGACTTTCCGTAATGATGGGTGAAGCTATAACCTTCGTTCCTGCCAAATTATTCCCCAGGAGTAAATCAATTCCATCCACGGGTAATTTCTTAACTACTACTACAGCCACCAATCCACGCAATAAATCACACTCCATTTGCACTTTATACAATGGAACCGGGATATACTCTCCGTTTATCCCATTTACCAATACTTTAGCTTTCATTGAACTCTCTGGAGGGAAAACTGGGTCCTTCTCCAGCAAAAGAGTTTGGGTAGCTCCTGTGTCCCTTAATATAGATATGGGTTTAGCTGCACCATTTGATGAAAAAGGAGTTATCTTCCATTTAGACAATAACTCTTTATATCTCTCATTCACCTTATTCACTTCACCTGCATTCACAGCAGTGTTTACCTCCAGGCCCTTATTTGTAGGTAAAGCTACAGTTTGATCCATCACATATTTTTTGTGTTCTGTTTTCGGACTTACTCTTACGAACTCCAATAAGTCCCATGGGTTTCCCTCACAACTTCCAGCATTCTGAACAAATGTGTCCCACTTTATTACAATGGAAATACTTTGGCCTTCGAGTTTCACCTCTACCTTCAGTACCTTCCTTCCTGATCTGGGGAGGAGATCTCAAGGTATTCCCAGCTATCCATTCTTTACCCTGGCTACTTGCCTTCCTTTCACTGTCCCACTTGCTATCCTTTTCAAATTTATGGGAGTGATGGAAAAAAGGTTTAATTTTATGGATTAGTTCATAATCGTCAGCCATTACTGCTGCCTGTCTAGCAGTTGCAACCCTTTGGTCTTCAACATGGGTTCTCATAACAGAAGGTAAGGAGTTTTTTAATTCTTCTAAGAGAATGGTCTTTCTGAAAACTTCATAGGTAATTTCAACTCCTAATGCTCATATCCACCCATCAAAACTACTTTGCTTAATTCTTTCAAATTCAATGTAAGTTTGCCCAGGCTGTTTCCATAATTTTCAAAACTTTTGTCTGTATGCTTCAGGGACCAACTCGTATGCACTCAACATGGCCTTTTTCACCACATCATAATCCCTAGAAACCTCCTCTGACAGTGAAGCATAAATTTCCTGTGCTCTACCTGTCAATTTGCTCTGCCTGGGCAATGTCCAGTTTTCCTTTGGCTATCTTCTCAAATGAAATAAAGAATGCTTCAACATCCCTTTCCTCAAATTTTGGAAGAGCTTATACAAATTTAAACATCTCCCCAGTGGGTTCTGATCTGGAAATAAGTCCTGCCTCACCTACTGGTGTCTCTTTTTTAACTGTCAGCATTTTAAGCTGGAATTCTCTCTTTTTCTCTTTCCACCTTCTCTAACTTTGCATTTCTAGCTCCCTTTGAAATGCTCTCTCTTTCCTTTTCTCTTTCTTTCTCTACCCTTTCTGCCTGCTGCCTTTGGAATGTCCTTTCTCTTTCATTTTCCTTTTCTTTCTCTGTCCCTTCTCTTTCCGCTGCCTCTAGTTCCAGTTTTTTTATTTGCATCTGAATTTGAGCCCATTCCAATGAAGCACCCCTTGGAGAACTCGGTCTCTCAGGCATTCCTTCCAATTTCAAATGCTGTGCCATCTCTTCGATTATCACTGCCTTCATAGCTTTGGCAGGTAATCATACTCTTAATTTACTTGCCATTTCGATTAGCCTGGCTTTTGGGATCCCTTGTAAAATCGCCAGGGACATCTCTTCCACTTGCAGGAAAGCTTTAGCAGTTTCCAGTGCCATCTTATTTTTGACAGAACAAACCTAGTGTTTCCTTTTAGCTTTTATTACTGACTAAACCTACACCCAAATCGTTGCTGTCTTTTGTTCCAAAATATCCCTGTTGAGCCCCCAAACTTTGTCACAACTCACTGGAGACAGTGTGCTGCAATATCAAGCCCCACTGCTCCCTGAGCTGCAACAAATGTGAAAAGGTTTGATAAATCCACCAGATTGCCCCAATTCCATCTAATTGGTTAATTTAGGTTAACAGAATACAAGCATCAGGTTTGTAAACTTAATAAAACTGTTTATTGAAAAAATTGCCTTTAACTAGTGGCAAAAGAAAGAAATATGAACTGCCTTTAACACTATAACTTAAACTCTACCCCCTTCTTAAATCCTTATACATACATACACACACACACACACATATAAGACACACAAATCATGGATTTTAAGGGTGGGATAAAACAGTTCAATAGCACGAATGCTGGAGTACAGTATTCAATGGGTTGATTTTGATCGATGCCTTCCAAATCCCTTTCAGTTCTTATTGATGACACAAGGTAGTCTTCCAGCACTTTCATTGCTTAGTTCACTGGTTGAGCAATTCCCTTTCAATGCCTCTAACAGTGATTTTCCCCTTTTGCCTCTTGACAGGGGTTTTCAGAGAGAAAGCAGGTTATAGAGATATGAGGAGAAAAAGCCAGCTAGCTATTATCGTGGAATTACTGGAATCTTACACTCAGGAGAGGAAGGTTTTAAGCCTTTTCCTTTCAGGCTAGGAGCTATATAGCTGCACTGCTCTCCCACAAAACCTGGTCAGGAGCCAATTAAAACATTGTTGCCAGGCAGCTCCCTTAGTCCAGGACTCCTTTCTGGCACTATCCTTCCTGTCCTTTATGGCACACTCTGTTCCAGGACTGCAACTTTGCACATATCTCTCATCCTGTTCCAACGGACAAGTCTTTCAAACTGGAGCCATTGTAATTTTAATCCACAATTCAACAGCAAATAAAAAGATATGTTCCTTACAAAGTAAAGATGCTCACAGATCTTGACAGTAAATCACCAGCAAGGAACACCAGATATCATTGTGCAGAACACATGCTGCAGGCCAAAATAAGAGAGATGATGAACTGTTGGTGGGTGAACAAGGCTGATGAGCTTCAAGCAGTTGCCGATTAAAAATGACCTGAAGGCTCTACATAAAGCCTGGGATCAGTCTATGGCCCCAAAGCCAACGGTGTGAAATCTAGCCTCTTGGGAGATGGCAATCACCTCCTAACAAATAGGCATGAGATTGTCTCTCATTGGCCATAGTACTTTAGTAATCTCCTAAACCAACAATCCATAGTGTGCAATGATACCATAGAGTCACTTCCACAGCACCGCACTCTGGAAGAGCGTGTTCTCGATCCTTCTCAAGTGGAGGTCACAAAAGGCCATAAAGCAACTTCCTATGGGCAAGTTGCCAACAGCTGATTGCATTTCACCTGAAGTACTCAAGTATGGAGAGACTCACATGGTTAGGAAACTCACTAGTCTCTTCTGCCTGGAACAGGGCACTGTGCCTCAGAAGTACAAGGATGCCTCCATAACTCATCTCTGCAAACGGAAAAGGAGCAAGTCCGTCTGTGACAATGATCATGGAAAATCACTTCTTTCAACAGTAGGAAAAACCATTACAGGGTTATTCTTAATCGAATTGAAACTCAGCTCATTGGCTTTGTGTACCCAGAATCACAGTGTGGCTTCCATGCAGCGTGGGGAAAAGTGGATCCTTGCAGCACGTCAAATTCAAGAAAGGTCCCGTGACTATAAGGGGCAGGATCTTCCTGTCGGCGAGCAGGGGAGAGGCCCACTCGCCAACACATAAAATGACGCTGAGTGACATTGGGTGGAACTCCCGACATCACCCCGCGTCATTTCCATTTTCAGGTCGGCAGGGCCACAGCCGAGTCGGATGTGCGTCCGCCAACCTGTCAACGGCCTATTAAGGCCATTAGAAAACCAATTCAGCTCATTAATGGACCTGTCCATCCAACCTTAAGGTTGGCGGGCAGGCCGGGAACCCAGGCGGGCTTGTGAAAAAACATGAAACCTCATTCACTGGTGGGATGAAGTTTCATGAGGGTATTTAAATTTTAATGAAAGGTTTAAATAAAAGTTATGGACATGTCCTAACTCATGTGACAGTGTCACATGAGGGGACATGGCAGAGAAATTTTTAAAACTCCTTTATTAAAAGTTGAAAATCTGAGCCGATCTCCCTGAGGCAGCACTTAGCCTCGGGGAGATCTGTGCGCTATTTCGTGCGTATATGCGATAGAGCACACTCCTGGCTGAGGGAATCCCCCCCGCCCGCACAGGGAGCACATAGCACTTCCTGGCAGACGTCATGCTGGGCGGGCCTTAATTGGCCTGCCCACGTAAAATGGCGGCATGCCCCCAACCAAGGGCGTCGATCAGGAACCCGCCCGCTCCCACTCTTCTCTTCCCCCCCCCACCTCCAATGGGGGGAAAATTTTGCCCATGGTGTTCGTTGACCTGACAAAGGCTTTTGACACAGTAGACCAGGGAAGGCCTGTGGAAGATTCTGTACAAATATGGCTGCTCAGAAAAGACTATCAGTGTCATTCACTCGTTTCACATTGGCATGATGGCCAGGGTGATGCAAAGTGGCATGTCATCAGATACCTTTCCTGTCACCAACAACATCAAGGCTGTGTATTGGCTCCAGCTCTGTTTGCCGTATACTTCTCAGCCACGCTTGTTATGATATGGCAGATGATGTGTGCCAGGCGGACCAAATCCACAAGGGAAGCTTGGCCGTGCTATCACAGCGGTTTTGCAATTTGTATTTATTATGAGAATTTGTGTGCACTGAATTCAGAGGTAATGAGTCCACCAAGATCTTTAGAGATTTTTTTAAAAATTAAGTTAAAATATTTATTAACAAAATAAAAGATTTCAAGCACATACATAAGACTACAATTACTACTATAACAAATCTTCAAATTCCTAATTGACCTGACTCCCAGTTACACACTCCCTTTAAGGCAACAGTCCAAAATAGATTTTAGATTTAAACAGAACCAGAAAGTTAACACATTATCCACTTGACAGTGGAATTCCAAATGGCTTCCCCTCCTTCAGTACTTTACATAGCAGACTTATGCATAAATAGCTAGAGACTTCTTAAAGACTGTTTCACACACTCCTGTTAGATCTTATATGGCCTTCTCACCACATATCCTTTCATTCTCCTTTATATATGTTCCTCTCTCTTTAATATGTAAATTTTATTGTTCCATATGTCTTTGAAACTGTATCCTCATAATATAAAACTGTCATATTGCCAATATTGTCAGTAACCTTTGAGAAAAATAAACACACTCCATAGCCTTGCTTATCTGGCAGGCTGTAAACAGACTTCCCTTTGAAATCCAACATTTATCTAAAATGCAAATTCTCTTCACACCTTACATGCTAAGCCAGCATCCGTGTTTACTCATTAGCATGTCAAACACATGTTTATGCCTAGCTTCTTTTGCAAGCTTACAGTCTACTTGACTTCAAATGTAATTAAATCACACAGACAGAACCACCTATACTTACACCCATAAACCCACTTTACAATAACCAGAAAAATATTATGAAAACTATTTTACTTTCGTCACCTGCTCCAGTCAGCACTCAGAAGATCTTGACACAGCAGTACACATTCAATTCGGAGTGGACGGCAACCTCTTCAACTTGCAAAGGCTCAAGGTTTGCACGAAGATTATTGAACAGCTGCTGAGTGAACTTTTGTTCACGGACAATTGTACTGTCATAGCAAATACTCCGGAGGACGTTCAGCTGCTTGTTGATCACTTTGCCTAGCCTCAGAAGACTTTGGCCTGACAAGTCTGAAGAGGACAGAGATCTTGCATCAATCGTCCTTGGCCATGTATTCTTTAGACCCCACAGTCACCATCAACATCAACGCTGCTCCGTTTAGTACAGAAGTTTTGCTATCTTGGGAGTATTCTCTCCAATAACACTTCAATGGATGACAAAATCAAACATTGCCTGGCAAAAACAAGCACAGATTTAGCAGGCTCACTTACAGACTTTGAAAAGAGCATGTAGTTTGTCTCAGAACAAAGATCAAAATCTACCAGGCAGTGGTTTTTACATCACTTCTTTATGGGTGTGAGTCTTGGACAACCTACTTGAATCACATAAAATAACTAGAAGCATTTCATCTTTGCTGTCTGAGATCTATTTTAAACATCAGGTGGCAGGACAAAATCCCAATGCCGAGGTTCTTGCAAAGCACTGCATACCTGGCATTGACAGCATGCTCACCAGTTGTGTGGTTCACATGGAGGATTCCTGCATAGCAACTCAACTGCCTCGTCTATCTGAGGAACTCATAACTGCCCTCTGAAGTTGCTTAGTGAGCTATATCAAATCTTTGAACTGGTTGGAGACGGCGCTGCCCATCCTGCAGCCATAGCAGGGAGTATAGGACTTCCCAGTGGGACTCCACTGCATCCAAAAGGTGCTCCAGAGATGTGTCGCTGAAGCGGGGTGTACAGTCTTTTTGCCTTTCAGGACCATCCTGTCTTCTGTGCAGCAGCCATGATCTGGAAGCACTGAGATGTATGCTTACGGCTGGACTTTAAATATGGCATCCAGCATGATGAAGCGGCGAGGTGATGGCGGGTGGTTGCAACCATTCATGAAGAATGCCCACCAT
Source organism: Cetorhinus maximus (assembly GCF_964194155.1). Classification (NCBI taxonomy): domain Eukaryota; kingdom Metazoa; phylum Chordata; class Chondrichthyes; order Lamniformes; family Cetorhinidae; genus Cetorhinus; species Cetorhinus maximus. The sequence goes on from NC_135890.1 coordinate 96,864,986, forward strand.
CGCCTTCATGTACCAGATAGGGATGGATAATAAATGCCAGTCTTGCTGCTGATGCCCACACCTTGAGAATTTTTTTAAATAACTGGGTCCTCCAGCAAATATCTCTTTTCCTGATTTATGGTCTTTGTTGCAATGTAAGAGTGTTTCTAAGATATCACTCCTTGTTTGTTTATTTTCACAGGTGCTTGATGACCCGAGTGAGGACCATCTTTACATGGGTATGTTCCAATATTTCTTTGTCATACTATATAATTTGAATCATACACCACATGTAGCCCAGCATGTCTCCTTGTGTTAATAAATTATGTGCAAATTGGCTAAGTAATAATCAACATTTTACTTAGAAACAAAGTAATTATTTTAAATTGTATTTTTATCCTGTGATACTTTTTAAAAATAATACACTATTTTAGAATGCAATGTCAGCTTGTGACAAGTTGGCACCACTTTCTCCTAAGATATGTTGTAACAATTTCAACAAAATTAGTTCATGAACAATGTGCTTTCTTCCATCAAATCTTCCTGTGGTACACTTAACTTTTTCTTTTCTGACTGTATGTAGAACAGACAAATGTGAACAAATGAAATAATCTCTTCTGAAAGGTTTCTATAGAGCTGTTTCAGTAGTTTAAGAACATTTACGTAATTAATGTGACCATTTACTAGTTGGGATTTAGGATAGGATAGAGTACAGTTCATACTCCATGTATGAATTCAGTTGGTACTTAATGCCAAGACTTTATTAAAATGGACTTCTCCCTTCCCAAAGCCAACTCCATGGCAACATGAATCACATGGGCCTTGTGCAGTATCCAGGTAGAAATGTTTTTCTTTATTCATTCGTGGGATGTGGGTATCGCTGAATAGGCCAGCATTTATTGCCCATCCCTAATTGCCCTTGAGAAGGTGGTGGTGAGCTTCTGCCTTGAACCGCTGCAGTCCATGTGGTGTAGGTATACCCACAGTGCTATTAATTAGCTATCTTCCAGTCCCCAACTTCATTCCATCTTGGAATTAAATGGACAGTTGAAAATATAACTGTTTACAAAACTTGGCATTCTTGCGGAAGACAGTACTAGAGAATCCACTGGCAGATTTCTCAACTAGCACATCGAGGAAAGGGAGCTCGTTTGACTGCTCCATTTCAGAGGTGAATTTGAGGGCAGGATGGAGCCCATTTAGGCGTGTAAGGAAATTCTTACACGCAGCTGCAGATTCAAATATAGCAAACATATCATCTACATATTGGAAATACACAAGGGGTAGGAAGTTTGGGGTCATGCCATCAAAGACACGTTTATCATGGAAACCGGTGAAGATGTTGGTGAGAGCTGAACCTTGAGGAGTTCACATGGCAACACCATCTACTTGGGCGTACATGGTGTCGTTAAAACTGAACTCAACTGCACGAGTTGCTGAATTCATTCAATGAATAAAGATTCAGACAATGATAGCACGTCTAGATCGCCATCATACAATGACATCAAGTCAAAAAGACGCTCTGCCTATCACACAAATGAGTAATGTTGTAGATGATTTTCAGTGCCCGTGTGATGCCAGTTATGTAGGCTGTACGTCCCAATGACTGGTGGATCATAGCAAACAGCATGTTCTTTCGATTGTTTGCGTCAGGCAAAGTACTGACTGTACTCAACCAGCCTGCAGTTGCAAAACTCAGAACATAGTGCCCAACATTAGATGTGATTCAGCAACTAGACAACACTTACTAAACAATCCTGATTGTGCTAAGAATTACACTAACAACCATTTTAAGATTATCAGTCGGGCTTGCAATGTAGCTCATTAATGTGTGCTAGAAGCTGCATATATTCACACACACAGCCCTGCACTTTGCAAACAGAAAGAACACATCAATGCATTATGCCTTTTTCAACTAAACAAAAGCTTTGGGGACAGACATTCCCTGATTCATTCCCCACGGCAATGCCTTAACCAATCAAAGTCGACTTCCCTGGTTCGAATTTAAACAAAAGCTTGGCAGTTAACTGTTCCCTGGTGCATTCTCCATGGCAACAGCTCTACCAATCATCGTCCACTTGCCAACCAATCAGTGCCATCTACCTATGCAGTATAAATTGTTGTTCTCTTTGAAATTTGGTTATCTTGCGAATCTGTCCTGATCAGCACAACACAAAAAGCTTCAACAGCACCTTTTTTTTTCAGCAATACTAAATTAGAACTATTCTAGTAACCTGAGCAAAATGATTATTAGGAATTAATAAAGGAATTAATCTGGGCATGAGAAGCATGTGCTGTTGCAGATTTTATTGTATGTATGTATAATATATATATATATATATATAAATGAATATGTGTGAACATTTTAACAGGCTTTTTATAAGATGAGTGCACCAGTTTAATAAATTATTTAATTATAAAGCTATTCCATGCCAACTATACTGATCAGGGTGCACCAATCTCAGACTGTAGGGTAAAGAGGCAGGTACCCAGGAAGCATTGGGTCTCCACCCCATTTGTGCTTGATGTGCAGTTTCTGGGTTGCCCCCACAGTGTGCAGAAAATTTCCCCTTAAAATAGTTAAGAGTAATTAAATGCCATGAAAATGACCCATGAAAGGCATCATAACATCTCCCACATCATTTTCAGAGGATTTTGCTGGGTGGACGCAAACTACACAGCAAACTGGGTGCTAGATATTGCAGCATTACCCTTTTATCTCAGCTAAGTACATTTTTTAAGTATTTTGATGGAACAGGGGTGACCAGAGTTCATATCTCTTTCTGAAAGAAAGCAGCCAGCAGGCCCAGAAACACCAGCCTATTGTCAAAAATATTTAACACCTGCAGAAATGCATTACTTCCCTCTGCAGATTTGGAGCAAGCAGTGATTACCATCTGGTAATCTTGCCTTGTCATTTAAGTGAGCTGAAACCAGAAATGCAGCTGGGTTCTGCAGAGCTCAGGTCAGGCGCTCGTGAAAAACACACCACCTGACTTACACTGAGGTGAGTTGGATGGAGGAAATTTGGGCTGTGATTTCTTGGCAAGTGGAAAACCAGAGGTATTTTATGAAACCTTTTTTGCAAACAAATGAAACTTGTGACAAACATGCTATGCGATTATGAATAATCATACAAATAAAAACCATAACGTTATCTAAGTGCTAATTCATTTAAATACTCTTATGTAACAAAGATACTTAAATATATTTGTAGAAACTTATTGTAATTCTGTTTCTTCTCTCTCAGTTTTTGAACTTGTGAAACAAGGGTAAGTATTTCGCTTTTTCACCCTTTTTTGAACATCTTGTAGATTTCTCTGCTTGATTATCCAAACAAGGGTATATTATCAAATTCCAGCTAGTGTTCCTGCAACCTCATGGATGTTTAGAGTGGCTTATGCTGATCCTTCAATTTGAGTCTCTTCCCCATTTCAGGGAAATGCATAGCCTCAGCTACACAATATCCCAAGCAAACTCATTGCAAATGGAAAAACAGAGAATGATTACAATATGGGCCATTTGGTCCATCAAGTGTACACTGGCTCTCTGCAAGAGCAATTCATCTAGTCCCATTGACCTGTTCTTTCCCTGTAAACTTGCAATTTATTTCTCAGGTGCTCATCCAATTTCCTTTTAAAAGTCCCAATTGAATCAGCCCCAGTGCCCTCTCAGGCAGTGCATTCCAGATCCTAACCACTTGCCATGTAAAAGTTGTATTCTCATGTATTCTTTGGTTCTTTTGCTCTGGTTCTCCACCCTTCTGCCAAAAGGAAGAATTTCTGCCTATCTCCTGTACAGATTTTGAACACCACTATCAAATCTCTTCTCAACATAGACATGGCTAAATGTTGCTGAACTCAAAGCATTAACACTAGTGTAGTATAGTATTTTTTAGCTCCTTTAATTGTATTGTTTTGTTAGTCAAAGTGTGTGCAGTAATATATTTTCAGACTTAACAGCTGTATATATAAACACATGGCCCAAATTTTGTTTTAAACATAAGTGAGGCTGACAACTTTCACTGTTATTACAGAGTAAATTGGACAGCAACTTTAGGAGTCTGCACATGCACAGTTAAACATGGAAATCAGCAAGTTGCTGTCCAAGCTACCCTGCTTCTCCACAGGCTGCGCTATTTCAGTACCTTTGAGAGATGTGGCATTGAAATCAATGTATGGGGTATCAGTTTGCTGTAGTTGCCCACTAAACACGCCAAGAAAATTAGGTCTGGTGCATCCTGACACCGAAAACTTAATTTTATAACTGGAGTCTCATTTCTGTAGAATTCAATTAGTGTTTGAGATTTTTTTTTAAATTTACTATTTCTCTCTGTCTCTTGTATCTCTCTCCCATCTTTCTTTCTCTCTTTATTTCACTTTTTGTATATGATTTTACAATGAATTCATTTAATTTATACTCACATATTTAGACCAGGGCAAAATCCTGCTTTGTGTTTCAGTGAGAAATCTTCAGTCTGATTGATTGAAGAGCCGTGTTTTTGTTTGTCCTGCTCATACTTGCCACAGGCCCTCTGTTGAGGGCACAATGCTGGAAATTGTGTCTCAATGCTGCAAATTGCCACTCAAAATCTCGCAAAAAGTCTGTGGGTAACAGTCAGTATGATGAATGGCGAGTGTCGTTCCTTCACCATTGACTGCAAAATGCGGTCTTATGTATTTTCGTAAAACATTTATGAAACATTTAGTAGTCTTTTTGACCAAGGGTTTTGTCAGGCTACATATTATGCTCACAGTACTGGTAATTTTTTTCTAGTATTTATTGGTCTCCTTAGTGTTGACACCTAATTTTGTTCACTTCCAAATATTGGAAAATAGTGTACAAATAAAATTTACAGCTGGACCTTGAAAGAAATTTAATTTGACATCTACGATTGTATCTTTTTTCCCATTCTAGGACCAAAACCACATTTTTATACAATATCTATGGGTTGTAGTTTTACATGTTCTGTATAATGTTAAAAACAGATGTTCCTAAATATTAATTTATGCTACTCTTCCATGGTCACCATTTTAAATTGTCCACCCTAACCCCATATTGTAATCTAGCAAAGACCTACCTGCTTGTCCTCTACAGCTACTGTTGGGTGTGTTCAACAGCAGGGAACATTGGTCAGGCTTTTCTCACATGATGCATCCAGACCTTAGTCAGTGTGGCTCTTCTATGACTGGAAATGGTGTGGGTTACTTTTCTCCATATGAAAAAGTGACAAATGTCTAGCCTCTGCTAGTGGCGTTGCACAAATCAAAAATATAAAACGTCTCCGTTTCTAGTAAAACTTGAAAATTATATATTGTGAAAAATTAGAATGCCAAGAGACTTCACCAATTTGTTGGCAATTGATTCTATATTGTTTCAGCCCTGTGATGGAGGTTCCAACTGATAAACCCTTGACAGAAGAGCAAGCACGATTCTACTTTCAAGACTTGATCATGGGAATTGAATTCTGTAAGTGTAGGATGTGTTCCTTTATATGACAGTGAATAGGAAACAAACAGATCTTCTGATTGAAATGGCTTTGAAATAGTGTTAACTTCCTATTTTATTTCCCCTTTACTTTGTTTTGCCATACACAATCCCTGGCAAGTAAGCAGGTGGACTGCTCCTTATCCTTGCTTATCTGCTCTGTAACTGCACTTTGAAAGATGCGTTAGTGTGGTTCATGATAAATATCTCTCCCTGTGGTAAAAACAAAAAACTGCGATGCTGTTTTGGATCTCTCCCTGTGGGATAATGTATGACATTCCCAATACAGCATGTCTGTTGTTGGAAACTCATCATGTGGGGAAATCATGAGCAGAAATCCCAATCATATCACTCTGTAACACCCTTAAATAGTAGTGTTTTTATACAATGATTTCACATAATGATACAATGTAACCTGATCCTGATCAGAGATACCTACTTGTTATGATCCCCAGCTGAGATTACCCCTGGACAAGCCTGATCCCAGGGTGGAACCCAGCCTGATAGATCCTAACTTTTATTTGTTTGTTTAAATATGTGGAGAGTAGCTACTGAACAGTGTCACAGGAGTCAGCTGATGAGCTTTTTACAAAAGAATAAAACATTTATTCAAGAAGAAAAGGTGAACTATGTTATAATACTCCTTCACCCACAACTATACCTTTTACTGATATATACAGATTTGTAAGGATAATACAAGTCACAAAAGCTATTTTATACTTTAATGTGTACAGTAAGTACTCACTCCATGTAAACCTATGGCACCTTGTGGCCAGACACACCACACTCTAACCTCAAGTGACAGATGCCACATCAACCAGATGCTATGGATCTCTCTTCAGCTCCTCCCAGATGCTTGTCACACCGTGAGCAGACCAGTCTCACTGAATTCCGTCCTTCACACGAGGGTTTCGTATCTCCACTCTCCAAGACCTCACCTTGGAATCTTCTCCCAAACAAACACTTTCTCTCAGACGCCTTCCGCAAGGGTCCAGGATTTTGAATCCCCCTTCTGATGTTCTTCTTCCTTGGGTCCCCATGCATTTAAGCTGTTGTCCATGCACTCTGGCTCAGCTGTCAATAGTACACTACTGCTTCATATGCCCATAGCAAAGAGTTACAGACCTTCAGTTGTCTCTTTGGACCTTCTTGCCTCTTGCAAGCTGTTCTCACTTTAAATCTGCTTTCTGCAGCTTTTGTCTCTTTAAATCTGAAGCTTGGAGCCTTTCTTCCCCTTACTCTTAACTTCATTTAACAGGACCTTTCCCCAGGTTCCTGTCCTTCCTTTGACTACAAGGTCTTCTTTGAACTTTCCCCTCTTCCACTCCATTGGACTTTTGGGGGTTTTCTGTAGCTTGGAACTTCGATCTGCCCCCTTTGCTTCAGCCTCTCCTGGCAGCTATTCCAAGACCAACTGAACTCCAACAGCTTCCAAATTAAACTGCTGTCTTTCTTCTGTCTTTCTTGTGTGTGTGTATCTGTGGGAGGAACCTGCCTATCTGGCCCCGCTGTTGCTAGGCAACAGCACTATTCTTTCTACCCTTGTGTTTACTTTTACCTTGGGGTCATAAACTTCTCATTATAAATGCAAGGAGCATTTTAAAGTGAAACTAAAACTCCATTTGACCTCTCAACACACAGATACAGAAATACAAATCAAACTTAAACTTTAAAGCTAAAATTCATTCCTAACACCCAGAAATATAAATATAACATAGTTAAACCATCTCTATTTCCTAACACCTTTCCCTTCGGAAGAAAGAAAGTTTCACACACTGAAGGTTTCTTTACAATGGCCTTACATCTGCCTCACACAAACCTAACATTGTAAACCTCTAACAGTAGCTTATTACATAGTATACAAATAAATTTTCCATTTTGTTTCACAATTGGAGATGTTATATCGTACAATTACAAAAATGTACTTAAATGTAACAAGATTAGCAGAATTTGTACAACATAGCATTATCATAACTCAACACTTTGTTTCTTTTTCCTTTTATTCCCAGTCTTTAACTCAGCAAAAAATGTTTCATTAAAGTCTACAGCCCAATCATCCTTTTCATTTGCTGTAGGCGTAATTCCATCCTCAAGCTCATTTTCCGAACCCAAATGTAGTAAATTCTCACTTTGACTTAGCAAAGTAAAAATGACATTTTTGTGCATCAACATCTCATTTCTTCTCTGGTCAAAATCTCTTTTTGCCATTTCAAAGATGTTATTGAGATGCTTTTTATGCTCATACAAAAGCATTTCATACTCCTGCTTGGTATTATCTTTAAACTTTTTATAATGTTGTTGTTTCTCCAGATCTCATTTCAAACAAACCCTTTCCACTTCTTTTTGAGCAGTGTCATTATATTCTCCTTGTGAAGCTTCATAGTTCGTTCCAACCCTTCAATTCTTTTACACAGACCACGAATGATATCATTCCACTCCTTGGAAAAACTCAGCAGGTCTGGCAGCATCGGCGGAGAAGAAAAGAGTTGATGTTTCGAGTCCTCATGACCCTTCCACAGAACTGAGTAAAGTTAGGAGAGGAGTGAAATATAAGCTGGTTTAAGGTGGGTGGGGGAGAGAGAAGTTGGGGGGGGGGTGGCGGGGGCGGTGGTTGTAGGGACAAGCAAGCAGTGATAGGAGCAGATAATCAAAAGATGTCACAGACAAAAGGAACAGAGACGTGTTAAACGTGGTGATATTATCTAAGAGAATGTGCTAATTAAGAATGGATGGCAGGACACTCAAGGTACAGCTCTAGTGGGGGTGGGGTGGAAAGACACAGGGTATTACAGTTATAGATTTAAAAATAATGGAAATAGGTGGAAAAAGAAAAATCTATATAAATTATTGGAAAAAACAAAAGGGAGGGGGAAGAAACGGAAAGGGGGTGGGGATGGGGGAGGGAGTTTAAGATCTAAAGTTATTGAATTCAATATTCAGCCCGGAAGGCTGTAAAGTGCCTAGTCGGAAGATGAGGTGCTGTTCCTCCAGTTTGCATTGGGCTTCACTGGAACAATGTTCCAGTTATTGAATTCAATAACTTTAGATCTTAAACTCCCTCCCCCATCCCCACCCCCTTTCCGTTTCTTCCCCCTCCCTTTTGTTTTTTCCAATAATTTATATAGATTTTTCTTTTCCCACCTATTTCCATTATTTTTAAATCTATAACTGTAATACCCTGTCAGTCTTTCCACCCCACCCCCACTAGAGCTGTACCTTGAGTGTCCTGCCATCCATTCTTAATTAGCACATTCTCTTAGGTAATATCACCACCTTTAACACGTCTCTGATCCTTTTGTCTCTGACATCTTTTGATTATCTGCTCGTATCATTGCTTGCTTGTCCCTACAACCACCCCCCACCCCGCCTCCACCTTAAACCAGCTTATATTTCACCCCTCTCCTAACTTTACTCAGTTCTGCGGAAGGGTCATGAGGACTCGAAACGTCAACTCTTCTCCGCCGATGCTGCCAAACCTGCTGAGTTTTTCCAGGTAATTCTGTTTTTGTTTTGGATTTCCAGCATCCGCAGTAGTTTTTTGTTTTTATCATTCCACTCCTTTCCAGGTTTGAATGGTCTTTTGCAAACTGTCCACCTGCCTGAATTCCAGCTGCTGTATTTTGTATATTAGCACCGGCAAGCACTTGTAAATCATTGGTCATTGACTTTTCCACTGGTCATTGACTTTTCCACACCATTTTGTGTTTTCAGTCCTTTTTGTTGGCAGTTCTTGATTTCCAATTTTGCATGCACATTAGCTGTTTCCATATTGTCCATCACTAGGATTGACTCATCAGTAATTTTACTTGGATCAATTCTTTGCTCAACTGGACCACAATTCAGCAAAGAGTTTTTATTCACAGAAGCAACTTTGGAACTGTGACACTCCATATTACACATCATCGCTTTCAGCTTCTCCTTCATTTTGTCCTGTTTACTTCAAAGTTCGAGAATCTCATTGCTCTTTCCCCGATGAAATTCTAACAGCTCGTTAATTTTGGTTTTTAATTCTGCATTCAACCAGTTATTCTGATTTACCAACAATTCCTTTTCTTGTTCAAGGCATTGTCCCTGATGTTTCATAGCAACTTTTGATGCTTGAAGTTCATCAAGTTTTAACTGAAGATTGATCATGGTTAAATTTGCTTCTAGAAGTTTACCATTTAGATATTTCAAGTCCTCAGTCAAGTGTTCTACTTTCTGTGACTGATTCTCAATTGATCTCACCAATTCTCTTCTTTCATTAGCAAACTCCTCTTTCACACAGAAAGTTGTTTTTCTACATTAGTCAGGTTTTCCTTCAATTGCTTGTTATCTGCGATAAGTGTTTCATCTTTGACCACAGTAGTTTCCTGAAGTTTGTTAAGATCAACATGAAAGCTGCCTGCTGCAATACAGTCGTTGCCACATTACTGTCTTCACTAGCCAAGTCATTACCCAGAATAAAATCCACCCCTTCAGTAGGTGATTGTAACAATTCCATTTACAAAGCAACTTTGTAAGTTAACTTTACACAAAGAAACAGGTTCATAATTCCTTTAATACCTCTTATTAACCCTTTTTCCTATCCAGAACACAAATTGTATCATCAGCCACCATCAATGATTGATCTGCCCCTGTATCCCTCAAAATTTTAATCTGCTTACTTATTTTGTTGAAGGAGTAAGGGAACACTTCTCCCTTTGACACAAAACATCCAGCCCCTCTGTTAGCCTGATTTACTTCACCAGTAATCAAAGAAGAATTCTCTGGACCATCCTGAACCATATCCCCCTTTCCTGTATGTTCTGAAGGAACACGTTTCACCTGTACAACTGCTGTAGTTTTAACAACCATTTCCTTTTCTCACGCACCCTTTTTTGAAGATTCCTTAGGCGTTCCTACTACTGCAGTAGGTCTACCATTTCAGTTCCAGCAATCTACCCTAATATGTCCTACCTTGTTTCAATGAAAACACTTCAGCTTTCGAATATCGCTTTCAACCCTCAGCTCCTTCCTTTCTAGTCTGAGGAGAAATTTCCTGAGAATTCCTAACTGTTCCTTCTCTTCCCTGACTACTTGCTTTCCTTTCACCTTCCCATCTTCTATCCTTCTCGGGTTTATGAGGATAACAGAATAAGAGTTTATATTTATGGACCAGTTCATTATGGTCAACCATCTCCACTGCTTGTCTAGCTGTTTTAAACTTCTGATGTTCAACACGGGCTCTAACTACAGGAGGAAGTGAATCTTTAAATTCTTCCAAGAGAATTATTTCCATAGGAGCTTCGTATGTTATCTCTACCTTTAATGCCCATATCCAACAGTCAAAATTACTATGCTTTACCCTTTCAAATTCAATACAAGTCTGCCCAGGCTGTTTCCTTATATTCCGAAATCTCTGGCTGTATGCCTCGGGCTGACTCATATGCACTCAGAATAGCCTTTTTTACTGCATCATAATCCACCAATACCTCTTCTGAAAGTGAAGCATAAACCTCATGAGTTCTACCTACCAACTTAGACTGTAAAAGTAATGCCCAAATTTCTTTTTGCCACTTCATTTGCCTAGCTACCTTTTCAAACAAAATAAAGAATGCTTCGACATCTCCTTCCTCAAACTTTGGAGAGCTTGCACAAATCTAAACATCTCACCACTAGGGTTTAAGTTGAAGGCTTTTTCATCATCAGAACTTTCCTCAGAATCTGAGATCTCTTTCTTAACTTCCAGCCTTTTAAGCCAATATTTTCTGTCTCTAGTTCTCTCTTCCATTGCTAACTTTTCCCTCTGGAGATCAAGTTTTTGTATTTCTATTCCTTTAAGAAATAATCTCTTTTTTCCCTGTCCTTTTCTGCTGCATCTAGCTCAAGTTTTTTCATTTCCTTTGCTTGTTCAAGTTCAAGCTTCTTCACTTCAGACTGAAGACTCACTACCTCCAGCTGTGACTCACACCCTGGAAAACGTGGTCTTCTCTGTTATCCCTTTCAGTTTTAAATGTTGTGCTATTATCTCAACTATGTCTACTTTCCTTGCCCTTTCAGGTAATTTTAACTCCAACTTATTCACCAATTCCATCAGCTTATTCTTGATTAGTTCCTGTAAACCAGTCAGAGTTGCATTTTCCGTTTGTAAAAAATTCTTAGCAACCTCCAAACCCATTTCAAATCCCAACCTGTATAATACCTCTCAGCAACACCAATTCCTATGTCCAGTACCTCCTTACCTCCACGTACTTGTTAAAAGGATTCACAAATCCCACAAATGTCAAGGGTTTTCAGTCCCAAACCAATTATTATTCCATATCCAACCACCCGCTGTCCGCATTTCAAACTTCCACAAGAGCCCCCACTTTGATTCCCAGCTGATATTACCCTTGGACAAGCCTGATCCCAGGGTGGAACCCAGCCTGATAGATCCTAACTTTTATTTGTTTGTTTCAATATGTGGAGAGTAGCTAGTGAACAGTGTCGCAGGAGTCAGCAGATGAACTTTTTACAAAATAATAAAACATTTATTCAACAATAAAAGATTAACTATATTACAATACTAGTTCACCTACAACTATACCTTTACAGATATATACAGATTTGTATGGATAACACAAGTCACAAAACCTATCTGAAATTTTAGTGTACACAGTAAGTACCCAGTCCATGTAAACCTATGGCACCCTGTGGTCAGACACACCACATTCTGACCTCAAGTGACAGATACCACCTCAACCAGATGCTATGGATCTCTCCAAGTCTCCCCAGACGCTTGTCACACCTACCAGTCTCACTTAATTCCGTCCTTTACACAAGGGTTTCCAATCTCCACTCTCCAAGACCTCACCTTGGAATCTTTTCCCAAACCAACCCTTTCTCTCGGATACCTTCCACAAGGGTTTGCCTCCAGGGTTTGAACTTTCCCCCTGATGTCCCTCTTCTTTGGGTCACCACATGCATCCAAGCTGTTTTCCATGCACTCTGTCTCAGCTGTCAAAAGTACACCACTGCTTCACATGCCCATAGCAAAGAGTTTCAGACCTTCAGTCGTCTCTTTGGACCTTCTTGCCTCTTGCAAGCTGTTCTCGCTATAAAGCTGCTTTCTGCAGCTTTTGTCTCTTTAATTCTGAAGCTTGGAGCCTTTCTCTCAGCCCCTCACTCTTAATTCCACTTAACAGGACGTTTTCCCAGATTCCTGTCCATCCTTTGACTACAAGGTTTTTGGACTTTCCCCTCTTCCACTCCCTTGGATTTTTGGGGGTTTTCTTTAGATTGGGACTTTTATCTGTCCTCTTTGCTTCAGTCTCTCCTGGCAGCAACTCCAAAACCAGCTGAACTCCAATAGCTTCCAAATCAAACTGCTGTCTGTCTTCTGTGTGTGTATCTGTGGGAGGAACCTGCCTGTCTAGCCCCCCTGTTGCTAGGCAACAGCACTATTCTTTCTACTCTTGTGTTTACTTTTACTTTATAGGGGTCATAAACTTCTCATTAGAAATGTAAGCAGCCTTTTAAAGTGAAACTAAAACTCCATTTGACCTCTCTTAACAAACGGATACAGAAATACAAATCAAACTTAAACTTTAAAGCTAAAACATTCCTAACACCCAGAAATTAGAAATATAACAGACTTAAACTATCTCTATTTCCTAACACTACTATAACTTAGTTTTACTGTTTCTTGGCTATGATGATGGTACCTCTACTGAGTTAAGTGTTAATGAAGAAAAATCTGACCATTTTAAGTATAATGTCAAGTTATTTTTGCTTTTAAAGAGCATTTTGAGGTGTCTAATTAGTTTGAAGATGTCACATATTAGTGCAAATTGTTTTTATTTGTAATAGAGAAGACTGGTGCTTGGTATTTGAAATGGAGTGTTAACTTATCCCTTCTGTCCTGTGCTCTGGTGCTGCTAGATATCTGCCACATTGAAAAGATCAAAATAGATTTAAACAAGAAATGTTCTGTATGCAGTGCACTATCAAAAGATCATTCATCGTGACATTAAACCTTCCAATCTCTTGGCTGGAGAAGATGGACATATCAAAATAGCTGATTTTGGAGTTAGCAATCAGTTTGAGGGAACTGACGCTCTTCTGACCAGCAGTGTGGGTACACCTGCATTCATGGCTCCAGAGACCATTTCAGAAACCAGGAAGAATTTTCATGGCAAGGTAAAAAAAAAAGTAATTCATTTATCTGTGACAGAACTATTAATTAATCCACAGTGTACTATTATCTGAGATTCTTATATTTCTACACTTGCCCATTCCAAGTTCATATTCTGTTGTGTTTTATGTTAGAACTGAGTTTGAATCCTGAAATTCAGTCTATTTTAGTGGAAAGTGAGAGTATGTCCCTGTCCCTTTTTAAGCCCTAGTTGCAATTTGTGCCCAATCTATTTCACTGTGAAAGCCCTTCACTTTGTGATAGTTATTTTTAGGTTGAAGAATTAAACCTAAATTAAAATTAAAACCACAAGTTCTCATAATGGGTCAAAAAAGAAAAAAAAACATATGACAATTATAGTTTAGCAGAGATTGAAAACTTAGTATTATGTGCAGGTCTTAACTTTTTGGGTTAGACTAATGGCCATGAAGACAAATCAGCAAAATAACAGGCTTCTCTGCAAAGGCAAAAAAAAAACAGTACTGAAAGAAGTTCGGATCAATTTGCTTCTGTGGAATTTTCCCCTTTGACTAAACAAATTTTAGACCCTACCCTGAAACCTGAAATGTGAATAAGTATTGTTTGCTTTTTACATGGGGTGCTTTCTCAAGCTGTTTTTCTACTGTTTATTCATGATTGGGACATGGAGAGTCTCAGATTTTAGGTTCAGGCCTGTAACATATTGATATTTGTTTCATTTTGGAACCTGATTATATTTTCTCTGATTAGGCTTTGGATGTTTGGGCGATGGGTGTTACGTTATACTGTTTCGTTTTGGGGCATGTAAGTATAAAAAATGCTAAATGATGCTGCATTATGTCACTACTTTTTATTTTAGCAATGCCTTTAACCTTTAAAATGCGCAGTCATATTCATTCACTATTTATATCTTCACTATCTGAAGTTATCTGGTATACCTTTTTTGATTATCTATTGTACTTCTTGAGTATTTGACATGTCTTCATTTGCAGCGTATAAAATCTTGGTGAAGGGTATAAAACTGATGAAGTTCTATTTTTATGATAGTGTCCTTTCATGGATGATCAGATATTAAGTCTGCATAACAAAATTAAGAACCAGCCAGTGGAATTTCCTGAGCAGTGAGTAGTTTGTATATTTATACCTTTTTTTTTCAATTTAGGCCTGCTTCAATGTGTTTGTGTTTTTCTCAACTCAATTTGTATGTGAATTTTATTATTACTCTCTTGATCAGACTTTTTACTCTCATTCAACATTTCTGCTTTACAGACTCTTTGTGGGATGAGGGAATGGGATAATTTAATGTGGGAAACATTGCTACCTTTTAGCTGAATATATTTAAATGCCTGTTATTAATTTTGCGAGCTAGGCCAGACCTCTCTGAAGAGCTGAAGGATCTCATTTTTAAAATGTTAGATAAAAACCCGGAAACCAGAATTACAGTTTCACTGATCAAGGTAAGACAATGAGATGTTGCTCCTGCAATCATTCCATTTTTGTAACTTACATACACACAACAATTGTATTATATTAAATGTAAGGTGAAAGAAGTCACCAAATCTGTTAGCTTCCTTGTGTCTCTGACCTGTAAGATGTTTAGTCCTTATTCAATGTACCAAAACATCATATTCAAATAATAAATGCAATGGAACTATATCCTAGCACAAATCCACAACATTCAAGAGAGGAAGAGGTTAAACACAGTGGAGGTAGTATTGGCAGCGGTGATAGGGGGCATGGTGGAGGAAGGTGGAAATACGGAGGGTGGGGTGTTGGTGGAGGAAGGTGGAAGTACATTACATGGGGGGAAAAGGCAAGATTATCATTTTATAATTTCAATTGAGGATATGTTTTTAGTGTTTATGTTGTAAACACATGGAACATGGGAGACAGTGGCGTAGTGGTAATGTCATTGGGACTAGTAATCCAGAGACCCAAACTAATGCTCTGGGGACGTGGGTTCAAATCTCACCATGGCAGATGGTGGAATTGAAATTCAATTCATATATCTGGAATGTAAAGCTAGTCTCAGTGATGGTGACCATGACAACTATCGTCAATTATTGTAAAAACCCATCTGGTTCACTAATGTCCTTTAGGGAAGGAAATCTGTCATCCTTTCCTGGTCTGGCCTACCTACATGTGACTCCAGACCCACAGCAATGTGGTTGACCCTTAACTGCCTTCTGAAGTGACTGAGCAAGCCATTCAGTTCAAGGGGCAATTAGGGATAAGCAACAAATGCTGGCCTTGCCAATGCTGCCCACATCCCATAAAAAAAGGAAAAAATACCCATTTCTTGGTGCATATAAATTGTTTCTAAAAATCAACTTATTTAACAAATGCCAACATTTTAGCTTGACAATTTCAGGACTGTGAGGAATTTAGAAAGCTAAACCATTTGGTTATTTTACTGCTTCT
The DNA here is from genome assembly GCF_964194155.1 of Cetorhinus maximus. Classification (NCBI taxonomy): domain Eukaryota; kingdom Metazoa; phylum Chordata; class Chondrichthyes; order Lamniformes; family Cetorhinidae; genus Cetorhinus; species Cetorhinus maximus. The sequence goes on from NC_135890.1 coordinate 96,880,986, forward strand.
CCCTCAAACATATTCTATCATGGACCTTCTTGCCAGGCACTGTCTTGAGTGTTAACTTGCTTCTCAGTTTTGCTGCCATTGGGAAACACCTCACTTCTACTAAGTACCTCCCCAAAACAAACTGGCTGATTCATTTGGCCCAGTGACCAAAGATTAATGAAACTGCAAGATAAAAATTGAAGGCCTTGCTCCTAATACAAGCAGTTTTCTTCTTTGTAAATTGAGTATGGTCAGTTGAGTAAAATTTAAGCAAGCACATTTTCTGAAATATAGATTAGGCAAGAATTTAGTCCCTATCCTTGCATAACTGATTGATTGTCATGATTTTGATAATAAGCACTTGTGTTCTTACAGGTTATTGCTGACTTGGCCCTGATATTTGTAAGATTGTGCTTATTAACTGTCTGCTAGGCCACACAAGGGATCACCTAAATAAAGAGCAGGTTAGGAAGCAGAGAGACATTGGGTTGGGGGTGAGGAGAGGATTTCTCATGGTGGTCAAGAGTAGTTTCCTGGTGGTTGGGGGATCACATGGCGGTTGGGGGAAGCAAGCATGAGAGTGCTGGCAATCATGGTGGGGTGGTGGTGGTCAATGAAATGGCAAGTGAATCAGGTAAGCTTGTTAGGTCAGGAAAACATTCCTATTTTTCCTGGTCTACCGTTGTTTTGTCAAGGTAGTTACTTTATGGATACAGCCCTTCTCACCTCTTTTTACTGGCTGAGTTTCCCAAGGCCCAGGAAACCTAAGCAACATTAGTTAAAAGCAAAAACCTTGTAAAAATGGAGACGCACAGCCTTCTTAAAAGCTGTTACCCGCCATTCCGCTTCCTTTAAAACCAGAAGGGTAAGGGTTTGAGGCGATTTGGAGTTGGGATTTACATTGTTTAAGTTTTAACTTTGGGGGTTAAAATTACCCCATTGTTTCACAGGAAATTGGCAAAATGAAAGATTATTTATACAGTTGCAAAGAGCTGAACTGTTCCTGTTTCCGTATACATTGTAACCTCTCCGGTCCAGAAATCTATTGCTTAAAAGCAGTAGTTATCCAGAAATCTTTTGAGCAAGCTTGAGCAACCCACGTCCTCACCACTTGACTGCTCAGGAGCTGCAACAAATTAAGAAGGCATGGGCTCAGTAAAGATAATTTAACTCCTCCTTACAGCTTTAAAATATTTTATCACCATTTTATGTTTCAGGTAAATATTTATATCTGTGGTGTTTTTCGGTTCACATGCTTGTGGTTAGTAATGTAATCTATAATCCAGAAAATTCCAAAACCCAGAAATGACTTGGTCTCAAGCATTCTGGATTGGAGAGGTTACAGTGCAATATATTTGCACGGATAGCAAAGTAGCCATTTATTACTTATGTTTTGTAGTTATTAAAATGTAGTATTGTAAATATTTCAACTTATGCTGAAGGAACTTATTTCATGGCCGTTTCTTTTAACTTTTAGATACATTCGTGGGTGACAAGGCATGGTGCTGAAGCACTTCCTACAGAGGATGAGAATTGTGTACTTGTTGAGGTTACTGAAGAAGAGGTTGAGAACTCGGTCAAACATATTCCAAGCCTGGCAACAGTGGTAAGAGACTATATTAATTTTAATAGACCACTGAAAATAAGTCATTACATGTCCAAAGAATATTGTCCATTCTCAAGGAGTCAGTATACTATATAATTGTCGAGGGCCAACCATATATTACTAGTATATCAGATCTTATGTTCACTTGTTGTTCCCTTGAGTCTCTGGTGCCCATTATGCAGCAGAGTAAGTGCTGGAGTGAGCCAGGAGGGACTCTTCACTCCAGTGTATGTCGCTAATGCAGAGTATGGAAAGTGTCAGGAAGTAGCTTTCAGATTCATTGCCACTCACAAGGCTTTGCTCAGTAAATAATCTATTTCTAAATCAGCCTCAATTCCAAACAAAGACCAAATAAAACTGTGCAAGCATTCCCAAAATCCCTAGGGACGCTGGTTAATTCATGTCAATATTACATGCACAGAAGAAAATTATTCCTCCTGCCCTCTTTGTTCACTTATAATAGCATGTTTCATTGAAGAAATTTAAAAATCTGTTACTCTTATTTCTGTAGTTTAATGATGTAGCATGTCTCTTTCCATCTTGCATACATTCAGTAAATGGTTCAAACAGGACTTAATAATTTTCACAATTATATGATATTTTTTACTAAATAGGTGGATCACCAATTCTCCACATTATATTGAATCAAAACAGTGTTTTTTGTGGTAACTTTATCCACACGATTATTACAATTGGTGAACAGTACTGCAAACATCACTGTGTAATTAGATTGACTCTTGTGTAATAGGATTGGCTGAATTGTATAGAGGAATATTTTCATTTATTTGTCTTCAAATGCAACTTTTATGAAAATATTGCAAAATTGATGCTTTTTTTGCCAGATTCTTGTTAAAACAATGCTTCGAAAACGTTCCTTTGGGAATCCTTTTGAGGGAAGTAGGCGAGAGGAACGATCTTTGTCTGCATCAGGAAACCTTGTGTAAGTAGATATCTGTATTTTTTTGTGGTGTTTTAATATTGATTAAAATTAAGTGCCATTTTCCTAAGCTTTGCACGTCTCAGAAACATTAAGGTGCTTTTAAGGTACACATTTTACAGTATTATGGTGACAATTTAAAATCTTGTTTAATTTCCTTTAACAGAATTGTTTTTTAAAATTTTGATGTATGAAAAAACTTCAATACTTTAAAGGAAGCAAGCTTTTGTTTTAAATAAAGGTGCAGTGTTGTTTTTATTTTTCACAGGATGTGGGCCTCACTGACAAGGCCAGCATTTATCATCCTTTCCTAATTGCTCTTGGCTGGTAAATTGTACTTCTGAGAGGCAGAAATTGTAAATCTAGATGATCATTCAGCCTTCTTTTGATATGAAAATTCATTCAGCAATTCCTAACAATATACACTTGATAATATATGCTGTGTTTACAAGAGACCCTGTAGACTTACATATATTACCAAACCAAATGAAGCTTTTCAATTAGTCAAATCTTGTGTGGCAAGTTAGATGAAACAAGGGGGTGTTCCATAATTGTTCTTCAAACTTTACTGTTTCAGGTTTGCTTAAGTTGTTTTACCATATGGTGCTCTAAAATGCAATTCTAAGCATGTCAAATATAAAGTACAGTGGCTTCACATCTATGTGGTTGGTTAACAGATTGCAAAATAGAAACATTTTTGGTAGAATTCATAACTTTGAAAATAATGAAATTCTAAACACAGAACTAATTTGATGGGAAACAAAAGCAAAACACTGCAGATGCTGGAAATCTGGCATAAAAACAGATATATTTGGGTCTGAAGCATTTGTGAAAAGAGAAACAGAGCTAATATTTCAGACCGATGATCTTTCATCAGTTCTGTTCTTATTACTAATTTGATGAGATTATTTTGAGAAAAGATATTGTTTTGGTTCTGTCTTTCCAGATCTTGTTAATGGTTGGGATGAACTGAGTATTATGTTTGACAGCATGCTCCTACAGGAACACTTGTGACTGAAAAATATATTTTTGGACTGTTCGCTAGTGCAACAAGGGACACTTACACCTTAAGTGGAATTATGGAAAAGCTTGTACTTACTGCTTGGTGGCATGTTTTGTTTAAATGCAGTGGACCAAAGCTAATAATTCTTAAAATTTATGTAAATCTTTTCAATGTGGTAACAACATTTCTTTATCGTTGGTCCTGCAGTTGGAAGATGTGACACAGCAGAATATTTTTATTATGAATTCTTAAACCCTTTTGTCATATAACATAAAAAGCACCATGATCTTTAATCACTTGTCATGGTGAACAATGATAAACTCTGCAGCACTGATCAAATGATAAGCAAGTGAACAAATAACCAATCCTGCAAACAGGATATAAAGCAACAATTGGAGTGTAACATAATCTCAGCATTCTGAGGCCTTCTTAAACACAATGACCCTAAACCTTACAGCATTGTGCAGCCCAGCTGTTGTTCTGCACATAGAAGATGTCATAGCCTGATATCTCAGACAAGAAATTACAGTTGCCTGACACAAGCTCTCATTAGTTGGGACATAAATTGGGACATGTAGTGCCTGTTTTTTTCATTGCTCCACAATAAACTAAGACTCAGAAGGGGTCTAAGATGTGCATGCAAGGGACAGCATCTTGTTTAAGGGTTTTGTATGCATACACTTAACAGCTGGCAGCATGAACAACAGAGAGATCATGCTATCAAACTGTGCTGATTTGAAGCCGCCATTGCCATTTTGCAACTCCACACTTCAACCAACGCTGTGTCTTAACTTCACATAGCAGAATATGATGTTAAATGGCTTGAAGGATCCCTCACCAACACTAATCATTAAGTATTTACAGGTTAGCTGTTGGATTATTTCTTGCTGCAGGTGCAGAGATATGCATTTTTGGAAGTTTTCCAACCTTAGCTAAAGTTTGATCAAGCACTGTGCAGATAGTGGTCTGGCTGGTCTTGCGGTATTTCCTGTATCATAAATACTGCTTCCAAACCTGGGTAGCCTGGCAGGGGTTCCTCTCAGAATTGAACATGACTGAGAGAATGAAGAGAGGCTAAATCCACAAAGAGTCTTCAGGATGCAATTCTTTTAACTCAGCTTCAGTGACAACCAATGCATGAGATGGTTTTGTAATCTGAAGAAGGTCAAGATTGGAATCTGTTAACTGCTACAGCCTCAAAGAAGGGCAAGGGCAGCCTTACCTGTGGCTGTCAAGGTGATTGGGGCTCTTAATTGTTATTTCTCTGGCTTCTCCTCAAGATGTCCTGCAATTTGCACTGCAGTATAAAGAAAGTCACTGAGACTCTTTGCACAATAAGAAACACATTCATCTCATTCCCTCTTGCCGTAGAGAAGCAGGAGTAAAGACAGGGATTTGCATTGCCTCCTCATGATGTGCAGGATGCCATTGACAGCATGCACTTTGTGTGCTTTTTATGTGAACTCAGCCATATTCATCCACAGAAAGGGATTCCACTCCCTCAATGTGTAGCTTGTGTGAGACCACAGGCAACATGTCATGCGGATGAAACCCAGTATCCTGGCATTAGTCACGATTCCTCCATTCTGCAGCAGTCCTCTGTGCCACCTGTATTTGATCCATCACAGCAAGTCAAAGGCCAGTTACTGTTTGACAAAAGTTATCTAACTAATGACGGCTGATTACTCCAGTTGGAATGCAGGCACATGTGGCCTACCAGCCTGCAATGAGAATCATACTGCCAAAAGCAACATTATGGAGCACACCATCAGCGTCCTCATACAACGCTTCACTGCCTGTATTGCTTTGGAGGAGCCTTGCAGTCCTCAGTACTCGGCTGAGTGGGTATCGAGATTTGTGGTAGTATTCTGCATAACGCACAACCTGGCCATTGAGGGAGCAGCCTTCGCCACCATTTATCAAGCAAGAATCTGACGAGAAGAAAGAAGTGGAGGAAGAACCAGGGGCAGCTGCAATGTAGATGGGCCCCTTTTACCAGAGCTCTACATGATGAGATTGTCGTTTACTAGTAATCTCAACAACACCTCCCCATTCACCAACAGTCAGACATTCTTTACCTTTCCATTGACCATCACGTTAACCTATTTCTGACAATACATTTTGGTTCCTCCCTTAGTCTGCTGCAGAAGTAAAGGTCAGCACCAAATGCAAATCAAAAAACCTAAATTTATCAATTCACTCAACACAAGATGCATACAAGATGAAACTAATCACCCTTGTACATTCCTTTGATGACTCTCTTCAGTGTGCTTTTATCTTTCCTAGTGCTCCTACGTGGTGTTTCCTCTGTGGCTATAGCATGGAAGGTGAAAGACTGCTGATCTCCAATTGAGATGACTACAGAAGGAGGAAAACCTGGAGCAAGCTCTGTGCCTAGACAGCCTGGACGCAAACTGCAGCATTTCAATCTGGGCTACTGCACTTTGGGCTGGCTAGCTGATGGGCAATAACAAAAGAACTGGTGAAGTGGGAGGGATGGGAACATTAAAGCTGTCAGAGTGCACAGCAGGTTCCTGTTAAATGAACTGGCTGCCACTCCTAAGACAGCATCTCAGAAAACCTGGTTATCTGTTGTTAAACCAATTGCTGACATACTGGAGGTGTCTTTGAACAGTGGTACCCAGAGCTATAAAGGCAGCAGTGAGGCCTGTGCCTATTTGGTGCTCCATGCTTCTCGACTTTGTGCCCAGGTTTTTTGGTAGGCTTTCGAGTGCACCGTGCACTTCATCTGAAGCCCCTGCAGCAGAACTAGTGTTTGAACATAAATATTCAACAACAACTACTATTTTTTAAAATAAAAACAAAATACTGCGGCTGCTGGAAATCTGAAACAAAAACAGAAAATGCTGGAAAAACTCAGGTCGGCTTGTTTTTTTTGTTTGACTGATTCCAAAAGAAGTGCTTTTCTGTTAAAGGCCTTATTGTAGTGGGACTGTGTATGGTGGTGGTGTACAATTTTCAGGGCATTACTGTTGAAAAGTATTTTGCTAATTGTATTAGTTTTAAATCTAGAAGAAATAGATGACATTTCCGACATTATCAGCTTTTGTCTGCAACACAAAGAAGCTGGCATAATGCAGTGAGGTACACTTAACTTGACTTTTACACCATAAATGCTATGGTGTAAACCTTAGTATATATGGTAGTTGCCCCTTAAATAGTTACAGTTGATTTTTCCCCTTTCAGTTGATAATTTTTGGAAATTCAGCCACTTTGTTTTTAAGTTAAAGAACTCAATCTATTTCTGAAAGGTAAATAACATTTTGGTTGTTTTATTTGGAGATGTTTAAGATTAGAAATATTGCTCCAATCCAATGGATTACAGATTCATGCTTTTGTTCTGTAAGCAGTTTCTGGCTTTGAGCATGTTGTCAGAGGATAAGAGAACAACAAACTGAGAGAATCAGCATGAATTTGAGGACTTGGAAACATTACATCATTGCCCTTTTAGTCATAGAATGATGCACAGCAGAGGAAGATGCTTAGAAAGGGATTAAGTATTACATTGTTTAAGACCTGAACCTTTCATCTCTGGGAAATGGCATTACATCCAACTTACTGATAGGATGCATGACCCTTGCATTTGCCAGCTGTAAGGGGTTTATGTGAAATATCTTTGAGTAGTCTAGTTCCTTACAGTTATAAGCCCACTCAACAACAAGTGGGGTCCCAGTGCAGTGTATTCTTGATGTCCTCCACAGTGTTATGTCTGTCAACTCTGTCAATACTCTCATATACAGATTAGCTAGCTACTTGGGCAAGATGTCCGAGGATGCCTGGCACCTGTGACGCAGTACTCCGACTATTAGATAATTCACCACAAAAATACTTTTGATGATGTTAATGGCAATTGGAATTAAAGTTAAATGTCAGTAGATAGAGAGATGGTTGGATGACAGAAATAAAGGGGTGTGGGTAAAAGGAAATTCCTTGGAATGGAAAGGTGGTAGTGAGTGGCGTTACATATTGGTCTCTTCTGGGTTTCTGTTGCTTGATATATATGTAAGTATTTTTGGACATGTGAATTCCATTTGCGGGTGACACTAAATTAGGGGTGGGGGTGCAGGGGTTAGTAAACTATAACAGATCGTTAAAGACTGAAGGAGAATTACAATGGTTACAGCACATAGAGGCCATTCGGACCGTCAAGTTCACGCCAGCTTTCTGCAAGAGCAATTCAGCTAGTCCCATGCTCTGTCCTTTTCCCATAACCCTGCATTTTTTCATCTTCAGGAGCTTACCTAATTTGCTTTTGAAGGCCACTGTTGAATCCACCTCCACCAGCACCTCAGGCATGCCAGATCCTAATGACTCTGCATAAAAGAACTTCCCTCATGTCAGCATTGGCTCTTTTGCCAGTCATTAAATCTGTGTCCTCTGGTTCTCGATTCCTCCACCATAGTGAATCACCTCACAGTTTAAAATACTTCCATGTTTTGTGTCATCTGCAAATTTTTTAATTATGCTTTGTGCACCCAAGTTTAAGTTATTAATATATATCAAGTAAAGCAGTGGTCCTAATACTGATCCCTGGGGAACACCACTGTATACCTTCTTGCAGTCTGAAAAACAACCATTTACCACTACTCTGCTAACGTGTCACTCAGCCAACTTTATATTCAGGTCGCCGCTGTCCCTTTTATTCCTTGGGCCTCAATTTTGCTCGCAAGTCTATATGGCACTTTATCAAATGCCTTTTGGAAGTCCATATACACAACATCAACTGCATTACCCTCATTAACCCTCTCTTACCTCATTAAAAAAATCAAGTTAGTTAAGCACAAATTCTCTTTAACAAATCTGTTCTTACTTTCCTTAATTAATCACATTTGTCCAAGTGACTGTTAACTTTGTCCCAGATTATCTTTTGTACTTTACCACCACTGAGTTTAAACTGTTTAAATTGTTGCTGAGCTAATCATTTTTTGAACAAGGACTGTAACATTTGCAATTCTCCTGTCCTCTGGCAGTATCCCGGTATCTCTGCAATTACCACCCTTCCCCTGGAATTCTCAGATGCATCCCACCAGTCCCAGTGAATTGTCAACTTTAAGTAGCCAACAAAAGCAAAAGTTCCGAGGTAACGATTGCACAGCAATTGCCTGGGAAGTTCAAACTTCATGTGGGCATTTGCCCTCCATTGGGAACCATCTGAAAATGTGATTTAAATCACAAACTTCAGACGGTTCTGACTGTCTTACCAGAATAATTACACAGCAAAAGATAGAATTAAAACCACTTCTGGCTGACTATTGTGCTGACCTTCCCATACACACCATGGGGTACCCCTACTTCCTGGCGCACACAGGAACACCGACGACACACCCCCAATCCTGACTACAACCATCCCAACAGACCACCCAACCTCCCTCTGATTGACCCCCTGCCATTGACCACCCGACCCGCCAATCAACCAAATTCCCCTCCACCAACCAATTTTTTCCCACCCTAGCCCCCACTACTGACCACCCAAACCCACCGCACCACTGACCAGCTGACTGATCCCCACCCCGACTGACCATCGCCCCCTCGACTTGCACCACCATCCCACTGACTGCACCCACGTTATAGTTCTTGCACTGTTCAAATTTTCCTCCAGATTTGCTCCTCTATATCTTTCTCACTGGTTGGTGGCATATAGAATATATCAAGCAGTGTAATGACACCAAGATTGTTTCTCAACTTTGTCCTTGAATGCACCAGAATGTCCTGTCTCTCTCAAATACTGTAACATTCTACTTAATCAATACTTCCAACCATCCTCCTCTCCTTCTCTACCTTTCCTGAACACCTTGTATCCAGCGACATCTACAGCTCCTTATTTATCATGCTTGGTACATTTCCATATGTGAACTGTAAACCTGAATTAGATCTTACTGTATTTCCTCCTAGTGTGACCCCACCTATCACTTTTCTATTTCTTACTTCAGTGCTACCTGTCTCTCAATTCTTTCTGCATCCTTTCTAATGCTATATCCTGGCTCCTGTCCCCCATCAAGTTAGTTTAAACTTGTAAATGGTACAATTTTAAATGGAGTAAATGTGCAAAAGGGTATGCAGGTCAAAGGGGACAGCATAAGTAAATAAGAGAGTAAAGAGGGATGGCATAAAACTTATTTTTGTGTCTAGAGGTAGAGCATACACAAGCATGAAGATCATCTTAAATTGATAAAAGATTTTGTTTGTTTTTCCTTTGAGTTGGGTAGATTAAGGGCTGGTCTGAAAAAATCTTAAGAGTTCGAAAGCTCATATGCAATTTTTTTGTTGTTGCTGAGAAAGCACAAGTTTAAGCAGATCATTAAAAGAATTAATGGGGAAGTCAGAAAAAATCTGTTGAGATTGTTATAATCCTTGGCCAGACTGCCAAGTTATTGGTAAGATCCGGTTAGGGACCAATAACATTTTGTTTAAAGTTGACAAAGTTTGAAACTCAAGACACTTGCTAATTAGAATAAAGCTACAAGATTCCATGGTTTTGAACAAACAAAAATGGACTTTACTATACAAGGTCAGAAAGATAAAACAATTTACTCTGACATTCAGGGATAATAATTAGGTACATGTGAATTAACAGGAAAACTGTGGTCAAACACACCATACTGCGCAATAAATGCCAAATGCGACCAAAACAGGATTTCTCAACAGCCCACCCAAATGTTGTTAATACTGAGTCAGCCGTGCTGAAACTCTGTCTCTCGCACAAGGGTTTCCAATCTTTACCTTCAAAGATCTTGCCTTGGAATTCTCTCCAAAAGTCAATCAGTGATGGCCTACCTCGTAGGGCTTCAATCTGATCTCCCGAGAATCTGTTCCCCTGGATTCCCAAGTCTACAGTCGAGCATCAAATTACAGGCAGAACTTAAGATCTTTGGCTGTACCGAGCAGAATGCTACAGCTCCGTATGGTACGGCTCACAGCATGGAGTCACCAACATTTGGCTGCCTTTTTCACTTCAAGTCTGCTCCCCACAGTCATTTTCTTGTTTGGAGCCTGCTTCTCTGCTCCTCTTTCTCCTTAACTGGGACCTGTTTTTGTCCCCTGTCTCTCTCCCTTTCCTGGGACTTCCTTTTGGGACCTCTCCCTGTCCCCTGCCTGAGACACTTAGCGGCAGTGGTGCTCCTCACCCAGTCACCTGACCCAGGTTTTCACACCATTTTCCTTCTTGCGCAAGCGCGCTGGGCCCACAAAACATGAAAATTTAGATCTTCGCATGTGCAGAAGGTCCAGGGTCCATCAGGAGTTGAAGTTCCCGACCTCTGCGCTCTCCATTGAGATAAATTTGGTTTTCATAATGAGGTGGTGGTTATAACATTGGATGCTACAAACTGTTAAAGCAGAATCTGTCATTCCTTGAACAAGTGGAATACCAAAGGATGAAAAAAGTGAACAAGGGTGGGATTAGACTAGGTGGCTTCTCTGGAGAAAATACGAGCGATACACTAATGTTGACACATGGGTTTGAATTTGAAATGAATTGCTTGAAATAGATTTATAAATTGAGCCAATTCAGAATTTCTATATTCATTCCATGAACACAATACTGCTTGTTGCCAAATACAAATTTCTGCTGAGCATTACAATAAGAAATACTTGGTTCACCAAATTCTCAATCAGTGAATTCAATACTCGCTAAACAGTTCATCTGCTATGTAAGATTTTGAGATTTGCACGACCGAGTTATATCTCTGCTGGAACTTTTTATTATGTAAGAATGCTGAATGGATTCAAATTCGAAATAACTCAGCTTAAATCAAATCTACATCAGAATTACTACACCACAACACTGCAAGCAAAGCTCATATCCACAGCACAAACTCAGCTGGTCTCAACTCCAAATTCCTGCAGCTGTTACTCTTCTCTATCTCCCCCACCACATTATACCGACTCTCACTAAACATTAGTAAAGTGCTTGGTTTCAGTGGCAACCTATCCTTGCCCCAAAAGGGATGTGTGTCATCCACTTTTCCTTCCTATTTGTAATAGTTTACACTTTTTTTTGCAGGAAATGGTTGGGCAATATCTTCCCCTTCTGAATGCATCTTAACATCTGTTGACTGGGTTATTATACAGATAATCCTTATGTTTACTCCTGATAATTGATCACATTTTACATGGATTGACACCCATTTTGAACATTGGTATCACATTAGCCTGTTTTCAATCTACTGGTACCTCCACAATGTCCATTGACGCCCCCATAATGATTGCCCAAACCTCAGATCACATAGACCATAAGACCTAGGAGCAGAAATTAGGCCATTCGGCCCATCGAGTCTGCTCCGCCATTCAATCATGGCTGATAAGTTTCTCAACCCCGTTCTCCCGCCTTCTCCCCGTAACCTTTGATCCCCTTACCAATCAAGAACCTATCTATCTCGGTCTTAAATACACTCAATGACCTGGCCTCCACAGCCCTCTGTGGCAATGAATTCCATAGATTCACCACTCTCTGGCTAAAGAAGTTTCTCCTCATCTCTGTCCTAAAAGGTCTTCCCTTTACTCTGAGGCTGTGCCCTCGGGTCCTAGTCTCTCTTACTAATGGAAACATCTTCCCCACGTCCACTCTATCCAGTCCTTTCAGTATTATGTAAGTTTCAATCAGATCCCCCCTCATCCTTCTAAACTCCATCGAGTATAGACTGAGTCCTCAAACATTCCTCATATGTTAAGCCTTTCATTCCTGGGATCGTTCTCATGAACCTCCTCTGGACCCTCTCCAGGGCCAGCACATCCTTCCTGAGATACGGGGCCCAAAATTGCTCACAATATTCTAAATGTGGTCTGACCAGAGCCTTATAAAGCCTCAGCAGCACATCCTTGCTTTTATATTCTAGTCCTCTCGAAATAAATGCCAACATTGCATTTACTTTCCTAACTACCGACTCAACCTGCAAGTTAACCTTAAGAGAATCCTGGACTAGGACTCCCAAGTCCCTTTGCACTCCAGATTTCTGAATTCTCTCCCCATTTAGAAAATAGTCTATGCCTCTATTCTTCCTACCAAAGTGCATGACCTCACACTTCCCCACGTTGTATTCCATCTGTCACTTCTTTGCCCATTCTCCTAACCTGTCCAAATCCTTCTGCAGCCTCCCCGCCTCCTCAATACTACCTGTCCCTCCACCTATCTTTGTATCATCTGCAAACTTAGCCAGAATGCCCTCAGTTCCTTCATCTAGATCATTAATGTATAAATTGAAAAGTTGTGGTCCCAACACTGACCCCTGCGGAACTCCACTAGTTACTGGCCGACATCCTGAGAAGGACCCCCTTATCCCCACTCTCTGCCTCCTGCCAGACAGCCAATCTTCTATCCATGCCAGTACCTTGCCTCTAACACCATGGGCTCTTGTCTTACTGAGCAGCCTCCTGTGCGGCACCTTGTCAAAGGCCTTCTGGAAGTCCAAGTAGATAACATCCATTGGCTCTCCTTTGTCTAACCTACTCGTTACTTCCTCAAAGAATTCTAACAGATTTGTCAGGCATGATGAAACCATGCTGACTTTGCCCTATTTTGCCATACACTTCCAAGTATTCTGAAATCTCATCCTTAATAATGGACTCTAAAATTTTACCAACGACCAAGGTCAGGCTAATCGGTCTGTAATTTTCCGTCTTTTGCCTCATTCCCTTCTTAAACAGGGGGGTTACATTAGCGATTTTCCAGTCCTCTGGGACCCTCCCTGACTTGAGTGATTCCTGAAAGATCACCACTAACGCCTCCACTATCTCTTCAGCTATCTCCTTCAGAACTCTGGGGTGTAATCCATCTGGTCTAGGTGATTTATCCACCTTCAGACCTTTCAGTTTTCCTAGCACCTTCTCCTTGGTAATGGCCACCATACTCACCTCTGCCCCCTGACTCTCCTGAACTTTGGGGATGTTACTCGTGTTTTACACAGTGAAGACTGACGCAAAGTACCTATTCAGTTCCTCCGCCATTTCTTTGTTCCCCCCTACTACTTCTCCAGCGTCATTTTCCAGCGGCCCAATGTCCACTTTTGCCTCTCTCTTACCCTTTATATATCTAAAAAACTCTTGCAATCTTCTTTTATATTACTGGCTAGTTTACCCTCATATTTAATCTTCTCCCTCTTCATTTCTTTTTTAGTTGTTCTCTGTTGGTCTTTGTAGGCTTCCCAATCCCCTGGTTTCCCACTGCTCTTCACCGCATTGTATGCTTTCTCTTTAGCTTTTATGCTGTCCCTGACTTCCCTTGTCAACCATGGTTGCCTCGTCCTCCCTTTAGTATGCTGCTTCTTCTAGGGATGAATTTTTGCTGTGTCTCCCAAATTACTCACAGAAACTCCTGCCATTGTTGTTCCACTGTCTTTCCTGCTAGGCTCATCTCCCAGTCAATTCTGGCCAGCTCCTCCCTTATTCCTCTGTAGTTGCCTTTATTCAACTGTAATACTGTTACATCTGATTCCAGCTTTTTCCTCTCAAATTGCAGGGTAAATTCTATCATATTACGGTCACTTCATCCTAAGGGTTCCTTCACTTTAAGCTCCCTTATCAAATCTGCCTCATTACACATCACTAAATCTAGAATTGCCTGTTCCCTAGTGGGCTCCACCTCAAGCTGCTCCAAAAAGCCATCTCGTAGACATTCCACAAATTCCTTTTCTTGAGATCCACTACCAACCTGATTTTCCCAGTCTACCTGCATTTTGAAATCCCCCATGATCACTGTAACCTTGCCTTTCTTACACGCCTTTTCTATCTCCTGGTGTATCTTGTGCCCCACATCCTGACTACGGTTCAGAGGCCTGTACATAACTCCCATTATGGTTTTTTTACCTTTGCGGTTCCTCAACTCTACCCACACAGATTCTACATCATCTGACCCTACGTCATTTCTTGCTATCGATTTAACTTCATTTCTTACTAACAAAGCAACCCCACCCCCCCTGCCAACCTGCCTATCTTTTCGATAGGATGTATATCCTTGGATATTTAGCTCTCACTCCTGATCCCCTTGCAGCCGTGTCTCCGTGATGCCCACCACATCATACCTGCCAATTTCAATCTGCGCCACAAGCTCATTTACCTTATTTCGTATACTGCGTGCATTCAGATACAACACCTTCAGTCCTGTATTTCCCATCCCCTTTCTCATTGTTGTCCCTTTATCTGATGTGCTTGAAGTTAGATTCCTTGCCCTTTCCAAACACACTGTCCTATTTTGTGTTCTGGAGACTTTAATAGCCTCTCCTGGGCTCTCCTTTTCAGTTTTTTCATAATTTTCCATGAAGTTGAATCCACCCCCCACACGTTAACCTGCTGCTTTGTTTCCCATTAGTCATACTTCTTGGAGTTTTACCCTTCCCTCCCCCCCCAACTTTCTAGTTTAAAGTCCTGTTGACCACACTATTTACCCTTTTCGCTAAAACATTGGTCCCAGATCGGTTCAGGTGGAGACCATCCCAACGGTACAGATCCCTCCTGTTCCAATACTGATCCAAGTGCCCCACGAAATAGAACCCCTCTTTCCCGCACCACTCCTTTAGCCACGTGTTTACTTCCCTTATTCTCGCGTCCCTATGCCAATTTGCACGTGACTCGGGTAGTAATTCGGAGATTATAACCCTTGAGGACCTGTTCTTTAATTTAGTTCCTAGTTCCTGATAAACCCCAAACAGGCCCTCTTTCCTAGTCTTACCTATGTTATTTGTCCCAACGTGGACCACAACAACTGGATCCTCCCCCTCCCTCTCCAATATCCTTTCAAGCCGATCAGAGATGTCCCTCACCCTGGCACCGGGCAGGCAACATACCATGCGGGACTCTCGATCCTGCTTACAAAGGATGCTATCAATTTCCCTAATTATAGAATCCCCTACAACTACCACTTGTCTTTTTGCTCCCCCCTCTTGAATGGCCTCCTGTGCCATGGTGCCGTGGTCAGCTGGCTCATCCTCCCTACAGCCCGGTTCCTCATTCACACAGGGAGCAAGTACCTCGTACCTGTTGGACAAGGTCAAGAGCTGAAGCTCCTCTGTTCCTGAACACAGGATCCCTCTACCTGCCTCACTTGCAATCACACCCTGCTGACCCTGACCATTGACCAAACTTGAGGTACTTAATCTACCGGGTGTGACCGCCTCCTGAAACAAAGCATCCAGGTAACTCTCCCCCTCCCGGATGTGCTGCAGGGTCCGGAGCTTGGACTCCAGCTCATCAATTCTGAGCCAGAGTTCCTCCAGCAACCAACACTTGCTGCAGATGTGGTCACTGTGGCTCACAATGGGATCTGCCAGCTCCCACATCATACAGCTACAGCACATCACCTGCCCAGCCATCTTGACTTAGATAATTAATTTATTAATTAGCTTTGCAGTGTTTTTTTTTTCAAATTTGGTGCAGATTTCCTACCAACCAATCAGGTCACAGCTTTCCTGTGATGTCACTTTTTCAGTTTTGGCTTCAGTTACTCTGTGTCCCGAGGTCACCGCTCCGGTGCTCCTCCCTCCGAGTCTGCTCCGTGGAGACAAGGCCGCGAATCCCCTACGTAAGCTAGATTTATACTCACCGCTCCGGTGCTCCACCCTCCGAGTCTGCTCCCAGGATTTACTCACCAATCAGCTGCTTTTTCTTTAAAATCCACTTTCAGAAGAGTGTCCCTCACAGGTCTAGTGCACTCCTGAAGGCACCACCTCTTCCTCTCTCTTTTTAGGTTTGAGGAGGAGAGAGGGATGGAAACACTACAGCAATGTAATGTTCGGGGCTATTCCGTTCTTTGACAGTGGGTCCTCCTCAATTCCCTCCTGAGTCGCGGTGGCTGCGGTGACTTCTCCCAGAATGATTCAGTCACTTCTCACCAGCGCCCTCTGTTGGATGCTCTTCCTCCTGTTGAGTGCAAGAGTCCTTCTCCTCAATTCCCTCCTGAGTCGCAGTGGCTGTGGTGACTTCTCCCAGAATGCTTCAGTCACTTCTCACCAGCGCCCTCTGTTGGATGCTCTTCCTCCTGTTGAGTGCAAGAGTCCTTCTCGATTCCCTCCTAAGTCGCGGTGGCTGCGGTGACTTCTCCTAGAATGCTTCAGTCACTTCTCACCAGCGCCCTCTGTAGTCTCACAGCACAAGTTTGTTAATTTTCTGTTAACAGGGACAATAGTAATTAAGATAGCATTTCCTATTTTTAAAAATATTAAGCTGAGCGAGACAAGTGTACCACATTTTGTGACATGTGCTGGAAAATGTATTGAATAAAATTTGAAGCTGCAATCACCAAGGTTAAAATCGCAGAGTGCAGAAGAGGCCCTTCGGCCCATCGAGTCTGCACCGACTTATCGTCCTTCACTACATTCAACCTAATCCAAATTTTCTGCTAGTGCAACTTCATTGGTATCTTTTCTAGAATTGGTATCAGATTCAGAACAAGAGTTTAATAATTAAAATTAATTGGGATTCAATAATATTTGATTAGACTTTAGTTTTAGTTTCTGAGGTACAATCAAATCATCATTAAACTGTAATTTTTGTCAGCATTTTAATCCCCTAACTTCTCAGCATTGTTTATATATTTTAATAAGATATATTTGTTGCATTATTTTTGCAATAATATTCTGTGCAAATTCACTAGGGTAATGTGGGATTCAGGCTTCATAAAGCAACACCATATTATTTTGTGGGCTTTTCAAACCTCTGGTCTCCTTTTTCAGGTGATCAGGCGTCCTCAGATAAAGACCTATTGTTTCCGAAGCTTGTCTATTCTAGAACTTATGTTGATCTAACTAAAACTGTTGCCTAAAGTATAATATCTGTAATTATTAACACAAATGCCACTTTCAGAGAAGTGTGTAAAATGTAGTTAAAAATTCATCACTGAACTGAGGGATCTATTGTCAAACACTTGTTCATTCTTGTGTCAACTTTCCCCTAATTTCCAGAAGAAACAAGTCAGGAAATGTGAAATACTGCTACTCACATAGTAGCCAAAGGTAAAACACTTGAGTGTATAAGCCTGTAAGTTATCCCGTGCAACTAATAACTTTATGGCTGAAAACGCATTGCAATTAATGTGTGATCCAAGTCATTAAAGGATATGCATTCAAAAATCCCAACTTTTTTTGTCCCCCTAAGATTCTTCTATGGTCATGTAAAAGTCTAATCATCTGATATAGGAGACATGTTTACCTACCACACACATACCTACTCTTATATTAAAAAATTAGTGTCTGTTATGAATATCTAGATTAGGTCTGGTCAAGTGGCACACACCTGACCCCACACATAATTTAAATCAGTGTTCGCATTAATTTGTACATAAGTGTCAAACTATTGGCACAAACAGGTCCTGCTGTTCTGATTCAGGATTTATTCACCAGCAAGATAACAGTACTAATAACAGGCCATTGAAAGCTTCCAGGCCAACATGATCCAAACGGGACAAATCAGTAAATAAGAAATAGACGTGAAACTAAACTGAATTGTCTGGTCTCAAAGCCCGTATTATCAACACTCATAGATTGCAAATGGCCCACAAATGTTACAGTTCTATTATTACTGATTAGTCCATGGTTCCAATCAGGTTATTGAACAAAACAATTCAGTCCATTTTTAGCCACAAAAATGCTCCACAAGGTTAATTTAACATTTTATCCAATCTGCAAGCCCTCTACTCTCACTGAGCCTGGCTCTCCTTCCTTCCCACTTAGGTCCACCCCAAGTATTCTAGTTCTTTAGGCTCCCTCTAGTTAAGGCCCATCCATAGTATTCTGACTTTGGCCTTTTTCTTTTAATTCATTCATGGGACGTGAACATCGCTTGCAAGGTCAGAATTTATTGCCCATTCCTAATTGCCCACTTGATCCCAAATCTACCGACTAGCTCCCTGTCTGTCCTGACCATAAGGAAGTAGCCTGGACCAATTCAATCCAAGGTGCAGCAGTCAGTTTCTTACTTGGCTGAACCTGTCATTGAATGCAGTAACCACCTCTCTGCTTGTCCCAACCTGCCTCTGAATTCCGTGCGTCCCGACGTCACCACGCATCATTTAGATTTTCAGTTCGGCGGATGCACAACCGAACTGTCAAAGGCCTATTAAGGCCATTTAAAAACTAATTAAACTCATGAACTGAGCTGCCATCCAACCTTAAGGTTGGCGGGCAGGCAAAGAGCCCAGGCGGCCTTCACATTTTTCATGGAACCTCATCCATGGGTGGGATGAGGTTTCATGAAGTGTTTATAAATTGAATAAAAATTTTTATAAAAATTCAGTGACATGTCCCAGCTCATGTGACACTGTCACATTAGGGGTCATGTCTTAAAATATTTTTATTTAAATTTTTGAAAATTAAACTAATCTCCTTGAGGCACCTGTGTGCCTTAGAGAGATTTCTGCACTCTTTTGTGCACATGTGCAAACGAGTACAGGCCCCAACTCAGGGAACCCCCCGCCCACACAGAGAGCGCTCAGCACTTCCAGGCGCACATCACGCTGGGTGGGCCTTAATTGGCCTGCCCACGTAAAATGGCAACACAGACCTGATCAGGGGTGCACAACCCCCCCCCCCCCAGCAGGGGGAAAATTATCCCCCCTGAGTGCAGTTGCCAGCTTTTTGTCTGACCCAGGTATACAAGTCTTCACTTTCCAATCTTCTATCAGCCAAGTCCCTGGTCCCCTGCTGCCTCCCAACTCAGTTCCCTACATTCCTCGGTAAGTGATGTCCAAAATGTTACTCACTAACCACACCTGGCAAATTGGGAATCCAAGTAGCAAAAATGCTTTCTTGATTAGTTCATTAAAAATTGAATAATAGACACTGTTATTGGGCATGTTATTTCAATATTCATATTTGCACCCTGTATACATGTGCACTTTAACATTTTGATGCCTTTGTAGGTAAAATGGTAGACGAAAAACAGTGTATGATTGTTTTTCATCGGTGTGTGTGTGTGTGCTTTACTTTCTTCATTACTGAACAGTGGTAGATGTTTGTTAAGTAAATATAGACCTGAAGTACATTTACCTGCAAGGTTTGTTCTACTAAAATTAGTTTAGTATGGTTGAAACAGTGTCACAGGTAGCCACACTGAATGGCTAGTTGGTGATTTTATTGAACATTATTTTAGCCCAAAAGGACGTTAACACACATCCTACCCCGCCCCCCCCACCCCGGCCCCAGCCCCTAACTATTTTGCTTGGAGTATGAAGTTTCTAATTATGTCAACATGAAAATATTATTTGTCCTCTTATTTGAATGGATCACACATTAATTATGATGACAATTTCTAGGGATGAATAATATACTGTGGTCTTTGCCTGCATGGTGCTTACTAAAGCATGCTTTAAACTTTGAGAAATTCCATACAAATGGCCCATCCAGTCTTTACACTACTGGTAGCATGGTGCTTATTGCTTGCATGAACTAGTTTGTATTTTGCCAGTAATCACTTGTTATAAAGGGGTATCTTAATTGTCATTTTAAATCAAATCTGTCGATAACCAAATTCACTAATGATATTGTAACCCACATGGAAGCTTTAATATGTATTTGTTGTCTAGCAGTGTTCCCAGAACAAATTCCGGATTTTGGCTATGTGCAGAGAAGCCTGGGTTATTTGTTCTATCTGATCGTTATTGGTTTTTATTTTCTCTCTTATTTCAATGTGGATTATTTTCTGTCCTTTATTTGGTTGGTTTCATTTTATTCTTGCAAATTTATATTCAAATCAACTCCACAAGTCATTGGTAAGTTCCGTAATTAGTATTTGAATAATATACTTTGTGACAGGTAATGATAAATATTATGTCAAATAACAAACGTCTGTTATTTTTATGTCTGTGCTTCACATGGTTCTTAGTGACCAAAAATGTACTTTTAACAGTAGTCCATTTTGTGTGTATACGTGTATAATTTTGGAGTTTGTTTCCAGCCTTTTTCAACATTGCTGGTTATGGGGTGCAAGAGTAGGCTGATGTGATTCAACTGCCAATTTTCCCCTTTCGTTTTTAATAACAAAAGAACTAAGATTCCACTTGAGTTCCCTTTAACCCAACTGACACTGAGGGCTCACTGGATGAAAACTATGTTCCTCCACTTCAGGCACAGCAGATTGGAGCACCAGTGCACTACATCATCATATTGTTTGATTTTTAGAACATTAAAGCGAGACTCCCATCTGGTTACTTCTATTCTGTATTTCAATGCTCTTCTTCCATTTCTAAATGCCAGTTCATATGAAGTGTATAGAAATAATGCACACAGGAAAAATCATATACTAAACTAAAAGAGAAAGCAAAGAGGTTTAGTGATAATAGACAACAGAGAACTGTTCTGACAAGCAATCACAAAAAAAATAGATGCAAATATCACTGTTTTGTGATAATACCAACACCAGTACATCTAGATTTCCAGTTAGCAAAAGTGTTGCCCACGTTACCATTAAGGAGAATGCTAAGTGCAATAGAGAATTACAGAACATAAGGAAAAACAGTAGAGAAGCAACATTGCTCAGTTGAATGTCCAAAATATTTTCCCTCACTGTGGAAAAAAATATCTGTAGTGTTTGATTTTCTGGGTTCTTTAAATATGTTGCAGAAGTTAAACGTTGGTTTCCAAAATTCGTTAATGTCACATTTTGCTTTGTGTTGTTATCTCATAATCTCTGTATAATGTTTATACTTCAGTCAGCAACCCTTAAAATTAGCTCCTTACAAATCTGTCTTTCAGCATTCAGAGTTACTGGCAAATTCAAACACTGCATGAAATATAATTAAATACAATTTCTGCATAACAAATGCATAATGTCTACAAAACATGAATTTCTTTGTCATCTAAGGCGACTTTGTATCACTTATTATGAAAGAGAGCGTATAGCAATTGTACAAAGGGAAAGAAGTTTAGCTTATAACTTTATTAATCAGTCTTCTGTTGAGTGACCAGAACCAAAGCAAGTGAGCTTGTAACATTTCACCTAGGAATATGGATGTTTTTCTTCCATTCAGTACATTCTGGATAATAGTCTACGTTAATATTATAACCATATCCAGCATGTAGTTTTCTTGTATACCCTTGCCCAATAAAAGAGCAACATTGATTTAAAAGTAATGAATTTATGAACAAAATTGGTGACACTTAGTGTTTACATGAAGCTGATACTTGTAATCAAGTCTCCTTAAATCTCTCATCCCAAACCCTTTTTATGAATATGCAGTGCAAAATTGAGATCTCTAGAACAGTTGACATGGGAAAGAAGGTACTTTACACAGCTATGAGGTTGTGGAATTCACTTCTAGGGTTAGTGGTTGAGGCAAAATCTATGATAACATTCAAGATTAGACTGCTTAGGTGAACAGAGGAAATAAGAGTTGAAGATGTATGGGAACAAGGTCATTAAATATGATTAAAATTATTTGCGCTCACAGAGAATAAATATTTGAAATGGACTAATTGGGTGGAATAGCCTTTTAGCGTGTTGTATCCTCTATTTCTGTGTTACCTAAACTGTTAAAGGAAACAAGTCATTCAAAGGGAAGAACTAAATGGTTTGGAATTTGTCAAAAATAAAGTGGATAATTTAGCGAAATACAATAAAGTTTTCGTTTTTAATAAAGACAAAATGAATTAGTGATTTGATTGAAAAAGGGCTCATTTTGTTTTACTGGTATATTTTGCTTTATTTACTCTGTTTTTATGAGGAAAGTATCATCATGGATCATTGTATGGGGACCAGACTACAAATGGTTATGGCCCTACAGTGGGGTGTTTCCAGAATGTACTTGTAATAACCATGATGTTTCCACATGCTTGGTACTTGTGTATAGTTTGCAATACAACAGCAAAGGGATCAGACTATGTGACAGAGAAATATTTTTGTTTTTGCATAACAGTTAAAATCTCCTTTTACTTTAAAATATTGTAATGTCTGCAAGGATACTTTGTTATCACAAAAACAATTATCATTAATATTACTAAGACCACTTGCTTCAAACTGCAAAACATCACCTGTCTCGGCCCTCCTTCAGCCTATCTGCTGTTGAAACTCTCCTTCATGCCTTTGTTACGTCCAACTCAATTATTCCAATGCTCTCCTGGACCACCTTCCATAAACCTGAGTATCCAAAATTCTACTGCCTGTATCCTAACTCATGCCAAGTCTCATTCACACATTACCTCTGTACTTGCTGATCTACATTGACTCCCGGTCTAGCAACATCTCAATTTTAACACCCTCAATCTTGTGTTCAAATCCATCCATGGCCTCATCCCTCACTATCTCTGCAACCTCATCCAGCCTTACAACCCTCCTAAATATCTGCAATCCTAATTTTGGCCTCTTTGGATTCCTGATTTCTTTCACTCCACGATCGGTTCCTATGCCTTCAGCTCTGAAATTCCCTCCCTAAATCTCTTTACTCTTATCTCTCTTTCTTGAAATCACTTTTCCTTTGAAACCTTCTTCTTTAACTAAGCTTTTGGTCACCTGTTACAATATTTGTTTATGTGGCTGTGTTATATTTGAACTGATAACACCCCCATAAAGTGCCTTGGGACCATTTGCTAGGTCAAAGATACTACATAAATGTAAGTAGTTGTTAACTATGGTGTATGGGAGATATCTACATCCAATGAATGCATAAAACTTTGTGTGAGGCTAAACCAGTTACATAGGTTGCATGTTTTGGTGCTTGTGGCATGTTGATTAAAGCGTAATCAGCCAGCTTCCATATCTCAAGACTACCTGGTAATTTTGCACAAATTGCTAATTGCTCTCACATATATTCAGTAGGAATGATGCTTCGAGGTTAAGGTAACATTTGGCTTTGTACCTGAGCTGGGAATGCTTAAATTATGGGGTGACAAATGTGAAATACATATTCCATTCCCACATTAGTTAGTATTCCGCATCTTGCGACCAAAAATTCACGAAATATTGTACAAAATAGTGATAAAACACTGAAGAGCTTCCTATCAATGTTCTTGCTACTGCTGGGATCTGATGTATGTTTTCTTTCAACAGGAAACAAGGTAGTGGAGATAGTCTGAAGAGCCCTGACCTGCCAGAAGTTGGAGAGGATGAGGTTCTGTCATGAAGCTACATGCAATAAAGGACATTGTGCATGTTCTCCGGGTGCCCCAATAAGATTGAGTCAGCTGCTGGAGGATGGCAGATGTGTCAGAGGCCTTGAATGCATTAGAAGGGCATTTCTAAGGCATAAGTTCCCAGCAGCAGTCAAATCACAAGAAGTTTTAATGTCTTTTGTGGTTTTGCATGAAAATGCTTTGAAATGTTTCATTGCTTGGAACACAAGTAATTTGGGTGCAGGGCATGGAAATAGTGATGTGTGGGTATAGATGTCTGGTTTTAACATTTTAAATCTTTATACAAGATAATTTACTTTTTTAAAGTATCTGTGGTGCATTTAATTAAGGTAATTGTGCATGTTTCTTAAAGGCGCTATGGGGCCCAGAATTTCTCCTTAAAATGGAGGAGAATGTAGGTATTTGAAAAGTGATTTTTAATGCCATAATATCAATTAAGATGCATATTATAAAATGTTTACAATATTAGCTTAATGTTCAGATCTGGGTTTAACCTTTTTTAATTCTGTATTTACCAGGTAATATCAATTTGGCTAAAGTACTACAATATCAAAAAATAATGTACCTTATTAACATAGGTTAGTTTGCATAATATTTCATAGACTAGTTTATATGGGCCATGTAGTTCATTAAACTTAATTTTACTTCATAAAATGTACTGTAGTGATTGTAGTGAAGACATTTTAATATTTTGATCCTTATTCCTAATTGCCATAAGCAATCATACCTTCTTTGTAGAAGTGCTAGACCCCTAGATAGCTGGATTACTTATTTTTGAAATATTTTGCATATGAAGAGTGTGTTTGATAATGCATATTAATCAGCGTAACAAGAATTTATCATAGCATTATTTCGTTCAGGGTTAAATATTGCAGTATATATAGGCGGCAAGGTTTTCTGTAAAAAAAAATTACCTCATTTTTAAGGGTATAGTCTCCCATATTGGCTTTGATAACCAAACCTGTCCCATTTTTCATGAAAGCTGTTCTTTGAAAGCAAAATTACAAGTGCAGAAAAGTGCAACAATTCCTTAGTGTATTTTTTTCCAGATAGTGAGTACCAATTCTATGGTATGCAATGTGCTTCAATTAATCAATGGAATGTTTTAGCAGAGGGCAGATGCTTTACATTTGTTGTGAATTTCTCAATGTGTGATTTCTACTGAAAGCACTGTAGGGGACTACAGATCCTTTCATAATAAAGAGTAATAAGAAATTAAATGGAAATAGTTGTTAGAAGTTTTTATTTGTAAATGCATATAGAGGGAAAAAATTATGCTTCCCTGTTCATGGTCATGTGATTTTAATGCAGTTATGTATTACATTTATATAGAAACTTCCCGCTGTTAATTATCTCACTGTTTAAGAATGATAAATATAAATTTGTAATGTAGAAAAACCATTATTGTCATGTAACAGTGTAAAACGTGTTTGGGTAAAACCTCACCTACTTTAAGATGCTCCTTAAAACCTACCTCTCTGAGCAAGCTTTTAGTCATTTGTCCTAACATCATCTTTGGCTGAATGTCAATTTGTGTATGATTATGCTCCTGTGAAGCGCCTTGGAACGTTTAACTATGTCAGAGGCGCTGTATTATTGCAAGTTGTTGATGAAATGTGTGTTCACACTGAAAACAAAGGACACAGTGGCCTTTTATCCTTTTGTGGTGTTGACAATTTTCAGTGCTCAACTACAAGTTATAATTATGATACATTGCTGCAATATTTCTCAAATAAATTGCCAAATATAATGTGTGCATTTAATAAAACAGATTCTTATGCTTAAGTTTTATAGTGGTCAAATATTATCTATTATGTACTGATGAAAATAGTAATTATACTTGATTATCAGTTATGTCCATGCATATTTAAAATAGATGCTCTCTAAATATCTCTAACATTAAAATTTGCTCTAGCTGTTTCATGGTGAACTTTCATCCAGTATTTCATTACCAAAAGCTTTTGTTTTCTATGAATAGATAAAATATAAGTAAATTAAATGTAAACATTATCTAAGGTCTTGAAATACAACCATTACTTTGGCAGCTGGAAGCACTGCATCTGTTAAAGTTTGTCAACTTTTTACTGTAGGTCGCATAGTAAAGTGATATATTTGTGAAAAATGCTTGATTATGTGATGGGTTACAGGATAATGTAATAAATGGATGTTTATAGGAATGCTTGATAAGTAATTTATGTTGAGATTTTATTGATTATAATAATGGATTTCTAGAAGTTATAAGGCAGTTGTAAAACTTGTTTATATTCTGCATTAAACTGTGTACTGTTTTCATCAATAAAAACATTTATTACGGTCATCTGTGTGTTTGATTTAGTACAAGTAATTTAAAACTGATTTACAGCCTCCACAGTCATTTGTAATTTTGAAGGATAGGCAATTGGCTTTCAGTGAATCCTCTATAAAGTGTGTTCATTTATGTAGAAATTGCAACACAAATAGGCCATTCAGCCCTACCAGTCCACATGAGCAGTAGTCTTAATCCTGTATGCTAGCCCTGCACTCGTATCTGACTTCAACCATCGCTCAAAACTATTTTTAAAAGTTAATATGAGGGTATTCTTTTTATCAGTGTAAACCAATTCTTGTTCAAACAATTTTAAGCCGGTGGGATCAAGTTAAAAATGCCAAAGATTGATGTTGGGAGGTAAAGGACCTGTAGAAATGTTTTGCATTTTATTTCAGTACTTTTAAAAGTTTTTAAGGGAGCTTATCTTTCTGTGCATTTTAACACTTTGGTTTGTGAAAAAAGACTCATGCTGAGGTGAGTCAATTAGTTTGTGTTCAGTAAGTATCATTGACTGGTCTTGTATGATGCCCCACAGCCGCCTTGTGTTCTACACAGTGAACCTGACTGGAAGCCTGATAAACAGAAGTTGTAGCTATAGTTTTATTTAAAACAGGTATTTTACAGGCAAATCACTTCAGAGGATCACCAGCCTCTGGTCTTCCTAGCTTACCTTTGTACTTTTTTTTAAAAAAAGATCTTTACATTTTTGTTACTTCCTCACAACTCCCATCTTTTTCTAGGCTCCCCCATGGCTGTCTCCACCAAACTTTCTTTTTCAGTGGTAGGTTCTGACATGCAGGTTTCAGATTCATGGCTGCTCTCAATGTCATTTCTACACAGCAGGCCTAAATCTGGCATTTCCCCCACCTTTTTTACTTTCAGGACATTGAAAAATCATGAGGCATCAAGACAGAGTAGATAGAGAAATCATTCCCTTTGACAGAGGGGTCAAGCACCAGAGGATACAGATTTGAGGTGATTGGCAAAATAATCAAAGGCGACACATGAAGCATCTGATGAAAAAAAAATGTGCAGAGTTACAGGGAAAGGGTAGGGGAGTGAGTCTAGCTGAACTGCTGTTAGAGAGTAAGCATGGACTGAATAGCCTCCTGTGCTGTAACAATTCTATGATTCTAATTGTACACCTGTTAGCCCAGATGGAAACTGGAAAAATCCACCTTTTGAGGATATGAAAATTTTAACTTCGGTAGGATTTTAATCAAATAGCAATCTGACTGGGAGATAACAGGGAATGATAACATGGGTAAGAGCGGGCAAGTGGATGGTTTAAATGGGCAAACATTCTGAGCACACTGGGAAGCCAGCTGCAACCCATTAGCTTCGAGGTTTTACTGAGGTGGATTAAGGGGAGGGCAGCCAGCCCACTCCCAGGGATGAATTGGCATTTTAAATGAGGCCAGAAACCTCTGACTTATAGCCTGCTTTGTTGTTTTATAGAGCCAGCTGAGTTTCCCAGCCTCCTTGTCAATTGTAGCGACAGAATGGCAACTTCAGGGAGAAGGCACTTCACAGCACTCCTCATGGGTGAGGAGGAGTAGGAGTGCTTCCTCCTGGTCCTATAAGTACCCATTCCCACCCCCACCCTCCACCATTATCAGATCCTTCCAATTCACCCCAAGTTTCGGATTCCTGCCAGGTTATGGTCCGAAATCAGACCAACCTGGTCACATGCCTCCTCCAGAATGCTCCCCGCCCAAATGGAAGCCAGGGTCAATTAGGGTGACTTCCACAAGAGGGACCTGTCAGGTTATGCAGTTAAAGCTCCAGAGCATGTGAAGAAACACAGACTTGCCGGTTTCCTGGGTGCTACCAAAGCACCACTTCATCCTCCAACCCCAACACCACTCTCAGGATGTCAGAAAGTAAAAATTTCCCTCATTACTTCTACCTTGGTAGTTCTTGTTGTTCCTCATTAGCATCAAAATTGTAATAAAAAGTCATATTCAGCCGATTTAGTCATCTTTAATCACATTTTTTAATAACTTTATCCAGATCAAATAGTGCTACTGAATTTATATTTCCATTTTCAGAATCCACAAAGAACCAAAATTATACATTCTAGTACATAACACTTTTCCTTTAAAGTTGTTGATTAAGCTCTTCAGGTCAAGCTTATTAATAAAACTTATTTACAACTTTAAAGTGGACTTAGTAGCCAAGAAAAAAAGGTTCAGTCATGCAATTGCAGATTTCACAGGACTGATATCAGTTTGTGTTTCCGGAATTCTGTGTGGCTCCATATGAATTTTCTGATTCAAAATCCTTTTAACATGAAATACAATGTTATTCACTTCCATAGATTTTGTTTAATATAATCTTACATCCTTAATACTGTAATTCAGGAATTTTATACTTTCCCAATAATCCTCCATCACATTATGGTCTGATTCAGAGATGTTGCCTAAAATTTTACTTTTTTCAGAGTGCATATTGCAATTAAAGATAACATTTACTTTGCTTTTAAATAGTGTATGAAGTATAATTATTTTCTGAAACCATTTGTGCTTTTGGAAAAAATAATTGCGCTAATAAAAAGCTACAATACATACTGTAAAATTGTCAAATTTTTCCATGTTTTTGTTTTCTTTAGGATAATGGTTTTATATTTTATGGCAAGAAAATAATTAATTGCAGTATATATTTTTCTTCATTCATGGAATTTGAGCGTCTATAGCTAGGGTAGCTTTTATTGCCCATCCCTAATTGCCCTTAAAGTGGTGGTGAGCTGCCTTCTTGAACCACTACAGTCCATGTAGTGTAGGTACACTCAGTGTTGTTAGGGAGGGAGTTCCAGGATTTTGACCCAGTGACAGTGAAGGAATAGCGATATATTTCCAAGTCAGAATGGTGAGTGGCTTGGAGGGGAACTCCCAGGTGGTAGTGTACTCATCTATCTGCTGCCCTTGCCCTTCTAGATGGTAGTGGTCGTGGATTTGGAAGGTGCTGTCTAAGGAGGTTTGGAGGGAGTGAATGTTTGTGGACGTGGTGCCAATCAAGCAGGTGCTTTGACCTGGATGGTGTCAGGCTTCTTGAGCGTTGTTGGAGCTGCATTCATTCAGGCGAGCGGAGAGTATTCCATCACACTCCTGACTTGTGCCTTGTAGATGGTGGACAGACTTTGGGGAGTCAGGAGATGAGTTACTTGCCACAGGGTTCCTAGGGTGGAATTTTCCCAGAATTGCACTAAGTGTGGTAGCGGGCGGGTAAAATGGAGTCCTACCTGCTGACGAAAATGGCAGATTTTAATGCCATATCATCCAGAGCCTGCCTCATTATTTATTCACTCCAGCAAATCATGCTGTTTCCATGACGAGTGGGCTCTCATTCACCTGCCCACTCACCATCATCCTGTTGTTGCATCATGCCAGCCGCTATCTTTAAAAGGCAGCCACCAGCAAAGCACTCATCGCCACCATCTCACCACCACTCCCCGGGAGACATGGCCAGCAAAGGAAAAAAGGCTGCAGCCGCCCCCCCCACCCCGTTTCAACGACAGGTCTCTCGAGCAACTGCTGGATGCCCTGGAGGCCTGCCAGGATGTGCTCTACCCCTGCTCTGGCAGCAGGATGGGCAACAAAATCAACAACCCAGCTTCGGAGGTGGTGACAGAGGTGGTCAGCGCAGCCACCCAGCAGAGGACGACAGCCACCCAGTGCCACAAAAGGATGAATGATCTCCGTTCCACCAGGTTAAGTCGCTCTTTTCATCACTCCCAACTCTTTCACTCTCAAACCCATCACACATCCACAGGGCCCACACTCACTGCCAGTGCAAGGGACATCACCATTCACTCTTACGCACCGTCATTGTCCTCATCCCGTCCTTGGGACTACTCACCACCCACGCAGGCCAGGCATACTTATCATCTGGCCTGGCAGGCGTCCTGATACACTCTCGCCATCTCTATGCATGCAGGACAAACTGGCTCACAGCAGGAGGGAAAGACAGGTGGAGGGATGCCAGAGATCAAAGTTCTGATAGAATTCGGAAACACATACATCGGTGATGACCGGGACCGGTCCTCTGCTGAAGGTGAGGTCGGCACTGCTCTACCAAGTGAGGATCCAGCAGTGCAATATCCATCAGACAGCAATGCCCTAAGTGATGTGTCCTCTTTCACAGGCCACTGCCATGGACTAATTATCTCCCCTTGCTTACACAGGCTCATCTGCCAAACAGCTGACAAAGTCCGTGACCCAGGGCCTCCAATCAAACTCCAAAGAAACCTCTGGAGGAATCTGAAGGCACCCTCCCTTAAGTCCTGACACAGCATTCATCCACACCCTCCACCAGCACAGAGAGACACACCTCGGTGGGACCTAGCTTTAGAGTAGCCTCGGGATCACAATCTGGTGAGCACATCGCACTGTTTGATCCACAGCAAGTGGAGGGAGGGACATCCCAGGACCCCGGCATTTGGAGGATTGCTGGAGGCCAGAACATTGCTGAGTCCAAGTCAGATGACGAGCCTTTGGATTCAGTTATGTCACACTTTCTGGAGCTGCAAAGGCAAGCTAGGAAACATCAAGGGATATCCACTGTGCTTCTCAGGTTGCAAGGCACGATGGAGGAGTCCGTCCATCTTCAGGCTGAGGTGATAGCGCCGGCATTGCAACGCACTGAGGTCAACACTGGCAGGATGGTGGCCGCCATGGAGACCTTGGTCCAGGACGTCACTCCTGCACTGCTGCGAGGGCTTAATTCCATCGCTGATGCCATAGTTGGCCTCCAACAGTGTGTTCATGAGAGGGGTGCTGGGCAGCTCAATCTCACTCCAGCTACCCCTTCCGCTCGGGCACCCAGAGGGAGGAGGATCAGCAGGTGCACACTCCGGGGCCATCCACCCAGGTGACTCTGGGAGTGACCGCCTATCCGAATCCCATCTCCCTGTGACCTCTGCAGCTCTAACTTCAGCTTTACAGACCAAGGAGGGTGCCACTGCCACACAGCAGGACCCCGAAAGCAAGCCTTGGCCCTCTAGAGGACCTCCGCCAAAGTCATCCCAGACAGGGCATCACAGTCAGCAGGCTGCCTCCACCTCTGCTGTGGATGTCTGGGGAGCACCAAGACGTAGCGGCAGGGTTAGGGAAGTTAGGTAAAAGTAACTCTTTCGAGTTATCAACAGTCACAGATTGTAACTCTTTCGAGTACATTCACAGTTCTTGGTTTCCGGGAGTGGGACATGATCCCACAACCTTCTGATTCAAAGGCGAGGGTGCTATGAACTGAGCCACAACTGACACCTCGTTTAGGTAAAAGTACTTGCACAGCCTGGGCACAGGCATTAATCACTTGTACATACTGTTCACTATTGTCAATAAACTCCTAAGAATGTCACCCTGCCTGTGGCTCCTTGTTCTGATAAGAAGTGGTCTTGTCACTCAGATGTGAAACCTTACTGCACAAGATAAAAGGCAGGTGTCTCAGTCCAGGGCCTCTTTCCTGTGCTGTGTGCAGCCTTCAGACCATAGCGATGGTCCAGCTTCACACTCCCTGGAAACATTACTGATGCCTGCACCTCGGTGATGCTGGTCATTGCTGCCAGATGCAGGTGCTAGAGAGTTCTCTCATTCTCTCTGTGGGATCTCAGCACATTTTAAGGTGGGGCTGGCCTCCATCACACCAGCATCTGCGACCAGTGATGCTGTGCACCAGCTCCTGAAGGACTGTGATGTTGAAGACGGACACAGCATCAGATGCGTCTAAACTTTCATGGCTGCGTCTCTGAGATGGCCCTATCATGGAGCACAAGCAAGCTGCCCACAGCCAGACAGGAGTCAGACATTCTTAGAGGCTATGTGAAGATCTGTGGAGTGTCCTCACTGCATGTTGTCATCATCCTCCTGCGATCGAGCGACTATTAGGGCCTCCACTGCATCCCCATGATAGGAGCTTTCTCAGAGGGTTTTGGTGCTGACATTAGCCAGACTGGAGTTAAGCGTTCACAACTGAGATGTGAGGATCTATGGGGTCACCTCATTGCATATCGTCATTGTCCTCTACAAATCTGGCAGGTATGAGGGCTTCCCGAGCATGCCTGCCTTGTCTAGCCAGTGCGACAGCCTCATCCCCTTCACCGTCATCCCCATCGGCATCCTCCTCATCGGAGGAAACATGCAGCCTCTCCTTCTCCTCCTCAACCAGCTCCTCTCCCTGTTGCAGCGCCAGGTTGTAAAGGGCGCAGTAGATGACGACAATGTGTGACACCCTCTGCGGACTGCTTTTGCAGGGCTCCACCAGACTGGTCCAGGCACCGGAACTGCACCTTCAGCATCTTGATGGTCTGCTCCACCAAGTTACGGAGCTGCTGCATAAGCTTCATTATACATTATATTGCTCTGCTGCAGTCTGAGGCCGCCGCAAGGGTGTCATCAGCCAAAGTCTCTGTGGACCCTGGAAGACTGCAGAGATCTGCGAGCGACCTGAGATGTAGGCGTCGTGCACACTCCCTGGAAACTGTGCGCACACCTGCAGAATGCATTTCTGGTGGTCGCACACCAGCTGCATGTTCAGTGAGTGGAAGCCCTTGCAGTTGATGAAGTCCACGGAGTGTAGCGATGGAGACCTGAGTGCAATCAATCACACCCTGCACCTGTGGGAATCCTGAGATCAGGGTTAATCCAATGGCCCTTGCATCCTGGCTGCCCCGGTCCCAGGTGAAATGCACAAAGTTGTGTGCCCTGGAGATGGCATCCGTGACCTCATGGGTGCATTTGTGGGTGGCAGATTGTGAATTCCCACAGAGGTCACCTGTGGAGCCCTTAAAGGAGCCACTAGCTTAGAAATTGAGTGCTGCGGTCACTTCCACAGCCACTGGCAGTGGATGCCCTCCATGTCCCCTTGGCGCCAAGTCCTGCAGTAAGTGGAGGATATGAGCCACCAGGTCCCTAGACATGCACAGTCGTCAGCGACACTGGTTCTCAGTCATCTGCAGGAATGGAAGGTGGCGTCTATAGATCCTGGGTGTCACTAGGCACCGACCAGCCACGGCTCGCTGTCACTCCTGGGCAGTGTGTGCAGGAGCCCCTGCTGCCCCTTCTTCATGAGGTTGCTGCTCCTGCCGTTGCGCAGCCAGGAGCCTCAGTCACTCTCTAATCCGTCTTCTACATTCTCTGTCGGCCACCAGGCATACAGCTTAGGTCACCAGGATCCATGATCCTGACGTGGTCCTCCTGCAGCATGAAAGAGAGAGAGACGTGGTTATCGTGGCTGTACTTAGCACCTTTCCTGACCCTGTGTGACTGCCCCTTAATGCTTCCCGGAGAGTGCTGGTCACCCCTTGGATGGCCAGAGTTGAGTGCGCTGCATGGCTGCCCTGTCAACCTGCAACATGGGGGACACTGGTCCAAACCGGGATGCTGAGATTGCAAGGGGCTGTGAGCGCCTCCAGCAGTGACTGCTACATGGCCAGCGTTGGCGAGGAGATTGTACAACGTGTGCAGTCCAACTGCTCCGCAGCCCAATAGCGGTGGCGGACTCGAAGTCTGTGCCGGGGGCGGGGGTGGGGGGGATAAGGTGTGGAGCACTTGGTGGCCCTTTGGTGCCTCTGCATTGCTTTCATAGGCGGGCAGGCTAGGAGCCAACCCCACAACCCCAATCACATCATTGTGGCTGTGCCTGATCTGTCTTAGTTGCAGACATCGACAGTTTATACAGGTGTCCCTAATGCGTAGCCACTTCCCTCACTTACCCTGCTCCCCCCCACCTTGATTGCCTGTGCACGGGACGCAGCGCCAGGGCAGCACTTGACACCCCCTCAGCAGTTGCCTCCGAGGCTGGCCAGCACTTGCCCCTGGACAACCCTCCCCCCAAGCAGTTGCCGGCGCCCCTGAAGCCTGTAAACAATGGGTGAGCTGTGGAGAACGCTGCTGCTCACTCACCTCAGTTCCTCCAAAATGAAGGCCGTCAAGTACACGTCGCCTGTGTGCTGTTGTGAAACACGTCAGTGTGCTTTCCTGCCGATGTGGACAGACGATACAGCAGGATTCCAAGAGCCTGGTGGGATGGCCTTTTAATTATATGCTGATGTATTACAATTAGCTCCCCGCTCACCGATGGCGGGAAACACAGCCTGCCGTTGGCGGGCTGAGCAGACAATCGTGACCTGCCTTCGCTCCGCCATGAAGCAGGTCATACCAAGTTTTCCACGCACGCCACCTACACACCCGCCGCCAGTGACTCAGAAATTTCCGCCCTAGCCTCTGACTTGCTCTTAATTAGAAAAAATAAAATCCATTCAGGAATTCATTATGTAGAGAATTACAAAACATTGGTCCACCAGAGGCGAATTTCTATCCATCATATACTTTAATTGTTGCCAATAATGCTAATCAGCTTGAATACTGTTAAATGAATTGGATTTGAATTGATCGCTACATAAACAATCACATTTTTACTGCTGATTAATGCATAATTTAATAAGTGATTGCATGAGGATCAGAAAAATCTCCTCAGCCTGTAAGGTGAGCAATATTTTTGCAGACTCACCAATTCATAATCTTCAACATACTTGTACTTCTTTCCTTTGTAGTAATTGCTTTTCTTTAAGAAGTACAAGACAATTATATCACACAAGATTGTTGCCTAAAGAAAAGGTTTTAATTGTTAGTTTTTTTTAAATGTTAAAGTTAAAAAAACTACTTCAAAGTGGCTCTTCAGCCTAAAATTAAAGTATTTGTCAACTTTTAGCTTATATGAACAAAAAACACTTTTGAAAGGTTTACCGGTGCATTGTACAGACAAGTTTTGCTAGTGCACAGAATGAGGGATGCACAGAGTGTGATTAAGCCTGAGCACAATGAAGAACGAATGCTAAATTGGGAATTTGGTACCAGTGGGATATCTGGCAAATTTTTCTCGAGCTATAATTTAGAATAACAGTCAGACTCTGACTTAGAACGTTAAAACTGCAAGTTGTTTAAGAAGCCTAGTTCAACAGAAACTGAGTGTCAGTGGCAGTTATCTGTCAATCAACTGAAAATGGTTGCCTGAATAGATGTTAATTACTGTAGCAGGAAGCTGATTTAGCAGTTGCAACTTGGGTGAGTAATCAGCCCTCTGAAAAAGGACAGGTTTTGTTACTGCACAGACTAAGAGAAGCACAGAGTGAGATGAGGCTTGACTGCGACCAGGGACAAGAGCTAAATTGGGGATTTGGTGCAGGTTGGATATCTCTGCAGAGAGGGAAAAGATGCTCCTTTTCATATAATAAAAGCAAAATACTGCAGATGCTGGAAATCTTAAATAAATACAGAAAATGCTGGAAAAACTCAGCAGGTCTGGCAGCATCTGTGGAGAGAGAAACAGAGTTAACGTTTTGAGTCCGTATGACTTTTCAGAGATCTGGCTCTGAAGAACAGTCATACAGACTCAAAACGTTAACTCCATTTCTCTCTCCACAGATGCTGCCTGACCTGCTGAGTTTTCCCAGCATTTTCATTTTCATTTGCTCCTTTTCATATCTTTTTTCAACCTCCAGTAGCTGGTCTATGTTCTTATTTTGTCTCAGAGCTAGGACACTTGTTATTACTTCAGCTATGTAAATTAATAATTAATTTACTATTTAAATAAGGTTAGACAGATATGGCAGGGATGGTGGTGTGCCATGATGGGAACATTTGGGAATCTTTGGAATGCATTGCTGTCCCGGACAACAATATCTGTGATAAGTGTCTGTGGCTGAGAATTTTCAGCTCAGAGTTGCTGAACTGGTGGCTGAGTTGCAGATATCGGAGCATCAAGGAGGGGGAGAGTTACCTGGGTAATTTGTTCCAGGAGGGAGTCACACCTCTTAGGCCAGGTGGAGCTTTAAAGTTGGTCAATGATCAGCGACAGGAGATTGTGACTGCAATTCAGGCAGGTAGAGATGGGGGAGCCTCAGCCCTTGACTTTGTCCAGCAAGTATGAGGTGCTTACTACCTGTGTGGAGGAGGAGAAAGGACTTACTGGATGGATGAGAAAATTGACCATCACATCCTGGTGCATGATGCCATTCAAGTGGAGGGATGTAGTAGTGATAGAGGACAGTATAGTCAGGGGATGGATACTGTTCTCTGTAACCATGACTGGGAACTCCAAAGGTTGTGTTGCCCGCCCAGTGCCACGGTTAAGGACATCTGCACGAGGCTGCAGATGAACCTGGTGTGGGAGAGGGAAGGATCCAGTTGTCATGGTCCATGTAGAAACCAACAACATAGGCAGAACTAGGACTGGTGTTCTGCTGAGTGAGTTTGAGGAGTTAAGGTCAAAATTAAGATTCAGAACATCAAAAGTAATCATCTCAGGATTATTACCTGAGCCAAGTGCCAGTTGGGATAGCGTCAAGCAGATTAGAGAATTAAATATGTGGCTCAGCTGTGGGAAGGAGTTTAGATTTATGGGGTACTGGCACCAGTACTCAGCAAAGAGTTGTTCTGTTGTGATAGGCTCCACTTAAACCAGGCTAGGACCAGTATATTGGCAAATCTTACAGTCAGGGTTATGGATATGGCTTTAAACTAACAGAGCTGGGGGAAGGGTTTGGATGGAAGGAGATTTAGAAATCCGAAGTGAAACGTCAAGGCAACAGAACAGGGTAATGATGCAGGTACAGACAAGCTGAGTGGTACAAGAAGGGTTTTTAACAGTAACTGTGCATCAGCCAATAATGCCCATGCAGGTAATAATAAAATTAAAGTGTACCATTCTCTAAACAATTGTTCCCATTTTAGCTCAGTGCCTTGCATCCTATCAAGATTCCTCAACATAACCATTCCTTATTGTTTACTATCCTGTTTGTACTATATCATTCTCTGTTCTGATGGAGATCTCAGTCAGGTCTAATTAACAGCCATCCAGTGTGAATTTGCGCGCTGAAATGCTCTGCATGCCTGGGTGGGGAGGGGAGGAGGGCGAGCGCGGAAGTCAGTGCACGCGCACTGGTGGGCACAGTAAAAGCTTCCTGAAGGCACAGAGCTGCCTCAGGGAGATAAAGATTTTTAACATTAAAAATAAACAATTGAAAAATAAGGAAAATAAGGGAAAAAAAGCAGGGACATCTTAAAAATGAGTTTTAAAAGTTTTTTTAAATCACTGGTCGAAACCTCATCCCACCTGCCAATGAGGTTTTGCAAAAAATGCAAAGGCTGCTTGGCCTATTCGCCGACCCGCCAACCGTAATGTTGGACAAGCAGGGAAAAATTCATTTAAATTAATTAATTAATGGGCTTAACAGCCTTCTTAATTGTCGGCGGGCACACTGCTGACTCCCATGCGCGCCTGCCGACCAAAATATCACACGAGTGCGCGATGATATCGTCCAACGTCATTGCACACTACTTTTCTCCCATTCGGATCAGGTGTGTGCATGCCTGACGAGGGAAAAATTCTGCCCATGAAGTAGAATCACTATGGGTGGAGATTAGGAATAGCAAGAGTCAGAAAATGCTGGTGAGAATAGTTTATAGGCCCCCTAACAGTAATTGTACCGTTGGACACAGCATTAAGCAAGAAATTATTGAAGCATGTAACCAACTAATAATTGTGGGGGATTTTAATCTTCATATAGACTGGGCTAATCAAGTTAGCAAGGGTGGTATAGAAGTCGAGTTTGTAGAACGTTTTGTTGTAATTTCCTGGAGTAATACATGGTGGAACTAACAGGGATAAAGCTATCTTAGATCTAATGTTGTGTAATGAGGCAAGGTTGATCAGTAATCTCACAGTAAAAGACCAGCTGGGAATTAATAATCATAATACAATTGAATTCCATGTTATATTTGAAAGTGATTTACTCCAATTACATTGGTGTGAGGGGAAAACTGGCTAAGGTTGAATGGGTAAATAGACTTGAAGATATGGCTGTAAACCGATTTAAAGAAACAATTCAAAATGTTCAACAAAAATGCATTCCATTGAAAAACAAAAACCCAGCAAAAAAAAATCCATCTCCAATTTATTCAGGAATTTAAGGATTATATTAGATTAAAAGAAAAGGCTTATAATGTTGCACAGAATAGTAGCAAGTCTGAGGATTGGGAATGTTTTAGAAATGAGCAAAGGGCCACCAAAAAGTTGGTACAAATGGAAAAAATAGAATATAAAAGCAAAATAATCAGGAGTATAAAACAGATTGTAAGAGCTTTTACAAGTATATAAAAAGGAAAAGAGTAGCTAAAGTAAACATTGGTCCCTTAAAAGCAGAGACAGGAGAAATTATTATGGAGAATGTGGAAAGAGCAGAGATATTGAACAAATATTTGTCTGTTGTCTTTGTCATAACAGTAGAAGACAAGTTACATACCAACAATAAACAGTTAACCTAAGGACTAAGAAAAGTAAGGTAATTAATACTAGCAGAGAAAAAATACTGAAGAAATTTAAGGGACTAAAATTCAACAAATCCCCAGGATCTAATGGCCTACATCCTAGAGTTCTAAAAGATAGCTGCAGAGATAGCCAGCGTATCCATTATGATTTTCCAAAATTCCCTACATTCTTTAACGGTCCCAGTAGATTCAAAAACCAGGGACTTCAGGCCAGTTAGCCTGACATCCATGATCAGGAACTCTTAACAATGCATTTAGAAAAGCATAGCATGATCAGACAAAGTGAAAATGGTTTTTACGGAAGGGAAATCATGTTTGATAAATTTATTAGAGTTTTTTTTCAGGATGTAACTGGTAGGGTAGCTAAAGGGGAACCAGTTTATGTAGAATACCTAGATTTCCAAAAGGCATTTGATAAGGTGCTAAGCAAAAGGTTAATAGGCAAGATAAGGGCTCATGGAGTTTGGGCGTGGGCGGGGGGGATGATATATTAGCATGGATAGAGGATTAGTTAATGGAGAGGAAGCAAAAAGGAGGCATAAATAGGGCATTTTCAAGTTGGTAGGCTAGTGGAGTGCCGTGAGGTTCAATGCTGGGCTCACATATTTACAATCTATTTTAATGACTTACACAAAGACAAAGAGTAATGTATCTAGGTTTACTGATGATAGATACAAAGTTAGATGGAAACATAAGCTGTGAGAAGGACATAGGCTGCAAAGAGATATAGACAGATTAGAAAAGCAGAGTAGTTTTTAAAAGGTGTGAAACTTATAAATGTTGATGTTCAGGGAGACTTTTGTGTGTGCTCTTGCAAGGTTCTCAAAGTTAGCATGGAAGTACAGCAGGCAATTAGGAAGGCAAATGGCATGTTGGTTTTTATTGCAAGGGGATTGGAGTACAGGTGGTGAGACCTAGAATACTGTGTGCCGTTTTTGCCGCCATATTTAAGGATATTTACAGGCAATAAAGGCAGTATTTTAGAGACCAATTTTATGAAGCTGAGGAGTGATTTAGCAAAAGTAGACTGGAACCAGCTACATAAAGATAAATCAGTGCCAGAGGAGTAGGAGGCATTCAAAGGGGAGATTAAAGGAGTTCAGAGTAAACAAGTTCCCACAAAGATGTAAGGTGAGACAGCCAAATCTCGAGCCCCCTGGATGTCAAGGAGCTTACAAGGTAAGATAAGGCAGAACTGGAAAGCTCACATCCAACATCAAGAACTCAATACTTCAAAAAGCCAAGAGAAGTATAGGAAGTGGATGGTTGAAATCGTAAAGGAAATTAGGAAAGCAAAGAGAAAGCATGAAAGAATATTGGCAAGTATCATTAAGGTGAGCCCAAAGATGTTTTATCAATACATTAAGAGTAAGAAGAAAACCAAGGAAAGAGCAGGGCCCATAAAAGACTGAAAAGGCAACCTATGTGTAGCGGTCGAGGATGTTGGTATGGTTTTTAAGGAATACTTTGTGTCTGTCTTCACAGAAGAGGTAGACGATGCAGATATTGCAGTTAAGGAGGAGGAATATCAAATATTGGATGTGACAAACATAGGGATAGAGGAAGTATTAATGGGATTAGCATCCTTTCAAGTGGATAAATTACCAGGGCTGGATGAAATGTACCCCAGGCTGTTAAAAGAAGCCAGGGAGGAAATAGCGGAAGGTCTGACCATCATTTTCCAATCCTCACTGGATACAGGTGTGGTGCTGGAGGATTGGATGACAGTTATTGTTGTACCTTTGTTTAAAAAGGAAGGGAGGGATAGACCAAATAATTACAGGCTAGTCTCGGTAGTGGGCAAATTATTGGAATCAGTTCTGACAGACAGGATAGCTGTCAAATAGAAAGGCACAGGTTAATCAAGGATAGTCAGTATGGATTTGTTAAGGGAAGATTGTGTCTAACTTGATTGAATTTTTTGAGAAAGTAACAAGGAGGATTGATGAGGCCAGTGCAGTTGATGTGGTCTCCATGGATATTAGCAAGATTTTTGGCAAGGTCCCACATGTCAGACTGGTTAAAAAAAAAACCCATGGGATCCGGGGGAATGTGGCAAGCTGGATATAAATTGGCTCAGTGGCAGGAAACAAAGGGTAATTGTTGACAGGTGTTTTTGTGACTGGAAATCTGTTTCCAGTGTGATTCCGCAGGACTCAGTACTAGGTCCCCTGCTTTTTGTGGTATATATTAACGATTTGGATGTAAATGTAGGGGACATGATCAAGAAGTTTGCAGACAACATAAAAATTAGCTGCATGGTTGATAATGAGGAGGATAACTGTAGACTGCAGGAAGGTATCAACAGACTGGGTCAGGTAGGCAGAAAAATGGCAAATGGAATTCAGCCTGGAGAAGTGTGAAGTGATGCATTTGGGGAGGTCAAACAAGGCAAAGGAATACACAATTAATGGAAGAATACTGAGAGGTGTAGAGGAAGTGAGGGACCTTGAAGTGAATGTCCACAAATCCCTTAAGGTAGCAGGACAGGTCGATACAGTAGTTAAGGAGCCCTATACTTTTTTTTATAGAATATAAGAGCGGGAAGGTTATGCTGGCACTGTATAAATCATTAGTTAGGCCACAACTTGAGTACTGTGTGCAGTTCTGGTCACCTCATTGCAGAAAACATGCAATTGCACTAGAGAGGGCACAGAGATTTATGAGGATGTTGCCAGGACTGGAAAAGTGCAGCTGTAAGGAAAGATTCGATAAGCTGGGGTTGTTCTCCTTGGAACAGAGAAGGCTGAGGATAGATTTGATTGAAATGTACAAAATTGTGAGAGGCCTGGATAGAGTGGGTGGGAACAGCCTATTTACTTTAGCAGAGAGGTCAGTGACTAGGGGACATAGATTTAAAGTGATTGGCAGAAAGATTAGAGGGGTAATGAGGAAAAGCTTAGTCACCCAGAGGGTGGTAGGGGTCTGAAACTCACTGCCTGAAAGGGTAGCAGAGGCAGAAACCCTCAACTCGTATGCACCCCAAATGTCATCATCTGCAGGGCTACAGACCAAGTGCTGGAAAGTGAGACTTGGCTGGGTGGCTCGTTTCTCGGCCGGCACGGACAAGATGGGCCAAGTGGCCTCTTTCTGTGCCATAAACTTTCTATGATTCTGTGAGTATAGCGTTAGTTCACTAGATTGGTCCCTGGGATGAGAGAGTTGTCCTACGATGAAAGGCTGAGTAAATTTGGCCTAAATTCTCTAGATTTAGAAGAATGAGAGGTAATCTCATTGAAACGTACAAGGTTCTTAAAGGGCTCGAGGTGCTAGACACAGAGGTTGTTTCCTCTGGCTGGGGAATTTAAAATGCGGGGATAGTCTCAGGATAAGGGTCAATCATTTAGCACTTTTAAGTAGAAATTTCTTCACTCAAAGGGTTGTGAATCTTTGGAATTCTCTACCCCATGGGATTGTGGATGCTCCATCTTGACTATGTTTAAGGCTGGGATAGACACATTTTTGGTCATAAGGAATCAAGGAACATGGGGAGTGGTTGGGAAAATAGAGTTGAAGCTGAAGATCACTGAATGGTGAAGCAGGCTCCAAGGGCCATATGGTCTACTCCTGCTCCTATTTCTTGTGTTCGCATGATCTTGTGTTTCCCTTTTTAATGGTTGTTTGCAATTACGGCCAGAATGGTTATCAACTGAATGAGGGGAAAAAATATCTATGAAAGTCAGAATCATGCCTTGGGTATCTTAACTCCAACGACAGAGGATAGCCTGAGTGGCAGTGGCACTCTTCAGTGGCCAAGTGCAGACTTGCATTTTGAGACTGTAGGTCTGACACCCAGCTTCATCTGCTACTTGAACAAAGGCATTAATTAGCCTTTCATAAATTAAAATACTTAGAAGGAAAAGAAAAAGAGTAATTTATATACTCTGTTCCGAGCTTCAAGCAGTAAACATAGATACTTTTGTGGCAGTCCAGAATGTCATAAGAGCTATCATTTAAAATAAAACTAAATTTAAAAACACAATCTGGTTGCTATAATTAGAGTTTAGCTCTTGCTGATGAAGTGGTTCAGAAGTGTTACTTTTGGCCTCAATTGACAAGATTTGCTTCCCTCATTAACTGAGTTTCTCGGCTTCGATGAATTTCTTGTTGATACATCTCTTGGGGAAAGAAACAAACTGAAAGGAATAATGCCGCGACATTGAAGCATATCTGCTGTCAGCTTCTTATGAAGCAACAATAAGATCTGTGAGGACTTGCACAGTAAAGATCCTCTAACCTCCTCACTTTAAAGGAAATATAAATTCTGGTTCAATATTGTTCAAAATATTTATTGCATAGCCATCATTCTTTGTTACATAAAATAACTTACCATTCCTAATAATGCTAACCCAGATCCGATATTTATCATTGTAGGGATAATGTTAAATTTTCCAGCCTGTGCAGAACATAATATTGTTAAAGTAATATATTTCCATGTTAGAAAAACTTTCTGTCCTCAATCTGCAAGAAATTTCTCATTCCTTTGATCGAAACTCATCTATGTAATTTTTTTAATGTTTCTTCAGTGCTTTGTTTGGGTTGAATTTTTATTTGGGATCAGCACCTTTAGTCTTCAGTTCCTAACTGAATTTGGAACTATTGCCAGAGCTTATCAATGATGGAAGGGCAGTGGATGTTATCTACATGGATTTCAGTAAGGCCTATGACAAGGTCCCTCATGGCAGACTGGTACAGAAGGTAAAGTCGCACGGGATCAGAGGTGAGCTGGCAAGATGGATACAGAATTGGCTTGGTCGTAGAAGACAGAGGGTGGCAATGGAAGGGTGCTTTTCAGAATGGAGAGCTGTGACTAGTGGTGTTCTGCAGGGATCAGTGCCGGGACCTTTGCTGTTTGTAGTATACGTAAATGATTTGGAGGAAAATGTAACTGGGCTAATTAGTAAGTTTGCAGACGACACTAAGGTTGGAGGAGTTGCAGATAGTGAAGAGGATTGTCAAAGGATACGACGGGATATAGATCATTTGGAGACTTGGGCGGAGAAATGGTAGATGGAGTTTAATCCGGACAAATGCGAGGTAATGCATTTTGGAAGGTCTAATACAGGTAGGAACTATACAGTAAATGGCAGAACCCTTAAGTGCATCAACGGGCAGAGGGATCTGGGTGTACAGGTCCACAGGTCACTGAAAGTGGCAAAGCAGGTGGATAAGGTAGTCAGGAAGGCATATGGCATGCTTGCCTTCATCGGCAGGGGTATTGAGTATAAAAGCCGGGTAGTCATGCTGCAGCTGTATAGAACCTTGGTTAGGCCACACTTGGAATATTGCGTGCAATTCTGGTTGCCACATTACCAGAAGGATATGGAGGCGTTGGAGAGGGTGCATTGCCACTCTACTCCCATGATTTCCATCAAAGGGTTGGCTCTTTCCAACCACTTCCTTGTATCT
This sequence comes from Cetorhinus maximus, assembly GCF_964194155.1. NCBI lineage: Eukaryota > Metazoa > Chordata > Chondrichthyes > Lamniformes > Cetorhinidae > Cetorhinus > Cetorhinus maximus. Next base: position 96,924,623 of record NC_135890.1, read on the forward strand.
TTCACTACCCAAACTCTTTTGCCCCCTTCCAACTCTATTTCCTTCAGTCCCCTAAGTCACTTACAACTGCACTTTATAAATCCCAACTGCCTAGAACTTTGGCCCCTGATTTGCCACAATACTTTGTGCAATGGTCGATTTGCCAAGCCGCTCCTTCACATCCATCTCTACTGCCACTGACCCCAACAAAACCTTTACTCCCTCCTACTTCGGTCAATCACCTTGGTATGGTTCCCATCTTTGCTCCCACAATTGCGGGGCAAACAGACATGAGCATATGTGTCACATATCTGATTTAGCAGATGGTGGTTAAACCACATCAACTTCCTACTACTTCAGAATCATCCTGAAGGTCAAAGATAAATCCAAGATTCTTTTCTCCACTACCAAACTTCTCTTTAAACTCTTCTCCCCTGCCCCTCCACCCCATCACCTCCAACAACTAAGATTGAGCCCAGAGATTGTTCAGCTGCCTCTGCTCCTTCCCCAGTCCATCATGCCAAGGTTTCTCCGCTCGTCTAGCCTTGAACCCTCACTTTCTCTACTAGTTCTCATTTCCCTCTCATATCCTCTCTGAGCTCATCTGATCCATGAGGGGTGCCACCTCTGCCTTTGACCCCATTCCTTTTAATAGACTGCCCAGTCTTGACTCCTGCTAACCCTTGGAAACTACCATCATATCGTATCTTCTCTTTCCTCTCCAAAGTTCTTAATTTGTTTTTGCCTCCCAAATCCATGCTCATCTTTCCCACAGCTCCCTTTTTGAATCTTTCCAAGCAGGTTTCTGCCCCTGCCATTGCATCTTTTTCTGATGGAGAAAGTGTGAGGGAAGTACAATCTTGACTTCCAAGCCCTGACTTTATTATGAACTTAGCCTCCATAAAGTATTAAATGACGAAGCCATTATAGTACAGTATTCGTATACCACATTTAGTCCTGTTCTGCAAATGGCTGACTACACTTTGACCTGCTAATGTTTCTGTTGTATTAGTGGTCTTGGTTGAGTACCATAAGTAACAATGGAAGTGGGGAGTGCTAAGTTATACTGTGAGCTCTCAGTGCTTGGGTGGGGGAGATAGTTCCACATGTATGCTTAAAATGTACAGATGCTCAAGTTCACAAAGAATGCAATTTACCATTCTTTGTGTATTTTATTCTGAATGAAGAGAGCTGATGGGATTGGAAGTGACTACATTTTTTTAAACGTCAAAAAGAAGACAATTGTTATTTTGCAACTGACATAAATAAAAACCAAAGCAAGACTTCCCTAAAGTACTTTAGGTTCTGTGTAAGCAAAATGATAGCATGAAGTGAGTCTTAAAAGTTCAACGTACAAGTGGTATTACTTTCTGCCTTATAAATTTGGCTAAAATCAACTTTGTTGTATTTAATCCTGGCAGTAGAGATGCTGTGATTGACTAGGGTAGAGTTGTAATGTGAACTATGAGAAAAAAGTGGCATTTTAAAAATTGCAAGTGAATAGCTTTAAGGATGCAGATGATAACCATATAAGGATATTGGAACACTGGAATGTTGAACAGCAGCTGATTAATGTACATCTGTTAGATTATTGTAAGGTGTCATGATTTTCATTGTCACAGGTGTGTTCCACATAAGTCAAAGTAGAGGCAAAGGCATCCAAGGAAGCTTATTGCCTAGAGCCCTTCTCTCAATTTTGCAAATATAGAGATAGCGTTAAATTTCTGTTTTGGGCCATATTCCCTTGACCTGGCAGCAGGTTTATGAAAATCTGGTCACTGGGTTTGATAGTTTTATATTTCAACATCAAGAACTCTAATTACCTAATAGGGTATTTTGATTCTAAAGTTCTTCTTCAAAGCAATTAAAATGCAAATAATAAATGTTCACTCACATGCCCAAAAAGCTCAACCTCAAATCGTATTCCGTATGTTTTGAACAATGTTCTTGTTTCTGTTCCATTTGTATTTCTGAAGTACTTGGCAAATCTGGTTTTAATTAAATAATGTTAGACAGTTCATTGACTGGATAATATAAACAGTGACTTTTCTTCAGTTGTCCTTTTGATACCTTAACTGTAATGTTAAATCTTTATTTACCCTTCCCTGTAATTACTGCAAAGACCTACCCTATGCTGTACGAATGCACTGAACACAGAGCAGTGTTGACAGTTGTTAAGGGGTCTGCAACCCTGACTGTTCCTCAGCATGATAATAGGGAGCTGCAAGATGAAAGAAGTGCAATAAGCTGCTTAATAGTTTGTTTTTCAAGTCAATGTTGAAGATTTTCCATTTTGGATCAAATGATTTTTCTGAACTTTGTCATTCAGTCACTACATATGAAATGGAATGTCTTGTGTATTTTTGCCCATAAACACATGTAATTGGGACATAAAGCAAAAACATGCATAAAATAATGACAGAACTTGGATGCAAATGTGTTGCACACTTAATTATGCTATGCTCAAACATTCCCACACTTTTACAGAAACTATCAGTCTGTACCCAAACGCATCTGAACTCGAGCTTGGGTTCAGAGCCATTATAAAGACCCATCTACGCAAATTTCCTGCCATTACACTGGTTCAAAAAAGGCGTAAAATTAAGCCCAGGATTTTAGGTGAAGCAGAAAACGATCTTTGTCTGGTGTTTAAGTATGATTAGTTTTGAGTGTCTTTAAAATATGTTTATCCTCACTGAAAGCTGGATTTTTATGCCGTCAGTATAATGCACATTAAAAATGAAAAACTTTCCATTATTGCATGTTCTTAAATATGCTGTTTCTCATGTGCGTGAACCAATGGAAATAGTAGCCTAACGGTAATATGACTGAACTATTAATCCAGAGATTTGGATTAATGTTCTGAAGACAAGTTCTAATCTCACCATGCCAGCTAGGAGAATTTGTATTCAATAAAATAAATCTGGAATTAAAGAGTTAGTCTCAGTAAGTGTCCATGACACTACCGACTTGTCATAAAATCCTACCAAGTTCACTGATGCCCTTTGGGGAAGGAAATCTACATCCTTACCAAATCTGACCTACATGTGTCCCCAGCAATGTGGTTGATTTTTAAGTGCCCTCTGAAATAGCAAGCCACTCAGCTTTGCCAAACCACTAAGAATAAATAGTATGAACCACCCCACATTGGATGTGATAAAGGCACATACAGCCAGATGACCCGTCAAAGTCTCTAACAAAGATGTCACTAACTTCTTGAAAAAAGAGGCATCTCGAAGCTTTTTGTCTTGTACTCATCAGGACACTCGCAAGAACACCAATATAAGGGGAAAATAACAACTTATACTGTATGAAAAGATATGATCCGCCAGTCTTTGAGATGTACGGCCTACATACCTAGCATCAGACTGGCACTGAAATTCATATACCACATTACTTATTTGCATGATAGGCAGAATGTCTTTTTGGCTTGATGGGTAGCGTCCTGTTAGTGGTGAATACCACTTGTGTTGCTATCGCCTAGTAACAGGGTAAAAAGCTAGCTTCACCTGTTGCTCAAATTTTTGAGAAAGCTTGCCCTTCCAGGGTAATATTATCAAACAGCATGTCCCTGCCGCTGTTCGCAATGGGCAAGATACAGACCATACCCAACCAGCCCGTGCTTGCAAAATTCAAAACACAATGTCCAACATTAGATGTGATTCCGTGATTGGACAACATTCGCTAAATAATCCTGACAACCAATTTAAGATTGTATGTTGGGTTCGCAGTTTGGCGCATTATATATAATGTACATACATTGCGCCTGTTTCAGCTAACCCAAATAAGTGACAGCCATTCACTGACTCATTCTTCAGGGCAATGCCTTGACCAATCAGGGTCAAACTGCCTGGTTTAAATTTCAAACAATGCTTGGTCAGTCACCATCACTGGTGCATTCTCCATGGCAACACCCCTCCCAATCAGATTCCATTTGCTAACCAATCAGCACAATCTTCCCATATAGTATAAATTGTTGTTTTCCCCTTATATTGGTATTCTTGTGAAGTGTCCTGGCAAAAAATCTTTGACATGTCTCTTTTTTCAGCAATTCTCAATTACACCCCATATAGCATCCACAGCAGAAAAAACATACCATCTGTCCAACTGATCTAAATGAACATATATACTCACAAGCTTTCTTCCATACTAATTACATCTTCCTACCCTACCCCAATAACCTCATGCGTGCTTCAAGCCTCCCCTTAAATGTGTCAGTGCAATCTGCTCCAACCAGCCCATGTGGCAGCAAGTTCAACATTCCCACCATACGGAAAAGGAATTCCTTCTAAATTCCTTACCTGTTCTGTTAGGGCAACGACCATTGTTCTAGGCTCATCCACAGCTTCTCCATATCTACCCTTTCAAATCTTATCATAAATTTTAAATGCCTCTATCAGCTCTCTTTAGTGTCTTTTCCAGAGAAAAGAGTACCAGCCTGCTCAATCTTCCCTGATAGCTACATTCTTTCAATTCTGGTAACATCCTTTTAAACCTTTTCTGCACCTTCTCTATTATGTTAGTATCTTTTTTTGGAGTATGGAGACCAGAACTGCACACAGTACGCCAAGTGCAGTCTTACCAAAGTTCTATATAAATTTAATATCACCCCCACCTCCGGCTTTTGTACTCTACTCCTCTAGAAACAAATCCCAGTACTTTATATGCACTCTTAATGGCCTCATGAACATGTGTTGTTATTTTTAGTAATTTATCTATCAGTATTTCCCAAATTGCCTTGCTCCTCTACCCCATTTTGTTTCTTATCTTCCAATTAATGTATCCTTATTCCTTCTACAAAAATGAATCACCTCACACTTTGCTATACTGAATTTACCATTCACTCTGGAAGTCTATTTATGGCTTCCTCTATTTTGGTGAATTCCTCCATATCATTAGCTATACCCGTAATTTGGTATAATCTGCAAATTTTGGCACTATACCTCCTATTTCTGAATCAATATAATTCATGGAAATGATGATTGGGATGGGCACTGCCATGTTGTTCCAGCTCAGCTCCCTGTGAGACATCATTTCCCACTTTCTGCCAGTCCAAAAAACTTCCCTTAACATCTAGCCTCTGGTTTATTTTTTCTAGCCATATTTCAATCCATTTTGCTCCATGGATCCTGACTCCACAGGCAATGACCTTTGTCATGTGTCTCTTACGTGACATCTTATGGAAGACCATCTAAAACTCCATGTACATCACATTCACTACATTGAAAAAAATAACAAAGAATAGATAAGGGCAAAGAATTCAATAAGGTTGGCTAAACATAGCCTTTTAATCAAAAATCCATGCTATTTTGAATTATAATACCCCTCTCTGGGGTTTTGTTATCTGATCATTTAACAAAGATTTCAGTAGCTTTCCTACCATGTTGCTAAGTGAGCTAGTCTATAGTTCCCTGCGCTGGTTTGATCTCCCTATTTGAAGATAGGAGTTGTATTTGATGTTTGTCAGCTTTCTGGCATTATTCCTTTTTCTATTCAACTTTTTATGTATGGATACTAGTCATAATGGAGATAGCCAGGGCATTATCCCTGCACTTAACCCTAATTTCAAAGAACTAAGTACTCTGCCAAACAAAATCTCTAATTATTGAATTTAGGTTTCTCTACACTCATGATACAAATTGCTTTGGCCCATCCCAGACAATGAGAGTTTTGGGATTAGTCCATTGCCAAAATGACAGCTTGGAATGATATTCAGCCATTAAAAAATCTGCATACAGTTTGCAGGTTCTGTACAGAGTTAATTGATCCCAGCAGAAGCATACTGTTGGTTTCCATCCTCTTTAGCTAAGGATTCTGCTAATCACCATTTAGTGATCCCTGGAGGAACGTCAGGTATGGAAAGTTGAGTTCCCTTCCCCCAGATACTCAAATAAAGTATAGTGGTATTGTCAATGGACTAGTATTCCAGAGACCGAGGGTAATGCTCCGGAGACCAGGGTTCGAATCCCACCACGGCAGATGGTGAAACTTGAATTCAATAAAAATCTGGAATTAAAAGCCTAACGTTGACCACGAAACCATTGTCGATTGTCGTAAAAACCCACCTGGTTCACTAATGCTCTTTAGGGAAGGGAATCTGCCATCCTTCCTGGTCTGGCCTACATGTGACTCCAGGCCCACAGCAATGTGGTTGACTCTTAAGGATGGGCAATAAATGCTGGCCTAGCCAGCAACGCACACATTCCATGACTGAATATTTTTAAAAATACCTAAAATTGAAACCAGGTGATACTGTTTCACCAAAGTTTGTGTTGTCAAGGCGCCGAAAGACATATTTAGGAACACACTTAGATGGAGATTGGTCCAGATTGCAGTTCCACTCTATTAAAATCCCCATCACTCCACCCTGTAAAACAGATAAGGAGAGATATTGTGTGAAATAAAAATAAAACCATCAGTTTTTAGGAATAATTCAATTACTGTCCTCGCTGCTATCCAAAGATGATCTGTTCCTGCCATTTCACTGGAATGAGGCCTCCATTTTGAAAATTTTGGGGATTGGAGAGACCAAAAATATCCATTGGTTCAAATAGTAAGTCCATATCAAGTCCTTACAGCCCAGATAGTTCCCAGCTTTTATTCTTGGTTTGTGTTTACCTCATTGCTTGCAAGGCATCTATCATTTCCCTGTAACTGTCCTAATGTCTCCTGATATTTGTTTAGCAAAATCACTTCAAGCACTGGTGTGCTATCCAGTAATTTCTACACATCCTAACAGTATGTGCCTATCATAAGATTATAGGATTGGGCTCTGCTGTGATAGGATTCTCCCAGAATATTTCCCTGCCAATAATCACTTGGTTACCACATTAAAATGGTACAGTCATCACTTAGGACAGTCAGATAATGCTACTCACTATTTAGTGAGCCAGTTTCTCACTCCCCAGCTAACTGAGGCCAACTCCCCTCCAGTTCTCTCATCTTCCTCATGCTGCAGCTCCAACCCTGTTGGAAGTATTGTGAAATCTAAACTGTTGAAGAGGGGAAAAGGGATGAAAAGTCAGATAGGAGACAGAAGCAAGAAATGAGCAAAAGAGCAAAACAGGAAACAAAAGAGAAGAAAACATTGAGGGAGAAATAAAGGGGAACAACGTCAAGGATGTCAATTGGCTTGATTGGATCTTCAGCAAAGGCATGCAAGTGTAATGTGCTGCGTTCCTACCATCGTTTTGTCAATAGTTGCATATTGGCATGTGAAGAATGGCCATTTGGTGATATGCTGGAGGGCAACGAGGCAACGAAATAATTCAGCACCTTCAGGTGTCAGGAAAAAAAAGACACAGCAAGAGACTAAACTTGCAATATAATCGGAGCAACAGATCTCTGTCAAATGGAAAATTTGAACCAGTCAGAGATAAGAAGAAAAGGAAAAAAATCAAGAATATTATAGGCAAATAAAACTCGGATTAATTTCTGAGATGTTGATTCTAACAGTAAGGAAAGAAAATTGCCTTGTTCTGTTTCATTTCCTTTAAAATTATATTTTTGTCTTCCTTTACACTCTTAGTTATTTTGTTTAGTCACTAGATTGCAACCGCATTCTAATCCACTCAAGCTCTCTCAACTATCAAGTTTTATATTTTTAAAAATATAAAGTAACATATTGTTCTGCACAGGATGTTAGTTATCTGGAAGTTTAGCCATTCTGTTAATGTAATCTTCACAAAATAGCAACTGCTCCTATACAGTGCTCACTTGGGACGGTGTGGTTTATAGATAGGAGATGTCTATTGCAGCCCACCAGATAAAGGTGATGAGATCTTTAAGAGGCTATATCTGATCAATACTGAACAAACCTGAACAGCTAGTTTTTGAAAATCCTGTCCTGCTTCTTGAACCATATCTCCGAGGCGGAAAATTGGGCAGAAAGGATAATTTTTCTGATTGAATCGACAAGATTTTAAGTAGCTGGCATTTGTCAATATATTTCTCCTGCAGTAACAAAAAAGGAATATGTCACTATATTGTGAACATGTGTGGTACAAATGGGCAATTCAAAGCAGCTACTAAACTTACTTTGAAAAATTAAACTTGAGGAAGGCAATGTTGTTCTTTATTAACACTGTGAAGTTCTCAGCTGCTCCAAGAATTGCGGGCCTATAAACAAAGACCATTTACAACATTAACATGAACACCAATACACTTTTTTAAAATTTAATTTTCCTCTAAAGCTTTTTGACTCCCTTGTTGTTCAGCCGAATGTATTCCATTAATTCTTCCCATTGATAACTAAATAATTAAAAGTATTCCAGCTAATTGCATCCATTGCTTCACACTTTTCACCTGAAAATGTCACAGTTCAAGGCGACCTACCTCTGAAAAGCAAAAATTAGTGACTAGCTGAAATGAAGGCCGCGATTTTGTCGAGCTGCTGAGGTTCTCTCCCATTGGCTGGAGAACTGGCAGGAACTCCCGTCAGTCCCATGGGGGAGGCCCAACCAAATCCCTCATAAATGAGGTCCCTGGCAGCAGAAGTCCCACCCACTGAGAGCTTATTGTCACCAGAGCCGGCAAGAAGTGGCGGCAGCTGACAGCAATGAACCCATCAGAGGCCCAGGATTATTGTGGGACTGCAGGCCAAAGGTGAATGAGGGCAGGATGGGGGTCGTGGGAGGGGGGTGTGGTTTGGTTGGGGGGGTTGGAGGCAAGGGCAGATGGGTGGCTTTCAGTGGTCACAGATGCCAGGTAGCTTGAATGGATACAGTGTACCTGACTACGAAGGACTCCCCCCCCACCCCCCACACAAGGGAGGCCATTGGCAAACCTGGCAAACCTTCCAAGGGTGCAGAAAAGCCTTGCTGCCTCCATTTAATCCCTGAGCCACCACTAAATTATTTATTTGTTTACATGAACAGGAAGAAATTTGCCCCAATGTATTATTGTTTCTGCCTGTGCAGTCTCAGTCAAATGCTACAGTTCATTGTATGCAATTTGCAATTCTTAAATCTATACCATGAAAACCTTGTAACATTGCAACATATCTAACAATCTGAATATTTACAGTCTAGTCATGTCAGTGCTCTGGCACCTACCATCAGTTTCAATACTTAATTGGATGTGCTTTTTCTCCTTTGACCACTGTTATAGCTTTTATAAGTACAATTCTGATTTTAATTTCCTTTACCATGCTCAGGAATGGTATTCCTGTAACCCAGAGGTTTTCATGTCTGACTGTTGGTTTTCCTTTGGCTGGTACCATTGTAATAAAGCTCCTCTGACACAATGGGAGAGATTTTAACTGACTCAGAACCTATTCACTTAAACAGAGTTAAAAATCGGGTGCTGTGTGACCATTGTTCATCATCAGCAACATCTCAACAGTGTGGCTAACTCCTGATCAGTTTTTACTAGAATGGAAGAGATATAAGGGAGCAGTCAGACTGGAAATCTTTAGTGTCACAAGAGAAGGCATATTAGAAAGGTTCAATCTCTGACATTTCCATCCAATGGTGCTGGAAGAGTTGCCCGAGGGGATTGCAGATCCACTAATTAATATCTTTTGAAGTTCATTGGAATTAACATTTCAATGACTTGGAAAGTAGCAACTGGAACCCCATCATTAAAGATGCTGGAGAGCCTTGCCTCAATCGGGGAAGGTGTTGAAGAACTTTGATGAGGGATCGGATAAAAGGTAAACACAAAATACTGCGGATGCTGGAAATCTGAATTAAAAATAGAAAACGTTGGAAAAACTCAGCAGGTCTGACAGCATCTGTGGAGAGAGAAACAGAGTTAACGTTTCAAATCTGTATGACCCTGCTTCAGAGCTAAAGAGTAGAAATATGATAAAATTTACACTATTTAAGGGGGGGTGGAGCAGATGAAGCTGGATAGAAGGTCAGCGATTGTTGGGAGCTAAGGAGAGATTGACAAAGATGTCACGGACAAAAAGACAAAGTGAGTGTTAATGATAGTGGTACAGGCTAAAGAAGGTACTGATAGTGGCATAAAGGTGGGAAGGCAGAATGTGTTAATAGCAGAACAAGGGTCAGCACTATGTGAAATAGCAAGGACAAGTAACAGATGGACCTTATGCAGGTGTAGTGGGAGGTGTGGCGGTTGGTGGGAAAAAAGGATAGAAAAAGGCACTAAAAAAGGGGGTAAAACAGTGAATAAATGAATAAAAATAAAAATAAATAAAAATAAGTAGAAAAAATGAAAATAAATTTTTAAAGAGGGATTAAAAAAGGGGTGACGATAGAGGGGAGAGTTCATGGTCTGAAGTTGTTGAGCTTAATGTTAAGTGCAGAAGGCTGTAAAGTACCTAATCAGAAGATGAGTTGCTGTTCTTCCAGTTTGCGTTGGGATTCACTGGAACATTGCAGCAGGGCAAGGACGGACATGTAGGCATGAGAGCAGGGTGGAGTGTTGAAATGGAAAGCGACAGGAAGGTCTGGGTCATTCTTGTGGACTGAATGAAGGTGTTCCGCAAAGCAGTCACCCAGACTGCGTTTGGCCTCCCCACCAATATAGTCATTGGGTAGATAGATAGCAGATGGTATTCAACATGGCTAAGTGTGAAATCATGACATAGACAGAAGTGAGAATTTCTAATATGTATTAAATGACATTGTGTTTGAAGTAGCAGAGTTGAAGAGATCAGGGATTTTGATAGATATATCATTAGAACTGTCAAATCAAAAGTTCAGTTCCATTGAGGTGAAGAAAGCAAATAAAAAATGTTGGGATATAAACTAAGGGTGTGACTTACGAGGCTAAGGATAAGTTATTGAAGTTGTATCTAGCTTTCATGAAGCTGCATCTGGGTTATTCTGTTCAGTTTGCATGGTTTAGGAAATACATGGAATTATTGCAAGGAGTCAGACCTTTGAAAAAGCTCACGAGCAATATTATGTTTCTAACCATCACTTAATTGGTAATAATTCATCAATAGGACTTTTAACTAATAACTTACTTACTTAGGAATAACTGTATCATTCTCCACAGGACACCAAGCAAAAATCTCACATGTTTTCACCTCTTCATTGTATTTGACACATTTTCCAGTTAAAACCCCTAAGATTAAAACAGAGCTCACAATAACATTTGTGATGAAAAAGAATACCTTTTATCCATTTCGCAGTGTGAGATTTTGCTAAGTAGTGAAAAAGAAATATAAATAGATAAAACTGTTTTTAAATAGAAATTGACTGAAGGAAAGCATTGAAGATGTACTGCATGATGGACCTGTTGTACATTTCCTGATTGATTTCAGATTTCCGTTCTTTCTATCTCAGTCCTTTTCAATTATTCGCAATATGTATTTAACTCTTAAGTGTTGGAATTCTAAAAATAATGTTAGAAAGAATGAGAATTTCAGGTTAATTTGATTTGTATGAAACTGGAAAATGATAAGAAAATCATACTTAAAAATAGAAAGTATAATTTTTGTTAGAATATTTTTTCAATATATCTGGTCAACAGCTGTCACTAAGCAATTTAAGTAGTAAGTGCAATTAATCTCACCATTAAACAAAAAAACTCAGTTAATCTTGGTTTTAATCACATATTTATTTAATATAGTTAACTGCATCCAGCTCTTTCAAGTTTGTTTCAAACATATTTTTGAAATCAGAATAGAATATAAAAGCAGCTAGAAGCTGTTAGTAGTTTAGCAAATGACTGCAAATAATTAATAATAATTAATAATGCAAACTAAAACACAAGTCCCACTAAATTGTAGCATCCCATGGCCCAACACACTGACCTGAACCACTCCGTGAAAAGGACATCTAAACTCCTGCTTGCTATTAGTTACATCACAAATCAGCAAGTTTGTAAAAACAAATCATTTAATTTAAACCTCAATCTTTACATTAGGAAGCTGCATAACCTACACACCATGGGCTCAGGCTACCTGGGAACAAGTTCACCGAAAAGTGAGTACTGAAAACAATCCTCATCCCCAAGCCTACATCTACAGGGGGGAAAATATCCACTGGTTTGGGTCATTCCTAGCACAATGGAAGATGGTTGTGATTATTGGAGGTCAATCATCTCAGTCCCGGGATATCACTGCAGGAGTTGCGCAGGGTAGTGTTCTTTTTTTAAAATTCATTCACAGGATGTGGGCTTTGCTGGTTGGGCCAGCATTTATTGCTCATCCCTAGTTGCCCTTGAGAAGGCGGAGGTGAGCTGCCCATAGTGCTGTTAAGACAGGAGTTCCAGGATTTTGACCCAGAAACAGTGAAGGAACGGCAATATATTTCCAACTCAGGAAGGTGAGTGTCTTGGAGGGGAACTTCCAGGCGGTGGTGTTCCCATCTATCTGCTGCCCTGGTCCTTCTAGATGGTAGTGGTCATGGGTTTGGAAGGAGCTGTCTAAGGAGCCTTGGTGAATTCCTGCAGTGCATCTTGTAGATGGTACACACTGCTGCTTCAGTGGTGGGGGGAGTGAATGTTTGTGGATGTGATGTCAGTCAAGTGCGCTGCTTTGTCCTGGATGGTGTCAAGCTTCTTGATGTTGTAGGAGCTGTACTCATCCAAGCAAGTGAGGAGTATTCCATCACATTCCTGACTTGTGCCTTGTAGATGTTGGACAGGCATTGGGGAGTCAGGAGGTGAGTTACTTGTCACAGGATTCCTAGCTTCTGACCTGCTTTTGTAGCCACAGTATTTATATGGCTAGTCCAGTTCCGCTTCTAGTCAATGGTAACCCCCAGGATGTTGATAGTGGAGGATTCAGTGATGGTAATGCCATTGAACATCAAGGGTCGATTGTTGGATTCTGTCTTGTTGGAGATGGTCATTGCCTGACACTTGTGTGGCATGAATGTTACTTGCCACTTGTTAGCCCAAGCCTGGATATTGCCCAGGTCTTGCTACATTTGGATATGGACTGCTTCAGTATCTGAGGAATCGCAAATGGTGCTGAACGTTGTGCAATCATCAGCGAACATCCCCACTTCTGACCTTATGATGGAGGGAAGCCCATTGATGAAGCAGCCTGAAGATGGTTGGGCCTAGCAATAACCTACTCACTGAGGCCCAGTTTGAGCTCCACCTGGGCCACTTAGCTCCTGACCTCATTACAGCCTTGGTTCAAACATGGGTGAGGGCCAGGCAATAACCATCTCCAACAAGAGAGAATTTAACCATCCCTCCTTGACATTTAATGGCATTACCATCATTGAATCCCCCACTATCAACTTCTTGGGAGTTACCATTGACCTGAAACTGAACTGGACTGGACAAGTGTCTCAAAAGTATAATAATTCTCATAATATTATTGTTATTTATTGTAAAAGTAAGTTAATAGTGGGGTTTGGATAGTTTCTGTGTGCGTTTGTGGGATTTTATTGAATTGGAGACAGATAGTCTGGAGGTTTTGACTCATCAAAAGGAAGCTAGGTTTGAAATGCTAAATACGTAAACATGGCTGAAGTTTTAGCAGGTGAAGTGAGGAGAATTTGCATTTTTAGATAAATCAGGGCAGTTTAAATTTCAAAGAGATGGTAGGATGTTACACCTAGCCAAAGAAGCTAGGCCAAGCAGTGCATTCATTTTTCCCAAAAGTTACTGATAGTATTAGCATCATGAAAAGGTTAATATTATGAGAAATGTAAAGTTCCAAAGACATATGAGAACAATGGAATTTGCATTAAAAGGGAGAAACATGTGTAAAGGAGAAGAGGCTATATATCAGAGAGGACGGCATTGTAAGGTCTACCAGAAATGTGAAAAGCCTCCAGTATTTGTGTATTAATCTGCTGTCCCCAGAAACTGAAGCTGGGAAAAGCCACTTTGAATTCTACTCTCCAGGGTATTGTGTTTGACTTGCCTAGATCTGTTTAAAATCCTTTTTTTTTATTGTTGCCTTAACGGGGGTGTAACTAGAAGCCAGATTAATTAGGGGTTTTAGGAGTTATTATGGTAGTAATTTGTAGACATATGTATGTATGTGCTTGAAATTTTTTCTTTTGTTAATAAATGTTTAATTTAGTTATGTAAAAAATTCCTAGAGTCTTGGTAGACTTATTACTACTGAATTCAGGGCACACACCTCGAAATAAAATACAAATTGCAAAATCGTTGTGACCGTGTAATCAATTTTCCCTCATGGATTTGATCTGCCTGGGACACATCATCTGCCGCATCATAACACAAGCCATATAAATACTGTGGCTACAAGAGCAGGTCAGAGGCTAGGAATTCTGCATAGAGTAATTCACCTCCTGACTCCACAAGACCTGTCCACCATCTGCAAGGCACAAGTCAGGAGTGTAATGGAATACTCTCCACTTGCCTGGATGAATACAGTTCCAACCACACTCAAGAAGCTCACACACCACCCAAGACAAAGCAACGCGCTTGATTGGCACCCCATCCACCACCTTTAACATTCACTCCCTCCACCACCAATGCACCGTGGCAGCAATGTGTCCCATCTACAAGATGCACTGCAGTGACTCACCAAAGCTCCTTTGACGGCACCTTCTGAACCGGCAACATCTACCACCTAGCAGGATGTGGGCAGCAGATGCATGGAAACACCACCACCTGCGTGTTCCCCTCCAAGCTACACATCGTCCTGATTTGGATCTATATTGCCGTTCCTTCACTGTTGCTGGGTCAAAATCCTGGAGCTCCCTTCCTTACATCCCGTGAATGAATAAAAAAATTCCTGGAACTCCCTTCACATGGACTGCAGTGGTTCAAGAAGGTAGCTCACCATCACCTTCTCAAGGATAATTAGGGATGGGCAATAAATGCTGGCCAAGCCAGCGAAGCCCACATCCCGTGAAAGAACAAATTTTTTTTTTTAAATACTGCAGCTAATAATCTTCCACATGCTTCCTACTATCTTATTTTGCTCACTATTGCAAACAAGGGTCCAGATTTTGCATCATTGGTGAAGTAATCGTAATCGGTGCTGATCTTAAAGAAAGCTGCACATAAAAATCTAACAATCATTGTGACATGGTTTTTCCCTTGCTTGACTACAGTTTAAATCTAGCATCAAGTCAAGAGGATGTCTTGGCCTGCAGCATCAGTGATGTCTGCAAACAGGTAGATAGCCAATCACATTGAAGGATCACACACAGTAAACCATTATGTTAAAGTCCTTCACTTTTCATTTAAATTTTCAGATAGTGAAATAAATATTTATGATTGGATTAACAAACTTTAAAACACTTTTAAAAAATATTTGGAATTTTTATCCTTTGGGAGAAATTTGACAATCCACAAATATAAAATTAGCTTTTCAGGGCCAGGGGGTCATATAGTGGTAATTATGAAATTAGTATGCCATTAAAAACATGTCATTCGTCACTCATTTTTACAATGAGACTAACAGCATGTGAGTCAATTCGGTTGATTTCCACTGATCAGCAGTGCCTCAGTAGCACACCCTCTGGAGCGGCATAGAATCACTGCCAGCAACTTCTGTATTTCCATGTTATTCAGACACAAGAAGTTGCTGTCGATTTCAGTACAGTAATGATAGCAAGCACTGACAGTTTCATCATCATTACAACTACAAAATTGGGTCAAGAATTGGATGCCACAATGCCAGTCACAATTCAGCGGACTAAAGTTCTAATGCTCAATGCAAAAACTATTCTCCAAAAACAGAGGTTAAATGCAATGAATTGACAGTCCTAAAACAAATATAGTTATATATGGTGATTAATTTAGTTCCCTTCATAAACTAGAAAAAGAATTTATAAGTGCTGTCCCAATCAAACGATCATATTGTCCTTTCACTGATAATTTTAAAATTGTCTAATTCTGCATAAAGTACCTATGCAGTATTAAGTTCTTAGCTACCAAAGGCCCAGGACTTTAGTTATGTGGTTAAGGACATCTCCTCAGGGCTGGAGAGGAACTTGGAGTGGGAGGGGAGGAATCTAGTTGTCGTCGTCCATGTTGGTACCAAAAACAGTGATAGGACTAGAAAGGAGGTTCTGCTGAAAGAATTTGAACAGTTAGGAGCTAAATTAAAAAGCAGAACCTCCAAGGTAATAATCTCGGGATTGCTACCTGAGCCACAGGCAAAGTGGCACAGGGTAAATAAAGTCAAGGAGTTAAACGCGTGGCTCAGAGATTGGAGTGGGAGAAAGGGGTTTCAGTTCATGGGGTACTGGGGTAGAAGGGAGCTGTTCCGGTGGGACAGGCTTCACTTGAACCGTGCTGGGATCAGTGTCCTGGCGAACTGAATAACTAGGGCTGCAAAGAGGGCTTTAAACTAAATAGAGGGAGGCAGGGTTCGGGAAAGGGGATACGTAGGCTTACAAAGCAAAAGGACATGGCAGCCTTGCAGGGCAGCTATTTAGACAATGATACCCAGAGTGTCACAGGAAGGGACAGAGTATATAAACATTAACAAACAGCAGCAAATAGGGTCAAAAGGGGAAAAAATGGTACAAAGGCAAAATTAAAGGCGCTTCACTTAAATGCACATGGTATTCGGAACAAAATAAATGAATTAACGGCACAAATAGAGGTTAATGGGTATGATCTTATAGCCATTATGGAGACGTGGTTACAAGGAGATCAAAGCTGGGAACTAAATATTCAGGGGTATGTGGTTTTTCGAAAGGGCAGGCAGGAAGGAAAAGGTGGTGGGGTAGCTTTGTTAGTACAAGATGGAATAAGTACAATAGCAAGAAAGGATCTTGGATCGGAAGATGTAGAACCCATATGGGTGGAGGTAAGAAATAACAAGGAGAAGAAGACACTGGTGGGAGTAGTCTATAGGACCCCTGACAGTAGCTACACTGTAGGACAGAGAATAAATCTGGGGATAATGAAGGCATATAAAAAAGGCAGTACATTAATCATGGATGACTTTAATCTTCATGTGGATTGGGAAAATCAAATTGGCAGAGCTAGACTTGAGCAAGAATTCATACAGTGGATTTGGGACAGTTTCTTAGAACAATATGTTATGAACCCAACCAGGGATAGAAGTGTGTGGGGGGGGGAATAAAAAGGGGAATAAAACCACAGATAAATTAATAAAAATAAGTGGATAAAAAATAAAAATGAATGTGGAAAAAAGGGGACTAAAAAAAAAGGGTGAGGATGGAGGAGAGAGTTCATGGTCTGAAGTTGTTGAACTCAATGTTAAGTTCAGAAGGTTGTAAAGTGCATAGTCGGAAGATGAGGTGCTGTTCCTCCAGTTTGTGTTGGGCTTCACTGGAACATTGCAGCAGGTCAAGGATGGATATATAGGCATGAGAGCAGGATGGTGTGTTGAAATGGCAAGCGACAGGGAGGTCTGAGCCATCTGCTACTTGTTCCATGTTATTCTTTCACACAATGCTACCCTTGTTCTGCTATTATCACATTCTGCTTTCTTACCTTTATGCCACTATCAGCACCTTTTTGTAGCACTAACCACTACCATTAACACTCCCTTTGTCCTTTAGTTCATGACATCTTTGTCAATGCCCCCTGGTCCCCACCTATCGCTGACCTTTTATCCAGCTTCACCTGCCCCAACCTCCTTAAACAGTGTAAATTTCATCACATTTCCACTTCTCTTCAGTTCTGAAGAAGGGTCATATGGACTTGAAACGTTAACTCTGTTTCTCTCTCCACAGATGCTGCTAGACCTGCTGAGTTTCTCCAGCATTTTCTGTTTCTGATAAAAATAGGCAAGTCTTGCTAAAACTATACAAGACACTAGTTAGACCCCAACTGGAAAACTGTGAACAGTTTTGGTCCCCTTATCTAAGGAAAGGTATACTGGCATTGGAGGTAGTCCAGAGAAGGTTCTTTAGGTTGATCCCGGGTATGGAGAGATTTCCTTATGAGAAGAGGTTGAGTAGGTTGGGCCTGTACTCATTGAAATTTAGAAGAATGAGAAGTGACCTTATTGAAACATATAAGAATCTTAGGGGGCTTGACAGGGTAGATGCTGAGAGGTTGTTTCCCCTTGTAGGACCAGAGGGCATAATCTCAGAGTAATAGGGCGGCCATTTAAAACAGAGATGAGGAGGAATTTCTTCTCTCAGAGGGTAGTCAATCTGTGGAATTCTTTACCGCAGAGGGCTGCAGAGGCTAAGTAAGTATATTCAAGGCTAAGATAGGCAGAATTTTAATCAGTAAAGGAATCAAGGGTTATGGGGAAAAGGCAGGAAAGTGAAGTTGAGGATTATCAGATCAGCCATGATCTCATTGAATGGCAGAGCAGACTCGATGGGCCAAATGGCCTGCTCCTGCTCCTACGTCTTATGGTCTTATGTGATTGTGCTGCAAAATCTCAAATTATTCATCACCTTGAAAATTCTGGTCTAATGCATGATTAGTCGTACACTTTTCATTATGAACAATGCACCAATGATTTTATTACCTTTGTTGTATACTTTTGGAACTTTGCTCCTGAACGTTTTAGTGAATCACCTGTCATTACCTGGGATATCTCCAAGGCTTCTGAGAGGATTTGGCACTATGCATGTTTAGACAAATGGTTTCCCAACAAACCTGCATTCACAGTTGTGAGATTACCTCTGAAATTACACTGCCTATATAATTGATGACTTTATCCATTACCTCGGAGGTCCTTTGCACTGTACCCTTCCTCCATGTCAGTGACCATTTCCAGTAATCAACCATCACTATCTATTTTTAGTTGATTATTAAATTCTATATTAATTAACTTCTTTTAGATCAAGGTCTTCAAAGAAAGTTTCTTAGTGAGGGAAAGAATTTGATTCTGAGGTGTAAGGAGCTGTCTGGAGCGATTATATCTGGATAACTGCCCTAGTTTCTTCAGGTCACTTATTGGAAACACATTTCCAAGGTGTGTCTGAATTTCTTGCTGGAAATACCTACGCTATGTACTTCGAACATATAATTACAAGGGCTGCAATGAAAAAGCACTCCACAGGGGTATTTTTTGACTTTGCACTTGTAGCAAGGAACCTGATCTGTTGACAGCACATATTGGAAATTAAGTCAAGTACTGCATATGCTTTCCTAATGTTTTCTTTTGGTCTAAAAGTCATGCACAGTGTTTTGCTAAATTTCCAATATACGTTCCCAACTGGAAAGACTCCCCATTGGAATTTCTATGCACTTTATTTTGATCTCAAGAACAGTTAAAATGCCACAGAGACTTAAGTACTATATCCCAGGTGTTCCTCTGCTGCTTTACTTTTGTTTCTGTGTTATGTTATGTCTTATAATGAATTGAAATTAGTCATTTTAGCCAAAGTTGTACGGTTCATAAGTATGGCATTTTCCACCTATTAGAGATATCAGGAGTGTGTATTGGATAACCTGTGCTACTTGCAGCATAATCCAGCAGTAAAGGAAGATATTGTTAGCCCTAAGGCACACTATACCTAACTTTCAATTCAAAAAATTGCAGGCTTATCAGTAGTAGCTGCTTTTTATGACCATAAGACCATAAGACATAGGAGCAGAAATTAAGCTATTCAGCCCATCGAGTCTGCTCCGCCATTCAATCATGGCTGATAAGTTTCTCAACCCCATTCTCCTGCCTTCTTCCTGTAACCTTTGATCCCCTTACCAATCAAGAACCTATCTATCTCGGTCTTCAATACACTCAATGACCTGGCCTCTACAGCCTTCTGTGGCAATGAGTTCCATAGATTCACCACTCTCTGGCTAAAGAAGTTTCCCCTCATCTCTGTTCTAAAAGTCTTCCCTTTATTCTGAGGCTGTGCCCTCGGGTCCTAGTCTCTCCTACTAATGGAAACATCTTCCCCATGTCCACTCTATCCACAAGTAAAAAAAATGGGGAAGCTAAATTGTAACGAGTACTATAGTTTGCACCGTTAGAACTTCACATTTTTGTTCTTTCTAAGCTGCAAATACAATATCCTTCCCGCTGTCCCTCCATTTTACATTCCCACTGCATTGAAATTAAGACTAACCAGTCGCATACTCAAACTTAATCTATCCCTAGAACCTTTCAGTGTTCTGTAAGTTTCAATCAGATCCCCCCTCATCCTTCTAAACTCCATCGAGTATAGACCCAGAGTCCTCAAACATTCCTCATATGTTAAGCCTTTCATTCCTGGGATCTTTCTCATGAACCTCCTCTGGACCCTCTCCAGGGCCAGCACATCCTTCCTGAGATACGGGGCCCAAAATTGCTCACAATATTCTAAATGTGGTCTGACCAGAGCCTTATAAAGCCTCAGCAGCACATCCTTGCTTTTATATTCTAGTCCTCTCGAAATAAATGCCAACATTGCATTTGCCTTCCTAACTACCGACTCAAGCTGCAAGTTAACCTTAAGAGAATCCTGGACTAGGACTCCCAAGTCCCTTTGCACTCCAGATTTCTGAATTCTCTCCCCATTTAGAAAATAGTCTATGCCTCTATTCTTCCTACCAAAGTGCATGACCTCACACTTCCCCACGTTGTATTCCATCTGCCACTACTTTGCCCATTCTCCTAACCTGTCCAAATCCTTCTGCAGCCTTGCCGCCTCCTCAATACTACCTGTCCCTCCACTTATCTTTGTATCATCTGCAAACTTAGCCAGGATGCCCTCAGTTCCTTCATCTAGATCATTAAAGTGAAAAGTTGTGGTCCCAACACTGACCCCTGTGGAACTCCACTAGTCACCGGCCGCCATCCTGAGAAGGACCCCCTTATCCCCACTCTCTGCCTCCTGCCAGACAGCCAATCTTCTATCCATGCCAGTACCTTGCCTCTAACACCATGGGCTCTTATCTTACTAAGCAGCCTCCTGTGCGGCACCTTGTCAAAGGCCTTCTGGAAGTCCAAGTAGATAACATCCATTGGCTCTCCTTTGTCTAACCTACTCGTTACTTCCTCAAAGAATTCTAACAGATTTGTCAGGCCTGACCTCCCCTTGATGAAACCATGCTGACTTTGCCCGATTTTACCACGCACTTCCAAGTATTCTGAAATCTCATCCTTAATAATGGACTCTAAAAACTTACCAACGACCAAGGTCAGGCTAATCGGCCTGTAATTTCCTGTCTTTTGCCTCACTCCCTTCTTAAACAGGGGGGTTACATTAGCAATTTTCCAGTCCTCTGGGACCCTCCCTGACTCGAGTGATTCCTGAAAGATCACCACTAACGCCTCCATTATCTCTTCAGCTATCTCCTTCAGAACTCTGGGGTGTAATCCATCTGGTCCAGGTGATTTATCCACCTTCAGACCTTTCATTTTTCCTAGCACCTTCTCCTTGGTAATGGCCACCATACTCACCTCTGCCCCCTGACTCTCTTGAACTTTGGGGATGTCACTCATGTCTTCCACTGTGAAGACTGACGCAAAGTACCTATTCAGTTCCTCCGCCATTTCTTTGTTCCCCACTACTACTTCTCCAGCGCCATTTTCCACGCTGAGCACAAGTAAAAAAAATGGGGAAGCTAAATTGTAATGAGTACTGTAGTTTGCACCGTTAGAAACTTCACATTTTTGTTCTTTCTAAGCTGCAAATACAATATCCTTCCCGCTGTCCCTCCATTTTACATTCCCACTGCATTGAAATTAAGACTAACCAGTGTCATACTCAAACTCAATCTATCCCCAGAACCTCAGAACCTTACCACTTGCAGCCTTTGTTCAATCCTACAACTTCCAAACTTTAAAAAAAAAGTTTGGAGTCATCCATTTCTTGTGTCCCAAATTATCTGACCTGCTGTCTCATTCTTTTGAATCTTGCTGGTGCCCTGTGCTTTGGACCTGAGCCCTTCACTTTAGTTTCTCAATTTAAAAAAAATAACTTCTCTAACATTGTCTGGGGAGGTGCAGTTACCACCTGTGATTTAAGTTCTGTACCCCTGGACCTTGCTTTGATCCTTTCAACTCTAATTAGCTGGTTCACTTGGTTGTTTTACCACCAGGTCGGATAGAAAACTGTAACTTGAATGATGTATAAAAGATGTAGGATCAGTCAGACATACAGATTTGATCAAAGTTTATCACATGCACTTTAAAAAAGATCACTTTTCAAGTCAGAGTTTTAAAACCAAAAACTTTTTTAACGATGACAATAGTCAATTAAAGCATTCTTGTCAAGCAATGTGTATAAGAGGGATTAAGGACCAACATTACTGTATTTTCAATCAGTATTTCATTCTGCATAATGCACTTACAGTAAAATAAAGCTGAACATACCATTGCTGTGAATGTTGTTGTATCTAGATGCACAATCAATGTCAGATTTACATCTAGTCCTTTTATTTGGCAACTGAAAAAGGTAAATATTAACTTTCAGCAAACTTTTCAAACTGTTAACAAATTAAATTAAGCACAATTCTCATACACTAATCACACCATATGTTGTGTTGATCTTTCAGAGTATCTTTGTGACAGGACACTACATCTTTGGTTTTAATCCTGCTGCAGAACAAGTTTCAAATTTGCCTGACACATCCTGCTAATAATATTTGTACATCTAACTACGTGTTACGATCTTTAGTGCCCTTCAGTTAATTGTGCCATACCACATTTTCACAGAGCTAACCTGGCAGAAACTCTGCATTTGTGGCTATCTGTTGCCATTACAATGAGGATGGTATGTGAAAGTTTTAATGTTTTGTTACTTTGACCAGCTAAGGCTTCCAGAAATTGGTTGAGTCAAGTATTGTCCCCAGTATTTATTTGCAGGATAATATGCTCCAAGTTAAAGTCCTAATCTCGCAATTGAGACTGCCATTTTAGTACATTTGTGCAATTAGGAACAATTCCAGAACACTCCATTCCTAATGGCCACCAATATGTTTTGAAAAATACATTTTCACTTTGAATTATTTTTGATTACATAAAGTCTGTTTTACCAAGACATTTTTTTTATACTTCCAATTATCCTTTATAATTCTAGTGCCATTTTAATTGTCAAACCTCTAAATCTGTTTGAATGACATACCTCTCTTTATTACATTCTGCTTCTCATACAATTCACCTACAAAGAATGCACCCTTCAAACCTGGCTGATATCACCTCAGGAACCCCACCAATGAACCCCAAAAGCACCAAAATAACAGCCATATGGCAACCAGATATGTCATCAAGCAAGTCAACAGCACTCTCAAGATGCTGTTCAAGTGCCTGTACAGGGATGGAGGTGCCCTTCAGTGCTCGTCAGCGAGGGTCTCCAGGATAATAATTCTGTGCTGCACTCTGTAAAATACAGAGCAGCAGTGAGAACTTGAGGTGAAGAAGGAACAAGCCACTCATCACTCACCATTTGATGAGGATTCAAATGAAGAGAAGGTGGAAGATGAAGATGGTCACTGCAGTCGCTCACATTGCTGCTCAGGTTGCCCGGTACTTACTAATCACTCAAGGTTTCAGTTAATCTATCAAACTTGACTAAAGCAACAACAGTAATTCTTCACATAAAGTTGTTGTTGCATTCTTGAAAAGTGTAACTTTAAGTGAAACAACTTTAAGCAAATCAGGTTTTCCCATTACAGCCAATGTAAAAGCTGTATTTATGCTCTGTAGGACCATTCTCATCAGAAAAGAGTTAAAACATTATGCCCTGTAAGTTGAAATAATGTACATTCTGAAATTCTTACATTCATAAATGAAATAACTTTAAGATAATAAATTTAAAAATATAAAAGAAATATGCTAACTCTTCTACTCACCTCCCACTTGCCAACTCCTGCTGGCAACTCTCTCTCGCCAACACTTTCTTGCTGCTTCCCTGCCTGACTCTTCCACTCACCACTACCACGCTGTGAGTAAGGGCTCAAGGGTAGGGTGGCGAGAGGGAGGAAGTGACTGAGGGAGTGAGTGGAGCTGTGAGTGGGAGAGTCAGGAAGTTAAGTGGCTAGCAGGAGAGAATTGGTATGAGAGAGAGATTCTTGGGGAGCGGGAGAGAGTCATGGCCAAGAGAAGAGGCCGCTCCAAAATGACACCAATCAGGTCACGCATGCTCTGTCAGCCCCAGCGCAAAACGACGCTAAAGTGAAAGTCCCAACTTTCCCAACAAAGTCCTAAGTACGCATACCAGTTCAATTATATCCGCTATGCTAAAGTGAAACAATGCTGAATGAGGCAACTTAAAAAAGGGACTCACTGTATCACATCCTCTGGCCACCTGACACAAAACCCCCTTAACACAAAGCAGTCCCCTAAACACCCACTGCGCATCCACAAATTGGTCCCCATCAATTCATGTCTTTGTACTCATCCACAAGCACAAAAAACGTTGGGGCAGATCCGTGACACGTTCCAAGGCCGTAGCTAAGTATTAGTATTAGTCATCCTGTTTGGATGGCTGGTATTCAGTCTGTATGGCCGTGGTCACAGTGTGCATTGATTCATTTGATTTCTGGAGTTGAAGTTCCACAGAGGAGGCCAGTCTACCATAGAAGAAGACATTTTCACATCAATCCATTAATGTTTGATCTGGGCTCCTGTATCCTTTCTGCTATTATGGACAATGTATGTGACATGACTGCCAGTACCTCACAGATTTGCTGCTGTCCCTCTGTGGTTATCCTTTTCATCACTGGCCCCTGGGATTCAGCATCTGTGCCCAGCTGTGCAGAGCTTAAAGTGGTATGCATGCTCCATCACGGGATTCTCCACAGGTGCCCATACCACCACTCTCTGCTCATGTTAACTTGTGAACTATGAATCAGCAGATGAAAACTCAGCTGTCTAAATGGAGCCACTGTGCTGATGCCTGGTAAGCATGTGTTCTGCAATGATGCGCCCTCTGAAGGAGTTGGCTCCTCTGTGGAACTGTCACCCTGAAGGCCCTGGCGGGTCAGTAGAATTAGTACTGGCAATGTAGAAATGTTGTTACTTAGCATAACTAAAATGATCCAACCTCATCTGTCGCTGAAATCAAGTCAACATGGCTTGAGTCATATATGAAATGTGGGTCGTAGATATCTAATTCTGTCACCAAGCATCTGCAAAGTCCCAGTCTCTCGATCTCCATTTGTTGGGGATGCAGATATGCCACTGATCTCCATGGCCTCTTCCTCTGATTATTGCAGCAGCCGAGCTCTGGTCCCCTCCCTTTCCCTGTCTCTTGAGCTCTCTTCTCCAGCGATGGGCCAATTACAAGACTATGAATTTCTGTAATGTATGTTTTCACCCGATGGAGGCAGTGCATTTGGTGATGGTGACTATCCACCAGATGCATCACAACGCTTAAGGATCGGGGTGAATGACAATGGCAAATGAATAAGTGGGAAGGTAAGGAGCTGCAAAGAAAGTGAGCGATGGGTGACGTTCAATCTTAAATAGCTGTGAAGATTGATGTGATGGGAAAACGCTTGACCAAACAGAGTGAGGGGATGTCCACTACAGGATGTGGATAAATCAACACTTCTTGCATTTCTTGACATGGTTAAATTATTAAAGCATTTCCTGCACTGGATCCTGGCATGGGGTACAATAGTCCTGCTGCAAACCTCTTCATCTAGCTTTAGCTGTACCTTCTTCATGACGGAAGCAGGTTTCAGTTTTCCATTGCTCGGGAAGATTATCTCCTTCCTGCTCCTTACTACACCCAGCAGTACCTCACTTGAGGCAATGTTAAATCAGAGCAAAAACTTTGATCATCCAGAGTCCATGGGCAGGATTTTCAGGTTGGCGTGTAACAATGCTTTAAAATGTTTGCCAAACTTTCCCATCCATATCTTTTCCTGGTGCATGTGTGTGGGCGTGATCGGTGGGCCCGGGAGCAACTGGGGAATGGACCACCATCCGCGATCGGCCCCCAACCGCGATTTCACACTGGCTGGCCAATTAACTGGCTGGCCAGTGAACTGTGCGCTGAAATGCTCAGCGCTGCCAGGAAGGGGGCAGGAGGAGGGCAGGCGCTGATGTAAGCACAGGCACGGGTGTGCGCTGAATGAAAGCTCCCTGAAGGCAGAGAGCTGCCTCAGGGAGCTGAAGACTTCAAAACAATTAAACAAAGATTTTAAAATCTGGAAAAAAATGTCCACGCATCACAATCAGTCATCTGAACATATACATGATGAAAATGCAGCCCATACATTTTTATTTATTTTATTTAATAACGGAAACCTCATTCCGCCCTTGGATGAGGTTTCATCAAAAATTGCAGATTTGCCCATCCGCCAACCATAAGGTTGGATGGACCACGAAAAATTGGGGAGAATTGGAACCTTAACTTTAATTGTCATCTTAATTGTCGATGGACGCGCTGACTGAAATATCGCGTGAGCACAGAATGACATCAGGACACTCACCCAACATCGTCATGCGCGATTTCGCGTCTGATCAGGTCGGGCACTTGCCCGCACACCGACCTAAAAATTATACCTCATAAGTAAGTTTTCCTTCTCTTTCCTAAACCTCCCAGTTCCTCCAAATTCCATCTTTGAATTGGTCCTTTAAATAGTTGAGTTGCAATCACATCATATGGGTGACCAACATGCCCATTGATATGCACAGGAGATGTGAAACCCAGAAGTAAAATGATAGGTAGGTTTAACCATGTTGAAATTGAAAATTCTGATGCAATTAAACTCCTTCTGGGTTTTGCACCCGCTATTGCTTCCTGCCATTCGGAACTCACCTCTGTTACTTTTGGGTCCATAATATTGAAAGATTTATGTAACCTGTACAGGTGCTGAGCATAGCAAACATAATTACATCGTATTGTTGAAAGATCATTATACTGTCATATTGTTAAACAAGGTGCACCAGGAAAAGATATGGGTGGGAAAGTTTAGCAAACATTTAAAGCATTGTCACATGAGATGACAAATAACGCCCAAGACAAATAGATCAGCGTGAGCTGAATGACAGCATATGTGGATTTCAACAAGGCAATGCTGACACTTTGCAAGGCACTGATGAGATCTGAGTATTGCGTCCAGTTTAGCTCCTCATATTCAGGAAAAGACATGGGGTGGAATTTTCCCAACTTTGTACTAAGTGCAGTAGCAGGTGGGTAAAACAGTGTGCTGCCCGCCGACAGCGATGGCAGGTTTTCACACCGGATCATCCCGAGCCCGACTCATTATTTATGCATTCCCGGGAAACACGCCATTTCCATGACTGGCAAGCTCCTCATTCGCCCGCCCGCCATCACCTTGCCGTTGCATCTTACCAGGCACCATGTTTAAAGGCCAGCCGCAAGCACAGCGCTCACTGCTTCCAGCTCACTACTGCTGCCCGGGAGACATGGCCCTCAAAGGCAAGAAGACTGAACCCCCCCCCACCCCCCGGTTTAATGACCGTGCGACTGCTGGATGTCGTTGAGGCCTGCCAGGATGTCCTGTACCCCACTCTGGTTGCAGGATGGGCAGCAACATGACCAATCCGGCTTGGGAGGTGATGGTCAGTGCCAATGCCCTACAAAAGAGGACAGCCACCCAGTGCCACAAGAGGATGAATGATCTCTGCCGTTCTGCCAGGGTAAGTCACACACTCACAAACCCAGCACACATCTATAGGGCCCTCACTCACTGCCAGTTCAAGGGACATCACCATTTGCTCTCTCACACTCACTGTCATTGTCCTCATCCTGTCCATGGGACCATTCACCACCCGCACAGGCCAGGCATACTTATCATCTGGCCCGGCAGGCGTTCTGCTTACACTTTCTTCATCTCTATCCATGCAGGACAAGCTGGCACACAACAAGAGGGAGAGGTCGCTGACCGGTGGTGGAATGCCCGAAATCAAGGTACTCACAGACTTTGAAAACACAGCTTTTCCAGCTGGGCGGCGAGGATCTGGACCAGTCCTGTGCTGACGGTGAGGTCGGTGCTGCTCTACCAAGTGAAGATCCAGCAGTGCAACATCCATCAGACAACCATGCATGCGTGATGTGTCCTCTTTCACAGACCACTGCCATGGACTAATTATCGCTCCTTGCTTTCGCAGGCACATCTGCCAAACAGGCGATAGAGTCCATGACCCAGGGCCTCCAATCAAGCCCCGAAGGAACCTCTGAAGAGAAATCTGGAGGCACTCTCTCTGAAGTCCTGTCACAGCACTCACCCACACCCTCCAACAGCACAGAGACACACACCTCGGTGGGACCTAGCTTTAGAGTAACCCCAGGATCACAATCTGGTGAGCGCATCGCACTGTCTGATCTACAGCAGGCGGCGGCAGGGACTTCCCAAGTGTCTGGCACTCGGAGGACTCCTGGAGGCCAGAAATTTGCTGAGTCCGAGTCAGGTGACGAGTCTCTGGACTTGATTATGTCACAGTTGCTGGACATGCAAAGGCATGCTCGGGAACATCAGGAAGGGATGTCCGCTGCACTCCTCAGATTGCAAGGCACAAAGGAGGAGTCCGTCTGCCTTCAGTTTGAGGTGATGGCGCTGGCATGTCAACGCACCAAGGCCAACACTGGAGACCTTGGCCCAGGACTTCGCTCCTGCACGGGCTTAACTCCATTGCTGATGCCATAGGTGGCCTCCAACAGTGTGTACTTGAGAGGGGTGCCAGGCAGCTCCATCTCACTCCAGCTACCCCTGCTCCTCAAGGAGTCATCCGGGGCCCCTGGGCACTCATAGGGAGGAGGATCCGCAGGTGCGCACTCCGGGCCCATCCATCCAGGTGACTTCCCGAGTGTCCGGCCCATCCGACTCCGCTCTTCCTGTGACCTCAGCAGCTGTAGCTCCACAGCCCGAGGAAGGATCCACTGCGACACAGCAGGATCCTGAAACCAAGTTGGGGCCCTCCAAGTCTCGGCCCTCCAGAGGATGCCCGCCAAAGTCATCACAGACAGGGCATTGCAGTCAGCAGGCTGCCTCCACCTTCTCTGTGGATGTCTGGGGAGCACCAAGACGTAGCAGTAGGGTTATAGGAAAGTTAAGGAGAATTAACTCTTATGAAGTCCACCAAATAAACTAAATTAACAAGTTAAGGAGAATTAGTTGCACAATCTGGGCACGGGTGTTAATCACTTGTACATACTTGTTCACTATTGTCAATAAACTCCCAAGAATATCTCCCTGCCTATGGCTCCTTGTTCTGATGAGCAATGGTCTTGTCACTCGGGTGTGAAACCTTTCTGCACAAAATAAAGGCAGGTGTCTTAGTCCAGGGCCTCTTCCCTGTGCTCTGTGCAGCCTTCAGACCAAAGTGATGGTTCGGCCTCACACTCCCTGGAGATATTACTGATGCCTGCGCCTCGATGGTGCTGGTCATTGCTGCCAGAATGTAGTGGGCAGGTGGCACAGAGCTCTCTCATTCTCTCGGTGTGCTCTCAGCACCTTTAAGGAGGGGCTTGCTCCCATTTCTTCAGCATCTGTGACCACTGATGCTGTGCTCCAGCTCCTGAAGGGCTCAGGTGCTGAAGGTGGACAAAGCATCAGATGCTTCTAAAGTTTCATGGCTGCGTCTCCTTGATATGACCCTGATCATGGAGTGCAAGCAAGCTGCCCTCAGCCAGACAGAAGTCAGACATTCTGAGAGGCTGTGTGAAGATTTATGGAGTGTTCTCACTGTATGTCATCATCATCCTCCTGCAATCAAGTGATTATTAGGGCCTCCACTGCCTCTCCATGACAGGAGCATGCTCACTGAGGGTACTCGCGCTGCCATAAACCAGACTGGGGTCAAACGTTCACAACTGCGATGTGAGGATCTATGGGGTCACCTCACTGCATGTCGTCATCATCCTCCACAAAGCTAGCAGCTATGAGGGCCTCCCGAACCTGCCTGCCTCACCTAGCCAGTGAAAGGGCCTCATCCCTGTCATCGTCACCTCCAAGGACCTCCTCAGCTTCATCCCCGTCCAGCTCCTCCATCCCCTCCTCAGCCAGCTCATCTCACCGTTGGAGCGTCAGGTTGTAAAGGGCGCAGCAGACGACAACGATGCGTGATACCCTCTGCGGACTGTATTGCAGGGCTCCACCAGACCAATCCAGGCACCAGAATCTCATCTTCAGCATCTTGATGGTCTGCTCCACCAAGTTGCGAGCTGCAGTATGAACCTCATTACATCGTCGCTCTGCTGCAGTCTGAGGCCACCATACGGGTGTCATCAGCCACGGCCTCTGCGGGTAGCCCTTGTCCCTGAGGAGCCTTCCTGGCAGCTACTCTTGACCCTGGAAAACTCCAACGAAATTTGACTGACTGAGGCTGTAGGAGTCGTGCACACTCCCTGGGAAACTGCGCGCACACCTGCAGGATGCGTTTCCAGTGGTCGCACACCAGCTGCACATTCAGTGAATGGAAGCCCTTGCGCAGTTGATGTAGTCCACCGTGTGTTGCGATGGAGATCTGAGCACCACATGAGTGCAGTCAATCACACCCTGCACCTGGGGGAAACCCGAGATATGTGCGAATCCAATTGCTCTTGCACCCTGGCTGTCCTGGTCCTGGGTGAAACTCACAAAGTTGTGTGCCCTTGCAAAGATGGCATCCCTGACCTCATGGATGCATTTGTGATTGGAAGCTTGAAAGATCCCACAGAGGTCACCTGTGGAACCCTGAAAGGGGCCACTGGCATAGAAATTGAGCACCACGGTCACTTTCACAGCCACTGGCAGTGGATGTCCTCCATGTCCCCATGGTGCCAAATCCTGCAGCAGGTGGCAGATCAGTTCCCTAAACAGGTTCTCGTTCACCTACAGGAATGAAAGGCTACGTCTATAGACCCTGGATGTCGCTAGGTGCCAGCCTGTGATAGCTCGCTGTGGCTCTTGGGCAGCGTGTGCAGGAGCTCCAGCCACCCCTACTTCCTGAGGCTGCTGCTCCTGCTCTGCACAGCCAGGAGCCTCAGCTGCTTTCTCCTCCGTTGTCTTCGCACTCTCTAGGCCATCAGGCATCCAGCTAGTTCACCAGGCTCCATGATCCTGATGTACTTCTCCTGCAGGATGAAAGAGAGGGACACGTGGTTAGCATGTGTGTACTAAGAACCTGTCCTGGTTAAGTGTGACGGCCCTTTAACGCTTCCTGGAGATTGCTGACTACCACCTGGATGGCCAGAGATTAGTGTGCTGCATGGCTGCCCTGTTAGCTTGAACCATGGGGGAGATTAGTCCAAACCAGGATGCTGACATTGCAAGGGCCTGTGAGCGCCTCCAGCAGCGACTGCTACATGGCCAGCTTTAGCAAGGAGATTGTACCACATGTGTAGTCCAAGTGCTCATGAATTTGCAGTCTGTGCCAGGGCAGGGTGGTGGTGGTGGTGGTGGGGGGTGTCGGAGTAGCTCTGGAGAACTTGGTGGCACTTTGATGCCTCTGCATTGCTTGACTGAGCAGATAAGCTAGGAGCTTAACCCCAATCATATCACTGTGGCTGCGCCTGAACTGTCTCAGTTGCAGAGCAATGGGCACTTTCCACAGGTTTCCCCGAATGCATGGCCACTTCCCTCGCCTACCCTACACCCCCACCCCGAATGCTTGTGCACTATATTGAGCGGCAGGGCTGCCCTTGCCACCCCCATCCCATCATCAGCTACCTCAGAGGCAGGGCTGTCCTTAACCGCCACCACCCCCCCGCCAACCGCCACCAGTCAGCTCACAAATCGCCTCTAAGGCCGGGCGGCACCTGTCCCCCACTCTCTCTCACCCTCAAAACTCACCTCCAAGGCAGGGCAGCATTTTACCCCAACCTCCCACTCCATGAACCACTGAAGCCTGCAAAGCAACAGGTAACCCTGGTGAGCTCTGCAGAACGTTGCTGTGCGCTCACCTCCAGTTCACCCAAAGTGAAGGCCGCCAAGTGCACATCACCTCTGTGCTGTTGTGAAACACGTTGGCGTGCTTTCTCACCGACGTGGATGGACAATCCAGTGGGAGTGCAAGAGCCTTTCGGGATGGCCTGATAATGATATGCTGATGTATTACAATGAGATTCCCGATGACCAATGGCGGGAAATCCGGCCCGCTGTCGGCAGGCTGAGCGGACAATCGCAACCCGCCGTCGTGAAACCAATCGCACCACATTGTCCACTCACACCACCTATGATGCCCACTGTCAGTGGGCATAGAAAATTCCACCCATGGTCACCATGGAAAGAAGTCAAAAGAAAGGTAACAAAGTGGGTCATATCATACTGTGTGATATAAGCCTTTGACCGCTTAACATCTTCATGTGAAATTCCTTTGTCCCTTACTTTTGACTGAACTGATCACCCATTGGGCTGGGAAAAATGAGAGTTTGCAGCTCCTGCTCCTCCGGCATGGCCAGTTCTCTTTAAGGTGGGTGGAGGCTTTGCCCCTTACAAAATAAACTGGAATTCACAAATCAACCTAGCATAAGACATTTCAGAATCTATGAATCAAAGAATCTTACAGCACAGTAGGAGTCCATTCAGCCGGTCATGCCTATGCTGGCTCTTTGATGGAGCTGTCAAGTCAGGCCCACACCCAAACATTTTCCCCATAACTCTGCAATAGTCCTCTTCAAGTACATGTCCAATTGTGTTTTGAAAGTTATCTGATTCTACCACACTTTCAGACAGTGCATTCCAGACCTTGACTCTTGTCTCCTCATTTTGCCTCTAGTTCTTTTGGCAATTAATTTAAATAACCTCTGGTTGTGCACTTGCCAGAGTAAATAGTTTCTCTTCACTTGCTTCATCAAAACCCTTCATAATTTTTAATGCATCTATCTATTAGGTCTCCCCCTAACTATCTCTGCTCTAAGCAGGCCAATTCCAGCTTCTCCAATCTCTCCACATAACTGAATTCCCTCCTCTCTGGTATCATCCTGATATAGCTCCTCTCCACCCACTCCAGAGTCTCGGCCTGATTTTGAGCACTGCATCATACTCCCAGAGCTACAGCGGGAGACCAGAAGAACCGCCAAAGAAATTCAGCCTCCCATGTTCTGATGCTCAGTGAGTGTTTGCATGCTTTGAGTGATTTACTAATGAAAAAGGAAATGATCTAACAGAATTTTTAAAAAATCTTACAAAAAAGAACTTATAAGGTGGCAAGGAAATATTTTTAAAGTATGCATCTGA
Source organism: Cetorhinus maximus (assembly GCF_964194155.1). NCBI lineage: Eukaryota > Metazoa > Chordata > Chondrichthyes > Lamniformes > Cetorhinidae > Cetorhinus > Cetorhinus maximus. The sequence goes on from NC_135890.1 coordinate 96,957,464, forward strand.
ACTGTAAATTACAGGTTTTACCATATAATAACTGGGTGTAGGACAAGAATTTTTCAAAAATATTAAGTAAAAATAATTGGAATAAATTGAAATAATTCAATAAACCATTACTTTAAAAAATCTGAGTTAAATATTCATTGGGTTAAACATATAAATAGTTATGAGCATGAAAGCAAAATACTGTGGATGCTGGAAATCTGAAACAAAAATAGAAAATGCTGGAAAAACTCAGCAGGTCTAACAGCATCTGTGGAGAGAAAAAGAGTTAACGTTTCGAGACTGTATGACCCTTCTTCAGAGCAGAAGAAAAGAGTCATACGGACTCGAAACGTTAACCCTATCTTTCTCTCCACTGATGCTGTTAAACCTGCTGAACGTTTCCAGCATTTTCTGTTTTTGTGTGTGATATAAATAGGTATGGCTGGATTAGAGTCTGGATTGATGTGTACAACATGTATGATGCGAACCTGCCTGGAATCATCTACCATGCAGGGTGATTACGTATATATGAAGTGTACAAAAGTTACAGTACTTGAGTAGAAAGTTAGACAGCTTGAGAGTTAACATTCTACAGAGAAAGGGTCTCTGGAACAGAGCTAGGAGTAGTAAAGCTGGTAAGGGGTAAGGTAATCAAGTAATCATTGACAAATACGGCAATAAGCAACAGATGAGGACAAGAAGAAGAGTATCTGTATAGCTGGATTTGTCTAGTACGTATTTCAGATTCCTGGGACACAGCAACCACTCTTTGGGTAAGGGATGGCAATACTAACAAAATAGTCTTTACCTAAACCAACAGGTACCTGTGTTCTTGCAATAAGGTTAACTAGGACAGTGGGGACCTTTCCCACTAAATCTTTTACGCCTATTAATGTAGTAAAAAAGGAAAATGCATACTAAGTCAAAAAGTGTAAGTAAAAGGCCAACAGCACATATGGGCAGGGGGGTGGGGGTGGATAGTCACTCGTAGAGGAGTTCTTTACATGAATATACATAACATAAGAAAGAAAACAAATTAGTTTGAAACACAAATTCAGCTTAAAGGGAATGATGTAGTAGCTATTACAGGAACCTGACCACATCCTGAGCATTGGGATTGGGACCTTTAGAAAGGCCAGGGAAACTGCCCCGCACAGTTTTGATCTCCATATCTAAGGAAGGATATACTCGCTTTGGAGGTGGTATAAGGAAGATTGGTCCCTGGGATAAGAGGGTTTTGCTTCTGATAAATTAGGCCTATATTCTCTGGAATTCAGAAGACTGAGAGACGATCACATTGAAACGTACAAGATTCTGAAAAAGCTTGACAAGATAGACACTGGGAAGTTGTTTCCCCTGGCTGGAAAATCTCATAGGGACACAGTCTCAGAACAGTGAACAGGGCACTCAGTAGAGCACATACCTCTGCCATGCTATGCTAACTCATTGTTATTACAATTATGTAGTTCTTCTTTTGAGGTTTTTCCCTGCCTGGTTGATGCTCTGTAGCTACAAAGCTGATTTTTTTTAATATATAAGAGCTTCTATCTAACTCAGGAGGCTTCAGGCCAATCCACATCCAACAACCTGCTCTGAAAACTCTGTTCAGATTTTGACAGCTGTGACAAATTGCACCACAGCAGCTGAGACAATCTGCAACATTCTAAAAAAAAAATCAACAATATTCTAAATTAAGCAACCCACAACATTCTAAAAGAAAAAGTCAATTTGCCCAACTCCTAATGTTATCAGATGGATCCTGTAAAAAATTTCAGCAATCAGATCCGATCCGCATCTTCACCAAAAATGTATCAGTTCTTCCTTGAGCCATACTCTGTGTACTAAGTTTTATTGAAATCAGTCCATTACTTTTTCAGATATATTGTTTACAGACAAACAGCAATGAATACATTACCTCTGCCATAAGGGGACGATTATTTAAGTGAGGAGAAATTTCTTCACTCAGAGGATTGTGAATTTTTTGAAACTCTCTACCCCAAATGGCTGTATATATTTAAGGCTGCGATAGACATATTTTTGATCTCTCAGGGAATCAAGCCATATGGAGAGGTTTGCATGTCATGCTCCCTGTGTGGTGACAGGCCCATAACTGCTGGATTAATACCAACTGTAGAAGGATGAGGCCCTTAAGTGGACAATTAATGAACAATTAAGGGCCTCAGTTGGCAGTGGGGTAAGGGAGGCTATCCACAGGCCTTCCTGCCATGAATTTGATGATCAGGGTCCCTACCCCACCCACCCACACCCTCCAGCCCCCCACCATCCCAGAATCAGAGAATTCTTACGGCGCAGGAGGCCACTATTCAGCCCACCATGTCTGCATTGGCTCTCTGAATGAGCAATTCCCTTAGTGCCATTCCCCTGCCTTGTCCCCGTAACCCTGCACATTCTTCCTTTTCAGATAACAGTCTAATAAACAGTTTAGTCTTGTCTGATTAAATGCCCTCCTCACCCCCAAATTCACCACGAGGAGAGCATGAAATATCGCTCAGAGTGGCTGAATGCTTTGCGTTTATGTCAGTCTTTTTTCTTTTAGACTGGACTAAAATCAGCTGATCAAATAGAGTCAACTTGAATTTGTGAAGAGTAGGTCAGATGTAACTAATCTCGTTGAATTATTTGAGATGCACACTACCATGATGGATAGGGGAATATCTATAGATGATATCTATATGGCCTTCGAGAAGGGATTAGATTAGATTTTGCAGAAGAGATTAGCAAAAATTGGAGTGCATGGAATTAGGGGTAATCTTGTGACATGGATCAATAATTGGTTGGAAAGTAGGAGACAGAGTAGGGAAAACGTATTCCTTCTCTGAATGGCAAGTTATGACAAGTGACGATCCCCTGGGATCTATACTGGGACCTCAGATTTTCACCATATATATGAATGACTGGATGAAGGAATAGAGAGGTTCGGTATATCAGGTTTGCAGATGAGACTAAGGATAAGAGGCACGGTAGGTTGTGTGGATGGGAACAGGAAGTTGCAAAGAGACAAACACAGACTGAGAGTGAACAAAGCTATTATGGGTGGAGTTCAATGAGGGGAAGTGCGAGTCTTCTCCTGGATCCAAGGAAGACAAAATAGAATATTTTCTTAATGGCAAGGCACTAAGAGCTGTAGAAGAGAAAACTGATTTTATCTCCTTGTAAACAAATTACAAAATTAGTACACAAGTACAAAGAATAACCAAAAAGACTAACAGAATATTGACAAAAGAGAGGAAGTGATGCTTCAGTTGTACAAAGCCTTGGTTAGCCATCAAATGGCAGGAAGGATATATTAGCCTTGGAAGGAGTACAGTGCAGATTCACTCGAATGATAACAGGACTTAAAGGATTAAATTATAAAGACAGGTTGCATATTCTTGGCTTGTATTCCCTCAAGTTTAGTAGGTTGAGGAATGATCTCAGAGTTGTTTCAAATGATAGTTTCTCGATCTACACAATTGAATCTCTATTTCCTGGGAATCAGGATCTAGAATTAGAGCTAGGCCATTTAGCAGTGAAATTATGAAGCACTTATTCATACAAAAGGGTAGTGGAAATCTGGAACTCACTCCCCCAAGCAGCTATGGATGTTGGGTCAATTGAAATTTAAGATTGAGACCAATATAATTTTGTCAGGCAAGGGTATCAAGAGATATAGAACAAAGGTGTGTAAATGAAGCTGTGTTACACATCAGATCTCAAGAGGCTGTATGGCCTACATGTTTTTCTATGTTCCCATGAATGCTAATTTTGAAAAAGCATTGAGAAAAGCAAACAGGGAGGGGAGGGATCTAAATCTGGCACCAGCACAGCAGATGAAAAAGTGAGCAACAAAACAATGAACCAAACCGGATATGTTAAATACTGAACTTCTCATGTCACCCTTTCTGATGAGAATTTTTACATTTATCGACACATTTCTGCTGATGAAACCAAAAGTATAGAATAAATAGGTTGAGTGTCCTACAAGGGTGCATCTGACTTAATTTTAATGTGACTTGGTGATTAGATCTTATATTACAAAAGGGCTGTGGCATAAGCTCTGTTCAAATTGCAAACATTCATGTGAATCTACATGTTTAGTTGTAAAATAAGTTACAGCAATTAAGGATGTGAAGTAGCCGCTGAATTCTTACCTCAGGACACCGGCCTTGCACCTGATTCTTTGTAACAATAACATTAGTCATAACAAAGAAGGAATTTTCTTGCTGTTAAGAGAAAAAAATATGTTAAATAACATGTACAGCCATAAAGAAACAACAATGCTTGAATCTCTAAATAAAATAAGTTTTCTGCATCAAAACTCTCAAAAATTACACTTGGATAAAACCTTCCATTTTAGTAACTAATAAAAAGAAATATTTTTACTGCTTCAGAACTAGAAATAGAACTTTCAGTATTATTTTCTGTGCTAGGAGTTTGATTTTGGTGGTCCAAACAGATTTGAAATATACATTCCTTGTAAACAGAAAAACATATTCATGTTGCAGTCAGGTTAAGAAATGTATGGATAGATTTTCAGCTTTACTGTCTGGGCAGTTACCTGGCAAAGCAAATCACCTGCCCTGTATGGAACCTGCCCAATTTTTCCCATTCCATTAATTTTAAGGAATGAAATTTGTCAATGAAAAGTCAGACGGGTCCTATCAAGGGCGGGCAACCTGCTCTGCCTGATTACCACTCAGCCAGAAAAGTTAAAAAACCACACCTTCCTCTCCTCTGCAGATAGGCGGACAAACAAACACACTCTTGTCTGCTCCTACAATAGAGGGAGAGAAACACAAGTCCAAGCAAACAAACACATCTCCCTCAATAGAATGAGGGAAAATGCAATATCCTTTCAGGCAGATAAACTAATACAACCCAGTTCACCTGCAAAAAGATTCTACTTCCTCAAATAGATGGAAAAATGCATCCTCCAAAGTAGATGGAAAATGACATGTAGCAGAGAGACACAAATGTCCTCTGAGAATTAAACTTAATTCCCACTTCTCTTGCTCTTTTCCACCAACATAACACACAAAGCTATGCAAAAAAAAACACACAAAGACAGTTCGTTTTCCCTCTAGCAACCAGAAGAAGAAAAAAATGCAGTCAGTATCCCACTGCAAGCATAGGGAAATAGAGAGAAAAGCACAAAGTGGCAAAAAGCAATGAATTGATTCCCCAGAAAAAAAGCATGCAAAATCTTCTACGACACAGAAAAAGCTAATTCCCTAAATCTCTCTGGCTTTTTCAGCTCAATGATTCACTTCTGCAGTGCATGAGTGCAGTGATTCATGCAACTTTAATAAACTGAGTATATTTTAATTAATGACCTGTCATAAGAAAATATATGCATTATATGATTTTCAAAAGTTTTGGTATTCAAAAATGTACCTGTGAAGGGATAACATAATCAGCTGCATCCCATATGCGTTCTTCAAGAGAAGTTGAATTTGTAATGGCGACACCTTTGACTTTGGTTGTGACTGAGCCGATGGTGGAATCAAATTCTTGGTAGCCCTTCTCCCACACAAGTACCCATCTGGAATACATTTTTTTTAAAATTGCCAATGGTAATGATCATTTTGCTGTATGCAACAAAATTGTCAAACAGTATTGAATATTTAGTGGCTCTGAGGAGAGTTAATTAAGTGTATTTCTATTTCAATACATTGAAAGATTGACTATATGCTGTGCCTTGGAGTTTTACTTGTATTTGAAGCAGTGTATTTGAAGGTGGCTCACCACCACTTTCTCATGGGCAATTAGAGATGGGCAATAAATGCTGAGCTTGCCAGCAATGCTTACATCCTAAGGACGAATTTTAAAAATTCCTAGCTGTACAATCAAAGTAACTTGTAAGTTGACATTGAAATGGTAGTCCAATGGCACTGGACTAATGACCCTGAGGTCTGAGTTATCATCCCTCCATGGCAAGCTGTGAAATCAAATTAAACAAATCTGATCATTTGTAGACTAGCATCAGAGGGATGGCCATGAAAGCTGCTGGATTGTCATAAACCCAAATGCTCTTTAGTGAAGTTAACTTGCCACCTCAGATCTGGCTGAACTATGATTCCAGTCACAACATTTGGTATCTCTTAATGCCTTCTGAAATGACTTATCAAGCTATTTAGTTACCAAACAACAATTACAAATCTGATCAGAAAGACCCATCCATCGGATCAGGACAAGACTCAAGCACTTCCAGACCAGTCAACTGTACAAGCTAGTCAAGAAATAATTGTACTAACAGAATTATATTTCAGCCAACATCCCAAAATCCCTACCATTACCATCCCTTGGTATGTCCTGTCCTGACCCACAGGCAGGATATACCTACCATAGGTAGCTGTGGCCCTGAGAACCTTTAACATTGTTTTTCAGCTCCATAGTTTCATGATAGATTACAGTTCAATATATTTGTGAACTCAAAACAATGAGTATTGGTACACTATCTGATCATGAAAGGGGTGTGGATGGTTACACAGCTCTTTCTCATCTTATCTTTACCAACTATACAGACTGGCATGTTTCTTGCAGATAGCAACCAGGGGCAGAAATTGGATTTTTTTTACAATGAATTTAGTTGAATTTTAACTTTCTGCTCTCCTTAACTGAATTTAACTACAATTTCCATCTTTTCCTGGAGATAAACACATGTTGTGGGGAACTAAGTAGATTTGTTCACATTAACAGAAACTACAGAGCACAGAGACAGAAACAGCAAGGAAAATGTAGCCAAAGAGTTGCCTGAAAGAACTTGCATTTATATAACAAATAATTAAATCTTCAGGACGTCCCAAACCAACAAGTTAGTTTTAAAATGTCGTCACTGCTGCACTGTAATTTGCATACATCAAAGTTCCACAAGAAGCAAACTTGCCAAATCACCAGTTCATCTATTTTTTAGGTTTTGCAGTTTAAAGGAGTAGTATTGACCAGGACTGGGATCGTTCCATGCTCTTCTTTGAATCATGGTGGAATATTTAACAAAACATTTTGAGATGCTTTACAATTGGGCTCAGGAATGGGTGGGTAAAGCTTCGGGGAAGGTGGTCGAAAGCACTGTTGAAGAGAAGTTTTAAGAAGGCGTTTGAAGGCGGAAACATATAACAAGACAAGGTGGTTCAAGGAGGGGAGTAACTGAGTGTTGGAGAATTAAGTGGAGAAACTCAGATTGTTCTTCTTAGAACAAAGAGGTTAAGAGGAGATTTGATAGCAGTGTACATAATCATGAAGGGTTTTGATAGTTTCCCCTTATTTACTTTATTTGGTTCCCAGTCGAGCAACATCTTGATTTTAAAATTCTCATCCTTGTTTTCAAATTGCTCCATGATCTCACTCCTCCCTATCTCTGTAATCTCCTCCAGCCCTGCAACCTTTCGAGATATCTACATTTCCCGAATTCTGGCTTCAGCACTCCTGATTTTAATTGCTCCACTATTGATGGCCACGCCTTCATTTGCTTTGGCCTTAAACTATGGAACACCCTCCCTATACCTCTACACTGCTGTACCCCACTTTCCTTCTTACTGCACTCCTATTTTTGGTCATCGGACCTAATGTTTCCTCATGCTCCTGTCAAGCGCCTTGAGATGTTTTATTATATTAAAGGTGCTATATAAATATAAATTGTTATTTTTAATAGCTGAAGGGTTACCAACAAGAGGATACAGATTTAAGATACTTGGCAAAAAAAAGGTGAGATAACTTCAAAAAAAACCAGAGTTGTTATAATCTGGAATGCAGTGGCTGAAAGGGTGGTGGAAGAGCTTTCAATGGCAACTTGAATAGGGACTGGAGAAATACTTACAAAGGGGAAATTTTGCACGGCTATGCGAAAAGAGCAAGGGAATGGACTTTATTGGGCAGGCCCTTCGAAGAGCCGATACGGGAATGATGGGCCAAATGGCCTCTTTCTGTGCTGTATGATTCTATTGCTGAACGATTGGCAATATTACCTTCCCGATACCCTGAGAACAATCAGCCAGAGTTCAACTCGTCATGGCTATCCAATGATTTGCTGAAAGGTTTTCTTTATTAGACATGTGATTTGAACACGTTCGGTCCAGCTCTGACTATCATTTAACAAGGTGGCTACCAAGATATTTAAGAGCTACCTTTACAGAACGGGAATAACGGAACGGAGTGGGTGGGGTAGAGGACGAATCCCCATTTCATATTAAATTAAAGGGAAACTCATTCATCAAGCATTACTCTTCCATTTGGTTTCATTCAAACAGTGTTGACGCGTCATCTGTAATCATCCCATAGTCTAAATCCAAATTCGCCGTTGTTTCGAAATATTTTCTACATTATAAACATTTCACAAAAGTCCAGCATGACGTTTCACATAAACGGCTTGAATGTCCAAAGGTCGTTGCCTCTCGGATTTTGTAACTAGTACATCATCTTCGCAATTTAAAAAAGATGCTACTAAGTATTTTCTGTTGTGTTAATAATTCTGTATAATCTTAATTATTCCTCTAATAAAAATGCGGAACAATTACAGTGTAGCTCACCCAATAACGTAGGCAAGGATTGCGAACTGGACGACCCTGTTTACGACTCCAACTTTTCTGTTTTTAATGAGTACGATCCTGGGAGTATCATATTCCACGATAAAATCACAAACTGACGTACAGCAACCTGCCATTGTTAAGGCTGTTCAGTTTCTTTTCAGATGAGACCTGAGCACCCTACTGCAGAGCCAAGTCCTTCCCACTTGGTCATGTGATTCTACTATTTATTTTGTTCCTATTATTACTCATATCGAATCAGGTTTTGTTTGCTCTGTGGTACTGAAGACTGATCAACAGTTTTAGAGCATCCAGTTTCTTTAGAAAGAGTAGAATTGTGTCTTAACCTGAGTTGGATATTAAATGTATTAAAAACAAAAAACTGCGGATGCTGGAAATCCAAAACAAAAACAGAATTACGTGGAAAAACTCAGCATGTCTGGCAGCATCGGCAGAGAAGAAAAAAGTTGACGTTTCGAGTCCTCATGATCCTTCAACAGAACTAAGTAATATTAGGAGAGGGGTGAAATATAAGCTGGTTTAAGGTGGAGGGGGTGGGGTGGTTGTAGGGACAAGCAAGCAGTGATAGGAGCAGATAATCAACAGATGTCACAGACAAAGGAACAAAGAGGTGTTGAAGGTGGTGATATTATCTAAACGAATGTGCTAATTAAGAATGGATGGCAGGACACTCAAGGTACAGCTCTAGTGGGGGTGGGGTGGAAAGACTAACAGGGCATAAAAGGTATAGATTTAAAAATAATGGAAACAGGTGGGAAAAGAAAAATCTATATAAATTATTGGAAAAAACAAAAGGAAGGGGGAAGAAACGGAAAGGGGGTGGGGATGGAGGAGGGAGTTCAAGATCTAAAGTTGTTGAATTCAATATTCAGTCCGGAAGGCTGTAAAGTGCCTAGTCGGAAGATGAGGTGCTGTTCCTCCAGTTTGTGTTGGGCTTCACTGGAACAATGCAGCAAGCCAAGGACAGACATGTGGGCAAGAGAGCAGCGTGGAGTGTTAAAATGGCAAGCGACAGGGAGGTTTGGGTCTTTCTTGCGGACAGACTGCAGGTGTTCTGCAAAGCAGTCGCCCAGTTTGCGTTTGGTCTCTCCAATGTAGAGGAGACCGCATTGGGAGCAACGAATGCAGTAGACTAAGTTGGGGAAAATGCAAGTGAAAGGCTGCTTTACTTGAAAGGAGTGTTTGGGCCCTTGGACAGTGAGGAGGGAGGAAGTGAAGGGGCAGGTGTTGCAACTTTTACGTTTGCATGGGGAGGTGCCGTAGGTGGGGGTTGAGGAGTAGGGGGTGATGGAGGAGTGGACCAGGGTGTCCCGGAGGGAACGATCCCTATGGAATGCTGCCAGGGGGGGTGAAGGGAAGATGTGTTTGGTGGTGGCATCATGCTGGAGTTGGCGGAAATGGTGGAGGATGATCCTTTGAATGCAGAGGCTGGTGGGGTGATAAGTGAGGACAAGGGGGACCCTACTGTGTCTATCCTGTAAAGTCCCTTTAGCCTCTTGTAGGTTTCAATTAAATCACCTCTCATTCCTTCAAACGCAAGAGATTATAGGCCTAATTTACTCAGCCCCTCATCATAGGACAATCTTCTCGTTCCAGGAACCAATCTAGTGATAAAAACAAAAAACTACTGCGGATGCTGGAAATCCAAAACAAAAACAGAATTACCTGGAAAAACTCAGCAGGTCTGGCAGCATCGGTGGAGAAGAAAAAAGTTGACGTTTCGAGTCCTCATGACCCTTCAGCAGAACTGGTTCTGTTCTGTTGAAGGGTCATGAGGACTCGAAACGTCAACACCAATCTAGTGAGCCTTTGCCTTATTGCCTCCAATACAAATATTTCCTTCCTAAAAAATTAAGACCAAAACTGCACACACTCCAGATATGGCCTCATCAAAGCTCTATACAATTATAACATGGCTTTCTTATTCTTGTACTCCATTTCCCTTGGAGTAAAGGTCAACATTCCATTTGCCTCCCTAATTGCCTGCTGGCTAACTTTCTGTGTTCCTTACATGATTACACCAAAGCTTCTCTCAACATCAACATTTAGAAGTTTCATGCCTTTTAAAAATATTCTATTTTTCTATTACTACCAAAGTGCATAACTTCTCACATCCTCAAATTATACTCCATCTGCCATCATTTAAGCTGTCTACATCTCTGCAGCCTCTTTCTGTCCTTCTGATAGTTTATTCCCACCTAGCTTTGTACCATTAGCAAACTTGGATACAAATATTTGTTTGGTAGTACAGAACTTGAGGATTGCTGAAAAAAATTCATTTTGTCAAAGCTTTTCGTCTTGCACTCATCAGGACAATCACAATAATACCAAGGTCAGGGTAAGCAATACTAAATGAGATGGATCGCAGAATCACAGAATTGTTACAGTGTAGAAGGAGGCCATTCAGCCCATCGTGTCTGCATCACTCTCTGAGCATTTTAACTTAGTGTCAATCTCCTACTTTTCCCCATAACCCTGCACATTGTTTCTATTTAAACAATCATCCAATGCCCTGTTGAATGCCTCAGTTGAACCTGCCTCCACCACACTTCCAAGCAGTGCATTCCAAACCCTAACTACTCACTGTGTGAAAAAGTTTCTTTTCACCTCACATTTGCTTCTTTTGCAAAACACTTTAAAACTCTGCCCTCTGGTTCTTGATCTGTTTACAAGCAGGAACAGTTTCTCCCTATCCACTCTGTCCAGACCTCTTATGGTTTTGAAAACTTCTATCAAGCCTCCTCTTAGCTTTCTCCTCGCCAAAGGAAAACAGTCCCAACTTCTCCAATCTTTCCTCATAACTGAAGTGTCTCATCCCTGGAACCATTCTCATAAACCTCTTCTGCACTCTCTCCAAAGCATTCACATCCTTCCTAACGTGTGGCACCAATGACTGTACAGAATGCTCCAGCTGAGGTCTAACCAGTGTCTTATACAGGTTCATCATAACTTCTCTGCTTTTGTACTCTATGCCCCTATTAATGAAGCCTAGAATACTGTATGCTTTAGAAACCGCTCTCTCTACCTGTTCTGCCACCTTTAGTGACTTATGTACATATACACCCAGGTCTCTCTGCTCCTGCACACTCTTTAGAATAGTGTCCTTTATTTTATACTGTCTCTCCATGTTCTTTGTACCAAAGTGTATCACCTCACACTTCTCTGTATTGAATTTCATTTGCCACCTATCTGCCCACTCCACCAATGTCCTTTTGCAGTTCTACACTGTCCTCATCAAAGCTTACAATTCTCCCAAGTTTTGTGTCATCCGCAAACTTTGAAATTGTCCCTCGCACACCAAAATCTAGATCATTTATATATATCAGGAAAAGCAAGGGTCCCAATACCGACCCCCTGGGGAACTCCATTACAAACCTTTTTCCAGCCCGAAAAATACCCACTAACCATTACTCTGTTTTCTATCCCTCAGCCAATTTTGGAGAGTGCTGATTGGCAAGTGGACTGATTGGTAGAGAATGCATCAGTTAATGGTGACTGACAGTTAACTGCCAAACATTGTTTGAAATTTAAACCAGGCAGCTTGACTCTGATTGATCAAGGCATTGCCCTGAAGAATTAACCAGCAAATGGCTATCACTTATTTTGTTTAGCTGAAGCAGGCACAATGTATATACTTCGACAAAATGTATTTTTTCAGCAAAATTTGGATACATTGATCACACTCTTTTTTTCTAAGTTATTAAGATAGATTGCAAGTAGCTGAGGCCCCAGCACTGATCCTTGCAGCATTCCACTAGTTACACCCTACCAACTTCAAAATGCCCAATTCTCTGCTTACTGTCCATTAAGCAATCTTCCATCCATGCTAATAGATTACCCCCAACTCCATGAGCCCTTATCTTGCCTATTAGCCTTTGTGTGGCACCTTATTGAATGCCTTTTGGAAATCCAAGTATATTACATCTACTGGCTTTCCTTTATCTACCCTACTAGCTACATGTTCAAAAATCTCTTAATACGTTTGTCAAACATGATCTACTTTTTGTATTTTGAAGATAATGTTGACTCTGTCTCATCATACTATAATTTTCTACGTACATTTTTAAGACTTCCTTAATAATAGATTCCAGCATTTTCCTGATGAATAATTATTTTTATTCATTCATTGGATTTCAGCATCGCTGGCAAAGCATTAATTGCTCATCCCTAATTATCCTTGAGAAGGTGATAGCGTAACACCTCCTTGACCACTGGAGTTCATGTGGAATAAGTACACCCACAGTGCTATTAGGGAGAGTGATATGGCACAGCTGATGGTAAATGCTGAGCTGCTCAAATCCCAAAGGGAAACTTGAAACAACTGCCACAACTGTTTTATAAATTTCAAGATGCATGCCTTGAATTCAGTAGTAATAAGACCACTGAATCTTATAGGTTTCTTTCAAAACTAAATTAAACCTTTATTAATGGAAGAAATGATTTTAAGCACACAATAGATTTACAAATTACTACTATGATAACTTCTAAATCCCCTAGTTAATCTAACTCCCAGTTGCACTTTCATTAAGGCAACACCTTAAAAAGATCCAGGCAAAGAAACACGATACCCTGAACAATCCAATTCAAAGTGAGTTTTCTTAACTTCAGTTCTTTGTAGACAGCAGCTTAAAGGCTTAGATGCTAGAGGCTTTTTCACACTTGTCTTAGATCTTGGAATGCCTGCCCTTACACATAGCCTTCTCTCCTTTATACATATTTTCCCCTTTGAAGGCAAATTCCCATTGTTTCACTATGTCTTTGGACTTAACATCTCCAAAAATAAAAAATCTATCATAGTACCAATTTTACCAGTAATCTTTGGGAAAGATTATTGTTACTCTGCACTGTTTCTTAACTTCTCCTGGCTAGGTGAAACATTTCACCCCTCCTTTGAATTCAAACTAATCTGGTTTATTTAAAAATTCAAGTGTTCCCTTTACACCTATGTTTACCTACTTAAAATTTCAAACCTAGCTTATCTTGTTACACCAAAGCCTTCAGACCAGCTGTCTTTAATTCAATTAAGTCCCACACACACACACATATGAACATACATGGACCCATAAACACAGACCCCACTATTACTCCACCATAAATTCCAATAACATTATGAAAATTATTATATCTTCCTGATAGAGGGAGTTCCAGGATATTGATCTAGTGATAGTGAAAGAGCAGCATTATAAATCCAAGGGAGGATGGTGTGTGACTTGACAGGGAGCTTGCAGATAGTGGCGTTCCCATGCACTGGTGGTGGAGAGAGTGAATGTTTAAATGATGGATGGGGTGCCAATCAAACAGGCTGCTTTGTCCTGAATGGTATTAAGTTTCAAGTGTTGTTGGGGCTGCACTCATCCAGGCAAGTGAAGAGTAGTTGATCACATTTTCACTTGTGTCTTGTAGATGGTAGATAGATGGTTGGGAGTCAGGAGGTGAGTTATTCTCTGCAGAATTCCCAGCCTCTGACCTGCTTTTGTAGCCACGGTATTTATATGGCTGGTCTAATTAAATGCTGGTCAATGGTAATTCCCAGGATATTGATGGTGGGAATTCAGCAATGATAATGCTATTTGATCATCAAGGGAAGATGGTTAGATCCTTTCTTGTTGGAAATGGTCATTGCCTGGTCCTGGTATGGTGCAAATGTTACTTGCCACTTACCAACCCAAGCCCGAATGTTGCCCAGGCCTTGCTGCATATAGACACAACCACTTCAGTACCTGAAGAGTCATGGATGGTACTGACCACTTTGCAATCATCAACAAATATCCCATCTTCTGACCTTATGTTAGAGGGAAAGTAATCAATGAAGCATCTGAAGATTGTTGGACTAGAACACTACCCTGAAGAACTCCTACAGCTTTGTCCTGGGCTTGAGATGATTGTCATCCAACACACCAACCATCTTCCTTTGTGCTAGCTATGACTCTAAGCAGTGGAGAGTTTTTCTCCATAATTCCCATTGAATTAAATTTTGCAAGAGCTTCTTGATGCCACATGTTTAAATGCCATCTTGATGTCAAGGGAAATCACTCTCGCCTCACTTCTAGAATTCAGCTCTTTTGTTCATGTTTGGATCAAGGCTGTAATGAAGTAGGAAGCGAGTGGCCTTGTCAGAACCCAAACTGAGCATCTGTGATGGGGTTGTTGCTGAGTAAGTGCCACATGATAGCACTGTTGACAACACCTTTCATTACTTTGCTGATGATTGAGAGCAGACTGATGGGGCAGTAGTAAAATGGATTGGATTTGTCCTGCTTTTTGTAGACAGGACATACCTGGGCATTTTTCTACAATGTCAGGTAGGTGCCAGTGTTATAGATGTACTGGAATAGCTTGGCCAAGTGTGGGGCTAATTCTGGAACACAAGTTTTCAGTACTACAGCTGGAATGTTGTCAAGGCCCATAGCCTTTGCTAATCCAGTGCCTTCAGCCATTTTGTGATATCATGTGCAATGAATCAAATTGACTGGAAGCTGGTATTTATGATGGTGGGGGCCCCTGGAGGAGGCCGAGATAGAACATTCACTTGGCACTTCTGGTTGAAGGTGGTTGCAAATGCTTCAGCCTTGTCTTTTGCACTCACAGGCAGGGGTCTCCCATCATTGAGGATGGGGATTTTATTTTTAGAAAATTGTTACTTTTATTCTATATCATTCACCAGTAAATCAAAACATTTAACATGCTTTTCCTGGGTAGCATTGTCAGAGTCACGTCACATATAGCCAAGGAACCCAGACTTGATCCCTTCACAGCACTGTCCTGTGCACTGTCTGTTGATTTGAAATGTAAGTAGCACTGGATGGCTGCGATTCAAATTCTCTCCTCAGACTGCAGTCCTCATTTTAGGGAAATAGGTCTTTGGGCTGCATAGTCTTTATGTTTTTCCTAGAATTTTTTTCCTTTGTGAACTTTGTTGTGTTGCCATATATACTGTTTTCTTATCCTTTTCCATTATTCCCAAGATTCTGGGTCCAGTCCATCCAGACTCTTTGTGGGTCCAAGCTTCAGCGTAAACAACCACTCAGGGTATTCGGTATCTGGCCGCAGTTCTGGGTCTTTGCCTTGCTTGTACATATTAACTCCCACAGTGTGCGTGGTCAGAATGACAGGATCCTTACAAACTTCTGGACCTTGCAGAGCCTCTTTGATTCCCATCTTACCTTTCCCTTTGACAGTGGCTTTCTTGGCGTATCCGTTGGCAGCAACACTGCGGACTCAGCCACACTGCAGCAATGCGCCCCTCGCCGATTGACAGCCCAGCAACCAGCCGCTCTGAGCAGCCATCACTCCTCCCGTCTGGAGCATCTTCCAGTTAATTGTTTAATTGTTCACCACCATTCATGACTGGGTGTTACAGTCCAGTGTTTTCACCTGTGTTGCACACCATTTTAACAGAAAACCAGTAAGCAGTAACCAAGGAAATAAAGCCCTTAATGATCAAAAAACACTCCTACATTCTTCTTTTTGCCTGGTGTCCTATTTTATCCTGAGATGAAATTCCAACCAGATACCTGCTCTATCACCAAGACCCTCTACTTCCACCTTCGTAACATTGCCTATCTCTGCCCATGTCTCACCTCATCTGCTGCTGAAACCCTCATTCATGCCTTTGTTACCTCTAGACTTAACTATTCAAATGTGTTCCTGGTTAACTTTCTATCTTCCACCCTTCATAAACTTGACTCATCCAAAACTCTATTGCCCATAATCTAACTCACACTAAATTCTTTTCACTCATCACACTTGTGCTCGTTGAACTACATCTGCTCCCAATCTGGCAACAGCTCAGTTTTAAAATTTTCACCCATATCTTCAAATGGCCTCAACCCTCCCTGTCCTTGTAATTTCCTCCAGATCTTATAACGCTTGAAGATCTCTGCACTCCCCTAATTCTGGCCTCTCGTGCATATCTGATTTTAATTGCTGTACTATTGGCAACCAATCCACCAGCTGCCTGGGCACTAAGCTAATCAGGCTCTCCTTCAAAACACTCCTTAAAACCCACCTCTTTGTCTATCCTAATATCTCCTCATGTTGCTTAGTGCAAAACTTTCATAATGCTCTTTGGGATTTACTATGTTAAATTGTTGTTACCATTTTATCAACAAGAGCACAGAATTGTGAAAGTATACTGCATACACTGTATAAAAGACATTGAGATCACATGTCCAATGGTGTCTTAAACCCAATTTTTATTTATTAATCAGCAGTTTTATTAGCTATCCCTAAATTCCCAGTTAATCTGCAGTAGTTGAAATCAGTACTTTTACATTTCTACAGCTCAGACTACAGAAGGTCAGTGTGTAACAAAATCATGCATTTACATTATTAGAATATGCTTTTCGATGCCAGAATCATAGGATTCCATTGTTGGCAAGAGTGGGTATTTTTTACAATGTAAATCCAGGAGCCAGCCTGCAGGCTTGGATCTCAAGCATTGAGAATTACAGCAAATAAGGTCATGCAATGAATAGGAATAAAAAAATAAGGGCTCTTTATCTGAATGCATATAATAAGAAAGGTGAACTAACAGAACAAGTAGACAGAGGTGAATGGGGGGTCAATAGGTATTTGAGTACTAAGGTAATGAAAACAATGGGGATGGAGGAAGATGGAGTTGAGGTAGAAGATCAGCCATGATCTTGTTAAATGGTGGAGCAGGCTCGAGGGGCCAAATGGTCCATTCCAGCTCCTATTTCTTATATTGTTAGGTAACTCCAACAGGGCATGTTCTGGCAAAGGGAAAATAGAATCAATCCATATTCTGGACGGAGAGCAGCAGCAGGTCTGGCATACCCATGAAAGTCAACATTTTCAACAATCATTCTGATTAAGCCAAGCTATGACTTGCAAATGCTAGACAAAAGCTTAGAAGCTTCAATAAGACCTGTTGTGTCTGATAATTTTATGTGTAATTCCAAATTTTGGTGAAAGAGAAAGACTGCAAAGTTTTGCACTAAATGATAGTAATTAAATGTCAAGTACATTTACTTGTACCAGTACTGCATGCAAGGCCTTTTCTACTAAATGTATATTCCAATGTGATGCATTAAAATTAGTACGTTGGGCTAAAATGGTTTCACTATAGCCATACCTGTGGATAATTAGTGATTTCTATTGGACAACAATGTGCTAGTGGTAGGGGTGCTACAGTTAACTTTGACTACCATGGTTTAGGGAAGAAAAAAAATGGTCAGGGTGCCCACCCCAAATCATTCCCTGAACACCTCCACCTAGATTGTCAATGAAAATAGTAATTAGCAAATGTCCCAAATGTCCCAACACCGATCCCTGTGGGACAACACGCCAAGAAAGTCTATTAACAACTACTTTCTGCCTTCAGGGATTCAACAAGTTCTTGAACAACTGTAGCAAATTACATTAATTCCATAGATAAAAACAAAATACTGTGGATGCTGGAAATCTGGAATAAAAACAGAAAATGCTGGAAAAACTCAGCAGGTCTGGCAGCATCTTTGGAGAGAGAAAGAGTTAACATTTTGAGTTTGTATGACTTCTTCAGACCTAAAGAGAAGTAGAAATGTGATGGATTTTATACAGTTTAAGAGGGGGTGGAGCAGGTGGAACAAAATAGGTCAGGGATAGGTGGGAGCTCAGGAGAGACTGACAAATATGTCATGGACAAAAGGGGTGTTAATGGTAGTGTTAAAGACTAAAGAGGGTGCTGATAGTGGCATAAAGGTAAGATAGCACAATGTGTTAATAGCACAACAAGGCAAGTACAACATAGAAATTGGTGACAGGTGGCCCTGTGGGAGTGGGGTTGGGGAGTTAGGGAAAAACAATAAAAAGGATTTTAAAAATAAATAAAAATTAAAATTAAAAAATTGGATTAAAAATGGGGTAAAGATGGAGGAGAGAGTTCATGGTTGAAGTTGTTGAGCTCAATGTTAAGTCTGGAAGGCTGTAAAGTGCCTAATTGGAAGATGAAATGCTGATCCTTCAGTTTGCGTTGGGATTCACGGGAACATTGCAGCAGGCCAAGGACGGACTTGTGGGCATGAGAGCAAGGCGGTGTGTTGAAATGACAAACAACAGGAAGGTTTGGGTCATGCTTGTGGACTGATCGAAGGTGTTCCGCAAAGTGGTCACCCATTCTGCGTTTAGTCTCCCCAATGCAGAGGAGACCGCATTGTGAACAGTGAATACAGTAGACCAAATTGAAGGAAGTGCAAGTGAAGTGCTGCTTCACCTGAAAGGAGTGTTTGGGGCCTTGGATGAGGGGCAGATGTTGCACCTCCTGCGATTGCATGGGAAGGTGCCATGGGAGGGGGATGAGGAGTTGGGGTGGGGTTTTTATCTTGTCTATTTCTTAGGTGGCAACTTATTAAAGTCATTCTGAAAGCTTAAGTGGACAATAGCCTCATCTGCTAACCTGTTGAGTTCCTCAAAAAAAAATCCGATCAGGTTGGCTAGACACGACCTTCTTTTCTGGAAACCATGTTTAGTGTCCCTGATAAGAGCCTTCCCTACCTTAGTGGACATATATTACATTCCTGAGGATTTCCTATTACCGAGGTTCAGCTAATGAGCCCATAACGAACAGGCTCTCCCTCATATAAGCTGCTAAAGCTACAGCACAGCAGCAAACAAAGCTGCTTTAGATATCTTCTTGTTAAATTGTGAAGCGTAGGTCCAAGTTCTGCTCTGAGCTTCTCCCGTTGCCTGGTTACCGACCGTTTCCGGTCTTTGTAAATTAACTTCCGGTTAGCAACTGGTGGTTGGTTTCTAGGCAGCTTCGTTTCCAACAGTTTCACATTCTCCTTGTTTTAAAGCTTTCGCGCGTAAGTTGCTGATTATTTTTATTTTTAACTTCCCAGAGGCTTCCGCTTTAATGTTTTAATGATGGTGTTGCTTCTCTGCAGAGTTGGGTTCGCCTCCGTTCACGGAGGCCTGAAGCGCGCAGCAGGACGCCTGTTCTGATTTATTAACGTCATCGCCGCCGAGGAGCAGCGGCCCCGGCTGCCCGCCTTTTGCAGGTGTCCAGAGGCCCGAGTAATCTATTCGACGGCCTGATTCAAGTCCTCAAAGCTGCAGCTCTTCTGGCCCACGCCTTTCCAGCCAAAAATTCCCGAGCTTCCCCGTCCCCCCGGCCGGATAGCCAATTTTAACCAGGCTTCTCGTTGACCCACAAAGGGGAGAAGTGGAATTCTTAAATGTTCACTATTGAGGCAAACTAACGATCAGTCATTTGACAATCGCCCCAGTTAAGTTAAGGGTATTTTTAAGGGAGTATTTTTCTACTGTTCACTCTTTCAGCGATTGCGTCCTTTTGTGATATACCTAGGAGCAGGAGTAGGCCATTCGGCACCCCCCCAGCCTGTTCTGCCATTCAATATGATCATGA
The DNA here is from genome assembly GCF_964194155.1 of Cetorhinus maximus. Classification (NCBI taxonomy): domain Eukaryota; kingdom Metazoa; phylum Chordata; class Chondrichthyes; order Lamniformes; family Cetorhinidae; genus Cetorhinus; species Cetorhinus maximus. Next base: position 96,977,357 of record NC_135890.1, read on the forward strand.
TCATGGCTGATCTGTTTCTGACCTCAACTCCACATTCTCGCCTATCCCCGGTAACTTTTGATACCCTTGTTAGTCAAGAATCTATCTACATCTGCCTTGAAAATATTAAATGACCCTGCCTCCAGCGTTTTCTGCGGAAGAGAGTTCCAAAGACTCACGACCCTCTTGAGAGAAAAAGAAGTCTCCTCATCTCCTTAAATGGGAGACCCCTTATTTTTAAACTGTGTCCCCTAGTTCTAGTCTCTCCCGCAAGGGGAAGCATCACGTTATGCTGCTATCACCTGTAGAATATTTTTAAGTTGTACATAAATTGGCTCTGAAGCTTTTCATCAGATTGACATGAATCAATTACGTTTAAATTAATCACTATTTCAGTATGAACAAGAAACTTGACTTTTGGTGTCAATTTAAAAATTGCAGGAAAGTCAGTAATACTATGTAAAATAACAGTGGTGTGCTATTACAAGGACCTTAAACAGTCAGAAGAGCAGCTCATGTATGGTTTAAAATCATCATTGTGTGTAATGTCAAAATAAAAATACCTGGAAAAACTCAGGAGGTCTGACAGCATCTGTAGAGAGGAACACAGTTAATGTTTCGAGTCCGTATGACTCTTCAACAGAACTAAGGCAAAATAGAAGAGAGGTGAAATATAAGCTGGTTTAAGGGGGGGGTGGGACAAGTAGAGCTGGATAGAGGCCCACCCCACCCCCACTAGGGCTATCTGTACCTTGCTCGTCCTGCTTTCTACCCTTAACGTCACCTATTAGCACATTTCTTAGCTAATATCACCACTGTCAACACCTCTTTGTCCTTTTGACTATGACATCTTTTGGCAATCTCCACCTATCACTGGCCCTCTATCCAGCTCTACTTGTCCCACCCCCCCCTTAAACCAGCTTATATTTCACCTCTCTTCTATTTTTCCTTAGTTCTATTGAAGAGTCATACGGACTTGAAACATTAACTGTGTTCCTCTCCGCAGATGCTGTCGGACCTGCTGAGTTTTTCCAGGTATTTTTATTTTTGTTTTGGATTTCCAGCATCCGCAGTTTTTTGCTTTTATCACTGTGTGTAATGTCGTTGGGACTTTGCAGGAAAAGGAGATGATGGATCGTGTTGGATGGTGTCCTGAGCAGACACAGTCATTTGGCAAAATGCTTCATTGCTGGAACTTTCAAACAAGCACCAAAATGTAGCTACGCTGGTGGTGAGAAGGGCCCTCCCTGTTAGATCTTTCATGCACTTCTGGCATCTCAGCACCACTGAATGCTGTCTTTAGGTGGCTGCGGCAGGAAGATATCTTTGAAGATCTCCTGTGCGTTTGCAAAGAACCTCTAGAAAGAGATGCAGTGGTTTTGTTGAGTTTCGCCCTGAACTTCTCAGTTGTACAGGATTCTGATGTACAGACTCTTCTCAGGGACATACACCGAAACAAACATCAACTGCTCATGAAAGGCCATCAACTTGGTGAAAGACACTTATTGGCCTTCCAGCGCAAGGAGCTATGCTCAACCGGGTGTTGCAGACTAGCACGTTCTAAGGTCCAGGACTACGTGTTGGGGGATGGACTAAAATGTAGAGCCGACATTATAAAGGCTTATTCGGGGAAGTCTACAGTTTAGGGTTGCCTAGCCATTGGACAAATCCTCGGACTGTATGTATCAGGGCATGTTTACTGTAATTGCAATCTGCATCAGAGTGAAGCACTCAAAATGCCATGTACTGAATTTAACCTATACCTTTATAAATTTTATGAATGTGTATTTTTTTAGGGGAAAAATTGCATCAAAATAGATATCTTCCACCTTGAAACACACTTGTGTGCATTTTGCATAGCACATAATAAACATTAGAGATACTAAATGTGAAGGAAGTTTACACAAATTAGACAAAGATACACTTTTTTAATTCATCCTGGGGTTGTAGTTGTCGCTAGCTAGGCCAGCATTTATTGCCCATCTGTAATTGCCCTTGAGAAGGTGGCAGTGAGCAGCCTTCTTGAACCGTTGCAATCCATGTGGTGTAGGTACACCCAAAGTACTGTTAGGGAGGGAGTTCCAGGATTTTGACTCAGCGAGAGTGAAGGAATAGCGATCTATTTCCAAGTTAGGATGGCGAGTGGTTGGAGGGGAACTTCCGGGTGGTGGTGTACCTATGTGTCTGCTGCCCTTGTCCTGCTAGATGGTAGCAGTTGTGGGGATTGGAAGGTGCTGTCTAAGGAGCCTTGATGAGCTACATATTGATTCCCTCAGACTGAATCGACTGAACTCTTGAGCTTCAAACTGGTTAAAGATGATAAAATTTGCAGTGCAGAAGTAAGCAGTAACACTTCTGCCAGTGGTAATTCATTACAGCTTTCAATTGTAAACTCAATTTTCCTCTAAGCTTTTATCTTAATTTTCAATTACTTATCTGCTTCCATTTTAAATGATATGATAAAGCCATCTGAATAAATTTTAATAAATCTTCTAACATTTCCTTTGTTGTTCCGTTGGTTATTTCAAAGTTTATGGTGCCTTGTTACAAATTCCCAATTGATGGAAACAAGGTTTAATTCTTTACCTTTTGAAACCTTTGCAATTGACTTTCAATATTTTAATGGAGCAAAGCACCATATTTTTCTTCATAATTTCTTGGTGTTATGCCAGCTAATTGCCATATCTCAAAATATTTTCCTATAATAGGGTACCCAAACAGTACACATTCCCCAACTGTGAGCCAATTAGTGCCTGATATAAATTCAATATCACTTCCTTGCTTTTATATTCAGTGTGTATAAAACCCAGAATCCTGTTTCCTTTCCTGCATGCATGTGTACATGTAGAAATCTATGTATAACACCCTTCAGTCTGTCTTCCTCCTTTCTCTTTGGGTATATTTCTTTCTACTATTTCTACCCTGAAGTATGCTATTTACATTCCAATACATTTAACAACTCCTGTTATCCATTTGTTCACTAGCTGACTTAAATCCTAAAATGTCTTGCATTCTTTCTCACAGTTTGCCACGTTATATGAAGTTTTCTAAAAGCCATTTTGAAATCAGAAAATGAAGTACCGTGTGCAGATTACATGGCTTTGTTTTCTTTCAGAAATAAAACACTAAAATGAGCGAACAGATCAAGTTCATTGTAGAGCAGCTCAATAAGGAACCCTTCAAGAAGACTTTCAACCTAATCACCTTCGACTCTTTGGAGCCACTACAGTTGCTGCAGGTGCTTAATGAGGTTTTGGCTGAGATTGATCCAAAGGTATGTAATGTGCTGCTTCTGTATCTAATCCGAGTGCTTTAATTCTTAAATGTCTAGTTTATTTGTATGAAATTATTGTGAATCTAGAATCTAGAATGGTACAACACAGAAGAGGACCATTTGGCCCATTTTGCCTGTGCCAGCTCTTGGTAGAGTTACCTAATTAATCTCACTCACCTCTTTCCCTATAGACCACTAAATTTTGATTGCTAATATTGAATCTACCTCCAGCACACTTTCAAGCTGTGCATTTCGAATCACAACAATGCATTATGTAAAAATAATGTTTCCCCAAGTTGCCTTGGTGGTTCTTTTGCCAAGTACCTTAAATCTGTATCCTGTGGTTACTAACCCTACCGTCACTGGAAATAGTTTCTGCTGTTTACTCTTATCAAAATCATTCATGACTTTGAACACCTTTTTGAAAACTCCTCTATTTTTCTCTGCTCCAAGGAGAACAGCTCCTGCTTCTTCAGTCTCTGCATAATCTAAGACCTTATCCCTGGCATCATTATACTAAATCTCTTCTGCACCTTCTCCAAGGCCATGATATACTTCTTAAAGTGCATTGTCCAGAACTGAACACAATACTCCAGTGTTTTATAAAGGTTTAGCATTACTTCCTTGCTTTTGTACTCTCTTTCTGTACTAATAAAACCTATAACCTTTTTTTTAAACAGCCTTCTTAACTTGTCCTGCCACCTTCAAAGATTTGTGCTCATGCAGGCACAGGTGTCTCTGATCTTGCATCCCCTTTAGAATTGTACTGTTGTCCTGGCAGATGGGTGGAGCTTAGTGAGATTCTTTTGTTTTGAGTTATATCTGTGAATTCAGTTAGGGCATAGCTAGCAGACAAGACTGGTTAATGTTTGAAAAGCAACTAAGAGACTTTGTCAGTTTTGGATTTATGTAGCTTGTAGCTCCTTGGAAATTGAGAAAGCCAGACCTACACCTGAAGTAGGGTAAATGCTAGATGCTAGTCGTCTCGATTTCTCTGCTCCTCTCATCCACTCTAACTTGTCTCTCTCTGAACTTGCTGCACTCCCTTCTCTCAGGTCCAACCCTGACAATGTCATCAAACCTGCTGACAAGGGTGGTGCTGTTGTTGTCTGGCGCACTGACCTCTACCTTGCAGAGGCTGCGCGTCAACTCGCAGACACTTCCTCCTACCTCCCCCTGGACCATGACCCCACCACTGAACATCAAGCCATTGTTTCCAGGACTGTTGCTGACCTCATCTCTTCTGGAGATCTTCCTTCCACAGCTTCCAACCTCACAGTCTCCCTACCTCGGATGGCCTGCTTCTACCTCCTACCCAAAACCCACAAACAGGACTGTCCTGGCAGACCGATCGTGTCAGCCTGTTCCTGCCTCACGGAACTCATTTCTTGCTATCTTGACTCCATTCTCTCTCCCTTTGTCCAGTCCCTTCCCACCTACATCCGTGATTCCTCTGACACCCTACATCATATCAACAATTTCCAGTTCCTTGGCCCCAGCCACCGCCTCCTCTTCACCATGGACATCCAATCCCTCTACACCTCCATCCTCCACTGGGATGGTCTAATGGCTCTCCGCTTCTTCCTTGAACAGAGGCCCGAACAATCCCCATCCACCACTACTCTCCTCTGTCTGGCTGAACTTGTTCTCTCACTGAACAATTTCTCCTTAAATTCCTCTCATTTCCTCCAAATAAAAGGTGTGGCTATGGGTACCCGCATGGGCCCCAGTTATGCCTGTCTCTTTATGGAGTATGTGGAACATTCCTTGTTGCAGTCCTACTCCGGCCCTCTCCCACAACTCTTTCTCCGGTACATCGATGATTGCTTCGGTGCTGCTTCATGTTCTCGTCTGGACCTGGAAAAATTTATTAATTTTGCTTCCAATCTCCACCCCTCCATCATTTTCACATGGTCCATCTCTGACATCTCCCTTCCCTTCCTTGACCTCTCTGTCTCAATTTCTGGTGATAGACTGTCCACCAATATTCATTACAAGCCTACCAACTCCCACAGCTACCTCGACTACAGCTCCTCACACCCCGCTTCCTGTAAGGACTCCATCCCATTCTCTCAGTTCCTTCGCCTCCGTCGCATCTGTTCTGATGATGCCACTTTCAAAAACAGTTCCTCTGACATGTCTTCCTTCTTCCTTAACCGAGGTTTTCCACCCACGATGGTTGACAGGGCCCTCAACCATGTCCGGCCCATCTCCCACGCATCCGCCCTCACACCTTCCTCTCCCTCCCAGAACCATAATAAGGTCCCCCTTGTCTTCATTTATCACCCCACCAGCCTCCGCATTCTAAGGATCACCCTCCGCCATTTCCGCCAACTCCAGCATGATGCCACCACCAAACACATCTTCCCTTCACACCCCCGGCGGCATTCTGCAGGGATCGTTCGCTTCGGGACACCCTGGTCCACTCCTCCATCACCTGCTACACCTCAACACCCTCCCATGGCACCTTCCCATGTAACCGCAGAAGGTGCAACACCTGCCCCTTTACCTCCCCTCTCCTCATCGTCCAAGGGCCCAAACACTCCTTTCATGTGAAGCAGCGTTTCACTTGCACTTCCCTCAATTTAGTCTACGCATTCGCTGCTCCCAATGCGGTTTCCTCTACATTGGAGAGACCAAACGCAGACTGGGCGACCACTTTGCGGAACACCTTCGGTCTGTCCGCAAGCATTACCCAGACCTCCCTGTCGCTTGCCATTTCAACACTCCACCCTGCTCTCATGCCCACATGTCCGTCCTTAGCCTGCTGCAATGTTCCAGTGAAGTTCAACGCAAACTGGAGGAACAGCACCTCATCTTCCGACTAGGCACTTTACAGCCTTCCGGACTGAATATCGAGTTCAACAATTTTAGATCATAAACTCTCTCCTCCATCCCCACCCCCTTTCCGATCCCCCTTTTTTCCAATAATTTATATAGATTTTTCTTTTCCCACCTATTTCCATTATTTTTAAATGTATTTCCAACCATTATTTTATCTCTACCTTTTAGCCTATTTCGATCCCTTCCCCCCACCCCCACTAGGGCTATCTGTACCTTTCTACCCTTAATGTCACCTATTAGCACATTCCTTAGATAATATCACCACCTTCAACACCTCTTTGTCCTTTTGTCTATGACATCTTTTGGCAATCCACCTATCACTGGCCCTCTATCCAGCTCCACCTGTCCCACCCCCCCCTTAAACCACCTTATATTTCACCTCTTTTCTATTTTTTCTTAGTTCTGTTGAAGAGTCATACGGACTCAAAACGTTAACTGTGTTCCTCTCCGCAGATGCTGTCAGACCTGCTGAGTTTTTCCAGGTATTTTTATTTTTGTTTTAAATGCTAGATCTATTGCCCATGACACAGTCTGTGATTGGGAACTGGTACTCAGTATAAGACAAATTTGAAAAAGGGAAAAATGACTTTAGCTGGAGGCTAAATGATGAAATCTGCAGTAGAACCTTCAATAAAAAGCAGTTAACTTTCTTTTTTTCTTATTCATGGGATGTGGGCTTCACTGGCTGGGCCAGCATTTATTGCCCATCCCTAGTTGCCCTTGAGAAGGTGGTGGTGAGCTGCCTTTTTGAACCGCTGCAGTCCATGTGGTGTGGGTAAACCCACAGTGCTGTTGGAAAGAGAGTTCCAGGATTTTGACCCAGCGACAGTGAAGGAACGGCGATATATTTTCAAGTTAGGATGGTGAGTGGCTTGGAGGGGAACTTCTAGGTTGCGTTTTTCCCATCTATCTGCTGCCCTTGTCCTTCTTTACAAATGGTAGTGGTCGTGGGTTTGGAAGGTGCTGTCGAAGGAGCCTTGGTGAATTCCTGGTGCGGTTGAAGTTCTAGAAGTAATCAGCTTGGTTGCAGTTTGAAACCATATCAGTGGGCTGTTGGAAGCCAAGGGTATTTTCTGATGTTTTAAGCCACTGCACTGAAGTCGCAGGGAGTCCCGTGCTTGAGCCATGGAATCCAGAGTCATGCAGTTGGTAAAGAAATTGGAGGGTCGCTTACCCAACAGCTAATGGAAGAACCCCCATGAAATCTTGTACCCTGGCGAATAGCTGGAACACTGAAGAGAAATCAGAGTGAATTCTGGACAGCTGTCACATATCTTTTTGAATTTGTCCCAGGAACAGCGAATGAGCCTTAAAGATTTCGTAAGATAAGGGAATTCTTGCGGGTGTGATGGCAAGTAGGAAGTAGAACTGAGTTTATAACGTAAACTTTTATAACCTATAGTATTAGGTTAATAGTACTTACTTTGTTTAATTCTTTTTGATATACAATAAAGTTTGTTTTTATTAAAAAACATGAAATCTTGTGGTGTAGTTCTGTGGATTAATTGTTGAGTGTTCAGATGAATGTTCATTCCTTGAATGCTAACAGTCCTTATCAGGATTGTGACAACTCTCTGAATTAAGTTTTGGGTGCCAGGTGTCTGTCCATTTCACCAATCTATTTATGTCTGAAGTCTGTTACTATCTTCCTCATTGTTTAGTGCATTTCCCAGTTTTGTATCATCAGCAAATTTTGAAATTATATCTTTTATACCCAAGTCCAGGTCATTAATACATGCCAACAAGCGCATTGCTTCTAATACTGACCTCTAGGAAACACCATTGTATTCTTCCCTACTCCGCTCTGCAAAACAACCATTTACCTCTATCCTTTGCTTTCTGTCACCTAAGCAATTTTGTATGTGTGGTGCCACTGTCCCTTTAATTCGATGGACTTTAAATTTTCTAACAAATCTGTTGCCTGAACTTGTAGTTTTTATTTGTAAAGAGTTCCCAATTATCCTACAAGGCATTTCATTACACATTGAAATATGTCATTTCTCTTGTTAAAGCAGTCCAATGTATTATACACTGTATTGGCATAGACTAAAATCTGTATTGAGAAAATTGTTAAATTTTGCATAACTTTTTTCCCTTCCTCCTCACTCCTGTAAACATTGACTTCAATTCCGTATCGATTGGCCCTCCAATTTTCACATGCATGTGTGAGGCTAGATAGTTGAGTGCTGGCAGGTTATTCAATTGTGTGGACATGACAGATAAGCCTGAATCTGGCTTTACTGTTGTCAACATGCATACATTCCAACAGTTTTCACTGGATAGCAGTATTGAATGGGACCCTTAGCTGATGGTTATCAGCTGGTCTGACCCTAGTCTGAGGCACTGGAGCCAATTGTGGAACACTTATCAAACTCAATTAACTCAGTGTCAGGAATGAAATTTGGGATTTTCTACCTTGTTTAGCTCAGTTACACATTATCTTTACTAATTGAAGAAGTATTAATTATGGTTTTTATACTATTTTTATGCCATGAAGTAGTCAATAAAGAGAATCGTGGAAAACACTTAACTTCTCCCTCTTGCTTAATCCCTCCTGCCCCTCATGCAACGCCCCCCTCTCTTTAATAGGATTTCAATTAAAGATGTCTTCCGCATATCGGCTGTAATACGTAACAATGCTAGCAATATTCTCTTCTTTTCTGGTAGCATAATATTGATATACGAGAGGAAGCGCCGGATCAAACAGCAAAGCGAATGTTCAGCCTTCTGGGAATTCTGAAATACAAGCCACCCGGAAGTGCTTCTGATATGTATGTAATATTTTATATTTTACCTGGGAGTTGTAGAAGAAAATTTATTTTACTAGTTTTCTCTTTAGATTTCTCATTTCTCTCTGCACTGTTTCCTGACTGAGAGGTCAGGCAAGTTACCTCTATTATTCACCTCTGCAATTGGATGTCTCCTGTACTGTTTAAAACTATATGTTACATAATTGTACACGTATTCAGCAATGGGAGTTAGTCATCGGGTAACACTGTAATTAATTTGGGAAACTCCAGCTGTTAGTCAGCATTAGAAAATGCCTTGGTAAGGAAAGAAATGACCTAACCAGGAATCTGGTAAAAACTCTTGTTGTCTTTGTTTTTGGAACCCAGTTTCAGATATATTATCCCCTGTTCAGATGCTCCATTTATCATTTGTCATGTACCAGTCATCAGCTGAGAAGTTCGGCAAATGACTAGCATTGCAACTGATTACTTGAATTGTGTAATTTAAATTTTTTTTTTCTTATCTATAAGGAAACACATGAGGGTAAATCTTACGATGCTGATTAGGCTTTAGATGCAGCAAGCACACTTGGAAAAAATATCAGGAACTTGGGGTTGGCATTTGTCCATTGAAATTATTGGACAGAAAATCGCAGGCAACATGCCTGCAGTTTTTCAATTTGTGTCAGCTACAAAGTCCATTGTATAATCTCTACTTGCTGTTTCCGCCTGACATCTGGACTTGCATATGGAATTGCGGGCACAAGTGTTGAATCACTTTGTCTAATGAGGGATTTTTGGAAAATATGTTGAAAATTGTTTCATTCTTGTAATCAAGCTCTACATCTATTAAATGTTAAAACAAATTTTTAAAAAGAAAAATTTCCTTTATTTCGTAATCTGTAATGAAGTGCTTTGAGTGGACTGTCTACAATATTCAGTTAGTCATTGTCAATTTTTTTGCAGAAAGTTCAAGCGAAATATTGCTTTATTCTCTAAATAGGAATGAATATTGATGTAGGAAAGATTATATTAGGATTATTCAAGGTAAATCAAGCTATTTTGAAATGTCTTAAAAACAAAGATAAAAGTTAGCATATTGTAAATTTGTGTAAAGACATTAGCTTCCTCAGTTATTCAAGTAGATTTTGCAGCATGAAACCACTAAGATAATTGTGATTAAATTAGATGGCAGACTTTAAGGTGTGGTTGTTTTGAGAAACTGATTGTCCTTTTGTGGATCACCCCTTCAGGAGTGCCTTTCGACAGGGCCTGGTCACTGGGAGTAAACCTGTAATCCATCCCATTTTGCACTGGCTTCTGCAGAGGACCAATGAGCTTAAAAAAAGAGCGTATCTAGCTCGTTTCCTTGTCAAGGTGGAGATCCCTGCTGACTTTCTGCAGGATGATGTGGTGGCAGACACTTATCATCAGGTTTAGTCATTATACCTTTACTTTAATCATGAATGATTAATATTTCTTGGCATGGATGTTTATTTCTCTAAGAATATTGTTTCTTTAATTTTAGTATTATTTTGAACTGAAGCTTTTTCATATTTATAAAACTGGATTTAAACAGTTTCAGACCTCCTTCAGTTTAAATCTAGAAAATCCTGAAGTTAGCAGAAATATTTTTAAGAATTGTTCTGGTTTTTGTTTGCAGTACGAAGAATTGGTGGAAGGGTTCAAAACCTTGCACAGGGAATGTGAACAGCTGAAGAACTGTGGTTTTTCAACTGCAGAAATAAGGAGGGTAAGCAGTAAATAAATTTCTGCAAAGGTGCAAAGACTTATTTTACAAAGGTATTTGGTAACTTCTTGCATGCAAGAGCATTAAATGCAATTAAGTTGAGAACCTCAAATGTAAATAATTCTATTAATATTTGAAGACCAACTAAACAATTTTGTCTTTATTATCCTTTTAATGAAACTATTTTGAGCGTGCCATAATGTAAATTGACATCCGAACATATGAATTAGGAACAGGAGTAGGCCACTCGGCCCCTTGAGCCTGCTCTGCTATACAATAAGGTCATGGTTGTTCTGATTTTAACCTCATATTCCTGCCTACCCCTGATAATGTTTCACCCCCTTGCGTATCAAGAATCTATCTACCTCTGCCTTAAATATATTCAAGGGCTCTACTTCAACCACCCTTTTCAGGAAGTGAATTCCAAAGCGTCTCAACTTTGAGAGAAAAAAAAATTCCTCATCTCCACCCTAAATGGGCAACCCCTTATTTTGAAACAGTGACCCCGAGTTCTTGACTCTCCCAAAAGAGGAAATATCTTTTCCGCATTCACCCTGTCAAGTCCCCTCATGATCTTATATGTTTCAATCAAGTTGCCTCTTACTCTCCTAAACTCCAGCAGCCACAAGCCTAGCCTGTCCAGCTGTTCCTCTTAAGATAGCCCTGTTTCTAATGCGTTTACACCTTTCCTTAAATAAAGAGACCAATACTGTACACAGTACTCCAGATGTGGCCTCACCAATGCCATATATAACTGAAGCATAACCTCCCTACTCCTGTATTCAATTTCCCTTGAAATAAACAATAACACCCTATTAGCTTTGCTAATTATTTGCTCCACCTGAAACTAACCTGTTGCGATTCATGCACTAGGATACCCAGATCCCTCTGCAATCTCTCACTGTTCAGTTTTTTTTATTCGTCCTGCCAAAATGAACAACCTCACATTTTCCTACATTATACTCCATTTGCCAGATCTTTGCCCACTCACCTAACCTATCCTTTTGTAGCCTCCTTAGGTCCTCTTCACAACCTACTTTCCTACCCACCTTTGTCTCGTCAGCAAATTTAGCAACCATACCATTGGTCCCTTTATCCAAATCATTTATATAAATTGTAAAGAGTTGAGGCCCCAGCACTGATCCCTATGGCACACCACTCATCACATCCTGCCAATCAGAAAATGAGCCATTTATGCTTATTCTCTGTTTCCTGTTAGCCAGCCAATCTTCTATCCATGCCAATATGTTTCCCCCTTATACCGAGCTTTTATTTTCCACAATAACCTTTGATAAGGTACCTTAACAAATGCCTTTTGAAAATCTAAGTACAGCACATCCACTGGCTCCCCTTTATCCACAGCACCTGTTACTTCTTCAAAGAACTCCAATAAATTGGTTAAACATGATTTCCCTTTCACAAAGCCAGGGTGATTCTGCCTGATTATTTAAGTGCCCTCTTATAATATCTTTAATAATAGCTTCTAAAAGCTTCCCTATGACAGATGTTAAGCTAACTGGCCTATAGTTTCCTGCTTTCTGTCTCCCTCCCTTTTTGAATGAAGGAGTTACATTAGCTATTTTCCAATCTAATGGAACCTTCCTTGAATCTAGTGAATTTTGGAAAATTAAAGCCATCGCATCAACTATCTCACTAGCCACTTCTTTTAAGACTCTAGGATGAAATCCATCAGGACCCAGGGACTTGTCAACCCACAGTTCCAACAATTTGCTAAGTACCACTTCCCTGGTGATTGCATTTTTCTTGAGTTCGTCCCTTCCAATTCCTGATTTACAGTTAGCTCTAGGGTGTTACTTGTATCTGTTATAGTGAAGACTGATGCAAAATACCTATTCAATTTATCTGCCATCTCCTTATTTTCCATCATTACTTCCACAGACTTACTTTCTGTTAGGACCAATGCTCACTTTAACTTTTTTTAAAATATCTATAGAAACTCTTACTGTCTGTCTTTATGTTTCTAACTAGCTTTCTCTTGTACTCTAATTTTTCCCTCCTTATTAATCTTGTAGTTATTGTTTGAGCGTATTATCCGACCAATCTTCTGACCTGCCACCCATTTTGCACAATTATATGCTTTTTCTTTAAGTTTGATACCATCTTTAACTACTTTCATTAACCATGGATGGTGGATCCTCCCCTTGGAATTTTCCTTTCTTGTTGGAATGTATCTATTCTGCGTAATCTGAGATATCTTCTTAAATGCCTGCCACTGGATCTCTATTGACCTATCCCTTAACTTAAATTGCCAGTTCACTTTTGCTAGCTCTGCTTTCATGCTCTTGTAATTGCCCTCATTTAAGTTTAAAATACTAGTGTTAGACCCAGTCTTCGCTTCCACAAACTGAATGTAAAATTCAATCATATTATGATCACTGCTATCTAGGGGTGCCTTCACTGTGAGGTCATTAATTAATCCTATCTCATTGCACAATACCAGGTCCAGAGTAGCCTGCTCCCTGGTTAGCTCCAGAATGTGCTGATCTAAGAAAAAATCCCAAAAACATTCTATGGATTTGTTATCTATGCTACCTTTTGCCCATCTGGTTCTTCCAGTCTAGTATGTAGGTTAAAATCCCCCATAATAATCACTGTAGCTTTCTGACAAGCTCCCACAATTTCTTCTTTGATACCCCTTCCTATCGTGTGATGATTGTTAGGGAGCCTGTACACCACTCCCGCAAGTGACTTCTTGCCTTTATCATACTTCATCTCTACCCAAACCACTTCTATATCCTGGTTTCTTGCACTTAGGCCATCCCTCTCTATTGCGTTAATGTCGCCTTAATTAACAGAGCCACCCCTCCACTTTTTCCTAACTTCCTAACCTTCCTAAAAGTCACATACCCTTCTATGTTCCGGTCCCAATCTATCCCATCCTGTAGCCATGCCTCTGTAATGGCTATTAGATCGTACTTACTTATCTCTATTTGTACAACTCAGATACAGAGCCTTAATTTTGTCCTTATATTATTTTTGTAACTGCTAGCCCTATCTATTGGTTTACTCTTAGACTCGTATTCTGCCCCTTCCTGTCATAGTCTGTTTATCATTTCCCAAATTAATACCTTCCTCTCTTACCTTGTCTCTACTCTATAATTTATTACATTTTCCCACATTTGATCCCTTTCCCCCATGATCTAGTTTTAAACCCTTTCTACTTCCCTAGTTAGCGATTCGCAAGAACACTCATCCCAGCATGGTTCAGGTGTAAACTGTCCCAAAGGTACAGCCCCCACTTTCCCCAGTATTGATGCCAGTGCCCCATGAACCAGAACCCACTTCTCCCACACAAGTCTGAGTCATGCATTCATCTCTCTAATCTTATTTTCCCTGTGCCAATTTGCACGTGGCTAGGTAATAACCCAGAGATTATTTGGTACCTAGCTTTTCATACTGACTATGCAGAACCTCTTTTCTTGTCCTACCTATGTGGACCACAACGACTGGATCCTCCCCCTCCCACTGCAAGTTCCTCTCCCAGCCCTGAACAGATGTCCCAAACCCTGGCACCGGGCAGGCAACACAGCCTTCTGGAATCTCGTTCTTTGCTGCAGAGATCAATGTCAACCCCCCTCGCTATACTGTCCCCTACAGCCACTACATTTTTGTTTGCTCCCTCTGCTTGAATGGCTTCCTGTGCCATGGCCAGCCTGCTAATCCACCTTGTAGACCTTGCTTTCGTCACACAGGTTGTGAGCACTTCAAACCTGTTTGACAATTGCAAAGTCTAAGGCTCCTCCACTACTTTCTGCTCAGTCCCTTTACCTGCCTCATTCATGGACACATCCTCCTGTCCCTCACTGCTGACCAAACAGATGACCCTGTTCTAAGAGGTGTGACCGACCGCCTTCAGCAACAAAGTGTCCAGATATTTCTTGCCCGCCCTCATGTTGTACAGTGTCTGCAGTTCGGCTTCCAGATCAATAATCCTAATCTGGAATTCCTCAAACTGCTTACACTTTCTGCAGACATGTTTGTCCTGCATTGCCTTAGTGTTCAAAAGCTTCCACATTCTACAGCTGCAACATAACACCTGTCCTATCATTGTTGTTTATGTTATTTAATTTATTTAATTTAATTACTTAATTAATTTATAGTAATTCCTATGTATGCTACAATTTACTGTGCTTATTGAATGCTAGTACCACTGGCAAGTAAAAGTTACACATTTCTTAATGACGCAGGTATGTGTTTTAGGTGTTTACTTCAATTATTTTATTTTAATTTTAAAGTTTTAATTTTATTTTATTTATCGATCTGCCTTAACTCCTGTGTCCTAAAGTGGCTATTAACGCGCTGTCCCTAACAGTAAGCATTTACTGGCCAATCAACTTACAAAAGTACGATGCCTATACTATTTTAAACCCTAGGAACAGAATAAGTCTTAACCACTTACTAAATGCTCACCAAACAGCTAGCTAGCTTCTCCAACCAATCAAATTGCCTCTTTGCTGTGATGTCGAATAATTGTTTTCTCCGCTCTCCTGGCGGCCTCTTACGCTTGTGCTGTTTTCGATCAGCTGGCGGCCTCTCCCCTTGCGTTGTTTTCGATCTGAATGTATTTTTTTTCAGCAATTCTATAGAGAGTAACATTATTCTAGCTACAGTTATTGAGTAATTTTTGCATGGCTTGCCAAATTCTCTTGATTGAAGGTATAAGACATACCTATGACTGAAAAGAAAAGAGATATATGTAGTTAAAAGCAAAAAACTGCGGATGCTGGAAATCCAAAACAAAAACAAAAATAAAAACACCTGGAAAAACTCAGCAGGTCTGACAGCATCTGCGGAGAGGAACACAGTTAATGTTTCGAGTCTGTATGACTCTTCAACAGAACTAAGTAAAAATAGAAAAGAGGTGAAATATAAGCTGGTTGGGTGGGGGGGGGGGGACAGAGCTGGATAGAGGGCCAGTGATAGGTGGAAGAAAGCAAAAGAGAGATATGGAAATCCTGTCGGAGAGAAGAGCAATACTTCTTCAAGGTAGGCATTAATCACTGGCCCTCTATCCAGCTCTACCTGTCCCACCCCCTCTTAAACCAGCTTATATTTCACCTCTTTTCTATTTTTCCTTAGTTCTGTTGAAGAGTCATTTGGACTTGAAATGTTAACTGTGTTCCTCTCCGCAGATGCTGCCAGACCTGCTGAGTTTTTCCAGGTATTTTTATTTTTGAGATATATGTAGTGTCAGCTTCGCTCAGTTGGAAGCACCGTAGATTCTGGCCCCACTCCAGGATTTAATAACATTTTCTGACCTTGGACTGTGCATAAGCAGAAAATCTGGTCCATGACTAGACTGACACTTTTTTAACTGCATTATTGGAGGTGACTGTCGCGAGATAATTATAAATGAGGAAAGGTATTTATCCCATTTTGGTTCATCCATTCAGAAGCATTTTACTTTCCACCTTTTGTAGCATTTAATGGTTTCTTAGATGATTCCAGGGATTTTTTGTTTCCAGTGCATGAAAATCTATTCCACACATTAATCATTCTTTGAATTTCCTAAAATTAGCATTGCTTGTGTCATTTGAAGATATTAAACTGAGGTTTCATCAATTTGCCTGGGTAGTCATTATAAATAATAAAATGGATTTTTAGACAAGATGGGAATTCTGCTGGCTGACACTACTGCCTTAACCATTGCCAATGCAGCAAAAGATAAATCTATCATTCATCTGATTATTTGTGGGATCTTACTGAACATAAAATAGCCATTGTTTTTGTCTACAAAACAATAATGACTGTAATTCAAAGCATCTAATTGCTTATGAGACTTTTCTGAGAGATGGTAAGGTGCTGTTATAAATGTAGATTTTTGTTTTCTTTCTTTTACTGTCTATGAAATTGAGGCACAGCTAAGGTTGGAATTATTTTATGGTGATTGCAGTGTGGAAAACCCAGATCCTATTGTGTCTTATAACCTGAATATTTGATTTATTTCACACAATTTCATTTTTATTATAAGTTATTCTCCTAGTGCATAGATCCTTGAAGGCAACAGGACAGGTAGATAAGGTGATTAAGAAGGCATGCAGGATACTTGCCTTTATTAGTCGAGACATTGAATACAAGAGCAGGGAGGTTATGATGGAGCTGTATAAAGCGTTAGTTAAGCCACATCTGGAGTACTGTGTGCGGTTCTGGTCGCCGCACTATAGGAAGGATGTGATTGCACTGGAAAGGATGCAGAGGAGATTCACCAGGATGTTGCCTGGGCAGGAGCGCTTCAACTATGAAGAGAGACTAGATAGGCTGAGGTTGTTTTCCTGAGAACAGAGAAGGCTGAGGGGGGACCTGATTGAGGTGTACAAAATTATGAGGGACATAGGGTAGATAGGAATAAACTTTTACCCTTAGTGGAGGGGTCAATAACCAGGGGGGCATAGATTTAAGATAAGGGTCAGGAGGTTTAGAGGAGATTTGAGGAAAATTTTTTTCACCCAGAGGGTGGGGGGTATTTGGAACTCTGCCTGAAAGGGTAGTAGAGGCGGGAACTTCTATTTCAGAAGTATTCAGATGAACACTTGAAATACCATAGCATACAAGGCTACGGGCCAAGTGCTGGAAAATGGGATTAGAGCAGTTAGGGACACGTTAGGCTGAAGAGCCTCTTTCCATGCTGTAAAGCTCTGATTCTATGACTTAATGTGTTTCAGACCATTCGTATCTCCAAGTTTAGGAGGTGGGAAGGCAACTTATTCTTGGGCCTTTGTCAATGTTGCTTTCTGACTGAGTGCAAGGAGAAATTGAAATCCCTCTGTGCACAATTTTGAGTGGGCCAGTTAACATTTTTTTGCACCAAATTCATGTTTGCATTTTTTAAGTTGGTGTAAAGTGTAAATCTAGAACTGGTAAAAGTTAAGCGATATAACAGATTTCAAGCAAGTACAAAAGCAGGGAAGGTCAGTGAGGAGGGAAGATCAAAAGTAAAGGCCGAGCGAAAAGCATGAGAAATTAAATGACAAATGGCGCAAGGCAAAAGGAGTTGGTAATGGGACAAGTAAAGGAGAAAAGATATCAATAGGAATAGCAAAATCATCACTAACAGCTGCCGTCCGACAAAAGAGTTCAGAGGTTACAATCTGAAATTGTTGAACTCGATGCTTTATATGGTCCATCTACAACCCTTTCCTTCTTTTCTTGTCTTCTGCCTTCATTTCTGAGGATAGGCTATCCACTATAAGCTTTTGACATTTTTTTCTTTCTACAGATTCTGTCTGACCTGCTGAGTGTTTCCAGCATTTTTCTCTTATTTTGGATTTCCAGCATTCACAGTATTTTGCTTTTATTAATCATACTTAACATAAAGGATTGTGGAAGAGCAGCTGTGTCCTGTGTCTCCATGGTACAACTGTTCTTGTGCTGAAATGGTGTGCTACTCAGACCAGCAAATAGATACAGTAAAGTTATGCCATTTGCGGGGGTTACATTCCCGTGGAACTTCGCAAACTGAAATCGTGAATGACAAACATACTTTACAATGGGAGTCAATTAGATAGGTTCCAGCCTTCCTAAAATTTTACATGTATAAAGAATCAAAGGCAATAAAAATTGTTTTTAATAAATTTAAGAGAAATTTACTGGAGAAATTGTTTAATAAAGAAATAAAACAAGAGCAATGTAAAATTTGTCACACTTACAGTACAGTACTTGAGGGTGAAGGGAGTGGGTGAAGTGCCTAATGTAGATGTTGATGTGGATTTTTAAAAAAATATTATTTTTGACTGCCTTGCCTTTTGTGTTTCAATTTTGTAAAGTTCTTGGTAAGGCGCAATACCAATGTCAATCACTCTATGAAAGGCAGTGCCTTTTCCCATGTTTGTATCATTGTCTGTCATCTGTTTTTTAAAAAATCTTCAGCTGATCTTATGAAGTCTGCCATCATCTTGGGTGTGGAATGAGCTTTCTTTGGCTCTTCTTCCTGCTCCTGTTTAAGTTCACTCAATATCATTAGTTCCGCCAATTCTTCTGTGGAGAGTTCCTCTTGTTGAGACTGAAACGACTCCTCTACTTGATCTGTGGCCGATTCTTCAAATCCCTCCCTTGCAACTTGTTTTGCCAACTCAACAATCTTGGCTACTTCAGCATCCACAGTAAGGAACCCTGTGGAATCATTCACAGCCTCACGCCAAACTTTTTCCAGCAAGCAATTATAGTTGATTCTCTAACCTCATCCCAGGAGTACTTAATTATCCCTATTGCTATAAGGATGTTAAATTTCTTCCAGCAATCTCAATTGTGGTTGAAGGGTTTGTTTCCATAAGGTTGAAAATGTGGCTGAAACCTCTGTGGGTGTAGTAAACTTTGAAGGATGTGATGACCCCCCTAGTCCATTGTCTGGATAGGGTGAGGTCGTATTTGGGGTTAAAAACAAAATTTCAGTGTCTGGATGGTTATCTGCAAGAGTGTGGATGTCTAGGTGTATTGTCAAAGATAAATTGGATCTTGAAGAACAAGTTCTTTTCCCTCCGACAAGTCCTGATCTCATGTAGAAAGCAATTCTCAAACCAATCTTCAAATGCTGCTGCTGTAACCCAGGCAGTGTTGTTAGCCTTCCAAAAAAACAGTAGATGAGATGTATTTTTCCCTTTAAGTGCTCGAGGGTTTTCTGACAAACCAACATTAGTTTACACTTACTATGTACCAATGTGGCTGGCTTTAAGAGTGTTAGCCTGCCCTTTGCAGATTTAAAAACAGCTGCTGCCCTTTTAACTGTGGCTCACCTTTGTTACTGGTGCTCTATCCACGTGTTTAGTAACTTCTACACTTCTTCCAAATGTGGATCTCTCCTACTTACAAAAGTTAACCTGGCAGTAGGGGTGTAGTGCCAAATTTTGAGGTGCAGGAGCTCTAAGAAAATGTGTTGGCAATATCATTTCTAAATTTACTATTACAATGTTTCCTATGTGTTAATCATCTGAGTCCCCAAAAATCAGTAAAACTATGCTTTTTAAGTGAAAAATATTAGTGCCGAAAGGCACTTTATTCTGAACAGTGGTATTTTGAATCATTAGTCTTTAGCGTAGTTAGAATTTCATTATGCAACATTTTAATTATTTAATTCAAGCCTATTTAAAAACATGAATTACAGAAAACTTTACTTACCAAAATGACACTTCACAATTTCCAGTGGGTCAAGTTGCACATTTCTGCTAAAGGAAGAGTGATCTTGTTCTTGAGTCATCGATTGGTGACATCGCAGTCAGGTTGTGACATATGGTGTTGGATTCCAATACGTCAGGAGGGCAGCCCATGTAGTCTTGCAAATATAAGTGTTGATACCCAGCTAATGAGAATTCTTGATTGCGTTGGTATTATAAGTAAGTTCATTTGACTGAGTCCTCACTCGCATTCTGCAGTGGAATTACTTGTGCATAATTTAGTAATGGTCGTGAACCGTGGGGAATGCGTTGTTCAGCTTCCATGTAACCTCTGAATGCATTGATTACAGAACTAAATTACAATTTTAAACCAATTGTAGAAAGAAGATATTGCCAATTCTCAATAACCTGATGGCACTTCAGCTGGCCAATAGTCTTGGTCAAGAATTTGCAATTGGTCAATCAGCGATGCATAACTGGATTGGGCCTCAGAAGCTGACCAAGAGCCTTACAATGACATGGTTTTGAACAATCGATTTTCTAAATTATTAATGAGACTGGTAATAAACTCCTGATAATTAATGCTGATAATCTTATTGCTGCTCCTTGACAAAACCTTTCCAAACTTTCCCTTTGCGACTGCAACTTTGGCCTCAAGAGTTTTTGTGCCAGGTTGCTCTTTCAGTCACGCAAGACGCGCATGCTGCAAAGAATCAGTTTGTCTACATACCACAATCATTGTAGTGCATTTCTGTAAACACTGAGAGCGTGCCGAGTTCATGTAATGTGTCATAGCTCAGAGCTAAGTCTAAGAGAAACTGTTTCAAAGAAATTCTCTTTAACAGACCCTCATAGGTTTTCCTCTCAGAGGGAGGCCGTGTTTCATCTTTCATTGCCATTTCAAAATTAGCACATAACGCTTCATAGTTGCGCCAAACTGTTTGAAATGAACTTGCTACCCACCTGGTGCTTAAAATGCAGTCTGTTTTGGAAATCGAATTCAGCAGTGCATTCTGCCAGTTACCTCTGATTGAAAGGTGATCTGTTATACACAGTATAATTTGTCTATAAATGAATGGAAACGGTTCACTCCACTAACTTCTAACTTCTATGATTTAGGCAATGCCAAATAATAATATCTGGGTATTGCTTCATAAGTCTGTTAGCTACACCTGATTTGGTGCCCATCATAACACTTGCTCCATCACAAGCAAACACTACACGGTGCTGCTTCAGGTAGAAGTCATCAAAACCATGTTTCTCGAGACATTCAAGAAGATACTTTTGATCTGGAAGTTCAACATGAAGTGTGGATCATCCTTCTTATCACTTTCACATTTCGGGTAAACTACTAGACTAGTTTTGCTACTTAGACTAGTAGATTAATCAATAAGAATCGAAATTTTACCCTCTATTACTTTGATATTCTGGCACATTTCCCTTCTCATCTCAGTAGCTATGTGGCCAATAATTACTGCAGCCCAATTCCCACGTCAACACCATTTTCATTTTGAAGTTCCAGCAAGCCAGAGTGGTCAGAGTAATGTCTGCTGTTTTGACCCAAATGGTATGCCAAACAGAAAACTGCACAAGTTGCCTTTAGATGAGATGCGTTCAGGTTGTCACAAATCTTTCCAAGAGTGTCTTCGTTTGCTTTTTCAGTGACACATTGTGCAGTGATGTGAGCTTGCGACAGCTTATGTTTTTATTTGAGAGATTTTAAACTTGCACTCCAGTCGGATCCATGGTATGATACTGGTACAAATGCCATTCATTCGAAAGACTCAGTCCCCTGGACGTGAAAAGTGATGTTACCAATATTTGCTCGTTTTACACCCAAGTTTTTCGCCCTAACAGTATATCCAAGGATCTGTCTCTTTTTCCCTCTTCCACGTTTCCTCTGTCCACACATCTGCACGGGGATACAGACCTGCCACTGTAACAGGAGGTTATGCTTTTTTGTTTTGCAGTCATTGTGTTGTTATCAGGCAGTTTTGAAGGTTTGATTTTTTTTTCCCCCCTGGACAATGCATGTAGCAGTCTCTTGGACTTGGAGATTTTAGAAATTGTCCTGTTTTCTGTGGGAAACTGTTAGCAATTCACTCACATTATGGTCTCCTGTTTACTCCTCTTAGTCAGATCTCACTTGGATAACTGGCCAAATATCTGGCAGTGTGACATAAAGGTTGTGGAGTTTGTTGCAACAACAATGAGATATGCTGTGTGTGCAAGAGGAAACTGAGAGATCAGATTTTGCTCGGTGAGGGTATTAACGGATATGGAGCAATGGTGAAATTAAAATGCAGATCAAATATGTGGCAGAACAAGCTTGTGAGGGTGATGGGATTGGCTTACCCCCTGCTCCTATGCTCGTAGAAGACCACAGAGTTGTTGTCATTAAACAGGGAATTATTTCACTATTTAGAAGAAATTCAACTATAGCCGACAGTTACAATAGTGGCTGGCGTTAACGTCTCTGTGATCAGCTATGCAAACAGGAGTTTGTTACTGAGAACAGGAGTCTGGTTGATTATGACACATCTCAAGCAACAGTCTTTTCACAGACCCTAAGCAGCTAAATTACAATATGACTGACTAAAGCTCATAATCAACTATGGAGTTCTTAGTCCTTTTGTTAAGAACCCCAAGAAAATGTAGGAGAATACAATTTACCACTGATTATTCTAGTTTGAGCTGCCATAAGGAATTTAGGTTAAACTGAGCGAAGTCAACTTCAGAAGCAGTTGCTTGTACAGGAGACACTTCAGAAGTTCCAGCCTGTTCAACAAATAAATTAAAACACAGCAAACAAGACAATTTCTAAAATCGCCCTATCTTTTCTCTTTCAGCTGTATATTTTTCTTTCTACTTACTTGGGTCTTTGTTCTGTCTGAGTTATGACTGAGGCCTTCCTCCCTTCAGGCTGGCAGTGAGTACTGAGTAGGTCAGTGGATTTTAGGCCATTTTATTTTATAAGTTGTTAACTTGCCACTTTGAAAGCCGGGCATCGGCGGGGAAAAAAAGACAAAATATGTAGACATTAAACAGGCGCTGACTGGGGTGCAATACGATGGTGCCATGAACGGAAAGTAGTTTTGATGTGTTGTTCACCTCCAGGGTTTCAATCGCACCTTCTGCATTTCCTTTGGATCTCCACATACACTTGAGCTTCACCCTCCAAGCACACTTTCAGATCTTTGGCCGTGAGAAGCAGAACATTGCTGCTCCAAAGGCCTGCAGTAAGGGATCACCAGCCTTCGGCTGCCTCCTTGGATCTTCACTGCCTTTTTCAAGCCCGCTTTGCTTCAAGTCTGCTCCATGCAGCTTTCTTTAACTTGGATACTTTTTCTCTGTTCTTGTTGTTTATCCTGACTGAATGGGATCGATCTCCGATCCCTATTTTTGTCCCTTACCTGGGACTTTACTTCTGGGACCTCCCCTGTGTCCTGCTCCATGGGGCACCTTCTCTATCATGGTGCCCTGTTCAGGTCACCTAACCTGTAATTTTGTGTTGTTTCAGTTCTTTATTTCCTGTTCTGTGCAGGACTGTTCCCTGACCTGAGGAACGAAAAAACACTTGACTGCGCATGTGCAGCCAGTTCCCAGTGCATGCGTGAAAGTCCCGAGAGCTGCCACGGAATGTAGTTCCTGGCCTCCAAATTCCTGATCTCCGACTTCTAGTAACAGTTCCTCGGGGTTCAGGAATCATCACAAAAGTAAACAGGAGGAGCCAGAGCGGTGCTCTGGTGTGCTCCGGCAGCATTACACCAGTGCCTGACAGTACGACTACCAGAGATTGCTAACACTGACCCCTTTATCTTCACACTGCCTAATATACCTCATTGTAGATTCATTGACACTGTATCCCCTGGCCAGCATGATAGCACTAGCATTGTTTTTCAGTCTATATAATATTGTCACTTTTTGGGAAAGTGCCATCATTTTTTTTTAGGATGTTTCCTGCATGGTTCTGACTCGCTCCTTTTTAAATTACAGGCTTAGAGATACCAGCTTAAAAATTGCCCAGATACTCCACTGTGATCAGGAATTAAATTGCAGCAACAAAGATGCAAACAACTGCAGACAGTGCGCCATGCAGTGTGCACTTTCTACTGCAGGAAATGCATGGATGCCATCCGTTTTTTAAGCTTCATTTTTTTCAACTTCTATCTTTTATTTGTAAAACTGCTGATAGGTGAACACTTGGACTGGCAATGGGTGACCTGGTGTACAAAGACTTTAGTGCAGTTAAGCTTATTTGTGAAGGAGGAAGTTGTGAAAGGCAGGACTTTGTTGTTTGCCTGTTTTTCAAAATAATAGCTGCAAACAAAAGAAATATCTATTCTCAGAATTTTTCAAATAAAGACACATCATATAGAATATTGCACCTGATTTTAATATATAGATAGATATGTAGATATATAGATGTATATATGTAGGTATAGGCTTCAGTTTGGAATTTTATGCTTAAAACCTCAATGTGTTAGGACGCTTAAATTATATAGATAATAGCTGGCATAATGTTTGCTTTGGATTTGCAGGATATAAATGCTATGGAGGAAGAGAAGGATCAACTCATTAAGCGCGTGGATCGCCTAAAGAAAAGGGTATGATACAGTTATCTTGTAAGGATATTGTTTCTTTGTCCACAGTTTGATGCATGTCATATGGAAAAATATAACCTGGATTGAAACATCATGTTGCCTGCTTAAGGAAGGCATTGAATAACACATTTAAGTAAACTGAGACATGCTGGGAGAGTTGCCAACCTCTACAAGGAGTTGCACACTAAATGCAGGCATGTTGATTTGATTGGTGTGAATTCCATGCTGTCATCTGCAGCTGCTTATTGATGGTAAAAGGAAATCACCTGTGAAATAGGAACTTGGTCATTTTTTTTCAGATGCTGATAGTAAAAGCAATTTTTACATGTTTTCACTAGGTGGATACAGTATCAAATCATCAGCGGATGCTAGAGATGGCAAGACAGCTTCGCGTGGAGAAGGAGAGGGAAGAATCTTTAATGCAGCAAAAGCAGGAACAGAAAAATCAGGCAATTTATAACTTATATAATGTATAAACTAGATATGGAAATATGTACTTGGTCTGGAATAGTTTCATATAACAACTATTTTTATTTATATAGTGTCTTTAGAACATTAAATGCCCTTCTTGCAATTAGCAGGAGAAAATACAAGTACTGAGCAGCATCAGTATGCAGTAGTTGCAGGGTGACTGAAGTCATGATTGGAGAGGTTGGAGCCTTTTGCAAGTGGCAAGAGAGGTCATAAACTCAGTCTATGCACATTAACTTTAAATGCAAGATTAAAACAGCTGCAGTAAGTATGAGGGTTGTCCAGGATGACGTAGTTACAGTGGAAAGTACATGCCAGTGTGTTATGCTTTGTGAGGTTGGAGAGTAAGAAGGGGTAGAGCTGTAGAAGGATTTTTAAACAAGGATTTTGAATTTAATGGATTAGCTGATAGGGGGCCAATGGAGGTTTTGGCCCAGATTTTGCAGGGGCCTTTGATGGCGAACTGTCATTATTTGTTGTCATTATTCCCCTGAAACTGACTGCAACATTGAGATTTGGCGCCTGGAAATCCTGAAGTCTATTACTCATTGCTGCACCACTAGCCCTGACAACAACACCCCACTCCTGAGCCAGCAATTGTTGGAATCAGTTGTGGCAAAAAGTTCCCCTTTTCTGCTCTCACGTCAATGTTAGAAACCCCATAAAAGGTTTGTACATCTTGTACAATTAGGTGTAACTGGGTTTTATAATGGTGATCAGAGTAATAGCTAATGCTGAATTACAGATCTGGCCCTGAATTATTTTATTTATTTGTGTAGTGTTGATAAATATCTTCATTATGATTAATTACATTTTTAAACTACATTTATTAATTTGTAATTTTCCATGATATTTCAGCTTCTATCATCACCCCATGTGCATGTGCCAATTTTTATTTTGCTGTACATAAAGTTTTTAAGTTATTTGATTTTAGTGCTTTTCATTTTCTAGTTGGCTGTCTGTGAGAATTCTTTAGTGTGATTAGCTGTGTGGACAGTTTGATAGCATCACTGCATCTTCAAACTGGGAATCTCCCTTAAACTACACCTCAATTGGTTGCATGTCGAAAGAGTTATAATTCTCATCACTGAGATCAGCAAGGCTTTCTTTGAGGCGAGCAGCAAATGCTCTTGTTTGCCACTGACTGCAAATTCTGGGCCCTTACATCTATCAATTGTGGGAAATTTGGCAGGAGGAATATAATTTAACATGAGACATTTACTGTTTGCTGTAGAATGTAAACTTCTAATTCTTTAACCTCTAATTTCTATTTGAGATCCTGGACAACTGGATCTTCCAGAAGTAATAAATAGTTACAGCACCAAAGAAGGCCATTCAGCCTATCGTGTCTGTGCTGGCTCCCTGAAGAAGTAATTCACCTAGTCCCACTCTCCTGCCTTCTCCCTGTAGGTCTGCACATTCTTCCTTTTCAGCTAATAATTCGGTTTTCTCTTGAATGCCTCAGTTGAGCGTGTCTCCACCACACTCTTAGGCAACGTTTTCCAGATCTTAACCACTCGCTGCATAAACAGTTTTCCCTCATGTTGCCATTGCTTCTTTTGCCAGTTACCTTAAATCTGAGACCTTTGGTTCTCATTCCTTCCACCAATGGGTAAACTTTTCCCCCACCTACTCTGTCCATATTCCTCATGATTTTGAGTACCTCTAACAAATCTCTCCTCAGCCATCTCTTTTTTGAAGAGAACAGTCCCTGGGTTCATTCTCGTGAATCTTTTCTGCACCCTCTCTAATGCCTTCACATCCTTCCTGAAGCCCAGAACTGTACACAGTACTCCAGTTGAGGCTGAATCAGTGTTTTATACAGGTTTACCATAACTTCCTTGATTTTGTACTCCATGACCCTATGGATAAACTCAGGATGCCAAATACTTTATTAACCGCTCCCTCAACCTGTCCTGCCACCTTCAATGATTTGTGTACGAGTACACCCAGCACTCGGTGCTCCTGCGCCCCCTTTAGAATTGTACCCTTTATTTTATATTCTCTCTCTATGTTCTTCCTACCAAAATGAAACGCTTCACACTTCTGCAATAGATCTCATCTGCACTTGTCTGCCTATTCCACCAACTTGTCTATGTCCTTTTGAAGTTCTACACTATCCTGCTCCCAGTTCACAATGCTTGCAAGTTTTGTATTGTCTGCAAATTTGGAAATTGTGCCCTGTACACCAAGGTCTAGGTCATTAAATATATCAGGAAGAGCAGGGGTCCTAATACTGACCTTCCTCCAGTCCGAAAAGCACCAGTTAACCACTACTCTCTGTTTCCTGTCACTCAGCCAATTTCGTATCCATGTTACTACTGTCTCTTTTATCCCATAAGCTCTAACTTTGCTCACAAGCCTGCTGTGAAGCACTTTTATCAAATGCCTTTTGGAAGACCATGTACACCACATCGACAGCATTGCGGTCATCAGCCCTTTCTGTTATGTCATCAAAAAAACTCCAAGTTAGTTAAAGATGATTTGCCCTAAATGAATCCATGCTGGCTTTCCTTAACTAACCTGCATTTGCTCAATTGACTATTAATTTTATCATGAATTATAGTTTCTAGAAGCTTTCCCTCCACCCAAGTTAAACTGACTGACCTGTAGTTGCTAGACTTGTCTTTTACACCCTTTTTTTTGAACAATGGTGTAATTCTCCAGCCTCTGGCACCAGCACTGAGTCTAAGGAAGACTGGAAAATTATGGCTAGTGCCTCCACAATTTCCACTCTTGCTTCCCTTAGTATCATTGGATGCATCTCATCCGGTCCTGGTGTCTTATCAACTATAAGTGCCTAATTGCCCTCTCTTTGACCATGACCTGGGCAACATCTTCCTTGGTATAGCCAAATGCAAAATATTAATTTAATACCAGTTATGAATGCAATTCATTATATTTGTCTGAGTGTGTGATAAATTCACAGTCTATGGACATTGTAACATTTAAAGGTGCAGGATGTTCCAATGTTGTTACAATAGTTCTTGCCTAGTAACAAAGGTGGGACTCTGGAGTATTTTGATGGGTTCCCCAGATCAGTTCAAGGGTCAGTGAACAGCTCTTCTTCAGGAAGTCAGTTTGAGGCAGTCTGCTAGTCAAGAAGTGTCACAGACACAGGGACTGAAATAGGCTCTGTTAAGTAAGCTTAAAAAAAGGAAGCAAAGAAATAGGCTCCGAATTAAAGAAAGAGCTGCAGTTAGTTGAACAGTGGGCCATGGGACAAAGGTACCCCTGTGAAGTTGTGGTGTTCTGCTTGAGATTGAAACCCTGCGAGGTGGGCCATTGTTAAAGCCATTCAAGTGGGAGAGATAATTAGAGAGAATTCCAAGGCAGGATCTTCAAAGGTGCAGATTTGAAACCCTCATCAGAAAGACGAAGTTTCAGTGAGATTGGTTGACTCACAGTGGGACTAACCTCTGGGTGATTTCTTGAGAAATCTGTGGACTCTGTCTTGGTTGCAATGTCATCTACTCTGTAGTGTGGTGTGTTCGACCACAGTTTGCCTGGTAATTCACATGTACCTCATACTTGAATGTTAGAGTATAAGATATATATTGTAAATTGTTTTATCTTTCTGAACTTGTATAGTAAATTTTGCTTTCGTTTGTTCAAAACTTGTGGAATCTTGTGGCTTTATTTCAAAAGCAGGTGTCTTGAATCTCAACCTTTTAACTACTTTAAACAAAATTTTACTGGCCCCTAACAAGACCACCCCCCACATCCTGGGGTCTGGCCAAGGATCATAACATACCTCAGTCATGCCCCCTGCCACCATTCCTAATTCTCTTTTTTGGTCTGTAATCAGTCCCACTTTTTACCACCCTTTTGCTATTTATAAGTCTATAGAAGACTTTTGGATTCCCTTTTATGTTAGCTGCCAGTTTCTTCTCATATACTGTCCTGTAGTGATCATATAGCTTGGTTCGTAGGTAGCATAGATGCATTGAGCAATGGGACATAGAATTATATTGAGTTTTTTTCGTCCTGTTTGCATTATCTTCAGGCACCTCCCTGTATGGGGGCAGGAGAAAATCAGTTCAGCATCTTTGTTGACGCAAGGTTTGATTGGTGGAAGCCTGCAATGTATTTATTATTTGTCTCCTGGCTATAGCAAGTATGTGACTTGAAGACACCAGGAAAGTAACTTAAAAAAGCACATTCATAACTTCTCAGAAATTCACCAACCAATTGTACACATATTTATGTAAGTCATTAGATATGTTGTATGTATTATAACTTGCTCTAATTTTAATTTCAAAGGTAATGTCCATGAAACATGAAAGTCATGGAAATAAATCTGTTTTCGACCCATTTACTAAATAAGAAATTTTAGCAATGTTTTTATTATTTTGGAGTTCTACATTATATATTTTCTTCTGTAGTTATTCCATGCAGAACAAAGGCTGCAGAGAGCGCAACAGCAGTTGAAGGACCTTCGACAAGCTTCAGCTGATGCGAAGCCAGAAAGTAAGTGCTATATGAAAGTCCAAATTTAGGACGCAGTGTCAGAATGATTCCATAGATTTCTTCTGATTGAGCTATGTAGATCATAGAATGCTTGTTTAATGGATTTTCAGTAATTCAAGAGCAGCACAAGGTAGGAGAAGCTCTTTGAAGAACAATTAAATTCCAGATTATCAACTTCCGGATAATGGAGTTAGTAGAGAGGCATAAAAGCTGTGTTTTCTATGTAAAGTATTTTTTCAAGTAATGCTCTTTACCATTAATTTATCTTTGCAATTAAATAGATTGAACTACCTCTTAATCACCAAAATTATACATTTTCTTATTTTTACCTAAAACAGTAAATAATTATTACATAGTATGGTGCCAAGGAATACAGACTGAATAGATCTTTGGTACTGGGAAGCAATGTGGCACTATCACTGTCTTGCTTTTCCAGAAGGCTGATAGATTATTCAGGGTTCCAGCCTCTGGTTCATACCCAGTGAGCCCTGCTGAAGAGTATGTACATATTACTGACAATAGGATTGGACGACCTCACCAATTGTCATTATCCAGTTTCTCACATGAGAAACAGCCACTTCGAGGGCTGTGCATAGAATCAAGCATCAGAATGTTGCAGCACTGAAACAGGCCATTCAATCCCCAATGCCTGAGCTTTTCTTCATTTAATCTAATTCCACTTTCCTTCCTCCCATAGCTCTGTCAGGTCACCCCTTCTCAGATTTGGTGAAAAAAGCCAGTATGACTTGCTAACAATAGTTAATGATTGGGTCTGTTACAGACTTCAGGGCAGATAAACGAAGACAACATTTTATGCAAACTAAGAAAGTTGTGTTCTTTCGTTTGTGTATTGAATGCTCAGTATTTTGTCCTCAGGATGTGGATGGTGCTTGCAATCTGCATTTGATGCTCACCCCTTATTACACTGAAGACGATAGTGGATCTTGTTTTTGTGCTGATGTGCTCCCACAATGTTAGATGGGGAATTCCAAGATTTTGATCCAGCAGTACTGAAGAAATAGCAGTTTAGTGCAAGGCTCTGTGCTCTATGGGCTATTCCCAGGGACGCACACCAAGATAAACATCAACTGTGGCTGGAGGACCATTGATTCGGTGAAAGATGTTCTTTGGTCCGCCTGAAACTTTCTGGTCTTTCAGTGCAAAGAGTTGTGCACGAATGAGTGTTGCAGACCGGCACATTCCAAGGCCCAGGGCTATGTGCTGAGGGATACACTAAAGCTTTGGGCAGGCGCCGCAAAGGCACAATGGGGAAAGGCCACCACCTAAGTAAGGCCTTTCAGCCGTAGTATATTGAGGGGGCTGGAAATTGTGGAACTCCTTGGGTTGTACGCCTGACATGGAATGTTTATTGTAAGCTGTAGCATTTACTGTAATATTCAATTTGAAATGCTTTGGAATGTACTTTTACAAATTTTATGAATAAAGTATATTTTTGCAAAAAATAATAGTTTATGTTGAAATCAAGTTTGACTTGGAGGGATGGCATTCCTAGGGTCTTGGTGGTAGAGCTCACAGGGCTGGAAGGGACTGTCAAATTTAAGCTTGGTGATTTGCTGTAGTGCATCCTGTAGATAATACATATTGTATCAGCAGTGCACCTGTGGTGGGGAGAATGGATATTGTAAAGTTGCTAATTAAGGAAACTGCTCCATCTTGAATACTGTTGAGTACCTTGAGTGTTGCTAGAGCTGCACTCATCCAGGTGGGTGGTGAGTAATCCATAACACTCCTGACTTCAATCTTGTAGATGATAGACTTCGTAAAATTTGTTCATGGGATGTGAATATCAATGGCAAGCCCGGCATTTATTTCCCATCCCTATTTGCCCTTCAGAAAGTGGTGGTGAGCTGCCTTCATGAGCCATTACAATGCGTGCCGTGTCGTGAAGGTGAACATTAAAATGACTTTGAAGGATCAGTAGGTACTTCATTGCAGGGTACGCACTGTCCGCCCTGTTCCTGTAGACACGCTGTTGATGAAGTTGGTCCAGTTAAGCTTCTGGTTAGTGGTAATTTCTAAGATGTTGATGGTGAGCGACTCGGTGAGGGTCGGTGTCACAGAAGGTCAAGGAGCAGTGATTTGTTTTTTCTTGTTGGAGTTTGTCATTGCATGGCATGTATGTGGTTCAAATGTTACCTGCCACTTGATAGATAAAACATGGAAGTTGTCCAAGTCCTGCTGTAGGCTGATATGGGCTGCTTCATTATTGGAATAATTATGAATGGAGAAGAACTCAGTAGAATTTGTCAGCAAAAGCCCCTCGGAATTTTATATTGTGTAATCACTTTTGGTCAAAATTCACTTCCATATATGTTCTTCTCCTTGCAGCTAAGCAGAAAAGGGATAACAGTTGCTCTTCTGTAGATGGAGTCCTGTATTCGGCCAGTAGAAGGCACAGTTGCTTCATGATGTGATAGAAAATTGTTGTTCTATTTCTACAAGTTGGAGAGTCCTACCTAGCAGAGTGACTGAGGGTTATTGAAATTTTTGCACTTTACTG
Source organism: Cetorhinus maximus (assembly GCF_964194155.1). Lineage (NCBI taxonomy): Eukaryota > Metazoa > Chordata > Chondrichthyes > Lamniformes > Cetorhinidae > Cetorhinus > Cetorhinus maximus. Next base: position 97,009,127 of record NC_135890.1, read on the forward strand.
GCTGATGGATCTAAACGTAGATGAGTGTTGTCGCTGAAACTTGTAACCAGTGAAGGCTCAAAGTTATAATTGAGTAATACAGTTCTGAACTTTTAGAAACCAAAAGTAAAATGATTCAAAACAACAGTCAATAACTATCAGAATATGCGTAGTTTTATTTGAGATTAAAATGTAAATGTTTAACTCTTAATAGTTGAACTGAATATTCTTTTCAGGTTTGATGAAGAGGCTAGATGAAGAAATAAAATTCAACACATACATGGTTTCAGACAAGTTTCCCAAGGAATTGGAAAGCAAGAAGAAAACTGTTCATTACTTACAAAAAGTGGTAGCAGAACCAGCAATGGGACAGTCTGACCTCAGTGAGCTCGAAACCAAGGTGCAGTGATAAGATGATATTGCATTTCTTCAAATGTTGATGACAGTAAATGCAGGAGTATGCATGTATGTATATTTGTTTTTCACAGCCCTTTCCTAGATGAGATGAGGAGAGTGGCCCATCTACCTTAGATTCATGAATTCATCAGGAAGCAATCATTCTTGGTCTGTAAGTTATAAATAATACAGCATGAAAATGGCAATAGGTGTCATCAAACTTTTGGGGGAAAACCATAGCTCATGTCATTGCTGTTGTTGATAATTGTGATGGTTATTATCGCAGTTTTATTAATCCTAGCGGTATTGTTTTCAACGAAGAGGAAATGTAGGTGAAAGAAATGTAAGCAACTTTTTACAATTTCTCTGAGTAGTTAAACACACTGCCCAGTTTCATTCTAGCTCATAAAAGCAGAGCTGATCACTGCTAAATCAGTAATTGGAGCTCTCCATTTGTCTTCAGTATCTATTGGTAGTGAAAAGAAGTATCTGCTGATCACTAACCAATAGCTCCTGACTTTTCTTTGAAAATAGCACATTAGCTACTCTTCAGACTTTTGATCTAATGTCTAATTTCATAACTTGAAAGATTTAAGAATCACTGTCTATACTTAAGAAAATTACTACTGCAAATTCTGAAATCTAAAAAAGAACCAAAATGATTGGAAAAAGCAGGTCCATCGGCATGTATAACAACAAGACAATTTCTCATTTTGATGCAGAAACTTTATCAAAGCTTCTCTGAAAGAGTCAACGTTTGACATGTTAACTTGTCTTCTCCCTTTCAGATAGTGATGGACCTGATGAGTATGTCCAGCACTGCTTGCCCTTATAGCACATAACACAAGAAATAAGAGTATAAGAAGACCATACAGCCCACCGAGCCTGCTCCACCGCTCAATATGATCATTTTTGACTCCATTCTCTATCCTGCTCCCCATATTCCCTTGACTCCACGAGAGACCAAAAATCTGTCCATCTCAGCCTTAAATATATTCAATGCTTGTGAATCTACAATCCAGGTAGAGAATTCCAAAGATTCGCAATCCTTTGGGTGAAGAAATTTCTCCTCATCTCAGTCCTGAATGATCAGCCCCTCATCCTGAAACTGTGCCTTTTTGTTCTAGATTTCCCAGCTAGGCGAAGCAGCGTCTCAGTATCTACCCTATCAAGCTCCTTCATAAAATCTTTAATGTTTCAATGAGATCACCCTTGTTCTTCTAAACTCCAGAGAATATAGACCCAATTTACTCAGCCCCTCACCATAAGACAAGCCCAGGGATCAACCTAGTGAAACTTTGCTTTACTGCCTCCAATGTAAATATATCTTTCCTGAAATATGGAGACCAAAATTGTACACAGTATTCCAAATGTGGTCTCACCAAAGCCCCATACAATTGTAGCAAGACTTCTTTATTCTTGTACTCCAGTCCCCTTGCAATAGATCATACAGGTGTCCAGCAGCTCTCATGTTTTCCTAGTTGCTTGCTATACCTGCAAGCGAAATGTTTGTGTGTTGTGCGAGATTTCCTTGAAAATAACGTATGCCAGTCACAAACAAGAATCTTAAACTTATACAAAACCAATCACATAGGCCCAAGGTTCTCTGAACATCAACATTTACAAGTTTCACACCCTTTGAAAATATTCTGCTTTTCTATTCACATGAACAAAGTGAATAACTTCACACTCCTCCACATTATACTCCATTTTCCATCTTGTTGTCCACTCACTTAACCTGTTTATATCTCTTTGCAGCTTTCTTGTGTCCTCACGGCTTGCATTTCCAACTAGCTTTGTATCGTCAGCAAACTTAGATACATTACTCTCTGTCTCTTCATCTAAATCATTAATATAGATTGTAAATAGCTGAGGCCCCAGCTGATTCTTACAGCACTCCCCTAGTCATGGCCTGCCAACTTCAAAATGCCCCATTTATCCTTACCCTCTGCATCCTGTCCATTAAATAATCCTCTATCCATGTTAATAGATCACCCCAACTCCATGAGCTTGTATCTTGTGTGGCATCTTAGTGAATGTCTTTTGGAAATCCAAGTATACAACATCGACTGGTTCCCCTTTATCTACCCTACTAGTCACATCCTCAAAAACTATAAGTTTGTCAAGTAGGATCGCCCTTTCGTAAAACCATGTTGACTTCTTCTGATCATGCTATGCTTTCCTAATTGTATTGTTAAGACTTCTTTAATAATAGATTCCAGCACTTTCCTGATGACTGATGTTAGGCTAACATTTTGGTGGCCCTTTATAGCTTTTTAGAACAGTCCCAACCCTCAGACTTACTGCTATTCTTTGCAATATTATAAGCCTCTTTTAATCGAATATTATCTTAACTTCCTTACTGAACCATGGGTGGATCTTGCTGAGTTTCTTTTACTCAATGGAATGTATTTTTGTTGAACATTTTGAGAACAGTATCTACCCCCCTAGCTATACTGTCCTCTACAACAAGTACATTCTTTTTTACTCCCCCACTTGAATGGCTCCCTGGACCAGGATGCCATGGTCAGTTCGTTCATCCACCTGCAGTCCCTGCTCTCGTCCACACAGGCTGCAAGAACCTTGAACCGGTTGAACAATTGCAGGGGTTCAGGCTCCTCTATTGCTACCTTCTGTGTCCCCATACCTGCCTCACCTTGCGTCACATACTCCTGTCCCTGACCACAGGTCAAATTAGAAGTACCTAGCCTAAGAGGTGTGACTGCATCCTGGAACAAAGTATCATGGTAACTTACCTCTTGATGCATCGCAATATCTGAAGCTTGGACTCTAGCTCATCAACGCTGAGGTTCCTCAAGCTGCAGAAACTTTGTGCAGATGTGCATGCTATGGATCACACTGGTGACCACCAGCACCCACATGCTGCAGCTGCAACACATCACCTGCCTTGCCATCTTTATTGTGTTTTATGTCTCAAATTTAGAAATGTCACTCAGTTGTTATCTGTATTTATATTAAGTAGTTTAACTAACTAGGCTATAAATTTAATGTAATACTTGCATCTCCCCAGTACTGGTTTAAACCACTGCCCCTGTTTAGAGGGATAAAATCTTAAAACTAATCACTCACCTGCTCACCTGATTTAATGCCTTTGAACTCTCACCAGCTACTGGAGGCTGATAAAAAGTATAAAAAGCAGCAGTTCCTTCTCATCTGCACCAAACTCCCAGGTTAGCATTCGTTCCTCGTCACACTCAGGCCGAGTCATCTCCACTCTGTGCTCCCACTCGTATAGTTCAATAATTATTTTTGTGTGTGTATATCATAAGATCCTGTTGTCTTATGAGTGGCCAAGTGCCCCAGCTCATAAACGATCATATTGTTAAGCTTCAGATCTCTGCACTTGCTTTGTGTTCAACAATCAGAAATAGTCTGCTTAATTTCTGTAGTTATCATTTTGGAAAAAACACATTTCTATTGTATTATTTCCTTTTCCTACTGTCACACCTCTGGACTTTAAGGGGCATATATATCACACGGTATTAATTTATAACTTTGGTACGAGAATTTGTGGAGCAAAGGTTGAATGGGTAGCGATTGACACCAATAGAGTTATGGTGATTCTTTATTGTCAACAAGTAAAGAATTATTACATTTAAATACTGTATTTAAGTGATAGTTAACAGAGGAAGAATTGATTTTACCCACTCCACTCTGGATAAAGTCCAGTGGCCAGTTCACCAAAACTTACATCTAGTTGATTTGCAGCTTCCTCACTTACATTGACCCTACACTCTCCCTGAATGCGGGTCTCCATTTTTACTCTAACCTTTCTTACAGAAATGGTTCTGCTATTAGTGCCTGAGAACAAAAGAAACTGTACAGCAACAATCAGATTTCTCCATGATTGTTTTCCCTTCTGGAGAGTGAATCGCTCCCGCTCTTGAGTCTGCACTCACCCATAAAAACTGTGGGTGTCACCTTCCCATTTTCATCTCTGGTCAACAGATTCTGGTCATGCTGTTTGTCTACTACCAATCAGTTTAACCTCAGAAAATAAAAAATAGAAATGTTAGAAATACACAACAGGTCAGACAGCATCTGTGGAGAGAGAAACAAAGTATCTCTCTCCCTGCTTGCTTAAGCACTTGCTTAAAACATTAAAACATTTTCCATTTCTAATGAAAGATCATTAATCTGAAATGTTCATTTTTCTCTCCCCCTTCACAGATGCTACCTGACATACTGAGTATCTCCAACATTTTCTGATTTTTTAAATTTCAGACTTCCAATATCTGCAGCATTTTACTTTAGAATCAGTTTAAACTGGTGTTTCCACCTGGCATTTCAAAGGAATATGAGGTGCCTGAAACCTATCCCAGATGGTTAATTTGATCTTGCTACTGGTCTGTTGTTACAGCCAATCTCTGATATTAATGCCCCTCAGAAGAACCTGGGACTCCTTCCGTTCACAATGTAGAAAGTTGCTGAACTATCTGCTAGTTCCTGCTTTTGTGTTGTCCTGACCAATTTCCAATATTAGTATTACTGTATTGGACAACATTTCAATATATGATTAACTTCTGACTTGGATCAGAAGTTTTTCAATTTAAACTTTATCACTTCAAATGATTCGTGATGCAGGATGATTAATATGACCAAGCAAGAGATGACCATTTACTCCTACGGCCAAAGTGATTACCGTGCTAAACATTTGGAGCAACAATTAAACTTAAAGAAAATAGAAAGAAAGACAGTCCTTTGCTTAGCACTTAGTACTTTATAGCATCATGTTTTCAAAATATGTATTTTAAAATGTGATTAATCTTTGTAAATGAGATTTTGCAAACAGCATTGAGTATAGAATAATTGAGGCTTTTAATTATACCAGGAATTGCACACTCCTTACAAAGTTGTATTGTCTCTTGGTAGTCAAAGTATGTTCAACATTTTAAGTTCTTTTATTTAATATTTTTGCATTATTTAAAACCCAACATTCTTAGAAACAGTTCATTATTTTGATATCACTACTCTCAATTTTTAGATCCAGGAGATCAATACACAAATTAACCAACTAATTGAAAAGAGAATGATGAGAAATGATCCAATGGATGACAAACTTTTTCTTTTTCGGCAACAGGTAAGGATAATGTAAACATTAGTATGGCAGATGAGCTCCAAACTGATTTCATTTCTAAAAGAAGTAGTAGTACATATTTGTGTATATTTATTTTTCACATTTTTTAAAATGTGGTGTGAGCCTTTGGCTGAATGGCTGTATGCAATAGATGTAGGATTTAATCCTGGTGAATGGGGCTGGAACTCCAGATCTAAATTCTGGGCTGATATCCAGCAACAGCACTCATATATCCGATAGGTATGGTGGCACCCCTCATCAATGAGTTATGAGATCCCTAAAATATTCCCACTGCATAGAGCTAAGCATTCATCGACTAGTACAGTTTACAGAAATTTTCAGTGTGAATGCTGTAGTGGCAATATGTCCTTTAATCATGATATGCGCTCCCCACCATCCACAACAAAAAAAATGTCTAATGACTTATACCTCTGCTGGCCTACCTGAAAAACATCCCATTAAGATGATTCAGTGGTATAATGCCATCGAGAAATTGGATATGGATTTTCTTTGTGATTCTTCACAGATCCATTCCCTCATCCTGATCAATGCCTTCTATTGGAGATGCAAAGTAGAAATTAAAATGCTAAAAATCTGGTCCTACATGTGCATCAAAACAGGCACACAATATTCTGACATACTGTAAAACATGGTAGTTATATTTGATGTAATTTTTTTACTACCATCCAATCTTTTCAATCCTGTTGAGATTTATAGTTGTGTTCCTGTAAGAAGCAATTGCCACTTCTTAAAAATTCTCTCATGGGATGTGGGCGTCGCTTGCTAGGCAAGCATTCATTGCCCATCCTGAATTGCCTTTGTTCAGAGGGCACTTAAAAGTCAGCCACATTGCTTTGATACATTGCTGTAGGTCTGGAGTCACATGTAGGCCATACCGGGTAAGGGCAGCAGATTTCCTTTCCTAAAGGATATTAGTGAACCAGATGGGTTTTTACAACAATTGACAATGGTTTCATGGTCACCCTTAGACTTTTAATTCCAGATTTTTATTGAACTCAAATTCCACCACCTGCCGTGGTGGGATTTGAACCCGGGTCCCAGGGCATTATCCTGTGCCTCCGGATTACTAATCCATACCGCTACGCCATTGCCTCCCCTTGACAACATAAATTTGGAAGCACCTGATCAATCCAATGGTTCAGTTATGCTGGTTTTTGAGTCAACTTGATTAGAGAGCAGGAGTAGGGGCGAGGTTATGTGTGGGAGATAGTGAAGGAGAGTTTTTGCACCCTTCCCGGAATTTGATACACTGCTCTTGTTAGGCCACAGTCAAACCCAGGTTCTTTGAATCAAAGTGTAATTTCAAATACTTTGTCCATTTATATGTATTTATCAAATGGCCAATAAATTGCGACTGGAGTCAATCTATATTAGTAACAGACAGGTTTCTACAGTTCTAAGGAAAATGTGGCAACTTTAAGTAGTAACCCTTGACATTAAATGTCAAGATTTTGCACTATGTGTTGTCATGTTTATAAAGTTTGGTCAAAGTATTTTCTTCCTCTTTTCTACCTTCTCAGTATCTTGCTCAAGTTGCTGTTTATCACATGTAAAGCAGGATAGTGACAATTGGTGAGAAAATAAAATAAAAACAGTAGTTTAAGACTACAAACTATGTAAAATATTTTGCAAAATTTCATGTTAGTTGCTTGCTTCCTTCTATTTAAATTTATTTAAATCATAAACGTCAAAGCTATATCAAATAACAAGTAACTTCTCCCATCATTTATCCTACCTCAGTTTCTAAATACTGAAGTTTTGTAAGTTTGAATCTAGTAAGTTTAGTATTAGTTGTTCATCATAGCAGATAGGAAAGCATTTTATCTGTAATTTAGTGTTGAATTATATTGCAAAGAAAATTATAATTAAAATCCACCTGCACTTGAGGGTTATCCTGATCTCCAATTGTTTTCTCAGAAATTATTTTTCTGCTGCTCTATATGTATATTTGTAATCTATTTATACAAAGAGTAGGTAACAGTATTCATAATTCATCTTGGAACCCAATATTTAGAGAACCCAATATTCATAGAATGGTATAGCACAGAAGGGAGCCATTTGGCCCATCGCGCCTCTTTTGGTAGAGCTATTCAGTTAACCCCACTCTCCTCTTTCCAATAATCCCGTAAATGCTTTCCCTTCAAGTACCTTTCTAATTCTCTTTTGAATATTACTATTGAAACTGCTTCCACCACCCTTTCAAGGATGAGGGACTTCAGTCATAGTGTGAGACTGGAGAAACTAAATAGATTACAAATATACATATATAGGGCAGCAGAAAATTTATTTCTCTGTTAGAACAGAGAAAGCTAAAAGGATAGGTGTTTCAAGTCATGAATGGTATGCAGAAAAAAGTCTCATGTCACCTCTGGTTCTTTTGGCAATCACATTTTAATCTGTGTTCTCTGTTTATCAACCCTTTTGCCAATGAAAACAGCTTCTCCTTATTTGCTTTATCAAAACCATTCATGATTTTGAAGACCTCTATCAAATCTCCTCTTATTCTTCACTCCTCTAAAGAGAGCAGCCTTCATAGAAAAGTCTCATTTCTAGGTATATATGACACACTTCAGACATCACACTTCAAAGTGTCACACCGTTTCAGATCCAGACCATTTCAAAAGCAGGAGGAAGCCAGCTGTTGATTTGAGTCTGAAATATGCCAACAGTTACAACTCACTTGTGATGACCTCATGTTTATAATTACCTGGATTTGCTTACTGGGTCCACTTTCATTCAGGAAGTTCTTGAGCAATGGTCTTTAAGGGGCAGGTCAGGTTAGCAGCGAAACATCATATCCATTCTCCAAGTACCTGACTGGCCAGGTCCAGTCTCAAATGATAGTTACTAATGAGCTTAAAATTATGTCCATGAAGAATTGGTTGAACTAAGAACAGAACGTTTATAAAAGTTGTTCTCCATACTGAAGCAAATGACAAAATTATTCATCTGCAATAACCAACAACTTCACCCAGGCATCTATCATTTCCCGAAAAAAAGAAGCTAAAGCTGAAGAGTTGCAGGAAGGAAGAGAGGAGTTGTCAAGCATGGAGAAAGAACTGGCACAGAAAACAAACCAGGCTCGTGATTTTGATGGCACAGAAGTTCTGAAAGGTGATGAGGTAAGATAACTGAAACAAGTGACTGTAAATATTTGAGGTGTCTTGGGTCTATTTACTGTTAATGACAAATGTTGGAAGTATTTTTTCTCTGTCACACTGTTAAGTCTGCAACAGATTTTTAATGACAACTTTGTGTGTTTTAATTTGATAGATTCCTTGTTTCCTGATGTGTGTGAATCAAATCAACTAAATCAATATTATAATAACAATTATAGTGTATTTTTTTTAAGAGTATTTGTTTATTTTCAATAGCAGTGACCAATCTTTGGTGGACTAAGAGGCTGTGTTGTGTTGTGGATTTGTAAAATGTGCATTTGTATCTGTTTCCTCTACATGTTGAATTTCCATTATGTGCAAAAGTGGTTCGAGTAGGGGAAAGGAAAAAATACTAAGCGGAGGTAAAAAATGGAAAATTGGAGGGAAATTTGAGCTGGACACTCATTCCCTTCTGGCAATTGACTAAAGTGACACTTGCTAGAAGTAGTTGCTTATTTACCATGCTGAAGGAATGGTGTGACACTTTAGACTGGGCAGAAGAATTATCACAATTATTATTGGTGTTTGAATCCCTTGTCAGTTCCAAAATAACATCAGAATCACACATTGATTCAGCAAAATTAGCATATGTCTAGAATACATAGATTTGACAAAATTGCCTAGTTTACACTGTGTATCCTGATGCCCACCTTGAGCTGAGTCTGATGTCTGAAACAATTTGAGACCAATTTACATTAGGAGGGGAAAATCTTTTAATTTTTCATTCTTAAGTTGTGGCCATGGCAGTCAAGACCAGCATTTGTTGCTGACCCCTACCTGCCTTTAAGGAGGTGGTGCTAGGCCTTCCTCTTGAATCATTGCAGTCCATAGGTGAAGATGCTCCCACAATGCTGTTAAGTAGGGAGTTCCAGGATTTTACCCAGTGACCATGAAAGAATGATGATCGGTGTCCGAGTCAGGATGGTGTGTGACATGGAGGAGAATTTGGAGGTGACGGTGTTTCTATGTAGCTGCTGCCCTTCTTCCTAGATGGTGGAGATATGAAATTTTGGAAGGGCTGCCAAAGAAACTTTGGCGAGTGGCTACAGTGCATCTTGAAGATGGTAAATACTGCAGCCATGGTACACCAGTGCTGGAGGATGTGGATGTTTATGCTGTTGGATGAACTGTTGATCAAGTAGCCTGCTTTGTCCTGGATGGTGTCACATTTCTTCAGTGTTGTTATAGCTGTACCCTACCAAGAGAGTGGAGAATATTAGTTGAATTTCTGGCCAGGGGTGGCCACAGGATATTAATGATGGGGAACTTGGGGATGGTCATCTTGTTGTTAGTCAATTCATTGGGAAGTGGTTAGGCTCCCCCTTGTTGGAAATGGTCAATGCCTGGTGCTTGTATAACTTGCTGCTTATCAGTCCAAATGTGGACATTGTCCAGTTTTTACTGTATTCAGGTGAATAGATGACTTAATTATCTGATGAATTGCAATTGAAACTGAACGCTGTGCTATTGTCTGCGTACAACTCCAACTCTGACTTTATGATGGAACAGCTGAAGATGGTTCTGCAAGGACTTGGAATTTCTGCAGTCATGTCCCTGGGCTGAGATTATTGGCCGCCAATAACCACAACCAAATTCCTTTGAACCAGGCAGAACTCCAGCCTCTGGTGCATTTTCTCATGACTGCTATTGAATTCTGTTTTACTATGGCTCCTTGATATCCACTTGGTTGAATGTTGCCTTGATGTTAAGGGCAGTCACTCTCACCTCACCCCTGGAATTCACTTCCTGTCCAGTTTGGACCAAGACTAATGAGTGGAGCCAAGTGGCCCTGCAGGAACCCAAACTAAGCATTGGTAAGCAGATTATTGGTGAGTACATGCCACTTGATCGCTTGTGGAAGTTTGTGACTAGTAGAATAGTAATTGGTAGGGTTAAATTTTCCTATTTCTTCTGGACAGGACATACCTGGGTAATATTCCACATTGTTGGGTAGATGCCAGAATTGCAGTTTAGGATGGGGAGCACTTAATACTTGAAAGTATGTCATCAGCAGTACAAACTAGATGCTGTTGAAGCCTAAATCCTTTACCCTCTCAAATACACTCAGCCATTTCTTTATGTCACTTGGAGTGAATCACCATGACTAAAGAATGGAACCTGTGACAGTGGGGACCTGGGGAGGGAGAGAAGGATCGTCTACTCAACACTTCTGGCTGAAGGTGGTTGCAAATGCTTCAGGCTTTTTTTTACATATGCACTGAGCTCTGCTATCATCGTGGATAGGGATGCTCATAGATCCCCCTCTTCCTCCTGTTAGTTGCTTAATTATCCACTATTCGTGACTTGTTGCAGAGCTTTGATCTGATGTGTTGGCTGTGACATCTGATGACAAAATGCAATTTTATCAGCCTGACTTGCGTTGATTCAGCATTTCCACTTCTCACCCACTCAGCACTCCAAGCTGTTTCATGCTGTTTCGTAACATCAATAGCTTTAATTTATGAATTAAAACTTTGCAATTGAATTGGAGATCCACAATAACATCATTACTCTGAGTGCCCAGATGTTTTTTTCCATAATCCTGCATCTTCCTTCACATTTCGCTTAAAATATACAATGGTTTCTGCGTCAACTGCCTCATATCAAAGCATTCCATGCTCCAACCACTGCTTCTCATCTCTCTCTCTCTTGTCCTTGCTGACCATTTTGACTTGCTCTCTATGGCTTTAATATTGCTCCTATCGTTGTGTGCCCAAAATTGCATACAATATTTTCACTGTGGCCTAAACATTGTCTTGTTTACATTTATCATAACCTCTTTTAGTAGTTGGCTTTTTTATGGCTTTATAGACCTGCATTCACTTTTTCAGGGAATTATCCACTTGCATCCCTAAATATCTGTTTTTCTATGACTATCAGCATATAGCTATTGAATGTATATGCATTTCTTGGATTTTTCTCCCAAAGTGCATCACCACACACACGCAAACACGTATGTACAGCATAGAGTGGTGGTGACAGTTGATTTTTCACACTGGAGGGAACCATGATGTTCTTCAGAGTTTGGTATCAGAACCAGTGCTCTTTTTGATATACATTAATGACCTGGACTTGGGTATATAGGGCATAATGTCAAAGTTTGCAAATAACATGAAACTGTGAAATGAGGAAGATTGTAACAGACTTCAGGAGGCCATAGACTGGTGAAATGGGCAAACACATGGCAGATGAAATCTAATGCAAAGTAGTGTGAAAAGATGCATTTTAGAAGAATGAGGAGAGCCAATATAATTTTAAATGGCACAATTTTAAAGAGGGCGCAGGAACAGAGACCTGGGAGATTACATACAGTAATTTTTGAAGGTGGTGGGACAATTTCATATAGCTGTCTTTAAAAAAAAAATTACAGGATCCTTGAAGTTATAAGCCTCAGGCTGGACTATTGTGCTCAATTCTGGGAACACAATTTAGGAAGGATGACAAAATCTTTGAAAATGTTGAGGACATTTATTAGACTGGTGCCAGAGATAAGGAACTTCATGGAGAGAATGGAAATGCTGGATTTGTTACCTTTAGAGCAGATAATGTCAAGGGGAGATTTAATAGAGGTGTTCAAAATCATGAAGATCTTTGTTAGAGTAAATATGGAGTATGCGAGTAAGAAATTCTTGCTAAAATTGTAGAGGGCGTTGGTGAGACCACACCAGGAGCACTACATAAAGCTTTAGTCTCCTACCTAAAGAAGGATATTTTTCTTTATCCAAGTTGCAACAAAACTTTACTAGATTGATTTCTGGGATGAGAGGCTTGTCCTATGTGGAGAGATTGATTAGAAAAGGGCCTATACTCTCTGGCGTTTGGAAGAATGAGAGGTGATCCCATTGAAACATATAAAGTTCTGAGAGGTTGTGACAAGGTAAATGCTGAGAGGCTGTTCCCTTGGCTGGAGTCCAGAACTGGAAGGCATAGTCTCCGGATAAGGGGGCAGCCATTTCGGCCTGGGATGAGGAGGAATTTCTTTACTCAGAGGACTGTGAATCTTTTAAATTCTCTACTCCGTAGGGCTGTGGATGCTTAGTCGTTGAATATATGCAAGGCTGAGATTGATAGATTTTTGGATTTTAAGGGAATTAAGGGATATGGGAATAGGATGGAAAAGTGGAGCTGAGGTTGAAGACAGCCATGGTCTCATCAAGTGGCAGTGTAGTTTTGAGGGGCCATATGGCTTAGACAGCTTCTATTTCTTATGTTATGTAAAATGTTGCCACTGGCAGAAGGATCTGTAACCAAAGGACTCAGACTTAAGGTAATTAGCCAAAGATGATAACTTTTAAAATTATTACTTTGATCTGGAATGCACTGCCTGAAAGAATGGTGGAAGTAAATTCAATTGTAACTTTAAGAAGGAAACTGAATAAATATTTGAAGGGGAGAAAATAGCAGAGCTTTGGGAAAAGAGCACGGGCTTGAGACTAATTGGTCAGTTCTTTGAAAGAGCTGGCAGGAGTACGATGGGCAAAATGGCCTGCTTCTACGCTGCAAGATTCTTTGATTCTCTGTGTTAAGTTACATCTGCCACCTATCTGCCCATTCCAATAATTTTCCCATTTCCTTCTGAAGTATTTTATAGTCCTTACTATTTGCCAATCTTTAAAGTAATCAGCAAATTTCATTGTTGTGCACATTAGGCAAAGTGCAAATCATCTGGATATATTGTGAACCAAAATGGACCACCACTTCCAACTACTCTCCAATCTGAACAAAATCCATTATCCCTAAATTTTCTGTCAGTGAATCAACTTTCTATCTAGGCTTTATACCATATACCTGAATCTTTATAGTGAGCCTTTTGTCAAATACATTAATGAATACCTTATGAAAATCCATATACACTATATTGCTTTATTTTACACACTGTATGGCAAATGCTGTTTCCTCCTTCTGAATTTGGATTCATTACCTCCTGTCAATTCTTACACTGTAAGCAACTGCTAATCCTGAGTGGCATGTCCTTGTGTGAGTAGTTTTATATTGCTTTGACATTATTGGCTTGTGGTGTTTTTAGACTAAGACTAACAATGTTGTTAGCCATGGAGAATTGCATGGGTAGTATATTTATAGCCCTTATGGACTACTTTAAGTCTCCATTACACTGCTTGGACCTAATGTTTGTGCCTATTGCACAATAAGTATAGCACTTGTATAATTGTTACCAATTTTCAAAGTGGAAAAAGTAATATTTCTGCAGATGATATTTCTAACAGCAAGTAGAGATTCCAGTTTAAGGTCGAATTACTGTTTTCCTTTCAAATGGGACGAGATGGACTTATTGTGTAGTCTGAGTCGGAAGAAGTGGGGGATGCCTGTAACCTACTAAGTATGTAATGTCCCGGCTCTGGTTACCAAACTATGATTATCATTTGTGGCTTGCCAAAAAACAGGTGGCATTGACCTACGACAAATACATCACACATGCTGCATTCTTTTCACAATATTTGATTAAGATCCCTAGATCTTTTGAAGATCCAAAGTGTAATTAACCAGGATTGCAGTTGTTTACAATTTTCTTTTCCCTGTTATGCTTAACAATGAAATCCTGAATGTGTTTCAAACAACAAAAACTTCTATTTGAATAGTTCCTTTAACATCATAAAACAGCCCTTGGTGCTTCACAGGAGCATTATAACACAAAATGTGACACTGAGTCACAGAAGGAGGTATTAGGTCAAATGAGCAAAAGCTTGGTCAAACAAGAAGGTTTTAAGGAGTGTCTTAAAGGAGGAAAGTGAAGTAGAGAGGCAGAGAGGTGAAAGGAGGGAATTCCAGAACTTGGGCCCCAGGCAGCTGAAGGCATAGCCACTAATGGTGGAGCAATTAAAACCAGGGATACTCGAGAGTTCAGAATTAGATGAGCTCAGATTTCTGAGTGTTGTGGAGTTGCAGATGACGGAGATAGGGAGGGGTGAGACCACGGAGGGATTTGAAACCAAGAATGAAAATTTTAAAATCATCACCTTGCCGGACCAGAAGCCAATGTAAGTTGGCGAGTACAGGGGTGATAGGATTTTGTGCGAATTAAGATACGGGCAGCAGAAGTTCAGATGACCTCAAGTTTATGGAGGGTAAAATGTGGGAGACTAGCCAGGAATGCGTTGGAATAGTCAAATCTAGAGGTAAAAAAGACATGAATGAGGGTTTTGGTAGCAAATGAGCTGAGGTGGGCAAAATCAGGTGATGTTACAAAGATTAAAGCACACCTCAGGATCAGATATGACACCAAGATTGTGAACAGACTGGTTTAGTCTCTGTTGCCAGGTTGAGAAATGGAGTCAGAAGCTAGGGAACGGAGTTTGGAGTGGGAGACCAAAAACAATGGTTTAAATCTTCCTGATGTTTAATTGGAGCAAATATTTGCTCACGTAACACTTAGTGTCAGATAAAAACAGTCTGATAATTTAGCAACAATGGCAGAGTTGACTGAGGCAGTGGTTAGGTAGAACTGGGTGTTTTCAGTGTATATATGAAAACTAATGCTATGCTTTTGTATGATGTCACTGAGGGGCAGGGTGTAGATGAGAAATAGGAGGGGGCCAAAAAGATCATAAGGTCATAAGAAGTAGGAGTAGAAGAGAGGAGCAACACCTGAAGAGAGAGAGCTATTAACAATATCGGCTAACACAGAAACAGATGGGAAAGTTGGGTGGTCAGCAGGTTAGTGGAATTAGGGTTGAGGGAGCAGAAGGTGGGTCTCACGGACAACATGGAAGAGATACTTGAGAAAGAAGCAGGTTCAGGGGTTGAGTAGTGGGAACTTTAGAGGAAGTTTAGCCTGGTGAACTAGTGGAAGGGAGGGACGTGGCAGAGACAACTGACCAAATGGTATTGATCTTAGTAACAATGAACTCCATGAGCTCTTTGCACCTATTGTTGGAGGAGACAGGGGAGAGGGGTTTAAGAAGACTGTTTGCAGTAGCGAAAAGAAACTGGGATTATCTTTGCATTCCAGGATAATCCTGGAATAGTGATCAGTTTAGGCAGATGTGAGCACGACCCAATAGTACTTTGTACTAGATCTGGCAATGAATGGCTAAACCAGTTGTTCCCCATATCCTTCCAAGTCTGGATCCCTTGGACTTAAAGAAGCAGAGATGAGGGCCATATCAAAGATAATAACCAGGATATGAGAAAGTAATGATTTTATTGGGGACCAGGGCATCAAAGCTGGAGCTGAGGGTGTGGTTGAGTAAATCAGTAACTGCAGAAATGTTGTGGTGAACAGAAGGCTAAAGGCTAGACAATTTGGGATTTTGAAAATGCAGTTGTAGAGTGGTTTAAGTTGTAAATTAGTGCTTCCCAAACTTTTTCCCCATTTTGAGGCATGAAAATTGCTGTGACCCCTCGGTGGGAGGCGTGGGGGGAAAGACCAGTGAGAGTGGGGGTGGGGGTGGGGGTAGAGTGTTTAATCTTCATCTTATTTTTTAAAAACCTAACTTTTCACAGAGTCTTTTGAATCAGGATTCAAGCATCAGTCATTTAGGCCCCACCCACTGTTCATATATATTAAAAAAAGGATTTAAAGGGGCCTTACATTCAGTTGTACCTCCATAGCAGCCAATGCTGCTGCAGAGCTTGCAATCCCAGAATATCACCTTGCGATCCCGTCCCCACTTTGGGAAGCCTTGTTGTAGATGATTTGGGGGAAAGTTTGTTTTCCCAATGGCAGATATGGAAGGAAGGAAGTAGCATTGGTGAGTGGAAGGGGCGATGTGCATGGAGAATGATCAGAAATGGCCTTAACTGTGATTTATACGAGGAGGATAGCAAGAGCATGTGAGATGGAAAGGTCAAAGGGCTGGTGTAAATATGGGTTGGGGAGCTTACACGGAGGGAGAGATTTAAGGAGGATAAGAGGGCAGTGAACTCAGAGGAGAGAGAACATAATGAATTATGATGGAAATTGAAATCACCAAGGATAAGGTGACAAAAACAAAAAGCTAAAAGCTACTACGGATGCTGGAAATCCAAAACAAAAACAGAACTACCTGGAAAAACTCAGCAGGTCTGGCAGCATCGGTGGAGAAGAAATCAGTTAACCTTTCGAGCCTTCACGGCCCTTCGGCAGAACTGAAGCATAGTTAGGAGAGGGGTGAAATATAAGCTGGTTTAAGGTGGGGGGTGGGTGGGGGGGGCGAGAGAAGTTGAGGGTGTGGTGATTGTGGAGATAAGCAGTGATAGGAGCAGGTAATCAAAAGATGTCACAGACAAAAGGATCAAAGAGGTGTTGAAGGTGGTGATATTTGTCTAAGAAAAGTGCTAATTAAGAATGGAAGACAGGATACTCAAAGTACAGCTCTAGTGGGGGTGGGGTGGAAAAGACTAACAAGGTTTTAGTTTTAGATTTAAAAATAATGGAAATAGGTGGGGAAAGAAGAATCTATATAAATTATTGAAAAAAAAGGGAGGGGGGGGGAGGAGAAACGGGGTGGGGATGGGGGGAGGGGGAGTTTAAGATCTAAAGTTGTTGAATTCAATATTCAGCCCGGAAGGCTGTAAAGTGCCCAGTCGGAAGATGAGGTGCTGTTCCTCCAGTTTGCGTTGGGCTTCACTGGAACAATGCAGCAAGCCAAGGACAGACATGTGGGCAAGAGAACAGGGTGGAGTGTTAAAATGGCAAGCGACAGGGAGGTTTGGGTCTTTCTTGCGGACAGACCGCAGGCGTTCTGCAAAACGGACGCCCAGTTTGCGTTTGGTCTCTCCAATGTAGAGGAGACCGCATTGGGAGCAACGAATGCAGTAGACTAAGTTAGGGGAAATGCAAGTGAAATGCTGCTTCACTTGAAAGGAGTGTTTGGGCCCTTGGACGGTGAGGAGAGAGGAAGTGAAGGGGCAGGTGTTCAAGAAATGCCCTCTCTGAAGAAGTACGGTTCTGTTCTCCGACAGGATTTCCGCCTGTCTCTTCTGCCCTGCTCACCTTCATTGCTTTCCATTTCTCTCCTGGTGTTTGACAAGGTGTTTACTAAAACCCGCTTTCACAGCCATATCTCCTTTCTCAGTGACTGTCTCCGTCTCCGACTCACCCCACGTGGATTTCAACTGAAATTCCATCCCTCTTGTTTCGAACCCACCCAGGATTACAGGTATCTCCGGGACATAAAACGTTTCTCGGACTGCTGTTCCCGTCGCATTCTGAGATCCACACTCAGTGCCATGCGCCGCCATATGAACACACTCGACCTCTCCCTCCAACAGCACCGCCGCACCCTTTTTCAAAGCTGCGCGTGCCCCCAGTTTCATTTTATTCTTCGCCTCATCCATCGCCTCAACAAGAAACTTTTTCTCTTTCTCTCAAGTGCTAAGGAACGCAAGCTCCAACAACTCATCGACACCAACACCCATCTGGGACCCTCCACCCCTGCTTGTCCCTCCGTCCTCACCCCATCTTCCAATCCCAGCCCCAGCCGCGTATTCACTATACCCCCTGACCTTCCCCTCTCCGATGCTGAACGTTCAGTGCTCAGCAAAGGACTTAGTTTCATACCCTTACGCCCTCATCTCAATGAATTTCGGGCTCGGCATGATGCTGAACTCTTCTTCCGCCGTCTTCGTCTCCGTGCTCACTTCTTTGGACAGGAGTCCTCTCCCCGTTCAATGGATCCTTTTACCCACCTCCAATATTCTCCCTCCACTTGGACCCCTCCCTCTGGATTCTTACCTTCTCTTGATCTTTTCATTGAGAACTGTCGGCGTGACATTAGCCGTCTCAATTTCTCTGCTCCTCTCACCCATTCTAATCTGTCTCTCTCTGAACTCACTGCACTCCGTTCTCTCAGGTCCAACCCCAACATTGTCATCAAACCCACTGACAAGGGTGGTACTGTTGTTGTCTGGCGCATTGACCTCTACCTCGCGGAGGCTGAGCGTCAACTCGCAGACACTTCCTCCTACCTCTCCCTGGACCATGACCCCACCACTGAACATCAAGCCATTGTTTCCAGGACTGTCACTGACCTCATCTCCTCTGGAGATCTTCCCCCCACAGCTTCCAACTTGATAGTCGCCCAACCTCGGACGGCCCGCTTCTACCTCCTACCCAAAATCCACAAACAGAACTGTCCTGGCAGACCGATCGTGTCAGCCTGTTCCTGCCCCACGGAACTCATTTCTCGTTATCTTGACTCCCTTCTCTCTCCCCTTGTCCAGTCCCTTCCCACCTACATCCGTGATTCCTCTGACACCTTACGTCACATCAACAATTTCCAGTTCCCTGGCCCCAACCGCTTCCTCTTCACCATGGATATCCAATCCCTCTACACCTCCATCCCCCACCAGGATGGTCTGAGGGCCCTTAGCTTCTTCCTTGAACAGAGGCCCGAACAATCCCCATCCACCACTACTCTCCTCCGTCTGGCTGAACTTGTTCTCACACTGAACAATTTCTCCTTTAACTCCTCTCACTTCCTCCAAATAAAAGGTGTGGCTATGGGTACCCGCATGGGCCCCAGCTATGCCTGTCTCTTTATGGGGTATGTGGAACATTCCTTGTTCCAGTCCTACTCCGGCCCCCTCCCACAACTCTTTCTCCGGTACATCGATGATTACTTCGGTGCTGCTTCATGCTCTCGTCGGGACCTGGAAAAATTTATTAATTTTGCTTCCAATCTCCACCCCTCCATCATTTTCACATGGTCCATCTCTGACACTTCTCTTCCCTTCCTTGACCTCTCTGTCTCAATTTCTGATGATAGACTGTCCACCAATATCCATTACAAGTCTACTGACTCCCACGGCTACCTCGACTACAGCTCCTCACACCCCGCTTCCTGTAAAGACTCCATCCCATTCTCTCAGTTCCTTCGCCTCCGTCGCATCTGTTCTGATGACGCTACCTTCAAAAACAGCTCCTCTGACATGTCCTCCTTCTTCCTTAACCGAGGTTTTCCACCCACGGTCGTTGACAGGGCCCTCAACCGTGTCCGGCCCATATCCCGCGCATCCTCCCTCACGCCTTCTCCTCCTTCCCAGAAACATGATAGGGTCCCCCTTGTCCTCACTTATCACCCCACCAGCCTCCGCATTCAAAGGATCATCCTCCGCCATTTCCGCCAACTCCAGCATGATGCCACCACCAAACACATCTTCCCTTCACCCCCCCGACGGCATTTCGTAGGGATCGTTCCCTCCGGGACACCCTGGTCCACTCCTCCATCACCCCCTACTCCTCCATCCCCACCTATGGCACCTCCCCATGCCCACGCAGAAGATGCAACACCTGCCCCTTCACTTCCTCTCTCCTCACCGTCCAAGGGCCCAAACACTCCTTTCAAGTGAAGCAGCATTTCACTTGCATTTCCCCTAACTTAGTCTACTGCATTCGTTGCTCCCAATGCGGTCTCCTCTACATTGGAGAGACCAAACGCAAACTGGGCCACCGCTTTGCGGAACACCTGCGGTCTGTCCGCAAGAAAGTCCCAAACCTCCCTGTCGCTTGCCATTTTAACACTCCACCCTGTTCTCTTGCCCACATGTCTGTCCTTGGCTTGCTGCATTGTTCCAGTGAAGCCCAACGCAAACTGGAGGAACAGCACCTCATCTTCCGACTAGGCACTTTACAGCCTTCCGGGCTGAATATTGAATTCAACAACTTTAGATCTTAAACTCTCCCTCCCCCCATCCCCACCCCGTTTCTCCTCCCCCCCCCTTTTTTTTTCAATAATTTATATAGATTCTTCTTTCCCCACCTATTTCCATTATTTTTAAATCTAAAACTAAAACCTTGTTAGTCTTTTCCACCCCACCCCCACTAGAGCTGTACTTTGAGTATCCTGTCTTCCATTCTTAATTAGCACTTTTCTTAGACAAATATCACCACCTTCAACACCTCTTTGATCCTTTTGTCTGTGACATCTTTTGATTACCTGCTCCTATCACTGCTTATCTCCACAATCACCACACCCTCAACTTCTCTCGCCCCCCCCCACCCACCCCCCACCTTAAACCAGCTTATATTTCACCCCTCTCCTAACTATGCTTCAGTTCTGCCGAAGGGCCGTGAAGGCTCGAAAGGTTAACTGATTTCTTCTCCACCGATGCTGCCAGACCTGCTGAGTTTTTTCAAGGATAAGGTGACATTCAGTGCAAACACTGAGGGAGGAAAGTAGTGAAAAGAATTTCTAGTGTCCTTGGCAGGGTGGTAGAGAATCATGGTTTTGAATGAAGTGAGAGGGATGGAACAAGGTTAGATGTTCAAAGGAGGGGAAAATGCCAGAAAAGTAAGGGGTCAGGCCAGGTGTGATTTGGTGCTTAGCGCCACACTACCACCACGATGGTCTTGATGGGCAAGTGGTGGAATATATATCCAGGCAGGAAGCTTCATTTAGGAGAAAGATGTCATTACCCCTAGGCCAGGCTTCTGTTAAGGCCATGATGTTAATGCAATCATCTACAATACGTTCTTGGATGGAAAGGGCCTTGTTTACAAGTGAACGGACATTCTTGAGAGAGACTGATGAGAACAGAGTCCGCAGGATCAACATTGGGAGAGATGAATTGGACAGGAAGGAGATTGGCAAGATTAGCCCCGATGAAAGAATGGGATGGGGCAATTGGAGTTGCTGCTCATAATGAGTTAGAGTCAAAAGCCATTTGGTGCATGCCGAGCGAGGCACAAGGGAAGCTATAGGCTTGCCTAAGAGGGGACGGCAAGAGCAAGAAGGGCAAGGAGCACCAAAGGGCAGAGAATTGAGAGGGCAGAACACCTGAGTGGAGGCATGAAAGGAGGCTTTTTGATAGAAGAGCCTTCTCCTGCTCCTATTTCTTATGTTCTTATGTAAGAGAGGGGTCTTGGAGGGGTGAAGAGTAAGAGCAAAAGTAGAAATAGTGATGGGCTCAGGTCCAGAGCAGCAACCAAAATATACGCACAAATGGACTCTGGGAAAGCTCAAGTTCCAGAGCCATGGTTACATAAAAATTTTAATACATAAAAACTTGATAGTAAACTAGTGATAAATAAGAGATGATATGAAGGAGTCCATTGTCTAAGTCAAAGGTCCTGGGATAGGATAATGGTGATGTAGGTGAGTTGGAGCATCAGTGAACTGTTGTCTGCATTTGAAGACAGGCGTAGCGAGCGAAATCCAGTAACTATTTGAGGATCTTCCCCATTACAGACATGTAAACTGCAGACATTCTATCTTTATATATACACGTGCCTTCATAAAATAAAACTTTGAAGGATTAACTTTATTACCTGAACCACACTTGATGAAACAGAAGTATTATCTTGTAGCAATTTGGAATTTGCCTCTGTTGCCTCTTTCTTTTTTAAACTTGCAACGATTCTGTGGCATTAGTTTCAACTTATTGGGTTTTTGTGGTGGGGTGGGGGGTTAACTTTTTAAGCATAATGGAACATTATTTATCAACATGAGTTTAACATCCTGGATCCCAACTAGGCAATTGTAACTTGTAGTATTAATAACATTTCAAGAGCCTAATGATGGTGTGAGAATGTGGCTGTCTTTTGACACCTGAGGGCATAGGCCTTGTTCAATTGTACTTAATTGGTGAGGGGCTTAATGAAGGCAGATGCATGGGACTTCCCACATCGAAGAGTAGGCATTACATTCACTGTTGTAACTTTGATTGACAACTCTGTAGGCTGAATCCCCTCCCAACTAATCATCTCCGAGTTCTTGCTTTCTTGCACTTTCACACTTGGACACACTCCCACACAAACACCTGTTGAATCTTCTGTGGCATTGTGCATGGTAGGTTGGAGATTATGATCTGTTTTTTAACTGTTACCTTTTTTTGATTCCCTGTCTTCTGCTTCTCTCTCCACAACATTTTTGTGCTTATCTCTTCATCCTCTTCTTTCCCTGGATTTTTCTTCGTTCCTTTCAGTTGGGAGGTGAGTGGCATGGTAGTAGAGAAAAGCGACACCAAGGGCTGCAGGCTGAAATTTCCAGTGGGGTTTCTGGGGAAAATATGCCCTGCAATTTTCAGTAGCTCCCTTCTCATCCCAACCCCCTTTCACTTATGCTTTGTCCAGCCATTGCAGATACCTTTCTGTCCTACTACTCCTTATTCGAGTTAGGATGAGGGAAGACAGTGTACCTGTTGTCTTTTTTTTCTCTTCCCTTTTTGTAATATCCCTCCAATGTGTCAGTGACTGGTATATTTATAATTTTGAGATTAATACAAATATAGTCTGATAAGAGGTTTTCTGTCTGCATCAAAATTCAGCTTGATTTATTTCGAAAATTAATTTCCAATTAGAGTGAGGAATATATCCTGGAAACACTGCACAATCTGAAGATATGCAATCGCCACTTGTCTAGCAATTTCTCATGTCTGGGCAACAATATTATGTCCAAGCCTTTGGAAAAAGCTGAGCTCTTAATTTAGAAACCTTAATGAAGGTGTTTAGTAGCACAAATCACACCTCAGCGATTAATTGTAACTATCTAATTGCAGAAATTCTACTTTCTTTTCAAATTTATTATTTTTATTTAAAATCCTATTTCAGTTACTGAAGGGAAAAAAATTGTGGATGAAAGTATTTTCAGAAAGCATTTATAATTTGTATAATGGAATGATTGCAGGACTATTGTTATTTAATATTGGAATTCCCATTAGGTTCTGGTAGTTCTGGAAACATGGTAGTTAAGTATAGCAGATTAGTGTAAACATTTTAACATCAAACTTCCAATGGGAAGTGCTTACATAAATCATACGTACCATTGAAGAAAATTTATGTTAAAATGTTATTGCTGCCAAAAGAGGCATATCTAAGCTTTTAGTCTTGCACTCATCAGGACACTCATAAGAATACCAATATAAGGGGTAAAGCAACAATTTATACTGCATGTGAAGAGAGCTGATTGGTTGGCAAGTGGTGTTGCCATAGAGAATGCACCACCGATGGTGACTGACAGTTAACTGCCAAGCATTGTTTGCAATTTAAACCAGGCTGCTTGACCCTGATTGGTCAAGGCATTGCCCTGCGGGATGAGTCAGCAAATGGCTGTCACTTATTTAGCTGAAACAGGCGCAATGTACGTGTTCTTTCCGTTTGCAAAGAACAGGGCCCTGCATATTAATATATATGTAGCTTCCAGTACGAGCAAATGCGCCACATTGTGAGCCTGACAGACAATCTTAATTTGGTTGCCAGCATAATTCTTAGCACTTTGGACAACATTTGCTAAATTATCCTCAATCACGGAGTTGTATCTAATGTTGGACACTGTTTTGAGTTTTGCAAGCATGGACTGGTTGGGTACAGTCTGTACTCTGCCTGTTGCGAACAGCAGCTGGGACATGCTGTTTGATATGTTCCACCAATCTTTGGGATGTACAGCCTACATACCTAGCATCACATGGCATTGAAATTCATATATCACATTACTTATTTGTGTGATGGGCAGAACATCTTTTGACGGCAGCATCCTGCTAGTGGCAAACACCACTGATGTTGCGACTGCATAGTAACAGCGTGAAACAGCTAGCTTCACCTGTTGCTCAAATTTTTGAGATACCTTGCCCTTCCAGGGTAATCTGAGGTAGACTAGGCACTTTTCAGGGCCGAAAGTGACGGCCTTGGGCCCATTCATGAGTTTGCATGATACATAGCGCGAAATGATCTGATCAGGGTAGCCATTATCCTGCAGGATGCCTTTGATGCGCCCTATTTCAGCAGTCAGCTTGCATGGTGAGGAAATGGCTCGGGCCCTATTTACAGGGTAGCCGATAAGACCAATCTTATAGAGTGTTGTAAGAATCCCAATGCGTATATTGACCAGTGATGGTAAGCTTGTGGTAGACCGCAGTAGAGAATCCCCTGGCAGATTTCTCGACTGGTACATCGAGGAAGGGGAGTTCATTTGACTGCTCCATTTCATAGGTGAATCTGTGTGCAAGATGGAGCCCATTAACGCATGTAAGGAAATTGTTACATGCCGCTGTGGATTTAAATACAGCAAACGTATCATCCACATATTGGAAAGATGTGAGGGGTAGGAGGTTAGGTGTCATTCCATTGAAGATACGTTTCTCATGGAACCCAACAAAGATGTTTGCGAGAGCTGGACCTAGAGGGGATCCCATGGCAACATCAGCTATTTGCACGAGGTGCCAAGTTCATAAATTCAATGAATATTGATTCATGCAATGGTGGTGGGTCTAGATCACCATGATGTAATCCTTCAGCACAAATATCTATGGCTTCCTTCAGTGGAACATCGATGAATAGGCTAATAATGTCAAATGAGCACATAGACACAGCATTGCTATTGATATGCAAGTCCTGTATGGCCTTCGTAAATGTGTATGTGGAAAGATTGGCCAAAACTGGTTGCAACAATTCACTCAACCATTTGGCCAATTCATGTGCAGAATCAGTCACAAATAAGGTGGGGTGTAGAGGGACACCGCTTTTGTGTGTCTTGGGCAGCCCATGCATACGTGGACGTAGTGAACCGGGAGGACGAACCCTGTCATATATATCAAGTGGTAGCTCATCACTCATACACAAATCCAGCAAGCATTTTTTTTTAGCTCCGGCTCGAGTGAGGCTGTCTGGTCATGTTGAGCGGCAGATCCAATGGATACAACTTTGGACTTGTCATTAAGAATGGCGTGCATTTTAATATAGTAAACTAGTGGATCTCCCATAGTGTTGCTCACAATGTGTTGGAGATATTCTAATATTGGGATGTTATGCCAAGAAGTCTTACTAGGGGCGCAGACTCCTTGCATTTGGAACATCCCTGAGTTGAGGGAAAGAGGGCCTGACATCTGTCAGCATTTGGAATGGATATAAGGATCCAGCACTACTTTAGAGGAATGGGGTGGGGCTTCAGAATCTGGAACCACTGGTAGAGGGACACTGGGGTATGTGGTGTCAGGAAAGGAAATCTCAGTGTATGAGAATATTGGGATGGTTCTGTGATCTGGAAACACTGGGTATATGTTCTTGAAATTTCTATACACATTTAGATCAGCTCAATCTTGAAGTGGGAGGCCTGAAAGGATCCTGGATTCAATAGACCTATGATGAGGGTTTTCAGCATGGATGTGTGGTCAGATTCTTTATTAGATATGTTGGAATCTGGTCATGTTTTAGGGAGCAGGATTTTACAGCCTTGATAGATTGGGGAGGGGTCCTGGAAATGGGACCCAACTGGCCACTGGCCCCTTTTATAATCATCAGGTCTCCTCCCTGACCCCACCACAACCCCTTCTGTCCCAGGGGTCTCTTCACCATCACTTTTTCCTATTTTCAGTTGGTTTCTACCTTTATGTTCCTGCTGTAAAGCATTAGATGTAGGTTGTTGACACTCTTTCTTGATATGCAGTATATGTATGTTGAACATGTGTAAAATTGTCCAGCATGTAACCTTTGCAACAAAAGAAGTTTAAAGATGGAAAGCTGTTTCCCATCATCTTGTGAGGATCTGAGAGTTTCCTTGCTTTTTCAAAAAAGCGTTGAAAGGAACTGGAGTTTTAATTGTTGACTCCTTTACTTCAGAGAAAGTTGGAATTTATTTAAATATATTAACAATACAGTTATTAGGAATGCATGTAATCATGGTTACTTTGTTTATTAGAAAATAAAATAAATATTGTTTGTGGGGAATGGATTACTGTTTATTGTTGTGAAAATTCAGCTAACACCTCTCCTGAACCAATAACAATATTTTGAGTATTTTGTTAATTTTTGTTTGTTAGTATTACCTAGTAGAATGCTAAATTATCTACTTCTTTATTCTAGGAGTGCATATCAGAAAATCACATATCTCCAGCTTGTAATTTTCCATCTATTTAATTTTTACTTTAATATGGAACTCATTTAGATAGAAAGAAGGACTTGAATTTCTGCCTTTAACAGTCTCTGGGCATCCTAAATGCTTTACAGCCAATTTGTCTACAGTGAGCTCCCACAAACAGTAATGTGATGATCTTGACATCTGTTTAGTGATGTTGATTGAGGAATAAATATTTGCCCTAGTACACCAAAGAGAACTCCCTGCTTTTCTCTGAAATAATGTGATTGGATCTTTTACATCCACCTGAGAGGACAGAAGGCAGCCTTGGTTTGATGTCTGAGCTGAAAGGCAGGAACATAAAGAAAGGAGCCATCTGACAATTAAAGAAAAATAATGGAGTGGGATCTGAGGGTGCAAAAGGAATTTCAGAGGTTTGGGGGCAATAACTGACATTGAGGGAGAACACAGTGCAAAGTTGAAGGGGTCAAGGCATGTAAAGATTTGGGGAATTAAATGGGACTATTCAAAATAAATCATTAGCATATGAGTGTGCTTGTTTTGTTTGGGATAGGCCTTAGAGGGGAGGTGCATTCCCATGGGTGCAGGAGGAGGACAAAACCAAAAAATATAGTTCCTGCACAGCTGTTAGTTCAAAGTGTCATTGGTAGATCCTTACAAGGATTCATCTGCTTTTTCTCATAGCCTCAAATTATGCTTGTCTTGGGAAGAAAATGGGAGGGATTTGATACCCTTTCATGCAGGAAAAAGATTTCACATAAATTCTAAATTTAAAACCATCTTTAAAAAAAAATGACAATGATCATAGTAGACTCACGTCTGTTTCCATATTTGTTTTTTAACCAATCTGTTGTAATGTCATTAGGAAGTTTTTGCCTGGAAAAGTAATTCAAGAGCTGATTTTATATAATACATAAAGATTGGTTGCCTTTCATTCTATGCTGTGGTTAATTTGAGACTGGTTGGTTCAAAACACCAACTGTGTCAAATTGGGAAGCACATGTCTATAATGCTTCACATGCTGGCCTTTGAAATCCCTTTAGGCATCCAGTAAACAGGAATGCCACTGTGGTATCCTATGCACCATGCTGAAATCCCTTGTTTACTGTAAAGGAGCAGGGCAATCAGAGGGACTGTTATTTTTGCTGTTGGACTACATCTGATTTTGGTAAAGCAATATCTGTGTGATAATCTCTTTACATTCACAGCAACAACATCTGGTGTTTAATAAGTGTCGTTAACATAATGAAACATTACAAAGAGCCTGATAGAAGCATTACCCAAAAAAATTGAGACTGAGCTGCATGAGATAATAGGAAAGGTGACCAAAAGAGGTCACCGAAGTAGGTTTTAAGCAATGTCTTAAAGGAGAAGAGCTAGGTAGGGAGGAGTAGAAGTTTATGGAGGGAATTTCAGAACTTAGGACCTAGGCAGATGAAGGCAGTCAAAAGTGATGAAAATGGGAAGTATGCCTTTGTAGATTCCCTGGGCTTTATAAATGGACTCCAAAGAAAAAACTCCACATGTTTAAATTGCAAAACCCGGGTATCTTAACCTTAGAGCAGGACTTTTCCTGCATTTTCATGGATCTGTTATGTCATGGTGATAGAAAAGGCTTGATTATACCTTGAGTCCTACCAGTTGTGCTCCAGTTATCCCATTCATCAGTTGCTGGAGCGGACCTTTGTTTTAATGATAACATATTCCCTCTTCTGAATCAATAGGTGCAGGGTTTGAGCTCTGCTGCCAATAGTCCCAAAGTTTGGTGATTGGATCTTAAGCTTTAAGTTCTGGGTTGACATCCAGCAGGTAAATTGCACCTGGTTGATGAGCATGGCCTCCTCTCCATCACTTCCTGATTTTGTACAACATTTGGGATGCCATAAAACTCTCCTGCCGTGTAGGACCCACCATCCTTTCAGCTCTTATAAAGATAGTTGTGGCTGTGGAAAGAACATTCGCGTTGCAGGTTGTCAGACTAAGGTCCTGTTCTACTTCACACTGTTCTTCAAGGGAAGTATGAAATTATATATTCACACTAGCGCCCCAACCTCCCTCTCTATTCCCATGGTATAAAATCACTAACCTCTAAAGCCATTTCCAATCACTTCTCTATGCACTACAACTCACATTCTCCACATCACTTACAAATCTGAAAGTGCAATTGTAACAGCCTAGCCTTTCTTTGTGCAGAATCACAGAATTGTTACGGTGCAGAAGGAGGCCATTCGGCCCATTATGTCTGCACCAGCTCTCTGTGCATTTTAACTTCGTGCCCATCTCCTCCCTTTACCCCGTAACCCTGAACATTGTTTCTATTTAAGCAATCATCCACTGCCCTCTTGAATGCCTGAGTTGAACCTGCCTCCACCACACTTCCAGGCAGTGCATTCCAAACCCTAACTACTCATGAAAAGGTGAAAAAGCTTTTTCTCACCTCACATTTGCTTCTTTTGCAAAACACTTTAAAACTGTGCCTTCTGGTTTTCAATCCGTTTATGAGCGGGAACAGTTTCTCCCTATCTACTCTGTCCAGACCCCTCATGATTTTGAAAACTTCTATCAAACCTCCTCTTAGCCTTCTTCTCTCCAAGGAAAACAGTCCCAACTTCTCCAATCTTTCCTCATAACTGAAGTGCCTCATCCCTGGAACCATTCTCGTAAACCTCTTCTGCACTCTTTCCAATGCGTTCACATCCTTCCTATAGTGTGATGCTTCAAACTGTACACAATACTCCAGCTGAGGTCTAACCTGTGTCTTATATAGGTTCATCATAACCTCCCTGCTCTTGTACTCTGTGTCCCTATTAATAAAGCCTAGAGTACTCTATGCTTTAGAAACCGTGCTCTGTACCTGTCCTGCCACCTTTAATTACTTATGTACATATGCACCCAGGTGTCTCTGCTCCTGCACACCCTTTAGAATAGTACTCTTTATTTTATACTGTCTCTCCATGCTCTTTGTACCAAAGTGTATCACCTCCCACCTCTCAGCATTGAACTTCATCTGCCACTTATCTGCCCACTCCATCATGTGTCAATGTCCTTTTGAAGTTCTACACTGTCCTCCTCTCAGTTTACAATTCTCCCAAGTTTTGTGTCATCTGCAAACTTTGAAATTGTCCTCTGCACATGAAGATCTAGATCATTTATTTATATATATATATCAGGGAAAGTAAGGGTACCAATACTCATCCCTGGGGAACTCCACTACAAAACTCCTTCCAGTCTGAAAAATATCCATGAAGCATTACTGTCTGTTACCTATCCCTCAGCCAATTTTGTGTCCACGTTGTTACTGTCTCTTTTATTCTATGACCTATAACTTTCCTCTCAAGTCTGTTGTGTGGAGTGTATCGCACGCTTTTTTGAAGTCCATATACACCACCTTGCCCTTATCAACCATCTCTGTTACCTCTTCAAAAAACTCCAGCAAGTTAGTTAGACACGATTACCCTTTAACAAATCCATGCTGACTCTTCCGAATCAATCCACATTTTTCTATGTGACTATTAATTCTATCCTGAATAATTGTTTCTAGAAGTTTCCCCATGACTGAAGTTAAACTGACTGGTCTGTAATTGCAGGCAAATCTTTACAACCTATTTTGAACAGCACCCAAACTTGTTACGACACTTCTGGAGCTATTGCTTTGCTCAGCCACTCCCTTACATCCACCTTTGCCCTTGTTCCCAGCGAAACATTTACTGTCTCCTATCTTGGTTGGTTTCCCTGGAATCTTTGCTTCCTTAGGCCTCGGTGATGCAAACCTAAGCATATCTGGCATGGTTTGTTTAGCCATCCATCACTAGAATTCACTGGAGCATATCAATCATCATGGGGCTTCATGCTCTTTTGTTAACCACCTACCACTCCAGGCACGTTCTGGAGAGCAAGTTTAATTGCTAACTTATTTTCTACACTGCCAGCTGTATTCTTGCCCGTCTGCCTTTACCCCAACCAGTGCAAGGAACTCATGGATAAAATTGAGACTATCATTTTAATTGCCTCTGTAGTTCATGCCACCCCTCCATTCCCTTTGCTCACCAAGCTAAAATTCCCTTCAAGCTTCGCTCTGATTTATCCTTCAAGCTTCGCCCTGATTAATCCTTCAATCTCTCACTAGTTTCTCATTGACTCATGCTTTCTCGAAGCTCACTTCACCCATGAGATACTATTTCCCCTTCCTGGCTCCCATTCTACCTAACATTGTAAATGGTTCATTCTCCTCAGGAACTGCACCCCCCCCCCCCCACCCCAATGATCCTAACCAAAGACGTAAATGTCATCCTGTGTGAATATGACTGTGGTTTATTAACCCTACTCAACTGTTTGCAGCCTTTGACATGTTCAGCCCCACCATCCTTCACAAATGCCTTTTTTCCATTATCCAATTTTGTAGGAATTCCCTCTCTTGATGACATTCTTAACCGTCCAATGATAGCCAGAGCATTTGTGACGATACCTTTCTTTCCTTTCTCCACAATGTTCCTCAGGAATCCTCCAAGGATTTACCCTTGACCCTTTTTGTCTTCATCTACCCCATAACCATCATCTACAGACATTGCTTCCACATAGATGCTGACAACACCCAACTCTACCTCTCCACCACCTCTCTCTCAAGTCCTCTACTGACTCTGTAGCCAGACTGCTTGTTCAATGACCTGTTTTAACTCCTCTGGGTATACACTGGGAAGACAAAAACCATAGGTTTGGACCCCTAACGCAAATTCAGTATTCTTGCTACCAATTCCATCCCCAACTACATAAAGTAAAGGGGCAGAGGTAGATGAAAGGTCTTAGGCAGAGATTTGGAGTGTGAGATGTAGATGGCTGAAAGCACAGCCATCACACTGGGGTTAAAGAAGGGGAAAAACAAAAGCTCAGAGTTGAATGCAAAGAGTTCTGGGGGATTGTAGGGGTGAAGAGGTTACAGGGCTAGGCAGGGGTTTAAACATAATAAGAATTTTAAATTAGAGCAATTACAGCTAGGTGACTGAAAGGATATGCCCAACATGCTTTTCAATAAATTGAAGTTTTCAGAGTGTGGAAAATGGGATGCTAGCCAGGAGAACATTGGAACAGTCAAATAAAAGCAAAATACTACAGATGGTGGAGATCTGAAATAAAAACAGAAAGGCCTAGAAAAACCTGGGTCTGGCAGCATCGGTGGAGAGAGAAACAGAGTTAATGTTTTGAATCCAATATGACTCTTCTTCAGAACCAGGTTCCAAAGTATTCCAAAGAATAGTCATATTGGATTCAGAGCATTAACTGTTTCTCTCTCCACAGATGCTGTCAGACCTGCTGAGTTTTTCCAGCATTGTTTTTATAGGAAAAGTTGAATCTGGATGTGACAAACACATGGGTGAAGGTTTCAGCAGCAGATAGGCTGTGGCAGTATAATGGTGTTGGAAGCTGGCTGTCCTTTTGATGGAGAGGATATGGGATCCAAAGCTTAACTCGGGGTCAAGTAGGGTGTTGAGATTGTGAATAATTGATTCAGTCCAAGTCAGATTAAAGCATCAAAGTGTTCAACAAAGCTTTTGGACCGATCAATTGTGGCAAAAGGCAACTGGCAACAAAACAGGTTGAAAACAATCATAGATGTGATGCATAAAAATGTATTTGTAGTGCTCCTGCCCCTAGAGGGTTGTCGGTTTGTTTCAGGTCTAAGTAGACTTTATCCTAGGTTTTAAATTTTCTGAATAAGGCAAATGAGAAAATGGAATTTGTTGCTGTCTTGATTCTGTTATTAACTTCAGTGGGATGATTTTAAGAATTAAAAATGTAGGTAAGAATTAAAGATATCAAGAAAGAGCAGGGATTTTATTTTACTTTAATCAATTAATCATGAACTTAAATACACCTACACCATTATTTTTCTGCCTTAAGCGGCTGTGGCGAGAACTAATGTAAATCTAGGAAATTCACGATTATTATTGACTTAGTGTGGGAGATGCAGATCAGAGCTATGATCCATTTTCTGTGGTGGTTTCAGCGTTGATTTAGTAGCATATAAATCCTATGAAATTATGCTATAGTGTGAATAATGCCTTAATTCACATTAATCCATAATTTCTTCTACACTGGAAAACTGACCAGATGCAGAATAGCACAAATCTTCACTAAATTTTGGATCATTACCTCACCATGTGCAAATATTTCATGAGCAAGTCTATGAAGAAATATTTCCTGAAGGTTATTGGAGTGTGCAAAAGTGTTTTCTGAAGGAGATATTTTGAACTCGGGTGTTATCTTTATTGTTTTCCAATTATTTATAATATCTAAATCTTGCTGTGTTTTGCCCCTTCTATGTATCTTCTTACTCAAATAAATGTAACAGTCTTAACATGAATGTAATGATTATACAATAGGTATTTAGCACCTTTTTTAGTAGATAGGAGTGTTGTTGGCTATCCCACATAAGAGATTATGTGTTATACCATAACTGAAATACAATGGTTAGTCCAATGATTTTTTTTTTCATTCACTCATGGGATGTGGGCTTCGCTGGCTGGGACAGCATTTATTTCCCATCTCTAGTTGCCCTTGAGAAGGTGGTGGTGAGCTGCCTTCTTGAACCGCTGAAGCCCATGTGGGGTAGGTACACCCACAGTGCTATTAAGAAGGGAGTTGCAGGATTTTGACCCAGGGACAGTGAAGGAACGGCGATATATTTCCAAGTCAGGATGGTCAGTGGCTTGGAGGGGAACTTCCAGGTGGTGGTGTTCCCATCTATCTGCTGCCCTTGTCCTTCTAGATGGTAGTGGTCGTGGGTTTGTAAGGTGCTGTCTAAGGAGCCTTGGTGAATTCCTGCAGTGCATCTTGTAAATGGTACACGCTGCTGCTGTGTGTCAGTGGTGGAGGGACTGAATGTTTGTGGATGTAATGCCAATCAAGCGGGCTGCTTTGTGCTGGACAGTGTTGAGCTTTTTGTCGCGCTGCACTCATCCAGGCAAGTGGGGAGTATTCCATCGCACTCCTGACTTGTGCCTTGTACACGGTGGACAGGCTTTGGAGAATCAGTAGGTAAGTTACTTGTCACAGGAATTTAACCCTGAAAAAGTGTGAGGTGATACATTTTGGAAGGAGTAATTTGACAGGGAAGTATTCAGTGAACGGCATGACACTAGGAAGTTCTGATGAACAAAGGGACCTTGGCATGTATGTACATAGATCTCTGAAGGCAGAGGGGCATGTTAGTGGGGTGGTGAAAAAGGCATATGGGACACTTGCCTTTATCAATCGAGGCATCGATTACAAAAGTAGGGAGGTCATGTTGGAGTTGTATAGAACCTTGGTGAGGCCAAAGCTGGAGTACTGTGTGCAGTTCTGGTCGCCACATTATAGGAAGGATGTGATTGCACTGGAGGGGGTGCAGAGGAGATTCACCAGGATGTTGCCTGGGATGAAACATTTAAGTTATGAAGAGAGGTTGGATAGATTTAGGTTGTTTTCGTTGGAACAGAGAAGACTGAAGGGCGACCTGATCGAGGTGCACAAGATTATGAGAGGCATGGACAGGGTGGATAGGGAGTAGCTGTTCCCCTTAGTTGAACGGTCAGTCACGAGTTCAAGGTGAGGGGCAGGAGGTTTAGAGGGGATGTGAGGAAAAACTTTTTTACCCAGAGGGTGGTGACGGTTTGGAATGCACTGCCTGGGAGGGTGATGGAGGTGGGTTGCCTCACATCCTTTAAAAAGTACCCTGATGAGCTCTTGGCACGTCATAACTTTCAAGGCTATGGGCCAAGTGCTGGTAAATGGGATTAGGTAGGTAGATCAGATGTTTCTCACATGTCGGTACAGACTCGATGGGCCAAAGGGCCTCTTCTGCACTCTGAGATTCTGTGATTCCTAGCCTCTGATCTGCTCTTGTAGCCACAGTATTTATATGGCTAGCCCAGTTCAGTTTCTGACCAATGGTAAACCCCCCCCCCCGGCCTCCAGGATGTTGATAGTGGGGGATTCAGTGATGATAGTGCCACTGAACATCAAGGGATCAAGGGGCGATGGTTAGATTCTCTGTTGTTGGAGATGGTCGTCGTCTGACACTTGTGTGATGCAAATGTTACTTGCCACTTGTCAGCCCAAGCCTGGATATTGTCCAAATCTTGCTGTATTTGGACATGGACTATATCTGAGGAGTCACGACTGGTGCTGAACAATGTGCAATCATCAGCGAACATCCCCACTTCTGACCTTATGATGGCAGAAAGGTCATTGATAAAGCAGCAGAAGATGGTTAGGCCTAGGACACTACCCCGAGGAACTCCTGCAGTGATGTCCTAGAACTGAGATGACTGACCTTCAACAACCACAACCATCTTCCTTTGAGCTAGGTGTGATTCCAACCAGCAGAGAGTTTTCTCGCTGATTCCCATTGACTCCAGTTTTGCCAGGGCTCCTTGATGCCACACTTGGTCAAATGTGGCCTTGATGTCAAGGGCAGTCACTCTCCCCTCACCTTAGGAGTTCAGCTCTCTTGTCCATGTTTGAACCAAGGCTGTAATGAGGTCAGGAGCTGAGTGGCCCTGGCGGAACCCAAACTAGGTGTCAATGAGCAGGTTATTGCTAAGCAAGTGCTGCTTGATAGCACTGTTGATGACCCGTTCCATTACTTTACTGATGATGGAGAGTAGACTGATGGCATGGTAATTGGCCGGGTAGGATTTGTCCTGCTTTTTTGTGTACAGGACATACCTGGGCAATTTTCCACATAGCCAGGTAGATGCCATTGTTGTAGCTGTACTGGAACAGCTTGGCTAGGGGCACGGCAAGTTCTGGAGCACAAGTCTTCAGTACTATTGCGGGAATATTGTCAGGGCCCATAGCCTTTGCAGTATCCAGTGCCTTCAGCATTTCACGTGGAGTGAATTGAATTGGCTGGAGACCGGGCATCTGTGATGCTGGGGACCTTGTTAGGAAATAGAGCTAATTTAAGTAAGTTATATTGGTATTTGTGGGTGTTAAAAATGACTTTTAGCTTTAAAGTTTAAGTTTGATTTGTATTTCTGTATCTGTGTGTTAAGAAAGCAAATGGCTTTTTAGTTTCACTTCAGAAAGGTGGTTGCATTTCAAATGAGTTTTACGACCCCTAAAGGGAAAGTAAACATACAAGGGTAGAAGAATTGAACTGTTGCCTAGCAACAGGGGGGCCAGAGAGGCAGGTCCCTCCCACAGACACCCACACACAAGAAGAGAAACATCAGTTGTTTTGGAAGCTTTTTGAGTGCAGTTAGTTCTGAAAGTTGCTGCAACGCTAGACTGGAGCAAAGGGGACAGGCAGCCAGTCCCAAGCTAAAGAAAAACTCCAAAAATCCAGGGGGAGTGGAAGAAGAGAAAGTCCAAAGATGACCTTCTAGACAAAGGAAGGACAGGAACCTGGAAAAGGTCCTGTTAAGTGAAGTTAACAGTGAGGGGCAGAGAGAAAGGCTCCATGCTTCAGATTGAAGGAGACAAATGCTGCAGAAAGCAGATTTAAAGTGAGAACAGCTCGCAGGAGGCAAGAAGGTTCAAAGAGACAGCTGAAGGTCTGTAACTCTTTGCAATGAGCATGTGAAGCAGTGGTGTACTGTCGACAGCTGAGACAGTGAGAAGAGAGTGCATGGAAGACAGCTTGAATGCATGTGGCGACCCAGAGAAGAGGAACATCAAAAGGAGAGTTTGAAACCCTGAAGGTGAACCCTTGCAGAAGGCATCTGGGAGAAAGCGCTGATTTGAGAGAAGATTCCAAAGTGAGGCCTTGGAGAGTGGAGATTGGAAACCCTCGTGTGAAAGTTGGAATTCAGTGGTCTGGTTGGCTCACGGTGTAACAAGTGTCTCGGGATGGGGGGAATTGAAGAGAGATCCATAGCATCCGTTTGAGATGGCATCTGTCACTTGGTTTCAGAGTGTGGTGTGCCTGACCACAGGGTACCATAGGTTTACATGGACTGGGTACTTACTGTGTACTTTGGAGTATAAGATAGCTTATGTAACTTGTGTTATCCTTACAAATCTGCATACATCTGTAAAGGTATAGTTGTGCATGAAGGATCATTGTAATACATTTCATCTTATCTTGTTGATTTTATTCTTGTTAAAAGTTCATCAGCTGACCCCTGTGCCTCTGTTCAGTAGCTGCTTTCCACGGATCTAAACAAACAAATAAAAATTAGGATCTCTCAAGCTGGGTTCCACTCTGGAATCAGGCTTGTCCAGAGGTCACCTCAGCTGGGATCATAACAGATCTCCGGAGGAGACCGAGATGGATCATCCACTCAGTGTTTCTGGCTGAAAATTGTAACAAATGCTTCAGCCTTATCTTTTGCACTGATGTGCTGGGCTCCCCCATTGAGGCTGGGGATATTGGTGGAGCCTCCTCCTCCAGTGAGTTGTTTAATTGTCCACTGCCATTCACAACTGGATGTGGCAGGACTGCAGAGCTTAGATCTGATCCATTGGTTCTGGGATCGCTTAGCTCTGTCTATCGCTTGCTGTTTATGCTGTTTGGCACACAAGTAGTCCTGTATTATAGCTTCACCAGGTTGATACCTCATTTTTAGGTATGCCTGGTACTCCTCCTGGCATGCCCTCCTGCACTCCTCATTGAACCAGGGTTGATCCCCTGGCTTGATGGTAATGGTGGAGTGGGGGATATGCCAGGCCATGAGGTTACAGATTGTGTTCGAGTACAGTTTTGCTGCTGCTGATGGCCCACAGCGCTTCATGGATGCCCAGCCTTGAGTTGCTAGATCCGTTCGAAATCTATCCCATTTAGAATGATAATAGTGCCACACAACAGGATGGCGGTATCCTCCGTGTGAAGGTGGGACTTCATCTCCACAACTACTGTGCGGTGGCCACTCCTACCGATATTGTCATGGACAGAAGCATCTGCAGCAGGCAAGTTGGTGAGGATGAGGTCAAGTATGTTTTTCCCTCTTGGTCTAATCACC
Organism: Cetorhinus maximus; assembly: GCF_964194155.1. Lineage (NCBI taxonomy): Eukaryota > Metazoa > Chordata > Chondrichthyes > Lamniformes > Cetorhinidae > Cetorhinus > Cetorhinus maximus. The sequence goes on from NC_135890.1 coordinate 97,046,466, forward strand.
ACCTGCCGCAGGTTCAGCCTAGCAGCTATGTTCGTTAGGACTCGGCCAACATGGTCAGTAGTGGTGCTATCGAGCCATTCTTGGTAATGGACATTGAAGTCCCCCACCCACAGTATATTCTGCAACCTTGTGGTGTTCAACACTGATTCATCAGCTGAGAGAGGGTGGTACATAGTAATCAGCAGAAGGTTTCCTTGCCCATGTTTGACCTGATACCATGAGGTCTGGAGTCGATGTTGAGGATTCCCAAGGCAACTCCATCCTGTCTGTGTGCCAGTGTGCCTGGGATGGTGATGGTGTCTGGGACATTATCTGTAAGATATGATTCCGTGAGGAGTCAGGCTTGACTAGCCTATGAGACAGCTCTCCCAATTTTGGCACTAGCCCCCAGATATTACTAAGGATGACTTCTCAGGGTCGACAGGGCTGAGTTTGCCATTGTTGTTTGGGACGCCAATGCCGGGTGGTCCATTCGGTTTTGTTCCTTTTTTGAGATTTTGTAGTGGTTTTGATACAGTTGACTTGCTAGGCCATTTCAGAGGGCATTTAAGAGTCTACCACATTGCTGTGGGTCTGGCGTCACATGTAGGCCAGACCAGGTAAGGATGGCAGATTTCCTTCCCTAAAGGACCTAGATGGGTTTTTACAACAATCGACAATAGTTTCATGGTCATCATTAGACTTTTAATTCCAGGTTTTTATTGAATTCAAATTCCACCATCTGCATTATGCTGGGCCTCTGGACTATTAGTCCAGCGACAATACCACTACACCATTGCTTCCCCTGATAATGTGATACTATCCCATTTCTGCCACATAAGAACGCAAGTGTAGGTTCTTGTTAGACTTGGGCTGTTTATGAAATCTGTCTTCTTTCACTGAGAATAGAAGCTCCAAAGCATTGGCAAGAAGTTTGAATTATAAAAAGGGCTCCATGTAGAAATGCTTCAAAGAATGTTTGTCTTACACAATTTAAATTTTGAACAAATAAATATTCATTTGCAGACCATTCAATTGAATGTCTTTGTTAGAAATTTTCCATTGCATTTGGAATTAAATAGCATCATTACCCACAAGAAAAGTCAAAACATGATTAGGACATTGAAGCAAATGTAACTTTTGTTAGCTTCCAGATGAGAAAAATAAAAAAATGCTTTGGTATGCCAGATTAGTGGATGTTGTGTAATCCAACCCATCACCGATCATAAAAGTCAAGTTTACATTTTTGAATAAGTCTACAGCTGTAAATGAACTGAATTTGTAAGTTATTGATTTATATTTTTGTCCCTTGTATAAATTACCTTTATTTAACTTCTTGCATCTGGTACCTGTGGGAAAATATGCTGTAGGCTTTATTTATACGGGAAACGTTTAGAAGCAAAATATTCCTTTCATGAGTTAACTGTTTCAGTGGCAAACAAAACCAGCCGGAAATTGCATGAAAACCATTTGAATCCATTTTCATGATGATATGGAAATCACCTTTTGTATTATACTATCTGCTGAATATATTCACATGTAAATGAGTACATATGTATAAATTTTGAACAACTAACAAAGGTTTGTAGAATATCTTAGTTTATTTTGCTGACCTTAATTGCCCTTGACCCAAACAGTCAACTTGGCTATAAAATATCATGTACATTTATGAAGCATGATACCTGTGTAACTTGCGTATGAGTTACTTAATTAAAATGTTTGAACATTTCAATTCCCAAATTAATGGAGCTTATAAAACAGCATTGAGATTGTTGAGGGGGACGCACTGGATTTGATCATTTTACACAGCAGTGGCTAGACTATTTTTGGCTTCCTGCCTGGTACACTTTTTATAGAATGTGCCCTGTTGTCTAAAAGATTGAGACTCTTGTGGGTTTAGCATTGCTAGCCTGCCTTGAGTTCCATAGGAACTGAGATTGGTGTCAATTCTGAAATTACTAACATCTTTGATTTTATTAATTGTTGTGCTCCAGACATTAGGCTTCCAAATCTATTTTTACCACTAACCATATTAACTTATTTCCCTTTAATTTCTAGTTCAAACGCTATGTCAGCAAGCTTCGTAGTAAGAGCACTGTTTATAAGAAGAAACGTCAAGAACTAGCAGAGCTAAGAGCAGAATATGGCGTGCTGCAGAGAACAGAAGAAATTCTAAAACAACGGCATGAGGCTATACAGCAACAGCTGGTAATATGAGAACCTGGTTTGCAATATACTTGTTGTCCAACTCGGGACCATTCTGAGACACAAACAATAAAAAATGTGAAATTATACCTTTCCATGAAACCATTTCAGTCATCTCTGCAAGCTCCCATGTCTTTAATTAACAATGTACTGATTACCTGGGAAAGCACGAGTTGTTATCAGCTGGCATTTACAGTTTTTATCTTCAGCCATGTAGAATATTTTTCAAATAGATGAGTATGTAAATTTATCCATATTTACTTCATTTTGGTTGTACAGAGATTTGAATTTCATAGCATAATGCTGTGCCCGTTTTACAAGGAATTAATATTGGCTTCAATCTATTTCTGTCTTTCTACTGATTTAAAAAGAAATACGTGACTACCAATAATGTTCAAAGATCTGTTTTTGAACAATTGAGAGAGTAGAATTACTACAATTCAACATTCAAAATAGAATCATATAATACCAGCAGCAAAGTTTTGTCATTGCGACTCCGGTCTTAGTATGCAGAAGTTAACACACAGGATTAATCATCACTTGCTAAAGAATTATTGCCAGAAATTGGCTTGCTACAAAATTCTTTAAGTTGTTCTGTTTTCTTGGAGCACTTTGATAGTATGCATTTGTAAAGGATCTGTCCTTGCTTCAGTTAATTCCAGTTCTGTGGTCTGGTATATTTAGAATACTTTTTAAAATCTTAAAATATGTAAAGTGAAATTTCCTTGATAACTGAAACAGCCCAAGTTAGTAACAATCAGTGTTAAGAACATGAGAAATAGGAGCAGGAGCAGGCCCCTCAAACCTGTTCCGCCATTCAACAAGATCATGGCTGATCATCTTGTGTTTCGATTTCCACATTGCCATCTAACCCCGATAACTCTTTGATTCCCTTGCCTAATAAGAATCTATCTACCTCTGCTTTAAAAATATTCAATGACCCCGCCTCCTCTACCTTCTGAGGCAGAGTTCAAAAGTTGCACAACCCTCAGAGAAAAAATTTCTCCTCATCTCTGTCCTAAAAGGGCAACCTCTAATTTTAAACAGTGCCCCCTAGTTCTGGACTCATCCACAAGAGGAAACATCCTTTCAATGTTCAGGATCTTGTATACTTCAATCATATCACCCCTCATTCTTCTAAACTCAGTAGAAACAAGACCAGTCTGTCCAACCTTTTCTCATAAGCCAACCCACTCATTCCAGGTATCAGTCTAGTAAACCTCCTTTGAACCGCCTCCAATGCAATTACATCCTTCCTTAAATAAGGAGACCAAAACTGCACACAGTATTTGAGATGCAGTCTCACCAAAGCCCTGTATAACTGAAGCAAAAATTTTTTAAATTATATATCGGACGTGGGCATTGCTGGCTAAGCCAGCATTTATTGCCTATCCCTTACTTTTATGTTCAATCCCTCTCATAATAAAGGATAGCATTCCATTAGCCTTCTTAATTACTTGCTGTACCTGCATACTAACTTTTTGTGACTCAAGTACTAGAACACCCAGATGCCTCAGCACCTCAGAATTATGCAGCCGTTCTCCATTTAGGTAATACTCTGCTTTTTTGTTCTTCCTGCCAAAGTGAACAACTTCACATTTTCCTACATTAAACTCCATTTGCCAGATCTTTGCCCACTCATTCAACCTACCTATATCCATCTGTGTTGGTGCAGCTCCCTTAAACAGTCAGGCTCAGTAACTCCTTTTAGGAATAGGCAGTAATCTATAAAATTGAGCTCACCCAAAACTCTGCTGCTGGTATCCTAACTCGCAGCAAGTCCCATTCACCTATCACCTACATTGACTCCTAATCCAGCAACATTGATTTTAAAATTCTTATCCTCATTTTAAAACCCCTCCATGTCATCGCCCCTCCCTGTTTCTGTATCCCCCTCTAACATTCAAGATCTCAGCACTCCTCCAATTTTAGCTTCTTACGCATCCACGATTTCCTTTGTTCCACCACTGGCAGATGTGCCTTCAGCTGCCTAGCCCTTAACTCTGGTAATCCCTTCCTAAATCTATCCCACACTCTACTTCCATCTCCTCCTCTAAGATACTGCTTAAAACATGTCTCTTTTGGTCACATGACCTGATACCGCTCTACTTAGCTTGGTGTCAAATTTAGTTTGATAATCACTCCTGAAAGGACCTTGGGATGCTTTACTACATTAAAGGTGTTACATAAAGCAAGTTGTTGTTGATGCTGACATTCATGATTAGCTAAGATAAAGGTAAAATACTGCAGATGCTGGAAATCTGAAACAAAAACAGGAAATGCTGGAAAAACTCAGGTCTAACAGCATCTGTGGAGAGAAAGACAGAGGTTTTTGAGTCCGTATGACTCTAGTCTTTCTCTCCACAGATGTTGTTAGATCTGCTGAGTTTTTCCAGCATTTTCTGTTTTTGATTCATGATCGCTGTTTAGGGTGGAAGGGGATCAGAGCTATGATGACCAATTTTGCCTGGTTTCAGCTAAGAAATTAGCAAAAGTTCCAGGAAAATGTGATGTGCATAATGGCTTAATTCACATTTTCTACATTGTCTTGTCCTCCATTAATGCTGTTTTGTACCCAGTTGGCAGAAGAGTGGAAATGGAGTCCCATCAATTTTTCTTTTTCCTGTCAGTTATTCCGCCTCGCTACATTTGCTGGGTTATCAGGCACAGTAAAGGAGAAGCTGAATACAGATGTGGACTGAATCTAGATATCAGAACTAGTCTCTTACACATGGCACAAATAGGCTATGTCTAAGATGTATTTTAAATATTTTAAGCAGTGTTTTCATGGCATATACAATGGCTGCTCACTAACCAATAGCAGTTATAACATTTCCACTGGAATGGAAGAAAATGATTAATTTTAGATGCTGTGTCTGCCAACCGCATCAAATTGTTGGAATTTTCAACACCCTATAAATAAATGTACAAGCTGCTGAGCTGAACTGATGACACTTATAATTGTTTATGATATAAATGGCCAGCTGAGTCCCTTATATATCTAGCCATTTCATAATTTTGTCAAACTGTTTGTGTTCGCAGCAAGCCGTCGAAGCTAAGCATGGCATTACAGGTTTCAGTGACACTCAGGAGGAGCTGGAGAGAGTATCTGCACTGAAGAGCGAGTTGGATGAAGTGAAGGGACGAACACTTGATGAGATGTCTGAAATGGTGATCCATCTTTTTATAAAACCTAAAATTCATTCAGTGGTTGCACATTAATGAAGGACTATGTTACAATTTGCAAAAGAAATTAAGAATTATTAAAATTATGGTAAAGTATACATTTTTCCCCTTTTGCCCAGTACATAATATTGCTAGGTGTTAACCTATTAAATCAATTCATTGTGCATAATTCTCCTACCTTCCCAATAATTTATTGATCTGGTCAAAATTGTTTTTACAAATTAGTTTGCATAAAGAAAAACTGCCAGCCAAGATATCCTCATCATTTTTTCTCAATAATACTTTGAAATCCACATAGTATTTCTTTCCTTCAGTTCAATATATTGGTAGATGAAACTGCTTGATTTTTGCCTGGACTACACTGTTAACTGAGACAAAAACAGAATTACCTGGAAAAGCTCAGCAGGTCTGGCAGCATCGGTGGAGAAGAAATCAGTTGAGGTTTCGAGTCCTCACGACCCTTCGGCAGAACTGAAGTATAGTTAGGAGAGAGGTGAAATATAAGCTGGCCTAAGGTGGGGGGCGGGGGGGGAGAGAGAAGTTGAGGGTGGGGTGGTTGTGGGGATAAGCAAGCAGTGATAGGAGAAGATAATCAAAAGATGTCACAGACAAAAGGATCAAAGAGGTGTTGAAGGTGGTGATATTATCTAAGAAAAGTACTTAACTGAGACATGTGTTGTATTTCTGTGGCATTTTCTCATTTACTACCATGTCCTTCGACACTTTCCAATCCCGCTGCAAAGCATTAAATGAATCCTAGCAATCCATGTAATCAATTGTGACATTGTTTTTTAAAAAAATATAATCTTCATCTTTCTCAGAAATTATTAATTTGAATTACTTCATACTGACCATAATAACAGTAGTTCTCAGATATCTTAAATCTCTACCCTCTGTCATCTCAGTTGTAACTCTAAGCACCACCCCTTTGGCTGGCCTGAAAAAAAAATCAATATTCAGAGGATTTGAAGTAACAGTAAAATATTGGCCATTTGATGATGGTATGGGAAAGAAAATTTTCACACTATGATCCTTTCCTATTCACAATTCCATTTACCTTTATAACCATCAGAGTTCAAAAAATAACCTGTTGTGTTAAGTGCTTAATACGTTAACGTAAGGCACTTTATAAATGCAGCTATTATTTATTTTCCAAAAGGCTCAAAATCCAGTTTTATTTCAATACCTGTAGGAAACAACAATATTCTGTTTTCTCCTTCATGAAAAACTTTTCTTGGTGTGAATGAGGTCTCTAGATGCAAAGCTGACAAATCTCCTTTTTTGAGTTGTTTTCAAAATTTGACTAGAATTGTTTTTTTTTATTTTAAACACCTATATTCTATTTTTATACTTGAATATTCAGTCATAGAAAATTAAGGGTTGCAATGCACATAAGAACATATATGAAACTTACTAGTTTCATTGCATGCTGTTAGCAGTTTTGTCAATGGTGAGCCTTAGTACCTAACTGAACATTTTGTTGGTGAGAATAAGGAGCAAGTGCTAAGGAGTTTGGTCTACTTTTTCCAATAATATCTACGAATATATTTGAATTTTCATTATAACACTTTATCAGTGGTGATAGCAGCCTAGTTACTCTTGGGAAGTAGAAAACATCAACTCTTCAACTTACTTTTAGTAGTAGACATGAAATGAAGCAATTTAGCTAATAAACTGGATATTAAAAACACATTGTGTGTTAAATGTAAATTATTTTTATTCTGGGCGTGCCTTTCAAAGCTGCAGGCCAGCGCTTCAAGAACAAAACTTTTTGTATTGTGAAATTTCTCAGTGTGACACTGTGAAGTTCAGCTGCAATGAAATGATATGAATTGTGGGTGCAATTCATTGAGAAAGGATTGGACTTTGGATAGCACTTTCCCATTCATGATTTCACTTAGAGTAAAATGGCCTCAAGGTGAAGAAGGTTACTGCTCTGGTAAAAGCGCTGAGTTTGACTTGCATTGGTTTTGTGCTGAGCATGGAAACTGCACTTGGTTGATCCCTATCTGAAATGTATTTAAGAAAAGTTGATTTTTTTTTGTATCAAAATACTGTGCAAGAACTTAGATCATGCTAATATAACGTTGTTTAATTTTAAACTATGTGACTGTATGTGAACAGATTGTGAGCGATCACTTCTATCTCTCAGAAGTAATCATTAAATTCTGGAGCAAACAAGTGGAATAAATTTTTGCTATCATCACAGTTCTGTAGATTAGGTATGTATGACATCTGAGAGGATGATGCACAAACTTAATTTTATCTTTTTAATTTTTTTCTTGTCAGTTTTCTTCCCAGCCTTCCTAAGAAGTGTTATTCATCACAAGGATACGTTTACATAGTCACTAGCCACTTACTCAAGTGATATTATTGAATTTAATTGCCCATCTTTCAATAATTTAGCCCTACTGTTTGCAGCAACTGTAATCACTTAAAACAAAGAAGGCAACTTTAGCATTTAAATTTCCATGACCTTAATCAGTTAAGTTGAGTAAGAAGAATGTGACAATTACTGTTACTGTAGAACAGTTCAAAGCTAGGCTAACTTGTAATTTAATTAAGTGTACAATATTCTCTTATTCTAACATACTCATAGTAACAACTTCATAAAAATGTAGAGTTAGGTAATGATGTATTGCATTTTGATTTAAAAGAAAGCATGTAGTTCCCTTGCAGTTCTATTAATTAAAAAACTAGTTTGTTACTTGAAAATTGAACGTTTAATTAATACCCAACAAGAGAAAAAGATACTGTAGAGGCCATTCAGTGCAAATCTAAACTGGTTAGATTTCCACATATACATTTACGATATAGTGGAGTGGTTGTTTTGCACATTGCTACATTCACGCAATGACTGTGTTTTAAGTCAATGTTAAGTGTAACAAATTAAGATCTCACATTACTACTATATTTCTTTCTTAGGAAGTATGTGCCCTTTAAATCTAATGTCATGACTCCTTAAAATACATTTTTTAAAATTAGGCTGAGGTCGATTTCTTTTTAAAGGTATTTTTCTTCCCTTTTGTGATTGCTGGGGCCCTTATTTAACTAAGAGAAGGGCAACTTGATTTCAGACAAAGGACAACAGAATTCTGAAGCTGACCACAAGGAAGTGGACAACAGCAGCCGCGGGACGTTTCTAGGTCTGCTTTTTTTTCACTTCAATGCCAGATGTTATTTTTAAAATTCAACTCGTTGTGTTTGGCAAGGTGAAGAATGTCAGTACTGGGAAAGGAACACAATTTCCACTTTTATCCTGCAGTGTCAGCGTCAAGCTGTGCCTGGTCAGAAATAACAAACCAAATGAGATTTTTGATTCCATATAAATAAGATGTGCATCTGGGTTATAAAAGTTCGAAACAGAAAAGAAAATGTTGGGTTCAAAATGCATAGTAGTGGTGAAATTTTAGGGTGTATAAGTTAACCTTGTATTTCTGATTGTGGAGAAAAAGAGACTTTGAAGTAAGCGAAAAATAAATGTAGGTGGTAATGCACAGACATTGAACTGGTATTGCTTATTTTTTTTGTTGTTGAAATCATTTCTACAGGTAAAGAAACTTAATGCCCTTATTGCTGAAAAGAAGACTGCCTTGGCTCCTGTGATCAAAGAACTACGACCATTGCGACAAAAGTGTCAGGTGGGTCATGGTCTTTAAACAACAAAGCAGGTAATGCTGAAATGTGGTACTAGTTGTGTGTCTGATTGCCAGTTGCTTGCAAAATCAAATCATTAAATTGGTTTACCAAATTCCATTGATTCATTTGGCAGACAAATTGCAGTTTCATATCAGCCACAAAATAGCTATTATTGTACAGGGAAGTGTTTGAAGGAGTATTATCTGGGGAATAATTGACCTTAAACACAAAGCTCACAATATTGGCATTCAATAGCAGGTCAACTGTTAGATGCTAAATATGAAGTATTGCAATTTTACTCCACATGCAAGTGTGTAAAGCCACCTGTTTGGTTAACTTGAGCTTATAATTGTTAATGTATTTGAGAATACAAGGTCTTGACCTGTGATTGACAAGGACACAGATTGTTTTGGTGTCGCACGCTACTAGTTCACAGTATCATTTATGTGAAACTTTGCCATTTCACATTAGGAATTAACTCAAGAGTACGAAGAAAAAAAATCACTCTATGACAGTTGTGCAGCAGGCTTGGAAAGCAATCGATCCAAGCTTGAACAGGTAGGAAAAGGTCATGCACGCTTTACTTATTCAGTAGCTACTGCTGGCAATGTGTAGCACCATTCAGTTACATTTTGGAAACTTTCTTTGACTACAAAATAAGTGCCTGAATCTCATGGCATCAATACAAAATGTTTTGAGCATGAAACACGTGTTCTCAATGTTATTATTCAAAGGCAGAAGTAACCAGATTTGAGAATTTTCTTTCTCCTCTTGAAGGAAAGTACCCTTGCTGCTGGAAAGGTTCACAGATAGTTGCCTCCAGTACCTTGCCTAAGAACTATGGCTAACTTTTTTCCTGAATGCAATGTTGCACCCCAGTTGCTGTCCTTGCTAACTTGGTGCAAACTGGGAATTGAACAGGGGACCTTCTGTTTAGTATGATTTGGTGCTGTTTGAAAATATGATCACAAAATAATCATTTGTTTTTCGAAACAGTTCCAAATTATGGTAAAATTGTTTTTATGTTACACCCATAATAATGAATTAAATTATTTTCAAGTTAAATTATTAGTTTCTGGATATTTAATCCAATTTGAAAATAGGATAGCATTGATATGTATTTTATTCTATACGTGTAAACTAGATTGTTTATGAAGCAATTACTATAAAAACCTGGCTCCTTAGCACCCATTATTTTGACCTTATGTGCACCATTTTAGTTCCAAAGCTAAGGTTGGTGAATTTGACAGGAAGTGGTGCTTGCGCATGGAGGATGTCTTGTTTTTTGACTTCAAGGGTTCTGGTCAGACCACTTGTTTCCACTCCATGGGTCCTGTAGTAATCATTCCCCTTGGCTTGCAGCATGAGAGAGAGATGGAGCACAGGCAGCACAGAAGAGGTCAGTCTGCTCACAAAGGGAGAAGAGAAAGTGGGCTGTCAGCAGGTGGCCTTATCCACCCAGGATCCACAAGCAGAACTTCTCTTATCCCAACCTAAGCCAGGAGGAGTGTTTGCATCTACAGCATTTTATGAAAGAAGTGTTCACAGAAACCTGCCACCACTTGCAAGCAGACTTGCATCCTCAGAACAGGGCAAGGACTGTACTGCCATTGGCTGTGAAGGTGACCAGAGCCCTGAATTTCTTTTCTTAGGGATCTTTCCAGGCTGGAGCAGGCAGCACCTTTTAACATCTCCCACCTTGCTATTTCACTGACCCAAGGAAATGCACGTATAAGTGATTTACAGAGATTTTCTGATGAAACATTGCAACTGGTGTATTTCCAATTGTTTGTGTCACTTGTCAGAAATGTTTGCTGATACTCTGTTACACATCTTCACCTCCACACAAAAGACCAGATCATGCAAGTTTGCTGGATTTATGTGACTAATGTGCTGGAGTAGATTTATGCCCTAGGTGGTCCAAAGCTGCCTAATGTCCAGGTAACTTGATGGGGATTGTTTTACTGATCTTAAAAACTAAATCTTTTTGAAAACTATCCTGCACTTAACCAAAATTATGTCAGTTTTAGTGACCTGAAGTTTTTCAAACCTCCATGTTCAGAGGGTCAAATGAGCTGGAATGTTTTTTCCGATGTGCATATCTCTTGTCTCTATGATAATGGAAGAGGAGCAGCAGATTATGAGATCCCATAGCAGTAGGCAGAAAACAATCACTATTATCTCTATTATTAGTGCACATTTGTACTTGATATTTTATTTCCAATTCTTTAGCCTCAGTGAGAGCCATTGTTTCCATTCTCACTTTCCCTCCTTTTGGTTGGCCATATCTTATGGAGATTGTACTAACCCACTCTTGGTATGTGAGAGCCAACACCTTAAGACTGCCTGGGGCTGGTACAAATAGCAAAAAGGATTGCTACCAAATGGATATTGCTGCCTATTCAGCTAATAATAAACTTTGCACAGAGTAGTTATGAAGTCCAAGATATTTCACACCAGAACAAGAATTTTGGAGTTTTGGGTTGTCTTTGAACAGAAGCATCCTCCCTAGATTTTTCTTCCTTTTAAAGATGAGGCTGAGAAAAGTAAAGTTGATTTCTAGAGTTATAAACCAGTAAGGTAGTTCTTATCAAGGGATTGGGATCAGCTCGTCTAAGTTTCAGCTGCTAGAAATTTTAACTGCTTTCTGAAGGACCATTGATTACTTTTATATGCTTTCATTATAACATACATTTTTCTGTGTGCATAGGCTTTATTATTTAAATTATAAGTTCTCCTTTTGGAAAAAGAAACTTTGATTTTTTTAAAGAAGTATTATAAAGTTAATTTTAAAGATGGTGAATTGTACCCAAAATTAATTCAGGTAACATTGCAAGTAATTGTGTGCAGTACTGGGTGTATAAGTTTTCTTTTCATACATTATTCAAAGAAAAATATGATGTGATTTCTACCCTGTAAAGTGATTCTTAAATTGGACGTGTTTGCAGGAAGTCCAAGGGCTTCGAGAAGAATGTGGACAGGAGGAAACTAGATACCATTACGTCAACTGCTTGAAAAAGGTAACTGTCCATATGAGTAAATTACTATAAATTAACACTAGTTTAGATGTTCTGGGGGAAAATATGGTTTGCAGATGTTTAAATTGTCTTCTGTTGAACAGGTTACTGAAAGGCAGATTCAGCGAGCTGCTGATGAAATGAAGCTATATGTTTCTGCAGATCCACAAGAAAGAAGAAAAGCCTTAAGGTAAATTTACAGATTCTAAAATGTATGTTTTTTACATATATCTTTACATTTTTGAGCCTGTTTTGTAGGCGGTTATGTTAGGACTGTTGAAGCATGGGTTTGTTTCTTTTTACTCACTTATCAAAACCTGGTACCCTATTAATGAATTCTTCCTTAAGGAAACTGCCCTGCATAGTTACACACCAATTGCATTTCCTGCATAAGCCACCATGGATAGCAGTCACAGCATGTCTTATCTCTGGATCTATTTCAATGTGTCCTTTTACTCCTGTTCCACTTTTTGCTTGTTTTAACACCTCACCTTTCCACCTTTTGTTTTGGAGGCCTTTTTGTCCACCTCACTTACCCAAATTTCCTGGCAACTTTCTCACTGAAATATTTTTCCTGCTCTTCAACTGAGCTTCTGCACTAACTTTCCATTAGGAGTGCCATGGAGATCCATTAATTAATAGAAGCTGTGATATTGTTTCTGTATTAGTTGTTAAAATTTATATTGCTAGTTCTCAAATCCTATGCTATGCCAGCTGGAACTTTCACGAAGGATACTTTGTTTAAGTCTTTGGTTATTGCATGCATCTTGTAGTTTATGGCAAGATCTCAGTGCTTTGTGCAACTGTCTTGAACAAGATTATCCCATTGTTTTCTTCCTCTACTTGGACAAAAATGGATTTATTTCACCTTAAAGTTATTTTCATTTTGGCAGTCAATTGGCATAAGATTAACATATTGTACTATAGGATGATCAATCACCTGTTCTCTCAGTAATTCACCACATTGTAACTTCAGATTACACTGTGGAGGAATAATACATTATGGATGAAGATGATGCCTCCTGAGTAATTTTTTTTTAAATTAAGTGCCTTAGTAGCCATATCAGAGTGCACTAATAAAAGTCTTGCAATGGGTGGGAATAGGGTACAAGGCGTGCATGTTGGAGGAGAAGAGCAATGAAAGGCAGTAGAAAGAAAACTTCGCAAAAATACAGGATTATCCTTTGCCCACTGTGAAGTGCATTTATTAAATGAGTAGTGCAGAATGCTTCCTACTTATGAGGCTGTAAGAACCCCAAATAATCAAACTATACTTGGTGCAAAAGTGCTTGTTAATATGGTTGTTTATTTGAAAAGATAATTCTCCAGGAAATATCTTCTTAAAAATTTGGCTTCCAAGATAATTATATTGCACCTCACACTTTCACAAAGAAGGAAGCATTTTCAATCTGCCAATGTGAACAATTTGAATTATATCATACGCTTTGATGCTCTGGAGAAGTCATCCAGCATTGTAAATGTTTTCCAGACTTCGAGGGGAAAAATGATCACGTGATACCTGCCAAAATAATTGTCCAACTAAATGTCGGTCTGATACTCAGCTATTCTAATACAAATTGCTATTCCTATTTTGCAGTGTGGTTATGCAACTGTTTGCAATTCCAATTGAGTAACTAGCAAAAAAAATACAATGAATATTAATTCAGTAATTATTTTATATTTTTAGGGAGCAATACAATCGAAATATCCTTGAGCAAGAAAATCTGGGAAAGGTGAGAGTCTCTTTCTCTGTAATGGGCCATGTAAGGATTGATATTGTACTTTGTGAAAATCTGTCTTGGCTAACTCATTGCCTTCTGGCAGACAATGAAGGATCCAGCCAGCTGTCCAGAAGTCCTGGCACAGCTATACGAGAAAGAAAACTTTGTAGCTGTTGTCATCAGTAACTAATCTCTTGAGAAGAGGCAACATCAGCAGTTGTGAATTCAAACATGAACTGTAGCAACAGGGCAGGCATGTCATTTATAACAACACATTCCTTTTAAAATGGTTGCAAAAGAAACTTGTACAATAGTAGTAAATAAATGGAGTCATATGTTGCGTATTAACTTCAATTTTAAAATGTTTTGTCCTTCATCAGGATTTAAGAATGCTAATTTGTAGCAAGCAGCTGAACTGAACTGCATTCATTTAGGGTGGCATGTGATTATTCCCAGATGACATTGATGCTGACGCAGATTCACATACTCTTGGTCCTAGGACTAAGGTTTCTTCGATTTCTTGCTTATTTTAGTTTTCCCATATATGGCTGGGAATTGGGTTATTTGAGTTGCCTAAAATAATTTGGCTGACCACTGAGAATCTGAAATTCTGACCTGCATGGATAAAAGTTTCTTTAATATTAAAACAGAAGAAAAGTTTGCATTAATTACTCCCAAATTATGTTTGGGAATTTTTTACCTTTCCTCGTTCCAATTTTATTAACTGTTTGCTGCTGCAGTTCCATATTAAACTCCTTGGGTGGGAGTTAGATGATCTGCTAAATGTACTACTGGGTCAAAATAATGCAATTTAACTTTTAATCTGCTTGAGCAAGGTAATACGTGAGTTTAAGATATCTATCTAAATAACAGCTCCTCTGCAAAGCTTGCCAATGGCATGAGATGACAATATCAAATTTTCCATTAATCTACTGGCCCCAGGGAGCAGACCAAACTTGTTCTCAATGATGACAGATGAGGTTCAACATTAGTCAGCATTGCTTTTTAAATCTGCAACCATTGGGTTGAGAGGCAGGTGCCGTACTTGTGTTACTGAACCAACATAGAACAGTGAACTTCTTAATCTACTTAAAGTTGTGTTGGAAGGTTTAAGATAATCGACCACTGAACCTGGAAGTTTGGCCTAGGATAACTTTCCTCTTTAAACCCCAGATAGCCTGGCTGAGATCAGAGACTGTGGGTGCAAGCATGCATTCTATTGTCCCATATTCAGCACATTGTGCTGTGCAACTTCAGCAATGCTTATAGTAGCAGTTGAAGCACAGAAAACAAACTAAGTTCATCTGTAACCTATACCTCATAAAGAAGCTGGGAATATATCAATTTGTCATTCAGTAGTCTAATGCTTCATTATAGAGCACATCCTGAGTTTACCTGAAAGAATATGTTGCACCAATTTATGGTGGATTTTTAACCCCATGCTGCTAGGGTAAATATGTCAGCCATGATGTAACTGCAACCAATGCATGACCCTATTATTAAACTTGGGCTTTTTTAAACATTAAAAGAGGTCTACTGTGGTGCCAGTCAATTACACTGCACCAGCTTTTTTCTATCATTAGAAATTTCACCAGCATGTGGTGACCAAATGTGTATACACAGAGATGGTTTGGTGACAAATGGCTCTATTCTCACTAGCAATCTGATGATAAGCATATCTCTGTGGAGGTCAAGGTGAAATAGGTATGTATTTAATTCCTGGTAAACCAGGACATAACTGCTTCCTTCACAACAGTTCATGTTGTGCCTTCCAATTTGGGATTAGCCTCATGTATAAAATGAATCTGAGGCCATTGAGATCATACATATAAGAAATTACAGTAAAAAGGCAAGGCAATAGGATTCAGTTGAAATGCAAGATCAATGCAGGCACAATGGCATTAAATTTCTTGACCATAGTGTTTATTAATGAAGGACGAGATTATTGAAGGCTGGGCAAGATGGTAGTGGGTGGGCCCAGAATTTCATGCTGCCAACTGGTGTGCCAGTCTGCCGCCACCATTCTGCACCCCCTACCCCCACCTCCAGAAATCAGTTTCGAGAAGGCTGGGTTGGGGACAAAACAGCTATCTGCCCACAATCTTAGGGAGCCCAATGAATGTACCTTATGCCACTAATTGACCAGCTTGCCAAAAATCATGCCAGGTGAATATTCCCAACATGGATTTTTAACCCCATGCTGTTAGGACAACATGTCAGCCATGATGTATCTGCAACCAATGCATGACCTTATTTTTAAACTTGAGCTTTTTTAAACATTAAAAGAGGCGTACTGTGGTACTAGTCAACTACGATTCATCGGCTTTTTTCCAACATTAAAAATCTCACCAGCATGTGGAGACCAAGAAGCATTGTTCTGCACATGTATTTGGTAACAGCATGCAGAATTCTGCCTTGTATGGTGTGACGTCAGAACCCACATTTGATCCTGATATCAGGATCCTGACCCCAATAGAATATCCAGGCCAAAGTGTCTATAAATTGTTGTATTACAGAAATTTCACTTCAACTGATTTTTAAAAAAGTGTATTTGGATAATACTATTTATAGTCACCATAATACAAAACAAGTATTACTGAAAAAAAGAGACATACTATTGAAGATTTTCATCTTGCACTCATCAGGACAGATGCAGGAATGCCATATTTCAAAAGGAACAACAATTTTAAACTGCATGAGAAAAGGGGTGCTGATTGGTTGGCAAGTCAGCTCTGGCCGAGATGTTACCATGGCCAATGTTCCAGGGAGCTGCTATTTTTGTTTTTGCTTTTGTTTATTCGAAAAAAGGTGCAATGTCTGGACATATTCCTTTTGCCTGCAGTGGACAGATCCCTGCAAGTGAATATGTAAAGCTTCTAGCAAGCGTAAGCGAGTTACATTGCAAGCCTGACTGATAATCTTAAATTGGTTAATGTAATTCTTAGCACACTCGGGATTACTCCACAAGTGCTGCCCAATCGCAGAATCACATCTAAAGTTAGACATTATGTTCTGAGGTTTGCAAGCACAGGTTGGTTGAGTACAGTTAGTACTCTGTCTATTGCGAACAGCCGAAGGGATGTGCAGTTTGATACAATGTCTCAAGTGATACAAGTCGTTGGGATACACGGCCTTTGTACCTGGCATTGCACCAACACTGAAATGTCACTTTTCCTTTCAGCAATACTATTTATATCAATTTGGAGAATTGGCTCTAGACTGACCTTTAACAAAAAATCAGATAGAAATGTTAAATGTCTGCACTGGCTCTCAAAATGAGCAGTTCCTCTAGTGCTATTCCTTGCCTTCTCCCCATAACCCTCCACATTCTTCTCTTTCTAATTTCCTTTTGAATGCCTCTATTGAACCTGCCTCCACCACACTCAGTTCCAGACCCCAACCACTTGCTGCATAAATAAGATTTTCCTCATGGCACTTTTTTGCTTCTTTTGCCAATTACTTTAAATCTGTGTCCTCACGTTCTCGATCCTTTCATGAGTGGAAACAGTTTCTCCCTATCTACTCTGGCCTGACTCATCATAATTTTGAATACCCCTTTCAAATTTCTTCTCAGCCTTCTCTTCATCAATGAAAACAGTCCCAACTTCTCCAATCTATAACTGAAGTTCCTCATCCTTGAAACCTTCTCGTGAATCTTTTCTGCACTCTCTCCAATGCCTTCACATCTTTCCTAAAGTGCTGCACCCAGCACTAGACGTAATACTCCAGCTTCATTCTGAAGAAGAGTTATATTGGACTTGACGTTAACTCTGTTTCTCCCTCCGTAGATGCTGCCAGGTCTGCTGAGTTTTTCCAGCATTTTCCGTTTTTCAGATTTCCAGCATTTGCAGTATTTTGCATTTATTTTAGTGTGATGTTTGCAATTCTTCTGAAACCAGCCCTGAGTCTAAGGAAGAATGGAAAATTATAGCCAGTGCCTCCACAATTTTCACTCTCACTTCCCTCGGTATCCTTGGATGCATCTCATCCATTCCGGTGCTTTATCAACTTTAAGTATAGACAGTCTATCTATTACCTCGTTATCAATTTGAAATCCTTGTAGTGCACTAATTGCATTCTCTTTCACTGTGGTCTGGGTAACATCTCCTTCCTTGGTAAAGACAGATACAAAATATTAATTTAATACTTCAGCTTTTCCACATGCCTTCATGCGTAAATCCCCTTTATGGTCTCTAATTGACTCTACTCCTCCTTTTACCACCCTTTCACTATTTATATGTCTAAGGAAGACTTTAGGATTCCTTTTTATGTTAACTGCCAACCTCTTTTCATACTTCCTTTTTTCTTCTGTTAATTGCTTTTTCACTTCTCTGAACCTTTTATATTCAGTCATTGTATTATCCTCCTGACATCATAGAAAGTTAAGTAGTCATTACAAGCATTCTTTTAAGGATGTGATAACTTAATCACTGCCAATTAACTTGGGCACTGAAAATTAACTATTGAAAGTGTAAAGTTTCACTCTTTCAGGTATTAATTGTTGGAGATTTAAAAAATGTAAAATTTAAAATATTAATTTTTTTTCCCACTTTGCCTTTCTGTCTCTGTTTTTCTCAGTCCAATTTTTCTTCCTCTTTCCTTATTTCTCCTGTTCCTGGTTTGATACTGAATTCACCCACTCTTAATTTACACTTACTTTTCCACTGTTCAGGTGTTTAATTCAAAGTCCTTTGATCCGCTTGATTAGTGAGATGCACAGTTGCTTTCCCCATATACTCAGGTCCCAGATCCCCTTATTCTCTCGCCACACCATTATCAGTTTATATTTTCAGCAAAACAAAATACTGCAGGTGCTGGAAATCTGAAATAAAAATAGAAAATGCTAGAAAAACTCAGCAGGCCTGGTAGCATCTGTGGAGAGAGAAAAACAGATTTTTTGTTTCAGGTTAAAGCAAAATACTGCGCTTGCTCGAAATCTGAAATAAAACAGAAAATGCTGGAAAAACTCAACAGGCCTGGCAGCATCTGTGGAGAGAGAAACAGAGTTAACATTTCGAGTCCATATGACTCTTCAGAGCTAAAGAGAAATAGAAATGTGATGGGTGTTATACTGTTTAAGAAGGGATGGAGCAGGTAGAGCAAAATAGGTCAGGAATAGGTGGGAACTCAGGATAAATTGACAAAGATGTCATGGACACAAGACAAAGGGAGTGTTAATGGTAGTGTTAAAGACTAAAGAAGGTGCTGATAGTGGCATAAAGGTAAGATAGCAGAATGTGTTAATAGCAGAACAATGGTCAATGCTCTGTGAAAGCACAACATAGAAACAAGTGACAGATGGCCCTGTAAGATGTGGGGGGCGGTGTTGCAGTTGGGGAAATATGATTTTAAAAAAAGATAATAAAAATAGAAAAAGTAAATAATTAAATAAAAATTTTAAATGGATTAAAAAAGGGGTGAGGATTGAGGAGAGTGTTCATGGTCTGAAGTTGTTGAACTCGATGTTAAGTCCAGAAGGCTGTAAAGTGCCTAATCAAAAGATGAGATGCTGTTCATCCAGTTTGCATTGGGCTTCACTAGAACATTGCAGCAGGCCAAAGACGGACATGTGAACATGAGAGCAAGATGGTGTTTTGAAATGGCAAGTGACTGGAAGGTCTGCGTCATGCTTCAGGTTGATGACCTTTCGTCAGAACTAGGAAAAGTTGGAAATGTGTAATAGGTTTTAAGTAGGTCAAATGGGAAAGGATGGAAAAAGTACAGAAGGGAATATCTCTGATAGGGCGGAAGACCAATGATAAGAGTTGGTGGGGCAGAGCCGAAGGGAGTAATAATGTGTCAAGTAAAGAAACAAAAGATGTGTGCAGAGGAAGTGTGAATGGTAGAATAATGAACAGCTGCTGACTGAAAGCAAAACCAAGAGAAAAGCAAGATTAAGACTGAAACATGCAAAGAATGGGGGAAGGGATTACAGCCTGGAAGGCTGTAAAGTACCCAATCGAAAGATGAGCCGCTGTTTCTCAAGCTTGTGTTGAATTTCATTGGAACACTGCAATAAGCCGAGGACTGAAATGTCAGCGTGAAAACAAAGTGGATCATTTTGGTTGGTCACGCTTGCGCACTGAATGGAGGTGTCCTGCAAAGCAATCACCCGATCTGCATTTCAGCACACGCCACAAAAAATGTAAATATCCAAACGTGCAAGACACGTCTCACTAATTAGGTGGGGGGGGGTGGTGTGATGGTGTAGTGTTATTGTCGCTGGACTAGTAATCCAAAGGCGCAGGGGATCTGGGTTTGAATTCCACCACGGCAGATGGTGGAATTTGAATTCAATAAAAATCTGAAATTAAAGGTCTAATGATGACCATGAAACCATTGTCGATTGTTGTAAAAACCCATCTGGTTCACTAATGTCCTTCAGGGAAAGAAATCTGCTGTCCCCTTACCTGGTGACTCCAGGTCCTACATGTGACTCCAGAACCACAGCAATGTGGTTGACTCTTAAATGCCCTCTGAACAAGGGCAGTTACGGATGGGCAATAAATGCTGGCCTAGCCAGCAACGCTCACTTCCCATGAATGAATATTTTTTTTAAAATTGAAGATGCTATTAGATGCCAGCTACAGCAAAGTCAGGCCCATTTTGTTTTAGAGTACCCCATCTGTACAATGAGATGATATGTTCAATGACTCAACAGTAAAAGAAATGCAAATTTTGATCGTAGAGGGACACCATTACTTAAATGGCAACTGAAACTAGAAATTAAATTTTTATTTGCCTAAAATCAGTGCTTTTCATTCGTTTGCATTCTAATATAATGTAAACAATACAAAATGCCATCTGAAGTTGCACTGTATTTATTGTCAGTACGAAGATATGGATTGACAAGAAAAGCTCAAATACCAACTTTGGAAGCCATGTAGCTGGACAATGCATTTGCAATTCCTGAGAAGTATTAATTTAAAAAAAGCTTTTCAAACTATCTCCATCACTCCCCAGATTGTCTATCTTACATTCTAGGCCTTAGATCATGTACAAATTTACCAGATTTTAGATAAAACTGTTTATAAGAAGTGCAGATAAGCTTAGCAATAACTTCCTGACAAAAATAATTCATTGCATGTTCTAGTGGGTCTTGGGAAATATGCTTGGCAGCTGTTAATCAGAACCAGGAATTGCAGGAATGCACCCTGTATTCGAACAGATATATCCACTCAATTGTCCAGGCAGAATAGATGTTAGCTATTCTCGGAGCTTAGCAGTATAGGCACTAACTGGTGTTGGGACTTCCCACAGTCTTGGCATGCAGTATTATGCAAGGGCAAACCAGATCCATAATTAATATCCGTAGTACATAAGACTTAGCACTATGTAAATAATTTTCAGCTGAAGTGGATATTAGTTATGAACATAGTTATCCCTTCTAATATCCTAGTTAGTTCTATATTTAAACCACGTTAGGATACATGGTTCATTTAATTTGCTATAAAGGAACCTCTTTAGACTGATAGATTTGAAATTAATTTGTTATTTCAAATAACTTCACTGCTTTTAAATCTTCCAAAGATGGTGAAATTCAGTAAGTTTATATTTGAGAAAGAAATAAAATTAGGTATTAAGTGTTAACTTGAAGGTTGAAAGGTGAGGAATTATGAAACTGGGGAGTAGCAGCTGTTAACAACACCAAGGACTTCCCATCTGATGTATATCATGAATTGTTTGGAGTTGAAATATTCACTATAATACCCACCTTAAATTGAATTTCAGAGAAATATATATTGCAGCAGCTTTCGTTTAGGTAGCACTTTTTAATGGAGGCAAAGATCATGAGAGGTGAGGGAGAATGGAGGCCATGCCGAAGAGATAAATGATAGCTTAATCAAAGATGTGAGTTTTAAGGATGGCCTTAAAGAAGAGGAGGAAGTTGGAAAGGCAGGGTGGTTTAGGAAGAAAATCTCAGAGACTAAGAAATAAGTGGCTGAACATATTGGCTGCCAAAAGTGGTGGGAAGGGAATGGGCAGAGGGCAGATGCATGAGTCAGAGGAGCAGAGAAGGCATGTATAAAAAAAAAAAAAGCTTTTGGGGCTATGGGATAATCTTGCAAAATATTGGAAACAGAATCTTGTACAATTAATTTTTTGCTTAATTTTCTCCCCTTCTCCTGAACACACTGACTCATGTTCTGCAACCACCAGCATCTATCTGGTGCATCTTCTGGTGGTGGATGTCTTGGGGAGTCTGAGCTGCTGTGGCATATTGGCTGTTAGATGCATGTTGTAGTCTGGAGCCAAGGATAGTGATGGTAGAGGCTCCAACTTCTTTTCCATCACATGGCTAACAAGGAATCTCTCCCACTTTTACTGCCTGCCATTGCGTTTGTAGGAGGGGTTTGCAAGTTGATAATCATACCTTCCATTTGACTGTTAAGTACTGGGGTGGGATTTGAACCCAGAGCTGCTGGCTCACAGGCAGGGACCCTACCCACTGTGCCACAAGGCCACCCTTGTGTATCCTCTAAGTAAGTCTTTTTTCAGTTATGTGTCACAATTGTATCAACAGGCTATTTCATTGTGGAGCTAGACTATAGGAGGAGAACTGGAAAATGGTAAGCAGAAACCCGGCTTGAAATTTTTTAAAACCTCTCCAAAGAATCCCTGAAAACAGTTGTATTTTCCTAACTGCCATTGGCTAAGAGCAACTACAGCAAAAACCAAGGATTAAAGCTGAAACCCCTGAATATCTGTAATTCAAAATGGCTCATTTACTTAGCAATCCATCTGCTACTAATTCCATTAACATGGAAAACATTGACAATTAAAAAGGCAAAAGCTCCACAAAGGAAATGTATTTTAGTGTCAACATTGCAAGATCATTAGATGGGTTTGAATTGAATTATAGCCATCAAACATAACTTCTGTTTTCCTTTTGATACACCAGGAGAGTGGTGAACATCCAAAGGCCCACAGCTATCTTCACAACTTTCCTTGTTTTTAAAGTTTTGCTGTGTCATTAGGCCTGTTAGAGGGATTGTCGAGATGATAGCCAGCATTTTCTTACTATTTATTCGGCACGCTGCTTTTGGTATTTCTCAGGACACACAAAATCCAGACCTAGGGCATTATTAGATATGTGTCAGTTTGTGCCATTCAGTGGCAGAAACATTAATGGAATGCCCAAGTACATCTGTGGGGAAAATTAGGTTGGTTGGGGTGAAGTATCACTAATTACAAGGCTGATAAATTTTGTTGGTATTAGGATGATGTCTTGAATTTCATTAGAAATTAGCAGGGTGCAGAATGATTACAAGTTGATTCTTTTTAATTAAATAGCCTTTACTGGATTCATTCAAATGAGGACTTGCAGTTGGACAAGGTTTAAAGATTTGAGACTTTCCTAAATTTTTATTTTACTGAATAAAATTATCTATTGTCAAAGACGGAAAATTCATTTATCTAATAGGTAAAGTAGGTAAAAAGAAAGTTATTTACCTCATTGATCTACTCCATTCCCAGGTACTTAACTTTGCAGTATTATATCACGGTTCTCAAAAAAACACATCAAAAGTAGGGATAATTAGATTTTATATTGGGACGTTATCTGGGCAAATGATTAATTATATCATACAACAATGCATTTTAACCAATGACAGTAGATATACAGTACATCCCTAATGGATGATTACTGTAAGGCATAGCTTAAGAAACAGACAAGTAGCAGTATAAAATCAGGGCAACCTGTTTTCTGGCCATAAAATTGGGATGGATTGCATTTCCACCTCAAACTTTATCCACCCAAATTTCTAAATGCAATCTGGCTCTTTCTTTCTACAAGCTGTACACTGAATCCCTATGCAGCTAATTTAAATATATTTAATTGAGAGTCAGTGGCATTACAGCCCTGAATCTCCTAGATTTATGCTCTCAATGCACTAGGTGGCAAGTTAGGATGAAAAATATACGGTGTAGCTTTTTCCAGAATCCGCTGAGACTAATGGATGTGAGGAATAATTGAACTGAAGTGTGTGCAGAGTTAGGGTAATGATTTCTGCAGACAGGATTGACTTTTTGTCTGTTGCAATGAGCATCGACAGTACTGGCCTTGCACCTGGCTGCCTTGGAGTGAAAGACAATTGGGAGATTTTGCCTCCACATTCCCACCAGTAGTGAAAGCTATAGGCATAACTTTGTATTCCATTATCATTAAACAGGAGGATCAGGAAATTTTGGGAGAAAGGACTGGGAGACGACATTTAAGGAGAATGGATCACAGAAGAAATGAATTTAGAAGAGACTGAATGAAAAGCGTGAACTTCACAAAGAAGCAAAATGACAGCTGTGCAAGCCACTGCATCAGTTTGTGCAGTCAGTCTTCTGGCGACACTGCTCTATTTGTGGCTATTGGGCGATGAGCATGCAGAACTTTTATGGTACTGGAGCACTTCAGGCAGCCATGGCGGATCTTTAATACCAGTATAGGCATGTGTTCAGCAGGTGAGACGAGCTGGGGAATGCATGCTGTTTGGCATTGCACCAAGCAAGCAATAAGAAAGAGCCATCCAATTTTATGAGGTTGCTCCCAGGGCTCAGTGTATCTAGATGCCATCGATATTGATTTTGGAGCCCACACAGTTAATCCCCTTACTTTCTTAACAGAAAGGGTTTCCACTTCAGGAACTTAAATTGTACTTGACAACAAGCAAATGATCCTGCACATATAAGGTTGTTAACTGTGATTAAATGTATTCCTGGAGGTTTCATTACATGACTTGTCCCCGCGCTTTTGCCATTAGTTGGCCAGTGCATCCATCCTGTGATGCACTGCCTTCCAAAGCCAATTGGAAAGCAAAAAGACTTATTACTCAATTGGATGATGCTTACAAACAGCCCTTTTTCCCATTTTAAATATTTTTATATCTGGTAAAGAGAATTGTTTAAAAAAAAAGCTTGTTTGAATGTCCTGATGATTTTTCTTCATGGTTGCCCACAGAAATATTCTGGAGATTGACCTTCAATTCCTGGAGACTCCAGGCCAGTCCTGGAGGGTTAGCAACCCTGCATGTAAAGGCAAAACTTTCTAACATGGAAAATGCATTCATCCTTCGGAATTCAGCCCTCCCTGAATTATGTTAACAAGGCTTGTGGGTGACTAGGTGTACCTTTTGCTCCCAAGGATGATGACTGCTCTAAGAGTTGCAAAAACAACAGCAGTGCTACAAAGCAAAGCATTAATCTCTACTTGAGTGGTCATAAAGAGGACTATCAGGGCCTTAAAGGAGCAATTTAATGGTTTTAACAGGTCAGGAGTATGTATGCACAACTTCATGTGTCCTGCATAGTTACAGCCTGCTGTATCCTACACAGCAATGCCATACAAAAGGGCTTGGATTTGGGAATTCCTGAGGAGATGGGCCCTAGCTGCTTGGAGACTGAAGTACCTGAAAGAAAACATCAGGATGACTATCCCTTAGAAGATTCCTCTGTGACTGCTACAATGTTATCGGAGTACATTAGGTCACAGACACCTTCTCTTCTATTTGACACAGTCACTGAATGATCCACCTACCTTTTTGACGCTTTTATCAGTCACAATCAGGAACTCATCCAGTTTCCTCTTTAATGCTTTCAGTGAATCCATTAGCAATGCACAAACCAGCAACTTATTCAAAAGGTTGATGACCCTATGTGGAAAGCAAATAATCTTGACGTAAAAATATAGGAGCAGGTATAGACAATTTGGCTCTTCAAACCTTCTCCGCCATTCAGTAACATCATGGCTGATCTCTACCTAACTCCACCTTCCTGCACTATTTCCCATATCCCTTAGTTCCCTTAGTAGCCACAAATCTTTTGACCTCTGTATTGAATATGCTCAATGACTGAGGATCCACAGCGCACTGTGTAGAGAATTCCAAAGATACACAACCCTATGAGTGAAGAAATTTCTCCTCATCTTAGTTCTAAATGGCCGACCTCTTACTATGAGATGGACCCTTAGTTCTAGACTCTGCAGTCAGAGGAAGCATCCTCCCTGCCCTGTTTTATGTCTCTATCAAACCTGTTTTATGCCCCTTAAGAATTTTGTTTTTCTGTTAGATCAGTTGTCTTCATCTAAGCTGGTTCTTTGTTTATGTAATTTTTATATATGACCCCTCACTCTCCCTAACTTAGCTAATTAAAATAACTTGTCCACATGGACACAGACACAGCCTAGTCCCTTCATTGTCCTAAACACTTCAATCAAATTCTCCTGAAGTCTACACTTTAAAGCATGAAAATACCCAGCTCTCTAAGCCCTGTTATGGTAACTAAGGGTTTGTAAGGTAGGCAACAATCTAGTTGCCCACCTTTGAACCATTTCCAGTGATTCAAAACACCCACCAATTGAAAATAGTAAAATTGGACTTGGTGGTCCAGATGAGTTCCAACCAATGACTTATACAGACAATATAATGCTTTTTGTTTCATAATAGATTGTTACGAAATATTGCTAGTATATAATCTATTTGCTTTTCTGGTAAGTCATGGCACTAGTTCCCTCACAGGAGAATCTAGAACTAGGGGACACTTTTGGAAAATAAAGGACCTTCCATTTAAGATGGAAATGAGTAAGAATTTCTTCGCTCACAGGGTCATTAGTTTTCGGAATTCTCTACAGAGAGCAGTGGAGGCTGGATCATTGAATATATTCAAGGCTGAGTGAGACAGATTTTTGATTGACAAGTGAATCAAGGGTTATGGGAGCGGGCAGGAAAGTGGAGTTAAGGACACCATCAGATCAACCATGATCTTATTAATGGGCTAAATTGCCTTCTCTTATTTCTTATGATTAGTCATGAACCTTTAGAGATTTAAGTATGATAAGACCAAAGTCTCTTTCCAGCTGCAGCTCAGTGGGTAGCATTCTTGCCTCTGAATCTCTCAGGTCCAAGTTTAAGTCCCACTCCAGGGCTTGAGCATACAAAGGCTGATGCTCCAGTGCAGTAATGAGCAAGTGCTGCACAGTCAGAGGTGCCATCTTTCAAATGAGACATTTAACCATGGCTGCCTCTGACTGCTTGGGTGGATGTCAAAGATCCATATTTGGAAGAAGAGCAGGTGAACTATCCTGGTGTCTTGGACAATATTAATCCCTCAATCAATATCAGAAAAACAGATTATCTAGTCATTATCATATTGCTGTTTGTGGAAGTTCACTGTGCGCAAATACAGCTTCTGTGCTTCTTTAAAACATTGAAACTTCAGAAGTACTTAATTGGCTGTAAAGTGCTTTCAGACATCCGGTGGTCATGAAAAGCACTATATAAATGCAAGATTTTCTTTCCTTATTTCTCAACAGACTTTAGTTCGAAACACATGGTTGGCATTAGCCCGAACCATGCGCATACACTACAATCAACTTGCATCTGCAAACTTGCAACAGTTCTCCAAAGCCTTCATCTGATCATTAATAAAGGGTAGAAAAAAACTTGCATTTATACAGCACCTTTCACAAACAAGTCCTTCTGCAGCATTATCACTGTTAGAATGTATGATTTTTAAATTTTTTTATTTACACACTCATGGGATGTGTATGTCACTGGCTAGACCCACACTTATTTGTCCTTGAGAAGGTAATGGTGAGCCATCTTCTTGAACCGCTGCAGTCCATGTGTTGTAGGAACACCCACGGTACTGATAGGGAGGGAGTTGCAAGCTTTTGACCCAGTGACAGTGAAGGAATGGCGATATAGTTCAAAGTCATGATGATGTGTGGCTTGGAGAAGAACTTGAAGGTGGCGGTGTTCCCATGCATCTCCTGCCCTTGTCATTTTGGGTGGTAGAGGTCGCAGGTTTGGAAGATGATGTTAAAGGAGCCTCGGTGAGATTGCTGCAGTGCACCTTGTAGATGGTACACAGTGCTGCCACTGTACATCGGTGGTGGAGGGAGTGAATGTTGAAGATGGTGGATAGGGTGTCAATCAAGTAGGCTGCTTTGTCCTGGATGGTGTTGAGCTTCTTGAGTGTTATTGGAGCTGCACTCATCCAGGCAAATGGAGAGTATTCCATCACACTCCTGACTTGTGCCTTGTGGATGGTGAACAGGCTTCAGGTAGTCAGGAGGTGAGTTACTCACTGCAGAATTCTCAACCTATGACCTGCTCTTGTAGCCATAGCATTTATATGGCTGGTCCATTCAGCTTTTGGTCAATGGTAACCCCAGGATGTTGATAATGGGGATTCAGTGATGGTAATGCCATTGAATGTCAAGGAGAGATCATTAGATTTTCTCTTGTTGGAGATGGTAATTGCCTCGCAGTTGTGTTGCATGAATGTTACTTACCACATATCAGCCTGAATATTATCCAGATCTTTCTGCACAGTATCTGAGGAGCCATGAATGGTGAACATTGTGCAGTCATCCGTGGACATCCCCACTTCTGACCTTAGGATGGAGGGAAGGTAATTAATGAAGCAGCTGGAGAAGGTTGGGCCTAGGACACTGCCCTAAGGAACTCCTCCAGCAATGCCCTGGGATTAAGATGGTTAACCTCCAATAACCACAACCATCTTCCTTTGTGCCAGGCATGGTCTCCAACCAGTGGAGAGTTTTCCCTGATTTCCATTGACTCCAGTTTTACTAGGGCTCCTTGATGCCACATTCAGTCAAATGCGGTCTTGGTGTCAAGGGCGGTCATTTTCACCTCAAATACAACAGCCTCTTCAAACACAGCAAGGTTCCACAAACAGCAGTGAGATCATGACCAGGAAATCTGTGGGATTAGTAATGCTGATTGAGGCACAAATAATATTCACTATATTGGGAGAACTCCCCTGCTCTCCTACGAAACAGTGCCAAGGGCTCTTATATGTCCTCCTGAGAAGACAAACAGGGCCTTGGTTTAACATATCTTCAGAAAGATAGCACTCCCACCACAGTACTGTTCTGAAACGTCAGCCTATTTTTATGCTCAATTTTCTGACTCTGACAGCTACCTATGAGCCATAAAGTAGCTTATTGTGGGAGAAGCAGTGATCCACATCTACTCACTATATATCCCCTGTTGTCTTTTATTTTTAAAAAATTCAGAGTAACAAAAATTAGAGATTTATGCACAAACCGGGCACTGCACCAATACATCCCATAATAATTGTCACACAGAAGAGACAAAAATACGCATGAGTTTGGATAGACTGTTTTTATGCTATCAGAATTTATATGCTATGATAGAGCTTGAGCTGAGCCAGTTATTGAGAAGATGCACTCCCTGCTGTGCACAAATTACCATGATTTGCTGGCAGTTTCAGCCTTCAGAAATCAACATGAGGCAGCCACAGAAAGTCCATGGTTACCATATTCCTGCTGCCGTTTCATTCATTAGCTAAGCACTTATATTTGGATCTTGCCCCAGCTATAAAGTAATTTAAATTTGAGAACCCTTCATTTGGGAATGTCTGCCACATCTCTTTCTATTTCATGTCTTCTGTCTATGCATCTGGAATAGTAGCCGTGGGTTGTGTTACATATTACACATTACGGTTTCATTCCTTTCTAATAATGAACCTGGTAGATTAAAGACCATTTTTATTGATTATTTAAGAAAGCAAAATACTAAACTTCATTGCTGTCTCATGGGACTGTTATGATGAAAGGTGCATGACAGAAAAGCCAAGAATACATTTGGCTTGATCTGATTGCCTCCAGAGGCCACACATGCACATTCAATGTAACTCACCCATAGTCTAATTAATCAGTTAAAAATTTAAGGTCCTGTTTGCAATCTACAGTGAATGCATTCAGTAGATCCACTTTGCCCATGATATATGATGCTACTATGGTCTTTGTCTCAGCCACTTCCAGTAGCAAAACATTCCATTTTCCAAGAACCCTCTGAGTTTAAAAAAAAATGTCCTTACTAAACTCTGTCCTTTTTGTGATGATTTTAAAGCAATGATCCCTTATTACTGTCTTGCCCCCTCCCCCACGGCCAGAGAAAATAGATTTTTCTTATTCGCTCTATTTTCAATTCTTTCATAATTATTAAAACATCCATTGAATCTCTCATTTTTCTCTGCTGAATTGAAAATTATCCTAGTTTCTCATGTCTACCCTTGCAACTACAGTTTCTCATCCAGGTGAGTCTGCTTTTGATCACCTGTAGATTCAAAGATTTTGTTCCCTATACCCAAGTCCAAATCATCTATATAATGAAGAAAAATAATTGTCCTAGCATTGACCCCTGGAGTGTACCATTCCAGTCCAAATAACACCCAATTATTCTTATCAATTTCCTGTTAGACAGGCATTGTTCTATCCATGCTGCTACATATCCTACTATACCTAACATGAGAACTTTTCTGAGAAGCCTCTTGTGAAATATTTATCTTCTACGAATCCATATACACTACATTTGCTGCATTTCTTTTATCTATTCAATTGGCCACTTCAAAACAATTATATTTGTCAAACTCCACTGTTGTTTAACTAGACTTCATTGATTAACGCATGCACTTTTAAATGCTTACTAATTTTATCTCAAATTATGGATTCTAAGAATGTTGAACTAATGTTAGAATAACTGGTCTACAGTAACCAAATTTGCCCTTCTCTCCCTTTTTGAACAGTGTTACCTTGACAATCCTTCAGTCCAATGGCATAATTTACATTTTTAAGGTTTTAAAAATTGTGA
Organism: Cetorhinus maximus; assembly: GCF_964194155.1. Lineage (NCBI taxonomy): Eukaryota > Metazoa > Chordata > Chondrichthyes > Lamniformes > Cetorhinidae > Cetorhinus > Cetorhinus maximus. The sequence continues at coordinate 97,076,844 of NC_135890.1, forward strand.
CAAGGGCTTGTTATCTTTTCTAGATTTTCAGCAGCCTGGGGAAACATGCCATCGGGACTCAGTAATTTATTCATCTAGTTTTTTTTCCCCCTCCAAATATTTTTTCTACTGTTAGCTGTAACCATTGTTCCATATCCTCCTCCAGTACAACAATGTCCTTACTCCCACCATCTTTCTCTGCGATCAGACACCCTCCTTTATCCCTGAGTGGGCCTATGGTATTATTTAACTATTCTTTTACCTTTTTATATGATTGTTAAAACCCTTTTATTTCTTTTCATATCTGCTAGATTTTTTATATTCCCTATTAGTCTTGCTAGTATCCCTACTCGTTTTGTATAATCCTAATGACCACCTTTAGTATTATTAGCCTAACTCCTTTTTAAGCTTTAGTTTAGCTTTAGAACTCTGTTTATCCTTAGAACTCTGTACTTTGCTGTATCTACATTTTTACTCTGTAGGAAATTTTTTGTACTCTATGCAACTCATATTTTAAGATTTCCTACTGATTCTTCAACAAAATCATCAGAATATAAGAAACAGGAGCAGGAGTAGCCCATTCAGCCCTTTGAGTCTACTTTGCCATTCAGTAAGGTATTTTACCTCAAACTCCATCTTCCCAGCCATATCACTTAATTCCCTTAGTACCCAAAAATCTGTTTCAGTGCTGAATGCATTCAACCTGTCTGTTTGCTTTCCTGCCCAGTTAAGTTGGATCAGATCATCTTTTATTCCATTGAAATTTGTCTTTTCCTTTGACTTTAACTCATGATTATCCTTTTCTATCCTTACTCAAACTTAATATGTAATAGTCACTATGTCCTAATTATTCTACTATTTTCATATCAGTTATTTGTGCCATTTCATTTCTCAGAATCAAATCAAGCGGTGTTTCTTGGATTAGAAAAACTAATCTTAAAAGCAGTACTGGATGCGTGGAAAGAGTATTCCATTCTTTAAACACATGTATATTATCTTTATTCCAGTTGTGTTGGTAAGGTTAAAATTGCCCTGTAGCTCCCAAGTATTTATCTAAAATGCCTGCAGGCCTCCATCCTCATCTCATTGCACACCATTTCCCTTCCTATTTTGTTATCCAAATTTATATTGTCTTAATGTGACCTGCTAAATCATCCTTGTGTTCCTCACTAACATTAACAACTCATCCAGGACTGGATGTCAGACAGAGACAGTAGTTGGGGTCTGAGAGAGGAGGTGGTGAAGTAGATCTGGGTGATGTCACTGAGAGGCAGCGTGTAGTTGAGCAAGAGGAGGGGGCCAAGTCATTGTGAGGACTCCAGAGGTAACAAAACAGGTGCGGGAGGAGCAGCAGGTTCTCTAAATAGGTAAGAGTGGAACTAGGCAAGGCCAGTCCCACTCAACTGATTAACGAAGGAAAGATGAAGGAGGATGGTGCGGTTCACTTTCAGTAGCTGTAGACGAGTCAAAAAGGATGAGGAAAGAAAATGCACCTCATTCACAGTCTCACAATTTTGTGTCCTTGATTAGTTTAAGTGCTGTGGTAGGGGAGGAAGCCTCGATGAATTTTCTGTCGGGTAGACACTAGTCTCGCAGCGTAGCTGGAACAGCTTGGCTGGAGAGTTTGTACTTTAAAGCAATTTGGTTTTGTAAGTGAGTAGCTTAATAGACCACTTCGAAGGTCAGTCATTTGGTGTGGACTTGAGTCATATGTAAGCCAGGCTAAGTAGAGATAGGTTTCCTTCCCTGCAGCACATCAATGAACAATTTGTGGTTTCATAACAATATGGTAGCTTTCCTGACCATTTTCTCTTATAGGTGATATCATGTAAATTGTGGCTGAGACAAGTTTAAAATATTGTTGTACTATCATTTGTATTACAGAAAAGTGGGGAGGGGTGCACAGCATATGTGATAAATTTACAGAGATGGAGAAAGGGTTTTTGCATGTATTTACTTACTGGAACAAACTTGAATAATTTGTCTTAAAACAATTATATCAACTGTGCTCATTTAATTTCTTCACCAGAGGCAAAGGTATTTGTATATGTGTGCGTGTGTGAAAATATAGACTTAAAGATTGCCTTGTGATACCTTATTGCCCACTTTAGAGGAAATTGCTTACGGACAATTTCCTGTTTTGAGCAATGTATCACATTTTGGATTAAATTAAATCATTTAGAACAACTATTTTTTTTGTTAAAGCTCTTTCTTGCTCTTAATAAGTAATGATTCTGAAAGTAACACCCAGTAGTGTATACTTTAGAGATATACTGGAGATCACAAGAGCAATATTTTAACACACTCAAACTGAACAGTTACAGCATGCATAATCTTGTGCCTTGAATTAATGTGGTGAGCAATCCACTTTAATTTGTCACTTGTTTACTGACTGAGATGTTGCCACATTGTGATGTAAAATTATGGACCATAATGCAAAATGTTAGTCCTTGTGATATCAGATCAAAAAAGTAATGTGCTAAATGTGGTGAGATTTAATCATAGGAATCAACTACTATATAGATGAGTGGATACCGATTAAAAATGTCTTTCAACCAATTAAAACCTTCCATATGGCCCCAATTTGATCAGTGTGGAAATGGCAAAAATAACACCATGTACTATATTTACCCATTTTCAATATAGGGAAGTCGGTGGGAAGATAAATATAGCACATGAATTAATTCAGAATACATGAATTAAATTGCAGGACACTATTCAGAAAAAAGTAATAGAACAGTTGTTTGGTGGCCAATATAACAATTTATAATACAGTAGGCAATAATAAGTAGAATATGTAAAACATGTCATTATACTCATGATTACTACAATTAATATATTGTAGCCTGTCAAGTGTACACACAGTAGCTTCAAAGAATTCTTGCCAGTCTGTGGTTTTAGAAAGAAGAAAACAAACAGGCAAATAGAGAAAGCAAGACCAACTTGAATTTTTCAGTGTTGCTTTTTAAAAGAAAAAGAACTGTGGATCACAAATACTCAAACTGGTATCCCCGAGGTCATAACACAAAATTTGGGTTTTTTCAGTGTATCAGTAAGTCCTTCAGAATCACCATTCAATACAAAGATCCCAGAAGGCAACTGGAAGAATCTATGCTATGACCATGTAAATGAGATTTGTCATTTATCACTGTCATGTCACCAACTGTGTGACATCACAGTACATCATTGTGCGTTCTCTCTCAGCTGAATTGGGAAGCATTTCAATAGTAGCAGTGGCATGAAACATTTCTTAAAATTTGCAGATGGTCATAGAATCATAGAGCTTTACAGCACGGAAAGAGGCCCTTCAGCCTACCGTGTACGAATGTGCAAGCAGAAGAACAACAAACATCGAAGTCCTCATTTGGAAAGAGTTGCTGTTGTAATAACTAGGCCATTTGACAATGAGCAACACCATTTACCTGCTTTGACACCAGCAGTACTTTGAAGCATCTTATATCATCCACCTTGCGATTATCTTCAAAGATTCAATGAGTCCCACAAAACATCTTGGGTGTGCCAACAGACTAGTGAACTTTTAAAATCTAAAACCGAGTAGTTCCACCCACCAGAGGAAAAGCATCAATTCCATCACCATTACTGCAGAGAAGTATTTAAGCATCATCTTCTGTTCTTTTTCTAGGGCCAGTTAACAAGTATGATGATTCTGTTGCTCGAGAGCCATTCCTGCACTACTACCTTTGGTTTGCAGACAATTTTTTAACACTTTAGGAAAGAGGGCTGTGGTAACATCAGTATTTGCAGGAATAGGAATTTTAATCCTCTTATTGAATGTTACATTACGTATGTAGGATAGAAAAAGAACATTGGGCTCGTACATGTTCATTCCAACTCTTACTGGGTTCCAATTCGGGGGTTTTCTATCAAAACCTCCTGTCCAATTCCTCAATGTGTGCTCAGACAAGCACCAAGAGACTCCAAGCCTTAGTAATTATTTAATTAAATAATTCACTTCGTGTTGCTTCATGTCATTTTTTAAAATCATCTAAATTTTTCTTGAAGGGTTGCAAGGAGTCAATCGTCAGTACCACTTCCGAAATCCTATTCCATAGGTTGATAACCCTTTAGGAAAAGTGAAACTTCTGAACACCCAACTTTACTCCTATTTTCTCAATTCAAATAGACAACTCCTAGTTCTACACAACTGTTACTTTAAACAATCCACCTCTTTACATGTTACCAATACCCTTTATAACTTAAAATGCCTGTTGAATATTGTCCTGTAATTATTATAGAAATTTGCCAACATTCTTTTTTATTCCTCTTTCTAATGTTCTGAAATTCTTTTTACTTCTATTTAGTCCACACATGACTCTCTCCAGTTAAACTAGCAGGCCATTTTTACTCTGAAATCAAATTGGTATGTGTCATAATTGATGTTTTCAGTTGCCTTCCAGTTTATTGATCTCACCTTTGTTAGATACCTCAGGCACAAAAACATATCTGAGGAACTGTTGAGCACTCTTGTACTTCATAGTACAGCATGTCTGTGCACTATGAACATTTGTACTTACCTTTATTATGACACAGCCAATGGTAAAGGCTGAGTTGCTCAAATCCCAGAGGGAAATTTGAAACAACTGTCATAAACCATTTTTGCAATTTGTATGTTTTGAGATGCAGGCTTTGAATTCAGTAGTAATAAGACCACCAAGTCTCGAGATGTTTTTTATATAAAACTAAATTAAGCATTTATTAATTTAACAAATTAAACACATAGACATGGCTACAAATTTCTACTATAATAACTTCTAAACAAATTCCAAAATTAACCACTCCCAGTTAAATCTCCACCAAGGCAAAAGTAATCCACAGATTTTAAAAGATCCCAGGCAAAATATATTTGACCTTACGAATTCAAAATAAGGTTCCTGCAAGTTGATTCCTTACAGACACAGTTGGAGGTGTACAGGCTGGCTAGATCTTAAATGCCTCTGCCATACACACAAACTCTTTTCTGTTTATACCTAGCTTTTCCTTTGAATGTAAACTTTCCACTGTATCACTAGGCTTTGAATGTTACATCTTCTAACAATAATATCCTTTCATTCCACTAACTTCATTAGTAAGCTGAAAAAAAATAAACACATTGCTTGGCATCATCTTGCTAGAGCTAGGTGCAAGATTTCACCCATTCTTTTGATTGGTTTATTCAACAAATGCAAATGTACACTTTTTAACTTATTTACTGTTTTTCCAATTAACATCTCAAAACTACTACACATCAAAGCACCCAGACTAGCTGGCTTTAATCCAATTGAGACATACACATAGACACCACTAAACTCTATTTTTAAAAATAATTTCCAATAACATTATAGACATTAATCTCTTCATGACACCTTAGCTAAAACATTTTTTTCTTTTCCCCTATAGAAACTACGTGAGAAGCAGAAAGCTGTCCGGGAGAGCCACGGGCCAAACATGAAGCAGGTTAAAATGTGGCGGGATTTTGAGCAACTGATGGAATGCAAGAAGCAATGCTTTCAAAAACAGCAAAACCAGAATTCTATTGGTCAAGTGATTCAGGAAGGAGGGGAGGACAGATTAATCTTATAAATTCCAAAATTCATTTGTGTTACTGCATGTCAAAAACTTAAGATTATAATAGATTTTGCCATTTTCGGCAGTTATTATTAGTTTTAGTTATTATAACAGATTGTAAATTTAATTCAATATGCAACTAATTATTTAGTAACTTTCAACTTTTTTGCATAAATTTTGTGTGCAGATAGCACATACAAGTCTCATTTGCAACTGCATGTTAGACAATCCTTGGCTACCTCACTGTAACGGACTATTAAATACCCAGGATGAGAAACAACCAGTAGGTAACCTTTTCTATTCCATTTAGTCTTTCATCAGCTAATAAGGGGCAGCATTGACGAGCAAATGTAAAGAGCTGTGCAGCTCAGGGAAAAAAACTATGACCAGAGCATGGGTGAAAATAAATGTTTTAGCTAATTTATGGGAAATGTGTAAACAGTGAAATATAGAAAGTACATACATATGTACAGATTTTTTAACTACATCAAAATATTGCTTCATAAAAGTTAAATATAATTTTACAGATTTTGTTTCAAGAACTCTTAAGTATTAAATGTTTCAATTGTTATTTTTTTAAAAACTCACTCATGCCAATATCTACAAAATTGCAATCTTAGTTCTTTACCAACAGCTCAGCAGGTCCATGCAACATGTAGTGTGGAGCATTATAGACAAAGTCCCAGGTTTGACCTCTGTACTCTGTGCTGAATTGGCTGAAGAGTAGCGATGGCAACACTCAGGATTAGCTTTGTTGCCTCCAGGCTAAAAAAAAAGAAAAGTTGGCAACTGTGTCCTATTCTTTTCTTTGAACTTTGTCTTTGGTTTTACAGCTACCCTAAGTTAGGGGCTGTGTTTACTTCATCCCTCATTTTGTTAATTTAGTTTATTTGGTTGACTCCAAAAGAGTTAAGTGTTTTACTCAAAAGTGTCCAAATGTGGGCAGGATTGCTTTTGGCTATGTATCCTCCCCACAGACAAATAATTTACTGGCACTCATTGTCTAGGGTCTGGACTCGAGAATGAAGAATTACCAATTGAGCATGATACAAGAGGACTGTCAGTGTCTTGATGCCAAACTCTAGCATGCAATACCATCTTCATGGGGAGGAATTTATGATCTATAGCATAACCTAAATCCTTAGGGTACTGCCTTGCAAACAATCCCAAAAATTTATTATTACCAATGTAGGAGATGAGCTTGAACTCCATTTGGATACTTGAATCAGAATGGCAGGGGTTACTCATCTTTGAACAACTGTGTTTGCCTTCAGTTCATCCAGAATACAAACAATATTAAAATTCTAATGTTCTAGAATTTGTGGGAGCCTTTCTTCTGCATTATTGAAATGAAAGACGATAACATTTTATCAAAATGCAAGATGTAGCAATTGTTAAGCAAGTAAAGATATGATAAATCTGATCAATTCCTTGATGACAGCATTTTTGTGATTATATGTAATGGTTTACGAAGAGCCAGTTGCTACATCCTGTAAGATTTCTTAGCAGCTGAAAATAAGTCAATGAACTGGGACTGCAGTCTTTTGGAGTAATTTTTAGACTGAGCCTATTATTGAGTGCAGATGTCACTGCCAATTATTCTTCAGATGAAAAGAAATCTCTCAGGAAATATACTGGTTTCATCATCCAACTAATTTCACTGAATTCTCTAATAACTAAACTTTCCAATAGTAACTTGATTAAGCCCCAGATCTATTCTCCATTATAAATTGCACAAATTAACCTGAAAATTGGTAGCTCTTCTTCAAGCACTAATTTTGGCATTTCCGACACATTAATGAAATAAAGTGACGAGAGACTGGAAGAATGATGTTGCATCCTACCATCCTGCATGAAGTTCAAAATGAGATTCACTTTTCCTCATAAGCACTATTATTCAATCCCAACCCTTATTGCCCACCGCCTCTGTCTTTTTAAAGATGTTTATAAAAAATTTGCAAATGAGACTTTCTGCTTCCTCATAAAATTTGAAAGAGAAGTAAATATGATGGAGTAACACACCATCAATATAAGTGGGAACCAAGATTGAACTGCTTGATCTGGTATTATGACAGGCCTCATAATGAGTATTTGTAGTTATGTCATATGTATCCCTTGTATTTTAAGCAAGTTGTGATTAGATTAAAAATATTGTAATGATGTAGCTATCAGCATGTAACGTGGTTACAGCTATTAAAAACACTAGAATGTTGTTAATGCTGTCACAATAAAAATATAGTGTACAAACAAGTATGAAAGTAAGTATTGATAAAATTATTTCCTCTGTACTTGTAACTGCTTGGTCTGTGGATTAAGCATATACTATTCCTAGTGGAAGGTATGTGCAACAGTTTAAGTGAAAATGCATAGGTTTGTGTCAACATTAACAGTATGATTGTGAATTGACCAACTTTTTCAAATGTTAATGTAATGACAAATTGATTTGTTTCTATCTCAGTGGGCTGAATTTTCATCCTGGCATCCAGATTCCACTGTAGGAATGAAATGTGGGCTGGAAGTCCACAAATGCTGATGACAGGACCCAGAGGGCAATTTTGAAGGAGGCAGCCTGCAGTTAAGGATAGCAGGCAGGCTTCAGAGCCTGGAGGATCAATAGGAGACTTTCAGTCATCATATACAGCAGCCCATTGTAAGGTGTGGGAGCTACTGAAGTATGTAGGATGGCGCAAGGGCACTTCCATGCCCAATCGTCAGCCGCAAATCAGGTAAGAAAGAAGGCCTGATTATTGGAGCGGAGGCATCCCAATAGATTGGAACCACCAGCTCCTATGCCTCCCAGCTCTGCCACTGGGATGCTGCCATGTTTTATCAACGCCCTACCGATGCAACGGGCACCCCTTAAGGGGCTTAATTGGTTACCCACCACAGCCGGACAGATAACCATTCCTGCCAAAATCTAACTCTTGCATACTCCCGTGGAGTCTGGAATGTGTCATGGAATGGACCAATGGGATTTCCCTTGTGATTTTGCCACAAGCCATTGAAAATCCAGCCCAATCTGTCCTTGTGATTCCCACTTGCATTGTTCCTGGATAAAAATTACTTATACACATTATATGTAATATTTTGTTTCTGTATACTTTATTTCAATGATACCATCTGTTTGGAAAAAATCTAAAGTTGTTGTTAGAGCACTGTGAGCAGAAATCTCCGAATCTTCCACCAGATAGGTCAATTAGGGTACATAGTGAGAATCCTGTAAATTGTGGCCTGAGAAAACCTATGCATCTTAACTGAAAATATTATGCTGGCAGATGTGAGTTGAAAGTAGCTGTAAACAAGAAAATGCTGCTTCATCGTTGCTTCATGTTTGAAGAGAATGTATGACAAAAATAAAACATTTTTAGTTTGATGTTGGCCTCTTTAATTCTGCTGTAATACATGAAAGGATACTAATAGTTTCACCATATCCCAGCCGAATACTATGAGAGATTTCTGCAACAAATAGTCAGTTTGTCTATTGATAAGTGTTCAATGGATGGACCAAACCACTCAATTAAAAGGGAAGCTCCCTATATGAGTTTGATTAGTAGCCCCCTTTGAGTGCAACATGTAATTATTTAAATTGTGCGTGGTCCTGGTTACTGGTTCAAAGGCATTTACCCAGTTGTCTTTTTCAAATCAGTGAGTCAAACCAATTAACTTCCACAGTAAGTGAAGCAAAGCACCTCAAATAAGAAAATTACTAATATAATTAATAAAATTGTGAATTATTTATTATTTTCTGAAGAGCTGACAAAGCTTAATTACTGTAAAAATAGTTACTACTTTTTTGTGCTGTTGATGTTCAGTATATTTGTTTGGTTCTTAAAGCCCAAGACAAGATCTAATGTAGTGTTATTCTCTAGCTTTCCAAAGAGAAGGAGGTTCCTTTACAGACACAGCTTACAACCAGTAAAGGGTTTCCAGTTTGTTTCCTACGCACAGCAAGAAATTTACCTCAATGTCAAAGCAAATCGAAATGCTCTCTAGGACATGGGGAACAAGGGGTCACCTATGAGAGTAGTCTGAATCTTAAGATTCAAAATTTCTAGAGTAAAAAAAGGTAAAAGAGTTTCAAAAACATAACGGTAGTCACAGCATAGTTGAGACAAAATATTACAGATGAACAAGATAAATTCAAAACAAATGAACAAATAACTAACAACAGTAGTTAAAAATACCCACAAGGGTTCAAAATGCATGGATGGGGAAATAGAATTAGTCCACTTAGCTGCTTAGAAAGAAAAGTTCGTGCTTAAGAGTCCAAGGCTGTGAAACTTAGAACAGAATGGAATCATCACAAATTTGAGGTTAAACAAAAGGAGACACAGTACAAACATGTTCTTGAATAATGCCTAAGAGTAATTGACATTGAATTCAGTGTACATTTAGCCCATAATTGGAAAATAATTTCATTAAAGCCAATTTGATAGCAAATTTTAAAAGGGACAATCGCATAGATATTTTAAGCAGGCATTATTAACGACAGCTTATATTTGTAAAGTGCTTTTAATGTGATGAAATGTTCCAAGGTGCTTCACAGGAGCATTATAAAACAAAGTATGGCACCGAGCCATGTAAGGAGATTTAAGGTCAGGTGACCAAAAACTTGGTCAAAGAGATAAGTTTTAAGAAGTGTCTTGAAGAAGGAAGGCAAGGTGCAGAGGCAGAGAAGTGTAGGAGGGTATGAGCTTGGGACCTAGGCAGCTGAAGTTATAACCACCAAATGGTGGAACAATCATAGAGCAAGTACATGTGGTGGAACGGGTGATTGCATCACTTAACAGTGAAGCAGTCGCCACATTTTCTAACATTGATCTTATAAACAGTACAGACTATAAAATTATAATAACAGAAAATGTTTTTAAAACTCAGCAGGTCTGACAGCCTGTATGACTCTTCAGAGAAGTCATATGAACTTGAAATGTTATCTCTGTTTCTCTCTCCACAGATGCTGTCAGACCTGCTGAGTTTTAAAAGCATTTTCTGGGTTTTTTTCGTATTTCCAGCATCCGCAGTATTTTGCTTTTATCTTAGACTATAAAATTGTTATTGATGATCACTTAACACTTGAAGCATTTACAGTTAAGAATGTAAGAAATTACATAGAGCTATGCACTGTATTTATACCAACATTGACAACAGTTCTTTGGAAACACTGAATAAATGGAAGTGTGCAACAAATCACAGAATTGTTATGGCACAGAAGGAGGCCATTTGGCCCACCATGTCTGCATTGGCTCTGACTGATCAACTCACCTAGTACCATTCCTCCGCCTTCTCCCTATAACGCTGTACATATTTCCTTTTCAGATAACAGTCTAATTCCCTTTTGAATGTTTCAATTGACTCTACCTCCACCACACACTCAGGCTGTGCATTCCAAACCCTAACCACTCACTGTGTAAAAACGTTACTCCTCGTAACACTTTTGCTTCTTTTATTAATTACTTTAAATCTGAGCCTCCTCATTCTCGAACCTTTCATGAATGGGAACAGTTTCTCCCTATCTACTCTGTCCAGACCCCTCATAATTTTGAATACCTCATCAAATCTCTCTAAGGAGAACCAAGCCTAATTTCTCCAATCAATCTTCATAACTGAGGTTCCTCATCCCTGGAACCATTCTCTGAATCTTTTCTGCACCCTCTCTAATGCCTTCATATCCTTCCTAAAATGCAGCGCCCAGAACTGGATGCAACACTTGAGCTGAGGCCAAACTAATGACTTTGCTTCCTTGCTCTTGTACTCTATGCTCCTATCAATAAAGCCCAGGATACTGTATGCTTTATTAACTGCTCTCAACCTGTCCTGCTACATTCAATGATTTATGCACATATACACCCAGCTACCTCTGCTCCTCTATCCCCAAACGCCCCCCACCCCCAACTTTAGAGTTGTACCCTTTATTTTATATTGTTTCTACATGTTCTCCCTACCAAAATTAATCACATCACACTCCTCTGCATTGAACTTCATCTGCCCCTGTCTGCCCATTCCACCAACTTGTCTATGTCCCTTTGAAGTTCTACACTATCCTCCTCAAAGTTCACAATGCTTCCAAGTTTTGTGCCATCTGCAAACTTTGAAATTATGCCCTGTACACCAAGGTCCAGGCCATTAATATATATCAGGAAAAGCAAGGGCCCAACACTGAACCCTGGGGAACTCCAAACCTTCCTCCAGCACAAAAAGCTTCCATTAACCGCTACTGTTTCCTGTTACTCAGCCAATTCCATATCCATGTTGCTCCTGTCCCTTTTATTCCATGAGCTATAACTTCGCTCACAAGTCTGTTGTGCAGCACTGTCTTTTGTAAGCCCAAAGCCCATGTACACCACATCAACAGCGTTGGCCTCATCAACCCTCTCTGTTACCTCTTCAAAAAAACCCCAGCAAGTTAGTTAAACATGATTTTTCCCTTAAGAAATCCATGCTGACTTTCCTGAATTAATCCGCATTTGTCCATGTGACTTATTAATTTTGTCCTGAATTATTGTTTCCAGAATTTTCCCCACCACTGAAATTAAATTGACTGGCCCATGGTTGCTGGACTTACCTTTCTACCCTTTTTAGAACAAGGGTGTAACTTTGCAATGCTCCAGTCTAAGGAAGGCTGCAAAATTGTAGTCAGTTCCTTTAGAATTTCCACTCTCACTTTCCTCCATATCCTTGAACACATCTCATCCGGTGCTGTTTGTGAGGTTTTCACCCACCTTTTCCCAGTAAACCTGCAATTTTTTTCTATTTGAATAATAATCCTATTCCCTTTTCAAACCCATGATTGAATCTGCCCCCGCCACATGCTCAGACAGTGCATTCCAAATTCTAACCACTCGCTGTGTAAAATGTTTTTCCTCGTATCGACTCTGGTTCTTCTGTCAATCACCTTAATTCATCATCTTCTGGTTCTTGACCCTCTGTCAATGGGAAAAATTTCTCCCTGTCTATTATGTTCAGTCCCCTCATGATTTTGAACACCTCCATCAAATCTCCCCTCACCCTTCTCTAAGGCAAACCGCCCCAGCTTCTCCAATCTATCCACATAACTGAAGTCCCTTAGCGAACATACGAATTATCCTTGGACCATTCTTGTAAACCTTTTCTGTATCCTTTCTAATGCCTGCACATCCTTGCTAAAGTGCAGTCCCCAGAATTGGGTACAATATTCCAGTTGAGACTGAATCAATGTTTTATAATGGTTCACCATAACAGCGTAACTTTTGTACTCTGTAGCTCTATTTATAAAGCCCAGGATTGTGGTTGCCTTATTAACCGCCTTCTCAACCTGTCCTGCCATCTTCAATGGTTTGTGCACATATACCCAGCAGTCCCACTGCTTCTGCATCCTCTTTAGAATTGTATGCTTTATTTTATATTGCCTATCCTTGTTTTTCCTTCCAAAATGTTTCGCTTTGCACTTCTGTGCGTTAAATTTCACACTATCCTCGCTCACAATGCTTCCAAATTTTGTGTCATTCACAAATTTTGAAATTGTGTCCTGTACACTCAAGTCAAGGGTCACTAATATAGATCAAGAAAAGCAGTGGTCCCAATGACAGCTCCTGGGAAAGCCAACTATATCACTTCCTCCAGTCCAAAACACAACCGTTCACCACTACTCTGTTTCCGGTCACTCAACCAACTTCGTATCCTTGCTGCCACTGTCCTTTTAATTCCGTGGGCTTTATCTTTGCTGACAAGCCTGTTATGTCGCACTTTTACCAAATACCTTTGGAAATCCATGTACACCACGTTGACCACACTTACATTGTGAAAAAACTCAATCAACTTTGTTAAAGGCAAATCATGTATAACTAATGACTGGCTTTCCATAATTAATCTACATTTGTCCAAGTGACTGTTAATTTTATCCCAGATTATAATTTCTAAAAACTTTCCTACTACTGAGGTTAAACTGACTGACCTGTAATTGCTGGGCTTATTTTTACATCTTTGGCACTGGCCCTGTATCTAAAGAGGATTGGAAGATTATGGCAATCCCTCTACTGTTTCCACCCTTACTTCCCTCATTATCCTTGGATGCATCAGATCCAGTTCTGGCGATTTATTGACATTAATACAGCCTACCTTTCTAGTACCTCTTTATCAATTTTTAGGTCATCCTGTATCTCAACCACCTCCTCTTTCACTATGACTTTGACTGCACCCTCTTCCTTGGTAAAGACAGATGCAAAGTATTCATTAAGTACTCAACCATGCCTGTTGCCTCTATGCTTAAATCCCCTTTTTAGTACCTAATCAGCCCCACTCTTCCTTTTACCATCCTTTTACTATTTATATCAGCACCAACCCTTGTACATGGCCACCTTTGACTTCACAAAAGCCTTCGACACTGTCAACCACAAAGGATTATGGAGCATCCTCCTCCGTTTCGGCTGCCCCCAGAAGTTTGTCGCCATCCTCCGCCTGCTCCATGATGACATGCAAGCTGTGATCCCGACCAACGGATCCACCACAGACCCAATCCATGTTCAGGCCAGGGTCAAGCAAGGCTGTGTCATCGCACCAATGCTCTTCTCAATCTTCCTTGCTGCAATGCTCCATCTCACCCTCAGCAAGCTCGCGGCTGGAGTGGAGCTGAGCTACAAAACAAGCGGGAACCTGTTCAACCTCTGCCGCCTGCAGGCCAGATCCAAGGTTGCCCCATCCTCTGTCATTGAACTACAGTACGCAGACTTGCATCTGTGCACACTCGGAGACTGAGCTCCAAGCCATTGTCATCATCAACACCTTCACCGAGGTGTACAAGGGCATAGGCCTTGCACTAAACATCTATAAGACAAAGGTCCTCTACCAACCTGCGCCCCCCCCCCCCCCCCCCCCCCCCCCACCCACCTTCCCCCACTGCACTGCCCCCTGGTAATCAAAATCCACGACAAGGACAGCATGGACCACCTTCCATACCTTGGGAGCCTGCTATCAACAAAGGCAGACATCGACAATGAGGTTCAACACTGCCTTCCGTGTGCCAGCACAGCTTTCAGCCACCTGAAGAAGAGAGTGTTTGAAGACCAAGACATCAAACCTGGCACCAAGCTCGTGGTCTACAGAAGAGTAGTGATACTCGTCCTCCTATATGACTCAAAGACGTGGACTACGTACAGCAGGCACCTCAAAACTCTAGAGAAGTACCACTAGCGCTGCCTCCACAAGATCCTAAAAATCCTTTGGCAGGATAGGCACACCAACGTTAGTGTTCTCGCTCAGGCCAACATCCCCAGCATCGAAACATTGTCCATGCTCAACCAACTCCACTGGGTGGGCCATAACATCCGCATGCTTGACATGAGACTCTGAAACAATCTCTCTACTCAGAGCTTTGACACAGCAAGCAAGCCCCAGGAAGGTAAGGGAAATGCTTCAAGGACCCTCAAAGCCTCCTTGAAAAAGTGCAACATCCCCCTGACATCTGGGAATCCCTGGCCCAGGACCGCCCAAAGTGGAGGGAAAGCATCCAGGAAGGAGTGGAACACTTCGAGTCTCATCGCCAAGGGCTAGCTGAAGCCAAGTGTCGACAGCGAAAGGATCGCATGGCAACCTGGGCACCCGCCCCCCATAACCCATTCCTCCTCCGTCATCTGCCCCACTTGTGAGAGAGACTGTAGGTCACGCATTGGACTCTTCATTCACCTGAGAACTTATTTTTAGTGTGTTAGCAAGTCATCCTTCACCCCGAGGGACAGCCTAAGAAGATTATTCCCATGCCTATAGAAGATTTTTGGATTTGCTTTTATGTTAGCTGCCAGTCTCTTCTCATACTCTCTCTTTGCCTCTCATTTCTTTCTTTACTTCCCCTTTACCATCTTCAGCCTGGTTCTCACTTGTATAATCAACATATACACACAAATTACATAAACGCCAATGGGTCCATCATTTGTTATGCTTCAATGACAGCACAATGCTGGCTCACTTGGAACCTGGCATTTACCATCATTCCTGCTTTTCTGGTTTTCCTGTATATGTTCATATGTCATCATTTAATTTAAGCATACGTTTCAGTCCTCAGTGATTTTTGCTGACAGTGTCTCACTGATTAATGTCATCAGACCATATCATACACACCTTTTGTATTTCATCTAACTCGATTGTTAGCAATAGTTATTACTCTGATCGCCATTAAAAAACCAGTTGCATCTCAGTGAACAAGGCTTAACTTTTTATGGTGTTTCTAACCGCAATACGAGAGGGGAAAAGGGGATGTTTCACCAAATCAATTGATTTTGACAATTGCTGGTTCTCTGGGGGCATCCAAAGGGGAGGCAGTGGTGTAGTGGTATTGTGACTGGATTAATATTCCAGGGACCCAGGGTAATGCTCTGGGGACCTGGGTTTGAATCCCACCACAGCAGATGGTGAAATTTGAATTCAGTTAAAAATCTGGAATAAGAAGTCGAATAATGATGACCATAAAACCATTGTCAATTGTCGTAAAAAGCCATCTGGTTCATTAGTCCTCTTTAGGAAAGGAAATCTGCTGCCCTTACCTGGTCCGGCCTACATGTGACTCCAGACCCACAGCAATGTTGTTAGCTCTTAAATACCCTCTGAACACTGGCAGTTAGGGATGGGCAATAAATGTTGGCCTAGCCAGCGATGCCCACATCCCATAAACCAATAAAAAAAAGAGCAGTGAACAATAGGTGCAATTTCAGGATTTCCATTAATCTGTGCGTACACTAAATCCTGAAGATATGGTCAGATTCAGATGCCTAACAGTTTGCCGTCAAAAGCTCTGCAAACTCCAGGCCATTTTTGCTTAAACAGAAGCTTTAAACTGAGCGCTTGGTCTGTTGATGCTAATTAGTGAGAAATAGTCAGCAAAAATCACTAAGGCCTGGAAAATATGCTTAAATTAAAGGATGATATAATTAGGTTGGTTGAACATATACAGGAAAACCAGAAAAGCCGTTATGACAGTAATGCCAGGTTCCAAGAAAGCCAGCATTGTGCTGTCAGTGAAGCATAACAAATGATGGACCCATTGGCGTTTATGTAGATTATGTAATTGAGATATAGTTGACCATGTAACAGAGTCTCCTGCATAACTATACTAAAACTGCACTTCAACTGCTAAGACATGGCCCGATGTTGTATACCCACCCCAGTGAAGGGAGAGAAATGCAACCCTAATTCCCTCCTTGTGGGAAAGATGTAACCAAAAAGTGATAATTTCCTGTTCCTTCCCCTTTAATGCAAGTTGTCTTGTGACAAATTCAACTGCGATTACCAATTTTGAGTTTTACATCTCGCAAATAATAATGCTGTTATACACAGGTATTTAATATTCAAAAAATGTATTATTTAACAAGTTGCTGATTCATAGTAATATTGAGGCTTTGGAATTTGTGCAGAGGCAAGCAACTAGATGAACTCCCAGCTCAAAGCATTTTAATTATCAAAAGAGCCTGAATTCTACACTTTAAAGAATGGTAGACATGGGTGTGATCTGTTCAAGGTTTATAAGATGATGAAGGAAATAGATTTTATTTACTTCTGTAATTCTGTTCAAGATTCCAGTTAAATTAGGTCAAGGGGAACAGAGTCACCATTTAAATATGTACTAGACCAGATCTAGATTAGGTGTGAGGAATTAGTTCTTTGCCCAAAGGATAGTGGACTTCTGAACCAGGCTACCAGGTTGTGTGGGAGGAGATACTGATTTGCTGATTTTTTTCAAGTGAGAGCTGGATTGTTTCTAGCTGGAGCAGAGATCACCTCTTAGAAATGATTGGTACTGCACAGAATTATCAAGACTGGAGTGATATCTTGGTCTAGTTTTGATCATCTAGGTGAGGTTTGTAGAGGAGTTCCCAGATGTTTTTTCCTCCCAAGTTAGCCTGGGGGTTTTTATCTTTTTTTTTCTCTCCCAGGAGATTACATAGTTTTGGGTGGGGTGGCATTTGAATATGTTGAAATGCACAAGGTATCACAATTGTGTGGGACAAGTTGCATAGACCAGATAGTCTTTTTCTGTCCACCACAGCTCATATAGTAGAAATTAAAAAGACCAATTTGTTCCTAGGCTGGTCTCTCTGCTTTTTCCTCCGCTCATTGCTATCTGGGTTAGAAAAGACCTGAAGATGGCTATAAGTGGAAAGAGGCTCTATATATAGTGTGCAAAAATGGAGGAAGCCATTTGGCACTGTCTGAAAAAGGCCTTAAAGGGATGGGGATCCCTAGTGATCTCCCTATTATTATGTTGACCTTAGTTTTGGTATGTGGAGGGTGAGTTAAAGAATGGGGAATACTACACCAAGTTAGCTTATTACATTTATTTTTTTAAATAATTTTCCATAGGAACAGTGTTAAAAGCCCAAAGCTTTATGGTTTCATTTTATTCTTGTACAAATAAAGGAATGTGTATATCCATGCCAGTTGTTACTTAGAAGTGTAGGCAATGACAATGTGTTCAAAATGTAGTCGCCTGCTGTGTTAAATATTAAGTTAGGAATATGTTAGCTTGCTTTAAGTGCTCTACTTCTGAATAAGTCATACAAAGGGTTGCCAGTATACTTGATTAGTTATTAATCATCAACATCTTAATTGAAGTTCACAAATAATGTCAAATTAATGTTTATACTGTGTTGAAATATAATGTAAAAAATTGTTTTTTGAAGAAATTCACATGCAGTGTAATTTTTCAGAAGTCCAAAAGTGAAGGCAAGAAAATATTTGTACAACATAAAACAATAATTTATTGCCAGTAACATAGTTTCATATGCAATAAAAATGGGATCTAATTCCATCAACCTAAAGTATTTTCTTGAAACTATACACCCTCTACATATAACATTCAATAAAGTACTCGAGTTACGTTTGTATCAATGTATTTTTGGAAACAACAAGGAAAATGACCTTGGTCGGAGAAGCTTTGCCAGTTTAAGACTTCATTTGGTTGCAATGCCACTTCATATCAGATGTAAACTGCAATTTACCCCATTAGTTCTTACATAAATGAAGAGTGCAGGCTTACTGAGGGCAAATTCAAATAGAAAGCGCACAATGAATACATCCAACATTTTATAAATAAGCTTAGTTACTTGCAAAAAATATTTATTTTCTGTGAAGTAATAAATCTGCTCAAAGCTGCATGTCAGACTAGGCTTTGTTTTTTGACATGTTTATGAGGTGAAACCTGCATTTTACATTTACCAATTTATGGTGATCCCATTATTCAACTTTATAGATTATGAAAAACATGACTCTCCATTTGATTTAAAGAAATGCAGTTTGTTGTGCAGATATGAAAAAAATATTTTCACAAGTTAAATTATATATCAGTTTGAAGCATATACCAACAATGCTTAAAAGCTGTCAGAAATTAATGTTGTATACATTTTGATCTCCTTCACTATTTCTTGGTCTGGCCTTTGCATGTTCCAATTCGCAGAAGCATACAACCACTTCCTATCTTCTGTCAATCAAACTGACTGATTAGAGTTACATAAAAACCTCACAGTTCACTCTTTATAGTTTGAATCTTACAACATGGCTGTGGTTCTGAACTTGCCTTGTGAAACATAGCAGCCACAAATTAGGATTTGTAGTGGAAACATCCACCACTCCACCACCTCAAATAATTGAAAGCAACCTCAGTGGATGAAGGAATTTGGCAGATAATTGAAAGCCCCCAAATTTTGGTTTCACGTCTAAGGGACGGGAAATGAAGATAACTACAATATAAATAAAATGAACTGGATTCAATCTTTCTTGGACAGTGAATTTGATTTATATCCAACACAGAGGGATGTTGGCAAGCTGAGCAATAAACAACACCTGTGCATGGTTTTGTTTCTTGAAAATTCTGGTGGATAAGTGGGATGTTGGATCACTTAAGTGTGGATATTGGGAATTTTATTTGCATCACTTTGATACAGTACAGCGAAGCAACAATGCATTATCACTAAAATAAAAGAAAATTACCACAGATGCTGGAAATCTGAAATAAAAACAGAGAATGCTGGAAAAACTCAGCAGGTCTGGCTGCATTTGTGGGGAGAGAAACAGAGTTAATGTCCTGAGTCCACTATAACACTTCTTCGGGTCTCAAGAAGCAGTCATTTTGGACTCAAAACGTTAACTCTGTTTCTCTTTAAACTGATGCTGCCAGACCACATGCTGCATTCATATGCTTCATTAACTTAACTCCTGACATCCAAAAGCCTTTTGGATACATTTCTTTGGATAGGATTTAAAGTGCTACAGCATTATTTATTTACAACCTTGCAAATAAGTTGCAAACAATTCAAATTCTATTGCATTCTAATTTTTAACTCAATCTTGCCTAAATAACATGGATCACAGTGTATAAGTCGACCTGGTCTATAAGATGACCCAATTTCTTTGACGCCAAAAATCATGTTTCTGCATATACTTGGCATAAAAGTCAACCCCCCTCCCCCTTTCAGCTACAAAATGCTATGCTCGCATCAGTAGTTGGCTCAATTTTTCACCCCAGATATGCATGTTTTACTTACCTTATTTTGTAAGTTGGCACATGAGATCAAGCAGGTGATATGGGCTGTGTTGCGAAGAAAATACTCTGGACTTTAAGATACGGGTACACAGAGCAGACCATGCATGGCATAGCGAGCAACAAACAGAAATGGGTCCTCCAGCAAAACGAATGAAAGACGAAACTGCTTTCAAGTTAAAAGTCGTAACATTTGTTAACTCATCAAATAGCTGTTCTACAGTGAGGGAATTCGGTGTTAATGAAAAACTGGTGCGAGAATGAAAGAAGAAGATTCCCAAGACCAAATGTGCCATCAGACCTGGGGACCAGCCCCTGGCCTGATCTTGAGAAGCATGCATCGGAATTAGTCCTCGAAAATCACTGCAATGTTTACACCCTCTCCAGAAATGCAATACAAATATATGCACTTAAGTGGGCCAAATCAAACCCTGAGTCCAGCAAAGATTTCAGACCGATAGCTGGCTGATGTAGTCGCTTTATGGAATGAACGGTCTAGCGTTGTTGCAGAAGACCCAAGATTGCTCAAAGACTACCAGAAGATTTTGATGTGAAAATTATCAGTTTCCAGTGTTTCAGTACCCATTAAGTCACAACAAGAATGAAACACCCATGAATTTGGATATGCCCAGCGCCCAAACTGTGGAGTGAAAAGGTTTGAAAACAGTTCTAATGAAAATCACAGGACATGAGAAGACAAGATTCACAATGGGACTAGCCTGCACAGCCAATGGAACAAAATTAAAGCCTATGGTCATTTTCAAATATAAAACCACGACAAACATTAACTTCCTTGCAGGGGTTTTTGTGCATGTGCACAACAACCGTTGGATGGGTGAGGATGGAGTGAGGTTATTGATCGATAATGTGTACAATAGGCCTATGTAAAGAATGCAGCTTATTTGTGTGGGACATGTTCAGAACCCATATCAAAAGGTGCCTGCTAAGAAATAACAACCGCATTGCAGTTATACCGGGGGGTGGGGTGGGGGAGGGGGAGGTGCGGTCTAACTTCCATTGTTCAACCTTCGGGTGTGTGCCTCAGCAAGCCATTCAAGGGTCATGTTCGCGCCAAATTAATAGGTGGATGATTGATGAAGATAAAACCTTCATAAAGAGTGGAAACATGCATGCTGTCCCCCTTGATGTTTTGTGTGGTTTCAGTATTAAATCATTGGATGCTATTAGTGCGTAAACTGTCATTAGACTGTTCAAAAAATGCAGATACAGCAAGTCTTCATTTTAATGGTGCCCTCTTTAACTTTTAACTTTAATATCAGTAAGTTATTGGGGCCTGTAATCTCATTGACCGTTGCGAGATTCATTTTAACGTTGTTTCCTACATGACCCGATGGGTGCCATTTTGGAATGGCCTCTCCTGGCTCTCCAAGTTATGGCCTCCCACCCTCCCCCGGTGTCTGAGTTGTGGCTTCTTCCCCTTTCCTGGTCCACCCTTTTGCCACTTCCCTCTCCTGGACTTGCATTCTGTTTAAGATCCAGATCCAATCTGAAGCCGGAGCTCCGATGTTGTGGAAGTGTGAGCCCTGGAAGGTGCAGAAATGCTGAGCTGGGGCTGCTACAATCCACCTCTTTTTTTCCAACGGCTGTTGAAGCTGCTCCTGTCTCGCTGCTCTCCTCCCAAGCCCTCGCTCACAGTGAGCATTTAGGAGAGGGGAGCAGCGAGTGGGAGCATTTTTAAAAAAGACGTGGATTGTAGCAACCCCAGCTTGGCATTTCTGCACCATCGGGACCCTCACTTCCACAACATTGGAGCTCCGGCTTCGGATTGGATCTGGATCTTAAATGAAATGCAAGTCCAGGAGAGGGAAGTGGCGAGTGGGCGGGTGGGTCAGGGAAGAGGAATTGGCCACAGCTCAGAGGCCGGGGTGGGGAAGTGAGTGTTGCAGGCTGCATTCAGAGATCAGGGAGTGGAGAGAGGCCATAACTCAGAGGGTCAGGGAGGGGGAGAGGCCACAATCTGGAGGGTTAGGAAGGGGGAGGATCTGCAACAACCAGGAGGATCAGGAAACAGGAGGTTTGAGAAGCAGGATCCACAGCGAGCAAGAGGCACTATACGTAGAAAAAATATTTTTCTTATATATTTTTAAACTTATTTTATTTTAACAGTTATTTCATTTACCAATGTAGGAAACTAGCAATGTAAAATATTTAAACTTAGAGGTTATATGTTTTAATATTTGTTTTTTTCTGATAAGGAGGGCCCTACAGAACCTAACTACAGTTTGATTCCTATGGGAACCAATGTTTCACTTAAAGTCCTTTCACTTAATGTTGTGATTTTCAGGAATGCAACCCCACAACATTAAGTAAGGACTTACTGTATCCAATTCGATGGATGGAGAGGAAGATGATTTGTTGTAGAGGGATAATGCTGAAACCAAAAGCAACAAATCTGATCCAGAGCGATGATGATGCCATAGCCAAAGTGACTCAGAATGAATTCGCTGACCACTTTGCATCAGATGCTGAGGATAATGAATTTAACAGTTTTAAAATGCTTTGATTGTGGTTAAAGGTGTCTCTGTACAATTAATTAATTCAATAAGCCGTGCCACATTAATTTAGTATGAATTACTGGTGTTTTTTTTTCACATTTCAAAATGATGACCACCCACACCGACGGTTCACATTTTATGCTCGACACACAAGTTGACCCCCATTTTTGGAGGCTTCAAAGGTTGACTTATACATTGCGATCTACGGTATACTTACTTATGTATATGAAATCTATATTTGTAGCTTTAAATGTTCCGACTTGAGATCCAGCATTTGTATACCAAAAGTGAGTTCAGTATCCAACATTTTGCAATATATACGTATTTTCAAAATGAATTCAAAATTTCTTCACAGAATCTTTACAGTACAGAAGGAGGCCCTTTGGCCCATCGAGTCTGCCCTGGCTCTCTGAAAGAGCATTCTACCTAGTCCCAATCCCCTGCCTTATCCCCATAACCTAGCACATTCCTTCTTTCAGATAGCAATCTAATTCCCTTTTGAATACCTCGATTGAAATTGCCTCCACCACCCTCTCAGGAAGTTCGTTCCAGACTCCAACCACCCTCTAGGCGAAAAACTTTGCCTCACATCACATTTACTCCTTTTGCCAATTATTTTTAATGTGTCCCCTCTAGTTCTTGATGCTGTCTTGAGTGGGAACAGTTTCTCACTATTTACCCTGTCCGTACCTCTTAGGATCTTGAATACTTCTATCAAGTCCCCTCTTAGTGGAAACCTAGTCCAGCAAAGAGTTGGGGGAAGAGTATGAAGAAATGTAAAAAGAAATCTCAACTTCAATATTATTTATACTGTTTTGCATGCCTTCCTTTTTAGTGCCTTTCCTTTATTATAGAGATAACTGTGGCATCATTTCATACAGTAATCCAGAAAAAGAAACGTAAATTGAAGGATCAATTTTCTTTCTGGACTGGGTCTAATTATACTATTCATCAAATCCTCCTTGACTAACAAATTCCTTCAATTCCATACTTCAGACCTGAGACCAAAATTTGGGGGCTTTTGATTATTTGCCAAATTCCATCACCACCAGGTTTGCCCTTCCATTATTTCAGTTTATGGAGGTTACCACTGCAAATGCAAGTTTCTGGTTGTTATATTTCACAAGACAACTTCAGAGCCACAGCTGTACTGTTACCTGGAAACTGTAAAGGGTGAACCATGAGGCTTTCATGTACCTTGAAGCAGCCAGCCCTACACTGTCCCTACATATCATAAACAGATCATTTATCACAACAACTGTTTGCTTCCTATTTTTATGGTGATACTTAGAAAGTCAAGGGGTATATATTACAAGTAATGAACCACAATTGGAATGTGCCTTTGTTTGTAGCTTGTTTCATAATAAGATTAATATGTTATCCTTTTCTGGAGCTTTGCAGTTTCATGAACTACAGGGCTATTTTTTTCCAGTGCATATGACTGTTTTTCAGAGCTCTGAAGAAAAGTCATACGGACTCGAAATATGAACTCTGTGTCTCTCTCCACAGATGCTGTTAGACCTGCTGAGTTTTTCCGACATTTTCTGTTTTTGTTTCAGATTTCCAAATTTTTTTCCCGAGTGTTTGATGTACCGCATATTGCTCCTTTCATATTAACAATTATTTAAAATTTTGGGGCATCGTATATCAGAACTTGTTAACTGTGGGTCAGTTGGTAGCATTCTAGCCTATGGGTGGAATCTTCTGTTCGGCGAGCTGGGGGAGTGGTCCCCACTCACCGACGCGTAAAATGATGCAGGGTGATGTCGGGCGTGCATCCCGATGTCACCCGCGTCATTTACATTCTCAGGTCGGCAGGCGTTCAGCCAAATCGGCTGTGCACCCACCGACCTGTCAACAGCCTATTAAGGTAATTAAAAAACTTATTGAAACCATTAATGGACCTGCCCGTCCAACCTTACCATTGGCGGGCAGGCTGGGAGCCCTGACGGGTTTCTGAAAAAACCTGAAACCTCATCCACGGGCGGGATGAGGTTTCATGAGGGATTTTAAAATTTCAGAGTGTGTTAAAATAAAAGTTATGGGCATGTCCCAACTCATGACAGTGTCATGTGAGGGGACATGGCAGCGAAATTTTTTCCTCATCTTTATTTAAAGATTCAAGTCTGAGCCGATCTCCCTGAGGCAGCACTTTGCCTCATGGAGATGACTGCGCTATTTCGTGCGCATGCGTGAAAGAGCGCACTCCCGGCTCAGGGATTCCCTTCCCTGCCCGAGCAAGGAGTGCTATGCACTCCCTGGTGCACGTCACGCTGGGCGGGCCTTAATTGGCCCGCCCACGTAAAAGCACGGCACACCCCCAATCAGGGGCACCGACAAGGATCTCGCCCGCCCATGCCCGCTCCCGCACATCTCCCCCGACGGGGGGAAAATGATGCCCTATGTCTCAGAAGGTTGTAGGTTCAAGCTGCACAGCAGGGTTTGAACACAAAAATCAAGGCTGACATTCGAGTGCATTACTGAGTGAGTGCTGCACTTTTGAAGGCTCTGTCTTTCAAATGAGACATTAAATAAAGCAGTTTGGAGCAATAGGTAGATCTATTATTTTATGATAGTTGAATATTCTTATGCAGAGCACAATGTTTCACCTTATTTTGTTTTACCTTTTGCTTTGTTTCACCTTATTACTCGTCACTTGATGAAGTACTTATTTAATTACGTAACAATACTTAAAATGAACACAACTGTGATGCTGAAGTTTGACAAGTTCCAGTGTCCAATGAATCTGTTTTCTTTACAACTTCTTGCAATGCAGTTTGAAATTCTACCTGCTACATCAAAACAAAATCGACCTCAGCAGGAGGCAGTGCACCAATGCAGAATCAAATGATTTCCCTATGACAGACACTGGAGTCATGGGGTGGTAAGGGTTAATCTTGCAAACTTCCAAGTGACCAATTCAAGAGTGATGTTTTCAGAGGCTGAGCATCAGTCATTCTATCAATCTTTTTGTGAGGGAATAATGTGAGGAGTTGGTCTTTTTGTTGTTGGGGAGAAAGATGTGAAGAGAGTTTTGCGAAACAGAAATGATGCACAACAGAGAAATAGGGTTACAAATTTTCAAAATCTTTCCCCCACGTAATCAGTTCACTATCCCAGCTGTCACCAATGCAAAAATAATAGGCCATGAAATTGGGCTCCTCAGTGCTGCTGATGTTGGTGCCACAAAAGTGCCAAAGATAAAAAATGGCAGCTGGAACACTTCCATCCACCTCTTGTGTGGCTCCTGCAATGTGCCCTGGCTGTCAGGGCACTAATGCAAGTGTGTTGTGCATGCACAGAAGCATGCAGATTGGGTAGATTGGAGTGACAATCAGCCTCTTTGGCTGATTTGATGCATATTCTGTATTGTGGACTGCTTTTAGTCCAGTTAATGGCCCAATTCATTCTCAGCTGAACTTGCATTCAGTTGAACAAGGGACACCCCCCCCAAACTAGTGTTATATCACAGGGCCAGGTACCCAACTTGCAGGTGAGGTGCTTACTTTTGCTCTTGCAAATTTTATGAAAGTACTCTGGTGCATTCTTAGAGGCATTTTGGTGAGCTGTTGGATTTGAAAGGTATTGTATCAAAACAGGGAGGTCAGAGAGAGTCTTCTGTCCTGTGAACAGAAAATCAGTTGGAGTTATGGAGGCTGCAGAACTCCTTGGGTTGTATATGTCAGTGAAATGGAACACTAGTTGCAGGGAGAGGAAGCTTTGTGCAGAGGGAGAAGGAGGAGAGCTCGCAACTGAAGGATTTACCCATCCAGGGTATTCAGGGAGCATTTCTCCTATCTCCAGCTCAGCCAGGAGTAATGTATGAAGCACCTGATGGTTACTGAACTGTGCCAATTCCTTCAACAGAATAAACAACCACACAGCAGGGCAAGGACAACACTGCCAGTGGCCATCAGGTCGCCATCATTCTCAACTTCTATGCAAATGCACTTTTCCAGATCAAAGCTGCAAACACAGCCAATATTTCCCAGTTTGCCATCCATCATTGCATCAGAGAGGTGATGGATGCCCCATACTCCAGGAGAGAGGTTAGAGGAACAGACACATGGCTTTGTCACGGTAACAGAATTCCCAATGCTGCAGGGAGCCACTGACTGCAAACACATGGCTCTGCGAGTGCCACATGCAAACACGGAGATAACAATCTGGGCTGGCTGGCTGAGGCACCAGAAAGGACACTGGTGCAGTGGTGGTGGTGGAAGCACGAATGCTGGACCCCTGGAGAAACATTGCTTTTCTTCTCCTTTGCATCTCCTTTCCTAATGCTTCCACCACCACATTGGAAAACCTGGGAACCCTTGGTCTGCTCAGCTGCTTCATTTAGTGTGCTTCTCCTTGTTGTCACTTTCTCCCCAGTCAGCAGCAGCATCTGTATGATGAGTGCAGCTTACCTTTTAAGAGGGGCAGGTTGTCTTTAAGACATGTTTGCTGGTTGAACCATGTGCTAGTCATGCATGCTGCTTGGCCCCCCTGCTGAGCCAGCTGCAGTGACTTCACCATGGAGCTGAACCATGACAGGCTTGGGGTAGAAAAGGAGTGCTCAATTTCTTTCCTCCTCTTTCCACACCAGGGGATAATCTGAAGCCAAGGGCATCTCTTAGAAACTAGACAGACATATTTACATTTATATATCACCTTTCACAAGCTCAAGACATCCCAAAGAGTTTTAATGCCAATTAAGTACTTTTGAAGTGTAGTCACTGTTGTAATGTAGGATACAGGGCAGCCAATTTGCACACAGCAAACTCCCACAAAAGCAATGAGATAATGACCAAATAGTCTGTTTCCAAAACATAGACTGAGGGATAAATATTGACTAGGACAACGGGAAGAATATGCAGTAAAGGTTAACATTCCAATCACACATGATGCTGATGTAATAATGGTGTCAGATCACATGACTGAGAAGTAAGAGAGATCTGGAAGAAGGAGAAGCGCCAACTTGGTGCAGGGATCCAAATGTGTAAATACTTGTTGTAAATAAAGAGTAATGGTTTTAAGAAACTACAGACTCGAGCAGCATAATTTGGGAGGATAGACAATCCCCAAAAACCCTGTATAGACCCCTACCAGAAAATGCAACATGGCAGCAGCGAGTAAAAGATCCAGTGAATCTTAAAAGGAAGATGCAGGGCTGGTAAGAAAATCACAGAATCACAGAATAGTTACAGTGTAGAAGGAGGCCATTCGGCCCATCTTGCCCGCACCGGCTCGCTGAACATTTTAACTTAGTGCCAATCTCCTGCCTTTACCCCGTAACCCTGCACGTTGTTTCTATTTTGGTAATCATCCAATGCCCTCTTGAATGCCTCAGTTGAATCTGCCTCCACCACATTTCCAGGCAGTGCATTCCAAACTCTAACTACTCATTGTGTGAAAAAGTTTTATCTCACCTTGCATTTGCTTCTTTTGCAAAACACTTTAAAATTGTGCCCTCTGGTTCTCGATCTGTTTACGAGCAGGAACAGTTTCTCCCTATCCACTTTGTCCAGGCCCCTCATTATTTTGAAAACTTCTTTCAAGTCTCCTCTTAGCCTTTTCCTCTCCAAGTAAAACTGTCCTAACTTCTCCAATCTTTCCTCATAACTGAAGTGTCTCATTCCTGGAACCATTCTCGTAAACATTTTCGGCACTCTCTCCAATGCGTTCACATCCTTCCTATAGTGTGATGCCCAGAACTGTACATAATACTCCAGTTGAGGTCTAACCAGTGTCTTATATAGGTTCATCATAGCCTCCCTGATCTTGTACTCTATACCCCTATTAATGAAGCCTAGAATACTGTATGCTTTAGAAACAGTTCTCTCTACCTGTCCTGCCACCTTTAATGACTTATGTACATATATACCCAGGTCTCTCTGCTCCTGCACACCCTTTAAAATAGTACTCTTTATTTTATTTTGTCTCTCCATGTTTTTTGTAGCAAAGTGTATCACCTCACACTTCTCCGCATTGAACTTCATCTGCCACCTACCTGCCCATTCCACTAATGTGTCAATGTCCTTTTGAAGTTCTACACTGTCCTCCTCATGGTTTACAATTCTCCCAAGTTTTGTGTCGTCTGCAACTTGAAATTGTCCCCTACACACCAAGATCTAGGTCATTTGTACGTATCAGGAAAAGAAAGTAGGAAGCAAGCAGGGAATACACTACAAACATTCTTCCAGCCTGAAAAATACCCATTAGCCATTACGCTCTGTTTCCTATCCCTCTGCCAATTTTGTATCCATATTGCTACTGTCCCTTTTATTCAGTGACCTTTAACTTTCCTCACAAGTCTGTTGTGTGGCACTATATCAAATACCTTTTGGAGGTCCATATACACCACATCAATGGCCTTGCCCTTATCAACCATTTTTACCTCTTCAAAAAAACTCCAGCAAGTTCGTTGGACACGATTTTCCTTGAACAAATCCATGCCGATTCTTCTTAAATATATTCAGTGACTTGGCCTCCACAACTTTCTGTGATAGACAATTCCACGGGTTCACCACCCTCTGAGTGAAGACGTTTCTCCTCTTCTCGGTCCTAAATGGCCTACCCTGAGATTGTGACCCCTTACTCTAGACCCCCAGCCAGAGAAAATATTCTCCCTGCATCCAGTTTGTCCAGCCCTGTCAGAATTTTATACATTTCAATGAGGTCTCCTTTAATTATTCTAAACTCCAGTGAACACAGGCCTAGTCAGCCCAATCTGTCCTCATGCGACAATTCTGCCATCCCAGGAATCAGTCTGGTGAACCTCTGCTGCACTCCCTCTATGGTAATTACATCCTTTCTTAGGTAAGGACACCAAAACTGCACACACTACTTCAGGTATGGTCTCACCAAGGCCCAGTACAGCTGCAATAAGACATCCTTGCTCCTGTACTCAAGTCCTCTTGCAATGAAGGCCAACATACCATTTGCTTTCTTAACTTTTGCTGCACCTCCATGCTTGCTTTCAGTGATTGGCATACGAGGACACCCAGGTCCCTTTGTACATCAACATTTCCCAATCTCTCACCGTTTAAATAATACTCCGCCATTTTGCTTTTCCTACCAAAGTGAGTAACTTCACACTTATCTACATTATATTGCATCTACCATGTATTTGCCCACTCACTCAACTTGTATAAATCACCTTGAAGCCTCTTAACCTCCTCCTCACCATTCACATTCCCACTTAGTTTTGTGTCATCAGAAAACTTGGAAATATTACATTTGGTTCCCTCATCCAAATCATTGATATATATTGTGAATAGCTGAGGCCCAAGCACTGATCCCTGTGGTACCCCACTAGTCACAGCCTGCCATTCCAAAAAAGACCCATTTATTCCTACTCTCTGTTTCCTGTCTAATAACCAATTCTCAATCCATGCCAATATATTACCCCCAATCCCATGTGCTTTAATTTTGCACACTAACCTCTTTTGTGGGACTTTATCAAAAGCTTTCTGAAAATCAAAATACACCACATCCACTGGTTCTCCCTTATCTATTCTGCTAGTTATACCCTCAAAAAAACTCCAGTAGGTTTGTCAAACATGATTTCTCTTTCATAAATCGATGTTGACTTTGTCTAATCCCATCGATATTTTCTAAGTCTCCTGTTATCACATCCTTTATAATGGACTCTAGCATTTTCCCTACTACTGATGTTAGGCTAACCGGTCTGTAGTTCTTTGATTTTTCCCTCCCTCCTTGTTTAAATAGCGGGGTTACATTTGCCACCCTCCAATCTGCCGGGACTGTTCCAGAATCGACAGAATTTTGGAAGATGACAACCAATGAATCCACTATTTCCATGGCCACCTCCTTTAGTACCCTGGGATGTAGATTATCAGGCCTTGGGATTTATCGGCTTTCAGTCCCATTAATTTCTCCAGCACTGTATTTTTAGTAATACTTATTTTCCTTCAATTCTTCCTTCTCACTAGACCCTCAATTCCCTAGCATTTCTGCGAAGTTATTTGTGTCTTCCTTTGTAAAGACAGAACTAAAGTCGTTGTTTAATTGCTCTGCCACTTCTTTGTTCTCTATTGTAAATTCTCCCATTTCAGACTGTAAGAGACCTACATTTGTCTTCACCCAATCTTTTTCTTCTTACATACTTATTGAAGCTTTTACAGCCCTCTTTTATGTTCCTTGCAAGTTTACTCTCATGCTCTACTTTTCCTCTCTTACTCAATCTCTTGGTCCTCCTTTGCTGAATTCTAAACTGCTCCCAATCCTCAGGTTTGCTACTTTTTCTAGCAAATTTATATGACTCCTCTTTGGATCTAACACTATTCTTAATTTATTTTATTAGCCATGGTTGGGCTACTTTTCCTGATGTGTTTTTGCACCAGAAAGGAATATATAACTGTTGCAAAACATACATTCGTTCCTTAAATATTAGCCATTGCTGCGTACATGCGTTCCTTAAATATTAGACGAAGCATTATCAGATCTCTTACAGATAAGAAAGGATTTAACACTAGTAAAAGCAGTGCAGATCACAAGGCAAACAGAGCTCAGGAAACAGAATCAGGTGTTTATTCATGGGGAAGGAGAGGTCCTGTGGGGGAGATCGAGTGAGATCACTCAGTTTGTGGACCACAAAAGAGAAAGTGCACCATAGCCCAAGCCAGCCAAAATGGGAAAAGCGGGCCAACTGCTATTTGGAACTGTCTTCAGTTGTGGCAGGAACAAATCATATAAGCGAGATGAATATCCAGCAGTGAGGGTAGATGCCACAACTGTGGAAAAATAGACCACTTTAGAACTGTCTGTCACTCAAAATGCTGACAACCTGTTAAAAGAAAGAAAAAACTTTAAAACACAGCCACATACAAGAAATGGAAGAACCACAAGCAAAGGAACGAACCTTCCTGGGGAAGGTAAATGATACTTAAAATGAGTATTGGAGTATTAAACGTGAAGTTGTTGGACATCGCACAGATTTTAAATTAGACACAGGAGCAGGGGTTTCTGTTTTATCAGATGAAGTCAAATGGCTCACACAGATTACATTACAACTCTCATCTATCAAACTACATGCTCCTGGCAGGATAACTTTAAAAGTGAAAGGCCAACTCATGGCAAAGCTGAAATATAAAGGCTGAGAAATCTTCGAACCCCTCAATGTCATTCAAACTTAAGAGTAGTCTCTGCTAAGCTGAAATATGCCTAAAACTGAAATTAATCTTTAAAGCAGATGAAGTTGCTGATGAGAACTACAGCAAGTACATTTCAAAATGAATTTCTAAACTGGTTTCAGGCCTAATAATGTTAAAGAGTACCATATCGTCTATGAGCTGATGCAAAACCAATTTGCCTCTTTACACCGAGGCAAGTCCCTCACTGACTCTTGGACAAAGTCCAGGGTGTAATTGATAAGGCACAGCAGCAAGGGATTACCTCACCAGTCACTATGCCAACAAAATGGTGTTCAGGAATGGTCATGGTCTCAAAGCCAAACTGCTCTATAAGAATCTCCTAGGCATGGTCTTCCAACCTCTGTCTCGAAAATCTAACACATGACTGACTGATATTAGCAGCACATCATCATCTACATCATACATTAGCATTTCCCACCTGTTAACCCTTTATACTACAGTGCCCGCTCCAGAAATTTTCCAGAGAACAATGTCTGGAAGGCATGGAAGGAGTAATATGCCATATGGACAACATATTTATACGTGGCTCCTGGAGAGAAGTGCATGATCTCAGGGTCAGAGCAATTGTCAGAGCCTTACAGAATGAAGGACTAACATTGAATCAAAAATGTGAGTTCGCCAAACCTATGATCAAGTTTCTAGGTGACATAGTGCAAGCTACTGGAATCAGAGTTGTTCCACAAAAAACAAAAGTAATCAGAGATTTCCCACAACCCAGGAAAATAACTGAGCTTCAAAGATTCCTCCGGATGGTCAACCAAGATGGCAAGTTCCTACCAAATTTAGCAGACGTCAATGAGCATTTGGGAGAGCTGTTGAGACAGGGTCAACAGTGGTGCTGGAATATAACCCATCACAATGCTTTCAAAAGGATTAAACAACTTTCAGTCTCTTCTGAAATCTTCATGCATCATGACACAGAATTACTGACCATGGTAGCAGCAGATGCATCACCTACAGGTCTGGGGGCAGCTTTATTTAATGAGGCAGCAAGCGTAAACCAGTCTACTATGCCTCTAGGTCACTAACAGAAACAGAATAACAATGCACCATGATAGAAAAAGAAGCTTTGGCCACAACATGGGAGTGCAAAAGATTTTCAGACTACGTTATGGGATTGCATTTCAAATCGAAACAGACCATAAGCCACTAGTCACCCTTCTGAACATGAAAGAAATTGCAAAGATGCTGTACAGAATCCAACTGTTCAGATTAGGATTGAGATATGACTCCAAAACAGAGTATGTGCAAGGGAAATATCAAACAATGCCAGATACACTATCACGAATACCATCAGAAGGAACCAAACAAGGGGATTTACACTTTATCAAGGAGGTGGAAGCGTATACATCCTTAATCATTCAGCACTTACTAACTACTGTAAGAAAATTGCAGAAAATAAAACAAGCCCAGCGAAAAGAGGAAGAATGTCTCCAAGTCTGAGAATACTGTGTGGAAAGATGGCCAAACTATAAACCCATTAATCAGATATTATGGCAGTACTTTGAACAGCGCAAGCACTTCACTATCAGTGATGACTTACTAGTGTTTAACAAGAAAATAGTCATACTGAGAACATTTCGATTTGATGCTCTTCAAAGACTTCACCAAGGTGATCTGGAAATAGCAAAATGTCATGCGAGAGCACAGCAATCAGTCTGGTGGCCAGGCATTACTCACTCTAAAGAAGAAATGATTTCTAACTGGTTTACTTGTGCTGTAAACTGCCAGGAACAAAAACTCAAACCCAATATCGCCACAAATGACTACGAGAGGGTAAAACAGCATGGGGAAGAATATAGAAGCAAAAACAGAAATACCTGGAAAAACTCAGCAGGTCTGGCAGCATCGGCGGAGAAGAACAAAGTTGACGTTTCGAGTCCTCATGACCCTTCAACAGAACTAAGTAAAAATAGGAGAGGGGTGAAATATTGTCCTATTTTTACTTAGTTCTGTTGAAGGGTCATGAGGACTCGAAACGTCAACTTTGTTCTTCTCCGCCGATGCTGCCAGACCTGCTGAGTTTTTCCAGGTATTTCTGTTTTTGTTTTGGATTTCCAGCATCCGCGGTTTTTGTTTTTATAAGAATACAGAAGCAATCAGGCAAGGAACTATAATCATAGGCATAGAGCACATGAATACAGGTGTTGAAGCCAGGGGAGACATTATGGGTCCAAGACCAACAGAGGGAAGGTACCATCACTGAAAAAGCTCCACAACCAAGATCGTACAGGATTGAGCCAGACCAGGATATCATAAGGAGAAAGTGCAACACCTTAATATCCTTGGAGAGAAAGCCAATAGAAACTTGGGCTTACTACTCAGGTCCTGACGAAGAAGAAGAATGACTGACTACAAACTCTACAGCCACCCAGGAGAAGATCACTCACACCGACAGAAGGAAGAGTACAGAATATCCTCAACCTCAAAAGGAGATCAGAATGAGATCAGGGAGATTGGTCAAGGCAACTCAGAGATCAACCCTGTGAAGTCTGAGATTTTGGGGTAGGAGGATATAAATATGAGGGATAAAGTCTTAGGGGAGATGTAGATTAAAGGGTTAACATCAGAAGCATACATCATGCTGATGTAATAATGATGTCTGATCCCATGACTGAGAAGTAAGAGAGATCTGGAAGGAGGAGAAACTCCAACCTCCTTGTAGAGTTCTAAATGTGTAAATACTTGCTGTAAATAAAGAGTAATGGTTTTAAGGAACTATAGACTCGAGCAGCATACTTTGGGAGAATAGACAATCCCCAAAACCCCTGTCTAGACCCCTGCCACACAACGAACTCCCCTGCTGTTCTTCAAAATAATGTTGTAGGATCATTTACGTCCACCTGAGAGGGTAGATGGGCCATGTCTTAATGGGTCATTCAAAATAACACATCGCCAACCATGCAGAACTTCCTCAGTACAGTATTGGTGTCAACCTAGACCTTGTGCTCAAATCTATGGAGTGGAACCTGAAACCTCAACTTTCTGACTCAGAGGTGAGAGTGCCACATTGAGTCATGGCTGACAGCCTGGAACATCTTTGCATTTTGGTGGCGGGAAGTACAAGGTTTGTGGTTTGGACAAATATAAACCACCCTTTTTGAGATGTGTGTTGCAATCAGTCACACAAAAAGTAGTCAATTTAACTGTATTTTGGGGGGAAAAAAACTTAGGCCTAGATAATAAAGTGGATATTCCCAGTTAGTTATTGTTGAAATGGGAACTGGGTTCAGATTCAACATGGAAAGAAATGGCAGCTTTTTCTGGCTGTGAGGTTTCCCAGTAAATTAATTTGGGCAGTCTCCAAAAACTGGTTGATAAAAAATCAGTTCCCTTGTGCATAACTGCCCATATCTGGGATTTGAATTATTTTCAGAGCATGTGGGAAATGAACATATGGTAGCGGAGTAGAGGGGTACTCTTCTGAGATTGGGGTTAAGGTACAACATTGGAGTGAGAGTAATGCAACCCTTACTGTGCACCTGGCCTGTGCTTTGCTAGTTGGAAAGAAACAATCGTAGTAAAAAAGTTCAACTCCTTGGGCTTAACTTTTGCCTCGTATGTGGAAAACAAGAGTTGGATTTGTTTTTGGGTCAGCAATCCGCCTCCATTGGGAAGCTGATTAAAGTCACAGCTTTTACAGTGGTGAGGCCTTGAATGATATGGAGACAACCTGTCCAATTAGATCTAGCGGGGGTGGGAATGGAGGTGGGTGAGATGAAGTGTGAGACTCATTTAGACACCCACAGCAGCCATCACTGGGGTGGTTGGTGTCCTAAGTGAGAGATCGGCGGTTTGTGTCAAAGTCTTCCAGAGCACCAGAGGGAAGTGAAATGAGTCTTGTGCTGGCGCCCAAGGGGGGGGGCTGCCCCCTTGGTTAAGAACATATGAAATAGGAGCAGGAGAGGACCACATGGCCCATCAAGCCTGTCCCACGATTCAATACCTTCACGGCTGATCTTGGGTTTCAACTCCACTTTCCCATCCACTCCACATATCCTTTGATTCTCTGAGAGACCAAAAAATCTGTTTATCTCAGCCTTAACTATGTTCAATGATGGAGCATCCACAACCCTCTAGAGTAGAGAATTCTGGAGATTCACTACACTTTGAGTGAAGAAATTTCTCCCCATCTCAGTCTGAATTCATAGGCCCTTTATCCTGAATCTACTCTAGATGCTCCAGCAAGGGGAAACAACCTCAAAGTATCTACCCTTCATGATCTTGCATCTTTCAATGGGATCACCTCTCATTCTTCTAAACTCCAGTGAAAATGAATTCAATTTACTCAGCCTCTCATCATAAGTCACCCCTCTCATTCCAGGGACCAATCTGGTGAACCTTTGCTTTACTGCCTCCATTGCAAATATATCCTTCCTTCAATATGGAGATCACAATTGCACACAGTATTCCAGTTGTCATCTCGCCCAAAGTTCTGTAAAATTGTTTCAAGTTCATCGATGCTTTATTTAATGCTGGAGGCTGTGGGGGAGGGGAGGAAGGTCCAATTCCTAGAGGGTGGCAGGAGGAGACTGCCAGCTGAAACTAAAGAGGGGGTTCAGATGGATGCCACCATCAGCAGTAGAAGCATGATGAGAAAAATCTGGATCCAATGCTGTAAAATTTTCAACAACCTCATACATTCTGGCAACCCCCAACACTCTGGAATAGTCTCAGGTCTTGCACCCTCCAACAGAAACACCATCTGAGGTACTTCATGTTGCATGGGAGGGTATATGCCCCAGGCCACTCACTTCTCTGAATAGCTCAAAGCCCAAGAGTTGCTGAGAAACTGTTACCACAGAGACACACAGCTTCTAATTCCAGATGGCATCGGACACAGAGGACAGCAGTGCCTTATCTTAACTCTTTTATCTTTGCAGGAGAAGTGCGCCCGCAATGTGAGGGAGAGGGCCCAGATGAGAGGAAGTGTGCCATTCTACTAAATTACCCCATGGAGCAGACAGGGATAGAGATAACCAGGTTAATGGAAGAGGAGGCAGCCAGAGCTGGCAAAACAGGCACTCATGGTGGACCTGGTGATTACAGAGGGCAAAGTGGTCATTAAGACCAACTAAATACATACTTTGGTTCTGTCTTCACAAAGGAGGACACTAATAACATACCAGAAATGTTAGGGAACACAGGGTTTAGTGAGAGGGAGGAACTGAAAGAAATCAGTATTAGTAGGGAAATGGTGTTGGGGAAATTGATGGGATTGAAGGCCGATAAATCCCCCAGGGCCTGATAACCTACATCCCAGAGTACTTAAGGAAGTGGCCTTGGAAATAGTGGATGCATTGGTGGTCATCTTCCGAGATTCTATAGACACTGGAACAGTTCCTATAGATTGGAGGGTAGCTAATGTAACCCTGCTATTTAAAAAGGGAGGCAGAGAGAAAACAGGGAATTACAGACCAGTCAGCCTGACGTCAGTAGTAGGAAAAATTCTAGAGTCCATTATAAAAGGTTTAATAGCTGAGCATGTGGAAAACAGTGGCAGAATCAGACAGGGACAGCATGGATTTATGAAAGAGAAATCATGCTTGACAAATCTACTGGAATTTTTCGAGGATGTAACTGGTAGAGTTGATGAGGGGAGCCAGTGGATGTGGTTTATTTGGACTTTCAGAAGGCTTTCGACAAAGTCCCACATAAGAGATTGGCATGTAAAATTAAAGCACATGGGATTGGGGGTAGTGTATTGAGATGGATAGAAAACTGGTTGGCAGATAGGAAACAAAGAGTAGGAATAAACGGGTCTTTTTCTGAATGGCAGGCAGTGACTAGTGGGGTACCGCAGGGATCGGTGCTGGGACCCCAGTTATTCACGATATATATTAATGATTTAGATGAAGGAATTAGATGTAATATCTCCAAATTTGCAGATGTAACAAGGCTGGGAGGGAGGGTGAGCTGTGAGGAGGATGCAGAGATGCTTCAGTGTGATTTGGATAAGCTGAGTGAGTGGGCAAATGCATGGCAGATGCATTATAATGTAGATAAATGTGAGGTTATCCATTTTGGTAGCAAAAACGGGAAGGCAGATTATTATCTGAATGCCTATAAATTGAGAGAGGGGAATGTGCAACGAGACCTGGGTGTCCTCGTACACCAGTCGCTGAAGGTAAGCATGCAGGTGCAGCAGGCGGTAAAGAAGGCAAATGGTATGTTGGCCTTCATAGCCAGAGGATTCGAATACAGGAACAGGGATGTCTTGCTGCAATTATACAGGGCCTTGGTGAGACCACACCTGGAATATTGTGTGCAGTTTTGGTCTCCTTATCTGAGGAAGGATGTCCTTGCTATAGAGGGAGAGCAGCGAAGGTTTACCCGACTGATTCCTGGGATGGCGGGACTGACATATGAGGAGAGATTGAGTCGATTAGGATTATATTCGCTGGAGTTCAGAAGAATGAGGGGGGATCTCATAGAAACCTATAAAATTCTAACAGGACTAGACAGGGTAGATGCAGGAAGGATGTTCCCGATGGTGGGGGAATCCAGAACCAGGGGTCAGAGTCTGAGGATGTGGGGTAGACCATTTAGGACTGAGATGAGGAGAAATTTCTTCACCCAGAGAGTGGTGAGCCTGTGGAATTCGTTATCACAGAAAGTGGTTGAGACCAAAACATTGTATGTTTTCAAGAAGGAGTTAGATATAGCTCTTGGGGCGAAAGGGATCGGTATGGGGAGAAAGCAGGAGCAGGCTATTGAGTTGGATGATCAGTCATGATCATAATGAATGGTGGAGCAGGCTCGAAGGACTGAAT
This sequence comes from Cetorhinus maximus, assembly GCF_964194155.1. Lineage (NCBI taxonomy): Eukaryota > Metazoa > Chordata > Chondrichthyes > Lamniformes > Cetorhinidae > Cetorhinus > Cetorhinus maximus. The sequence goes on from NC_135890.1 coordinate 97,115,338, forward strand.
GGCCTACTCCTGCTCCTAGTTTCTATGGCACTCCACTCTGTCCAATAGCATGTCATGCACTGAGGAACATTAAGTAGCCTCAGCACTGCAGAGGTTTCTACTCTCCTAGGCTAGCTATCATGATCTCTTATGTCGCCCACAGGTGCAGATGTCCAACATGTGGCACCCTGCTCCTCTCCCTCCATGGGCCAGAGCTGCATTAAAAAGAAGAAGCACCATTGCACCTTATATGCAGATCCTCTTGCCCTGGTGGGTCCTCATGCGTGTGTACATACGGTGGCACAGGGTGATGATCACTGCACTAGCAGCTGTATGGCAGGAAGAGATGCCAGAGGCAGAAAGGGAGCTTTTGCCAGTTCATCTTGGACAAGGGAGGAAAGATACAGCCCTGCTCAGCTGGGGCACAGGTATGGGGCCTCAGGAGTCACAAGAAAGGAGGCTCTACCTTAAATAGCAGCAGGAGAAGGACTTCTGCATGGCCAAGTTCCCTGAGGCTGTGCAGAGTCTTAGGCAGAGGATGGAGAAGTCCTTCCAGCTCATGTGCGCCACAATGGCTCAGGTCTATGAGTTTATGAGCTCCTCCATAAAGAGAATGGCTAACCTCTTTGAGGGCCATATGTGGCATCACCCAGAGTGTATGCAGGAACTTTGCCCTGACATCCACAGACTGTATAGTGTGAATAGGTCAGTGGGGCTGTTGGCGCAGAGATATTTGGAGGGAATGTCCAGCTGCACTCCAGCTCCTGTCCTCCTCCAGGCACCCAGTGTGCCCAGCAAGGACTGGGGATGCCATGGAGGAGCATGAATGTGCCACTCCTCATGGGGCACCATCATCATCCCTGGCCTCCTTGGCCTCTCAGACTCAGGGGCAGTCTTTTCAGTGGGGCCAAATGATGGAGGTTAGCCCTGCAGATGCCCCAGGGGTACCACCATGATAAGGACACCACATGCATCTCAGCCACAAGCTGAGGCAAGTGAGCAGGCTGCCTCCCCAGAGGCCACTAGAAGAAATTTGTGTAGGAGAGGCCAAGCATGGAGCATAAATTGCGTGGAGCATTAAGTGGGTCACTCGAGTGTCTTCTTATTGTCTCCGTCAGCTAGTTTCCTCCCATTGTACTGAAATATATAAATGATGATACTTTAAAGGCACAAGCCTGGGACTCCTTTAATTGATGCCAGGACAAGAAAAGTGGTAGGAGGTGGTGAAAGAGATAATGGGATCCTCCACAGTGAGGGAAAAGTCTCTAGACAGATGTTCTTCCTTCATTGGGGTAAGTGATTAGATGTTCCAGGTTGTGTTTGGCATGCATGTGTTAGCACAGGTATCTCAGACTCCATTCCATGCCAAACCCCTCAGCCTGGGTGAGAAGGGCTCAAATTTTCCTGAATCAGAAGACCTCTGATATTCATGGCATCCCGACGAGCCCTTCACAGCCTGAGCCAAGGCACCTGTCAAGTCAGTGTCATCTCTCTTGATGTCCACTTCCCCTTCCTGCTCCTGCTCTTCCCCTGATGAGCTGTCTTCTTCCAAGGCCTCACCATCCTTAAGGTCCACACTGCTCCGGAGGGCCATGATATGGAGAATGCAGCAGACCATCACTATGACTGAAACCCTTGCGAGATGGTACTGGATGACACCACGCAACCAGTTCAGGCACCGGAAGCACACCTGGAGAAGCCTGATCACCTGCTCAATGATGGTCCTAGTGAGCAGGTGGCTTTGGTTGTATTACATCTGTACCTCTGTCTGGTGCTCCTGCAGAGGGGCAAGTGGCCGTGTCTTCAAGGGATATCACTTGTCTCCTGAGTTGCATCCACGCATTTGGGGGCTGGAGTGAAGATCTGAGGCAGCATGGACTGCCAAAGAATGAAGGAGTCATGACAGCTGCCAGGAAACTGAGCACGCACATGGACGAATCTCCTGTTGTGACCATAGACAGGCTGAACATTAAGGGAGTGGAAGCCCTTTCTGTTGATGGATCTCACTGGCTGGTTGCCAAATGCCTTGATGGCCACATGGATGCAAGCAATAAAGGCCTGCACCGAGGGGAATCCAGCAATCGCAGTAAAACCCACTGCCTTCTACGCCTGCGAGGCCACATCTGTTGTGAAATGAATGTACACTTCAGCTTTGGCAAAGAGGGCATCAGTGATGTGTGAGATGCAGCAGTGTGATGACATTTACGAGATCCAGTGAGGTCCACAGCTGATCATTGTAAGGAGTTAGAAGCAAAGAAGTTCAAGGCCACAGTGACTTTGATGGCCACTGGCAGGGCGTGGCGGCCAGTGCTGCGAGGTGCGAGACCCTTGGCCACAAGGCCACAGATGTTGGTGACCCCCTGCCTGGAGAGTTGAGGTCTCCTGAGGCAGAGTTACAGTCTTCAGTGGTAGATTCTCTGGTGAGGGTCTGGCCCTTGTTGCCTTCCTGTCCAGTTTTCCTCTCCCTTGCCCTCCTGCTGCTTGGGATGTTCTGTCCTTCCTGCAAAGGATGTTGCCCCTTCATTGAAATTGGGACCAAAATCCAAGAGTTGTGCCCCCATTGCCAGCTGCAGCCTTCCTTTTGAACAGTTGGCCGCTTTATTGTGATTGGCAGTCTTGCCCTCTGCTCTTCTGCCTCCCACAATGCTAGAGGGGTGATGACCCCATTCAATGCCCATCACTGTGCCCACTCTCCTCACCACCTCTGCAGCGCCAAGGGCACCTCACCAAATACCAAGTTCCCCTTTGCCTTGCTCACCCTCTTATGGGGCCGGGGTCATTCCCTAGGCGGGTCATGACGCGTTGCTCACTTGGCACCCGCCTTCCTTCAGCTGATCAGCATTGGACAATCCGTGTAACCTGTGATTGGCACCTCCCCATCTAACAATCTCTTAATGAGCTGTTGACGTTCTTTAATTGGCCTTAATCAGGTGGTGGACTGGATTACTGTCCCACCGTCCGGGTGAACATTGCCAGCCCTGGGAACGGCCTCCTGAAACTGACACGCCAGCTGCTGCCTGTAATTTCGGACTCCCCCACCTTCATTCCCGTTATTGGTGGCCCAAAAATTCAGCCCCCTTTTTATGATGCTTCAGACCCCTTGTTAAAAGAAATGGAGAACTATGCTACACCCATAGAATTATGTTTGACAAACAAATCAATTTTTTGTGTATAAAAGCAAAATACTGCGGATGCTGGAAATCTGAAACAAAAACAAAAATTGCTGGAAAAACTCAGCAGGTCTGACAGCATCCGTGGAGAGAAAGAGTTAACGTTTCGAGTCCAGATGACTCTTCTTCAGAACTAAAGAGAAGTAGAAATGTGGTGAAATATATACTGTATAAGAGGGGGCGGGGGGGTGAGACAGATGAAGCTGGATAGGAGGCCAGTGATAGGTGGAGCCAAAGGAGAGATTGCAAAAGATGTCATACATGACAAAAGATGTTTATGACAACTTTGGCAATCTCTCCTTTGCCTCTACCTATCACTGGCCTCCTATCCAGCTTCATCTGTCCCACCCCCCACCCCCCCTCTTATACAGTACATATTTCACCACATTTCTACTTCTCTTTAGTTCTGAAGAAGAGTCATCTGGACTTGAAACGTTAACTCTTTCTTTTCACAGATGCTGTCAGACCTGCTGAGTTTTTCCAGCAATTTTTGTTTTTGTTTCAATTTTTTGTGTGTTGCTTCAACTTCAAATTCTACCTCTGATGTCTAGGAATAGTAATTCAGTTATAACCTGTGCTCGCTATTATTGCTAAGTCATCAACCTTAAGCATGAATAATGATCCTGCACGCAATCAAAGCATTCGCAAAGTAAAGGAGAGATACCATTACAATTGTGACATATGAAAAACTAGTTTATCTCTGTCAGTCACAGCTGTTAGTACTGGAATCTTTGAATGAAAAGACTGGTTGAGATTTTCTCTTATGGGGTTACTCCATGGATAACTATAAAATACTTTTTTATATCGTTGATTGGGGAAGGCTACACATGATGAACACATGACTGAAGTTCCCTCAAATGTTACATAAATCATATTTCACACCTACCCATTGAATATCCAATAATGGAGAGTAAATGAAATAATGTTATAAATGAGCATTTTTAACAGTGATGTAAAATTCTAATATGTGTGGATTTATTTTATATTGATTCAATCGTGTTTGTTTCTTCAGTATATTTTAGTAGCTGTAAGCAAGAAACTTTATAGTTTCAATTTGTGTAAATGACAACTTGGACATTGTGTACAGGCAGTGTGATTATAAGATTCTTTTGTGGGATGTGCTTGATGAATAACACATTTATTCAGTAGTCTTTTCTAATTTGCTCAGCTGTAGGAACAAGGAATACTTTCCTATTGTACAACATGTAATTACATCATCTTCAAGAAACATTATTCAAATTTTATGGGTGTTGATATAACAGGAAACAGTTCAGAATGATGTTTTTGAAACGTCAGTGGTAGACTGTGAACTCGTTTCAAGAACATCATTCTGAACTGTTTCCTGTTAGTTATATTTATATCTAACTGAAATTATTTTACACAGAGTATGAATAAAAGCAGCTTGAAGAGATGAAAGATACAATTTGTATCCCATTCATCATGGGATCAATGTATCCCATTGATGGCCTTGACTCACTCATAACTTCTGCTTCAATGATCATTTAAAAATTAACAATTACAGAAGGAATAGAGCAAGAAGGTGATCCTGCTACCAACTACCACCTGCTTTCAGTAAGGCTGCATAACAGCACTGAAAAAAATTCTATTGATGGAATATGCAAAATGCCAAAGAGCCAGGGCAATAAAATTTCAAGTAACCCCCTTGATTTAGAAAGGTGTCAGATCTATATCCACCCACAATTTATAATTTAAATCCCTGCTAACATGACTTCAGGATGGCAAATGGAAACTTTTAGTGACAAGTGTAAGCTGCTGCACAAAAGCAAAATATAAGCAAACCAAACCCTATGTTTATGTTGCTTTTTATATCTTGGTGCTAGAAATGATGAAAGCTAAGGAATGCAAACAGTTTATTGTAGGAAATGCTGGTATAAAGAAGTTAAAATAGGTCCATCTAAATGACAACAGAGAAGGTAATTCTCTTCATGGGGGCTACATTCCAAAAATAACTAACTTTGTATTGATAATGCCATGAATAGAATGCACAACCAACCAAAAATTAGCATGAGTAAAAGAAACCAATTCTCTTATAAAAATGATGGAGAAATATCCCTTACTTTCTTCCATTTATAAAGTCACATAATTTTAATTTTATTTTAATTCCAGATGGGAAAACTACAAAAAATTTGCAGCAAAAGCAATAAGGGGATGGAATCTTCAGCCCCTTTCAGTCACTGGGCGGGACCATCTTTGGGTCCTGATCCCACACTTGCCATCAGCACATTCACTGGTGCGATGTTGTAGGAGGCAGCCTCTGAAGGTGTTATTTTTTATATTAAAAATGCGTTCATAGCTGTGGCGCACTGATCCCTGCGCCTCCAGTGGATGTTGTTGGGCAGGGGGGGGGGGGGGGATAAGTGTAAGGAGGCCAGAAAGTCAACTCCAATCATTTGCTAGGCTTTGGCCTTAGTGGGAAGACCCATCCTCGTGGGGAGGGTCCCTGCAGTGTCCCCAATCCTTCCACAATTAATTATTCAATATATAATTTTTTTTGTGTCTTCTTTCTTTATTCCTTCATGTTGTATTCAGATGCCTACTATGCAGCCATTCACACCCCATCTGGATACATCTTTCTTTTGTTTCTTAATTACTATATCCATTACCACTTCCTTTGGCTTTTGTACCATGAAACCTTTTATCATTTAATCTCCCCTGCTCTCCCCACCCTATTAAAGTCCTTCCCTGTTATTCTTCCTGCCCCCTCCCCTCTTCCACTGGCTCAAAACCTGTTACATTTGTATCTTTCCTCAGTTCCGATGAAGGGTTCTCGATCTGAAACGTTAACTCTGTTTTTCTCTCCACAGGTGCTGCCTGACCTGCTGAGTACTTCCAGCATTTCTTGTTTTCATTTCAGATTTCCAGCATCATGCAGTATTTTGCTTTTGTGTTTGACTTAATTATTCAAATTGGCTACCTATCGCTGCTGGCTTTGATGACCTGCCTCTGGCAAGATTGGCCAGTGCCAGGAACGCTTTGGACCACTGACCCAACATCTTCATAGCTAAATTTCCTCCTGGTCCCACCTTCAGACCTGTTACCGCCAGACTGAGAACATTCCATCTAAAGTGTTCTCAACTTTAAAATCTACTATTTGCTTAACCTTCAGATTTACACTAATTATGTATAATTCTGAATTTTGATTAAGCTGTTAGTTCATAGAACCGCTTACTATGAATATTTTTGCTAACTTACAAATTTGTAACATTAATTCAACAATAGAAATGAAAGTTTTAATTATTATTTAAATTGAATGGATTTATTCTAAACAGCCTAAGTTAGCAATGTTACATCTGTAGACCAAAGATTTTTCTTATAACTAGGTTCTTGGAGAATTGAAGACATGGTATTATGATGACTGCTAATCTTTGTATAGATTATTTTCCTACTGTCTCAAATATTTCTGTTAGCAGTAGTGCCGGTTTACAATGAAAAACCTATACTTCTCTTTTCCTGCAGTTTAGAATTGCTAAAAAAAAATCCTAACCTGCACAATAATAATGTATCACAATCTTCACAAAAAGGTATAAAGTGAGATATATCAGAAAAAGAATCAGTGTAATTGGTGATCAACACATCAGGACACTCTCATAGCTAGTGGTTACAGAATATTAATGATGGTGATCTGGGAGGTTATTGCCCTCTCTGCTATGTAATGGTACATGGAACTGGACATCTAAAGAGGGAAGAAAAAACAATATGAAACATAGTCACTGCTTTTATAATTTAGTATCCAAAAGAACCTGACATACTGTGCTCTGTAATTTTGTACCAGTACCAAATGCTAGGGACAGAAAAGAAGCAATGGTGCTGGCCAGTTTAAAAATAATACTAAATTATTGGACGAAGGCAGAGGATTGCCAGTAATTCAATCTCTAGTTCAACCTCACAGTTTATAATGTCATTCAAGCCTCTTGATTGGATTACTCTCTTGTAATCTACTCCCATCCATCCAGTATCTCCTTTGTAATTTAATACTTTTGTTACATGTTCACTTTGGCACTTAAACCCCATCTTTCTTAAATGCGTCCAGCTTTTCTAGGCCTTCAATTTAAGTGCACAAAATAAACAGGTTGATGGCTATGTTAAAATATCAGACAGAGGAATATCATACAAACATGTTAAGCATTCATCTGTTATTATCACCAGTAGTAATTTACAGGTTGTGATGTACTAATTTCCCACATCCTTTCACTCCTTTGTGATAATTGTTTATTTAACCAAATTTCTTAAAGTCTTTTACCGAACACCGGATCATTTAAGAAAGATGATACTGGCTGCTGTCATATACTCGGTTGTCACTTTGTTTCTTCCTCCTCAAGTGTTGACAAACTGGCGAATTAGCTGTCCCCGAAAATATCCAATGTAAGACTGGGGAGGGAAGGGTGTTTGGGAAACACAGGGATAAATCTATATCCTGCTAGGCAATTGCAATTGGAGCATCAGCATTCTGTGCCACCATGTCTTCCCTTCTCACCTTATGTCTTAGTTGGAGCTCACTTGAAAATATATTTTATGTGAATTTTTTTCCCATGGTGGTATTAGTGCTCTTGTGGCGTCTCAGATAGATGCAGAAGGTGGTGGGCAGCACAAATGATACTTTTCTGCTCCTCCTTGGCTCCCAGTAGCTCCATGAAAGCAACATGCACGAGGAGCGCAAGGATTGCATACAGACTCTACCAGTGTAAGAGTCTGGCGAGAAAACGGTGGCCTAAACAGAATGCCAGTCATCTCATATTGTTATCTTTTTTACTCAGTATAGGCATTGTCAGAAGGATGCTTAAGAATAAGCTTGTCATGGAGTCTCCGAAAATCAAGTACGCCTTTAAGCGGCCACTGTAATGGTTCTCTGAGCATTCACCAGGGATAATTACATGAGGCATCTGTTGTCGTTGTTGTCTCTGGCTGCATCCTGTTGTTATGCCACCTAAGATGCAGGCCAAAAAAAGTGCACGAGTGTAATTACAAACATTAATTACATAGCAAGGCTGTTGAGTAAACTGGGAAAATACATTTTAAAAAATGAAAATGACCTGGTTACAAGTCAGTAAAACATTAAATGTTATTCCAACCTACATAGCTGATTATCAGCAAGTGGGTTTGGGGGCCTGGAGTGTACCCTGTAATTTAACAAAAGTGTACTTGACAAGTTGACTTATGGTCTGTGTTGCTGAAAGAAAGCCTAAAATAGTTTGTATATAAGAATAGGATTGTGAGCATATCATGCAAAATATATGATTTATGGTTAGTTTTCACGATCTATTAAAGTGTATTTATAATTTCCTTAACTGTCTTGTATAAAAGCTGCTACAGTTTAGAAAAATAATTGACGTCAATCCTTCTCTTAGGCTGCAAACATTCTGCAACAGTATTGTAAATCCAAAGAAGGCCTTAAGACTCCCGAGGGAGGGGAAGTGAGATTCCCTGGAAGAGGGAGCTTCATTTTGCTTTGATCTGGATTTACTGTAGGCAGCGACTGGATTTACACCACAATTTCTTAACATCACTGTAAAGGAGAATCACTTTTCACTGATACTGCAACTGCAATGTAAATACTACAGGCCAGAAACTCTGTAGGAAAGAAACCGTCGCTCTTACTGAAACTTTCAAATCCACAACTTGGAGAAGGGAATGTTTTAAATAAAATTGGGATTATAGTAGAGAATGGTATTACTACATGATCTATTTTTAAGGGAAATCCATAAGTATTGATTAATATCCACTCTAAAGACCGTTTGCTGGAGTGCAGCATTTAAATAAACTATTTTCTGAGTAAATAGACTTTGTTTGGTGTGAAATAGATTTTCTGAGCCCCACCATAAATCCCATCCTGCCTCCAATTCATTGGCCAATACGGTCAAGCCAATAGACACTGATCAATTTATAGGCAAAATTCTTTGGGTACATTTGTATTTTTACTTGGAAAAAGTACATTTTCTCCTTCTTCAAGTTGGTGAATCATCATGAGGTATGATTTCAAGGGTGCTGAAAGCTCCCTGGCATGTTATCCATGTGATCGATCTTCATGGGTGAGGCTAAACAGTGAATATTAGTAGGCAAATGGAAAATGGGGGCATTAATACCAAGCTCAACCATGTTCTGCATTGGATGTCTATACTTAAACTTTTTAGCAGAGCTCGCTGAACAGCAATTAATGGCAGGAAACCAGGATTGATATTTAACCCCCTTCCTAACCTGGGGATTCTGAAGGCAGTTGCAATGTAGCCAGGCCTGCCCCAGCAAAGATCCACCAATGTAGGAAAAAGGAATGAAGCCTGGGACCTTACGAGCGTGTATTGCTAAGAAGCAAGCACAACAAAGTGGTGTATGTACCTAATGAGCCAGCAATGAAACAACACATTTTTAATACTGTACAACAGTATTTGATGTTCTACTTTGATGCAGTCAATGGAAGACTGTTAGCTATAATAAAAACAGAAAATGCTGGAAAAACTCGGCAGGTCTGGCAGCACCTGTGGAGGAAGAAACAGAGTTAATGTTTTGAGTCCGTATGATTCTTTTTCAGAGCTGAAGAGAGGTAGAAATGTGATGGGTTTTATACTGTTGAAGAGGGGATGGAGCAGGTGGAGCAAAATAGAAGGACAGTGATAGGTGGGAGCTCAAGTGAGATTTGACAAAGATGTCATGTACACAAGACAAAGGGAGTGGTAATGATAGTGTTAAAGATTAAAGCAGGTCCTAATAGTGGCATAAAGGTCAGATAGCAGAATGTGTTAATAGCAGAACAAGGGTCAGCGCTCCGTGAAAGATAAACATAAGAACAAGTTACAGACTGGCCTATGGGACGAGGGGGTTGGGAAAAAAATATCAAAATGGAGGGTAGAGTTTATGGTCTGAAGTTGTTGAACTCAATGTTAAGTCCAGAATGCTGTAAAGTGTCTATCAGAAGAGGAAGTGCTGATCCTCCAGTTTGCGCTGGGCTTCACTGGAACATTGTAGCAGACCAAGGACAGAAATGTGGGCATGAGAGCAGGATGGTGAATTGAAATGGCAAAGGTCGGGGTCATGCTTATGGACTGAGCCAAGGTGTTCCACAAAGCGGTCACCCAGTTTGAGTTTAGTCTCCCCAGTGTAGAGGAGACTGCATTGTGAGCAACGAATGCAGTAGATGATTCTTTGCTATCTGCTATATAATTTAGAAAGAAACTTGAAATAAAAATACTAGCCTAAAACAATCATGTAATTGTTACTATTTGTGATCAAGTCTCAGAAATGGAAAGTTTTGTCAAATGCAGGTAATCTAAACCTAAACACTCTGCTTTGAATATAGTGTCTCCATCGCATTTTTGTATCTTTATGGTTACTCTTTGAGTCTGTGATGCTAATGTGGAGAATATACAAGTGAAAACTTAGCAGCATTCTAGTTGGAATGCTGTGCAACCTGAGAGTCAAAAAATCTGTCATTTTTGTATTATTTTTTCATTTGCTGAATACTATATCCTAATTATACCACATCTTTCAGTGCCTGGCATGGAGAAATTTCCACTTTCAGTGGCATTTTTAAATAATCAAACAAAATTAAGACTGTGGCTGCCAGGTAATGCTTCTTTATCACTTTTTTTAACAATACTTCAAAAATACCTAATTTGCTGTAAAACACTTTGGGACCGTCTGAGGTTGTGAAAGGCACTATGTTAATGCAAGTCTTTCTCTCAACTCTATGATGAAATTTTAGCTGGTGTTGAAAATGACCATTGCATGTGACAAACCAATGATGCTTTGTGTTTTTGTGATACATAAAAGGCATTCTCTTGATACTGGAAAGCTAAGAAAAGTGCTGTGGAATTCTTTTTCTTTCAGCTTATTTCATTTATAAAATTCACTTATTCAGAGACTATTATTAGAATGTAATTCTATAACATTTCAACAGATTTTGGAGACTCCATGGGGAGAATTTTTCCAATGGTGGCAGGCTGGGCGGGGGCGGGCGCAGAGTCAATCGCCGCCTGCAATTGGCTGATCGCCGCCATTTAACGTGGGCGGGCCAATTAAGGCCCACCCAGCGTAATGTGCAGCCAATAGCACTCAGCACTACCTGTGTGAGTGGGGGGAGGAGCGCGAAAGAGCGCAGCAATCTCCCTGAGGCACGGAGCTGCCTCAGGGAGATTGAATGGATTAGAAAACTTTTTAATAAATAAACATTTATTTAAACTTGTACCCTCATGTGACAGTGTCGGGACACATGCCCGACATCATCTGGCGTCATTTTACGCGTCGGCGTGTTGGGCCCACGCCTGCACGCTGACCAGAAGATTCAGCCCCATGTGATTTTGGCAATTTAGCTAATTCTGGTGTATGGGAAGCAGAATTTGTATTTTTCACCTTTTTCTCAGAAACAGCTAATCCAATCTTCAAGGTTGTGAATCGCGTTAGGATATAGTGCTCCAGAAGTTAGCAGCCTTCCTGTACTTACCTAATTGGCTTTTCTTCATATGTATTCTGGACAATGATTGTTAGTTGGCTCTTTGACAAGAGGAATATTGCCCCTGAGCATATTCCTGGAATCACGCAACTCCCATAAGCAAGCTTTTTGGAAAAAAGGTTTGCATGTATAAAGTGTCTTTTACAACCACAGAATATCCCAAAATGCTTTACAGCCAATGGAGTAATTTTGAAGTGCAGTCACAGCAGCCAATTTGTGCACAGAAAGCTCTCACAAACAGTAGTGTGATAACAACCTGATTATCTGTTTTTGTGATGTTGATTGAGGGATAAATATTGGCCATGACACTGCAATAACTCTTCTACTCTTCCTCAAAATAGTGATCTTTTACATCCACCTGAGATGGCAGACAGGGCCTCGATTTAACTTCTCATCTGAAAGGCAGCACCTCTAACAGTGCAGCATTCCCTCAGTACTGAAATGGAGTAAATACCTTGATTTTTGTACTTAAGTCCTATATGGCAAACATAACTGGATAGAATTAAAGGAAGGGGAACCCTTGCTAATTTCCCTCCTCTAATTGTAGCATCTTTATTGCCCTGCTGACTGAGACTGACTCTCTGGTTACTGTTTGTAGTTTCTTTGTGTGTGTTTTAATTGCTTACCTAAATCCCACATGCCAACAGTGTTCTGATAACTTGCCCAAGTGGTCATTCTTCTTGTGTTGCATGTGCGTAGAGAATGAGTGCCAAGTAGGATATCACAGCCAAACCCAATCCTGCTATCACACAATGTCCAAAGTTCATGCACAAGTTTTTTTTTAAAGCAGGGATCACAAGATAAGAATCAGGAGTGGGAATTACATGTGATTTTACTTCCTCTTTTCCTTACCAAGGGCAGTGAGGCCAGCTGTTGCCCTGGTTAAGATCAGAAACTTGGCAAAGACCAGGTACTGAACCTCCTTTATCCGTATGGCTCAGTACTTATTACATTGGGCAGTGCCTGTACCCATTAGGCCAGCAGGAAACAATTTGATTATAAACTAGGACTAGTTGTAAAAGCATTTTTTTGCATTTAAATACATAGGTTACATGGAGGTTGTTGGTTGCATTTTATTTCACCTGATAATTATGATTTGGTACACTCTATCATGTTGTGGTAACGTTTTTATTAAGGTAATGGTTCGAAAAATTGCATGGATTATAGTGAAGGTGCCACTGGAAGTACATGACTACCTACCATATAATACACAAAAAGGAACAATGAACTAGCTAACTTCAAGATAAAAGCAAAATACTGCGGATGCTGGAAATCTAGAACAAAAACAAAAATACCTGGAAAAACTCAGCAGGTCCGACAGCATCTGCAGAGAGGGATACAGTTGACGTTTCGAGTCCGTATGACCCTTCATCAGAACTAAGAAATATAGAAATGAGATGAAATATAAGCTGGTAGAGGGGGGTGGGACAGGAAAGAGGGGACCTGGTGACACTTAAGTAACAAAGTTGTAAATAGGTGTATATTTTATGAGGGGAATGAAAAATAAATTTTAGTTCTATTGTTTGTCATTCCGGAATCTTTACTATAAGTAACATAGTAATGTTATTCAGGGAGGAGACTATTGATGCATCTAGAATGATTACCTAATTATCTTTCACTTTTGCAACATACCTCTATGTTACATTGGCGTCCATTTTCAAACAGGCTGACAAGGGAAACAAGGGCAACTGCAGTTTCATTGCTCTTACTTCATTCAATACTGAATCACATTAATTGAACTGATTATCAGATTATCTTCAAATTAATAACCTAGTAAATAATAGTTAGCCTTCATTCAGGAAGGGAAGATTCTACCTGACTAATCTCATCGAAGCTTTTGAGGAAGTGTCATCGACCTGAAATATGAACTCCCCTTTCTCTCTCTGCACATTTTGACAAATCTGCTGAGCACTCTCTGCATTTTCTTTCAGATTTCCAACAACTGCAGTATTTTGCTGTTCTATATTGGCTCCCAATCCACTAATCCTCAACGTGCTAGCCCATCTCTTACTCTATTACCTCTTTCAGCCCTACAACCCTCTGGGATCTATGCACTCCACCAACTCTGGCCTGTTGCACATCCCTGATTTTCAATGGACCACCACTGATGGATATGCCTTTAGCTGCCTAGGCCTTAAACTCTGGATTTTCCTGCTTAAACCTCTTCAACCTCTCTCTCTGCTCTGTTAAGATGCACCTTAAGATCTACCTCTTTGATAAAGCTTTTGGTCACATATCCTAATATCTGACGTGGCTCTGTGTCAAATTATGTTTGATAATGCTCCAGTGAACAATGACTTGCACATATAGTGTCTTTAACAAACTGAAACCTCTCAAAGCACTTGTTTCATCGGAGTATCTGGGGATATTTTACTAGTTAAAGGTGCTATATAAATGTGAGTTGTTGTAAGAAGAAACTTCTTCACTCAGAGGGCGGTGAACCTATGGAATTCTCTACAGAAGGCTGTGGAGGCCAAGTCGCTGAATGTATTTAAGAAGGAAATAGATAGAGTTCTGGACTCTAAAGGTGTCAAGGGGTACAGGGAAAGCGCGGGAGCACGGCGTTGAGATTACGGATAAGCCATGATCATATTGAATGGCGCAGCAGGCTCGGAGGGCCGAATGACCTACTCCTGCTCCTATTTTCCATGTAGATGTCCCATACACAACAGTAAGGTTCGAGGTTTGTCCTCAGTCATAAACTGAGTTAGCTAAGTGCAGTTGGTCACAGCATGCGTGGGTTAATGACGGGCTAAATCAGGCAGAGTTCCTATTCCTAATCGCAATATAGTGACCGCTGTTAGCATGTGGATTTTGGGGGAGGACAGGATTGGCCTTTGATATTGCCCAATTGGATGCATGACCTGGAAGGACTCATTGTCAAGGCTCACATGAGCACTTGGGTGAGGTTCAACAACAGTACTGGTACCTGTGGAACAGTAAAGAAAGACTTGCATTTATATAGCGCCTTTCACAATTTAGGTTCCAAAATGCATTACAGTCAATGAAATGGTTTTGAATTGTTGTAATGGAGGAAACACGGCTGCCAATTTGAGCACACAAAGCTCCCCAAAACTGCAATAATTTTGTTTTTAGTGCTGTTAACTGAGGGATAAATATTGGCCATGATACCGGGGCTAACTCCCCTGCTCCTCTTCAAAATAGTGTCATGGGGTCTTCCCTGTGAGAGAGCAGCTAAGGGCTCGGTGTAATATCTCATCCAAGTGACAGCACCTTTGGCCGACACAGTTACCCAGTATTGCCCTGGAGTGTCAGCCTTGGGTTTTAGTGCTCAAGTCTCACCGGTGCGATGAACTCCGAACCTTGTGACTTAGCAGAAGTGTGAGTGATAGCACTGAGCCACTGAGTACCCTAGTAAAGTCAGTTAAAAGGAGAAGAAAAAAATTTGTATTCAATCGCTTACCACTCCCCTGGATGTCCGAAAGCACGTTACCACCAATTGCTTTTGAAGCCCACTCCCTTACTATGCAGAAAAATATCCCACTAACTGCAAATGAATGAATGACAAAAAAATGGCCGCGCCGGTGAAGGAGTCACGTTGGCCAATTTGCCGGGAGGATTCCCTCGTGGAGGAATTATCCTCAGAAATGGGGAGGACAATTGCTGAGAACGAAATATAGCTGTGCATTGTTTAAGCCAGTGCAGTTAAAAGGCGCTGAGCTGGTGCGCCTGTTGTCTGTCCAGCGGGGTGTAAAACCAGTAGGTACTCCCTAAAATGCGCCTGAAAAAGAGCAAAATCATTGCATGAATCAGGAAGTGAGAAATGGTTCCAGTTCTGACATTTGGAAAGTGTTGATATTTCCGGTTACAATGGAGCGGGGGGGGGGGGTCTTTCTCTTTTTTTAAATTTGGTGGTGCTGGGATTTATCCAGACACCTGTTGTACAAAAAGTAGGATGGAGCCAGTTAAGACCTTCTGAAAAAAAAAGTTAATTCACTTTTAACATTATATATATATATATATATATTTATTTATTTTTTATTTTTAAAAAAAAGTTACTTCTCTCTTAACATTATATATGTATAATTAAAAAAAAGTTTTAATCTGTAGGCTCTTGTTTCATCCTGAGTATGAGCCAGCCCCTGTGTGACAAATGATCCTGTTGCATTTCCACCAGTGGTGAACGTCACTTGCTTTCTCAGGATGGATGCCACTCTCGTTCCCGTTTTCCACCCCCTCCTCTCTCCCTCTTTGCTTTTCCTGGGAACTCTGGAACATGAGGAGGAGCCGGCGGGAGGACGTCAGAGGGCTCTGCGGGGTCCTGACGGCGGTGCAGCTGGTCCAATGAGCTGTCTCCACATGCGGGCCACTCCAGGTCTCGCTAGTGAGAAAGGCCCGCTGCCACTCGAGTTGCTATAAACGTGCTGCCGCCGGCGGGCTGCTCGCTCACATTCATTCAGCTGAGCCAAGGTGCAGGGGGGGGGGTTTTTTTTTTGTGTGGCCCGGCTTCATTCAGAGCCACTCGGTGCCTGTGTCGCAGTCTCTGCGGTTCTCCTTCCCGTACCATCCATCCAACCTTTCACACAGCAGGGGAGGGAGGAAAAAATATACATACAGACACATATACATATATAGATATATATGTACAAAAGAAACCAAGGACATTGATTTCTGTTTGAATTATATTCACACACAGAGAGAGAGAGAGAGGGGGGAAGAAAGAAGCCAGAGATTTGGGGGAGTGTTTTTTTAAAACAAAAAAATCATTTATAATTGAGTTTTTTTTTGGAAACCCCGGTAGAAGTGGTTGACCCGAAGCCCCTTCCCGCTTGTCTCTTCTCCCTCTCCCTTCTGTGTCAGCTTGTTTCTGGTGGGGAAGGAAAACCTACCTCCCTCCCTCCCTCCTTCTCCCTCTCCCTCCCCGGACAAGAAACCGCAACACTGAAGGAAGGAAACCTGGAGTGAAACCATGGAGAACGCGCACACCAAGACCGTGGATGAAGTTCTCGCCTATTTTAACGCCAATGAGACAACGGGTCTGAGTTTGGAGCAAGTCAAGAAACACAAGGAGAGATGGGGACCGAATGGTATGTGGCTGGGGCTGCTTCCTTCTCCTCCTGCTTCTCCTGCTCTTTGCATGTGTCGCGCGGTTTTTATCTTTTGCTTTTTAAGTTCTTGTCCCCCATTGTGTATGTGTGTGTGTGTGTGTGAGAGATATTAGGCCTTATTGCAATGTGTGGAGCCGGCATCTCTCTCTCTGAGGCAGACCGAACATGGCTGACTCACCACGATCTCTGAATTGTAAATTGTATGGAAGTGTTGTGAAATATGGGGGTTGGTGGGGGGTGGGGGAGCGGGACGATGCAGTATAACCTGAATTTTTTTAAAAAAATAATATATATATATATATAGTTCTTGTTATGCTTTCAAAAATAAAACGGGGATCGCCTAGCCTTCTCATGTCACAAACCCAAACCTTACCCCGGTTCGAACCGTCAGTTTAGCTTTTCCTGCTGATTTGCAGCGGAAATATTGCCATTTGTATCCCAAGATGTAACCTCCGAAGTGTGAGGAGTAAGTAGTAACGCAGTCTGTTGGGTGAGCATCAATTTTATTTTATTTTTTTATATAAAAGCTGCACTTCCTTCTGGTGTCTAACTCTTCACGGCGCTATGATCGCAGGGTACTCGTGGTCTGAATGGTTCCTTTTTATTTCGAGCGTGACTTTGTGCCCTTGGTCTTGAAGTCCAATGTATTTGCATGCTTTAACGCAGTTTTCTCTTTCTCGCATATTCCATGGTGGCGTCACTCATTAACAGAACTGCCGGCAGAAGAAGGTATAGTAGATCATACACTCTTTAGGACTACATAATTTTTTTCCAAGATATTAAGTTGTGGTCATTTTTTTTTTAAAATGTTGAACTGATTGAGCCTCCTCTTGTTTCAGGCAAATCTTTATGGGAACTTGTGCTAGAACAATTTGAAGATTTATTGGTCAGAATTCTACTCTTGGCAGCTTGTATATCATTTGTGAGTATTTTATTTTATCAAGCTAAATTATATCTCGGTGTCAAGGTATTCTGCTACCGGGGGTGATTGTATTATTTCTTGTAGGCATAAAGGTTTATTAGGAAATCGAGTACTGTGAGCTGAGCACAAACTAATCTGTACCCTTGCACAGTAACCATGACTGGAATGGTGTGTGGTATTTTAGTCCAGTCTGTCTTGATAAAAGTAAGGTGACAATTGCAGCTTTTTGACGAGGGCAAGACTGATGTCTGCAAAGATGATACACTTCTGTTGACCAAATTTGGCCAGTGACCTTCATGGGGACATGTGTGGTATCTCCTCTCTCCTTGACTTTTAAGGTTTATAGCATGCCAGTTAAAATGGTTTTGTGTCGGCATGACAATAATAGAAAACAATGTTTGGTCCTGGATTGGGTTACACTACTTAATGCAGTAGCTGTACTTGTTGTAATGGTTACTCAATGGCAGACAGAAATAAATGTTCTCGACACATGTGAGTACCAAATGTTCTGCTAAATTGAGTTTTAATTGAAGTAGTTATCAGTTGCTACTTTGACGTGTAAAGTACCATCTTCATGATGTTATTTGCATACATGAGCAAGTAGTATCGAGTGTCACTTATAAAAAGAGAAACACTGAAATAACTTGGACATCTTGGTAATAACCTTATTTCGTTTGTTTAAATTCTGGTTTTATGCTGTTGGCACAATTCTGTGGAAAGCATGAACCATTTGCAAGAAAACTAGTTTTAGTCGTTTTGTTTGTGATTGATCTGGATATGGAGTAAAACATTTATCATTGGAAAGAATGTGCTTCACTTCTCTAGTTTTCATTTATCGACACCATTGCTGCGACAGATGACGCTCTATCAAAGGGCTGAGTTTACCTGTGACGTTGGGGTGTACAACTTCAGGTGTCACTGTTGACTGGCTTATCCTGGTGGTTAGTTCCATAACGTCCGATTAACTGACTTTTCTTTTTTTATTTGTTCATGGGCTGTGGCTAGGCCAGCATTTATTGCCCATCCCTAATTGCCAGCCCTTGTTCATAGGGCATTTAAGAGTCAACCACGTTGCTGTAGGTCTGGAATCACATGTAGGCCAGATTTCCTTCCCTAAAGGGCATTAGTGAACCAGATGGGTTTTTACAACAACGGTTTCGTGGTCACCATCAGACTTGTAATTCCAGGTTTTTATTAAATTCAAATTTCACCAACTGCCGTGGTGGGATTCAAACCTGGATCCCAGAGGATTAACCTGGGTCTCTGGAATACTAGGCCAGTGACAATGCCACTATGCCACCGCCTCCACTAGTTCCACTTCAGGATCATAAACACTGAGGAAGAAAGAGCAGTTCAGCACGGAAAGTATTTTTTAATTCTTTATTAGGGCGTGGGCATTGCTGGCTAGGCCAGCATTTTTATTGCCCATCCCTAATTGTCCTCAGGAAAGTGGTGGTGAGCCGCTGCCTTGAACCGCTGCAGTCCACGTGGTGAATTAATGGGACATCTCTTATGTCCAAGTTTTGTAAAAACACAAATTTTGAAAAAATTACATATGATTCCTTTGGTTTAATATACAGTAATGACTTTGTCAGGGAGGTTGGGGGTTTTTCTAGCAAAAGGCCACTTGAAGAGATACATAATGACAGGTAACTAAAGATAGTTTGGGGGAAAGAAGTGTTGTAATTGGTTGGGGTACAATGGACTATATGTATGAGGTTCAAGCACAAATGAATTTGAATCTTACTGAAAAGAGGAGTTGAAGATGCGAGTTATTCATAAGCGTTCAAGGAAGTTGGTGCAATGTGCAATAGTCTCAACATTTTGGAAATTCTCAGAAAATCCATACAAATGAAAATGCTAAGAATATAACGTGGGAACAATGTTGAAGTGTATGTGTATGAGAAGTGTACTGAAAAAGATGGTTAGACAAACATATGCTGTGAGTGTATATATGCTTCCAATTTGTACAGGGGTGTGGCAGCAATAATACGTGTTGTACTTTCAGCCAATAAAAGTTGCATCTTCTCATGCCAGAGGGAGCTTGTACTGCTTGTCATAGTTGGATCCTCTGGGAACAAAAAATTGGAGGTGATGAATACGTCTGTCACGGTTGAAAAGCAGTTCCTTTCCCCCACCTCCCTCCACTTAACGTGTTCACAAGAGAAGAAAAATTAATTCCTTGCAGGCTGGTAGTCATCCTCCAGTATATTCCCAAAGTAGCCATTCATCAAGTGTGAGTGTTGGCAGAGCATGACTACAGAAGCCACTACAGTGTAGTTCTGTGTTGCTCTTGCCAGTTAGCAGGTTCACACGTGCACTTATAGGAGGGATTGCTGAATCAGCAGACCAAAGCTGGCTTTTTCCTATCTCACCCTGAGGCTTGTTATAGCACTTCCACAAGTATTCCAGTTGAAACCAACTGCTTGCTATGTTGAGTCTGTGTCTGATGGGAGATGGGATTCCAGCCTCCTGAGAAAGGATGTTAAGGTAGAGGGCATTGATGGAGAAAGAAACTTGTATAAAAAATATCCATTCAATGGAATAAGAACGAATGATCAGAATATCAAAACAGCTCTTTTAAACCCCAAGTCTTAGATTCAAAGTACAACAGTAAACGAGCACAAATTCCTTATTTGAAAGAGACAGCGGAAGAAAAAATATCGGCTATGGTTTTGGGTGTGGATGCTTAGACAGAAAGGTAACTAAACCTTGTACAGGACAGCACAGAGGAAATGGGGAAATTACATTTTAACTAGTGTAATGGCCAAAATAATTGGTTGGCTGGAAAGGGGTGGAAGCTGCTGGAGAATCTTGGTGAGGCTGTTGACAAAAGAGCAAGAGCAGTGAAGATAGCTAAATAAGGTGGTGAAATTGAAAGAAGAAATATTGTAACATCAAGATGATGCATCAGCCTCCAAAAGAAGACCAGCATCCTGGTTGGAGACCCTTTGTTATAACTGTGACGTGATGAAGGGACTGCACCCAAAATACGACGCTGCTGTACTTAGATATTTTCACTACCTTTTATTAATTGCATAATTGAGAGAATAACCCTCGATTTTTTTTTTTTTACAACTCCCCAGCTTCTCAAAAAACCTGCTTTGACATTTGTACTAATGTTTTTTTCTCTCTTTGCACTTTCCGCCTCTGGGTAAATATCTGAGTAAGTGATATTTACTCACTTTTCTCTCTCTCCCCCCCGACCCCTCCCTCTCTAGGCTCCTTTGCCTCCCCTCTTGCTTTCCCTTCCCTTACGTCCCCCTCTGCCTGCCTCTCTCTCTCTGCCTCACTCTGCCCCTCTCTCTCTCTCTCTCTCTCCCCCCTCCCCCTCTGCCTCTCCCTCTGCCTCACGCTCTCTCCCTCTGCCTCACGCTCTCTCCCTCTGCCTCACGCTCTCTCCCTCTGCCTCGCGCTCTCTCCCTCTGCCTCGCGCTCTCTCCCTCTGCCTCGCGCTCTCTCCCTCTGCCTCGCGCTCTCTCCCTCTGCCTCGCGCTCTCTCCCTCTGCCTCGCGCTCTCTCCCTCTGCCTCGCGCTCTCTCCCTCTGCCTCGCGCTCTCTCCCTCTGCCTCGCGCTCTCTCCCTCTGCCTCGCGCTCTCTCCCTCTGCCTCGCGCTCTCTCCCTCTGCCTCGCGCTCTCTCCCTCTGCCTCGCGCTCTCTCCCTCTGCCTCGCGCTCTCTCCCTCTGCCTCGCGCTCTCTCCCTCTGCCTCGCGCTCTCTCCCTCTGCCTCGCGCTCTCTCCCTCTGCCTCGCGCTCTCTCCCTCTGCCTCGCGCTCTCTCCCTCTGCCTCGCGCTCTCTCCCTCTGCCTCGCGCTCTCTCCCTCTGCCTCGCGCTCTCTCCCTCTGCCTCGCGCTCTCTCCCTCTGCCTCGCGCTCTCTCCCTCTGCCTCGCGCTCTCTCCCTCTGCCTCGCGCTCTCTCCCTCTGCCTCGCGCTCTCTCCCTCTGCCTCGCGCTCTCTCCCTCTGCCTCGCGCTCTCTCCCTCTGCCTCGCGCTCTCTCCCTCTGCCTCGCGCTCTCTCCCTCTGCCTCGCGCTCTCTCCCTCTGCCTCGCGCTCTCTCCCTCTGCCTCGCGCTCTCTCCCTCTGCCTCGCGCTCTCTCCCTCTGCCTCGCGCTCTCTCCCTCTGCCTCGCGCTCTCTCCCTCTGCCTCGCGCTCTCTCCCTCTGCCTCGCGCTCTCTCCCTCTGCCTCGCGCTCTCTCCCTCTGCCTCGCGCTCTCTCCCTCTGCCTCGCGCTCTCTCCCTCTGCCTCGCGCTCTCTCCCTCTGCCTCGCGCTCTCTCCCTCTGCCTCGCGCTCTCTCCCTCTGCCTCGCGCTCTCTCCCTCTGCCTCGCGCTCTCTCCCTCTGCCTCGCGCTCTCTCCCTCTGCCTCGCGCTCTCTCCCTCTGCCTCGCGCTCTCTCCCTCTGCCTCGCGCTCTCTCCCTCTGCCTCGCGCTCTCCCTCTGCCTCGCGCTCTCTCCCTCTGCCTCGCGCTCTCTCCCTCTGCCTCGCGCTCTCTCCCTCTGCCTCGCGCTCTCTCCCTCTGCCTCGCGCTCTCTCCCTCTGCCTCGCGCTCTCTCCCTCTGCCTCGCGCTCTCTCCCTCTGCCTCGCGCTCTCTCCCTCTGCCTCGCGCTCTCTCCCTCTGCCTCGCGCTCTCTCCCTCTGCCTCGCGCTCTCTCCCTCTGCCTCGCGCTCTCTCCCTCTGCCTCGCGCTCTCTCCCTCTGCCTCGCGCTCTCTCCCTCTGCCTCGCGCTCTCTCCCTCTGCCTCGCGCTCTCTCCCTCTGCCTCGCGCTCTCTCCCTCTGCCTCGCGCTCTCTCCCTCTGCCTCGCGCTCTCTCCCTCTGCCTCGCGCTCTCTCCCTCTGCCTCGCGCTCTCTCCCTCTGCCTCGCGCTCTCTCCCTCTGCCTCGCGCTCTCTCCCTCTGCCTCGCGCTCTCTCCCTCTGCCTCGCGCTCTCTCCCTCTGCCTCGCGCTCTCTCCCTCTGCTCGCGCTCTCTCCCTCTGCCTCGCGCTCTCTCCCTCTGCCTCGCGCTCTCTCCCTCTGCCTCGCGCTCTCTCCCTCTGCCTCGCGCTCTCTCCCTCTGCCTCGCGCTCTCTCCCTCTGCCTCGCGCTCTCTCCCTCTGCCTCGCGCTCTCTCCCTCTGCCTCGCGCTCTCTCCCTCTGCCTCGCGCTCTCTCCCTCTGCCTCGCGCTCTCTCCCTCTGCCTCGCGCTCTCTCCCTCTGCCTCGCGCTCTCTCCCTCTGCCTCGCGCTCTCTCCCTCTGCCTCGCGCTCTCTCCCTCTGCCTCGCGCTCTCTCCCTCTGCCTCGCGCTCTCTCCCTCTGCCTCGCGCTCTCTCCCTTGCGCTCTCTCCCTCTGCCTCGCGCTCTCTCCCTCTGCCTCGCGCTCTCTCCCTCTGCCTCGCGCTCTCTCCCTCTGCCTCGCGCTCTCTCCCTCTGCCTCGCGCTCTCTCCCTCTGCCTCGCGCTCTCTCCCTCTGCCTCGCGCTCTCTCCCTCTGCCTCGCGCTCTCTCCCTCTGCCTCGCGCTCTCTCCCTCTGCCTCGCGCTCTCTCCCCTCTGCCTCGCGCTCTCTCCCCTCTGCCTCGCGCTCTCCCCTCTGCCTCGCGCTCTCTCCCTTGCTCGGCTCGCGCTCTCCCCCTCTGCCTCGCGCTCTCCCCCTCTGCCTCGCGCTCTCTCCCTCTGCCTCACACCTCTCTCTCTCTCTTCCCCCT